>NC_138578.1:29358448-30558448 GCF_964289735.1 Phaethon aethereus | reverse complement strand
AGACATAAAACACTACAGAAATTAATAGATCAGAGATGTTAAAGATAGCCACTATGTGTTGTGTGTTATACTTTCTGCTGTGCAGACGAGCCATATATTGGAAATTCTAGTGCTAAAAATGCAACTAAAACCATAAGGATATTAAATATCATAAGTGGTATCTTCACTGAGAACTACATTTCCTTTCCCTCTTTGCAAAGATCCAGCTTTGTCCGGTTGAGTAATAAGAACCATGGGAAAGAAGCTTAACAGCAGCTGCTTCCCTTCCTGTTCCCATACGCTGAAAAGATGCTCGTTCTTTAAGATTGGCACAAAATTAATTTAGCTTGTAATACTTTAATCTCCCTTAAGCAATAGTTTAGTCAATCACATTGTAACTGTAATATTTTATTTTTGCCTTGTAACTTCAGGGAATTTTATTGTCAGGTTGTCATTTTTCATCACTTAAGAGACAACTGCATTCTACAGATCCCTTGAAAAGCATTGTATGAAACTCTTATTCTGTGTCAAAGCAGGGCAAAAACCCAATAGAGTGATGGTTCTGCTTTTAAAAATACTGGAAAGGTCAAAAATCCACTCAGAATATGCTATGCAGTCATGCATATTGAGAGAAAACAATAATGGGACGTGCACAAAAGGGTCTAGGTCTGCAGTTCATGCTTTTCCCCAGTCCTTGGGGTCAATTCTACGTTAAAATAATCCCTAACCATCCATTAGAGCAGTAGCAAAGGTGCAGGAAGGTTTTCTAACTACAGATGGCCCTCAGGAGGTGACAACTGGAGAATGCAGAACACCAGCCCTACCACCTGCATCCCCTGTAACACTGCCAGTGAGGAGGAATAAGATACAGGCAATGAAGTAAGAGATGTTTTTGTTGAATCTACATTTGAAGGACTGTTACCTGCTGGCTAACCTCCTGGTAGCAAGGTAGCCCATCAGTAAAGCTGCTTTGTGCTATCTGTGCGGTATGAAATGGCCCTGCAACAGCCATGCACAGATTTCAAAGGAAAAGTCACCATTGTGAAACCATGTAAATATTAAAGTGTTCAGTAACACTCCTCATGTCTCCCACAGAAAATGCAGTATATAATCTGTTAGTCTTCCTGTTAAGCTGAGGGGAATCAAAGACTTAATAGGTATCTTTCTAATGTTACTGTTTCTATAGCTACCTTTACATTCTCTTGGGCAGAAATAGCCCCAGCAGCCTTGATCATATATTTATATATTTTTAACAGCCTTAATCATAATTAATTCAGGTCAGCACATTTATCTTAAAGTGTTAGAAATTTTTCTTTTCATTTAGTGACAAGCACATGTCTATTGTTCTTGTCTGTGAAGAGCACTATTAGTCACCTTACTGAATAAACCTGGTAATGAAGAAAAAAAAACAGTCCTACCTTTTGATGTCTGTGTTTACTTGATACTGAATTTTCCCTTTTGCTTCACAGAGTCAAGTAAAGAGCAGTTTGCCTACACAAACATTGCTGAAGAGCTTGTGAAACTGTTCAAGAAGCAAATAGAGCATGATAAAAAAGAGATGATTTTTGAAGTTTTGGCTCCACTAGCAGAAAATGGTGAGAATTTGATTTTTTTCCTTACACTATTTTTTATTCATTCCCTTATATGTATTTCAGTATATCAGTGTCTTTTTCAGGGACTAAATGCAGAGTAACTGGCTACCTTGTTCAGGAGCCACCATGGTTGATCATTCTGATGACAGTGTCATATGAATTTAATAGGTCTTAATTGTCTGAGCATATGACAGGATCCAAGAAATTGTTGATGCTAATTCCACCTCTGATTCACTCCGTATATGATTATGTTATATTTTATTTCCCTGTACCTGCAGTGGGAATATCCAAAGCTGCTTTTTGGGTTTTTTTGTCTGCAAATCACTGGCTCAAGCGTTCACAGTCCATTACAGCAACAGGACCTGAGTTATTATGTCATTTCCTGGGGTCCAGGGAACTGGAACAGGGAACTACTGGCGGTTCCATTTCATACGGACATATTTTGCAAGGGGCACATTAATTGCAGAGCCAAGAGCTGAACACTCTCCCTGTACTGTTAATTGAGAGATCACATTAATTTGCGTGTTTGGTGGCGTATATTATGGTAGCCCCAGGAGACTTGAGTTTCAGTCACTGCTCAAAGCCAGAGCGGGAAGTGATGTGTGCCCAGTCAGCCCTCCAGGATGTTCCTCCTAAGTGAGTTCTGGGTGGTTTGTATAATCTACCTCTGCCCTTAAGGGAAACGGAGAAACGAGTTAACAGGTGGAGCTGGACTGACCTGGGAAGCAGTTCTGCATAAGGAAGACATCAAAGTATTTAATGGCTCTGTAACCTTGTTTAATCACCTCAGCATTAAAGCTTGTTTGAATGGAATAACTTATTAGCTAGAATTGTAGATTCTAAAGATTTAGGTTTTATCCTACTCTTGTACACACACACTGTGTCTGTTTTGCATAGTATAAATCAAGATAAATTTTTATATCAATTTAAAAAGTTAACTGGTCTTTTAAGTGGTACATAAAAACAGGATTCCTTTTTTCAGTTCTAGAAATGCACATTTTAGCAAAATATATTCATTTATTACATAATAACAATTGCTCTAAGCTAGTTCCATCCTTGGAGACTGACACAGAATTGGGTTCAACCTTTTGCAACTTTGACATTTCAGTTCAAATGCTTAGTTTTTCTTAGACTATGTTTTATAGTCACAATAAAATTTGTTAAGTTTACTGCTGCTGAACATAACTCGGGTGCTTGTGTAACATGTTACAAGGTAGTCAGCTGAACTCCTCCACTGTGGATTCAAGGCATTCTTAAATGAGTTCACTGTGCTGGTACCATTTAGGTGCTTTTGATTGTAGATAATTATCAATAGGTCAGCAGGCAAAAACATCTAAATGAAGTATTTGCAGAGTCTGGATTTTGGTGGTTGGGGTTTTTTGAGGTTTTTTTGTGTTTTGTTTTGTTGTTAGGGACACTGGTGTAGCAATTTATATTTCAAATCACAGCACCCCTGCAACCTGGTATTCTGTAACTAAGGGAACTCTCTACTTTTTTTTTTTAAGTACCTCAGTGCAAAAGTAAAAGTAAAAAGTTTTTGTAAAAAAATCGCAACTGGATATGTTGCATTCCCTAACAAAGTTCATCAGAAGCTCAGCCGCTTTTAGACGAACAATGAATTTCACTCACGTGAAAAGCCTAGTGACAACAGGAAACAGAGTCAGTCACATCCTTCACCAGAGGCAGAACACTTCTCCTCAGCCAGCTGTCACTTGTAGACTGTATGAAAAAAATATTTCCAAACCTTTGGCCTTTAAAAATATTTTAACTTTGGTTAAACTCCTTATTGTTAAAACACCATTTCCTGCAGAAAGCTAAGAGAAATCCATTTGTTTGCATGTTTCTGCAGAGGTTTGTGACTATGTTTCTAAAATCAGCATGCAAAAACTAACAGAATCACTTTGACGTAACAAAAAGACTTAACACAGTATCAGATGACCTGCCATTCCCGCTTAACAGAAAGGGAGTTTTGGCATGTAAAGGACATTCCCAGCTCCAAGTTCACAGGGAAGAATCTGTTAAAGATTGTGTTGTAGATACAGCAGAAAAATTACTGCTCCCCAGTCCTATTTCACCACCTGAAAAATATGTTTGTCACCTTCTCTGTTGAGACTTGTTGGCACTAACAACTAACTAGTTTTCCTCATCACTTTCCAGTTTTTCTTAAATTACAACAACTTCCTTCCCCAACCCAGCCTTTGGGATCCGGCCTTACTCTACACCTGCAGCCCTTTCAATGAATGGCAGAAATCTTGGCTCAGCTAAAAGAAATGGGTGATTACTTGCTCTGAGATTTCATCAAAAAGTTCTGTATTTTATACTTGCATGTCTCAGTAGCTCTTCTGTACATGAAGTGTATTGACATCGCTACTTCTTTTCACAGTCTGTCCTGTGTGTATGTACAATAGATGTATTTAAAGTTATGATTCTGACTCCTGTTATCCATGTTATTCTTCAGATGTCATTAAACTGCAGCTGGTTGAAGCAGGCTTGGTGGAGTGCTTACTTGAGATCGTCCAGAAGACTGTGGACAGTGACAAAGAGGATGATATTGCAGAGCTTAAAACAGCTTCTGATCTTATGGTTTTATTATTGCTTGGAGGCAAGTACAGTGTTTCACCACCTTCTGCAAAGCAACAGCAAATACCTGTAATGCCATTCAGCTGCTGAATTTTACTATTTTTTAATTTTTTAAATAACTTAGAGGACCTGCTACCTGCCAGTTAACATTTAATGGGTCAGATTTTATCTCTCACCCCATTGCAGGACTGAATTAATTGTAGTGAAGCTAGCAGAGCTTCGCAGATACAAAGAGAATTTTCCCTAACAAATACATCTTTGGCTTGCTGACTGTCTGTGCTTTTTACCCCAGATGAATCCATGCAAAAGTTATTTGAAGGAGGAAAAGGCAGTGTGTTCCAAAGAGTACTTTCATGGATTCCTTCCAATAGCCATCAGCTACAGCTTGCAGGAGCATTAGCTATTGCGAATTTTGCCAGAAATGGTAAGAATATGCCATAATAGCTTATGTTAATTTATCTGTGCCCTTCTATCATGCCCTGTCTGTACGGACAAAAACTGTGTGTTACAGTAAAACTGGCATTGAGCTATACGGCAACATCAGTAGTTTTATACTTGACAATCCTGAAAAGCGTTAAGCCTGCTTTAAAAATACCATTTCACATTTGTAGAGAGTTATAAGGGATTTCTGCCTTCTTCAGTGTTTCTTACATCATTCTTCTAAATTTGTCATGAGCACTGCAACTCCCATTGATGACGGTGGTCAAATTCTCAACAATAAAAATCTAGAAAGGATCAAGGAAATAACCCTTCTATTCTTACAAAGCTCTTGTAAAAATCTTAGTAATAATCTTCCATTTACAAATGACTTGTCTCATCTCGCAGACGGAAACTGCATCCATATGGTGGATAACGGCATAGTTCAAAAGCTGATGGATCTGCTAGACAGACATGTGGAGGATGGAAATGTAACTGTGCAGCACGCTGCACTGAGTGCTCTCAGAAACCTGGCTATTCCTGGTAAGCCTCACTTGGCATTGCTAATTACCCGAAAGTGACATTCTGTTCTCCCACTGCACGCCCCCAGGGCATGAGTGGGAGAACTGCCTAACAGTCCTAGAGGCAGGTCAGACTGCTGCTTTTCATGCCGGCCCATCATCGCTTGTATGTCTTTTGCACAGCAGTTGTAAATGTGGCATAGGCCTATTGACCATCCTTTGCCACTTTGATCCCACAGTATCATCCCCCACCAAGGAAGGGGCAGCTTTGTAATAGGCAGGGAGCTGAGGAGGCCTCGGATAGGATTTCTCAATCCTTTCTGTGCAGAGCCCTGCGTTTTGTTTTGTTTTGTTTCATTTGGGTTCTCTCTCACAGCTGAGAGTCCCCACAAGAGAGCAGTGCCTACTTTGTTAAAATACTGCATCGTACTATAACTTCCTCCGGCTTTGACAATTCACAAATTAGAGTTGGAGGTAGACTGTTAGAATAGACAGCCTATTGCAATTAGTTACTGTTTGTAAGCAATGAACTGAATGCTAATTTTGTCACGTTTAGTAACTTAATTTGCATGAGTTTTGATTACCTAAGCATAAAAGGCAGAGCACATGAACACAAAAACAAAACAAGCCTGCAGTGCTTGTGTATGCTCTCATACCAAGCCAAAAATAACTCCTTCATCCATTTAACCTTCTTTTACTATTTTCAGTTTTGACAAACAATAACTTTTTAAAAATGGTCATGCATACATCACTAAACCCATGCAGCTTTAGTAGTATGCGATTTGCTTACCTTTCTCAGGTGAGTAATTCTATTAACGTCCATCAGTCAGCAAGCTTCCCTGTAGCCTGTGCCCAAGGATGTCTGCCAGAGACCTACATAAGATTTAACGTGTATTGTTATAGAAAAATGAGCAAGTAATACATGGTCTCAGTGATGAACTGCTCGTTAAACACTACTTTGAATATGAAATAAGTACTTTTTTCTAAGTACAATATTGGACCAAGTTTGCACCTCACATACATTTCAGAGAGCTCCATGAAAGTGGAGAACTTAAAGTAGTGGAGGGGATGAAAGACTTTGGGGGAGCGATACAAGGACTACAGGCTCCAGACACATCAGGCCACAGTGTTGTTTGTATAAAGTATTGGAACTGGCTAAGAGGTTATTCTGTTAATTAGATGTGTTAGTTCCTTTGCCTATGTGAAATAGAAGAGTGTTGCTAGGAATCGGAGAAGTTTCCTCATATTTTGGGGTGCAAGGACTAGCCTGGGCTACTGCTTCACGCATTTTGTGGAAGACACTTTTCCTAGACTGAGGGAGAAAAGGAAAGCAGCCTTCAGTTTATGGTCAGGCTGAACACTGAAAATAGGATGTGCATGCTAGGAGAAAGCACTTAATTTCATACCTGTGTTGTAGCAAGCATGACTTCTTCCACAATGCAGTATTGTTCATGAAGTCTGTGTTCACAAGCTAGTTTTCAAACTGTGTCTGAAAATTTCCTTCAAGACCATCTTAGAAGCAAACTGCATCTTCCAGAAATGTTCTATGAGATCATTCCTGTTCTTTATTCATGCAGTTGTAAATAAGGCTAAGATGCTATCAGCTGGTGTTGCAGAAGCTGTATTGAAATTTCTCAGATCGGAGATGCCCCCTGTTCAATTCAAGCTGCTGGGAACATTAAGAATGTTAATAGATGCACAAGGTAAAAATAAACTGTTCTCTATGTTAAGTGATTCTCTTTGGTTCAGTCTGTGATATGCTGCCAAGGTTCTTCAAGAGGGAAGCGGAGGGTTTTAAAAAATTTTATTCCTGAAGTTTTGGAATAAATCTAATATATATGCAAAGGGAGAGGGATGTGGGTTGATTTTTTTTTTCCCCCAGAACTTCTAAATTGACTACCAGGGAGCCTCAGAATAAGTGTCAAATGCTTATTTACTTTTGTATTTCAGAACTCTCCTACACTGTCACATTACGAGTATGTATTGAGGTGTGAGTGTTTTAAGCTACCACTCCTGTTTTGCTGTTCACTTAACTGTGTTTCTGGCTGTACCTAGCTCCTTGGAACAGACTAGTGCACTTGTTAAGTGATAAACTGCAATTTCAAAATGAACAAGCAGCTTTTAGTGTAACAGCTTGTTCCAGGATGAGAACAATCAGAAGTCTGCTAAAAACCAATAGTAGTTAATGACATAAATTAGCCAAGTAGTATATCTTTGACCTAGTCCTGCAGATTTTTTCAAAAGATCCGTTCCAGTTCCAGTAAAGCTATTAGATGTGAACTAAGTTTCTTCAGTGAATGTCTATGTGACTTATAGTCTATAAAACCTAATCTAACTGACCACAGTGCTCCCTTTCAGGCAGCTCTCCTGGGAGTGTGACATCACCTGTATTTTCCCTACTTCTAATCACTGCGCAAGCCTCAGTAACTGGGCTGATAAGTTGTTTCCAGAAACTGGATTATGAATGTTTTTCTGTATTTTCTTTCCATTTTGACTGGCTTTACTTGCTTCCATATACCCTAGAGTTCTCCCACTGTTGGAGCAAGCTAGTGAAGTTCTACTTAACAAACTCCTTCTAGTTAGTAACTTTCAGCTCGTTTTTCTAGCACTTGCTTAAAAAAAAAGTGACAACTTTTTTGTTGTGTTTTTGGCTCCGGCATTGTGTAGCGGAAGCAGCTGAACAGCTGGGCAAAAATGTAAAACTGGTGGAACGATTGGTGGAGTGGTGTGAAGCCAAGGATCATGCAGGTGTGATGGGAGAGTCCAACAGACTACTTTCTGCACTCATCCGACACAGCAAA
This sequence comes from Phaethon aethereus, assembly GCF_964289735.1. Lineage (NCBI taxonomy): Eukaryota > Metazoa > Chordata > Aves > Phaethontiformes > Phaethontidae > Phaethon > Phaethon aethereus. The sequence goes on along the minus strand of NC_138578.1, from coordinate 30,550,558 downwards.
TCAAAAGTAAGTTAGTGGTGGTGAAGGTCACCTTGTAAGAACGAAGAGTTACCTCCGCACTTGGTATCGGTAGCCAAGGACTCCAGTATTTAATCCTTCTAGAGCACCAGGTTGGTTAATTCATGTGTTACATCTCCTCTGCCCCCAGGACCTGCCAGTCAGACGCAAGCAACAGGTTTAAATGCTCACCAGAACGATGTAGTTAAAAAAAAAAATTTAAACAAAGCAAAACAATTTCAGAGTGGCAGGCCAGTTGAAGAAATGCTGTTAGGATTCACGTGGATAGGCCTCGACTCATTTTTGTATGTATTGTGTCCTGTAGAAGTTCAGCATGCCATATTTTCTATGGTTTAATGATGCTATATATGAAGAATCATTGCACTCAATCGTTATGATCTTGCTATATATTTATACAAAATTGAGATCCAGAAACAGTCTGTCCCCCTATTCTTCATACAGCGTATTTCAGAGTTTTAAGATTCTAGTGGATCGTTAGAAATGATCATTTATTCCAAATTCTAACAGAAGCTTGCTTGTACATGGCAAAAGGTATGGCATTAAGAGAAACTGTGGGACAGATGAGTTCTGTCCCTCCCATCACCTTTGCATCAACCAAATACCTTTACATAAGCAGTCCAAGCCCACAGTCCTTGCTCTGGAAAGTATTAGGCAAAACTCAGCCTTAGAAGGGACAAAAGCATGTCCTCAGGAAACAAGCTATTTCAGGCTCCGACTTCATTTAGTGTGTTCACTGACATGAACACAAGCTGTGTGACTGAGCTGATTTGGAGAACTCAAACTTGAACAGGGACCTCTTCATTCATGCATGGCATTTGCAAAGTGACAAACATATTGTGGACCTGCTCTATACTCAGCATCTCCAAAACCAAATCAACAGGATTTAAAGAGATTTAAATCTTGGCTGATTTCTAATATCACTGTCTCTTTCTAATGCCCGTTTCTCCACTTTATTTTCAGCCTCTAAAACTGATCAGGTTTCATTTTTTCTGAGTTCTCATTTTTTCTACACCCTCCCCATACAGTCCATAAGATGCATATGTAGATGGCATACGCCACCACAGATGCAAGTTTTTATCAGTACTCTTTAGAGGAAAACAGAATTCCATCCTAAATACAAAGACATTTTTGATGGCATCAAATAGATATTAATACAAAAGTTAAGAGAATTATCACAGGTGAACTTTTATGTGGTTTAGGTACTCATAGAGGAAACTTGACTGGAAGAGGAAAACAGAGCTGAGAAGTGGGGGGGAGGGGGGGGCTTAAATGCTTTTAGTGCCCTCTAGGTTTGAGTAGAACTCTGATTTTTTACAGCACATTAGATTTTTATTTGGTTTTTAATTTTAAAGGATTTGGGGTAATATTTACAAAGGTGACAGTAGTTTAGAAAACTTAAGTCTCATTCTAAAAAATTGAGTAGGTACTTGTGAGTTAAGCCACACTAGCACCAAACCCAACTGCTGTCACCTCTTCTATTTGGTACTGCCTTTTAGAGGGTGATGTTCACCTACAAAATAAAAAAAAAATTTAAAAAAAAGATGTCAAAGGTGCTGATTGATTCCCAAGGCTTATATAGCCAAAATTCCACACCAATTTAAGTAGAAATTAGTGGTTCCGAGATTATTCCATGAAGTCTCAAAACTACTTTGGAGTTCCACCAGAAAAAAATAAAACAGAAATAATAAAACACATCACTGCGAGTAAGGAAAAAAAAAAATACTTACATGCCTTCATGCAGAAGAAATAGGTTTTAAATGTGAAATTCTCGAGTCATTAGGCTATGACTTGTGCCACTAGCACCTTCAGTATGATTATCTAATGTATCGCAGTTTTCAGGGATTATGATCATATTATGTCTGTTTCCTTGCATAAAGGATGTCACTGCATAGCCTGTGCAAGCACTGGAACGTAAATCATTCTAAACACATGTATCAAGGTTTGGCTTGTGGCTGGAGTTAGAAAAGGATGTGTGCTTTAAAAGGTAATTCAACACATTAAAAATTTAAATCAGATTCTTATTTCAAGAAATAACTACTATTTCAAAACTTTGCACACCCACAGAACAAATTAAAAAATAATAAAAAACAAACCACGTTTCCTTGAACAGCTTCCCTTCAGCATGCCATGTGACCCAATTTTCACACAAACATTTTGGGACATATAATGGTAAAAACATTAGGTGCAAACTCACTTTTTAAAATTATAATTAACAAGTAATCAAAGACATGCAGAGACCAGAAGCCTTTATTCATCCTTTGTTATATATGTAAGTTGGATCAAAGTTTGGACTTGAAAACAGAATCCCAGCTGCATATTTTTAAACTGCTTTTAAAAGCCATTTAACCCAGTCAGCATTTTCATTTCAAGTACACCATTTCTGTTACGTAGTAAGGTGTAATACTTGTGATCTCACTTCTCTGAACATTTTGAAGAAACTCTGAAAATTCATGGAGAGAGATGAAGGATTTGATAACTTCATTAAAACTATATTCTTGTGTCTCCTTATTCCAAATAAATTGTTGTTGGGTGCTTTCGATAAGCTGCTCTGAACATAACATCAAGAAGGGAAAACTAACCATCTTTGAACACCAGCTGCATTCAAACATGACAGAGTGGACTCATGGTTAGGCAGTTGATAGCACACCGTGAGAACTTGAGTTACACAGTATACCCAGGAAAAGGGTTCGTTACATCTGTCTCAACTTAATCATGTGGTTAACTGGCTTGGTTTAACAGGTTGTACCTTATAATTGCTGAGTAATAGCAGACAATTTGGAGGCCCACATGTATGTACATTTATGTATGAAGTGACTATATGTGCATAAAGCCAACGAGTATCCTTGCGCAAGGATAACAGCATCCCTGACAATTTCATTATTTAATACAGTTTGTATGCAATGCAGAATTTTCTCATTTCTATGTTATTTATTTTAGGATGTAATTAGGACCATTGTACAGAGTGGTGGCATCAAGCATTTAGTAACCATGGCAACCAGTGAACATGTAATAATGCAAAACGAAGCTCTTGTTGCGCTGGCATTAATAGCGGCTTTAGAGTTAGGTGAGTATCCCGGTGGTGAACTCTACCTGTTTTCTTTCCAGTCTGTGCCCAAGAGAAGCTGTAGAGGGAGAGTTGTGGGAGTTTCTTTGGCAACATAGAAAAGCCTCCTCCTCCCACCTGTCTTTCAGTAGCATGGAACTACCTGACAGTTCACGCAGGCACAGGCAGGCAATAAGGTTACGCAGAAAACTGGAGTTTGCCGCTAATGCTGTGTCTGCTCCATCATTCTGGTAGGTGATCACGTGATCTGGAAAGGCCCTGGAACATAACTTTCAAAACCCAAAAGGCTAACAGTTAAGAAAACGGTACTTTAAAGTGCAGACTATATGACCTGACTACATTCTTACACTGGAATTTTTTTGCTAGTGAGAGCTAGAGAATACGCGCAGGGGTGGATGATGCCCCCAACAGGTCTTTATTAAGTTCCACAGAAATAGGTGCAAGAGCTGCCATATGAAAGCAGAGATGATTACGTGTCTTGAGCTGCCTTTGTAGTACCTCAGCTTACCAAGCAAAATGGTAGATGCCCAAGAGAGGTTTTGTTTATCCTATTTGCTTGCTGATTAACTAAGGTAACAAACTAAACAGGCAACATTACACATTTTTGCTCTTGATTTCATCTCTTGCCATCATGTACTATAGGAATGCTGTGTTCAACTTCCAAGTTGCTGCCAATGCATCAGGGAATTGTTTTAATTAAAAGGAACAATGTTCCTATTCACATGAATTGTCTAACCCTTCTTTGTCTTGTCTTCAGACATTTAAAGGTTTCAAGCCTGAACTCTGTATATAAAGTTTCTTAGAAAACTACAGAGGAAATAACTCACACTCTGATCTTGAAAAGTTTTTCACAGCCTTTACAGTGGACCCTGAGTTCCCTCTACTGTGGAATCAAGAATTACACCATCTGTATTACCTAGACAAAATTTCCAAAAGCAAATTCAGGCAATGGAACTCTTGAAAACTGGAATATTGCAGGTGTTGGCTTAAACCACTAGAAACCCTGGTGGCTCTTCCATCAGCTCACTGCACATTTAAGATTGGATTTTATCATTAAACTCTGTGATTGCCCTTTCAAGCAGTTAGGCTATTTTACATTTTCATAGCAAGAGCTGTGATTCCTATCATCGTACAGTCTAATACATGCTTCAGTTCTACGCCAGTGAGTTATGTACCACAGCACCACTTTCACTGTGGTGAGAGATCCCCATTTCAGTAAATGGCTAACACACAGAAGCATCAAAGCAAGCGGAACTTCCAGACTTACAGATTTTCACTTGTATTTCAGTTACTGCTGAAAAGGATCTTGAAAATGCTCAGCTTGTTCAGATTCTACACAGACTGCTCTCAGACGACAGGAGTGCTCCAGAAATAAAATACAACTCCATGGTGCTGATCTGTGCACTTATAGGATCTGGTGAGTATTCAGGAGGGGCTGCTTTCTTAAGAGATTTATGTATTTAAACTTGGTTCTCTCTTTTAGCTTGAACATAGAACACGTGCAAACACACCCTAAGACTGGTTCTCTGTTCACAATGAGTGTACACAGAAGGGTTCAATTTACTATGACACTTCATTTATAGTGTTTATTTATAGTGTCAAGAAAGAGGCTGTTAACTCAGTTTTGGATATTAATGGCAGAAATTGGACTCTGGCTTCTGCAGGATGCAGTTAGCTCAAACTTCAACTGACAGGAGAAAAATGGAAGGCATTTAAAACTATACAGTATTAGGCTCTCTTTCCAAATATGCAGATAACAAGAACTTTATTTTCACCTTTAGCTGCAAGTTCCCCTTAACTGATATGCGGTGGCTTTTTTTTGTTGGTCAACTTAGTCGAGTAAAATTCAGTGGAATTTTGCAAGGAGCCTCTTCACCTGTAGTTTTAAATTCCTACAAGAATGGTAGGAAACAAAGATGCAGGTAATATTTGCAAGGACATATGTGCACACAAATGAGTACTTAGTACAGCACGTAGGCTAGAATCTTGCTTTAGGAGGGATCCTTACACTTACCTCACTGAGAGGACTCCTTCCCTCAGCAGCCCTCACGTGCTCAGCCACCAAGCACAACTGCTCATGGTTGCTTTGAAAGACAAGGAGGACGTGCTCTAACACATGCTCTTGCTGGACACTGTAACATCTAATCTTTCTGAGCTATCCCTCTGCTGAAGGTCAGACTGCTCTAGGATGGTGTAGCAGGCTGTGGCTTGATACTGCAACTTCCCACCTGTGTGTGGGCAAACAAAAACAAGCAAACAAAAAAAGAGAAAGGTATCATAGGGAAATTTGATTTCCAGCTGAGGTTTCAAGAAGTGGCTACGCTTCTTTCATTCAGTTCTCAGAACTCTAGAAGGAGAGCAAATTCCGGAAAACTATATGGAATGAAATTTGCAGGCAACTAAGATGACACAGAACTGGATTAAGCACAGAAAGGTGGAAACTCAGAGCCTGTCAGCACACGCAGTGCCAAGTGTGAAACATTTGAAGGTTCTCAGAGAAAAATTTACAGCAATTCAATTGAGTTAGTTAGAAGTTATCATAGCTAATTGTGTGCTCTCCCTGTAAACAAAGCTGCTTTTTTTTTCCCCCCCTCTTAAACAGAGGTCACCATGCCTACTGTAAGTGTATCTCTGGTGACCTGTGTATCCATGCGAGTGAATTATTACTGCCATCTTAAAGGAACAAGTATTTGTTTTTAGAGCAGTATATACATCTCAGTGTACAAAGATTATACTCAAAAATTACTAACAAGCCTTAGCTCCCAGTAAGCATTCACTTTAATTAGTTGAGACATGTGATTTAGTTGTCACTCACAACTTTCTTGAGCCATTTTGTGCTTGGATTAGCCATCCATTTTAGAGCAGAAGCCTTTCTGCAGAGGTTCCCCCTCAGCCTGTGTTGTTCTTGTATGTATTCCCATTGCTTCCAGCCAAAATAACCATACTCAGAAATTCTGCCTGAGACTTACATTTTCCCTTCCCTGAGCATTGCCACCTGCCAGACTGACAGCGTTATTTAAAGTCAAATACCTGTGTCTCTATTCCACCAGAGTAAGCAGCAGCCTTGTCTTAGGGGGTTTTCTTTAGGGTTATCCAATTGGCAGAGTTCAGTCTGCCACCACGCTGTAAGCTTTGCCTAAGACATGAGGCTTCTCAGCCTGCTGCCAGGCTCACGGAACAGACGGCACGTTATTGCAATATGCAGCTGTAAAGACCCAGTGCTCAGCCCTGATGAACGGACCTGTGCAAAATTAGTGAGTACATAAGACTAATGACTGAGCAACCCTGGTATTAACTTTTTTTTTTTTAACTATTTTAATCAAGTCTCCTCTTTACACGTGAAAATACTAATACACATCTCTGCCAGCCCTGTTGCCTCTAACTTACTTTCACCATCTCCACACAGTGAGCATTTATATTTACATGTTCCAGTATTCTATTGTAAACAGATCTGTGTAGCCATTTTAAAGATACTGACCCCAGTATAGTTCCATAAAGACTAGAAGTGATTGCACTGATTTAATTATTGGTAAGTTTAATTCTCCAGTGACTGCTGTTGTTACTGTCTGTCCTTTGTGACAGGGTATCTGGCACCACATTTAACTTGATATTGCCAACAGCTGTGTATTAAGCAGTAAATAGACATATATGTTATTTTTGCTGTCTGGAAGTTGCTCTTGCAACCGAGTGAATGGATGGAAAGAGGGAAAAATGAGGACAATGGAAAATGGCAACACATAAAACAATAAGCAAAAGCAGAGCATTCATAGCTAGCACAGCCACTTCTCTGTGTGAGGGTCTCCAGGCTCACAGGAATCTGGATGTTAAGCAGAAGTGTTTCAGCCACTGTAAAGCACAGCAAATTCCTGAAATTCAGTTCAGTAACACCTGCTTACACACAATATCATCTCAGAAAGAGGAGGAGAGCAGGAAGTGCTTACACCGCACAGACACCCCAGCAGCTTCACTGGTATCACTCTGTATATACAGGTTCCCAGGTGCACGGCAGCATGAGAGTTCCCAGCTCTTGCACAGCAGGGGTTAAACTGCAAGAAAACTGAAAACGTGTGAACAAGAAAGTAGGTAGGAAAGGAAACAAATGTCAAAGTTTGGTATTAAAAAAAGGAAATGTGCATAGTACACAGCATAGCTAATCTGAAACAGATGGTTGGGATTTCTCCTGGGAAGCTCAGGGATTAGGCTCCCAGCAGCACCTGGTAAGCAAAACAAAAAGTATATAGGTGTTTGTTGCTGAGTAGGCATTCACTAGAGTGGCCTGAACAGGGCATGAAACAAAACCAACTGCTTTGGACCTCAGCTGGAAGATGTCTAGAGTACAGGTCTTTGAAAAAACTCATCACATTTTTAAAATCTTGCTTAGTTTTATGGATTGTTCCCAACCTTTCCTTATTAGTACAAAGTACAGTGCAATCCAGGACCAGAATTGTAGAAGAGCATCTCATAGTTTCAAGTAAAGCATAAGTGCCGTATGCCTATGCACCGCATCGAGCAATGTGCCACGTGTTGTATTTGTATTGACTTCAGTGCTGAATGGTAGATGGACAGCTAACAGTGACCAGGTGGTGACACATCCATTAAAGAACCATCTCACCCACTTCCCACTCCTGCACAACCCATCAGAGCTGATTCAGTACAGACAAACGATGTAGTGAACCTTTCAAGGCAAGCTCACTTGGTCAGGCTAGTTTAAGGAATAAAGCAGAAAAATATTTTCACTAAAATTACTTCTTAAGCACCTGCTGTGGAAGGCAATCCAAGTGGATTTTCTTTAACTGCTATGCAGCAGCTTCATCCTTCATCTCTACCAGAAATTTGTGGAGTCTGTGAATGCCCCGGGTCCCAGAGAGTTTTCTCTCCATCCTCAAAAACAATTCGAAAAAGTAAACAGATGATGTGTTGACGCACATTTGTGTGCTTATGTGTGTACCAGCTTCAGTAGAAAAGTTTTTCACACTCACCAAGCTTTCCTGTTCTTTTGCCCATCTCATACAAAGCGCCGTTTCTTTTACTATTTCTTTTTTCCAGAATCCCTTCAAAAGGAAGTGCAGAGTATGGCGTTTCTAGAAGTCGTATCAAAACTCCGCAGCCACGAGAACAAAACTGTTGCCCAGCAGGCCTTGCTAACAGAGCAGAGACTTGCTGTAGAAAGCTGAGGAAGGTCGTGTTTCCAGTGCATCCCATCACAGATTTCACCTTTGTCCTCCATCCTGCTGCCGCTCCTGCTCTGTTTTCCACTGTATCACTCGTGCATGCGTGTAATGTTCCCACACAAACTGATGAACTGCTGTAGGTACCCACCCAAAAAGGTTTCTACAAATTCATAGGTGGTGTCAACATGAACCTGTCTCCACCCATAACTGTTCTACTTGTATTCTTGTTGCTTGGGCCACATAGTAGAATGTGCATGTTGTAGTCCTATGATGATGTAGAAGTGGTACTACACAATGACTCTTTCCTCACGCCCCCTAACTGCATAACAATGTACTACTACTAAATTAGGGACAATACAAGATGCAGCAAGTCCAGGCTAGTGTGCCGACCATAGGATTAAGAAGTAAATCTAGCTCCATTTTTGGTGCTTTGGAGATTCGGGTTTGAATGCAACGTGCTGCTGCTCATTCACTGGTCTTGCCTATTAATGTCAGGCTCGTGGTACCTAGAGGTAACAAATAAAAATTTCAGTGCTCTCACTTTATCCTGTGGTTTGTCCTTTTTTGTAGCCACACGCAGAAGCCACACCTGCACCACCATGCACTGGTGAGGAGCCCTTTCCGTTCTTGGCTCTGGCCCCGATGCAATCACTGCCTTTCAGCTAAACGAATACAAAGGAAACTATTCCAACCACTTTCACTGTGTGTGCTCACACAGAGGCACTGTGTGGTTTAACAATCGTGCTTTTTAACAGGAATACACTATGCAATCCTTATCCCATAAAGCCACGTGGGTACGAGTCCTCTCGGGCTTGCTTGGGATTGGGTTTTTGTTTGTTGAGGGTTTTTTGTAGATGGATTTTTAAAGGCGTTATTGTGCAGCAACTTTTCAACAGAACCCCATGGAGTGAGAAAGAAAGCATGCAAGAAGTCTTCCTTTTTCTCCTTTCCTAGGTAAAGGAGAGGAGAAATTGCCAGTTTAAGCATCTTATCTCACAGCTGCTCTTTTGTAGGTTTGTCACATGCCAGCGAGCAAGCCAGCAGACAACTCTTTGGGAAAAGAGGGAGCAGCTGGGATAGCAGGTTCCAGCCAGCCAGCACATGTTTTTTTTGACTGTGCGATGCCATTGTCTAGCTTGATCAAGCCTACGATGCACAAAGATTGTAAGGTCTGTAACATTTTAAAGTGAATTCAGCACTCCCTGTGCCAAAGAAGTTTCAGGCTCGTTTTTTAATCAGCAGAGGTGGCAAACCCAGAGGCCAAGCACCCATGCGATCCCATGCCATGTGGTTGCAAAAACGCTGCTTTTGACCTTCCCAGATTCACTTCCCAGCTCCATGAAACCACTGGCTATCCCACAGACCCTGTGATGGGAAGATGCCTGTCACGATGAGGAAGGGATTATGTACATAAGCTGGCTATGAAAAGAAACTTGCCTTAAATAGCTGGTTTACGCTCCAAGACTGTGCCAAAACACAGTGGATGCTGCAGGAGTATTCACACAGCAGAGATTCCACGTCCATTTAATCCAGTGACAGAAATGCACAGAAAAAGCCTCTAATACAAAACTGTACAACAGCCTCTTATTTAAAAAAAAACATTCCAAATAGATTTGCTAGTAATAGTGCAATAAAGCCACTGACAGAATGTAGAGCTGCGAACAGACCAGGACCCTGTGACATCAGGCTCCAAATAGCACAGACCCTCCGCACTCCTGAACATAACCAGCATGTTTAGACAGTTCACAGTGGACCCATGTGAGCCCAAGTGTTCTCGGGCATGGAAATAATTCCCATTGATCTAAATAGATCCTGAAATACATTTGAAAGGCCAGTTACCAACGACTTACCCGGGTCTAGAAAGAGACTATTCCTTTTGACATCGGCATAAACCACAAGCACTCACACAAGCTCATCATAACCAAAGTTGCGACACTGACAGAATTCCTATTCACCCACTTGTCTAACTGGATCTAGGGTTAAGCATCAGCCATATCCTTATCACCAAATTTGTGTTTGGGACACCACTGTCACAGCAAGCACAAAGGCCAACTGTGACATCCTTCTACTTTCAGGTGGCTTCCCTGGATGGAATATCAAGTGACTTACATCTCTAAGCAAGATCTGTGCCTAGATGCAGAAGGAAAGTCTGCACAAGGGCAAAGACGGGTGTATGTCACAGTAGGAGGAGGTAATCGAAGAGACTGTATCTATCCACACAAATGCTGTGCTGTTGGATCCAGAGGACTCTTTGGTCAAATGAGGCCACAAGACCCAGAAAAGGTTATCGGTTTCAAAAGTCCTAGAAATGGTAACTAGACACAACTTCAAGAAACAGTATGCAAATGTGCTAAGAGTTTGACAGAATGCAGGTAGCCACTCTTAGTACCCCTCCACTGTGAAAGTGGCCTACCCAAGTGTGTCACATCTACTGCATGTTACAAAGACTTAGTCAGTGCCCTCAACTTTGCTTCTTTTTGGCTGACTTCTGTTCTTCCCTCCCCACCCAAGGCCTCCTCCACATGTGCATTCTTATTTTGCCAAGTCACTTCCATACGCACAGATCAACGGATACACCTGAAATACACAAAAGGCGTTGGACTTCAATTTGGATATAGAGATGGGCTTTTAAATCAGTCATGGTGGCGTTTTGCAAACAAAACTATAGGTTTGAGATATTGGATTGGATTAGCTTGCTCTACAGTTTTTGAAATACTAAAAATCTGGGCTGCGTCTAAACATGCACAAGACGTCATTACCCACCTTGCACTTTGAAAAGTGAAATTCTCACCACCTCCCTTTACAAAAGTTTAATTAAGTTGTGACAAATGCCCTTTGTACTGCTCCCTGCAAAGCAGCAACTTCTGAACACTTCAGGGTCACCAACATGATTACAGGGAGAGCTCCAACAGTTGTACTAACCAGCAGATGCAGCAGCCCGAGGAACACCAACGACCTGCCAGAAAGAAGCAGAGCATGTTCGTTAGCCAGAGACCTCAACAACAGTTGACAGTAGATATGGGATCTCCTCATGTGGGGACGTGCTCTTCACGTACTAGCTTATTATTTATTTAAGGGCAGCCTCTGGTGGCATGATAGTGTGCTTTGTGACTTAATTAGAACACAATCTTCTATATTGCATATGAGACACTTCGGAATTTATTTCACCTGTTAGTTTGGGGGAGGTCTTCTCCTGGAGGAAGTTTGCACGAACGTATCTTTGTACCAGTAATGTTAAGTGCTACATCAAGAGTACGCATTCACAACATCATACTTCACGCAATTTTATTTATAAAATGGTAATTATCTAACAAATTGCATATAAAATGATTTACTTCAAGTAAATACAGAATACTGCACAACTATTAAAACTATTGTATTGTCCATCATAAGTGTATTAAAACATTCCTAAAAAATGCCTCTATTAAAAAACAAAAACCCAAGAACACAAGTAGCATGATCAAGACCACTTTCAATAGCTTAAAATGAATTACCAGGAAGTTGCATTGACTTCCTAAGTAGACTCCAGTTACATCCATTGAGATCAGCATGTGATACAATACCACAGCCTAATTGCTAAAGATGACAAGTAATACATTATGTACCTGGTCTATGCTTTTCTCCTAGACTGAAGGTAACCAGTCCAAAATCAGAAAACTAAAGCTCAAGTCAAACTCTACTGGGCATGCAGTTCTGTTATAGCAATACTTTCAACCGGTAAGTGTAGTTGGCTTTTACAATCAATTTTTACAACTGATTAAAAAAAAAGGAACACAAGAGAATACATTCGTATAAAAAGGAATGATACATAAAGGGTAAATACCAACACCTTGCCGTACACCCCAGGATGAACCAGAGAGAATCAGTTGGAACTAATCTGGAACGTGTGTATCGGAGAGGGGTCTGAGTCACCAAACCCAAATTCCAATCTCCTCAGAGCTCAAGGTAGCATCAGATCCATCTCTACTATGTACACAGCATGAACATGAACACAGATAAGGATGGAGCTTTTTATTAACACATTTATATTGCTGAAACACAAGAGGCAGCTAGCAGTGCTGCCTGGTTCACGCTAGTAGTCACACCACTTATTTTTATACTGTGTGTTAAGGGAGACTTTTTTCTTTTCTTCAAGTGGCAAAATTTGGTAGCTAATGGATCCAACGGGCTAGTTTTATTTTGTTTGCTTTAGACAGTTTCATGACCAATTACAGATATCTGAAAAAGTTTCAGAGAGAAAACAAAGATGGGGGGGAAGAACTGGAACCTTCAACAGCACTCAACACCTGTTGCAATCTAATCTCCTTCGTAAGTGTTTGCAGAACTGCCACTTCAATGCACCCAAAAGGCACACAACAGCAAGAAGGGAAATGGAATCAAAAGTTCACACAAGAGTTTCTCTTGTAACCAGCATTGTCAATCAGAATCAATTTTACCAAGGGCATCTCTGAAGTAGTAAAAACACAGGAGCAACGTTCAGGATGGTTCTTATAGCACCATGTTGCGTCCTGCCGCAAGTGATGGCAATCTCCCACAACTGGTAGGGGGTGCTGAATCCGACCCCCCGTTTTACAGTCTAATGCTGTTCTAACTCCAAGTAGCAAAGGGAAAAGGCAAGGGAGATCCTGCTACTAACCCGAGGGTTTTACCTGCCCGCGGGGCCTGCTGCAGCTCGGCTGGGGAGACACTAGAGGGCAGGCGGTTAAAGCACTCCCGCCTCACCTCCGGGGTGAGGTGAGCTGGAACCACCACCACTCGGTTATCATCAGCAAACTCTGATGGTGGACACCTTTCACATCTAGAATAAACACTTTTAGGCTGAAAAGCAGTCATGTGCAAGAATCATTTAATCTGCATGCTACTATTTACATTTCAAACACTATTTACACACCAGAACTACAATTAGCATCTCTCTCAAAGGGGAGAGAAGGTGGCTTTCAGGACAGTACACTTGAACAAGCATCTCCACAGCTTCAAACTCTAAGGGGCACAATCAAAATTACAGGTTTTGAAGCAAAGAGATCCTACTGCTACTGAAACAGACACACAGAGGCAAATCAAACATTTGTCCATTAGGCTATTAAAAAAAAAAAAAAGAGAGAGATCAAACAGAAAAGCCTGTGAATATGGAGAGTATTTAGAAAGCAGAGGAGCAAGGACTGTGATGCCGTTCGGCAGGGCTCAGTGGGGAATTTGGAAATGGCTTTAAAGCCAGGACTACTGCAGAATCTACCAGACCTCTCGTTAGTAACGCCACCATCCCATATGAATTGCCCAGCAAACAGAGCTGTTTCCCATTCCACCAGGGCTGCAAGCCTGACAAATTTCTGAACAACTACTGCACATTAATTAGGCTGACCTCTGAACTCACATGTACCCCACCACCACACCAGGCAGGCTAGAAATTGCCAAGAAGTCGTACCGCCTACCATATCTTATTGCTTTAGAAAATGAGCCCATGTAGCCAGCAATCGTGCAGTTGCAGCTCACCTGAAGTTTTCACAAAGTTTTCTGGAAGAAAGCTTGCTCGCATTTGGCAGGCTCTGACAATAATAGCTGGATTCCCAAGGCCTCCCACAAGCTTTCCAAACTGGACACCTAAGCTGCTGAGTAGCTGCTGAAGGGGCATTTCTAGGACATCTGTAGACAAAAAGTGTGGGATTTAAAAGTGCAATACAGACAGCTAATCCTGAACATTCAGTATGCATCCATCAAACAACTGCAAAAATGAGGAAGATAAGAGCATCTCTTGGGAACGGGGAAGGATCAGCATCGTCAGCAATAAAGGCAAGCTTTAGAAAAATAAGTTATTTAGTGGTTTTTATAAGAACAATCAGTCATTCTGGGACTCAGCAGAAGTGTTGCACAGTTGTGTACACACGTGCAAGTAGCGAGAACAAGATTTGCTCACCTCAGAGCATTTACCTTCCTATCAGTCTGACACTGCCAACAGCACATCCAGCAGACCGGAACTCAGAGAACAGCATGACAAGACAGAAGGCCAATACAGTACAACTGCAGAAATTCAAGTAGAATGAAGGTGTCTTCAGAAGCCCGCAGCAGCAACAGCAGCATTCAAGATCAGTGGCAACAGGGATTGTTTCTGTAATGTAGGCTTCTTTTTTTTTCTCCAAAGCAAAGCACTGGGTCAGAATCAAGGCTCTTGGGTGGAGGGGTTACTTTCTCAGCCACACGTCCCTAATTTCTCACCACAACATTTTGCCTCAGTGCAGCAACACTGGTAGTGATGATCTGTCTGTCCTGCTGCTATCAGGCAAAATGGTGTGTCCCTTTGGGGGAAAACAAACACCAGTAACTCCTCAAGTTGAGGAGCGGCTAAGAAAAACATAACACTGTGGTGATGTGGAACCAACTTTATTAAGGACAGTGAATTATAATTGCTTTCAAAAGCTTTGAAAAAAAATTACTCTGAGTCATGGCTGGCCTTTAACAGGAGATACCAAAGGATATGGAGGCTGCCTGATTCAGAGCCAGTCAGTGGGAGTTAACCAGAAGAGGATGAGGTAATGCTCAAAGACAGGAGGACAACAGGACTGTCTGAGGCATCTGTGGAGCACCGATGTGCCTACCACCAGCCTTCAAGGGAAGAAAAAAAACATGGTCAACTAAAGCACAGAAAGGCAAAATGTGCAAGGGTACATGTACTCACATCTTTAAGAGTCACAGGACCAGAAAAGACCTTAATAGGTCATCAGGCCAGCCTTCTATCCAGAGCAGGGAAGCTTTGAAAGCAATGCATTCATCTCTTCTATTCCCCATACTTCATATTAGGAAACTCATCTCAGAAAGATGCTAAGAAGTGCTGCACACCCTTTGCCACTGTCTGATGAAAGCAGGAGCCAAGAGCTCACAGCTTTCAGGACTGGTTCTGCAGGTACTGAAAAGGGTCATACAACAAGCTAAATTTATACAAAGTGCAATAAAACTACCCAAGCCATGGTCAGGTTTGTAAGTTCACTATTATTAGTGAAGAAGAACGAATCAAAAACTCTAAACTGGATGGAGTCTGATCTAATTCTTCTTCCGCTATTTGTGCTTTATTCCAAATTCTGTTCTCTTTTATCCAATTCAGAAGAGTCTGTCTTGGCTGATCCTAATACGTGCTTCTATTTTAAAACTTATTCCATTGCTTCAAGAAAACTTTTTGTTGCATTTAGAGCAACAATGAGAGACACATCTCCATAGCAAAGATTTGTTCACTGGTGGTAAGCATTTACCCTGGCAAAAGCTGTTCTCTCCACCTTCCAACGGAATGGGATATGATCTTTCCACAATCACATGCATTTACCAATAAGTAAGTTTGGATTAGACTGTATTAAAACATATGCACAGACTTAAAGCACTGGAATGTCACAGATTCTTACTCCACAGCTCATGCAAGTAAAACAAATTAAAGGAAAAAAAAGACCAAAGCCTCAGCTAGGAACAGACCAAGGAATTATCTTAAAAGAAGTTTTACACAAGTATATCAAAGCACTAATATCAGTGAGATCCCTAAATACATTAGGTTACACTAAATTACAGAGAAACAAAAGATTTAGCCATATCAGATACATATGTTTTGATTTTTTTTAAGTTAATATATAATTCATTCTCTGAATAATATTCTTCACTTGGACCCAACATCCACACTGCTTTCATACATTTATACAGTTATATCCCAACCTTGCCTTAAGAGACTGATGTCCTAAGGTATGGCAGCAACCAAAGGCTCTACAACCCTTGTTTGTCAAATATAAAACTCCTTTCCCTTCGTACAAGGGTGGAGAAGGAAGAAAGATTTTGATAAAATTAGGCAATTCTCCCTGTGAGCTTGCTGATTCCAACCTCTAGGTACTACAGGGAGATGTTTGGAAGCTTGCATTAAAAAAAAATTCCCTTGTTTTAAAAACTATTTCTTTTACTGTACAATAGATGCATAGAAAGTTGCTTCCTGCTCGATGGGTTTAGGCCTGTAGCTATGTTCAGCTGTGAAAACAAGAAGATTGTTCCTTTACAGAGTGGTGAGGAGAGAGACCATCTCGGGAATATTTGGCAGCTATCGAAGAGCTCATGACACAAAGAATAAACAGCATATCCACAGACTACAACGATGCAACTCTGTCCCATCGAATACACCAATTTAAAAAAGTGTCCACTTTTTACTCAGGATCAAGAATACAGTAGAGATTCACGGCTCAACAGCTTTCAAACTGGTGGTTTAAAAGAAAAAAAATTGTCAGTGAGCAGCAGATTTTAAACAGCCCACTCTTCTCTCCCCCACCCCAAAGAAACACGAGTTCACTGCAATATCAGGAACTTAGACTTGATACTACTTGGGAGAGAAGGCTTCCCTGTCACCCATGTCCATGCAGCTTGGTGTCGGAGCGACACACTGGAGGTTTCAGAGGGTTTCGGTTGTCCAGTGTCTTGTTGTGGTTACTTCAGCAGTTTTACCAGCTGGCTCTGACAGCCTCAATGTCACTAACCAAATTCTGGGCTAAGCATATCCCAAATATCTGGAAGAGACAACAGTTTATTCATTTTGAGCATTGGACAACTCTTTTCACACAGGCAAACTCCTTAGGTTATACAGAACTTTGATATGAAAACAAGCAACAGAAAGTTAGAAATCAAATTAATAGTAAGTGTTGAAAGAAGGAAGAATATCAAAAAACTCCTGTAACCCCAGTATTTTTATAGTGCCACTGAGTTCCGTGAACTTGAACAGTGAATTTGAATTCACTGAATTTCAATTTGAGTTCCGTGAATTTGAACAGACTTGCTTCACACAAACAACTGTGAAGGCTTTTTGCTGCTCCTCTAAGCACCATCAGAAACAGTAGGTCTGTACAGGTTTAAAAATCTCTACCTAATGTTCATCTAACAGAGTGTTAGTTTTGACCTGCAGACAGATGAAAAAAAAAATGCATCCCTACAGATAAAAATTAAATATTCCTTAACACAAAGAAAGCCTCATGCATTTAGCTCCCCTCTCTAAAACCTACAGACGATATATTTCTAAGTGCAACTGACACTGTATTCCCAGTTCTCATATACAGTTCTCCCCTCATACATTCTATTTATCTGTTGTTCTTCTGTGTAACTCATTACAGGGAATGTGATGTTTACCTGCAGTAATGCTATCCCAATGAATATACCGGCAACTATGGTAAGATTGTCCTGCAACCATTTCTCAAACTGCGGGACACAGCCTTTAGTGTAGATAACAATCTGCTGATCAACTTCCTGCCAAGGAGAAGAGGGAAGAAAACAGAGATAATTACATCCAACTATCTCATCAGTAGAATAACCTGCTCTTGCAAGAGGAATTCAATCCTTAAGATACAATATTAAAAAAATAAAATGCTTACTGGTTTTTGCCTTGCATCGTAGCCACACTGAGTATTAATAACATCTTCCTAGGAGAGAGACACAGAAAAGAAGCAATCAGTGAAGTGTCCCCCAGACACTCTCTCCCCACTGCTCAGAGTTGGTTCTGTGTGTAATAAGACAATCATCCTAACGTTGTTTACCACACTGCTTTTTAAAAACCCTTTCGTCTCCCATTCAGTGCTATTAAATATCTGCCACAAACAAAAGCCCATGGTCAAAAAGTACTTTCAGCTCTCAGGGAAGCAAGCTGGTGAAACCAGCCCTCCACCTGGACGAGCTCCATGTTCCAGATGCAATTCAGAAGTCAAAGTGAAGGGACTAGGGAACATGTATTTTAAGTGAAAGAACCTTCTGCTGAAAAGCTTTTGTCTATACTGAAAAATATGCCAAGGCTACTGTTAACGTTTTCAGGCTTCAGTCTGTGCAGCGTGAAGAGGTGAGAAGGGGCAGTTCTGCTGCAGAAGCTGCAAGTTCTTACCAAGGATATCTATAGAAATATATACACTGTACCTAGTTCCTTTTCAAAAACTAGGGAGGAAAAAGAAGAAATGCGGTAATGTGTTCTTACTGCCTATTCTTTCTTACAGGAGCTTGATACCAATGGGAAAGGAGGGTTTTTTTTCCTACTACCTCTGCTTTAGTACTCCCAAAGCACAGGTAATAAAATAGGCTACGGCAGACTTTTCCTAGTGAACAAGTGCTACCCATCAGAAGCTGAAGCTGCATTTACTCTGTATACAGAGTCATTTCAAGGCAATAAAATGAAGCAACTACTTTTGGTGTCAGTCACAATAGCAGCAAAATACTGCATTAGTAGCTCATATAATAACGGTAAGCAGAAGAAGGAACTACTAAAGGAAGTGAGAAAATCAGCCAATCTTAGCAAGGTGTACTGAACATCACAATTTAATCAAATTGTGGGAAGTGAGAAAGGCAACCAGCAGAGAAATAGATTTTTAAAAGCAGCCATATGGAAAAATATATCTCCTCCTATGAGCAGTTAAAGGTCCTCTAAGCATTTCCTCACTTTGCAGGAAGTACATCAACAGGTTGCATCCTGTCAGTTGCCCAAGCTGGATTCCCTCAATGGACCTTTAAGATTTGAGCAATTTCTACCTTTTAATGACATGAATGCTTCTGTTCCAGGATCTAAAAATGTAACAGTGCCACAAACTTCAAGGCTGTAAAAATAGGTAAGATTCCAACAGAGGAATTTTAAGCTTTCTTCTTTGTACTGAATGCCTACTTGCTTTATCATCTGTGCTTCTGCCTTTAGCCTTGGAATCCGTTAACCGAAAGCAAGCGTGAAGAATGAAATGGAAATAAATCAACTTTTCTAGGCCTTGCCTGTACAGGAATTTTGAACACGTCAACCTGCTAAACTATAGCAAAATGAACTATAGGAGTCCAAATTTGTTTTAAAGGAGACTTATTTTGGCCTACCTTAAACTTAACTGCTTCCTGATTCAAGCTAAACTAAAAGTAAGTCCTGTTCAATAAAGCATCCACATAACATTTTGCATCAGTCCGACACTGCATCCTAATTCCAAAAGGACAATTTTGTTTTTCCTCAGAATAAACCTGTGTTTTATCATGGCAATTGAACCAGTCACAGGTTGGTTACAATTATATCCATTATATGCATGACTTCTAATATTTTTAGAAATATTATTATTCTTAGTCTTTATTTTAAAGGCAATTAAGCATGTTACTTCCCTATAATGAGACTTAACTTTAAATTTCTGGTTGCTGCAACACCCCCTAAGAAACTGCATAACCATATACACACAAAGAGAGAGAGATAACTTTAGCATGGATTATGTATTTATAAGATTACCTTGTACTGCTGTCACTGTTTCGGTTTTATAACAACTATATTTTTTAAACTGGTTTGTGATGACCTCTCTGTATGGGTGGGTGGGCAGATAGGCAAACAGTAGGGGGTATCCTAAGCATAATGTAATGCTTGAGCCTAACCTACATTGTGTTTTAATATTTCATTAAAACATTTTCTGCAAATGTTTGTGAGAAAGATTCAAACTACTGTGAAGACATGTTCACTGCAGAGAAACCAGAATGCAGCCTGTGCAAGTGGCAGTGCCTTATCAGGAGAGGGGGAGAGCAGCAGTAGTGACTGGATGCCAGGAGCAGCAACTGTGTTGCATTAGCAAGGCAGGAAGCACCTGAGGTGCCTGTTGGCAACTTACCTAACTTCCATCAGTGCCACAGACTCATACATTCAAAGAACTGTAAGTCACTCCAGGTGGAGAAAAAGCCACAGCTGAACTACTAGACAATACAAGCACTCACAGGCTGCTTCTTTTAAGGTATGGGAAGGTCGAATGTATGCAGTGTCAGCCACTTTAAGAGTTTCCATGCACACACTCATCCCTATTCCAAGCCTTTCACTGCCAGTGAACTGCTTCCCTACACTCTACCCTTCATTCTTGACCATGTCCATACTAGTAATGCAGTGCTCCAACATTCTCTGCCTGATGATCCAGAACTGAAACTATTTAAAAAGACATGAAAAATGTACCAAAAAGCTGCTCCGTCAAACATTTTCGGACCTTTCAAGTCTGATCTCAGATGACTGTATGACAAGCAGTAATTTTAAAGGGAAAAAAAGAGAATGTAAAGATGTCCATACCCGACTCAAGATTCTAATGCAATCATATGTCACAGTTCTTCAAAAGAACCCACGCTCTCAGCTGTGTTTTCCTCTTTCAGTCAAGTTGCCTCTGAGTACGTAAATGACGCAAAAGTTTGCCTGTGATAATTCTCTTCTGCGTTAATATCTATTTGATGCCATCAAAAATGTCTTTTTATTTAGGATTAAGTTCTGTTTTCCTCTAGAGAGTATTGATAAAAACTCACATCTGTGGTGGTGTATGCCATCTATACATGCATCTTATGGACTGCGTGGGGTAACATCAATCGTGATGGGTGATCTTACTGCAGATTAGTGGCCCTATTGTGCATGGCAAAAGGAGCCCAAGCAGGCATACAAAGGGCTTTCTGTTTGATTTATTCTCCCCCCTCCTCCCCCCTCCACCCCGAAATAATGCTGGACAAAAGCGGGTTTGAAAAATGTCTCATGTACTCAGACACTATCGTGATTAATTTGGTGTAAGCATCAACGAAGAACAATGGGCAGAGGATGAAGAAAGGCACCCTGGGCTTAAATGCAGCTGACTCATTTTAAGCTGAAAGAAACATCTCTCCTAGTAGCTGAAATATAGACCTGGGTGGAGGGAGATCAGACTTGAAACAAGTCTAACACAGATGCTTAACTGTG
This sequence comes from Phaethon aethereus, assembly GCF_964289735.1. Lineage (NCBI taxonomy): Eukaryota > Metazoa > Chordata > Aves > Phaethontiformes > Phaethontidae > Phaethon > Phaethon aethereus. The sequence continues at coordinate 30,529,611 of NC_138578.1, read as the reverse complement.
AATATCTTCCAGTGCTTTGCTGAGTATTGCTGGGTTTTGGAATATATGCTGCTCTGACGAGCATGTCACAGAATGAAAATGCTTAAAATGCTTCTCAGTCTGCAGATGGAGTCTGCTTTGTAAATCATGGGAATTGTTTAAAAATCCTGAGCAGATGCCTAACATGCTGCTGGTATGGTAGGGGTTAACTGGGACATCACCTTCTGGTCCCCCTAAGTGGGCTCATTTGCCATGGTGTGTCTTCCAACACCTTTTTGGGGCAACCTCCTCTATCAATACAGGCTGGGGGATGAAGGGATTGAGAGCAGGAAGGGATTGAGAGCAGTCCTGCCAAGAAGGGCTTGGGGGTACTGGTGCATGAAAAGCTGGACATGAGCTGGCAACGTATGCTTGCAGCCCAGAAGGCCAGCTGTATCCTGGGCTGCATCAAAAGAAACATGGCCAGCAGCTCAAGGGAGGCGATTCTGCCCCTTTGCTCTGGTGAGACCCCACCTGGAGTCCTGTGTCCAGCTCTGGAGCCCTCAGCACAGGAAAGACATGGACCTGTTGGAGCAGCTCCAAAGAAGGGCCACGATAATGATCAAAGGGATGGAACACCTCTCCTATGAAGAAAGGTTGAGAGAGTTGGGGTTGTTCAGCCTGGAGAAGAGAAGGCTCCAGGGAAACCTTATGGTAGCCTACCAGTACTTAAAGAGGGCTTACCAGAAAGATGGGGACAGACTTTTTAGCAGGGCCTGTAGCAATAGGACGAGGGGGTAATGGTTTTAAACTAAAAGAGGCTTGATTTGGGCTAGATATAAGGAAGAAATTTTTTTATGAGGGCTCTGAGCAACCTGATCTAGTAGAAGGTGTCCCTGCTCATTGCAGGCCAGTTGGACTAAATGACCTTTAAAGGTCCCTTCCAACCCAAACTATTCTATGATCCTTCAGGACACAGGCTGTCATTCCTTAGAATACCTAGTGCAAACAGGGTCAAACTTGCTGCAGTCTCTGGACACTGCATTAAATAACGAGTAATACGTGCTTTAGAGTGTCTTATCTTAGAGTTGCTGTTCTTTAAGGCAGCAAATGAAATATCCTGATGATATTCAGTTGAAAGCTCATATCCTTCCACTCATTAAGGGCTTCTGTTTTTTATACTTGCTAAAATTAATACATATGTTTAGCCAAGCCCATGGTTCTCTCATTATAATGAAAAGCAGCAAATAGCATACAATGAAGACTTAAGTTAACCCAGTATTTTTGCTGACTACAGAAAAGTTAGTGATTAAGCTGAGCTGCAAGGTTGGTGAGAAGGTAATGATCATGCAGGACTTCCAGGAAAAAAAAAAAAATCTTATGGAGTGATTTAAAATTGCAGACCCATCCTACCCTCTTGAGACTGTCACTTACAGCAGGGTCTTTAGTGCAGCAAGAGAATGGCACACCACAGCGCTCTCGACTTGCGTTGGAATCTGTGCAATTGAAGTAAATATTAAGGTTCCAGTCATCAGCTCCAAAAGCCCCACAGCACTGCCACTAGAACAAAGAAAGGAGAGCTTCTTGACTTGCAGAACAAACAAATCTCATCATTAATAACATCCATCATCCCTGCCAGTTTCCCTCTAGCTTTCAAAACAAAATCTGAGATTCCCTCTGGTTTCATTGAAGCTATCCTGTTTTTGTCTTTTAAAACAAAAAGAACATTCCAAACCTGTAAGTTGTTCTAAAATTATCATGTGATTAAAGCTATGTTCACAGCCTCCAATGCTGCTCTCTAGAGAGAAATCCATGGAGTGGGCCAATAAGCCTACACAACACCAGAGTTGCACAGGCCTACAAGCTCAGGCCCCAAGGATAGTAGAGCCAAGAGTATGATACTCTGTCCAGTCTAATGTGCCCTGGGTTCTCAGCAAAACTAATCAGCTTCGAGGGCTACGCTGGTATAGCTGCTCCTTTTGCCAGTTTGGGGAATCTTTGCCTGTCTGTACGTCAGACAGTGTGAACACATTGTTTCCTGAGCATCACATGTTGCACAAATAACATCTTTACTGTAGGCAGGCAGAATCCTTCAAAAAGTAAATATACTAAATAGTAGGCTTAGGCTCTGGCAAAACATGCTGAACACACAAAGAATGGACTGGAGATCAGTGGAGCACTGATGGTTTACAGCATTTAAGGAGCTAGCCCAATGAACCCATCTATGTAATCTTAAAAAAAAAATTAAAAACCCCCAAACAAACTACATTTTAAAAAGCAATAGAATGGCAATTCTCTTTTTCTAGGTGTAACACAATTCCCTCTGCCATACCTGAATATGTTGTCTTCAAGTATTATCTCTACTTGCTGAAAAAGTAGCTAGCTCTCCAGACTCATGCTGTCTCTGACTTAGCAGATAAGAGTGCTAATCCAGTTAGGAGAGCAAGTTTTTTGTAGTGCCTGCAAAATTGGACTGTAACCTTTTGGTTGCATACAAGTGGACTACTGCTTTCAGACTGTGGTGACTTCTGACCTCGTCCCACCTGGACAAGATTCAAACAAGTGCAAGGATCCACATCCTGTTACTTACTCACTTGTCTTTTTTCCCCCTCAATGCATATAGAAGCAAGTCAAACATCAAATGAAATTATTTTAATTGTAGAATGTACAAAAATTAGTAAACATGATTTCAACCAACACTTAACCATGTTAGCTACACAAGGCCAAATTCAAAGAGGAGTTCATCAACACATGCCACAATTGAGTACTGGAGCAAGAAGGTACTGGCAAAATAACTTGTGTTCAAAAGTCAGTGCAAGACTCCTTTATACACACTGATAAGTTACAGAGCTTAACCTGTACAAGTGTGTGCATCTCTGGCTTCACCCTTCCCTCTGAAGCGCAGATGTAGCATCATCTGGAGATTTCCTACGAGAACTTTGAGTTGCCCACTTCATTAGGTTAATTGCATTACATCTACTTAAAAAGAAATAACATTCTCATTTCACACACACCAGCTAAACATCTCTGCCACCTGCAGTGTGGTGTAGCACCTCTAACATTGCTAAAACTACATCAACATTCATCTCAGAACCAAATTAAACTTAGAAAAGGATTATTTTTCAACAGATGTGATAGCTCCTACAATAAAATATTTTATAAAATATTTTGGACACCAAGAACCCTAAAATATCTTCATAAGCATATGGAACATGCTCCAAAAAACTGAACACAAAACACTGATGGTTAACTTGTGGATTTGACACACTATCTCTAAGTCTTCAAGAATAAGTCATCCCAACTCTCCACCTTGTTTTGCTCAGTCACACATCAACAAATAAGCCATTTTTCACAGGTGCTTTGTGTTTGTAGAAGTTCTATAAAGAGAAATATACATACATAGATTCAAAAGCACTATAAGCGAAAATATTTCTGTTATTGTATCTGAAGAAACCAAACAGATGGAAAGTAAAAAAAAATAGATGAGATTTCTTTACAGTAAGCTTTACAAAAAAAAAGCACAGTCGAACTTACATATTCCTGTGTGAAGTCTATGAGGTTTTGCAAATCAATGTCATCTCTGTATGCTCTGATGTTGTTGTTTATAAAGAAATACAGCTGGTCCTTTATCCAGTCTTTGAAAACAAATGCTAGAACACCAGCAGTAAGCTCCAAGAAGAAAATGATTCCAAGAAACACAGAAAACTATGAAGAAAAAGAAAAAACTTTACATTATTTTGCTTTATGACCAAAAACTTACTCTTCAAGGCTCACAATCATGTCCAGTGTTAGAGCTTTATCTGTTTCAGTGCAAGTTCAAGCTATGCCAGCACACAGGAAATTTTAAATTAAAAATATACCATTTTTTATTAGGGCTGTAGTACAGGAATCTTAACAAACAATAAAAATGCCAACAAATTCAAACTTTGGACATTTCACTGGGATTTTCAAAGGGGTCCAAGAGTTTTCATTGTAAATTTCAACAGGGATGGCTATTCACCACCTGTAGGGCCCTCTGAAAACTCATCTTAAATTTCTATGTAGGCACTTACATTTTCAATAAACAACCAAATAACAATTGGCATAAACAACCAATAGTGCCAGTGACATGCTTTCTAAGTGACTTTTTCTTTAGACACCCTCATTGGTAAAGCTCTGCCTAAGCAGACAAAGCAAAAATGGTAACAGCAGAAATTAATTAATGACTAAGTCTGAGCCGAATGACTATGGAATGACTCACATCCACATTAAAACCAAATGAGGCTGCTATGATTAATGCAAATGCAATGGATGCCAAAGGCATTACTAATGATCTGCCACTTTCTCTAAGCATCTCTACTGAGTCTACACTGTTTTAAAACACACAGGGGTCCTCATATACTGGAAGTCCATCCTTTTTGCAACTGTGCCTTTGAGTTTCATTTTAACATGCTCTCTCTGTTTGTTCAGATGCATTTTTAATTTCTCTTGCAGCTGCTGTATAGGAAGCTATTGCTGATACAGATGGGTTCATTTTGGGCAAGCTAAGAGAAGCAAAGAGGAGAAAAAAAGGTTACAATAGCTCTTTCCTCTTCCTTTTCCTTTTTTTTTTTAAGCGAGACAAGACCAAGCTAGAACTATCCCAAGCTGCTTTATAAATGCCTTAAGAACTGTAACTCTCAACTGCCTCCTCCCCTTATACAACATGTCTGTGGGAGCCAAATCTGTCCCTTGAAAGCAGTTGTTTCACAGGAAGCCTTTCCATGTATATATTAACAGTTAATGGTTATGAAGACACAACTACTACCCAGGCTGTGCCCAACTCTGGAAGTTGGGCTGGTGGTGGAAAGAATCTTGAATTTTTATTATAAATCTTAAATTTATCTGAAATGCAACTCATCTTCAAAGGTCACAGGAGGAGGGCTTTCAAAACACAGAACCAGGCTACTTAGCTGAAGGAGTTTTGAATACTGAGGTATATCAGCAGCTCCTTCCTCAGCTAACAGTCCAGCCCAGAGTTCAAGATGACAACTTCTGTTTTCTTTACCTATCCTGGGCACATTCTCCTCCCTTCCTCCCCCTCAGGCCCCAGCACTGACAGTAAGCAATGAAGCCTTTCCAAATTAGCTAAACGGTACAGAACTGAAGATATCAGCAAGCAACCCCTCACAACAGTCCTATCTCCTCTGTACCATGAGGGGCACTGGCACAGCAGAAATCACATGGGTCACATTTAGTGGTGTATCTCTATTTCTCATATTTCATAGGCAGTTTGTTATGGACTCAAGTTTTAACGTGCCAATTCTTAGCAGAAATTTCTCTCTTTTCATGGCAGGAAAGCAAAATGTTAGGCTATATCCATATGAAAAGCAGTAGTTCCATGTTATGGTTCTTACCATCAATAGTTTCAAACCTTAAAAATAGGCATTAAGCACCAGAGAGTGAAGAGCTGTAAAGTGTTAATAGTTAAGCAAAAAAGATCCACAGAACAGTACTTTCACATCAGATAACACCTTCCTCCCAAAAGACATTTTAAAATCTTTACACTGTTAAGCAAGAACAGAGAACATGACTTACGCTACATAACCGATGAATGCCACAGTTGCAAAGGTTACTTACAAATTTGAGAAGAAAGGTATTTTCTCGCAAAGCTCCAATGCATCCTGCAAATCCCAAAATGAACATAACTCCTCCTACCACTAGGAAGAGCCAAACTGGATCAAAGCCTCCTAGGTCGGTGATGGAGGAGATATTGGACAGCACTCCCTGGGAAAGAAACAATGCCAAGCGGTAACAAGTATGTTCAGTTTCCAGTTGTACAAATTCTGCTTGCATTTTTCTTTTTAAAAAGGTAGAAGACTACAGCAAATAATGTTATGCAGTACAGCAAGAAAACACAATTAAGAAAATCTTTGCATTCAAAAAAGAGATAAAAAGGGTGATTATGTACAATATTTCTGAATCAATATGTGGAACGAACAACAAAATGGGCTTCTGGAGTCCTCTGCAAGAAACCCACAGGGCATTTTACTGCTTCTGTAGCAATGAGAATTAGTCTGCCAGAAAGTCTGAATAGATACTTGAACAAAACTTAACTCAATCCTATTACCCATGCTGAGATGCATTTTAGGTATCATATACATTGTTTATGTAAGCACACAGTTACACATGTTATGATAGGAAAAGCAGTCACTAGCAAGAACATATTTAGCATTTATGTTCAGTATTTACAACAATTGACAGAAATTACAAGTGAGCTCCTAGGTTGCAGCATCTTGCAACAACGAATTTTACACCGAATTTTGACAAACTAGATACCCGGCCAATTTAACTACAGGCATTCACAGTGCCAAAAACTCATAAAGTACAGCTACTGACTAATCAGTTAGCAGGAAAAATTTTAAAATAATGTTAAGTCTCTTAGTAGGACATAAGGCAGTTTAAGGACTCGTCTTGGGAGACGATTTGACCTATCATTTGGTAAACCACATATGCTGTGTTTTAGATATGACAGTCAGCACAGTCTGCTTGTAATGCCATTGCCCCCTTTAGAAGCAGAGTTTGGGTTGTGACGCCAGTAATCCCGAGGAACTTTTTTTTTTTAAACACATTTTAACCAGAGTTTGGCTGATGTTGAACAGATGAGTCATATCAAGAAGCAAGTACAAAGTCTTCCTTATTCCAGTGAGTTTGCACAGGAGCATTTACAATTTCCTAAACCGTTTTGGCAGCAAAAGAGCTGAAGAATCACTATGTCTTCATTCACCTCCCCAGTGCGGCAGGTCAATGCTAAGCACACTGTTTTAGCAGACATTTCTCCATGTGTTTCCTCAAAGAAGCCTGAACCCAGGCTGAGTGCTTTGGACTGCTGCTTTCCCTACTAACTCCTGAATGAAGCTGTGGCTTGAAAAGCAACAATATGGACAATTACCTCTACAGCTCCTTATTTGCAGAATTACTAAGTTCTTCATCTTTTTCCATGTTCACATCCCCTTTGTTTCTTTGAAATAGTCCCAAAACAGCAATAAATTTGAAAGAAGATATCATAACCTCATTTCCAAAAGTTGTTAGTAACATTGTTAACGGATGACTGTTCACAACTGTGGTTTTAGACCTGTGATTTATTTTTAAATGTACTCCATTTGGACCACACAGAACAGATAAATAGTCATGTAACTAACATCTCTAACACAGTACTCCACATAGTCTGCAACCACTTCCATAGTTTCCCAAGCAAAACTGACATTAAGTAGTAAAACAACACAGTACTCAAAGCTTTTTAATACTGCAGAAAACAATAGACTGGATAAAATATACAGGTGAATTTCTTCAGTGCACACAGCAAGGGGGCTTGGAAAAGGCCAACATGCCAAAAGCAAAAGAAAAACCTGACTACAACCCAATCCTAAAGTACAAACAATAAACCAACAACATGAATGTCTTGCTCAAACCAGACTCCTCTCCCTCCTCTACTACAGAAGGCTACTGCCCAACAGAGGGATGAAAAAAAAAAACCAAACAACAAAAAAAACCCCCCAAACAAACAAACAAAACCCCACAAAAAAAACCAAAAAAACACACCCCCATTCATCACTTTCCTCCTACATTACATATAGTACTAGTCTTATTGCCATTCACTAAAAAGACAAAAATAGACATAAGGCATGGTATAACACAATGCTGCTCAGAGCCAGTATTGCTATCAAAGCAGACCAGTTGGCACATCCCTTCTTCTAACTAACTAGCGATGAGATGGCACAAACCAGGCTGAAATGAACACTTATCCATCATTAACACTTAAATCAATTTGTGCAGAAGTTTTCCACTACTTTTGCTTCATCACATTTGTATAGAAAAGAAATCAAAGACACAACTTTCTGGCTAAGAATGACAAGCAAAATAAATAGTATAATCCAATAACACACAAACCTTTGAAAAAGTCATGGCCTTGGCCATACACAAGTCAGGAAACATAAGCTCTGCCCCAAGGGAAAGACTGCTAAAATGACTTCTTCAAAGCTTTAAAATCCTTTCTATTTTTGCCTTCTGTGCCTATATAGTTACCGTAAGATGAGAAGAAATTCTGCCTTAAAGTAAATACTACTACTCATTTCTTTTAATGTTAGCTGATTTTGGAATTAATGGACTGTAGTGTAGTTGAGTGAGAAAAGAGTCACTGGAGAAAGGATGTTGCTTTTGTATTATAATAATTTTACTTTAAAAAAAAAATTTCAAGATGAGCAGTCATTTAAGTCTCTCTTTAAAAGACACTTTGTCTTTCTCTAAAAACAAAAAAAGCCACACCCATCCAAAAAAAGAAATCCACAGCAAATTACTACATTTAATAAAGTTGTTTCCATGTGAAAGCAAATGAAAGAAGAAACCCCAATGAAATTCAGTCCACATTTGTGAACAGTGCTCTTAGAGAAGCTAGTCATAATATAAAGAAGTGCTACTGAAAACAAATACACCATCTTGCATTTTGTCACACTCCCATTAAAGTTGATGACAATAAATGTTAGTGAATCAGTTTTATATTGTCTTTCTGATCGTGTACTTTCTCACCTTACTTGATTTTCTAACACTGCTAGGCTCTTCGCACCCTGGCATGCCCCATGTTGGCCAGTCACCTGGCCAAAGTCACTCTAATCTCTGGTCTCCTCCAGGCTCCAAATCATCAGAAGAGCTACGTTCTGACACACACTGAAATAGAACACCACAAACTTTATCTGCCATTGTTTACTGTCCTTGGAAAACACCTTTATGTGCATCTTTTGCTAGTCCACATATGGCAACCATAAGCCTAGCTTGGATAAACCCCAAATAATACATCCTGACAGTGCAAAGCACATACTGCTTAATTCTCATTTGTACTCTGCATGCTCTCTGCATATGAATCCCAAGTTATCAGTATTCTGAAGAGACATCTCAGGATGTACAATCTTCAGAAAGGCCTTGGCAATAAAACAATAGCTAGCAGCAGGAATGACAAACACAGACAATGCTCCGTGGTTACAGCTAGAGATGCACAGTGGTAGTCTTATAGAAGATTGCTGCTTACTGCTGAAATACTGTTTTCCAGTCTTGTTTTTTTCCTGGACACTTACAAATAAGCTTTCTGAAGAGACAGAGGTGCAATACTTTAAAGAAAAGCATATTTTGCTTCAAGCAGCACAGCAATGACTGCGGAATATTATCTCACTTTGTATTGTTAAGACAAACTAAACATACAGTCCTATAGGCATCTACTTTTCCTATCCACAAGTTTCTATAATGCCTACTACCACACTATTCAGTATTTTTTGGCTGTAATAGCTACTTCTGGGGAAAGTTTGGCAGAGAGGCACAAATGCCTGGTAGTGACCAATTCTGACTTCACCCGATCTTTAGCCAAAAGCAGAAGGGAATGTTTCCAGAGGTGCTTGAGCAGAGGATCAGGAATCTCATATTCTAACATTACAGCCTCCAGTGACCATGCTCTGAACCCTCAGGCTGACCAGTCAGTCACAGAACATATGATGGCTGTTTGTTGACTGATCGCTTGCATCAACACAAACAAACCACCTAAACAAACCACCTGTAAATCCTTGAAAGTCAGGCTTTCTACAAATGCAAAGTTTTTGCAGCAACACTACTGCAGTAGTCCACTCCAACCCTTACTGTTAAATAGTTGCAAGTACTACTGATGCTTTAGCATCTGAAAGGAGAAATAATTTTTTTTTCCTAAACCCACATTCTTATTTTGGAAGTATGGTTATTTTTCTGGAGTACACATACATCACTTTCTTGGTAGTTTAGGCATGTGCGTAATCTTTATTTGGCAGTAAACATTTTGTTTGTGCAAAGCTACATACTCTAATACTTTTCTTCTCACAATGGCATCAATCCAGGACTCTGCTGTAGTCCCACAAGGAGAGCCAGTAGGACATGTTCCTTGGCTGATCTCCAGCTCATCTGTTTGCTCTGTTCCCCCACCCTCAACTGCCTGCTGCACATTACAGCGCCTGGGTTATTTAACCTTTTAATACACCACAAGTCAAAATTTGTTTGGGGTAGTGAAGCAACAAAATCATCATCCATAATTGAACTAAAATGAATAATGGTGAAGTTATGAAAAAAGTTCCTTTATTTATGAAATGTACTTCACTTCAATCACTAAGATACAATGACGTAGGCATGGAACAGGAAAGACTGACCTCATATTCTTACCCCACCCCAAATTTAGGCGAGGAAGTCAAGTGAAACAGTAGGACCTGCTTTTTTCTCTTCAACAAAAGGGTGGAGGGGAAGAGGCACTGGTGGTGCCTTCTGCCACATCAAGAAACATGAGACAACCAAGCCAGGCCCACCAGAAGCTCCTGTGGAACTGCAGTCTTCTCCTTATAGTATGTGAGCACAGGCAGAAAAACAGTCTATGAGAGATGCCTGAATCCAGTGACAGATACTCTGTTGTCATGCTGGTTTTTTCTACAGCCAGAGCCTTCCACCCTGCAAACCGGATCTCACACGTAGCTCAGCAAAGAACAAGGCAAAGGAAAAATGCTGGTCTTGAAGACAGTAACTCCTGATACTATAGCCGCGCAATTGTTTGCCTTTATCCCATCAATAAAGAATAAGGAAGCAACAGTCACTTAGAAAAGCAATAAGGGTGTGCCCCTCACCCCTTCACTACCTTATATTCTTTAAGATCATCAGGACAATTTGTACTACTTTCCGGAGACAGATCTCTGACACCAGCTCCCACCTTTGGTGCACATCTACATCAGCATTTCAGGTCAGATCCAGTAGTCCATTTAAAGAGGATCACACACAAACCATGCTTCATTTCACACCAGGGATTAGTCTCAGAGCACACAGACAAGACTACTTACAAATTAAGATATGCCCCTGGAACGTAGCTTGTGCTCCAACCACTAGCAGGCATTCAGTCCATGAGATCACACTAGAACTAGGCTGCAGAAAACTCAAACATTTCAAAACCTGTAGAGTGTGCAAGCTGGGTCTTCAACACCATTTCCTCTCCTATTGGTCCATGCTACTTGCATTTAGCAGACATAGCCTTTGCATGCTGAACCCGGAGTTACTTTAATTTCCCCAGAATGTGTGGATGCCAACAGAGACATCTTGGTTGGAGCACTGCACCAGTGTTGGCACACCTACACAGTCTCATTATGTTCCTGGTTCCTAATGAGGCCAAGCAGAAGGGAGTCAACAAGTCCATTAACAAATTAGAGAGATTTCCAGACTGTCTGTGTTTGTGGTTAGCATAGAGAATCCACTGCCACATTCAGGCCTGAGAAATGTTCCCAGAAGCTTGCTAGACCATTGCTTCTCTCTGTAACAGCTGATTTCACAGCAACAGTAGCATACTGCAGGGCAAGACAGAATGGCTCCAAGTGAAAACACTCTAGGCAACAGCAATTTTGAAAAGCTGACCCAGTAAGGAAAACTCAAGGCATCTTGAGTCAGAGACAACTTAGGAGAATCATCATCCTAGGCAACAAAGAGGTAATATACTGTGAAAGTGTATGGAATTTGGCCCACAGGAGTGCATGTAAAAGAACAGGGCTCAACACAACAGTCCCCACGACAAACATCCTACAGGGACATTAAAAAGTAACAAGAAGAAACCAACGCAAGTAGAATGGGAGAAATTATCTCTTTTTTTCCCCATTTCCTTCAAGATGGGAAAAAAAACTTCTCTGCTGCAGAACGCCATGACTGGGGCAGGAGGGACAAAAAAGCAGATGCTCAGAAAAAGATTCAGCAATACATGATCTTCCGAAACATTTCTTTGCAAACAGAGGATTAGCCTTTCCACAAGTTCATCTGCACGACTTAAAATCACCAGCAAACAGGAACACATGGGGGTGATGGGAAATAAAAGTATTTCCAAATGCATGATTTTAAAATGGAAAAATGTCTCTCTACTTTGTTAGTCATAAAATCTATGCAGTCTCTCCATGCTGTGCATCTGAATGAGCATGGGGAACAGAACAATAGTCATTGAAACATGCCAAATTAATTCCACTCCAGAATTTTGTCTCTGCGAGCAAGAAACTAGGTGGGGGATGTTTACAAATCTTATTTCCTTCATTTTTGTTGGTTTTGCATTTCCCACAGCAAACAGCAATAGCAGCAGAACTTTATTTTTCAAGTGCCTAGTGAAGGAGAATAACTAGTCTAGCTTTCTTGTCATGACAAAGCAGAGTTCAATAGGTGAATAACTGGCATAAATACACGCAAAATACTGATTTTTACATTTTTCAGTATTAGTGGTTACAAGGTGTTGGAACATTAATAAAGTGATTTAAGACCCTGTCTGTTTAGGTAATGAATCTTTACGCACTGAAATTTAAATGAAATTTAATAGCTAATGTTAGTATCCCTCTCTCTCCTCTCCAGTCCTGTAAAATACACACACAGTCCTGGCTTAGAAGCAAGATATATGCTTTGGGTATCCTTAAGCCCATAAGGACCCACAGGATATGCGCATGGTTTCCTTGTCAGCAATTGTTTTTAAAAGAACTATGTGACTTGTATGCACAACAATTACGAAGCGACTGGTGTATCGCTCTTGATGTCTGCCACTCACTGGGACAGTAAAAGAAGTGAGAATTTTTGCCTGAAAACAACTATAGTTTTAATTTCAGGGTAAGGAGAGACACACTTGGTCTGACAAATTGTGACTGTTTCTATGTAGGGAGTTTAGCCTGCCCCGGAACAACAAAGCAGGCCTAAATCACCTTATATTGACATGTAAAAGTCTAGCTTAAAGCTTGAGATCCAGATTAGAGCTCCTGCTCACTAAAAATCCTATGCCGGCACACAGAGGTACCATATTGGTACTCCAAACTGCACACAACTTGACTGCTGAGCTGGAGTGTCTTCTAGTTCCTCTGATCTAACAAGAAAAGCCTAGAAACCAAACTTATGCACATCATCAACCTCTTCCACTTCTCCCTCTTTGTTTCAGTCAACCTTATACATGGAACTAAGTCTAACTGACAAATTTTGCAAGGATCTGCAGATTTTTTTCCCCCTGCTTTAGTATCTCTACCTTTGCTACTTCCTACTTAGATTATACTCCAAACCACAATGCTTTCCTTATAAAAACTTCCTCTCCATGGACAGTCTTCTAAGGTTTCAGAAGACATAACACCAGTTCATCACTTAGTCTCACTACTCCTGAATATAAACTTCCTGCATGCAGTGAGAGAACCAGGAAGCATATTTTCCCCAAGTAGCTACTGGAATCACACCACGAACACTCCCAATGAGCATTAAGACCACATTATCCAATATATACAACCAAGGAGGGAAACAGACATTTTGTACGAATCTAGTTTATTTTTAAAAAGTCAACAGAAGAAATGACTTGAAGTGGATAAAAAAAGCCAGTGAAATATAAACATTCTTCCCCTGCTGCTGAACAAAGGTAGTATAAGTTGCTTGGGCTTAGTACACACTCTTTGGTACAGACTCTTTATATGCTAACAATGTTCATGTCACTGTCTGGGGAGGGGAAGGGGGTGTGTGGAAATTAGCTGCCATGGATGAGCTTTTTTATGGTACAAGCCCAAGTCTAGCATGCCTGAAAACACTGCAAGATTGTGAGCTATATAGCGCATCCATGTATAGATAGCTGTATTCATCCTCTGAGTTTATTGCCCCCACGCAGCCCCCTAGCTCTCTTTCAGGTTCATGACTCAGAATGCTAATTGCCCAGTTTTTGTTTAGGGCTGGCTGACTGGCTGTCAAGCCAATTCTATTGCCTATTTGACAAATGAGCTCTTTCGCCTCCCTGCAAAGGCTGTAAGGAAGGTCACAAGACTGTATAGTGTGCTTTTTTTCCTTCTTTACAACAAAGTTTAAAGGGGAGAATTCAAGCCAACTTAGCAAAAAACCAGAAACTAGACACCAAACCCACAAATCTACCCCAAAGTGTTTTTAGCCAGCAGCAAATGGGACTCCTGTAAAACGTGGATTATTTCTTCACATCCTGCATTTTTAATGTGGCCTGGCACACTATCTTTCTATCTTAAAAAGATTCTGTGAAACAGCAAAAGTATATACATCTTGATGGCCAGGTTAATAAAACAACACAGCTGGATACAAGACACACGATCCAGGACAGAAGTAAATCAAAACCCTCCCCACCACCAAATCAGTTTACAGTAGAAGAGTCCTTCTGAAGAATCCTGCAAACTACCTTATAAATTTATGTTTACACATTGTACAATAGCAGCACCAAGTTCAACTTTGATAAAGACTTAGTTCATTGAGACAGCAGCAGTCTTCACAGAATGGCTGAGGTTGGAAGGGACCTCTGGAGGTCATCTGGTCACCTAGACCTGGCTGCCTAGGACCATGTCCAGGCTGCTTTTGGATATCTCCAAAGATGGAGACTCCACATCATCTCTGGGCAAACTGTGACAGTTCCCAGTCACCCTCACAGTAAAAAAAGTGTTTCCTGATGTTCAGAGGTAACTTCCTGCATTTCAGTTTGTGCCCATTGCCTCGGTCACTGGGCACCACTGAAAACAGCCTGGATCCATCCTCTTCACACTCTCCCGTCAGGTATTTATACACATTAAGATTCCCCTGAGCCTGCTCTTCTCCAGGCTGAACAGTCCTAGGTCTCTCAGCCCTTCCTTGTAGGAGAGATGCTCCAATCCCTTAATCATCTAGGCAGACCTTCTCTGGACTCTCCAGTATATCAGCAACTCTGTTGTACTGGGGAGCCCAGAACTGGCCCAGGTGTGGCCTCACCAGTGCTGAGGGGAAGAATCCCCTTCCTCAACCTGCTAACAACACTCCTAATACAGCTCAGGACACCGTTAGCCTTCTTTGTAACAAGGGCTGGCTCATGTTTGACTTCGTGTACACCAGGACCCCCAGGTCCTTTTCTGCAAAGATGCTTTGCTGTCTAACAGTATACCATTACAACAGTCCATAATGCCTATGGGATATCCAGGCTAGCCTTATGCAAGAAACAGTCTAGTTACAGAAGTGTTTTTCAGTTAAGTTACAGATCTCTCAAGTCTTAGGCTTCACTTACTTGGCCTGTGCCTCCAACTCCCCAGCTGCAGCAAGAACAACTCCATGTGGGATGTAACTGATCTGCCCCTCACTAAGTTGCATGGGGCCTATGAGTATCTGGAACTTGATCTTGCTGGCTGCAGCTTCTGGCCATTGCCTGTCCTCTAGAGAGCTGAGGTCTCAAATTGGCTTGACAAAAGTCCATTTTTCCATAATTCCTGCTACAAAAATCAAGCCTGTCTATGCTCAAGAGCTCTGCAGTTCAGCTGTACCTATACTGTATTTTGGCTGATAAAACCATGAACTGAAGCAGTCCACACTAAGCACCGCAGGACACAACAGAGAAGCTGGGGAGAGATGCTCATTTTCAATGAGACACCTGTGCTTTAAAAGAATAAACACTTCTATTTAATAATTTCTATAGAAAAATCTATTAAATATGGAGCCTGAGCTAATGCATATTAAGCTGCTCTAGGTGGTTTTACTTGCTTGTCTTAAAAACAACACGGCATTTTCTCCCACTGTCAGGATCTGATTAAAAATGACTCGATAACAGATGTCCAAATCCCAAGTGAAAACATGAGCTTTGGCTTCTGGCTATTAGCAATTATGAATTGAATGCATTTTTCCTAGGAAGCAGGGGGTGCTTTCCCATAGAGAAAATATGTAAAAACCTAACAAACCATCATGCTGCTAGAATACCCTCTAGCTGTAGGACTGGTATATTTTAGACTTCAAACACTAGACTATAGCTGTTTTCCCTTTACCTGCTCATTCATTCTGAAGAGGAATAATTTGTGTTACTTACCAAAATGATACAGAAATGTTAAAATCTCTTCTAGAAAGCCACTCTAAAATAAAGTTCTTCTCTGAGGGCTTAGACATAGGTATAAGCTCTGTGAGTATGCTCAGAGTATTAAATACAACATGTTTTTCCATCTCTGCTGAATGAAAAAAAAAAAAAATCTCAGCACCTCTTTCCAAGCCTATTCAAGCCACCCTGCTGAATAAAAAAAAAAAAAAAAATCACAGCACCTCTTTCCAAGCCTATTCAAGCCATCCAACATGAGTATCATATGGTATGTAAATATACATAGAGAGGTGTATAGAGTGTGAGTTAATATCCCATTACTATTTGTAATCTACATCCAAGGTACATGCACAAAGCAATTAGAATCTAAGCTAACAACTCAATTCTGAACGAGCAAAATTTGTCCTGAACTCTTAAGTGGCAAAACTCCAGTGCTTCCAATGTGTTACTTGTTCTGCTGCAAGCATCAGTTATAATGCCTTAAGTGAACATCAATTTGTAACTTACTCTGCATTCTCCATTAAAAGAAGAAAAAAAAAAACATTATGTAACTGAGTATTATAGGACCATTGTTATCAGCCTGGATTTATTATTTTCAATCTTTTAAACAAGGAAGAAAAGGAAACTCTGGCTTTAATTTTAGCTGTTATCTTTTAGAAAGCCAAACTCTTCATCCAGTAACCCAACACATATTGACTTGTTTTGTATATTATGTCTTGATAGTTTATCTTCTTCCCAACTTCTGCAGCAAGCAAACTAAAAATTAGGCTCTGGTTCACAAATGTTTTTCTCTTTCCCCACCCCGCTTTCTTCCTATTTCTAAGTTGACTTTACAGTCTTGCAACAGAGAGTGTTCTAGTGGACAGGTTTTTTTGCACAAGAAAAAACAACACTTAGTCTGTCTCAGGTTTGGCTTAGTTTTTAGGGTTCATCTTGTTTTGGGTTCAGGATTTTGTTTCTTTAGGAGGAACAGCAATTAGCATGCTATGCTAAGGCAAAGCCAAGGAGGCTTATTCTCAGGAAGCTGCCCTCTGAGACATGTAGGCTCCCCCTCCATTCTTTGGGACACATCCAGCAGAGACACACTGCCAATACTGCCTTCAGGAGAGTGTTCTAGTATCTGAGCTGCAGTTTGAGCGTGCATGGATTGAAAAGGTTATGTGCAAGTGTCAGCCATGAATACTTGCCAAGGCATTCTTGGGAAAGCTGCCAAGGATCTTCTTCTAGGTGAGCTGAGCCAAGGCTTTATTTGACAGGGAAGCTTCATTTTGTTTCAGTAGAAACTGTGTGTGGACGCATAAAATGTGCGGCATATTACTATTCCAATATTTCACCAGAAGAAGAGAGAGAAAGAAAAGCATGGCGTTTGGTTCTATATTCAACTTACCTTTTCATTCCATGCCCACAATCCAATCCCAAGAAATGCTATGCCAAGGAACTAAAGGGAAAAAAAAAAAAGGTATCAGAGCAGGAATTATAAATTTATGGATTTATTATTTTTTTAAACACACATATTGACTCATCCTCTCTGTTGGATAATCAATTTTATTGACTGTAGGGGCTTACTGAGAGTCTTAAAATAAATATGTAGTTGTTTATTTTACAACTCAACCATTGTAACTGGAAGAATTTAAAACTTGCACATCTCATTCAGGGATGTTCCACATAGGAACAGTAGGTACAATAAATGTCACTTTCTCAGCATCAAGCAAGTAAGGTGCACAAAACAACTGTCCTCGCAGCTCTCCCCCAGTGAAATTGATTAAAAGAAAGCCCTAAATACACATGTACTATCTGGTTTAGCAATGTTGTCCACAGAAATACAGAAAGCTGTTTAAATATAACATAACCCATGATTTCGGGGGGATGGAGGGTGGGAATAATAATACTGGTCTAAAAGAGTAAGAATTTTTTAAAACCCTGAAACTTTTCTGATACTGAATGTTTCTGTATTTCCTAAAGGAAGTTACAAGTCCCTTTCTCCTCCAAGGGACTCAAAAGCTCCAAACTCAAAAGAGTGTCTTTCCCCCATGATGGAGAAGGGAACAAGCACCTACGATTTTGTTATATCTCTGTATTCCCTGTTCCACTGAATGGAGTGCATCTTCTCCCTCCAAATACTACAAGGGTTCCATACACAACCCGCACTAAGAATCAATGAAACACGCAGAATAGGCAGAATAAGCACTCTGTCTCCCAACCACACCACCGCATATTTGGCATAATACAGTACCAGTCATGTAGAATGTTTAAAAAACATATAGTAGGTGTCACAGCACATCTCTAAATGTCCATCTGTCTAACTTTCATCTCTGGTTTTTAAAACCTAAGTGCTGGCTAAAAAGGAAAGTATATTCACTCTAGTTTTGGGACATGTAATGGAATGCTGCCCAAACATCAAACTCTGGTTTTCTTTGTGGTTTCTCCACACTGCAGTATACAGATTTATTTTGGCACATAGTATGCTTTCTTTTAAGATCTGTGTAAACAGTTGAGTATCCTAATGATTCTTCTTTTGCAAAACAGGACAAAAGTGTTTTTCTGCTGAGAAGTGGGAGGAGGCAGGAATCTCAACTTAAAAAGCTTTCCCAGAAGCGATTTCAACAGCTTCAAAGCAAGATTCCTTTTTCTTTATATGCACTTTAAGTGGCATTTTTAGTTTTGTACTAGAAGAATATCTGTAAAGCGTAACTCAACATCAAGTGGAATATGCTCACTGCAATACCCTGAAGTCCCCTAACACCCCTTGCATCTCTGTGACTTTCTCCTCCAAGTGTGCTTTGCCAGCTGACCAAAGGACCATGCATACTATACCCAGCCAGCTCACTCAGAAGCCCATCTATACCAACTGGGAATGAAACTCTCCTTTTTTACTTGGAGTCATGACTGTAAACTTGAACAATACTACAAGCCAGTATTCTTCAACAGGAACTGTTGCAGGCTCGCCTGTATTTTAATGCAAGATAAATGGAAATTTTTCCTAGATGGAAAAACAGAACTGCTGGTCCAGAAAATCTGTTATTTCAGCAGCCTTAATTGTCTATAAAGTACAAGAGATGGATTTGAGAATGTCAGTACAGCCTCCTGTGATGGAACATATGAGCCAAAAAAGGTTATCTTACCTGTATTGAGACTGCTCTTTCTCTATGGTTATAAAATTTGACAGAAGAGTGTGTGTAATCCTCCTGACTGCAGTGATTATTTGAAACTTGAGATAAAGCTGTACAAGTTTCCAAATCACTTTCAGACTAATGCAGTTACATTCTTTTTTGCAGTAACAGGCTCCTTTCCTTCTTACTTACACAGCCAAAGGCACCAAAGTTGAAGGAACAGGAGTGAGGGGGGAAAAAAAAGCTGTATTATAAAAATCCATAATCTGCATTTGGAAGTGGCAGTTTGTTATTTGAAGAGAGGTACAAAACATTATGTTTTGCAAATAGTTAGTATGGTTTTGAACGGAATAAGCGTGGAAAACTAGAATGAAAGAATCTGATCAGTGCATATGAATGTAACTTAACAGCCATACACATCAGCTGCAAGTCTGGCTCATATCCACTAGCTTTAAATTCAATCCAGTCAAGTGTCCTGATCCTTTGCCAGAAGTTGAGACTTAAGGATAAGATTACCTAATGGGTTGCAAAAGGCAACTTACAGTAGACTACACAGGTCTCAAGCCAGGTCGAGCTCATCTCAATTTACAGATTGGGTAATGAGACTGTACTATACTAAGCTGAAGCACCTAAAAAACCAAGGTTGTCAAGCTTCTAGCAAGCCTGTCAAGAACAACCAGGAAACAGAGTTCTCAGTGTTTTCAAGAGAATCAAAGAATTACATGCTGCTCTGTCCTCTCCACATCCCAACATGGAAATCTCTGTCCAGTGAATGGAACAGCAACAGTAGACAAGATCTATTAGGAGAACAAGGCTCAGGATGGAAGCACGAACTCCTTATCGCAGAATGCTGTGGAAATCAAAAGCCTAATGGCATTCAGAGAAAAAGATTAAATAAATTAATGGAGGATCATAGCTATTGAAAAGTCATTTTGATACAGCTTCTGGCTCAGGAAATTTTTACACTGTTATTCATTGTGTTAATTGGGAGATTATAATCAGGAAAAGATCACTGTATGCATGCTTTGTTGTTTAAATGCCTCATTCCTTGGACAAACTCTACTTGCGTTACTTCAGACAAAATACTGAGCTAGGCAGACCACTAACCTAAACCCCTACAACCATGCCCTAGAAAAGCCCACCCTTGCACAAACACAGTCTGCTATGGGGATGAAACACACAAGAATGCTCTCAGTAATCCCTGCTGGCAGAAAACAGATGTTCATGAGGAGACTTAACACCTCTCGCCAGGACTAACTTTGGATTTTCTTGAAAATTATGAAAGAAATTCCTGCATAGCCTAAAAAAAGTTGAAAGTGCTTAGCAAAAATCCTTCTGTATATTTGCTGTTAGAACCAGAAGTAAAACAGGATGCACGTCCTGCTTATGTTGCATCTTTCTGCAGATGTCTCCAAGACAGTCTTGTTCTGCTTGCTTGTAACCTGAAAGAAAATCTCTTCATATCTAAGGCACATGGGGAAAGGGTGAGATAGCATACACATCATCTCAGTTAAGTCTGGAAAATTTCATCTACATCCATTAAATTATTCCAATTAGTAATAAAAAAGTGGAAGTTTGCCTTATTATCTACAAAACACTCTACAGAGAAAACAGTCTCAATTCTCCACAGACATCTAGTAAGATCATTTAGCCTGACTATAAATGGTCACCGGATCTGGGGCAGAGCTTGTAAAATCTTGATACTTTTCTTTTTCAAACAATAATTTGCAGGAGCATATTAAAACAGTCCTCTGGAGTATTACAGCCTTAGAAAAAAACTTGCATAGTAGTACTTTCTCAGCCATAGGTTTTCTAAACATACGTGTTCAAATTTCTCTTCTATAAAGATTATGTATTTAGGAGTAAAATGTGTAGCAAGTACTTGTACTGTTGCCCTACTTGTAAAGTTCACATGCAGTTTTCAGATGTGGATTGATCTATAAGTGTTTCAAGCTGCATGTATCTTATTCCCAGTCTCGCCTGCATGGAGGAAAAAGATTCTTTGTTGCTAGTGATGCAGCATCACACAGTACAGCATTTCATTTGCAGGGTGCTGAGGTAAATACTAATGCAAATACTAGAAAAAGTTTGAGAGAGAGGGGAGCTTAATTGTAGTAATCAGTAACATAATCAGACATTACTTTGCATACTGAATTTTTCATCTCAGCTGACATTCTTAAATAACTTTGGCACCAGTTTTCAACCAAAAGTACGACAGCCGTGGGCCAAGCAGTAAAAGGTTGGTTAATCTGCCACGTGCATAAACCAGTGTATGCCCATGTGTAAATACTTTAAAGACTTGTGTGCAAAGGAAGTATAGTGGAGACACCTAATTGCACCTTCACCACAACAATACAAACATACTAGCAGAAGCATGTCAAAATTACAGTTCAGAAGGAGAGCTTCCTCGCTTTTTTTTTTTGAGCCCTTTATATAGGCAGTGTGAAAATCTCGCACCTGCCCTTGCCTTGATCTGCCACAAGACCTCTGCAAACAATGTTAGCAAGGACACTATCAGGATTCCTATGGGCACTTCAGTGTTTCTTCTGTGGCAATATGCTGTAGGTTATTCAGAGCGTACGATTTCCTTCTGCGCAATTCAAGCCAGCACAGCACGGGAAATGCAAGTTACAGTATTTTACTGAAACACAGCAGTGATCAAGACAACACGAGGTACAATATTTCACATCCTGAAATACAATCAAGAAAACACAGGACTTTTGAGCTTTGTAAATATATAAAGCAGCACATGTTCCTAACTGACTCTAAAACCTCAGATGAACAATTTTTCACTAACCACGTCCTCTGCAGCACTCTGTGCTCAGACTCACTTAGAGATATTTCAAAGTCAGAATACCCACTGCTTGCTTTAAAGTATTTTAGGCCAAATCAGTCTTTTTGCCTTTTAAGCCAGGGCAAAAATGAGCTTAATGTCTATGTCAGAGCAAAAAGGATTTCATTGTTGGTTTTGTTGCTTGTTTGTTTTTAAGTAGCCCTGACAGAGATAGGGCACCAAAACAGAAATTAAAATGAAGTTTCACAGAGTTTTCTTCTACCCTTCACACCACTGATGAGAGCTCTCCTTTAAATTAGAATAACTTAGCATTCTTTTTGGGGGGAAAAAAAAAACCTACACACCAACACACACACACAAATAGGACACCCTCTCAACTCTCCACTTTCCACCTGGACTCATATCGCAGGGAAGGAAGGTACCAGAACTTTTCCCTGTTCCTTCTTCCCTTCGCCCCAGTTCCAATAACTTTTCCATTCTCAGCACAAACTGTTACAGCATTTCATTTTCATGTGGCTAAACATACGTGGTGACCAAGGGAAAAAGCAAACTGCTCAAAGCATACATACACATCTACATATTTATGCTGATGCTTACAAAGAATGCACTCTCCTAAAGCCCGTTACTTGTTTGCCTTGAGACATTACCAGCAGAAAAACTCCATGTACTACAGTCAGTGAATGAAGATGCTGTGTAGGTGACTAATTACCATGTTGATTCACAGCAACATCCAGATACAGGCTGAATGTAAACTAAAAGACATCAAATCTATTTCCATTTTATGTACAGTTTTTAAAAAAACTTTAAACTATATTTCACAGATAACTGTCACGGTAATACCTTTTCCCTCCCAATACAAGACGCAGACACATGAGATCCCAGTTTCCACACATTTTGCTCAGCTGAATCAGAGACACAACTGATTTTTGTAGAATCATCCAAATTAGAAAAACAGACCTGAGAACACAATGAGAAAAGCTGTCTGCTCCATCTTGCAGGACTGTTAGCATGATGCTTTCTAATGAAAAATTAAGCACGTACGACCCCAATTTTCAATGCAAAGTATTGTTGCTGCTAATGTATCTTTCATTTTCACCAGTATGGGGGTTTCAATTTCATCTGACAAGCAAGCAAGATATATATACCCCCCCCCCCCAAATGCACAGTCAGTTGCCATTATTTTGCTGATTGCTTTCTCCAGTTCTTTAATTGCAAAAGCAAGACATCTGCTTTCTGTTACTGTTGCTCTATGTCTTTATTTTATTGCTTTCTGGTGGTGCAATTGTAAGCACTGCCAATTAGCTTGGAGCAAAAGTCCCTAAAGACTGAAGTCCCTCTCCTCTTGTCCACTGAAATTGATATACTGGAAAACAGAAAAAGGAGGATGAATTAGACCCTATTTCCCCTGCTCCAACTTTTGAAAAACAACTCCCCTCAAGCCTAGATAAAATAAATTTAACTCTTTCCAAGTTCACAATGAGACTCTCTAAACTCAGGTCCTGCTGTCTAAAGAAAATACTTCATTTGGAGCAGATATTTTTTAAAGCACACAAAACTCATACATAGCAATCACTCTGTAAATTCCTTCAATAAAAACTTTTGGGAGTTTACCTGATCTCATAGAAATAAAGACTTTAATTTCCTAAAACCACTACTTTTTCCCCTGTACAAAAATCAAAGACCTTTATGGCAAATACCCCACTACTACCACACTGAAACATTTTAAAAGCCTACAGAGTTGAAGTGACAACATCTCAATCCACTGTCACTTTGGTATACTCAGCTCACAAAGGTCCCATCCCTTCTCTTCTACTCTTCTTTACACTCTCTATTGGTCTTTGTTTCACCATCCTCTCTTCCCCTGCTCTCCCTGAGCCCAAAAGACTATGAGAGAAGAGATATTCTGCTGCTCACACCTCTCCAGGGGTCTCTTCCCTGACATCACTTCTGAAGTACATTAAGTGCTCCACGTCCCTCTACTTTTCCTGTCCAACCTTGTTCTCTTCATCAATACCATTCCATCTCTGGCTCAGTCCTCTCAACTGCAGCTTCTCTGCCTGAAGTCAGTTTCTATTTTTAAGAACCATCCAAAAATTATGTAAGTGGTGCTGTAGCAGTGTATGAAAGCAGTATGGGCTTAACACACAACCACAAGCAGCAGAAAAGTGCAAGAAGAAAATAAGAGAACTAAGAAAAATCCACAAACCTTAATTCCACATCCCATATCAGTATGCTAATCATTTCTCTTACCCAATTTGACAATGCAAAGACAGAAGTCTTCTCATTCTGGCCTGCAAGTAAGGAAAAGTATGAAGGCAAAGAAAGCATGTTCTGCTTCAAGCTGGGGTGAAACAAAGTGTCTAGAAGCAAATGGGTTATTTTCCATGTCTGAGTTGCTGCCCAGGGCTGGCAGCTTCCTAACCCAGAGGACAGCAAGACCTCCTCCGGCTCTCCTCTTCCTGCCGCTGCACAGATCTCATTTGTCCCAAGCCACCCTACCTGAGCTTCAGGCTATTTAGGTGCAGCCCCACCATGACTCTTCTTCATATTCTTTTTCTAAAGGTACTGTTCCATTAAAAGCAGAAGTTTAAAAAAAAACCCAAAACCACACAGAAAAAACCAAACCCACCAAACAGAGCATACATTAAATCCTCATTATGAAACTGATAGACAAATGCTCACTTATTTCAGCTACAAGCAGTGAAGTTGTAACATCCAATTCAGACATTTGATACAGCAAACAAAAAGGATCTGAGATAGTCTTTTTCCATAGGAAGTAATGGGCAATTACATTGCCCACACAATTGATTTAAGTAGCTGAGAACATGAAGAGTGCAGAGCCAGGAAACACAAACAGGTAGGCTTGTCAACACAGCACGACACCCTGAATGCTCAGCATTTCCTTTTTGGAAAGTAGTCTCAGCTCCTAGGCTATGGAGAGGGAGTTGCCTCTTCCAGCTACACAAACTGCCACATTCCAGGATGTTTCAATGGACTATACTCAGAGACCCATCCTCTTTGCTTCACGGAGAGGCAAACGCACATGGAAGATGAGGGAGGCACTAAAAGACTGAACCAGTCTGGACAGAGAGACACACTAAGAGACCACCACCAGCTTTACAGACAAACTTGGGCCAAACAGTTTAATCTTTGACTAAAAAAAAAAAAAAACCACCCACAAAAAAACCCCACCAACCAGCACTGAAAAAAGAGCAAACGGTGAACACATCCCCAACCTGCAAGTGCACACAGAACTTTTTCCAGCAAATTCTACAGTAGCTTCATTGCCTCTTACCTTCACCAAATGCTCATTTCTGGTTCTTTTTCAGGGGTCCCCCACAGCAAGATGTTCAAAGCTATTTACAAAGAAACTGGTACCACATATATGAAGAAATCATAGCTTGAAAAGCTAGGAAGTGATTCAGTGCAATTTAATAACATGCCAGCAGCTGAGCTCAGGTATCCAAAATCCTAACCCCAATATGATGTGACTGTATAGTCTATCACACCTCTCCCCAGATCAAATTCAACTCAGAACTATAAACTCCATAATGGCAGATACACACACACCCCCCCCCCCCCTCTCTCTCATATGTTAATATATTAAAATAAATCAACTTCTAATAGTCACTATGCTGAGCATTGGGGGGATGGATGGAAGAAGAGGACACAACAGGGGCTGGGGTAGGTTTAAGAGTTATTTGACAACCTAGTAACTTTTCACTTTACAAAGATGCAGCCAAGAGTGTACAGAGACCAGTATTGCTTTGTTAACACAAACAAAAGCATAACCTCAAAGGTCATACCAGCTGTGTGCATGCATGCCTGTGTATACTTTGGTTTTTTGGAGAGATGTGGTGAAAACAAAGCCAAGACACTAGTTAGACAGGTATCAAAACTATTTTCCAATACCCATGCACAATTATTACCAGCAATCCAGATGTACAAAGCCAAATTACAAGACATATGTTCTGTAAACACTGAACAAAATTCTTTATCATTTTGCACCTTGTAGTCCTTGCAATAGAGGAAAATGTCTCTAAATACAGAAGTGGTTTTAGCCACTGTCAGCCCTCAACATTTCCTGTGTACTATACTAACTGCCCAGATCTAAAAAATTCAGATTATGTATTAAAAATGGTTCTGTGGACCTTTTACTGCAGCTTCCAGAGGCACCAGAAGGTCTGCAGACCAGAGCTTTGAAAAATTCTGTTCCAGACAATAAGGTCTTGCAGTGCATTGCTTCTTACTAACTCTAGAAGCTGCTGTATGTGCCCCTGATGTAGACTGCACAAGGTTATTCACAAAATTAAGCCAAATTTTCACTTATGTCAAAATTAACCAATACTTTATCAGCTATTTTATATGACAAGTTATCGTTCTAATTTCCAGCAAAAGTAAAATTTGCAGGAGTTTACATCAATTTGTCATTTCTGCAATAACACTGCTTGGCAAGGGGCAAAGCAAACAAAACGGTGATTTCAATTTCTTTTCAAACAAAAGTGACATGGAATAAACCAGAGGCAACAAATGGTCACAATGCTGTTTATCTGAAGGTTTTATTCCTAGGCAAAAGTTCCACAGTTTGGCAGTGAAAAAAAAAGCAGCTATAAAGCAGCTATTTGTGTAAGTGAAATGACTGATGACCCTTCTTCTAGTTTACAGACAGCATCTCTATTATTTGTCATACTCAAAAGAGGTATTGGGGTCTCAACCAAACATGTAGGCAAAACACTCTTCACTTCCGTAAAGGTGCCCCTCCAAATCACAGTTGCTTATTGTGATATGGCAGTCTGGGGAGGTTTTGCTGCTGACACCTTTACTGGACATATATACAATGCTATCACTCCAGTTTAATTTGAGGGCATTAAACTTGTTTTAAGAATAAGTGCATTCTTTCTGCATTTATTTTCTGCAAGAAACAGAACAATACTGTTAAGATTTCCAGTTCACTATTAGAGCGCCTCTTCTCATATAATTTCAGCTTGACCAACAGTATGAGCAATATCACCTAGATCATAGAAAATGCTCATTTGCTAAGTGCAAACTTTCATTCCGAATTTTATTGCCACTTTGAACTACATTGTTTCCATAAACTATAGTTCCTGAGGAGTCCATTAACTTTGCCTACTGTTATACTTCTCTTGTGTGCACAAACACTAATAGCTGACCCCACCTTGTCAACACATACCAGGAAAACAAGGACTAGAGAATTTCTTTGAAGTATGTGGAAATGTAGTTGTAGTACATACAGAGGGCTCCTTAAAAGAAAACCTATAAAAAGCAAATGATGCTGCCTCACTACGATCCTTCTGCTGCATAGCTGTGCTCTTGCAGTCAGTCAGTCTTTGCCTACCATTATTCCAGGATGAAGGAGGTGTTCTGGTATTATGAAAATGACTTACAAGAGGGAGTGCACGTGCCAACCAGATAATCTCATTTTCTCCCTTATCCATAAAAGCAGAGCAGCTGCTTTTAAGAGCCCACCTTATTTACTTGTAAGTAGTCATTACAAAGGACACTACCTCAAGACCATTTTTAAGAAAACCTGGGAAACACTGGAATGATCTTAAGAAAGTCATCATGTCACACCTCAGTTTCCAAAAAGAGTCCCACATTAAAAAAAAAAAAACCAAACAAAAACAACCAAACAAAAAACCAAAGACAAACAACCCCAACAATAAACACCACAAAAAAAACCAATAACCATGCACAGAGAACCGGATTCAGTTTGGCTTTCTGCATTCACCCATCATTTCAACTTGGTCCAGCAGCAACTGCAACTCCTCCTTACATAGGAAAAGTATTTTCTTGCTTTCTGCTCAGCCCCAGAAGGGCTTCAAGGCACAAGGTAAATGAGCAGCACAAAGCAGCCATTTAATCATAAAAATACAAATACTGGGTAGGTTTCAATGCCCAGCTGGACATAGTTATAAAAGAAGAAAAGAAAGCACTCAGTTTTTACCATTGGGTGCTAGCAGTAAAACTGATTTAAACAACTTCAGCTGTTTCCCATGGAACAGTCACCTGTACACAGAATCTCAAAAGGGACCTCTGCAATCCACAGACTCTCAACTTCAGCCTTCCAGGCAAAACACACTACATTTGGGTTGATCAACTGGAAGATAACATGGCTATGGAGAACTCTGCCTTTAAGAGTCCCACCAGATCTTGTTGGAACAGTGCTGCTTTGGGCATGTTACACAATAGCAACGCGTTAGGGCACCAACTGAATAAAGCAGAGCTCTGTCAGACTGAGGGGCTCAGAAAGCCTCCTGACCACTCCTGATAGCAGACTTCTCATCACCCATATTAAAGTCAAAGACAGAAGGCAATCAGGTAATGTGTGCTCTAACAAACCAGTGATGAAAACAAAGGCAAAAAGCACAAAAAAGGAAATTTTCTCAACATTGCTTTAAAGGCTTCACCTTCTAAAGGAGAAACTCCACACTACACATAATTTATTCTAATGATGCATTTATACAGCAAAGAAGATGCATCTCAGCTGCTAACCAGAGACTATTAATTTGTACTAAAAACACGAATGTAAAGAAGGTACCTTGGTAGAGTAGGGGTAAAAACTTGAGCCTAAGTGTAAAGGAGAAAGTGGCAGCAAACTGCTAAACTAAGTTCAACGCCTCCCTGCGTGCACTGCAACTGAATCCAAGCTAGCAGAGAAAATAAACATTTTGCAACACAAAAGCACAAGAATAACACTACATAGAAAAAAAAAACTTATCTGAAAAACATTGCTTAAGTTTTATCCAAAGGCAATAGTGTCAGAGTTTCACTTTCTAGCCACCATCTGTGACAAACACACAGGCAACAGGAGAGGAGACAACTTGAAAGGCAATGGTATGCTTACCCAGAAAGGATTTGGAAAGGAAACCACTCTTAACATAGCTTCTCCAGCTTTCAGACCTGCTTTTGGTTAAGAGCAAGTATATTTGGAAGCCACTTCTAAACTGTCAAGAAGTTAATGCAAAAAAAAAAAAATAATTAAGGAAAAGCAATAGCAAACATCTTTTTACTGTTTCCCAATAATTTCATCTATTGACCTCTTTTTGAAACAACTGAATCTATTTATATCTCAACTAACATGACCAGGAAAATTCAGAATGCTCTGCTTGCCTTATCTTCCACTTCAAAACACTTCAGCCTGGGAAACCTTCCCATTAACCTGTGCTGTAGTTCATCCACTACAAGGACATAATATACCTTTTAGAGCATGAATTATTTTCCTTTAATTGTATTTGCATATTTTTAGATATTTCTTCATTTGAGCTGCAACATCAGGAGACAGGAATAGACCTTGAAATCGGGTCCTCCCTTGCTGTACAAACACTAAAATTAATCCTGCACTGAGCTACCCAGAGAATGAGAGAAAAGGTCTTCAGCAATACACAGTTGTACAAATTAGCACCACGACTGTGGAGCTCTCAGCAAGAATTCTTCACTAGTACCTCATGTCCTTTCCTTCTCATAGTGAAGAAAGGTGACCACAAACAAACTGGAACAGTAGGAGGGCTGAACATATGGGATATATAGATGGAATGAAATTTAACAATCCAAACACAGTATCATAAAGTTAAGGTCTAAGAAAATATCTGCTATGAGCTGAAAATGTATTCACTGGAAACACAAATGAAGACAGCCTTGGAATAGTATGTATCAGTCTGTGAGCTAGCAAGTTGATGGAATATACAGAAAGTCAAAATAAGATTTTGTGACATTTAATAAAACATTCTCAGAAATAATGTAATTGCTTTTGTAAGTTTCCCTCAATTCTCTATCTCTACAAAGGTCTAAAATTGCCAGCACAACTAGTTATGTTGTGGGCTCTTCTTTCATATGCCACATCAACACTGACACTGGCAGTGTCCACCCATACAAGCTACAGCACGCTTTACAACTCCTATAGGAGATCCCACTCTGCCCATCAATACTCAGCAATGACGCTGGGTTCTCAGTATTTTTTACATGGACCCATGACACTTAGGATGCAGGTGGGCCTCTTAGCACAGAGCTACACGTTCATTAACTACACTTCAACCTAAACAATGTTAGGGAGATGATGCATCCCAGTGAGTATATACTTAAATCCAAACACACAAGCAGAAGCATACAAGATGACACCCCTAACCTTTTAGGGAGTCAGGTTTTTTATTACGGAACATGTCTTCAACAGCTCCTTGTTAAACTTCGGTCTTCCTGGTAGATCACCTGACTTGTGTCATACAAACAGCAGGTGCAGGGTTTTCAAGGATCGTGCCCATAACTGCTTTGCCCCAAAGTCACTCTCACCAATGCTCTTTCATTCAAATCTTCATTCAAACATCCATGGTCAGCCCTTCCCACCTGCCCTGAAAGCACAACAGGTTGCGTTTCCAGCTTCACACTGAAGGTTCCTCAGTGTGTGCCACTTAGATGTGTCTCCATAAAAATCACAAATTAATTCCATGACATTTAGTACAGCGCTGACCCTTATTCATGCAGAAGGCATGAAAGGAGCCCAGTGTAATGTAACCGCGTTCCTGGCACTGCTGCGCTATTCTGGCTGTGCTCACATGACCTCTGCTTGGTTTCTGTCACTGCCAAATGGGCAGAGAACAGGCAAGTGCAGGGTGGCGCATCAGATCCTCTCTCGATGCACGACTCAAGCAATTATACTCTACAGCAGTCACCCTCAGGGCATTAAAAAGAGAAAGGGGAACAGTGTGTGTGAAGACCAAGAGACATCGCCAATAGCTTTTTGTCTTTCCTTCAGTTAATCAATAATAGCACTACCAGCTCTTGCCTCAGGCAGAGCAACAGGAAAAGCTATGTACGTGTTGAAGTGATATGCCCCAAATCAAGGAAAGGGGTTGCTTCCCTGCCCTTCCATTACAGTCAATATATGTGATCTTTATATAACAATGCAGGACAACAAATCTATCCCATAGCTTTCTACATTGTCAGTGTAGTCTATCACCAACTTGTTCGGTGCTCCTACTCTTGCCTCTCCTACACAACTCCTGACAAGATGCGGATCTCCGAGGATGTGCTACAGGAACTCACAAGCCCCATTTTGTAAAGTGAGCCCCTGCACTCTCAACCAACATAATCACATAATGCACAAACAAAGAGCTTCTGATCAGCCATGAGGCTGTGGGAAGGCTGGAGCTGTGAAAGAAGCAGAAGGAGAAAGCCCACACTCCACAATGTTTCCAGTGACTAAGAGAGATTGGTTTTGGCTGCTGGCTGAGCCAACTGTCTGTCCCCATAAGACACTGCATTTATTATCAATCTAGAGGTATAAAATACAACTGGGAAAAAAAAAGTGTTTAAAAAATTATTATTTTTTTTAATGTTGGAAAAAATTAGGAATCATTAGTTCTCCAGGAAGAGGATATACAACAATTGAGATATATAAACATACTGAAACATGGCACAATTCTCTGATATCTCTTCTGATTTTAATGGTAGTTCAGAACTGCTGGAAGCTTTTAGAAAATTCTCCCCATAATTATTGCTAAGGTCCATAGTTCCTGACTTAACAGAACCAATTTATTAACATATATGTAGTTAAACTGAGAAGTGAGGGAAAAAACCCAACTATAATGGTAAAACAGTAAGCTTTCCTTAATTCAGATCCCATCAATTTGTTACCACAAAATCAGTAGGCTAAAAATAGTACCACTGTATTTGAAGCCACGTGCTGCACCTCCTTTTTAAAAATAACTTTTATTTTAGAAAGCCAAGTTTTTATGAGAATACCTACTAGCCTTACCAGATCTGCTTTGTCACTTCAAAATGCAAGCAACCAGTTTTGCAACTGGAATTGTTTCACCACTCCATCTGAGAATAACTACCTGTATTTTTGTATTCTCTCATGGAGTGCATCAGTCCAATTTACTTTTTTAAATGGTTATCCCCCTTACAAAATTAAGGCATCTTGCAGACCACAATTTTCCTGGAGAAAGAGAGATCTATCATGTATACAGATTCCCTTTCTTTCATCAGTTCAAGGATTCCCTCAATTCTTGGATCCCAGAAAATACGAACTAATTTGATCCAGTTTGAGTCTTAAGAAAATACTCTTGCATGCTTATTAAATACACTGATATCTTTCTCAACAATTTCACTGATCAACATAACACATACTTAAACGGAGACCGTGATGCTCTTCCTATTTCTGCCGTATGAATCAGCAATAGCTGTGGGAGCAAAACCAAAGACCCTAAGCTCCTCAATAGCTTGTCCTATAGACTGGAGCAAACAATGAGAAAGGGGTTTTTTTTTCTACTTGACTATATTGCTATGCAGCCTTTCCATAAGTCAGGGCTGAAAACACTGGAAGTTTGCATCAAAGTAAGAGGACAGCTACTCTGTGGGTCAATCTCAACTGACAGAAGCAATAGAATTAAAAGCTCAGCTTAAGCTCTGGCATATACTTTTTAATTAATTCACTCTTCCAAATCCTTCTACAAAGGGCTTTATGAGTAATACAGCCAACCCATTACTCGAGATATATAAAAGAAAGGCAATAATACAGATGATAAAATCATGATGCGTATATATGTACATAGTGACCACATGCATGTGTTTAGAACTTTGTACAAAAGTTCTCCTCCCTGATACACAGTCTTCTAAGTTAATGACAGATATTAGGAAAAGCAAAAAATCAAAACTTTGGTACATTTTTGTATGAATAAGGTTTTTGGTATTGATTAGAATATTTCTCTGGCTCTAAAGACAAAATATAATCAGACACTAACAAAAAAATACTTCCTGTACCTCAGACTTCTCCCCCCACATTCCCTTTTTTTTTCCTTTTTTTTGAGTGCGTAGCTCTGAGTTCTTCCTAATATTTACACTGCAGCTAAACTCACAAATTGGGATTTTTCTTCTTGTGTTCAATGAACTTGAAAATTGCCCATCTGAAGAAGTCCCTTTGGAATTACACTCAACTACTGCTATTCTTAGCACATACAACACATGGCATGGTAAGCTGCATGGTAAGCATCCAGGTGAGTTCTCATTAGCAAGATACCTCATTTCATAACAAAAGTTAACACCCTGTCATAACTTGCCAAACGAAATTAAAAACACCACTGAAAAAGACAGTACCTGTTTTTAAAAGTTGAAGAGGTAAGCTGTGTTCAATGAGTGACTTCTACACTGAGCAAGTCCCTGAGCTTGGACCTATTCCTCAAGAAATTATGTGCTTCCATTTTTCCACACATATGTTAAGACTGCCAATGTGTAGGCACCTGTGCTGCTGCTCAAGACCAGCAGGATCTGCCACAAGTCCAGCACGACATCTGCTAGTCCCAAAGCAGCATCTTGGATGCCCTTTGTTTTCTGAGATGGTGCATTTTAGTATTCTGCATAAGCAATCAATGCTCTCCTAACTTTATATGCAGTACAGACCATCTCATGATTTAGAAATAAGGTTTTTTTTTTAATGCATCCTTTTGTGCCACAATTTTTGCTTTTAGATTTTTACCCTGAATTTGCACATTAGAAACTTCATTCATCATTAAAATAATAAAAATCCAGTAACATTGTTATGCTATCAAACCTGATACAGTTTAACCAGTAGTCCTTCATCTGGCCCTTCCATGCTGTTAAGAAAGGGCACTAAGGAACACCTTACAACCAAACTATATAAATTCTTACCATTCAAATGGTAGAGAGACAGCTATTTTTAATACTTTTGAGTACGGCTACAACTATTCATTTTACAGAGCAAATGAATTCCTTATGGAAGTAAAATCTTTTCACTCCAATAGCCAACATCAACTGGGTTCTTCTACTGAAAAAGAAGTGCCAAGAAAATGTTTATACAGAAGCAACCTCATGTCCCCATCACTTCTCCATTTACACAAGAGCAAGAGTTTTGCCAGAAGCATGTGTACAAGCTCAAAGTCACCAATGTTTTTACACAAGTCAAATTATCCCTGATCCATTTTTCAGTGACCACTCTTTGAACAAGCTGTGTGTCACACAGCTCAGAAACTCATTTCCATTGACATTTCCTAGCCATTGCTCCATTTCATTCCACAAGAAGAAGGCTGCAACTTAGATGATAATTAATAAGGATCAAGAAGTGTTTATTGAATTAGCAAGGGGAATATTTCACTGACTTGTTACTGAATGGAGTACGTCCTTACAATAAATTACAAAAAACAGGACGCATTTCAGTGAAATTGTATAGTATGGGTTTTTTCCATCCCATAGATTTTCCACAAGGATGGATTAGCAGCAATAGCTTGGTGTCATTATAGAGAAAAAAACAAATAGCTTATGGTAATCAGATCTTTTACTATATTTTAGAATATAGTAGAAAAAAACACCTAACAAGTGTACTATTTCTCCTGAAAAGTTACTTAAAGCATAACACCTAACATTTAATATATACTTCATTATATAGCATTGGTTTATTCTATCACAGAAATTACTAACTCTGGCAAACCCTCTTATAAAGTTACAGCTAAGGTTCTGGTAAAAATTATGTAAAAGACAAAAACACTATAAGACAAGGATTACAGTATTTAATTGATTTATGCTTGGCTGAATGAAGAACAGAACTAAAAATA
Organism: Phaethon aethereus; assembly: GCF_964289735.1. Taxonomy (NCBI): domain Eukaryota; kingdom Metazoa; phylum Chordata; class Aves; order Phaethontiformes; family Phaethontidae; genus Phaethon; species Phaethon aethereus. Next base: position 30,495,336 of record NC_138578.1, on the reverse strand, counting down.
AGCCTATTTTGTGTTCCTATGTTCCACTTAACATTTAGAATGCTTTACACAATATTCAAAAGTATTATCTATTGGTATTAATTTGTAATCCTTTTCATTATTAAAATTTCATCTGTCTACCAAATTCAGCTAACTGACGATTAGGCCAATACATTGTAAGCATATTTCCCTTCAAAATAAGAGTAGCATAGGCAACTCAGCACTTGCAACAAGTTTAAATAACATGAGAAAAAACAAACTTTGAGCTATGCTTAATTTCTTCTTCTGTAAATCCCAAGAAGAGAATTTATTTTACACAAAGGAGCACAATCAGTTCTGTTGGGTTTATTTTCTTTTCATGGTCAATTTTTGACATCCAGGACCAGGGCTGTAGCTTCTTCTGTTTGAGAGCTGTTGTTTCCAAACATTTGTTTTAATTTTCACTGTGGCATGAGACACAGAAGATGGCAACATCATAAGACTGCTGTTGAAATTGCAGGGGAGCTATAGTAACTGTGCCCATCTGTACTTGCATTCTGCACCCAAGCTACTACCCCTCACACAGAATCGAGGAGCTCCTTTCAGTTCTGGGCTGTGTATCATGACCTCCCTCAGTCCCAAAGCATTGAGCTGGTGGGGGGGGGGGGGAAACAGTTGTGTTTAGAAAAGGGCTCTGAAGTTTCCCCAATTTAGATGCTCTCATGCCTTTAATTGGGAGATGGCTGATGAGCAAAACTCATTTTGTTTTGATGTATAGATGAGGATTGTCTATTTTCATCGAAGACCATCTAACGCGTTCCAAAGTGAGAGCTCCTCAGTTTTACATGTGCAAAGTTGCATGCAGTTAAACTGTAACTTCTGTACAGTGCTTACATTGTATATAAAAAAAAGCAGTACGAGTTCACTACCATTAAATAAATAAATACTTAAAACTACACTTACACTGTTTTAATCCTTATTATGTCAAAGGAATTTGAAACAACTTCAGAAGTTGAAATCAGCAAAGAGAGGATTACAACACATGGAAACTGTTGCATGCTTAGCAAAATTTAATTATGGCAGCAGTGCAATGCTACAGTTGCTGATAAAAAGCCTTGGGCCTGAACTACAAGGTACTGTTTTCTTCACCTTTCACTGACCTTACATTAAACACAACTGCAAAAACATATATAAGCTTTGTTTTCTTTTTTAGCAGTAGCAACCTGAAATCAGGAACTTTTATTAGTGTTTCCTAAGGTCATGAACTTTTATTGACATACTAGACCGTTTGTGTCAATAATCTGCTGATTAAAGTCTCTCAAATCCCACAGGCACTATAGAGCATGACAGCTTAATGACCCGCTCATTATAATCTGGTGTAAGATACTTCTACAAATTAACATTTTTCTCATTCCAAATTAGTCTTCAAATTTATGAAGAAGTTTAGAAACAAGACCAAAAGACCTGAAGCTACACATTTTATGACGAACTGAAAGAATAGAAATGACAGCATGCCCACCATAAAGTCGATGAGAAACACGACCTTCAGTATGCATATCACTAGTTGAATATCCAGAGTGCCTGGGAAGTGGCAGCCCACAGTGAGCGCTGGCTGACCGAGCAATGATACAGCAACTACAACACCCAATTTCTTGCCATGGTTTTGCCACTGACCTGCAACAAGCCCCTACGTGGACAACATCCCTTGTGTGCCCCAGTTTTTCCTATCATCTTTTGTCCTGGCTAAATAGACTGAATTCTTCAGGGCAAGGCCTCTCAAAGCTGATGATCAAGTACAATACTGTTCCTATCATATAGGCAAAAAAAGCAGTTTCTCACGCTCAGCAAGGGCAAAAGTGTTGAAGAAACACTGGTTTCTTATTGTTCAATTAAACGAGACTGGATTTGGGGTTTTACAACAGATTATTGCTGGTTCACTTCCACTTTAACATACTGAACATACAAGAAAGAAAACAGCATGCGAAAAAGCATTTAGCAAAGGTTTCGTTTTACCAATACTGCTAACATTAATTTGGTTTTAGCCATATACTATTATAATGGGTAACAATTCCACTGTTTGATAGATTTTAAGAAGTCTAAAAGACAATACTGAAGGAGGGAAAAGGGAGATAAATGCAGCTGTAACGGAGTAGCACTATTGTCATATGATAAAAAGATTTAGGAAAAACCCAGAGGAGATACAAAAGAAATGCAGAGGCCTGTCATTTCTAGTGGTGGACTGTCTTAAATGCCACTAGAAAATAAATCTAACAGCAGCCTTATCAGCCATTCACACCTGACAAACTTTCATCAGCATCAGGACATTAAAGGCTGTTTTGATACCTTTTAGTCACAGCAGACAGATATACTTTAAAAGATGCAATTACCCTGTCTGACAAAGTCAGACATGTTTTGTTTTTTTCTTAACAAAAGCTTGAGAGTCAAAGGACAAGGAAAAGAAAAATAAAGCAAAGAACATAAAAAGCAGGATAGAGGGGGGTCATGTGACTTGTGCTGTCTAGTTCCTTTTCTCCTTGCCTGTCCTAAAGTGCATTTGGGATCAACACAATTAAGTCTAAAAATGTCACAGAGGATCCTAAGAGAGCAAGGGCACTAAGTTTGTTTGCTACAAGCTGCATGCCCTTGCCCGAGTAATCTGAAGTGCTGACTAGACTGAGCACTGTCCCTTGTGATATTTTTGCCACCCTCCAGCATCACACACAAAAAACAAGGAGCTCCAAGCTGGTAGGAGCTGAGATCACAGATGGAACCTGGACAAGTCCGTAAAAGGATACAAGCAACAACGTGAAAAACAAATGAAAACCCCAAAATTGTGCAGAAGTTCCTGTTAACAGTTCTCTCTGTGGGAGTACTAGCTACCTGTTATCTTGTCCATCCCAGATTTGTTTGCATCCATCTGTTTTGCATGTCCACCCAGTTCTCAGAGGGGAAATTCCACTATGACATGACACTTGGAACAAAATCCCTGTCCTGGGACAGTTTTCATTTAATTTAATTTCCACTGCAGATCGCATTCACTGCATCAGATTATTTTAAAAACAAACAAAAACCCCAACAAACAAGAACAGAAACTTGTTCCAATGTGCCTTTAGGCAGCAATCAGCTTTAATCTGCTCCACCAGAGAAACAAAAAAAAAAAAAAAACATCTAATGACTATCCCATGCCCTGCAACATGACAGCCTATGAATTTACTGTTCAGTGACAAAATGTTCATTCTTTCCTGTTCTCTGATGTTATTAGCAATGAAGACTGCAAAAGATATCTACCTAGAGTTTTCCATATGGATTATCAACTTCAAGCAGCTACTACTTTCATATCATTTTAAATGAATATTTGCTGTGCAGTCCCAATGGTTACTGTGTTTAAAGGATCATTTCAAATTAGAATGTTCTTGGTCCTTATGTTGAGGGCTGGGGCTTTTTGTTTGGGTAGGTTTTTTGTTTTATTTATTCAGGAAAAAGCTACAGTTCCAAAACAGTGACTCTGCTCATTCAAACACTTACTACTTCCCATAGATTGTCAGTAGTCACAAGACAAAGTGAATTTTACATCAAAATTGGCAGGGTAGTTCAGATACATATCAGATACATGTATCATATGTACATACATATCAGATGCATATCAGATACATGAAATAACACTCATTAATTTTGAAAAGCTTGAAAGTTTCAGAAGGTAGCATCTCCTTAAGTATTCTTATATTTTTTTCTTTACAGTCCTTTAAAGCATTTTTTGGAATCAGTAGGTAAGGAAAAAAAAGAAAGGTATTTTAAGCTGCTGCTGGTTTTCAGCTTACAGAGTAGACCAGAATCAAAACACAGGCTCCTGATGACCAGCTCTATAGTGTTTTGCCATGTACCAAGGCAAACTTGTGCCAGGTCTTGCTCCACTTGAAAAAGCAACAGAGTAACCATTTATTCAGATATTTATCAAATTTTTAAAATCAATAGTGGCTCTGAAGCAGATCAAATAATGAATAATAGCTTCTTTTCCTCCTTTCAGAGGACAAACATAACTAGCAAAAAAAAAAAATCTGACAGCTGTCTTTGTATTCTTTATCAAAGAAAACCTGACCAGTGTTAGGAATACTATTCTTATTATTTCATGCCCCAAGACTGCACCTCCATTGTGCACTTTAGGTGTTCTTACAAGACACTCCCTGCATTTTGATCAAAAAAGCTTTCCTGAGGATACAGGTACTGCAGCTGTGCAATGTACAGTTTAAACTATTTTGATTAATATCAACATACATCTTACAGCAATATCCACCCACAAGTTCTCTTGTACCTGTTCCAGGCCCTATTACCTCCAGCAAAACTAACTAGTCTTGAACATTTTGCAGGAATTTGAACTAAGACACTCTTATAATCAAGTTTGGGGAAAATAGTTTTACTAGATCTGGTAGGACAACAGTGGGAATGAGGAAAAAAAGCTAATTAAGCAAGTAATTACCAATGCCTCACAGCCAAAATGAAAGGATTTGACAAATAAGTTTCCAGATGCCTTTCCTGTGTCTCATATTATTCAATATTTTTGTTAACAACCATGATAAAGGAAAACAGCACATTTAATAAGTCTTCCTATAACAGTTACAATGAGACTTCAAGTTTATTTTAACAGAGCACAGAGATCTAGACAGAATTAAGTCACCCATTCAGTGGAGACAACTTACAAGGAGTTACTTGAAAGCTGACACTGTCAAGTGCAGAAGTGTAGTGCAGAGAAAGACTGAGCACGTGACAAGTCCTCACAGAAAAGGATCTAATACAGGATTACTCAAATGGCTGATGCTTGTTAAGACTCTCATTGCAAGTAAAGTCTGCCCAGACTTCAAGGTCCCAGATAAACATATATACACACACACACTTTTCAGGAGGATCCCCCGCTTCCCATGGCTTTCCTCACTCCAGGACAGCAACAGCAAAGCACTGCTGCAGTTTCAGCCACAATAACTATGTGCCTCTGGCAAATCCAGAGTCACACACTACTTCCTTACTGAGAGGGCATAATTTAAAAAATTAAAGACTAAAAATATTAAGTGTTTGAAAGACCTGGGGTAAATTGTAAGCTGAATGAGTCAACAATAAAAAGCTACTACACAAAACCCACAAAGTTCATACAAGAACCTAAAAATGAAGCAATATAGCTTGCAAAACACAGACAGTAAACCTTATGCTATATTTAGTCCCTGTAAGGCTTAACTGGGTGTTAAATCTAGTTTTAGGAATTTAACTTCTACAAAGACATGGACCACTTAGAGTACCTAAGAAAGCCAAGAAATTATTTCTGGCCTAAACAGGTTTAGGATCTTTATTTTCAAACACGAAGGACAGCAAACTGGTAATAGCCTTTAACCGTTGCACAAAGAAAAAGGAATAACCTGTAGTCTGTGTTCACAACACAAACAGCAATAGGCTGATATTTAATCAAGGAAGATTCAGATGAGACATCAAGTAAAGCTTTCTAATAGGAGGACAGTAAACCACTTCAGCTTCTCCAGTTTGTCCCTGTCCTGTTGCTTTCCTGAGGCCAAAAAACACACCAAGTACTTCAGCCTTCCTGGTATGTTCCGTTCCTAAGTTGCCTCCCCATTCAACAACGGACCCGTGTTTTCACTTTCTTTTGCTACTGGTACACTTGTAGAGGCCCTTCTTGTTAACCTTTATGGCCCTAGCTAGTTTGCACTGCAGCTAGGCTTTGTTCTTCTTGATAGCATCCCTAGTGCTCAAAGGATGCTTCTGTGCACCTTCGGTCTTACCTGTCCTTGCTTCTAGGCTTTCTTTTTATATTCGAGTTCATCAAAATTCTTTGCTTAGCTAAACATCCGTTCCCCTGAAATTCTTAGTCGTCCTGCACACTGGAATGATTTGTTCCCGATTTTCCAATAAGCTTTCTTTAAAGACCTCAACCGTAGCAGATTTCTGTTATCAAGTATCAACAAAATAATAAAAGAAGTTGATATGGCTTCAAAATCTTTTTTTTCCATCCTTCTGAGATTCAAGTGACAAGTTACAAGACGGGGTTAAAAATTCTAGAAAGGCAAATACTGCAAAAAAATTGCAAAAATAAGTTATAACTGAAGCTACTATAGACCAACTTACAAGCTGCCATTGTAATTATCTCGCCATCTCTCATCCCATCTCCCACGCCTTCAATGAATATGCATTCTTTGCTTTTGAGCTGAAAGCTTTTTTTCTTGTGGCAAGAACAAGTTGAATAGGTTTTGTGAGCAAGACAAAACAGTGCAAACTGAAGAGACTCATGTAAGACCCCAAATTTAGCAGTATGCACTAAGGACAATAATCCTTTACACCTCAACACTCTCACTATTATTGTTTAAGGTTGCATATTGTTTCCTCACTATAAAAGACTTCACAAATTTTTACCAGGCTGTAAATGATCACTTTGAGGAATCTGATGATGCTACTTTTGTCCCCAGGTTGGAAAGGGAGCTAGTTCACTCCTCCGAACTAGCATTTCATGACATCCCCATACTGTGACAGACAATAGATCCGCTTAAGAATCATGGACACTAAAGGCCTGAAATTGTTAAATAGATTTTCATGGCGTGTAAATCACCTCCCAACTACCTGCCATTTATAAGCTTTTTCTCATGAACCTTGTACCTTCTACATAATACGATGCTCTAGAATAGAAAACATATTAGTGCAGTTTGCCTTGTAGTAGCAGAGTTGGGGGTTTTTTGTTTTTTAAAAGATCTGACTCCTACTGTTAAAAGGAGACAAAGAAGCTTGCACCAGTGGAGAAATCTGAGAGAATATGCTATTGCAAAATGCTAGGAACTGTTACACTCATCACTGGAATATCAATAGTGTGAACTCTTAACTCTCTTCAGCCATTCGCCCAAAAAGGATCAACAGAATATAGCTTCAATTTTTAAGGAGTGCATAAGATAGGCAAATATTACCATTAAATTTTCTTTGCAACATATCACTGCTTCATCTCCCAATTCCTTTCTTTTGCATGCAGTCCTCATTTCCAGTTATGTTACAAAAAGTCACAATTACCAGAAAGAAATAAAAGATAATTCCCAAACACAGCAGATGTCTGCTACAGCTACATTTATAACAGAATCATCAGGATTTTCCCCTCACTTGAATGAAAAAGATAATTTATAAAGAAAAAAAACATTTAATAGCTTGGTCCAAGAGCAAAGCAAAACAGCTTGAAAAAGTGCAGGAATAAGTGTTGAGCAATTTCTGTGATATAAAGCAATTTTTTAAAAGTGTATATAAATACATATATGGATGCATGCATTATTCTAGCACAGGTCAGGTCATTCCAACATTCATTAATAAATAATTTACAACAGTCTCTGGATAGTGGGAATAATAATAGCACCTTTCCACACAGGACTTAATGCTCAAGAACCTTTTAAGGGGAAGAGGAGTGACATCTTCCCAGACAACTCCAGAAAAGGAAACAGAAACTCTATCACTTTGCACTGTATCTGACTCTTATTCTTCATGCAAGAAACAAATGCATCTCTATCTGCTCAGCAGGAATGTCAGTGGGGTTTCCTACCTATTGAGAAAGAGACTGGTGTTCTGTTCCTTAAGGTCATCACCATGCAACTCCTTTTGATTAACAAGAAGTAATACTACTTGAAGCCTTAAAGCCTTTCCTCAGGTCTCAATACTAGAAAATGAAAATACTCAAAATAGAGAGGCATCAGCTCTTGAACGTGTTTTATGGACCTCAAAATAATTATGTTTTTCCACAAAGCTCTAGCTACTCATTATTGTTAGTCCTAGCTAACTTGTTATTCATTACTTGAGATGCTCAGTTTTGCTTGGCTCATTAGTTTTCATAGGCAAAGAAAAAGACAAAAATTAGTAGTCCGAAATTAGTATTAGCTTAAATTATGACTAAAAATCAAGTCTTGTATCTTAAAGCCTTAGGTATTTTTCAAGGCTTGCACTGACAATGTCAGAAATCACCTTGCTATGACTGTATTTTATCATTCCATCTTACTGGGGAGATGATGTTTTTATGAACAGATAAGAAATCTTGTTATGTCTAAGAGACCGATATTCTCTTGCACTTGTATTGCACATCTAAGAAGGGCAAACAATTGCCAGAATAAGTAATACCTCTCTCAGCATCACAAAACTCTTTATAGGACATGTACAATAACTAATTAATGAGCATGTAATTAGTATGTGTAACATGTTAAGCAACAAGGGAAGATGTGCAATTTTCATTTTGTGTTAAAAGACCATTGATGCAAAAGCTGTAACAGCAGAGAGCTCATGTCTAGATGATCCAGGACAAGGTCCCTGGTGCTGGATCCCTAGTGATCCTAATGCACCCCCAGGGTCTGTAAACTGACTGGGAAGAGTAACAATGATTTCTGCTGATGAGAGGTGTCCTACTCCCAGCCACAGGTCTCTCAGAACAAATACTACAAATTACAACACGTGACACAGGCACTGAACAGGCAAATAATCCAACAGTAATTCAGGAATTTTTTAGGGTGAAAACACAAATGTTTCAACTGTTCCCAAAAACCAAACAAGTTAACAAGCATTTATGTAGTCTCACAAATATAAACTATGTGCCCTTGCAACTTGATTTATAAAGAAACAGTACTTAAGTTACAGAAATTAGCTAAAAAACTCAAATGGATAACATAAAAGAACATTTTGAAGTTTTAAAGCAAAAAACATACTAAACTTGGAAAATAAGACATTTTACTATCCTGCGAGGGTCTTAGCAATTTAACAAAAGGTTTCCCTTCCAGATTAAGAAATCGACAGGTTTCTTGGACGGATAATCATGAGTTACCACTACAGAGTAATCTACAGACCTTGTTCTGTTTAATGTCTCAAATTGACTGAGCCAGGGGCTGAATCTAATCTGAATCTCTTCTGCAGACAGAGCAAGGAAGTTACCCACATTACCAGCCAATCAAAATATTCCATATTGGAACTACAATGAATTTAGGGGAGTGTGTTCCCCTAAAAATAAATAAAAATACGACACATTTTTTTGTAAACTTTAACAAATTGGCATTTCTTAATTAATAGATTCTCAGTAAATTTATTGACTTTAGAAAGGGAAATTTTTGTTAATTTATTATTATTGAAATGGTTTAATTTGGTAAGCTACAAAGGTTACCAAAGAGCCTCTTCCCCCCCACACCCCAAAATCCCAAAATACTTTCCCCAACTGTGCTTTCACAGGTGAATGCACAGTGTCCAAGATCCTTGCCTGGACAGATAAAGCCCCAGCAAGCAGAAGCCTTTGATCAGCTTCCAGCTGACTGCTCGAGAGGATTTGTTTAGGGCTCACATTGTTGTAAAACAGCATGAAAGTTACTCTGTGCATAGGATCACATGAAAGACTCATTTTCAGAGAGTAATAACCTGGCTAACACAAGCTCCCTCTGCTACTTTGCAGTCCCAAGCTACTCTTGCTATGAGGAACTTTCTTGCAACTTACTCAAGTAAAATTGTCAAGGGCCTGACTGACTCATCTACCACTGAGAATAAAGTGTGGTGTCCCAAAGGAACTCAATATTAGTACTTCTCCAGCTGAGAAACTGCAGTGGCATTTACTGAAGTACTTTTGCTGCTCTATTTCCTATAATTACTTCTTCAAACCCTAATCTGTTTTGATTGGTATAGGTCCATGGCTAGCAAGGAAGCTATCAATGCTTCCTTTGGGGAAAAGCAGGGATACAGCTTCACACACAGAGGCCTTTAAATAAGAAGCACACTTCGCAGACAAATTGGCTGGCGCTCAATATATGCTTCTATTTTTGGTTAGCATCACTGAAAATACTGTGTTAACAGAATTCTGTCCCTCCCCACTTTAACATCTCCTTAATCTTGGCCAGCCTACTTAACATCACCTGTATTTGAACCCCTGCCCTGCATTTCGACTTCACTAGAAATCAGCATGAACACAACACAAGTAACAAGCTAGAAAAAGCTTCTCTCTGTCCCCTCCCCCTAAGATCATGCTAGTCAAGGAGCAACCTGTGGCTTCAATGGAGCTGTCAAACTGCCCTTGGGACACAGAAAGCAGATGGGTTATGAGCTACTGGATACTGAAAGGCTTAGACAGAGAGGGAAGAAAGGACATTCATTGTTAAATCCACCCCTGAAAATCTTCAATAAAAGGCAACTGTCCTTGCTAGCAGGCAGTTTGTGTTGATGTCAGATCAATCAGGACCACTGGTGATTCAAAGGCTGCTACACTGATGCCTCAGAAGTAGTTGTCCAGCTGCTAGTCCTAAAAACTCTCTCCCAGCAACCTGCACAACTTCCCAGTCAGTTCAAGAGTCATGAAACAGCCAAGATGACAGCTGAAAAAATGAGGGTAAAAACTTGGACAAAAGCCAGCAGTTCCCAGAAAACAGATCTTAATTCTGTACTCCATTCCTCTAAGGCAGACTATAGGGCAACACACAGTAACCAATTTCTTCAGGGAATGTTCATCCCTTCAAACAGGGATTGGGAGGAGTAAAATATTGGGAATTCATGGAGGCAAAGAAAATAACCCTGAAAGAGGCACAGGTAAAGGAGAGGTGACATTTTCAGCTTTATTTTACTGGATTGGACAGAAGCGCACATCAGCTGGGCCTTTTGTTAAGAGAGCAAGGGGAGACTACAGATGACAAAGCACGTAAATAGCCTAGACTAAAGAACAAATTCACCCAAGAGTTTATGTGAGGCTCAACTAGATCACTGTACTATTTATGAAAGAGAAGACGACATAAATGACTGGTTACTTATGAGTAATTATCACAGTTATTATAAAAAGATTTGTTAAGAGAATTTTGGCTGTTATAATTATCCTATGGGTCACCATCTGTCTTTAAGTCTTCATAAAATTAAACATATGTTGTTTTCACCAACTGCTGTACTAGATTCACATTCTCATCCTACTTACGTGATGCAACATAAGAAGTCTATTCATATCATTGGGAATGTCAGAATCAAATATCAAGTAGTGCTCTGCTAGCACTTTCGTTTGAAAGCCAGGCCACTTCCCATGTTCAGCTAGTAACTCAAGGGTGTAGACCTCTCTCTAACTCATACATTGCTTTGCTGTAGCTTTCCTTTGGCAAGAGTTACGATCTGAAGTATTAAAGGATGCTTCAGTTATTCTTAGCTTTTTTTTCTTCCCCTCCCCCCCTTTTTCAAGTTCTGGAAGAGAACAATTCAGAGCTTTAACTGCTCGAAAGGTTCCTGTCTATAAAGCAAGATCCTCTGCAGAAGGTTCCTACTCCATCCTTTTGGGCAAGGTGTTACTAGTGAGAACTCCCAACACTGCTCATGTTAAAGATCTACATTCATTTTCCTCCCACTAAACGTGGTATATGTGGGCCAAAGGGTTTCAGAATTAGAGAGGAAAAAAGAGGGGATAACATATTTAGCACCTTACTTCCTCTGTATTCTTGCCAGGTCAGCAAAAGTTTGAAGATTACTGTTGGAATGGTGGTGCAAGAATGACCACACAGAAATACCATTTTTCAGCCCACTGTTGGGGGGCGGTATGGGATCAAAATTTTGCATAATTCAATATATCCCTCCTGCCCCCCCAAAAAAGAGAGTCAAACAGTTTCAAGTAGTGATAAATTATGCTGGATGTTTACATATGCCTTCTTATTGTTGGATACCAATGTTAAAAAAAAAAAAGCCAAAACAAAATTAGTGGTTTAATCAAGGAACTGCATGGAAGAGCTGGCTGAACTCTCCAGAAGAAAGATATGAAATAGAATCCTTTACCCATACTTGCATGTAGTTTTCAACTCAAGAGCCCTCAGAAACAGATATATCAAAACATCAAGCTTACAGTGCTGCTGACAACAAGTGAAAGTTCAAATCAAATTACATTTTATCAAATAAAGCCAGACCTTTGCATCAAGTTTATATTTAATTTTTTCCCCTGTAAGTACATAAGATTTGACACAATTTGTAATAGCCACTAGGACAGTTACAACACAATTAGCTGAAGTGGGCTGTCCCACTTTCCAAGTGCTTACAGAAGGAGCAATAACCTCAGAAATTGTACAAAGAAATCAGATTTCATTTTTTAAAAATTGCAGAATGAATATTTTCTAAAGTGATGACTGGCAATTGAAAAAACTGCCAGACCTAAAATAATCTTACTTAAAAAAATGAATAAACTGTTGATTGCGCACTATACTTGAATCATTAACATGTTAAAACTGATGACAAGTCCTCCAAATTTAAGCCTCATATAGAAAATTGGTGTGGTGAGTTGACCCTGGCTGGAAACCAGGTACCCACCAAAGCCACTCTATCACTCCCCACCTCGGCCGGACAGGGGAGAGGAAATATAGTGACAGGCTCATGGGTCGAGATAAGGACAGGGAGATCACTCAGCAATTACTGTCACAGGCAAAACAGACTCGACTTGGGGAAATTAGTTTAATTTATTACCAATCAGCATAGTGTAATGAGAAATAAAACCAAATCTTAAAACATCTCCCCCTCACCCTTCCCTTCTTTCCAGGCTCAACTTCTCCCGAATTCTCTACCTCCTTCCAGCAAGCGGCACAGGGGGATGGGGAAAGGGGGTTGTGGTCCATTCATCACACATTGTCTCCGCCGCTCCTTCCTCCTCAGAGGGAGGACTCCTCACACCCTTCCCCTGCTCCAGCGTGGGGTCCCTCCTCCCAATCCTCCAGGATATGGTCCTCCACAAACTTCTCCAACATGAGCCCTTCCCACAGGCTGCAGTTCTTCACAAACTGCTCCAGCCTGGGTCCCTTCCACAGGGTGCAGTCTTTCAGGAACAGGCTGCAGTCTTTCAGGAACAGGCTGCTCCAGTGTGGGTCCCCACAGGGTCACAAGTCCTGCCAGAAGTCTGCTCCAGTGTGAGCTCCTCTCTCCACAAAGCCACAGGTCCTGCCAGGATTTTGCTCCAGCACAGGCTTCCCACGGGGTCACAGCCTCCTTCAGGCATCCATCTGCTCTAGTGTGGGGTCCTCCACAGGCTGCAGGTGGAGATCTGCTCCACTGTGGACCTCCATAGGCTGCAGGGGCACAGCCTGCCTCACCATGGGCTGCAGGGGAATCTCTGCTCCAGCACCTGGAGCACCTCCTCCCCCTCCTTCTTCACTGACCTTGGTGTCTGCTTGTTGCTCCTCATATATTCTCATTCCTCTCTTTAGCTGCTGTTGCCATTGTGCAGTTTTTTTCCCCCTTCATAAATATGTTATCCCAGAGGCACTGCCACCGTCACTGTGGGCTCAGTCTTGGCCAGTGGAGGGCTTGTCTTGAAGCTGGCTGGCATTGGCTCTATTGGACATAGGGGAAACTTCTAGCAGCTTCTCACAGAAGCCATTCCAATATCTTCCCCTGCTAGGAAAACCTTGCCATGCAAGGCTATAAGCCTTTAAACAAAAAAACGTGCAATGCAATGCACCAAAATTATAGAAATAAGAAACAGTACCTTGATTCCAATACTGGACCCTTTAGGGAAGGGTTACAAAATGTGTCCTATACAGAGCCACACATGCTAACCAATATTGGGGAAAATTATCTTCACAAGCCACCAGCTTCAGGTCCGAGAATTACACAGCTCTTACTTTGTGCAACCACATACATGACCAGTAAGTATTTTTAAAAGTAGCATTCTGCTCAATTGAGAAGGAAGGACACAGTGTGTGTGGCAACAGCACACAGCCTGTTTCTGTTCTGCAGGAACAAAAGTAAATTACAAGTGCACAACCCAAGGATGAAGCCGTCTGGGTGCTGAGCCTGCAGTGGGTGTGAGAGCAAGGCACACTCAGGCCCTCTCAGGCTACCTGCAGTGCTTTCCATGCAACACGGATCAACTTAAAACACTAGAGTTTCTGTTACTGGCACCAAATGGCATAAGACCACACAGTGCTCGCCTCACCTTTCCTGCTACAGTCCAGCAAGTCTCGCCATGTCAAATACAGAGCTGGGTGGCAAAGGGAGGTATACAGTGGCTCTTTTATCTTCCCCCACCTCCAAGCTGTGGAGATGTGTTCCTTCATGGCAGTCCCCAGACATCAGCCCAATTAAATTAGACTACACTTGGCACTGAGACACTTGGTCCCAAGAGAGCCTTTATTTTATGGCATTGGGCAGCATGGAAGGGACCAACAGATCAGTCTGCTATCAGGAAATCTGCCTTATTAAGAGATGCTTCAGCAAATCCCCATGGATTCTTTCTCTCTTCCCAGATCCAAATAAGCTTGTAATTGTTTTGCATTTTACCACCTCAAGAGTGAGTAAAGAGGAAGGCAGGAGCTGTGGAAGAAATTTTTACAATCCTGTCCAACCTTCAGCATCCCCTGGTTAGAGCTCTTCAATATCTAATGGCAAAGTAAGCAGGCAGGGTTTCATCATCCAAACTGATAATATTATATATAAAGTGTTTATGGTTCTATCAATAGTACTGTGGCTGGGGGGCAGTGGGAATAGCTGTATGTCCAGTGCACCCAGAAAACTGGTTCACAGTGTTACATCTTAAGAACTTGGATACAAAGTAGGCATTTACAATACTTTACAGTACTGTAACCTAGGGGAATAAAATAACTCCACTTGACAATGAGCTGCCTACTTACAACGCAAAAAAACAACTCCACACCCAAAACCCCAGAGGCAAGATCATCCGCAAACTGACACACTTTTTCAAACACCTTTGCTATTAATGCTAAATTTCCCCATGTTAATCCCTTTCTGAAAATGCACCCTATTTTAAGTTAACCTCCCCTTTGGTTAATAGCTGAATTAAGAACCACAGCAGTAGACACACCATCCAGAGCAACAGCCATCTCTACTTAGGGTATAAATGTGCAGCATAAAACCATTTGAAAAAGTTTTCCAATTAATGAATGATCATCATAAATTTGCTGAACTTCAGTTTTTCAAATCACAATTCCTCATATGTTTCACTCTCAGTTACAATCACACTGAATTCCCATAAAGCAAAGCCTCTAGAACAGAAACTGTTGTGTGAGGAGAGGAATTCAGGAAAGCCTATTCCCCTGCCTGCTGCTCCTACCTCTTACCCAGCCAGGGCATTGTTGCAGTACAGCAAAGCAGTGGCAGAGGGGTCCAGGGACTGTCAGCTTGAGGCAGCTCCCCTCAGGAAATGGATGCTGCATGACCTTTGTATAAAAAGCTCAATCTTCAGCGCAGATAAATACGCTCCAATTTGATCACTAAGCACAGGACTGGAGTACAGCAGTATTTCCAACATATGAATAAAACGATCTCAAGTAAATAAATACCAGGGAACAATACTCAGATTCAGCAACAAATCCACTGTTAGAAAAAGATTTCTTTATCACTAGCTGCTATAAATGTATTTTGATCAGCACCTGTTTGTTGATCTTCAGATTGCTTTGCTTCTCTACAGATTATTCGAAGAAGGTGGAAAACAATTTCTTTGAAATGCAACCCAAGAAAAAATTACAGCATTGAATCTCAGCTCTTGTGAAAGGTTTTAAAAGCATTCACCTAAATTTACTATTATGCTGTCATATAAAATAGGCTTTCAATAGCCTCAGTGCCAGTACATCTCCCACATAAATCAACTTCGAGCAGACTCAGAAGTACAGCTTCTGGGAGAAAATATTAAGGTAAGGTGGTCTCACTCCAGCTGATTAGAACAACCCATTCACTATAAAAGCAGGAGTACTAGCCTTTTAACATGCAGGTCACTCCGCTGCTCTTGTATACGAAAAACAAGCTCCACCACATCACTCTTCCCAGCAGTGCCGCTGCTTTCCTTGAGGTCTCCTGAAAGCATGAGCAGCTAAGAGTGGTTAGTGAGGACAACAGGAGAGCTTTGCAGGTAAAGAAAAGTACATCTAACCATACCTGAAGAGGAACTCAGGATCATGGATGAACTAGCAACAAAAGAACCTTTGCAACAAGAAGTTTTCCATCTGCTACTTTAAGGGTTGTATTTCATTCCAAGTCCTTGCAGAAAGAGCACATCCTAAGAATAGGGCAGGAATGTAGTGTTCGAAGCTAATCAAGGAAGGGCTGGAAGGGAGCGACTCAAGTGAGCACAGACAAACCATCAACCACCGTATGCTCAAAGTACTGGAAGAACACAACGATCATACATCATCATCAGTACGTTTGGGTTCCTCTGTCCCATGCAAAGAGCTAACAAAAATGAAAGGGCTGCACACCAGCTATGTAGTGTTTCTCTTGGCAACGTTCATGCATTTACGAGTCATGTACTACATACTTTAATAGAACAGGTGATGAGGTAAACATTGGTACTGCTCAAGAACCACCATTAAACTTCCAAGTTACTAGCAGACTACCACATTGCCACACTTAGCTGTCAAAAACTGTGCCAGCTAAACACCGTATGGGTGCATCTAGATCTCCACGTTCATCTCCTATTTGCTTCTTTCAGGGTGTGTGATCTCACATTTTGCGTGAGAATGCAGCGCAGGTTATTCCTAACTACTACAACAATTTCTTTCTTACTATTACAAAGATATCACTCATCATTAAGGGCAGTGAGGCACTGGAACAGGTTGCCCAGAGAAGCTGTGGATACTCCATCATCGGAAGATGTCCCTGCTCATGGCAGTCGGGGGTTGGACTAGATGATCTTTAAAGGTCTCTTCCAACCCAAACCATTCTGTGATCATGACTACATGTCAGTAATGTCATCTACACTGCAGTAAATGCAAAACACCAATTCTCTCTTCCCGGCAATGCTGCTAAGGATAATCTGGTATAGAGGTAGGAGGACCTCTATACCAGATAAGTTATTTTGCACACACAGCACAACACAACTAAACTTTTGATCAACAGATCACAGTCATCAGTGCTGAAGAAAAAGAGAACCAGCACGCTTGAGAAGAGTCCTTATTTTCTGCTTCTTGTACCACCACCACATGTCAAAGCCCTTCAATAACCCAGAGGGAACCCCAGTGTAGAAAGCAATCTTTTCCTGTAGGCACTGCCACATGCAATTCACTCCATGGCATGGGACCCCTAGCACTACAGCCATTGTGAGAATACATTTCCACATCATTAATGCCAGTTTACATCAACCTGGGACAGCAGCAGCCACTGCTTGCACCTGCTCTTTTAGCTGGCCACCAGTTTCATTTCCTCAGAGCAGCTGGTTTCCAAAACCTTAGAGAAAACCTAATTTTAGCAGTGGTGATAAATCTTAACAGATTTCAGAAACTCCCTGTGATTATGCTACAATACCATTTTCCACATTTCTAAGTGTCCAGTTGGCTTCTCCATAGTCCCTATGGATGTACACTAGGAATAAAGCTCATGGAAACAGCCTGCAGAAGTCCATTTTGGTTCTCCTTATCAAGCTATAGTAGGTAACAAACAGAAGGGGAAGCAAAGGGAAATCATCCTGCAATATAACCACGAAGTTGGAATGACATTTGGAGTGACCACTACTTTATGTATACATCTGCCTCTTCCTAATCAGAGATGCAGCCCAGATCAAAGCCGAACTTCTTTAAAAAAAGAAAAAAATTCAGATAAAATTTCCTATGCTGATTTCATTAAACATATGATGAAAAGCACAGTAAAACAAAATTCAATTGTTACTTTCATTTAAGTGTGAAGTATCCCAATGCTGCATCAGAGCTGCTCTGAGATTCACACTGCACTGTGGAACAGCTAGGATGACTACAGATTTTTGGCTTTTATTATGAAAATTGATTAGAATAACAGTAACCAGATGCTCTCGCTGTGCAATGAACTCTTAAAACACTTCCACATGTGTTTTCTACAACAGTTGAGATATTGCCCTAAATGACACATTTGGCTGTTCCACAGCAGAAACTGCCTTTACTTTGCATCCACATACACAATCAAATACTGCTTTACACAAGCACCTCAAATACACTCCACTTCGGAGTTCCTCTGAGAGCAGAAATGGATGTGCATGGCACATACTATTAAGAAAACCCACACTAAGTGAAACAAAAGAAATAAAGTATTAAAGATCCAACAGATGGGAATGCTTAATGCTGAGACAGAAGTTACAGCCCTATTTACAATTGTCACTTTGGTCATCACAACCTCCTGCTACCTACTGTCAAAAAGTGACCAGGAGAAAGGCAACAGAAGCAAGGGGTGGGGGGGAGCACGTGGCTTTAAGCTTTGAAAAGAAAACGGCTTGTAACAGTGTTAATTAATGTACCTATGGAACAGACACTCTTATTGTTGACATGGCATGCTGCAAAATTTGCCACAGTCACTGCTCACAGGCTTTAACTTAATCCCAGCTCAAATAGCAAGAAAGATCATCCCTGCCAGATGACTGACCTTTCCATTTTTGCAGTTTTAGTTTATGCATCCACTGGTGTTAATAAACAAATAGTCAAAGCACAGGTTCTCCCCAACACTCTCCCAGTCAGTGGGGGAACATCAAGCTAACCAGCAGCTTCGCATGAATGGTTTGTTCATTCACATGCTGAGTATTTATTATGCAAAAGGGACAGTTCAGCAATAGCTAACTGGCTTTGGCCATGTAATGTAGATATTTTATGACTTTAAGAGATCTGACACAGGAAGATCTATTTTTTCTCTCCTCCTCTCTCCAGTCCTTGGAGCTGAAAAACTACTTTAGATGTCTTATAAAGCATCTAGTTCTCAACACAGTTATGTTTTATGTTGCAGCCTGAAGTTGTTTGCGTACTATTGAGTCTAGCTGTTGAGAAAACCTTGTTTGATGTGCACAAAGTCATCCAACAAGATCAACAGTTCCACTGGCACACAGCACTTGCAAGAGGTGAAGATGACACCACATACAGCTGCTTTTACAAGAACTTGAATCAGTTACTTGGAGAGATTCTAAAAATAATGCTTGTGTCTTCAAATTTGGTTTCAATATGACCATGTTTGCTGGTAACCAGTGAAGAGGTGAAGTGGCATAATGTAGTCTCAATTCACAGAATCACAGAATGATTAAGGTTGGAAAAGACCTTCAAGATCATCAAGTCCAACTATTAACCCAACACCACCAGAAAAGCTGGCATGGGAAGAGCTCAAAGACTTGTAATATTTTTCATTACTATCAGTCAGCCATCTTTTTGATTAAGTACGAGTAGGAACAGGTATTCATGGACCTATGGTGGTACTGAACATCCAGAACAATGTCAGTTACCTATTTTCTTTCCACCAGGTAAAACCACTTGATAAGTCACATAACCACCTGAGGACATCACCACCTGATTCATATGCAGAACTCACACAGAATCTAAACCTCGCTTTTACTGCAAAAAGAGCTTTTTCTTAAGAAAAATGATAATTTCATTCACAAAATATGCTCTCTCTCAGGAATCCACCAGAAAGGACAGTGTAGATGTGGCATTTCAGGACATGGTTTAGCAGTGGACTTGGCAGCGTTAGGTTTACGGTCAGACTCCATCTTAAAGGTCTTTTCCAACATAAATGATTCTATGATAACCTTGGATACCTTGGCTTTGTAACACAGTATGAAGATGACTGTACTGCCCCTTCCCCAACACTAATTAGGAAAAATTTGTGAATAAAACTTTGGAACGTGTAGAAGTGTCCCAAATGACATAAAGTAGCAGTCTGAACTTTACCAGGTCACACATGAACATTGATGCATTTCATACATACTTGCAACAGTGAACTTTCAGAGAGCTGTAACTGTACTTGCTCAGAGCTAGACTGAAAGCTCTGCAGTTCACTGCCTTCATTCTCTGCACAACAGTAATAGCCAGTAATAGCTGAGGCAGCAGCCACAAAAGAGCAACTCCCCCTCTTGGCAGAGCTCAAAAGAGCTCTTTCCAGTCTCCAGCAGCAGCCCAGCATCACAGATTTGTAGCTTTACGATCTAGAAGGCCTTGCTACTGCCAGGTGGATACAATTCTAGACCATTGGAGATGTACTTGGTTAGGTCTTCATTCTGCTTCACTTTCCTTTTACCCTCAGTTCTTACACTGAAATCAGTCTTACTTTCAAAATTCTAGCCCCAAAATTGGCATTATTGTTTCCATTCCAAATAATTCAGTATTTTGTATTCAAAAGTGGTTTATTAAACACTTTTAGAAATATGCATCTGCATGCTGCTCAGCAAGAATGACAGAAACAACCATTTATTAGTTACTCATTTGGTTTCTTTTAGTATTCCTTGAATGGGAGCATATATACTAGTTTGACTAGATAAACCATTACACCACAGATACTCCTACCAAAGAAAATATAAATACATTGAGGAGTTGCACAGCAATGTGAAACACATCCTTGTGCTATTTTGGTTAATAAAAATGTTTTTGAAAACTCCATCTCTTTCCTCTTTAAAGCCTTGCACCTACAAAAGAACAATGCTTCAAACAGGCAGCGGTCTCTGTACAATAGCTGTTCTCTACCATATGAGGGCATTTGTTTCCTAGGAAACAAGCAAAAAAAAAGACAAAAAGTATCCAGTTGTGAAAAATGCAAGTAAACTGGGTCACACCAGTCATATTTCACTCAATGGAGTGAAGAATCCACAAGTCATTATATTCTGGAGTACAGATTAGTTTTTCAGTAACTGCTCAAAACTAAATTTTATTTTTCCACAGGCACCTCTGAAGTATACTGCTTTTCAGGAACAAATGCAAGATCAGCAAGGAACGGCTTTACTTAGAGCATGAAAATATATGTTGTTTTAATGCAAAAAAAAAAATATATATTTTTTAATGCAAGTGTATTCTAACTAGCCAGCTATCTGCACAGCTTACCAAATTCTGAGCAAAGCATTGCCAACAGCAAGTAGCACCAAACCAAAGCCTATTATTCCAGTCCAAAGTCTTACCAAATTCTCGGCAAGTTTCCACTGTGCTTGTCTATAGCCCATAAGAGAGCTCCAGTCTTAGAGTATTTGACTTCTTAACACATAGACCAGGCCAAGCCTCACTGCAGTAGGAAGTAGAGGAAACAGAACAGAGCAAACTACCCTTTTGAACAATACTTCTCTATGTCCTGAAGGTAATATATCAGCAGTTGTTTCCCAAGCTCACATGAAAAAATGGACAGGGTCCAGGGAAAGGTGAGCAGGTCACTCTCGGGGGGGGGGGGAAAAAAAACAAAAAAAAAAACCCCAAAAAACACACACACACGAAACACACCAAACCAACAGCCAGACACACACCCACCCCCCAAAACCCCAACAGTTGCATGACCCATCCTTTCCTAAGAAGCCCCCCAATACGCCCCCAATTCCCATTGGCTTCCAGGGAATTCTTATTTCAGAGAAGAAATCCAACCTGCACAAGCATAACAATATTGTTAGTAACTTGCTCTTCATTATTACACTCAGGATGAGATTTCAAGAATACACTTGGTCAGAAGGAGAAGCACAGTTATTTATATTACAGCACCTGCACTAGTACCCACAGGAAGCATAGGCTAGTGCAGTCACCCCAAACTAAGCATCACAAAACTCAAAAATCTCATGATCAGCCTGTTTGAAAGCATGGCAATCACCTAGCACAGTATTAAATGAACAAAGCATCTTATGTTGTGAAATGGCCACAGAAGCAAGCTTAAAAACTGTCAGCTGAATCATACCAGTATCAGTTCACAAAATAATTAATTCTACACTCTAGATATGCACTCCCCCTCTGACATTGAGCTACTGCTAAAAGAGTCTCTTCAGCTCATATTAGACAGGGAGCTATAACGAAGTGCGCTGGTCATAACTTAGAACGAAAAAAGTAGTGCCTGAAAGAAAAAAAAAAACCACCACATCAGTGCTATTTATATTGCTTCTGCAGTCTTTGCAACTCACAGTGTGACAGTAGGCAATCACAGTCTACCAAATACTTCAGGTACCATTCCCATTTCCAGCCTGCAGAAGAAACTAGCACGAACATCAAAGGTGCCCTCATGAACTCTTCATGTCTATTTTGTTAATTATGGTATTAAATAGGAAGAGGATGCAGATATGTTGCTCAGTCCTCTTCTTCACCTTTAAAGGATAACACAAACATAAAGGTATGCCAAAAGTTCAGAGGAAATGTTACTTAATCAGCCAGGGAAGGACAGGGAGGAGCTTTATGCAAAAGTCGATCTTCTGAACCCACAAGAAAGTCAAGCAACAGTGGTACACAAAAACACACTCAAGGATGATATAATTTCAGAACTAAAAAAAGAAGTGAGCACCATCAGCTGACAGGAATGGTACAACTCCTGCAATTAAATTTACCCAAAAATGGTTGCTGAGGATTCGTATCTCGCCACACCCTGGATTCTTTCTATCAATGTATTGTTTTTAGGTTTTTACAATGCAGACTATTATTAAGTATGACAAAACGAGATAGCCTATGTATTAATTCAGGAGATTTACTTGAATTACCACTGGCATTTGTTCATTGCTTCCAGATTTGGGGAATTAGACAAAGAAACACAGTAACAACTTGATCCTGAACACTGTTCAGATCCCTTTAGTGACTCCTCCCACTCTTCCTGTGGGCAAGGAGTCACCAGTCCCATTATAGTTCTCCTCACCTAACAGCAGGATAATTCTATTCTGACCAATGGTTATTGAATATAAATTTCCAATTACCATAGTAAGTGAAACCTGCTATAATTCATTAATTAAAAGTTAAAGGCTAAAGAAGGTACTGTGAAAGAACTTCTTTTTCAGGGTGGGCTTTTTTTTTTTTTAATTAGTAGGACAGTTCACCTGGGACAAGGGGCTAAGGAACATTTTTCCCACTGGTCTTGAAGAATGTTCACCTAAGTGTCAAGTTTAAAGAAGGGGATCTTTTGATCCTGTCTGTCTGCCATTTTAAGCACCACACATGAAAACTGTGATTAAAGATATGGGGACATTAACCCTGTTCCTCTGGCATCTCATTACTGCATGCATCTGCATTAGGCATTACTGAAGATGTTCCAGATACCCAACATACAGGGAGGAAAAAAACCAAGCCCCAAGAAGCAGCTGTCCCATTAGCAGGCAGTTTGGCAAGGCCACTGTTTCATTAAGCAGCAAGGAAGCAGTTAAAGCACTCAGCAGTTGATTCCAGAGATATTTCATTCAAAGACATTAAAATAAATCTGATTACAAAAGGTAGGAATGGCATTTGTTCTTGTTAAGTCCAATTGGTAGACATAACAGCAATTCTATGGTTGCTCCCATAATTATTTCCAAACATTACTATATGCTTATACAATTTCGTTAATTACTATGGTACTTCTAAGGAAAAATTTAAAAACAGGGCAAGTTTTCAAAGAGCACTTACATCATTTAGAAACCTCTGATTAACATTCAACATGGACTTCAGTGTGCTGTATTAGCAATGAGAAATTCTTATCATCCTCGATCAGTCTGAAGCTACTTTTGATGATGGCCACAGCTTATACTACTTTTGAAAGTTCTATCAGATTCTCTTTCCTCTAAACTAAGCCTTTGCAAATTAGGACCCTTTTTCCACAGTGCACAAAGGCAGTGCCACTGATTTCAGGTAAGACTAAGTGCTTGAAGTCTATCCTTGTCCAGGTAAGGCCTAAATAACTCTTTACAAAAAAATTATTTGATGGCCACACTTAGTTCCATTAAAGAAGGAGCTCTGGAAATAAAGTTATCAAGACTGTTCCATCCAGAAACCACCCAGAAGATGCAGATAATCAGACCAATACTTTCATTAAATTCCCCAAATGGCCCAGCCAGAACTTAAGGCTCACAATTACATGCCAGAAGGAGGTGTGGGGGCAGTCCACTCAACTTGAAAAGACTTCACTTCTGAAGAAAGAAAATGAAACAAATGGAAAGTCTTCATGGTTTAACATGCTCTCCTGAAAATTAAAAGAGAGTGTGAAATTCACAGAGGTATCAATACATTTCCACTCAAATTATGGTTTTTAACGTATTTTCCAAGAGGCAATCTGATTAAATCAGGAAGACGGTTGCACTGCTGTGGAGGCTTGCATTTGAAGGCAAAACATATGTAGATTAAAGAGAAACCCTTGAGTTATTGCACAAATCATGGAGAACCTCCATATCCATAATCTACAGAGCAGTGGATCAGATGAGTAAAGGACCAGGCTAACCCTGCATTGATGACCAGCTGACAAGTACATAAGTGGAAATACAAAGAAACAGTTTCTCATGTCTTACATGATTTTCAGGGACTAAAGATGAACCCTCTACTGAAATGCTTTTCCTTAGGCCTGCCTTCCAATTCTTACAGTGCCCTGAAGAGAAATCCATCCTGAGAAGAGTCACAACACAAGGGGATGCAAGTTTAACATGGATTTTTCCATTCCATGGGGACAAAAAAAGAAATTTCAAGGAGCATTAAAAAAAAAGAAACCAACACTCAAAATATTAGTTGGTTTAACTTTTTTGCACAAAGATGTTGAAATTCAGGCTCTGGCTGAAATAGATAAGACAGATAAGAGGACTAGGAAAAACATGAGTAGTCACCCTTTCAGAAGAACATTCAACACCATTGGCATAAGCCAAATGCTGGTGCCCAGTATAAACCAAACCAGCCTGCGGGGCCTAGAGCAGGAAAAAGCAGACAAGAGGAGAGCATAGTTTATTTGATAAAAAGATCAATAATAATAATAATAGAGAACATCTGCTATGTCAGAGGTAGAACATACATATCCCTATGTACACAGGGTAAAAACAGAACACACACCCCTTTCCCCCCCCCCCAAAAAAAAACACATACACAGTTGCATCAGAAAATCTACATAGACAATTTTGTGGCAACCCATCCCACCACCAAGCAGCTCCCTCTCCACCCTCTAGGAGTTAAAGATCTCGTATATGAAAACTGTAAGACAACCAGACTTCAAGAAAATAAAAACCCCATCAGAGAAAACACTCCCATCACTGCTATGCCCTCAGTCACACACACAAAATGGCAACACAATCATTCTGCTGTTTCTAACACTCTGCCTGCCTTCATGGAGAGATGAGAACAGGAATTAGCCCTGTATCTTCAGCATCCACAAAAAGCACAAAAATAGTCCCTCTTCTCCAGGCAGTATAAAAAAGAAAAAGCCTTGAGCTTCTGATGAGATGCACGTTGCTAATTCTTTTCTCCACAAACTGCTCCAGTCACTCAAGTACATAAAACATTTGGAGTGACTGGATTGCTGCTCCAATTCAGCCCAGTGGTAAAAGGCTGTGACTGATACAAATGCAGAGGAAATTCTTGAGAAAAAGAAGAAAGTCAAGTGAAGATGATGTAGGAAGGTCTGATCTGCCATTGCAGTGTCAGTCAAGAGTGGCCACAGGAGACCTTTGTATTTTAATTTATGCTTTCTCAGTTGGGCTGAGGAGCAGCAGCTGCTGCTGTGAGAGCAGAGAACGCATGGCTGTCAGCAGAGCAGACAGGAGGGCAGTCCTTATGCCTGCTACCCTGGGGAGAGAAGAAAGATAGGAAAAGATTTCCCCAGCAGGGATCCCTCACTGCAAAAACAGATTCTGGCTGGCAAGAGCAAAAGCTGTACTCTTCAACGTGCCACAGCAGTATTGGTATGGAGCAGAACTGGAAAAACAGAACTAGGAAAAAAAATATATACATATACACACACACAAACGTACCTGTATATATAAAAAAAATAAACATCCTAACATAGACTGCTCACACTGGATTTTATTAATGCTAGTAGGAACCACATTTTCGAGCAATTACACCTTTGGGATTATATCTAGTCCAAAACACTAAATCCAGTTTGCAGGATGGGTTTATTTGTCATTCAGTAGAAGCTACGATATCGAAGATCAGGGCACAATACAGAACACAGTTATACAGCAAGCACCAAAGAGGGTGGAGCAGAGAGGGAACAACTCTTTGCTGCTGCCAAGAAAACATTAATTAATCCAATTACTTCACAAATATATAAAAACAAACTAAAAATCAAAAAACAAAACCAAGAAAACCCACAAAACCACACACACAAAAACTTAGGAAAACCAAAACTATCAACCAAACAAAATAACATATTTAAATGCTAAGCCTTAAAGTCTTTTGTTCCATTGTCCAAGTTTTCATTGAAGTATTTCTAAAATAGATCCCTGTGCAGCAAATAAAACAGATTTCAGGCTGAACAGCTACCAAATTGTTTTCTCAGGCCTATAGTTTTTTTAGAGGGTTTTTCGAGGATTTCCTACAGCAACAGGAATTTAGACTAAGAAGTTGTTTACCTGGAAATCCAGTTCCCAGTGGGATCAGATCATGGACCTGGACCCTGGGAACAAGGGTTTACAAAGGCATTCAGAAGCACTTGTTTATTGTTTCTGAATAAAACAAAATCTTAGAACTCTGTAAGGTTTTTTCCACCCCCAAGCATAGTAAACTAGCTTAAATCTGAACTGTATTTTCTGCCTCTGCACAGTGAGCTAGCTTTACAGGATCTGATATTTTTTGAGTAGAATCATACCATCAGGTTATGTTGCTATCTTGCCTATCTCTTGTCTTCTTTGCAGCCAGTAAATATTAGTAGTCATCCCTGTTACTTATGTTCTTCCTCTCTTCCCATGACTATTATGCAAGTAAACAAGAAAGGTCTCATATTTTATTTATCAGATGCCAAATGCTGTGGTATAATGCAAGATGACATCTATAAATTTGCCTTGATTAAAGAATTTGCTTGGGATACAATACAACCTTAGGGACTTAGGGCTGTCATGCTTATACAGAATTGATGAGTCCACTGTATTATCTGTCCACTCAAGATCATACTCTTTGCACAACGTTGGTCTCTGCTTCAGAGATAGCTTAGGCAGCATTCCCCAGATGCCACAGATTTACTTATGGACCTTCTCAGGACCCAGACAAGTAAGGAACTTTCCACATTACCTTCCAAAATATGGAAGTGCTACATTTGAGCTTTTATGTTAAAGCTAACTACTAGAGTCTCCCAAAACAGTAACCAAAGGAAGGAAGAGTCTGGTGCCTGCCTGAGAACACCCTTCAGATTCACCTGCCCATCACAGAATTCTCACCCCTCAGACTCTTTTATTACTGAATAAGGATCCACTGCAGCCAATGGCAGAATTAAATATAAGATTTGGGGGTGTAGGCTTGCTCATTTCTTCCTTTTGGGAGGTAAGGGAAAGAGAAGATAAAAAAAGGACAAAAGTGCAGGCAATTGCAATCCTACATAAAAACTGCCAGCTACATACCTTGCTGTCAAACATGGCCTGGGCTGAAAATGGTTAATTCATTATAGCTGGAAGAGCTGTGTAAAGATCCAACTAGGTCACCATCTGGAAACTTACAGCTCCTCTTCCTAGCAGCAAGCTTTTTTGTCTGTGACATCCAGCGGTAGTTGCCTTGGACTCATACACTTCTTTGACTTTACACGCCTCCAACGTTTGTAATTCAACCATCTGAACTACTCAAAAGGAAGGTATCTTCCCTAATAGTATTGTGAGGAAAAGTCAGGCGCAGGGTATGGTGGGGAGCCGACAAAAGGTGTTTCAAACTACATTCTTTAGATGCAGGATATTCATTGTGGTTTCACAGAAGCTAAACAGATGAACATGAAAGTTAATTGACTCCAAGCTGTAGAATGCTTCATTACGTGTCTGTAGGAACTCCATCTCTCCCAAAAGTAAGCCAAAATTAATAGGTAAAAGATACAACTAACAACTGGATGTCATGTACTTCAGAAAGTTAAGAGATTCAAGGACCAACCAATCAAATTCACAAAGAAAAATCCATCTGGGTATATTAAGTACAAAGATCCTAATTCTGGCTCTGAAAGGCTGAGGATTCAGAGTATATTCCCTAAGAATTATCACTATCTACCTGCCTTGTTCTTACACTTTTGCCAAGCTGTCTACCACTGGCCACTGTTCTTAGGCTATTTACCATAAACCGACCTTTTGTCTGGTCCAGGATTATCACTGGTATGTTCTCCTTGTTGCATTTTTGAAAAGGTTCTTTGAGGACTGCCTTGACAGTGCCTCCTTATTTTAGTTCATTTCTCTATCAGGAAATGCTTCAACTCAAAGGTAATGTTAGATGTGAGGGAGAGAAGAAGGGGAGCTTGACTAGAACATCTCACAACACATCACCCATAAAAGCTTCAGACCAACTTTCTCTCCAGTCCTGTGCAAGTTTTCATTCTTGCATTGAATCCAAATGCAAGAATTCTCCATTTTAAATGCCAAATACCCCTTATTAAAGGCAAAACATTGATTTGAGTGTAACTATATGTGAATTTAAATGTTTTAATTCTTCTATATGTTCTTATTAAAGTAACATAATTTCTTGAAAATTTCAGAACCACTTTTAATAAAGCTCACAAAATTGCTTCCAATACTCACTTTGAAACTTAGTGTTACTCCTTTTGCTCCCAGTTTCTTTACCAACTATTATAGTTTGTTATGAACATTTCACAAACAGTTTCATAAACCTCACCCTATTCTCATTCTGAACACTGAGAACTCATTTTAACACTTCGTAACAGTTTACAGAGACCATGAAGTCCAAACTGCTGGCATTATTGCAGTTAAGAATTTTTGTTAGACACACATTCACCCCAAAGCTCAAAGGAGAAAGAAGAGAGCACACCTTTACCACCCTTCAGTAAAGCACAGTAGTAAAACCATTCCAGGCAAACTCATACTGGATCATACCAAACATCTTTATCTGTATTAATGGTTTAGTTTCCGTAACTTCTGTAGTAACTGTAGATCTGCAGATTTCATCATACCTTTCCCTACTAAGGCTTTCCTAACTTAGCCTGGGGTTGATCAAAGGTATCAGGCCTTGAAAACAATAGGGAAATGACAACACATCCACAGACTTAAGAGCTAATTAAAATGAAATATTTCCAAGGGACAATACATTGTTCAGTCTACAGTGGGGTTTTTTCAGATTTGATCTGTCCACAGACATGACTAATTATGTCAAATATTAATTGCAGCGTTGGTGTTTGACATGGATAGCACTCACACAAAAAAACCACACAGTTTTAAGTCAAAGCAGTTAAACCAGTTTGGTGTTTCAGTAGCAAAAGGTCTACAGAGTTCCCCTGGTCACATCCTCACCCGAGTGGAGTCATTTTCCTCCCACGTCACTCTTCATCAGTCCCTCAGTTTTTTTATGAAGCCATATCTTACGCTGCACACTGGCATACAAACTGTTTTAAGCTAGTTTTGCTGGCAAAGATACCATCTTGAAACATCCTCGTAGACAAAACCATCAAACCTCCAAACTACCTTTGAATTGCATGGGACCCCAGCCAGAAATTAAATAATATTTTAGAAGATGCCTTTTTATCCTATCATTCACACTGTACAGAACATGGCCCATTAACATAAAAAGTGTTCTAGGTATTTAAAAGTTGTCAAGACACAAAGTTAACAGAAATAGAGACTACACAATCTTCAAAGAAATATTTTTTCAATTCCTTACCATGAAAAATTTATTTTCAACTTGTTTAATTGAGTTGTAGGTGCATTGATGTATTGTTTCTTCACACACTGGAGAAAAAAAGAGCAGGATTCTTTCCCTTAGGGAACTCCCTTGCACTGAATCTAGTCAAAAGGCAAAGCTCAGCACATCTCTCCTCCAAAACCTTGGAGCACTTTTTGGCTCTGTAGGTTAATGTTGCATTTGAAGGTACGTGACAACCTAGCAGATTAGGGATTCAGTGCAATAGCTCAAGGAAGTTCTTCATCTCCCTTGGTGGTATGATGAAGCTAAAAGCAGGGAATGTTAATCTTGCCTTTTTTTTGTTTTTAAGCCATCAATAAGAATCAGTTTTACATTTCTTTAAAGCCTGCCTTAAATGCAAAAGAAAAGATGGGGTTTGTTGTTTACTTTTAACAGTATTTAAACCACTGATATAAGCACAGACTATATCTACTCATACTGCGTTACCACAAACTGCTGAAACAATCCAACAGTAGAAAATAAATGCAATATTCATCAAGTTCTGCATTTAGACAAGACTGTTTCTACCTTTTCTCTATCAATCACCAAAGCATAAACAGAACTAGTCCAAGATGTTCAGTTTCCATTCAGCTATAAACTGATTTTCAGGCTTGATTTATATACATAGCTTTTTTATGCTTTGTTTACAGAAATTCTTTTATCTGCCACACTAGCTTACTCGATAAGACACCATTAGCAGTAATGGAACATATTTCATGCAGAAGCCATTATCTTTAGCCTAAGATGTTGTTAAAGTTCAGAAGCCATTAATAAAATGTGGTGATTTCTTATGTGGCTAATGGTAGACCACATAAGTAGTGGTACTTAACAGATGAGCATTAGAAGCTCCATTGGACACAGACTCATCATTAAGTTGCTGCTATTACAAATATGCCCAGCAAAAGCATGACTCAGTACTCAATACAGTACTATGCATCGCTAGTTATAAAAAATGACAGTGGTGACCAGCTTGCTGCCCAGACTGGTAGGAAGGCACATAGCCTGCAGAAGCCTTAGGTGATTATTTCAGCACAGGTAAAACTATTTCATACAAGCACACCACTACTCTACAACTAGAGAGAACAGTCACAGTTGTCTGCTGTGGATGAACTCCATATGCTTCAACAGCTAAATTCTCTCAGTCCCAGAAATATTATTCTCATATAGCTCCTATTGTTGAGGGGAAGTTTTCATTTAAAGGATCAAAATGGTCAGAGAGGATGCATACTCTAAGACACAAACTAGCACAAACACTGCCTGATAGTCTCTGCTGTTCTTTGGCAGAGTTTTTTTGGTCAGACTAGTGTATCACCCTTTTTGTCAGCTCAGCTACTTAGGCAACTGAAGTAATTGCTCTAGCTCTTTTGAAAGTCTTTTCAGTGTTTTGTTTGGGGGATCTCTTTGGGCTCCCCCTGCCTTTTTTTTTTTTTTTTAAAGACAACATTGCTTGAAAACCAATTATGCAGCTGCCAGCAAGTGATTCCCACTGAAGTCAACAGGAGTTGCTCTTACGCAAAGGCCTCTAACAAAGTCCCAAGCATTTATAGTGCTGAAAGCCTTTTGTGCTCTATACCCTAAGTGGATGAAGGCAAGCTATGCAGGGGGCTCATTCAAAATTAATACTACATCAGGAAGTGGATGAGGGAGAGGGAAGGCACTTAATTGATTCACAGTTTGTTTTCTGTGAATTCTGAAATGTCTTTATGTACATGTTTGGTTTGGTTTGCCTTTTTGTGTTTGTTTTTTTTCAAGCTAGAGAGTTTTTAAACTAAAGTTCTATTAACAAAACAGAGTGAAATAATGACAAGAGAGCTCCCAAAGTGGCACTTTGGTAACAATAACTGCAGAAAAATATCTACCCACATGGCAACGTGGAGACAGAATAGAAAACAAGGCAGGTTTTATTCAGACAAAATATGACTACCTTCTCACTTTTAGAAGATTATATTCTCAAAGTTAAATACCTTCTGCTTTATGAACAAGCGGTGTATTCCACTCCTGCTCGCTCTTTGAAAAATTACACTTCTCTTCACCTTATACAGAAGTCCAATTCCACCCCACAATGCAGACGAAGTCCATCCTTCCAACTTACAAAAGCCTTCAAGCTCCTCAAGTCAGGGAGTCTAATCCTGCTTACACGAACAATTTTGACAAGATAGTTACACCAAAATTGTTCTACCTTGCTCTATAAATGTCATCTGCAGTCACTTCAAAGACACATTACAGTGGCAGACTGGAACAAAGTTTTAGAGTAAAAGAAAATCTGACTATTACACTAAGGAGATTTAAGCAAACAGCAGTACTCACTGAAGTTCTGATAGGTCTCTAAAGATACAAAAAAGGAGTCCCACCAACTCTCAAATTAAAATACTTAGGACTCTACAGTATGCTTCTAATTTGCATAGCAGCGGCAACAACCACCAGCCTCTCTTGATTGCAGTCGTGCACTCCAGCCTCAAGTAACATCCCTGAGTCATTGCGCTTCAAGGACAAGCCTTCCGTGTGGTTCAAACGGGAGATGCAGCACATCCTTCAAATCTTTGCTCACCATACCAGTCTCTACCATAGCCCCATCCATTCTACCTCACCCCATTCTACATGGCTCAGTCCTGCAGCAATTGTTTATGAAGCTAAAATGTTAAATTCTTTACATCAGAGCCGGAGTTGTACATACAGCTTTGATATTCACCACCCTTATAGTTTAACACATCAACTAAAGGAGGATTATCTCTGCTGGTGTTATTTGAGAGGTCTTGCACCAACACTGAGGCTTGCTGTTTCAAAAGGAATTGCTTGCACATGACGCTGAAAAAAGCCAGTCTCCTTCCTGTAGACTGGTGGCTGGACTCCAGTAACAGAGCCAGCAAACTGCCCCTGTAGAAAGCCCTCTCAGAGCATGGCAGTGACCATGCAGGGGCTCCTATGGGCTAAGAGCACAAAACACAGCTGAGCTTTCAAGTCCAGGTGACAGAAGTAAGAACAGGCACAGACACATAGCGAGACACAAAAAGGGCTACCGTGGAGAATGGAGCAGAGACAACAGCCTCTGCAAGCTGGCATAGAGCACAAACTGAAAGGAGGGCAAAACCAACAAGAATCGGGTATTTACAAGAGGCATGGTAATTTATCCAGGCAGTGATCAGCTGCTATTGACAAGAAAACCACAAGTAACAGTGGAGTTGAGGATATCATCGCTGTAATTTATTACACATGGCATTTAAAATAATATATGAAATACTGGATAATATTGAGTTTGATGGAAATACGACCCATGCACAAAGTTCTCGGATGGGGAAAGATGAAGGCAAAAGCTACTGTTGCCCACAGCTGTCCTTTTCCTCTGTCAGAGGTTAGCAGCTCTGCAGAACATCTGACAGGGTCATGAATCTATGGGGCATAGGAGAGTGCCTTCAACAGAAAACAAAAATGGCCAGATGGGAGCCACAACTCATTCACTGAAGGGTTCTTGCCACTGTAGCAGGTATCAGTCGCATCAAGATTGGTATTGGTTGTCTTTAATATGCAAAGCTATTAACTGCATCTGTTCAGGATCTACTTCCTCTCCCACAGGTATGAGAGTGGTTTAGGAAAAAAATGAAGAAGAGCAGAGGCCAGCAAAAATGTAAACCATGTAAAAAATGTAATTGGCTTGTGTTCCTCAGTCAAACACACTAGTTACTTGCGTGGAAAAGGCCCTGCAGAATAAAACATTGATTCAGATGCCACCACAAACCTTTAAACTACCTAGGCAGTGGTTTTGCCTATCTTCAAAATAACACGACATCTTGTAACAGGAAGGAGACTGGTTATATGTAAAAGAAAGCAATGCTTTTAAACCACACAGCCCCACGTAGCTGAAGTGGGAACACTACTGGTGACCATGCCAGAGCTCCCAGCAGCAGAACAGTAGAATACAGCCAGAGGAAGACCAATACAAAAAGGCCTTCTTTGCATGTGACAGGAGTTAGATGGGTTTCCAGTTCCTTCAAGTCCTGCTTTTAGGCACATAAGTCAATGAACTTCTGCTCTAGTAAGTCTGGAATATTTTTTTTTTAATACAGCAGTATTCTATATACATATCTATATATAACTATGTATGCATATATGTAATATATGTAAATGTATTTCCAACATTAAATGCATACTAACCTTTTGTTTGCAACAAAGCCATCAAAAAGAATACTACTTGGGAATGGATAATCATGACGAACTCTCATTTGCTACCCCTTCCAGTAGGCCACTCTGTGAAGTACCTAACTACAGGGAGTAGCACGGTGTTTGGAATAACATTCATGGGAAGGAAAAGAAACCCGAGAGGTAGATGATGGAGCCATCCACTTAAGTTCAAATTAAGTTCACATTACAATAAACTTGGTAGACTAGCATCACTCTTTCTCCAACATCACTGAGCAATTAGGAGAAAACAAGTAACAACAACAAATCTAACTAAAATAGAGATCAAAGTGCACTGGAGGCGCATCCCATGCAGCACATATGTCTACGTAATAGTCCTCACCGGACTGAGCTAACTATTAACACAGCATCATGTCTGATGCCTCTATGTGCACCACAGTCTGAAACCATTTTACCTAGAGTTGAAACAGGCCATTCTTGTACAATCACTTTAAGTTGATCTATACAGGCAAAGGAGGAGACAGTCCTACCATCTTCCCACACTTCATTCTTGCAGCCAGACAGCAAGTCAATAGAAAGTAACCCAGATGAGAAGAGTTCTCAGCCAGATCAGTGGTCTGATAGCAGTCAGTTACCAGAAGCTGCACTAACACATTTGGTTCTGCAGCCTTGTGCCAGCCTCAGCCATTTGCAGTCCCCTGCTCTCATTTTGACACCAGAATTTGCAAGGCAGCACACCAAAACCAGTCATGAAACCACTGCCATAACCAAGGCAGGAAGTGGCCCTACCGCAGAAACAGGTCCTCCCAGTCATTTGGAAACGAAAAAGATTGAGTCAGGCTATTAGGAAAGCAGTAAGACTACACATCCCCCTGGATGTCCACAGAAAAAGAAAGAAACAAGAGGATGTTTGTGATATCAAGCAATATTGACTAAAAACTAGAGCTTAGTTATTAACTGAAAATGTACATATTTTATATACATATTTTTATAGCCTTCACATAAGTCATATGGCCGAATTTTCATCTAGAAATGAATTACATAACTCCTTGCAAAATAGAGCTTCTAATTTTAAAATTTTTTCCTCTTCTTTTTTAATTATTTTAATTGCATATTTTATTATTGGAGTGACTGAATTAACATATGCCTTTAGACATATACCCACATAAACTGGCAGTCAGGAAGACAAGTTCTACGAAATACTATCTTTTATCCACATGGAAAAGGGAATCTTTCTGGTTTTACATTTCAGTGGCAAAAAATAAAATTAAAAAAATCTGAAACCCTTGCTTTGTGCGCAGTAGAACACCCTGGTATACTCCCAGCCGAGAGCAGCCCAGGATATTTGCCGACTCTCTTCCTCATTAGCTGGTACACCCAATGTTTCGAATTGTTACCTTTTCCAAATTCTGTTTTCTAGCCTGAAACCTGCTAGAAACCTGCCACCTGGCATTGCAAAGACAATCTTAAGAAAAAGTTCTTCCACAAGGTGACACAGTTAATTGAAGCATGGCATGAACAAAACCTTTGCCATACATCACCAGTGAACTTTTTTTCCTCAGTGCCTCTGCTTTTATATATAAGCCATTTACAGCACATAAAGGGAACCCCCTTCAAGCTCTTTTTAATCACAGCTGGTTGGAAAACATATGACATGTAATTCAGTGAATGGGAAGCACAGAGAACCTAGCCACAGAAAGGTAAATATACGCCCTGCACATGGGTACAGAAAGCAAAAGGTGTCCAACAGGGAGAACCTGTGATGCAGGCTCTAACAAAATGACAGGTACCAGGTGGATCTGCTAGAGGTGACACCCCACACACACTGCTGTTGCATCTTTGCTTGGGGCACCAAAGCTCAACTGAAGGAGTCTGCCCTCTTGACAGAGAGAAAGTAAGTCCTGGCATAAAATAATGTCCCATGTCACAAAAGATTTGCCCCTAAATCAAAGTAAATTAAGCTGGACTCTCATTAAATGTAAGCTGCTAATGCTAGGAAACACCCAGTAGGCTGAATTATTGCAAGCATCCTTACAGTCTCA
This sequence comes from Phaethon aethereus, assembly GCF_964289735.1. Taxonomy (NCBI): domain Eukaryota; kingdom Metazoa; phylum Chordata; class Aves; order Phaethontiformes; family Phaethontidae; genus Phaethon; species Phaethon aethereus. The sequence continues at coordinate 30,459,773 of NC_138578.1, read as the reverse complement.
TTTATATCATACTCATTACCCTGTAACAGGGTCTACTGTCATAGCTCCAGCAAGCTACACTCAGGTTTTAACTCATTAACACTATATTCAGGAAAACAAAACAAAAGCGACTATGAACCCAAAATATTTCATATATTTAAAGGCATCTAGTCTCCTTTTAATTCTTTCTTGGAATACAATAGTACAAAGAAGAACCAAACACTTTTAGAAGTAATTTTACTTGCCTATTGAGGACAAAGAGAACGTATTTAGGCAGAAGTTCCTACAACCTGAGTTTTCCATATGAAGTTTTGCTGTTGAGAAAACCAGATGGCAACAGGTACGGAATAGGTATACAAACTGTTTTCATAATATATATTTGCCCTGTTGCAAAAAGGACAAAAAAAATAAATCTTCCATCACCACACATCAGGAACTTTGCTTGAAATGATTTTCAATATTATTTGATGTAATGGAGCCTTCACTAGGAGCACAGGGATTTTCAAAGCCTGAAAGAGGCATATTGATTTTTCCCAGTTCTGTGGGAAATTGACAGTTCATTCATAAGATCCTCTGTGTGTGTTGAAATACTTATTCTAAATGCTGTCCGGAGGAAAGCAACTGGAAAGTTGAAACATTAGCTGAAGAATCTGACATGGAGATTGATGTGTGTTAAAATAAAGAAACATCGCTGCTGCCATTTGCCATTTGTAGCATTTATACAGCTAAAGGAGTAAGATCTGACTGTTTTTAGCATCTCCACAAGTCAGGCCATCTGGAGGTTATATGAGATCACACTGAGTCAGAGTTTGATACCAAATCAAGCACCCCTGACTGCAAGCCTCAGTGTGTTAGAGACATTTTTAAATGCCAGTGTAAGGGGAAGGCGGGACTGCTCTAGATCTTTGTCTACATTACAGAAGCAGCTACAGAGAGCAGCGTGCCAACAGTGACATCCACCCATACCAACCCTTATACCTGTAAAAAGTCCTGCTGAAATCAGTGGAAATCTATATCCACTGTGATCCACGAGGGAGGACTTTTTTGGCAGGAGAAGCAGCAGCACAATCACAAAAATGGGATGTTTTCCAAACTCGCACAATAGTACAATGGAAAAGAAACAAATTAGGCCTCAAACCAGTAAAGAATAATCTATGTTTTCCTGGATTTTGCACTGTAAAACTGTAGTGGCATGCAGTTCATTACATTGGTAAAAATAGATAAGCTTTTTTTTGTTTCAATTCTTTCTTTATTGCATTGCAACAATATTTGCTAATTTTTAATGGGAAAAAAGATGGAAACTGGTACAAGAGTACAAAGTCACTATGAAATGCTAGATAATGAAAAAGTCAGGTATTTAGAAGAATTACAAAAATTACCATACTGGAAGGTACTTTAATGGTTAATGCTGACAGTGACTTCTGGGTCATCACTAACAGAGCGGGGTTGCTTCATGAGCTGTTCAGCTCCTTGCTCTTGCCTACATCAATAAAACAATTACAGTCCTGTTGACAGGCAACTAGCCGTGCGTTTGAGAAACATGCTGCATATTTCAGGCAAAGCAAAGTATGAAGGCTGATTCTATCCCACAGTACTATAGTTTAAGATTGGAATTCCCTAACTGGCAGAATTAGGTCAGGAGATTTCTTTGGGTCAAAAATATTCTCTCTCACCTCCAGTTTTAACTGGAAGCAAAACATTATATTCTAAATGCTCACACCAAATCTTCACAGGTTACTGTCCTTGGTTAATGGAGTATAAACTGCTGAAGTACCTAGACTGAGCATTTAACAACACATCAGCTTCCTGTTCCAAATGTAGAACTTGTAGTATGCCTGGTGCCAAAACCAGTTCATAATGCAACGGAAGTCTTCTTTTCTTTTCAAGAAGTCTATCTGTAGGAATGGGGCTCAAAAGAAAAGGTAGTGTTGTTTCACCAACTGTAAGCCCAAGTTTCTTATCCTCTACTACTCATTAGCTGGTGTGTCTTACAGAGTTAAAGGAATAAAGAATAATTTAAAGTTTCCCAAGAAGTACGTCAGAATTAATGTAATCTATAGAACCAGGTCTTAGAGAGTGTTCTTCAAAAACAGGTTACATATGCACTTTCAAACTCCTGTCCATTGGAGAGGACAGGGAAGTTACTTACATTTTTCTCCTTTCTACTGCCCACACACAAAGAAACAAACAAACAAAAAAAAACCCCAAAAAAACACCACACAAACCAAACAACCTTCTCCCCCACATTTTCCATTTGAAAATTACCCTACATCTATTGCACTACCTGATGTAAGTTTTTTTTTTCTTTTTTCCAAAAACATGTTTTCTGGGTTCCTGTTTGGAAAAAAAGCCTTTCTTCCTCAGCAAGCTCATGCTTGCTTTCCCTGTGCGCCTAAGACATCATACACGGTATTTGACTATGTACATACATAATAAATACACCAATGTTTATAATGAAAAAACTATCTTACTGAATTAAAGTAGCATGTGTACTTTCAAAGTCAATGCTACAGAACACAGATCTGGTGCCTTTACTAAGAAAGCATTATCAACATGCAACAAGGGGGATGGGACTAGGACCAATAACAACTTGTTTTCACACATCCAAATATTTATAAAATGTTTCACCTGCAGGAGTATTCTGCTGGGGCTGCCTGTACCCTGGGTGCCACTCACATGCATCAGTTTTTCTCTGATTGGGATACTAAAGATTCAAAATTAACTCTTTATACTTTGAGATAGATGTGCCACCAGGTAAAACTTACTATGACAATCAAATCAAGGTGGGAGACTGGTATACATTTACTAAATTCATCTCTAACACAGAAGAAAAGTATGTAAGCTGCACTTGACAGTTCCAATAAAATTCACTTGAAGTACATTAACATCAAACATGAGAAGTCACACAATCACAATTTTTTTTTCCAGTTCTTGTGCCCTTGTGCTTCTTCAATTTTTTATAAACCAGAAACATCAAATAGCTTAAAACAATAACATATTTACAAACACCTAGTTTTGGCAAAATAAATACTTAGGAGAAAGGAAACAGCTTCATCCATGTTCCTCATCTATTTCTTTTTGTATAACCAGTGATCCAATCAGCCACAAAGTTACAAGGGAAGGCAGGGCAAGGAAAATTTTTATTCCAAGAATGATCTCTACAAATCTGAAGCAAGTCCCCTGGAGCCAGCAGAGTTACTATATTTTTATATGCATTTAAAAGACTGAGGTACATCTGCTGAAAGAAACACAGAGGAATTCAGGAATCCCAAGCTCACAGCAATGCATCTACTTCATCAATATGTATATCACCACCTTGCACTGTTACAAAACAGTTGTGTATTTTCCCAAGACAAGTTCTGTTCTTGCCATTGTTCTGTTTCTGGCAAGATCACTTGTGAAATGTGACAACTCTCCAAGTTATCTGTGCCAATAAGAAATTAAATTAAAAAAAACACATTTGATCATAAAAGCAGGGGAAGAATGAACAGAATGCTTCTACTTCCACTGCAAGGGCATCTTCCCAATGCAATTTTTTAACAACCAAATGCTAGATAATGCATTTGAAAATTGCAGGGAACAAGCTTCACATTGATTTCTTTGGGTTTTTTTAACCACTCTGGCAAGGGAAAATTCCATAACAAAAAACTTTCCTCCATCTGAAAACTAGCTGACATCAGAAAATTATCTTCTGTCCCTTTGAAAACAAACTCTCAACAACGCAGAAAATTTAATAAACAGTCTATTTGCTGTCCCTTAAAGGTCAGTGCACTTTTCCAACACTTTTCCCATAACACACTTAATATAACCTTATATCAGTTTTATTTCCACTATCTTCCTGTAATTCAGAAGACTATATAGACTCCCATATGGCTGCCATTAAAATCAGCAGATGCCAAGCAAATTAAAACACAAATTATGGCTTGTAATATGCTGATGTATCATAATCGCAGCATATCTCACAACTTACAGTGAAACATCAAATAAAGCAAAGGTCTCCGTCTGAGGTATCAATGCTTTCTGTACATCTTTCCGACTAGGCTAGGGTCAGTGGAATCAAGTGTGGATTGAAATTCAGAGTTAAACAATAGTATATCTCCACAGTTTCCATCAAGTATAACAAAGCACAAAGAACAATTTACAACAGTTCTTGGAACTAAAAATCAGCTTAAAACTGTCTTGCAAAAGTAGAAGGGGAAAGAAGGGGAAATGGTTCTTGCCTTTTGGGAACCAGGGTGGCCTACTTGTATATTTTTTTCATTGTACCTTGGACATCATTCTACCTGGAAGTCTAAGGGGAGAGGCAGGCAGGAGGCATTGTTTGTTTGCTTTAACTACAGAAAAATGTTTTCCATTACCTTACATTATGGCTGCAGCTCTCATTTATATCAGATTACGTTATGGTTTACCTAGACAAAGACTTAAAGGCTCACAAAAAAGCACTGTCTATTCCACCAGCCTAGAAAGGTAATAAACATAATGTGGTGCTTTCATACAGGCATTACACTAATCCAGTTCAAGCCCAGGTGTGTGCCCTAATGAACAACCAGCAGAAGAATGGCAGCTGAGCAAGGGGAAGGGAGGCATAATACTGAGTTTTAACTTTTGATTCAGATGTAGCTGTGCCTATTTGGTCTCAGTTCCTACATCTTTGATGAGTGCCAAATGAGCTTTCCTCTTCCACGAGAACATTGTGATCTCATAAAATACGTTTTTCTAAACAAACACTTCCAGCATATTTACCAACTTTAATACTCTATTTCAAAATAAAAATTAAGCTTGCAAGTTAATTATGCATAGATCCAACAGATAATACTGTCTTCTACAACGGTATGAAACGCAGTTAACATGTTCACGTCTATCTGGTGTGGTGTAAGACTGAGAACCATCTCCTAAAAAGCATACTGTCCCCTTTAGTTACAATTACATATGCAGCATTAGAGTGCAACTTTCCCATACTCATTATTCTAATAATTTACTTGTGTTTTTTAAGGAAAAAAATAAGAGGCCAGCACAAAACCAAAAAATTGACAAAAAAGTCTGAAACTTTATTTTGCCCATATTGTGTGGCATATAAAGCCTCTGATTTTTTGTAATATCTCCAGTTTAAGTAGCATGTACAATCATTCCCCACATAATTTCAGCAGATCTATAATATTTCTCTGTTCAAGGCACTGACAATTTTCTTGTCAAAACCATTACTCTTCCAATTCACTTGTCTTTATTTTTAGTCTATTGTTTTATGATGCAGAATACAGAGTATTTTCCCATTTGTTTACATTTAAATGTTAAAAGTTTTTGTTAAAACCACTATATAATAATGCTCAGGTAGAAGTTTTAACAAAGGTGTTCTACATATGTTTGCAAGGTCCCTGGAGAGTGTCATGGGGTTAATATGATGATCTCTTCATCATTTCAATCTATTTACAATGACTACATTAGTGGCTATTTTTTAGTATCACTCTCCATGAACAGCCAAACAAGCAAGCAATTTTCATTTACAGCTTTTCTGGCCCAGTTTCATCATAGACTATTGAAGGGTTTGCTATTAATTCAGTAAAAACAGTATTAAAATGTATTCTACAAGAGTAACTGCCTATGTTTTCACTCCAAATCATGAGAGACATGGTAATAAATGCAGGTTTCCTCATAAAGAGATTACAATATTCTGAAGAAATTACTGAACTCTTATAAAGTGTTTTGTCTCTGTCGAATTTCAAGAATTTTATCCAAGGACACAAATGAGATGATCAGCATTTTGCAAAAAGGGAAATCTGTAAGCAAGGGCCACACATCAAGCAAATGGCAGTGGTACATACACCCAGGTCTTCAGATTAGCATTCCAGCAGTATAAAACGACATGGCCTAGCGAGATAGCCTTTTATCCATTCAGTTACAACAGAGGAACACCTACCACACCATGCAAAAGCTAGGCTGCATCTGCCTCAACAACACGGGAATAAGAAAATGACTAGCCACAAAAATACCTAAAAGATACCGTTTCCCCACTTGCACCATCCGCATGTTAACCTCCAGAGAATAAGATGAAGGAAATTACAGGGTATATAGCTTTTTATAGACTGACAGTGCCTGAAGGAGCAAGATAACACATTTATGTATATTTCACCATAACCTGCCTCTTTTAGTCCAAGGACAGTGTACACAAGTGTTCCTCACACTACTCTGTTCCTTGCAACACATGCACAGGGGAAGCAAAATGAAAAAACAAACAAGTGAAAAGAACCGTGGCAAACTCAACCACCAAAAACTGAGCAAGTAGTACAATAAAAACACCTACCATAGGGTCAGAATACTACAAAGCTTGCAACCGCTCATCTCAGGTCAGTCTTGGGCCAAGTATACATTGACATAAAGACACAGTCAACTTCACTCTAGCAGCTTACTTTCTTGATTAAGGAAAGGTATTTCAGTATAAAAATGTAATTAATCAAAACTCCCATCCTTCTAAAACATCCTTTTCAGGTATCTTTACTTTCCAGGAACACAGACATGAGGTTACCTATGAATACCTGCTCACCATGTAACCACCCTCCTCTATCGTCACAAAGGTGATGATCACAAGCTCAGTATTAGTTGAGTTTCTCTCCTCTAGTCTTCCCCACCTTTATCCATAAAACTTCAAGGTGATTTTTTTTCCCCAGTTCACCTTTCTAGTCCAAAGAAGCCACTATACCAAATATGGACTCAACTTGCCTCCAGAGCCCCCCAAAAACACATTCGCTCCACCTGGGTTTGTGCATGTTTCTCATTGTTAAATGGAATCTCTCATGAAAACAGGGGGATTGTACGTGTAAGAGCCTTCACCCAACTTCAACATTCTGTGCAGTGATAACACCTTATCATTTATGTGCACGTGAGAATGCTCACCCCCTCCCCCTGTGGTTACAAAATTTGGCATGCACATCCAAAACCAGCTGCTTCTCTTTCAAATCCAACACATTGAGAAGATGCTAGAAATACTATTATATGCAGGTTACATTTCACCATACAGTTCTGCCTACTCTATAGCCAGTGCTAGAATGGTTCAACAAGACACTGTGAGATCAAGCAGCACAGCCAAGAATCCCTGCAAATTCCCAACCAAGCCTCCCATGGGCTTGCATTTTAGGCATGGGTGGGAATACTGTTTCCTCCCTCCTCCATCCTATTATTGCTACTACTACTACGTGGTAATAGCTAATCACAATAAACCCCTGCCATACACAACCCCGTCATTGTGTAATCACTGCCTTAAACAGCACTGTTCAGAGAACTTGAGCTGTGATTTTTTTTAAACTATTTTTTATTTAACAGGCATATCAGCGCGAAAACATGCAGATCAATTCGTTCTCCAGGCCTGGGTGTCTAGCGTCTTCCTCTCCCATCACAAAGCAGACGAGGGGGAAAGGAGGGAGGAGGAAAAAAGGGGGGGAAAAACCAAAAACAAACAAAAAAAGGCAAGAAACCCCCTTCACACCTAAAACAAAAGCAATTAGGAGGGCCGGAAGGGAAAAGGAATCGGCAGCCTCCGGAGGTGCAGGAACGCAGCACCCCAACTTGCCCGGGGAAGGGCTACCCCGGCCTCGCGCCCCGTGAAAACCCCATTCAAATCCCCAAGCGCCGGCCTCGCGCCCAACTGTCACGCACGGCCCCCAGCTCCGTTTTTACATGTCCCTCAGTTTTCATTTCTGGTCATGCCCAGCCCGGGAGCGGCGGCGAGGGAGGAGGAGGAGAAAAAGGTGGCAGAGGAATATACGAAGCACCGTGTAACCGGCCCACTTACCCAGAAAATGACATTGAAGCCGAAGATGAAATACTTGATGCAACAACTGACTTCAGGCCCCTTGTAGTGCTTCCCGGACATCCTCTGCGCTCATGAAGACACTTTGCTCGCAGCCAGGGTGAGAATCAAAGGGAGGAAAAATGAAAAAAAAAAAAAAGCGGGGGGGGGGAGAACTAGAAGGAGTGGGGCTGAGGGCGGTGCGGCGGGAAGAGCTCAGCGCCGGCTGCGCGCCGTGGGGAGATGCGGCAGGAGCGGCGGGGCGGCGGGTCGACTCCGACTTGCCGGGCGCCGGCGATGGCCGGCGAGCAGCTCCCACCTCCTCCTCTTCTCCCGCATGGAGGAGGCCCCGGCTACTCGCAGCGGGAGTGGGGTGTGGGGAAAAGGAAGGGGGCGGCTTCCAGGGAAGGAGGCGCCCGGGCAGAGGCGCAGGGCTCGTCGTCGCCGCCGCAACCCAGGGCTGCCCTGCCGAAGCCGCGAGGTGCCCCAAAACCCTCTCCCACAACGCTCCCTCTTCCTCCACCCCCCCCGCCCCCACAGCGGCAACGGCCGCCGCGCGCGCCCCGCCCCGCGGGAGGGGAGGGGCGGGGAAAGGCTCGCCACTGGTCGCCCCGGCGGCGTGATTGGCGTCGCTCCCCGCCAATCCAACTGCGCGGCCGCCGGCCCGAGGTGCCCTGGGGGCGGGGCGGGCGCGGCTGTGAGGTGCCCCCTTCTCTGTCGCTGTTCTCACCTTTCGCCGTGACGTGTCCCCGCGGCGCGGCCCGGGGGAATGGAGGGACTAGCGGCGGGGGCGGCTGTGAGGTGGCTCCCACGGGGGCTGATGGCGCGGGGGCTGTGCCCGCCGGCCTTTGTCTGCGAGGGCGGGGGGCGGCCTGGCGGCGACTAATGCCGCCGCCGCTGCCTCAGTTACGTAACGGGGCCGGCGCGCCCCAAGGTGGCCGGTGGAGCGGCCGCTTCGGACAGCCCCGACGCGGGGGAGCCTGCTGACGGGGTGGGTACTAGGGGCCACACCTGTCAGCGCTGACGTAAATGCAGTTCATTTTGTGTTAGGTGCCCGTGAGGAGTAGCGGTGTTCGTCGAGCCCGTCTCTTCGTGTCGGGTTTGTAAGTCAAAAGTCGAGGTTTCTTCCTTTCTTTCTCCCTGCGATGCCTCCCTCGGCAAAGTCGCCGGCGGGTCGCCCAAGCCGTGGCGTTACACAAAACCCAGAGGTGCCAGGCCGGGGGGCTGGCTCCCTCCCTCCGACAGCTGGGGGATGACACAGGCCGGCCAGTGCCGCGGCGGTGAGGAATAACACAGCCTGGCTGGTGTGAGGGAAGAGAGGGCAGCGCTCCGTAGCACGCACGGGGACAAAAGCCAGGAGAGCAGCATGGTTCTACGTTGGCTGCGGTACTGAGAAGGAGCAAGGCCATAATTGTAGTGTGGAGGTTGTTCCGAATGGGTGCCTTCAGATCACCTCCCATGTGAACTCGTATGCACTACACGCACAGGAACACATGAAGAACTATTTTACAATGTTTTCTAAAGAGTTTGTATTTTGACATACTCTGATTTCATATTGAACCTGCCAACTGTAAAGTTACATGGCTTGGTTGTATTCATACACTGTTTGGGATTCAGAGTCCACATGGTCTGGCATTAACAGCATAATTAACAGCATTTCTTTGCTGGAGAATATCATATTTTCAATGTTTCAGGTCTGGAGTTTCTGGTCCAGCTATAAATGCAATACTTTTAACTCAAAAGATAGAAGACTTCTTTGTAATAGATTACATTTCCCATCTCTACAAGGTTGCAAGATAACAAACTTCAAAAGTATGATATTGTTAGAACTACAAAAGATAGTCTTTGATTCAAGATCACTTCATATTGGCTATGTAGCCTCGGTCGTGTGTCTTTTTTGAGAGAGAAGGGCAATACTTGTCTGTCAGGTCTGGTAGCTGTTGAGAAGAAAAGCATCTGCTGAAATGGATCCATGAAAATAAGCAATATTACCGGTAAATGAGAAATTAATGAAACACATCTATACCATTTGACTATAGTTTACCACGTGAACATTATCCCTGTGTATATTGTTAGAATATTGTTAACACTATGTCTTTGCAAGACCATCCATGGGAGGAAGGTAGAAAAGGGTGAATAATTAGTCATGTGTAGGTTCTGTACCAATGAATAAAAGCACATCACCACTTACAGTAGGGTATGGTAATAATGTATTATATTAAGGTGCTTCAAATATTGGTGACAACCTGTACAAACATTCATAATATTACTGTCATAACACCCTACTAGCACCATGTGTTGACACCCTTTAGCATTTCAATGCTTCACGGGCAACAGGAAAATATTACAGAGTAATATTTATTATGATAAATTCAGTAACAATCTCAGATGGTTTACCTATTAATCCATTCATTCACAATCAAAAACTTAAAAAGAAGTGCAACCTACATCAATTATAGCATCATGTTACATGACTTCACTTGCTTTCTCAATCGAGAATAATATTATTGTTGCCAAGTGTCATTTTAAAGTCAAAAGCATTTCACATTGTCCCATCATCTGATCAGCTTAAGGAGAACTTAGGACATATGGTGCTAATGGTTAGACTGCTCACCTGAAGAGGGTGTTGAACACAGAACCCTGCTCTTTTTAATTCACTTTGTGTGTACAGTTCCCGTGCAGCCTCAGAAATGAGCAACCGGACAGCAAAGGCAACAGAACAGCTTTGATGTAGGTAATTGATCTTTCAGAACGCCAGCTGGAACAGAGTCCTCTGCACCTGCAGCAGCCTCTCTGGTTTACAAACACATTTTGTCTCCAGTCCTAAACAAACAGGGATAAAAGGAACCCATCCTTTGGCTTTGTGCCATCTCTTGTGGATTGCTGCTTACATGCTTTGGCCACCTAAGTCTGGAAACTGAGCAAGATGACTGTGACAGCCCTTTAAATTCACTGTCAGTTACCAGTCAACATCGAGTTCCAGTGAGATGTTTTGGCACAAAAGCCTGAGGCAATACTAAGCAGGAGCTATACTACCTTTCCTTGCAGTATGGCAAGACAGTTACTCAAATTCTCTGTGTTTATAGTTTATCTGACTAGTCACAGGAGTACTCATGGACAGTATTTCAATGACAAAATAATCTTTCTAGTAGCACAGTGTTTTGTAACACTAGGCAATGCTTTGATTTACTACTAACATCAGAGAAAAAGTCCCATCCAAATGATTAAATCTACTTCCTATCTCTAAGGTGTCAATACCAACGGACTTATTGTGACCTAAGACTGGCCAAGTCTAATGCTAGTAAGTGCAGGAAGATTTAGAAGTTCGTATCTTAAAAGGGGTATAGTTACAGACTCTGAAATTCTTACTTCCCACCAAGTGAAGAGCTCTCATACCAATTCCGCAATTCAGTCATTTCTTAGATCCAGCACCTCTGTCTTTGTGTCAGCTCCTGTTTTTTGATCTATGAATTCTTTGACATTTTCCAGGGAAAAAGAAATGCAAGCCTGAGTGACTGGAGATGAGAAATGGCTAAGCAGCACATTGAAGACTCTAGTTCCATGAGTTATCACACTGCTAATCTCACTGCGTGCCACATTTAATGAGATAAAGAGTTGTGGTCTAAGAAAAGTTCAGTGTCTGTGTCCCTAAGTCTAGCTATTTCTTAGACACTTCATTATAGTTGAAATTCATGGGGTAGCAGTATTTTTCCATGGGGAAGCCATAGAGCTTTCCGACATTCAATATTTGTAGAGTCAGAGGTATTATCTACCTCAGAATATTTTTCAATCTAAGTATCATACTAGCTCGTAATGCCATTTGTGTCCCTTTGATAGTTTTATAATCATGAAAACACTTTGTTTTCTGCTTAGCAAATGCGTGACCACTGATGAGGGGGTAATTTTAGATTTAAAAGGAGTTCTGAGATAAAAATTTCACAGGACCAAACTCAAGTGGTGACACAAGTTGTATTGGCCTTGGTGGAATTGCATACCGTGTCCCAGCTGTGAGCACAACTTCAGCTTTCCACAGGCATAACATAAATCTTTTAATTAATGCACAAGTGCAAGTACTGACTAATTACTGTTATGGCAAACACTGGTTAGTGGCTTCTGGTGAGTATTGAGCTGCTTTTTCAGTATGAAACTTAGCTCTCAATACTGCATAATAATATCCTCTTGCAGGACCAAGCCAACATTATTATAGTTTGATAACAACAACATTGTTGTTAGGATGATTCACAAAGCATTAAGCATGCCTATAGATCCAGAGTTAGAGACCAGAATCTGAAGCTAAGACATACAAAATAATAACCAATAACCAATTGCATTATGGCTGATTTTACTTTCTCAAGAGAATGTGTATCTAAGCCTTAATTTTCTTTCTCCAAATGCTGTACTTTTGGTGTAAGGGTCTGTTATTTCATGTGTTCTTAAAGTAACAATAGCTATATAAAGAAAGTGCAAGTTGTGTTCACTCCAGTTCCCACCAGCATTTGGCAGGTTTTGGAACAAAGATGGTGAGAGCTACTAATTGGGGTGCAAATTACTTAAAGAGAGCTACCAATTATCAGCAATAATGGTGACAAAGTCTACTCAGCAAGCTTTACTGCTTGCAGTCTGCAAGCTGGTTTGTTCAAGATGAGCCCAGACAAGTCTTGGAGTAGTCTAAGCAGATAGACATGAAGACGCAGCCTCAGAAGTCCCTTTGGAGCAAATGTAGGCAAAATGAGATATGCAGACCGTTAATGCCAGAAATGCTACTTTGAAACCGGAGGGAAGAATAATGCACCCTGCCATTTCCTTCCTGTGAGAGAAGGAAGAGGTGTTTTTTGTGCCAGGCACCTTGAGCTAGGAGCTGCTACCTCTGCTGCTTGTGGGAGGAAGGGGTGGGAGCGGTGGCACGCTTCCTCCCTCATGCTGTGTGGTCAAAGGCGAAGGAGCAGCCGGGGCTGCAGCTGCAGCGTGGTGCTGCTTGGGGCAAACATTCAGAAACGCAGCTCTGTCTCTGCAGCGCAGTGCCTCAGCAAGCCCCTGTTCTGGAGGGTTTTACAGAGCTCTTTCTTATTAATTCCTCTGACAAGTCTATACAGCGGTGAAGCACGAATGGTGTGACGTACCTGGTCCATAGCTCGCTGTCACACAGTGGCTGCAGGTGTGGTTCCCAATGCTCTTACATCCAAACTGTCTCTGAAGTACATTAACTACAAGGTACTTCTTACAACCATTTTATACACAGGACACTGGCAGATCTTAATGAGATAAAACTTACGCATTATTCTACAAAAGAGACGCAGATTTACAGTCCTGAATTAGGGGTGGCTACAGTCTGAATATAGGCAGTCACCTCCCCTTTCATTACTGGTGCTACAGGACCATGGTTGTTAATGTGGACATAAACTCAGACTCCAGTAAGTGCCAAATTTGTCCTTCAAACTTTGTGTTGCTAAAGGCACTGGACAAACTCCGCAAATTTGGAAACTGTTCCCAAACACAGACTATTGCTTGTGCATACCTAAAGGTTCTGGTGTAATTCTTGACGATGATCTTCTGCCCAAAAGGGAAACCTATGTTTATCCTATGATGGAGCACTATATGATTTTCTTAAGTTAAGGTCCATTAGGTTTTTCAAGGCCCTCTGAGTTGCTCTCAGCCATTCTTCATCAAATAACACAGGACAACCTCACTTCACAGCTCAGAGGTTTAACATATGGTGTTTACTCTGTAATAGCACTCAGGAGAGCGAGGATTTCCTCTGAGTATGTTTTTAATGGTGATAAGATTTTCTGCAAATCCACCATTTTAAGCAATCTTTGAGTATGTTTCCCTTCAAGGGTTTCCTTTACGCAGCCCTAAGCCACCTGAGCTTCCCCCATCCCTTCTGCTGTACAGATTTTTGTTTTTCCTGGGAGCCTGGATCAGAGCTGTCCACATGAACCATCCCTCAGGAATCGGTCAGGCATCTTTTTCCAGGCAGATCTGTAAACCTGTCAGAAGGTCAGGGAGTGGAAGCAGAAGGTAGGATGAGAGAGCGCAAGACTGCAAATCTGCTTGTTGTAGGCTTTAAACGCAAGTTGCAGTCAGAGTGGTGGGAGGTGAGGCTGGCAGACCAATTAATCTCAGAGCCCAGCTTTTAGAAAAGCTTTCAGCCATGGCCTGGCCAAGAGCTCAGCTAAAAGGTATTGGAGTAGAAGTTTGGCCAGCCTGGTCGATTGTTCAGCCCCCAGACCTCTGTTCAGGTGGGGCCTTAAATCATCTTGCTGAGAACAGAGCGGGAAAAGCCGACTGTGCAACAGGCTCTCATTTTAAATCTAAGCAATGCTTTTTCCATTGTTTTTTGATTCAAATGGCTGTAGAGATGCTGTGATCCAAAGGAACCCTACGTCATTGCCTTCACAGCAGAGAGTTGATGCAAAACCTCCTGGGGAGAGTGATGAGGTGCTCAAAGGAGTCAGCACCTGCTGGAGAAGGCCCCAGATCTGCAGTGCAGTCCGGCTGCAGGGAGCCACCTCCCAACCTCTGGCAGGAACATGCTTTCTCATCTGAGCTATGGCAATAGCCGTGGCAAAAGGGTTGCCATCTTTGCTGTGACATCTGTGTCTCCTGTTAGACTACACGACAGAGCGTATCCAGGGCCTCTAACTGTTTATTAGGACCGTGCAAGAGTTCTGCACGTGATCTGATAATCCCAAAGGAAGGTGGTTGATATGTTTAACGTGATTTCCTCACACTTTTGTGTCTCGTTCTTCTTACACATCTTCTCTATTCACATCTGAAAACAGTTACCACATAGCAGGATCAAAGATACCAGTTTCCTTTACCTTTGGTGTTGATGCTTTTGATTTCTCAGCTGTTAGGTAAATACAGCTGCCACAGCAAACTTATCACTTTCAATGGCACCAGGGAACAGGTATTTTACAGCAATATTCTGTATAGTTTATATTGGTGTACCTGCTTAGGAACAAGGTAAACAAAATACATTTTTTTTAAACATTCTCAAAAGGCATAAAATAGCAGTACTAGAGTCATTACAAAACTATGCTGTGTTATTAGGGCTTCTTTCTTCCTGTAGTGTCATGGGAGGAATACTACAATGCCTGTGGTAATGCTACATCTTTGGCAGATAGTCCTCTGTGCTGAGCGATAGCATGCTGTTTGTGACAGGGTTAAGTAGCAGAAGACTCAAGTTAGCCACACAATTCCTCTACTTACTTGGGAACTCCGGTATTTTGAAGAGTTCAAAGAGCAAGCAAACTGGGTCCAGATTTGTTTATGGACTACTTCCAAGTGCAAGGTTACACTTCATAAATAACCTGCACATATTATCCTTCAGGCACCTTTAAAAGGAAGGCACTTCAGAAAAATCCACAATTTACTTGTTTGTGAGTCCAATAAGTGGAAATTTCCAAGCTTTTCATACTCTCTCCTGTTATATTAACAAAATCAGAAACCTTCCTGCAGATGAGAACAGAGTAGCCACCGATATTCTTCCTGGGTTGTACAATTACGTTTGAAGTCTGTTTTTCAGATGCTTGTCATTTGCTGTATGCTTCACTGCCTGTGTTTCTGTGAGTTTGGATGGGTGGAGTTTATTTTAATTTCCTGCTCTTCTTCTACCACACTAATTATACCATCAGCTTTTTTTGCTGTCGTAGTGCTTTAAGAAAATTTGACTGTGACTGACAGATACTGAGACAATATTTGAAAAATAAAAGAAATCCCACCCTACACCTAGTTCTAGATTCATCTTCATCTTACCATTTCATGTACCACCAACTTTAGGCACATCTTCAGCATATCTTCGGCCTCTCACAAAGCTGTTAAAGTGCCCTGAGATTTCCAGGTTTGATATTTCAAATTATACTACCCTGGAGGCAAGGACTATGTCTCCTCCTTGTTCCTGCAAGCGACAAACACAAAATGCTAGTGTTGCAACAGCAAAACAACTAAAGTAATTTTAATTTAAAAATGTACCACTCTGTTGTTTTGAACTCAAGGATACAAATACATGTATAAACACACAACGGGGACCCAGTAAATACAAATAATGGATCTGAAAATGTGAAGAAGGGACTGATAAAGGCAAAAAAGTTATATCTTCAAGAAACAGATGCATACTTTGTCTATTCCTCTTGTCTGCTTTCAGGCAGGAGAACATTTGTCTCTTGAACTAGGCCCCTTTGCTCTGTATAATATATCAGTCTGCAGTCATCTGGGAAGTTGACTTTTTCACCCAGAAGTATTAACCTTTTTGAAGATACCGACCATGAGCAAAATATTTTTTTTTTAAAGGAGACATAATTTTGCTCAGGACAGACATTTCTGTCCCAAATCACAACGTCAGTGTCTGAAAAGTTTTACAAATTTTTACATCACCAAATTCATCAGACTAAGATATGTGGCTGCTATGTCACGAGTTCTCAGGTCTTCATTATGCTATATCCCAGTCTGAGTGGTGAACTGTTATGTGTGTCACACCTATGCATACACCTATGAAATAAAAGACTCAATTAAAGTTGAAAAAGAACTTTTTTCCATTATATTATACATGTAATACAACTTAGGGAGCTTTTTCTTTTTGTCTTGCAAAACATCTATCATTTCCTTAGGTATTAGCACAGCTCTTTCAATATATTTGAAAAGGTTGAACTATTAATCATAAAGGTAAATTTGCTAAAAGCATCATCTTTAAAAATGTTAAGCTATAAGGGGGGTGGGCAGAGAGTTTACAAGAAGTCCGTTGTTCTGCTGTAAGCACTGTCACTCTGAGCCGGGAACAGAACCGAGAGCTGGACAAAAAGGAGGTCCAGCCATCTAGTGGTAAATTACGCTGATGCGCAGCCTGCTGATGTCTGCTTGCCACGAGGACGCTCACAGGGCCTCCATGTGCTCCGCAGAGTGAGAAAGGGACGTTTCCCCAATTTTGATAGATGCAGGGCTCGGCAGCAGTGAGATATCTAGGGAGCAAGCTCAAGTGCATAGGGGACCCTGCAGCCAAATTGGGAGAAAGGTTGGCAGGAGAAGTAACTATGCCAAACACAAGGTCATCTTTTGCTGGGTTGGCAAGGAAGAGCCTGCAGTCAGTGTTCTACACTGTGGAAGTACACCTGTTTACAGATGCCTGCTTACAGGGCTTATTCAGACAGTCTTTTTTTCAGAATATGTCTGTGTCCTTACAAGCTTGCAGTTGCCACCCTGCCTGCACCTGCACAGCAGTATTCAGGGAAGATTTTGGGCAGTTTTCCATAGTTCCATAGCAGAGAACAGCATGTCCAGAGGACACGCGCAACAGAATGGTGCAATACACTTAGATCCACTTCACACAAGGAAAAGAGAGGTGTAAGCCAAATTGTCACAAGTGAAATAAGAACGATGCAATCAAACAGCTACACAAAGAAATCCGTATGCTTAGTCCAAGCTAGGATAAAACACTTACCTACCAAATTTATTGAGAGTGAACTGTTTTATATTTTCTATATGGTTACAAACTAATAGAAAAAGCTTAATCTTGGCAAGGTCTGAAGAGACATGAAAATAGTAAACCATTAAATACTTCAAGGAAAGAATAAAAAACATACAGTCTGTATGCCTGAATACCTCTTGGTATTCAGCCAAGTATGCCAGAGTTCTCATTCCAAAATTGATCTCTGTGCTTAGAAGCCCACATCTCCTTGAAAGCAGTCAGATGCAAGTCTTACAGGGCCTAATATGCAACTTGATTAGGCAGAGAGAAGAGGTATCCAGTGGGATAGCCTGAGCAGTCTGGACATTAAATGACCATTAGTTTCAATGTCAATTGAACCTTGGTAAAAACATGAAGCCAATTATCTGTTTACCCAACTATAGGTGCAGATGCTTTACTTACAACAACTCAGATTAAAGATACTGCCTCTCTAGTGACAAGCAGTTGATTTCCATCTATGTTAACCTGTGGAGTAACAGCATCGTATTAAATTCCCTATTGCTACATTTTACTCCAAGATATTTTGACTGCTACTGAACTCTGTTGAAATATCAAATTTTGTCCAAAGCACATCCCGTTCTTGGCTTACATACACATGAAACTGCATTGCAGTTGTACTCAGCTACAAAACACTGGCCGAAGTACAGTCATGGTTATACCAGGCATAGCCAGGTAAATATGGAATAATTCTGCTAAACTCCAAATACTTACTTTGTGCTATAAGTGGAATTTTTTGTAACTGAAAACAAAGTTTTGTTCCAAGTAGTTACTGCAGCATGAACTGATTTTAGCAGACACATTTGTTCTTTACCAGAAAACATAGTACTGGAGGGAGTACAGCGGGTAATGCTTCCCTTGAGGTAGGGGATATCCGAAGTCAGCTCAGTCAGTGTTACTTGCTGACAGCCACTAGCATAGAAAAGAAATACAGCTGTTTCCTACTAGAATGGTATCAGCTACTATATCTCAAACTCTCTTATACTTGCGTAGTATTTCTGTAACCTACAGTGGATAGCTAAAAAAGCAGGGGCAGGGCATATCTGGTTGTTACTTTGAAGTGGTATTTGCCATTGATTCTCCTACCAAAAACTGGAAAGTAGTTAGGGATGCAAATTCATCATGAAAGTTTTGCCAGAGTTCTGTTCTGTGAGTGTTTGGCCATGGAGAGGTTGAAGCTCCCTATGAGCAATTATGCTCACATTTCATCTGGTCTTTACCAAACACGCTCTCTCACCTGATTAACAGGAGAAATTAACTGCTCAGTGCCTGCAACATTGTGTTCCCTGGTGGGATGGCTGCTTCATGCCATCTGGCTGTGCCCCTCTCGTTTCACTCATGGATCACACCTGATACTTGTGTTGAATCCTACACCACACCACTTTCAGAGCTGTCTGAAACCACAGACTTCAGAAGGAAGATGAGCAGAAAAGCTGTGCTTTTTACTTCTCTGTTTTACCCGCTGAGAAGCTGAGGCAACAGGTAAGGTTGTAATGGACTTTCTTACAGCATCTCAGTAAATCAGCGGTCAGGTTTACTGTCTGTTCCTGTACCCAGCCGTCAGTGAGAGGCTAGGGCAGAATGCTCGACATGGGCATCCTGCTTCAAAATCTCTCCATCTCCTTTTCCTTTTTTTCCAGGTGAACAGGGCCTCATTTTTGGGATGGAGTAGTGTCCAAATCTGCATGCTTCTGCCATACGTTTTGGATATTCATTGAAACAGGGTTATTTTTTAAAGACTTGAAACTGCAATTTAAAAGCTGCTGACTTAAGAAAAAGGAGCTGGGAAGGAGTGCAACAGAGAAGGATCAATGTTCTTGGGCAGAAAATATGGAAACAGCACCTCCTTCAATTTGTAAAACACCCACTGGGGTCAGGGTGGGGTGGTCTGGCAATGAAGTACAAATGTACACAACCCTGCAGCCATTTGGGGCTGTCTGCACTCAGAGCACCACTGCTGTCTTGCTTTCTTCTACTCCCCAGGTTGCCTGCTGCGCTGCGCAAACACACTCCTCTCTTGTAGTTATTTTTGAAGCAGCTCCTTAAAACAGATGTCCACATATGTGTCTCTTCCCTGCTACACAAATAACAGTTTGCCTCATGCTCTTGCCATCCTTTTAAACTAAACCTAAAAAAAAAAAAAAAAAAGGAGGGGGAAAGAAAAGCATCCCTTCCCACTGGCAATTTCTGTTGCAGGTTTCGTGGCACTGTCACTCTGGGGCATGTGTTGCTTTCATGCCCTTCTTAGGGTGAGCTACAAAGGCTTTTTCTTTCTGACCTTCTTTCTTGCTCTTCCCATGATTCTACCCTCTTTAGTCCCTTTCCAACTCTCTTCCACTTCTTCTCTGACTTATGGAAGCACTGCGAACACCACAAGTCTTATAGAAACTTCCTTTTGAGTAATACTACCAAGGAAGGATCCACACATACCAGTTACAATTTGTCCTCCTTGCATAGTCTTCCTGCAGTAGCAGTACCATTGCTTGTCACCCGTGCATGCCTCTTTAGGGCATCTCGGGCTCTTCCCTTGAATGGAATCATTCTTCTCAGTCACTTTGTCCTTCACTTCTCTTGGTGATACTAACATCAGTATATTCCTAAAGAAGCAAATTGACCACATGCAGAAGAGGCTAGCTTGAGAGGCATGGATGCTGATGTGTTCCTGTGAACCTGATAGAACCAAGCGCGTAACACCAACAAGAACCATCTGGTGACATCACTGGAAAATGCTGAGCCAAACTACCATGCTCTCTCTTGATGTCTCATTAGAAACCAAGCTTGGTACATCACTGCCAGCTCTCAGACGATCTGCTCTGCTCTCCCACAAAGCAGCAAGCCCCAGCTTGGACTTCTGGCTTCCAAAGAACATGCAGAGAGCAGCCTTAGCTCCAGGATTATGTAACTTTTAAACATTTATTTTTAGGTGTTGAACCTAGGGGAATCAGCCAAGAAATCAATCAGCCTGTCCATTCCAATGATTATGTGTTGAGTTGTGGAAAAACATATGAAGTAAAATATCCTTGATAGAATATTTGTCCTAAATGTCATTATCTGATGTCTTTTATGCAGAGAGGGACTGATTCTGCTAGCCTTGCTCACACAGTAGCCAGGAAGTATCCTTACGGGTTTGAAGAGGACTGATTAATAAGGTACTTTCCATGAGCAGCGGAGGCAAGCACAAGCCAGCGGAGGTGGAGGCAGAGGAATTACATAGGCCTGTGAACTTTGAGCCAACATGTGAAATCCCAGATCCAAGCAAATCAATAGGAGTTTTGTGATTTTGGCTGGGTTTGGAGAGGTTTTACCACACAGCTCATTGAGTGATGTTCCTACCAACGTAAAAAACAAAACCAATCTGCAGAGCCAAGGGCTTAGAACAAGACAAGGATATTTTCGTCCGTAGCCAAGGCTCTATGTATAATCACCAATTACACCAGTGGAAGCTGAAACAAGAAAATGTAGTCTATAAAATGCAACATCTCTGAGACAGTCCTGGTGGTGTAATAGCATTCCTGAATGGCTGTTGCAGTGCTGTTGTCAACAAGGCCTCTGGAATGCCAAACAAGGTTTCAACAATTGCTAATGCCACTCAGTTATATTTGCTTCGTTCTAGGTGACTGAAAAATTATCAGACTGTTTCCACTCCTCCTCTTTGCTTGATGTCTGTGAGAACAAGGTCCTACAATCTTGGGTACCTGCAGAAGCTTTGTTACCAGTGGCACAGGGATTATAAACAGACCATAATGTAGGGACAGGGTTTAAATTGGATTCATAAGGTTCAGAACTTCTTTTTCTGTTTGTATCTTTTTTTTTTCTTTACAATGTAGTGTCTTTCTCTTAACAGCTGTGCTCCCCCTAATGCCAGAACAGGAAAATAGCCTTCTACTACTCAGTGCTAAGAGGAGATTTAAAGATGCTTCACACACAGACAGGCCTTTCACACCCTGTGGAGGTTTTTAGCCTTACATTACATCTCCCAGCATGACCTGGCCAACAGAAGAAACTGAGAATGTGAGCGTTGCCCGCTAGGCACAACTCTGTGCTATGCTGTAAACTATTACACAACTGCTGTTTTACCATGGAAAACGGATCTCAGTTGTGATTTCAGGAAGAGGTCATTGGCCCAACTGCTCAATAGTGGGAAAGGGAAAACTTCAGCTGCTGCTCTGCCTCAAAAAAAAACCCCAAAAAACCCAAAAAAACCCAAACGCAGTGTGATACGAGCCTGGAGATACACGCTAAAGTTACACTACACCATTCCAGATAGTAGGTGTGTTAAAAAACACCCCCACCCCCACCCAAACAGAAAACGTAAACAAAACAATTTAGTTAGAGGAGACAAAGTAAGATCAAACATCCTCAGCCCCACAGAGCAGCTGTGTTGGGGCACACACAGGCTCCCGCCTCCTGTTTTCTGGCACACGGAACCCACGGGCAGCGATACGAACATGGTTACACAGAGCTAAAAGGACACCCTGACAAAGGGTCAGGCCATAGAACAAGAACAGGTTTCCTCTTCGTGGGCTTGCAGGGTAAGTGCGAGATCATAGCGCAAGCCTTCGTCGGGACCGAGAAACACTCGGTCTAGCTGTGGTACAGCATCCTCTGTCAGAAACACCAAAGCTCTTCACACGTTAGTGGGGGAACGAAGGAAACTAAGGCCTCTCGGTATCCTCACCCACTGCAACGGGCAGGGGCTTAAAATCTCCAACATACCTGTTTCAATTGCAACTCAGAATAAATCGCTCACTGACAGCGCAGTACAGGAGAAGGGAGGAGAGTGCGGACAGGACATTCTCTTTAGGGGAATAGGTTGAGGATGGTGGACAGTGGCACGGGACACCTGCTGTTGCTGGCCCTCCACCAGCTCTGGGACATGCTTTCCCATCCCCGCAAGGACAAGAGGAAATGGCCTCAAGTTGCACCAGGGGAGGTTTAGATTGGATATTGGGAAAAATTTCTTCACTGAGAGGGTGGTCAGGCATTGGAACAGGCTGCCCAGGGAGGTGGTGGAGTCGCCATCACTGGAAGTGTTCAAAAAACGTGTGGATGTGGCGCTTCAGGACATGGTTTAGGGGACATGGTGGTTCTGGATTAATGGTTGGACTTGATGATCTTAAAGGTCCTTTCCAACCTAGTGATTCTGTGATTCTGTGATGACACCTCTCCCTCCCTCCACCCAGACTTCACCTCTCCCATGCAGCCATCCTTGCAGCCAGGAGGCTAGGCCAGGAAACTCATCCCGGGTGGACATGACACCATGCCTCTGGCAATGGGAAGAGCTTGCTGCAGGTCATTTCTCTCTTCACCCTGCCACAAAAGCCTGATCCACCTCCTCCAGACACCTTCTGAGCCCTACTGCCATCAGCTGAGAAACAAAACACACTAGTGCTGTTTTAGTTAATTTTAAACCAGTGAAAGCTGATTATTGCTTAGTAAGCCTAATCCACGCCTGCTCTCTAAATACAAAGGGAAAAGCATTTTAGTTTCCCTTTATATAGCAAAGAAGAGTAGACTAGGACAAGAATCTCTTCAGGAATTACGAATCAGAGGACTGGATGAGCACTGTCTAGTTTGATCCTTTTTCTTTCAAACTACCATTGCAGGCAGGAGTTGAAATTCTGCTGCACTAACACTCTCAGCACAGCGTGGTCAGCTGTGTGCTATCAACACTCCCATCCTGCAGGCTCACTCACACATTGAAAAAAAATATTCCTGCATGTCAGAAGCAGTAAATCTCAAAGGCAGCAGCAGCCAGCAAAAAATCATGGAAACTTAGGTGCCCATGACAGCTGGAACAAAGGTTTAGCAATACATGCTATGCTGGCTGCATCACACCATGGGCAGCAGATGTACTTTGACACCAAATCCTCTTTCTTCACATTTAGGTGTATTAACTGTTTGAGTAAGGGCTTCCACATACCTATTTTCTATCTCCCTTTAATGCATGGCATTCTGCCACCCACAGAGCAAAATACATTCACCTTCTTCTTCAGGTCACAGAACAACTCCAGCCATGCTTGAAGCTACGCAGTCTCCCAGCTGCTGCCACTTGAGTCTCACATCATTTGATGCTGATTTAAAGGGAGCAGACATCAAAGCCACATCAAGCAAAACTGATACATTCCTCCTGCAAAAATTACACAAGGAGAGGCAAGGGCAGGCAATAACAGTCCACAGATCTTTTAAAGAATTCGGTGCGAGGAGCAGAGCTGTACTGAAATGAAAGCAATGCAAGGAGGCTGCTAGGTTGCCCACATCCCCTGGAGGCAGGGGAAGGTAGCAGCTCCCTCTGCAACCATTGCCAGTCTTGGCCCGCTGGCAACAGAGCCAGAGAGAAAAGAGCAATACCTGCACTCTGGTTCCCTTCTCTCTTTCTGCAGATGGCAAATACTCAAATTTTCAGACTGCTTTTCTGCCTTTCCCTGCCTCATCACAGCAAATATTTGCAGGACACTCAGTGCTTCTCTGTTTGACCTGTCTCCTCCTTGGACCCAAATCTTCCCTTCAGCCTCTTCTGCTTTGTGGTCTTTGCTTTTCTATTTGCATGGTTTGCTGGAAGGATGAAGGTGTTGCTCTCCTTGCCTCCCTGCAGTGGTGAAACCTGACAGATTTAACCTGAAGCCATAGCTTCTCTGTTGCTGTCATTGTAATGAGAAAACAGCTCTCTCCTCATCTTCTCAGGGTTTTCATTATAGATGCACATCAGATAAACTTGGCCCACCTGTACAAGGTTGAATGACAGTCTTAAAATACTTGGGTCCCTTTGAATTTGAGCTACAGTACAATTTTTAAACAGCATGAGGACTAGCAAAAAGGCCCCAGCATGACCTCATAGGTCTATGTAATCCCTGAATGAAAAAGCTTATATTAATCCTGCAAAGCTTAAAATCAGCTTCTGGTACAGATTGAAAAAAGTTAATGGAACCAGCTGCACTCAGTCCTGATGTCTCATACTAGGGGTGGACACCTTTTCTAGTACAGGCAAGATCTATATGAGTAACCCTTTGATAAGCATCACCCAAACTGGTCTGGAAGGGACTTGGTATCATTCACTTTGTTGCAAAGAGCCATGGAAAGTTTCTTGCAGGCTTCCAAACCAAAGCAGTGATTCTGATGAGAATGAAATAATGAGCATCTGGGGCTTCACGACATACGGTGACAGCAGAAAAACTGCAGATGGGTGCCATCATCAGTAACAAGATGCTGTAAATGTTCATAAGTTTGTAAGTGCTTTTCTTTAAGGATAGTCGTATACCAGAGCAGTACAAATCTGCCACCGAGAGCCTTGCTCCCCTGCAGACATCAGCATCTTCTAATCATCTTCAGTGCAGTTGCTTTATCGTTATCAGCAGGGCCCACAAAATTGTTTGCAGAACAGCAGGCTGGTCAGCTTATCTGTCAGCCTTAAAGCCGTCTCTTTCTGACAAATACCACATGTTCTGCTCTAGCAAGGGGCTAACCTTTACTTGGAAGAGTAAAACAAGCCTAGTGGTAAATAAGCTAAAGTCAGATCCCATGAATATATCCAAAGGGAAGTCTGGTAGCGTCAGGCAGCCAGGTGAGTTTGAAACCTGGACTTCTGCAAAATAATGCTGACAGCAGCTGCAGATCAGATCCGTTATCTGCTGTACGGCCCCAGACTGGCAGGAGCCACGTGCACTGTAAAAGCAGCAAGAAAAGGTGTCACCTCAGTTTATATCATCTGAGGCAAGATAACTAATGCAAGGTAGGTGAGAGAGCAAGCCAGCTCTTTAACAAGAGCTAACAGGATGAAACAACTGATTGGCACCATGCAGTGCTCAGTCCCATGTGACTCATACCAAAAGTGCAAACAGCTCTATCCTTTGATAGGATATGAACTATCACACAGTAATAACATCTTTTTTTCCCAACCAAATGTGTATCCATAAAGTCAAAGAACAGGAAGCACGTCCTTCCTCCCTTGGGTAAACCCACCTAAAGGCATGGAACATCCGTCGCTATGGAACTTTTTCATGGAGCCGTTTCCTATGGCAGACGTACATTTGCAGAAGGCCATCCTGGGACAGATACCACAAGCAATTGCTTGTGGGGAAAAAAAACCACTTTTGTCCTGTGATTTCATGTCCCTTTTCCACTGGTTTTTCATGGGCATGCCGGAGTTTTAACCTGACTCATTGCATGAAGAAAATAATCTCATCCATTCACAGTACGCTCATATTTAAGTAGTATATTTTATGTGTTCCCAGAGCCCCTTAGTAGCAACATCATCCTCCAGTGCAAGAATGCCTAATCACATTTAGGGAAAATTATAGAACAACAAGCCATGCGCTTTGGGCAGAGTCCCTGAAGTCAATGAAAATTTACTTACACCCTCAGTGATATCCAACAGCAAAGGAACTGCTCAGATTGGTTTAATAAGATGTTACACACAGAGTCAAAAAGCCAAAGCCCTACTTAACGGCACCAAAAACCTAAGTTTCAGAAGCCAAATCCTTTCCCTTACCGTCAGGTCAGAGACTAGCACGGCAGGTTAGTGCCTGCAGGACTTCTTCGGTCTTACCTCCTTGCTCAAAGAGATGCCCCGTTGCACTCTGAACCTTCGTTAAAGCTAACTGGGCCAAGCCATCAGCATGACTCGGCAGCAGTCACATCCAGTTTTCACATTTAGCTTTTGAATCTCCTGCGCGCAGTTTACCGTTGCATTGCACGTCTCTCAAGAAACTTTATCCAAGCTAAAGACACTGAATACAGCCTATGCATTACATCTAGGTCTGTAACAAGAATACACTTATTTCAATTAAATATGAGGCCTAAAATAAAATGCAAACCTGGTGTATCTATAAGTCTTACAATCTCCACCCCCTCCCCTACTTTTTTTCGAAGGAAAGTAGATTATAGCTGGAATTTTCTGTTATTTGAGCTTGTCTTCTATACTTCTTGAAAGATTTGTATCTCCTTACCTTGGAATGTAAACAAAAAGTATATTAAAGAAGCTATTATGTGGAATGGCTGATATTTTTATAAGCTTAAGCAAAGTTTTATTAATAGATTACAGTAAAGATGTGCAAAAGTTAATTTTATGGAGGCAAGATGAAGGATACTCTTGAAATTTCTCTTACTGGTAAAACTTGTGCACAAATAATGCACAGTTGGTTTTGGAAGTGTTTCTGTCTTCAACTAGATGTGTTTAGGTTTTTCAGTACTTAAACTTTAGTTAAGTTTTTCAGTAGGCAACACAATACATCAAAGTCTGATAAGACATTTCTTCAGCAGAGAAAAATTAACAGTTCTACATAGGAGAGTTGTAGCAATTACACCAGGGTGAGGCTTTTAATCCTTTGCAGACACAGAATCTCTCAAACATGGAAACTCTATGCACCTGAAATTCAGACTCCCGTAACAAGTCACATTCCCTAAAAAGTAAAATGAATATCTATGAGAAAGTGAGGGTTTTGTACATATTACTATTTATAATTAATAGCAGTTCCTTCTTTTTTGCAAGCTTCACCATGAACTAATTTATTCTAGAACAATCAAAGAAAAGAAAAAAAGACCCTTCCCCTCAAGCAGATCCAATCTTTACTGCTGTAAATTCACATTTCCGCTACATTTCCAGGTCTGCCGTTCTGTCATCCAGGAGAGGCAAGATCTTAATTGGTGACATAAAGAGCAAGTAGGAAAAAAAAAAAAGTATCAGAACATCCTCAAACATCTCTCTCACTTCAGCCTTTCTTCATATAGCACAAAGTAGACAACACAGGGTTCAGCTGACAGTGTTTATTCCTTTGAAGGTCAGCTTTAATATAAAGAGCTACTGTAGCTACCTCAAAAACCGGTGACACATTTTTTAGGGAAGAGGGAGGCTGAACTCTGGAAGAAGGCAGCATGAAGACACAAGCATGTACTCACCTGGGGAGCCACCCCCATGGAAATACGCCTCGTGCTTCAAAGTGAACCTGCCCTGCACCCAGGCTTGGTCTGCAGAGCCCAGAGAGAGAGGGGAGGAACATCTAAAGCTCCCTCACCCTGACAGAGAAAGATGAGTTTGCATGATGAGTCATCCCTCCCCCGTACCTTTTCTGTTTGACAACAGAGTTGAGCCAGCCAGCGCTGACTTTCCATGGCAAAATGCCCAACGTGAAGAAATGAAGCTGGCTGTTTCATTTATTAGGTCACAAGGTTCTCGAAGTAATCAAGAACCCAGGAGGCTGTTTGAAAATAGGTAACCACAGGCACTAGCAGAAGAGAGAAGGTTCCTTTGCAAGCATACACCATCTGAATTTGTACATTTTTAACTAAAAGAGGACTTACAGCTGCAGAAAAGTGAAAAGCACATGGTAACTATGGACAGGTCTCCCAAGCGAAACCTGGGCTTAATGATCCAACTATTACCAGGGTCAGAAAATAAGCCTTGCGTTTGAAACAAACCTGGTCCTTTTTATGAGGTGAGGTGGACTCGGAGGGGGGCAGAGGGTATTATTTTGGAAAAGTACTGCCAATTATCAGAGAGAGTTGCTGCTTCTAATTCAAAATCAGATTTTCTGCTTCTGTAATTCCATAATTTTAAGGCACAGTCTGCTAAATTGCAAGACTTTTATTTATATACTGTAACTGTGTGGTTTGCATTGCCCTAGGTGGAAGAAATGAAGTTGTTAACCAGATTTCCAGAGCTCAGCAACTGAACAACCCAACAGAAGGGGAGATGCAAACTAAGCCGTAAACAGGATTGGTAGAGAGAGCACAGATTAAAAACAAACAAAAAAAAGCTAAAGCAAAGATTAGTATCTCCACCTTCTTTTGTGAAATGGTAGTTCTGGCATGTCTGTCACCAGACTGAATTGGAAGGGGAGGCTCAATCTGAGACAGGTTTGTTTGTGGGAAGCTACTATGAAGGATGATACAGATGGAACTGCCAACATCTAAGACCAATACTATAAATTCATTCACAACGGGACTCACCAAATTAATGGAGATGTATCAATCAGTAGCTATTAAACACAGTGTGGGATTTTTTGCCAAGAACTGACAGGGTGTCTCAGAGGAAAGATCACACTATGGATCTTTCATTTCTTCAGCTGTTTTCTAATCATCTGTCATTAGCCACAGTTGGAAACAGTACACAAAGTTAGGTCAATATTTTAACCAAGTCAGTATAGGAGGACACCCTTGCTGTCAGCTCCAAGTTTAAAATAAGCATGGTCACGAATACAGTATATATAATTTTTTTTATACATATATATATAAATTTATAAAATTTTATATATATAAATATATATATAAAAACCCACAAAGGCAGGTAAATAGCAGAGCTCCAGGCTCCCAAGTGCACCAGAAAAGCAATTTTCTGCATGGAACACTCCAAGTAATAAAGTATCTTTTTTTGTAGCTCTACTAGCAGTAATGAAACCTTGGTGTTTGGGGAATTTTTGTTTTTTTAAACTGCCTCCAAAGAATAAACAGGCCCTGGATTTCACCAGATGGAAAAAAGTAAAGAATATCCCCTTTTTAGTGACATTTTAGTCTATGAAGCATGAGTTTAATGAGAGAAAACTCCTGTCAGTCCAGTGTTATAATTACACATAGTTTATTTTTCCGACTTATAGCACAACACATAGTAATAGGTAACAATTAACCATGAACAAAAATACCACATTTTTGTTTTCCTGAACTGAAGGGAGAGTGACAGGTTGAATGCTGAACACAGATATCAACACTTTCAAAAACATCTACTGTGGTTTAAGTTACCTTTCTAATCAGGACAGCTACAGAGAACTGCTGTAACTGGCATCTCCTGCTTCTTTGGACAGTGGCAAGGCACAAGAACATTTTCTCTAACAGTTACTTTCCTCTTGTACATCTCATGCCAGTAGACAAAAGAAACAAGCTCTCTAGAAGGGCTCAATGCAAAAGCCACCTCACGCCACATCCCCTTGCAGCTGAAGTCTATGGATTTTTCCAAAAGTGTTGTTTAAGTCCCTCTTGCTGGGGCAGATATGAACAGCTGTACAAGAGAACACATTTTGTGTGATCCTAAACACGTTACGGATAAACACAATACTGACTCTCGGGAAAAGGCAAAGCGCTGTTGGTTTCTACCTTGCTCCGCCTGTGCTTTTTAGCAAAAGTTCCATTTGGGAAATGCTGCCCACTGCCGTAATGCAAAATGTCTACCCCCACGTGTTTACCACCTGAAATTTTCTGTGTCAATATGTTATTACTGCTTGTGGGCAGATGATAGCTGGAGGCCAGCACCTGGAAAATGTGGTCTTGCAAGCAGTTGAATTCGTATCCGATCATTTTGGCCAGGAAGGAGGTGGGAACAGGCCCAGCTGTTAAGCCTTTCCAGAGCATATCTGGAAGTGATATGCGCAGCTGGTGCAGCTCTCAAACACTCCTTTGTGTGTGATCCGCAGCCTGCTGCAGCGAAATGCGCGGCCACGGTCTTTCAGCAGCTCAGCTCTGCTTGGCACGTGGAAGGGAGGATGCCCAAAAGCCAGGGATGGCACTAGAGTCGGAGAGGGATTTTGCAGCCCAGCTGGACTGGAGCTGTTCTAACCTGTGCCCTTGGCATACCGTCACCCTGAGGGAGCACATCACGCTGTTAGATCTCCCTAATATCTGCCAGTTTTGTGCCATTGAAGAGCTGCTTCACCCAGGGCAGAATTCTTAATCCACACACTCCTATCCCTGCCCCTTTTTATAGCCTCTGCAGCAAATCCTAGATCACAATAGACTGTCCCCATGTTGCTTAATGGCAAACCACAAAAGGAACTTTGCATAAATGAAAAAACCCAAGAGGCTAAATTTTTTAAACTGTCAATGACTGTTTTCTGCATGGGTAATAATATGGTAAGAACAGACCAGACCAGATGAACTTCAAGCCATAGGGCTGAAATTACTGGAAAACAAGAACTCAGTTGTCAGTGTTCACCAATATTTGGGGGGAAAAAAAAAATCACTAGGTCTCACTAAGTGACTAAACGATTTAAGTAGCAGCTTACTTGAATTGTTTCCCCTTCTACAAGATCTCAAACTCAGTTGAATTTCCCTCTGTAAAATATCACAAGGACACAGATAGACAACTGGTAAGGAAGCCCATGGATTGCATTTTCTACCCCAGCACTCCCCACACAGACATGAAGACCTGGGTGGACTCAGGCAGACTATCAGGAAGTCACAGAAATCTGTTTTTCTCTGCCTTTCCTACTTTCATGTCACCTAAGAGCCATCTGCTAACACCTGAGGCACATATTGGACTAATGCTCTCTATCCAGAGAACAAGTGTCTTTTCTTTTCTGGTTGAGTACTTGTCCTGGCTTTGCCTGAGACAGTTAATTTTCTTCACAGTAGCTAGTATGGGGCTGTGTTTTGGATTTGTGCTGGAAACAGTGTTGATAACATGGGGATGCGTTCGTCATTGCTGAGCAGTGCTTACACAGAGTCAAGGCCTTTTCTGCTTCTCACCCCACCCCACCAGTGAGGAGGCTGGGGGTGCACAGGAAGCTGGGAGGGGACACAGCTGGGACAGCTCACCCCAACTGACCCAAGGGATATCCCATACCATATGACGTCATGCTCAGCATATAAAGCTGGTGGAAGAAGAAGGGAGGGGGGGGACTTTCTGAGTGATGGTGTTTGTCTTCCCAAGTAACTGTTACACATGATGGAGCCCTGCTTTCCTGGGGATGGCTGAACACCTGCCTGCCCACGGGAAGTGGTGAATGGATTCCTTGTTTTGCTTTGTGTGCGTGGCTTTTGCCTTCCCTATTAAACTGTCTTTATCTCAATCTATGAGTTTTCTCACTTTTACACTTCTGATTCTTTCCCCCATCCCACCAGGCAGCTGCATGGTGCCTAGTTGCCAGCTGGGGTTAAACCACAACAGTACTAATGTTTACACAGGGACTTTGCTGCACAGAACTGCAAGATCATTCCCCCCCCACATCTTTGGCAGCTAAAAGGCCTTTACAGTCACTTGTCTCAAGCTCAAGGGAGAGCTCAGACTGCAACCTGGAAAATATGAACTGCCCTGTCCAACAAAACCATTTCACAAACTCCGACTCCTGTCTGCTTTAGTAAGGGAGCAGCACGGGGCGAATCAGAAAAACCTGACGCACTGCATTAAGGTGAACGCCTGACAGAACTGTTGCATGCACAGTAGTCACCTCACAGAGCAGGTGCTGTATCAAAAGGTTTTGATGCTGATTGAGGATGAATTGTAAAACTTGTTCAATCTGTGTCATGTCTGATTTCAGGCTCAGCATCTGCCCAAGGCCCAGGGGAATACTTTGGCTCAGCTGCCCTCAATTTGTCTTCACCACCACCATTAATACCTGTTTCCTCACTGGAATTAATGTTGGGATGATACTTGCTTGAGAATACTGTAGCTCTTGTGCCAGAGTACGAGTCATCCATCCCCTGATGCCATCACAAGGTATGGAGCCGCTTACACATACTATGCCTCGGAGCCCTTTTGAAACTTCACATCCAGTAAAGGGCTACTGATTGCTTACAGCCCAGCAGCTGGATTTTAACTACGCAAAAGACTACCTGAAGAGACAGTGCACAGCTAAGCCCAGTGCTTGAGGCACTCTGGCTGGCTCAAACACGCTCTACACGCAGCTGCCCTTGGTGCAAGACGGCACCGTGCTGCTGCCCACCTCACACAAACAGCTCTTCTGCTACTCTAGCAACGTTGTGCCAATTGTAAAAGCCTGAAGTGGCCTCTGAAACATGCAGAACAAGGTATGAAATGTTTCCTTGAAAGGTTAACGTTCTGAAGTATTTAAGCTCACACCTATAAAAAGGAGGTATTGAAATGTCTATGACAAAACCTACAGATTTTAGTAGTATTTTGGGTTGATCTCGTAGATCCAGCAGTTCAGTCACTGCTGAGTTAACAGTTTCACAGTCCTTTGACACACTCCTGTGAGCCTCTGCTCCTCCTCTACCTGCTGCTGGCCACCCCCCAAGAAGATACTCATGAGCACAACTGAAAGGCCATCATAACTACAGGCATTCTCCATTTTAATGTCACAGCTCAGTTTTGGAAAAAAAACCGAAATAGATGCACCAGGCAGCAAGAAGGGTCTTCTCTCTTCCTTTCCAAGCGAGCCAAGCCACACTGCAGCCAGCCCAGCCTGCAGGTGCATTAACCTGCACGCTGTTCAAGGACTGTTCAAACATCTCAGTGCTCTGGTGTTGCCCATACAATTACCATTGCGTGCAGCAATTTCTCCAGTAATGCTGGGGAAATCCTGAGAAGCTGTTATAAAATAGGCAAAAAGAAAGCCTCTCAAAACTGACACAACATGGGGAAGAAACCATGCTTTTTAAGCCAGAAGCATACTCAAGCCTAGTTAAGTGTCTGTACAAACCTCCTTACAAACTCAAGACCCAGCACTGTAAGGCACCGCAGCCAGGAACGGGCCAGCCAGCAAGTGACCTCACTGCCAACAGCTCACACAGCCCAAGCGTTTTATTCCCTTCCTGACACATGCCAATTCTGCTGCAAATTCCAGTAACTGCTTCCTTTAGTGGGCAGGAAGGCAGACCTAGGCTATAGTTGAAGCTCACCTATATTATAATGAAGGTATATACACTACAGCATTTCAGGAAAGCCAAGTCTCTGTTGTTCAAACCTAGAGAAACTATAAAAAAAGACGAGGAGTAGGACTGAGTTGCCTCAAGGTAATTTTGCTAGAGATGACCCTAAACCATACACTTCAGTGCAATTAAGATGGAGGCTCAAGAGGATAAACGAGGAAAGGTTGTTGGGGTTGCATTCAATTCAGAATTAATCATGTTCTGGCAGAAGACCTAGAATGTCACAAGAATATTCATCTTGGATTGTATCACAATATTAAAAACCATGCAAGTGACAGGGTTAGTGCAAGAACATGAGACGCACCAGAACTGGGAGCACATTGTTACGCTGTAATACGCATATAGTCAGAAATTACCTCAGAAGGTAGAACGGAAAACCTCATCTCTCAATCCTGGAGTTTAACTGACAGCACCCATAGCAAAAGCTTACAAAATACAACCACGGCTGCACGGCTGCACAGGGACGTCTCAACACCACCGCATCTATGGGGAAACAATGGCCAAGGAAAAGCATCAGAACTGCTAGAAAAAGCCAGCTCTCTGTTCTTCAGCATTTTCACATTTCACACACATGTGCAAGAACCATCTACTGCTTAAGTAGTCATCTGTATTTTTTTCTTTCAATACATTCCCAAAACAGTTCACTGATGATGCAGCTTATGACTCATCTCCACCAGTATTACAAACCCCCCAAACATTGGTAAATCCCCAGCTTAATGAAGATAAAATGAGACAAATCCATATGACCTAGTCACATTCACAAACTTTGGAGAACATTAATTTGAGGATTTGGGGCTACTTTTGCCATACTTAAAGGAATACCAGTTCCTCACAAAGGGAATTGACCTTACAATTACATTGCTTTTCAGCTCAGCCTGTTGGTGCTTAAATCTCACCTTCAATTTTTATTTCTCCACAAAATACCTTTGAAAAACCCTCATGGACTGAGAAAAATCAAATCCCAGTTCTGCCCTTTATCCCCCCCTCACCCCCGCACCCCTGTTTGCGTGTACAGGGAAGATATACCTCCACTGATGAATTAAGAAAGACTTAAGAGGCCTTTTAAGCTTTTTTTTTGGTTTTTACCCAACCGATCTGGAACATGTCTGTCCCCAGATGGCCGCCTGCAGGAATTTTTCCTTTGCCTTTCGGGAATGAACTCAAGGATGAATTTTCCAGGTCCAGGGAAACCTTGAAGCAGCATCTCCACTTCGGGAAGTCAGTAGTCACCATTTCCTCAGTACACAGGAACACTCCCATTTCAAACGTGAGAGATTAACTGAGGACACGTACTGAAATCAGTTTATAGCAGTCAAACATTTACTCTTGTATCCAAAAAATCTCCAGTATTAAGTGCACAGCTGTGCAATAATACACCTACAGAGACAGTTTCTTTCTGGCCTTAATACCCTTAATGGAGAGCATAAACAGACTAAAACCCCTCCTGCAA
Organism: Phaethon aethereus; assembly: GCF_964289735.1. Taxonomy (NCBI): domain Eukaryota; kingdom Metazoa; phylum Chordata; class Aves; order Phaethontiformes; family Phaethontidae; genus Phaethon; species Phaethon aethereus. The sequence continues at coordinate 30,425,513 of NC_138578.1, read as the reverse complement.
GTTCAATGTACTGTCTCCAGCTGTTCAGCATCAATGTGGCACAAATGGAACACAGGCACTCCTGTTTGGAGACCACCTGCAGTCTTCTGCTAGCTGGTACCACTATATGAACGTATTTAGACTACTCTTTCCGACTGGGAAAACTATAGTAAACAAGGGAAGAACAGTCAGCAGTATTTTTGCAACCACGTTACCCAAGATTTGTTTAGAACCAGGCTGATCTGTGGGCAAGCTGCAGAAGCCCTAAGCTACGCACAAACTCCAAAATGAAGAGTGAACACACATTTCAAAGCAGTACCTTACTCATTTATCTTTGGTTTGCATTTCTCTACACCCCATACAGAGTCAAGAAGCTGAGACGTTCAGTTCCTCAGAAGCTTTATTTTCATTCAAGCTACAGAAATAAAGTAGTACCTTCCAATTTCCCATTATACTTTCTGCGTATTGGTATGGCTCAGGGCGAGATGCACTAGGATAACTACCCTGTACATACGGAGGAAGATAAGGCTCAAAAACTAGCTTTACTTCAAAGAACACCAAACCTTACCTATGAGGTTGGCTCCAATTCCTCGATAACATTGCTTAATAGGCACAACATAAGGAAAAAAAGATTGACCTAAACTACCCACTGTAAGCAAAATCCAATAATTCATTACAGAAAGCCATCCAAAGAAACCTTTTTGAAATAACAAAGTTTTCTACTTTGAAAAAAAAAATAGAAAAAATAGATGAATCATTTTTGCTTTATATATGATATATTCACACACATGCTTTCAAGTATCATTTTCACTATTATCATACTTACATGGCTAGAGATAAAAAAAGTGAAAGTCCCATAAGCAGATTACTATGCCAAAGAAGTCACACACAGTCTTTATCTGGGTTTAGCAACACCTGGAATTCTCTGTGGTATCATAGTGACCAAAAAAGCAGTTACTCAGTATAATTTTCCCTTTATTAAACATGTTTTAATAAGGCTTGAAAAGTATCAGGATTTAGAAAAACGGGAGATGGGAAAAGCACAGGAAGTCATAAACCCCACAAATTCACAGCTAAGCTTGTCACAGGCTCAGTACTAGCAGGGAATAAAAAAAAAAAATCATATCTGAGTTATGTTTGGCTAGCAGGCAAACTGATACCAGACTGACTTCAGCTAGGATGTTTTTACATTTAAGGCAACACACAAAATAACAAATTAATGCTAGGAAGCATAATAACCATCATGTGCTTGGCCACAATTCACATTTAGCTCTGGACATCCGAACCTGCTTTATTTCAAAATAGGAAGGCTAGTAGGGCATCCATAGTCTTTTGGGAAAGTGCCAGGCAGCCACCAGGCAACAGCAGAAGTGACCATGTTTTTTGTCAGACAGGAAGGAATTTAAGTGCTTATTACAGGCTTTGCTGCAGTGCCAGAGCTGGATGCCTGAACAGAAGTTCTGGTGGAATCCAAAACTTTTAAGAGCTAAAAGGCAGAAAGTCTGTTCAAGCAGCTACAGTGACGAGTGCCCTGCAAAGAGATCAAAATGGAAAGTCTTCAAGATTTAAGAGCTTCTTGGAGATTTGAAATGATAATGGAGAGGTTCAGCCAGGCACATTCAATAGCCAGGACTGGGACTGGTTCCACACTTCTTGCTAATACACTCTGCATGCCTGCTCTCCAAGTCTAATTTGGATAGACAGGTATGAAATGTCTCAGAGGAATAAACTACTTCCTTACTGGTGATGTCATTTTCATTCATCTGTCTCTTGCCTAATATGAAAAGGCACAAATTCTGCATAAAAAATTTATTGTAAGACCTAACTAAAACCTACTCACAAAAAAAATTTGCAGACTGTTCTTAAGAGGGCGAAGTCCTAAAAGTTAAGTGCTAGGCAGTCTGAAAGCTCTCTGGGTTTAGCTATGAAGCTCAACTACTTGGTTTCGTACTTCAGTACAGGATGTTCTTAAAATCTAGTTTTAAAACCATCAGGCCCAGACTCAGAAGTAAAGCTTCTGGGAAGCAAGGAAGGCCACGTATATCAAAGGGAAGGTCCACATCACTTTACTAGGCTGAAATGCAATGCTTTTTTGCTTTTAGTAAGGGTCCCATGGAGTCCAGAATATTTTTTCCAAGCATTTCTGTAGGAAAAGATTCCATTTGGTGGGATAGAAGTTTTGAGCTCAGTCCAAGCTTTGCTAAAAGCTACTATTCCCAGTTCCCAGGATTTGGGTAACATTAAAAAATAAGTTTCCTGAGCTAGAGACAGCCTGAAATGCAAGACAGTGACAGTGCAGCAGAACAAACAGAAAGTGACAATGAAAAGCATTGCACAGCCCAAATCTGACAGTACACCCAGAAGCTGTTAATTCACAAATATTCCTCATCTTTTACCCCTTCTTCCCAGGCTACATTTTGGCACATTCTTACACCTCTCTGAACACAGCAAGTTTCTGTTTTCTTTCTGTGCTCTGGTGGTTTTGTACCATATAAACCCACTTTTGAATAGATGCTTCAGACATTTATTCTTTAATTCTTCTCAGGCATATTAAAGCTACACATCATCAACGGCTACCCATTTAGCTGGAAGATTAATGACACTGAATATTTTTTACCAAAACTAGGTAAATTTAAATATTTACCACTTTCTCCTCTTATGAGCCTGTGGCTGTTTTATTAACACGCAGAATGGAGAGCTCTCAGCTCTCTCCCATAGTGTAAGGATACAAACTACACCAGGATAATCAGAACAACATTAGTATGTGGCACAAAGCGATTTACAAGTTGGAGAAAACTAGGTTCATCGTCACTTACTGCTTCTAGCAATGAGTTAAAGGCATAGGTTATTTAATTTGATAAAGCAAGTACATAATATAATTTTCACTCAAGTCTTCTAGAAACATAGTTATGGTTATTTGAGCAGTGACGAGCCTCAAATCAACTTACTGGAAGTTTCTGTATTACAGTACAAGTCAGTTGGCTGCTTACATAGGCTCAGGCTCAAAAACCTGAGACTGTACCAAAAAAATCCAAACTATCAATCACCTTTCTAGATGAACAAAATGCTGCTACCCTGAACAATATTCCAGTCAGTCCTGTAGTGATATTAAACAAAACCAATGCTATGTACTTCTCACAACACTCAATTTAAGCGCAACACTCTTTGCAAAAGGGCAGCACTACCTATGTTTCCAAATTACACACATTTTACCAAGGCTTGCCCCAGTGCTCCCAAATAACATACACATAGACAATCTAATGTTACCACCCAGGAAACTGATCCACCTTTACCTTCCAATGCATACAAGCATTACTGGTTTATTCAGAAATATCAAAGCCTTTATAAACACTACTCAGCCTAAGGCCAATGATATACAACAGAAATAGTTTAGAGGAATTTAGTTCCAAAAGCTTACTTCAACTGCAAAGATGATTAACGGAAGCAGTAAGCTGGAAAATACGCAGGGGCTGCTATAGTCTACTACGAACAGTCCTATTAAACCTGACTTGCTTTGCACACCTGCGAACTCAGGGCAGGTAGCCAGTTACACCAGAATCTGCAGAAACCAGCACACAAATGGCCTAATAGCGCTCTCCACATCCAACATCTATTCAGGTTAATGACCAATACCGAAGGCATAGTATCATTAGATATCAATGCCTACTCTAAGTGTTTCTATTAAACAGACATAAGGATAATCCTGAAGTTAATGTTAATACCTTTTCGGTACAGCCTGACACGCTATTTACAACACACATGTCTTATAAAATGTGCAAGAGTGTTCAAGTCTATTTTAGCACATAGAAACACTTCAGTGCCTTAGGCAGATTTAAAAGCCTGATTCAACTGAAGCTTCACTGCCACAGTGACTAAACTTGCTTTAAGGAGTTATCACAAAGATCAAACCCCCAATATAGGCATCTGCCTTTAAGTTTAACTGAAGAAAGGCTATATAGCCCCATCAAGATCTTAAAAGTACGTCATACGCAAAAAATCAAGAAATTAGCAATAAAGCATTGATTTTGCTGCATGCTCTATTAAAGAGTGGAAAGAAAAAGCCTCTCACATTGGGCTCAAAACAAGATGTTAACTCAATGGCCTTCAAAATTTTCCTCCAATCCTGCAAGTTCAGCAAACTCAGAGCTTCCACAGCAACTTTCAAGCCAATGGAAGTTTTAGTTCACTGTAAGACATACATAATAGCAGACTACCTAGATCCTTATATACTTTTATTTTGTAGCCATGTCTCTAGTGCGCCTTACTTGTACTTGATACAGGAATTACATACTTAAAGTAGAATCACTCACTTCAGCACTTTTAGTGTAGTTTCTACCCGAAACTAGACAGCTTTCTACATAGCCTCAAATTTCTTGGTTGGCATAAACCAAAGTCAAAAGAGAGAGACAACGCAAACCATGATCAATTAGTCCAACCACTAAGAAAAAACAGTAGCCACATCAATATAATCTCACTTTGATTTAGGGTGCTATCTAATAAATTTATTAAAAGTTTCAACAGACTAGAGCTCCAGACTTTATCTTTCTTGGAAGACACTACAATAGAAGCCACAGAAGAGACTGCCTTGTCACAAGAAGTACAAATACTTGCTGTATAGATGGAGAAATAAAAGGACAAATCTAGTTGTCTAAAAGACAATTCACTGTACACATTTTATTTACAGTTTTGTACACTGTCTTAATATGAGTGGGACCGCTTTTCTACTTGAGCCATTTTAACCAAAGCAAAATAACCTAAGTAATACAAAGTGTTAAAATACAGCATAAGATACAAAACCAGACATACTATTTCTAGTAAGGAATGTAAATTATGGTGTTACATTAAAAAAATCCACAATTATGTTTAGGAAATCACACAAACAGATCACTGATTTGACTGAAATGCATAAATTTGTAGCAAAGCTTTGATGTTACAAAAAACAAAAAAATTACCAAAGAATGCACAAAATTAATGTTTATTCCACCTTTGTCATATTCCCAGATTCTTCACCAAATGTTACATGAGCAAAAACAACTGAAATCAAAATATCACTAATGTTATCCAATAGGGAAAACAAATAAATTAATCTAGCAGCCATCAGCATAGGTTACAGCAAAGATGATGCTGTATAAAAAAATTGCTAGAAAACTGTATGCACCATACTCTTTTTTTCCCAAACCGGCAAAATGTTACTGCATACAATGCAAATGTAAAAGAGTAATTTCCTGCAAGTACAGAAATGCAACTTCTTTTCTGAATACTGTGGATAAACAAATGTGGGGTTTTTGTAATAGTAATGTTTCTACCAAGCTATTACAGAGTGGGCCAGGAAAACATTTATGGATTCAGGGGGTGAAGTGTACTAAAATTCTGATTGGTAATGGTTACTTCAGCCAAAATAGAAAAAAAATGAACACAGAAGTACAAGACAAAGGCGAATGAGACTTCTCACAAATCTTAGCAACACTTAGATGGAAATCAAATTTAAATGTAGTCCACTCTGCTTCTGAAGAGGCTTTGGTTCAGCTCCCAAATCTCGATTGCTTGACGCAGTCTCCTATGAAAGAATACTCAGAAGGTGTCTTCTTAAACAACAAACCTATTTTTAGTGGTGGAGCCGCTCTTAGTAGCTGTGTCTGCATGGGACTGATAACCAATCACTATCTTTGGAGGAAGTCCTAATCTTTCTTTGTATACTCTCCTGGAGAAAAGAAATAGAACAACAGTTTAAGGTCCACAATTCTAGAACTACTGAGATGATAAAAGTCACCTGAACCAAACAGAACAGCAGTTCCCTGGAACAGTCAGGTTTTATCACCACACACATCTCAGTTGCACAGACTTGCTTGTCTTTAACTATTAACAGGAAGCAGGTCCCCATCCTCCCAATTGATTATGATACTGGTCACAGGCAGCTACTCAACAGAAGCTTTAAGAAAATCAGCTTGGATTTTATGACTTAAGAGAAAGCAGCAGCAGTAGCCCCCTCACACACCCACACAGAGTTCCTTAGCATAGAGTATGAGTGAGATGCAAGCCACTAATGGCACTAGGCTGCAAGCTCTGACTAAACCACAGAAAAAGCCTGTTCATCTATACAGTTTTGTTAACAACCTGCAAAGTTGTTGTTTTTTAACTCACCCTAATAATAATGGAGCAGTTTCCAGGACCATAGCTTAACCCAATTTTAACCGTTACATAAAAGCTTGCTATATTGCTTTTGGAATTATAGCAACTTGACAGCAGGCAATCAACATAACTTACCTTAGCCACCGTGTCAGTCAGTTTGCAAAAATCTTAACTTTTTTTTACAGTTCTTTAGTTCTCTAATGGAGTTATCTTAGCTCCTTACTTAATGGCTAATACCATTCTAAAAAAAAATGCACTCCTATGCCTACTAGGTTTGATGTAAAAGTTATTCTCTACTAGCAAAAGATGAGCACCACAGTTCTGTTTGCCTGTTGTTAAACACTTTTCAAGTCTGAACATGATTGTATAATACAATTGTTAGTACAAGGCAGACCCCAACCATATTCATAAAGGTCCCAATGAGGAATGTGTCAAGAGAGCCATCCAGTAAGTGAAAACTGTTAGCAAGCCACTATGCCTGACAGATAAAGTTTGGTCTAAAACAGATGTGCTAAGTCAGGAGGACAAATATTTTCATTGGCTTGCATAGGTTAAGCAGCCTACAATGACTGAATTTAACAGCACATAATTTTGAAGCATCAATACTACAGCATAAGGAATCCACTAACTTTAGCAATATTTGCTGAATAGCAGAGCACAACATGCATTTTCCATAGTAGAGACACCTGATAATCTGAGATGGCTACTGTTTCTTACCAGAATGAAGACTACAACATGCTATTACAAATCAAACAAATTAATGCTGAGTTTTGTGAATTGTTTGATTTGTACTTAAACAGCAACAAAACTGTGGGAAGTTTTGTAGAGTTTCATGACATCATTGTCCAGCTTCTTTCAAATATAAGGACATCCTTGTGAGCTTAAGATTTACAGTACCTTTCTTCTCTTATTTGTAAGCACCTCTTTCCTGAGAAAAATCTTACCAACACTCTACTGTTACTGGCTACCCACCTTTACAAACTGTCATGCTGCACCAGAATCTACACTATTGACAGGTATTAATTACAATGCCTCATCATGAAATGAAAAACTTTTGCGCCAAGATTTGTGTTCAATTCTTCATTATTTCTAAACTACATTGAAGGCAGCGCAGCAGTACAAAGAAGTTACTAACATAAGGCCCACAGAAGAAGCTACACAGTAACACAAATAATTTGGTGCTGAGTTACTTGAACTTGGGATACAGCTCTGCACAGGCTGCATTTGCCTGAATTGCATTCTCTATCAAGTCAGCTGTCTTTAAATGCATTGTTACACTTCATATATTCAAGACATCAATAGCATTACTTACCCTATATGTGTAACAGCATCCCTGTTTTCACATTCAGTTGTCCATATTGCTATTTTATCACCCTTAGTTCTAACATTAACAACAGCACCACATACATCATCACTGTAGTCATCAAACGACTCCCCAATAAGGCACAGCAGCTACAAAACAAAGATTAACCATTAAAAGTGGCAGTTCAAAGTCAGAATCCTGCTGCATTGGCAAACACTCAGTGTACACCAGGGACTTTGAAGAATACTACATTTTACTGCTTATAGCCACCTGCCATACAGCAATCATTTTCTGTTTATTGCAGTATCTTCTTGAAATTCCAAATGTTACAAGTGAATGCAAACTCAGTTGTAGCAGGGTATCTTCATCCTATTTTGAGTTTCCTATCTCTCAAGTTCTGACACAGTTGATCACTTATGTAGTGTTGCCTCTCATCCCATCCTCCCAATCCAAAACCAGGTAAGAATTAAAGGAATTTATTCTTTTTTCTAAAGTACATTTAACGCAGGTAGACAAATCCAAAATTTCAAGTGTTGACACTCATTATCCAGGAAGAACCTGTGAAGAACTATTTGGGCAACATGTCAGCTACATAAGGTCCAACTTCAGTTCTGAAATATATCAATTCAGAGGCAAATCAGACTGCAGCTTAGATGAAAAGTGCCACCTAATGAAGCGTTGCTTCCTATCAACACTCAGGCAGCTTCAAAGTTGCCACAGCCTCTAAAAGTGGGAAGCAGTCATCCGGTACAGTGTGTAATGCAAGCACAACAATACAAACATACAAGTGATGCAAGATTCTCCCCCACAGATTTCTCATGGTGAAGTTTGGAATTGGCAAAGGTGGTATACTTCAGGAACATCAGACCGAGTTAGGTCACATCCCTGTACAATATGCTAACTGTGAAAGTGATATTTAAAATCTTCAACTTGCAACTTGTAAAACATGCAATTTTCAGATTTTCAAAACTGATATATTTCTTGTGGTTAAGACAGACTCATCTAGTCCATGCTGAATTAAAAGTCCTTCTGCACGCTGAAGTATTAGTCTCGAAATGGGCACTAGTTTACTTCACTTGCAGAGTACCGTTAATATAATGGCAGTGTATTTATTTTCCAGAATCACTTATAACATTTGGAAATTCAACACACTTGTAACTTTTTGAACAAAGCAGGTCTTTCAGTACCTATGAGAGTTGCAAGGGCTGACTTCATCAAGAAATACAAAAAGGACAAAGTGTGCTACTGAATAAATCAGGTATAACTACACATACTTTAAATGTTACACCCAATTGCAGGATGTACACATTCAGTAAGTAATGAAAGCTGTAAACTTTTAAGTTTAAATCACACACAAACATCCAAAATATTGATCAACAGCCTTAGTACACATACATGCAAAGACAACTACCATGCTCAATAAACACTTAAGTACATTCTTCATGAATGCTGCACAACAGGGGGAAAAAAGTCTTCTCAAATGAATTTAGTTTACAGTTAAAGAATGGTAAAGATCATTAGGTTATAACAAAAATTTGTTCCAAAGGGAAGCGATAAAGGAAGAGGTTTTGATTTTTATTGGAGAAAGTTGGTCACAAATAATTACTGGAATTAGAAGTGAGAAGGTTGTTTTAGAGTACATATACCAGTCACCTGGGTATTTGGGCTCTGTGCCACTGCTTGCTGCTAAACAAAGAGCAGAGCCCTCTAGCCTTAAGCCTACATAGACTATCTACATGTTTCCAATCCATATGTAATGGTTATTAAGAGTCAGAAGGACTTATATGGGCATTTAGGGAGAGAGGCCAAGAACACACAGCAAGACATTTATTTACTCATGTGCAGTCATATTGCCTAGTAGTGTAATGCTCATTATCCTTTCTTCAAATCACTACTACAGTGACTAGAAAGATCTTAATAGCTCTGGTATTTTGGACACCTCTGCTTCGATCCTGAAGGCCACTTTTCCCTCTCAAAGGGGTGCAATACTTCTTGCCTCTCACACAAGCAGGGAAAAAAGATCAGAGATTTGAAAAATTGCCTTGCATTGTACTGCCTGCAATCCGTGCCCCTAAAACCCAGATCACACCAGACTCTTCAGGCTATTCCGAGTCAGTTCCTAGACAGTACAGTTGTATCCTTTTCTACAACACATTTACTGCAACCCACATAATCTCTAGAAGTGTATTTATAAATAAAAAAAATCTATTCCAAAAAGATAACAGCAATGGAAAAAAGTATTTTTATAGTGCATAGGAAGATTGTGCTATTACTTGCCTATCCTAGTGTCAAGTACAGAAAGAACAAAAATAAATATTTCTTTCAGCAAGACCAAAACCTGACAGCCATTCACTTGTGACAATTTGTTTTACAAATACTCTTACATTTTAAGCAGCTTGGGAGCTGCTGTGACATTTGGGAGTCACACACAAGACGAAGTATTATTTTCCAAGTAGCTCGACAGCTATTCTGTACATTCCACAGGAAGCCATTAATCGGTCCTGTACAATCATGTCTATTGCTGCCCATTGTAAGAAAGTATTCAATAGAATACAACACTGAGCATCACTATTGAAAATTATGTTCCAAATACAGCCTGTCAATAAAAACTTACAGGATACTGTGCTGCCAGGAAGTTAGAAGTCTAATGTGGCACAGGGAAAGAACAAAGCAGTTAAAAGTATTAAACACAAATGCAAGATTCTTCAGTTGCAACTTCTAAGGCCATAGAGCTTACTGTCTCTAGCCAGAAGCGATCTAGGTCACTTCGTCTCTGCTGTTTGTTTAGTGTAATTAGCCATCGTCCTCCTCGCTTGTTTTTTTCATCTTCCCACATGGGTTCAATCCCATCCTGCAAAGAACAGCCAGAAATTAAAACAGAATTGATCTGTATTTTTCCTAAAGAATAACCAAAAGGCCAGTGATAACTGAAAGAGCAACTTAAGAAAAGAGTATAGTTTAAGATACATACCTGTCCAGAAATACTGTCTCATACCGATACCAAAGTTCCAAACCAGCTTAAAAAGTGAACTTTCTCTAACAAATTTTTATTTCTACAGAAGAATCACAGCCCTGGCAAAAGACTTGGCTACACAACACTACATAAAAAACCCCCCTGTGGAAACAGGCAAAGTCAGACATCCACTTTGCCCCATATGAAACCAGATAAAATTAGCAGCTACATTCTGGAGTCCTTATTTTAAGTCTTGGTCTCACTGCAACACTGGTCAAGTGCTTTGCTTATGCATAAAGATTACTTCACTGAAGCAGACACTGTTGGCAGTCTCTCTCAATGACTTCCTGCACACACAAGGTGAGAATAAGAGGGTTTTCATTGCCAGGGCCACAAAAATCAACACACTATTTTGAAGCAAGTTGCATTCTGATCCATGCTTTACCAATGGTCCTGCACTGAATTAAATGACTCTCGATGCACTGATCCAGCAAAGCAGCCAGCTGCCACTCCCATAACCACAAGCTACACTGCACTCCAGGAAAGTCAGTCATTAAAAAAAAACAGGTAACTGTCTAGACAGAGAAATTTGGTTAAGAAACATCTATTAAGAGAGCCAGACTACAGAGCTTTGGCTGAAAACTAAGTGTTCAGCATGCAGGATGGAGTGGTGTCAGCTCACTTAAATTTAACACTGGCAGCTGCAGAGCTCAAACTACTTCACCACCTTTAAGAGGAACTCTTACGAGGTCACGATTGAAGGACAACAGCAAGAGACTGCTCAGAGGCCTGCAACAGTTGCCAATTCTGTACCTGTTCCATGCAGTTAAATAATTAAATTATTGCTGACTGATGATATGCAAACACAGAATAGATACACATACTTAAAACACAAATTGAGGATTCACGCAAAAAATACAAGCATAATCCATTGATATCCTAACCTCTGAAGGGCCTACAGCTTCTTAAAATTTAGTAGTAAGGTTTCTCAGTCACCAAAAACAGTTACCTTCAAAACCCAAGCATCACCACCTCTTACCCACCTAAAGCTGCTGAGATTTACAAACCTCAGTTACAAACTACGTACACAGCCTACTGAGGTATCCCAGCAAGTAAGTATGTTTCATATGCAAAGGAGGAACCAGGCACCAGTACTTAGGCCATTATTTAGGTATTTGAATCCAGAAAGGAAGCAGTTAGAAGCACTTCGGAGAGGTCAGGATTTAATTTAGAGCTCCAGTTCAGATCCTAACTCCAGCAGAGACAAGATTGCATGTACACTTTCTCATCAGCGTTTCCTACTCACTAGTCTGAACACTTCCTCAGCATGCTTTAAGTGTCAGTGTTGGGTACAATTTTCTATTTCATGCATCAGTAACACGGCATGTACCTGGTGGTGTAAAAATTAATTATAGGAGCATTGCACATCAGCCTAGTAGTGCTCATAAAAAATACTGGAGAAATTGCAGCCTCACACAGAACTCAGACATTTTAACACATTTCATGTCACACCAAATGACAGAGCTGGAACACTTTTCATATTATAAAAATTATTGAGACTTAATTATTTGCACAAGCATCTCGAACACAGAATGAAGACAGAAAGAGCAACAGAGTAAAATGGACTGTCTTTGAAGTGTGTTGAAGAAAGTACTTGAATTTTCAGAACTAGTGACAGCCTGATTTTCAGAGGGCATGTGGTTGGGACTTCCTAAGAAAATTAACACCTTCAGGACATTCCCAACCATGTTCCTAAATATCTGAAGTACGATATTTGGACAGTGTCTTGCTTAGCCAAGAAAGCATTGATCAACATCCATAATTGAAGAAAAAAAGGTTAGCAAGCATACCTTAAAGAGCGAGTAGTCACAACCAGGCATTAAATTACTAGAGAGCTGGATATGGTTGTATAAACTATTGGAGGGAAAAAAGCAGGATTAAAAACTAAGCATTATTTTAAGGTACAAAATTCTTCAAGAATTTAAGACATATGACCAAATAAAATACAAAAAATTGAAAAACACTGAATTTATTTCAGAAGCAACCCTATGTCCTAAGTATTTTTCAGCAGTATGAAAACATTAGCTTTAAGATGTTCTGGGCTTAAAGAAGCGTAATGGAAACTGGTTTATGAACACTTGCTGGATTCCTATGCAACAATACCAATGCTTCTTTTATACCTAGTCCGAACAAAGTTATTAGGAACATAACTCACTAAACTTTCATGTCAACCAGTTCTGTGTGCATGTGTATTCTGTACATATACATAAATGAAATAAGGGTAATTGTTTATATTTCTAAGGCTACTCTCTCTGCAGAGAATGGTTTTAGGAGAAATATTCAACCTTGTTGTTTAATACAATACCCTAGCAATCAAGGCTGTAGGCCTGATAATTCAAATTGAAATAAGGACTCAAAAGGCAAGAACAGATGACTGAAACAACAGAATCTAAAATATATACGCCAAATTAAATTTACAACTTTGCAATTCAGAGAAAAAAAAAACAAACCCAAAGGAGTACATACTGTCACCTCCTCTAGCAAGAAGATAGATGCTTTTTTTTTTCCCCTTGAACTTTTAAGGTCAGACTTCAGAAAAAGGACTGTACATATCACAGCAACCTGTAGTCCAAGACCAGGTATGGTCCAGCACCAAAAAGGTAACTAATTACTGCTATGTTCTAACAGTTAGATTTCAAGCATAGTAATTTATAAAGCCAGTTACAGATTTACCAGCTTCCCTCCTTTAAGTTTACCTTAACCTTAGTATTTTCTCCCCAGAACAATACACCTATTTCCCACTCTGACCACAATGGCCTACCTTCAAAGGCTTTGTTCTTGCTGTTTGAGCCTAACTGCTTTCGTAGACCTTCAATTTAGAATGAAGGTAGTGTCTTCTGTAACCTGTAATGAACTTCTTTCAAGGATGCCATTAATCTGCATCAATCTCCCAAGTACTATACTCCAGATTCAGGCACTCTTGAACATAGTGAGCCAGATGTCTGATAATTTAATCAACTAGCAAAATTTGAGGCCCAGGAAGTGACAATCAGTTGGCTACAAGAATTTACAAATTCATGTTATTATGAAATAGCTATGGCACAAATACAATTTTCTACATGTATGTCATGTACATATGAATGTAAGTAGTGTTGCAGTGTTAACAGAAAGACAATGTGCATTTGAAGTATGAAAAATTTCTCCAATCACATTTAGTCGAAAGGTTACATTCTACCACATTCTGAAGAATGGGGCAGACCTTACCTTCAATTTTGCAAACATTTCAGATTACACCCAAAAAGGAGCCGCTAATGAAGTCCTTTATGGTTTTTTGGACTTTGGTTTAAGCTTTGCCAACGTATGCCAGGATTATTATGCAGATTGAAAAATCTTTACTTACGCCCAAAAATCTTCAACAGTATCAAACTTTGAGATAAGACGAAGATTTGCTTGCCAAGTTTTGCTCTTGTCATTTTTAAAAAACCAGAGTGCCCATCTAAAGGAAAACAAAATAAAACAATAGCATCTAGAAATTGAAGTATACTAAAAATAGAATTATTTGTATTGTTATATCCAAACTAATTGCAAATCTTAAGATATTATCAGCATGGAAGTTAGTTTTCATCAATAAGCTACACGAGAAACTCAGTTCTCAAATCCAACTCTTTGCAGATCAGCAGTATTTGCGTTCCCATTACAAGAATCATGGCAAACTTGATCAATCCGTTTAGGCAAATATTTTAAGTAGCTTTGAAATATTTCTAAGACTCTCAACCTCTAAACCTCAGATGTTTCTCCTTGCTGCTACTGCTAAACTACAATGCCCTACTGCAAATAACTGATTATGGTCCAAAACACCACCAACTATTCAAACTAGGAATAGTTTGCACAGTTGCCTTTCCAGTAATTTCTTTGTAAAGGTTACAAAAGCTCACTCCAAAACTATACAGGACATGAAAGTTTCCCAAGCACTCATACTAGGAGAGCATAAATTTTTAAAAGGGAAGCTGCATTAAGCTTAATGGCGACAGTCTTAAAAAAAAAAACCCACCAACTTTAAGGGTTTCAAGTTTTTAACTCTGCATCTATGAAGACAAGACTAAATGAAAATTTTTCCATCCAATTTTCTTCATCATTAACTCCAGAGTACTAATCTCAACACATATTATAAATTAAAACTTTTCACACAAAGATGCTCTTTCTGGATCTAAAAAGGATGATTTAAAATGCTAGAACAGGATACCTGATGAGGCATTTGACAAAACAGGATTATTTTTCATTCTGATAGTTGCAGTAGTGTTGAAATCACTCAGGTTAGTACTGGAGTAGATTTATCTTCTCACAGTAGAGTACTTTAAGGTGTCAATCTATTGTTTTAAGACCTTTTTCCTGACATTTCAAACCTTGTTTTAAAACTTTACTATTTTCCAGTAATAGCTCCACTACCACTTGTAAAGGACTGTCAGGACCAATTCAATCAAAGTGTTCAGAAGAAAAAAAGGAAGGATGGAAGCTGAAAAACAAGGGAAAATGGGATGCACACAGCACAGCACTACAGTGCAGTTGGTTCTCCACACTTGCTCAAAACTTAGAAAAAGGGTAAGATGTCATTTGGTAAAAGGTTCACTTTGGGGCAGGCACCTACCTACCAACATTAAGTACTGAGCGCTCCACATCAGCTCTTCAGCTTACTTGGAGAAAATTACTTCCTAACTGCTCTTTTTGAAGTACGTGTATGCTGCTGGAGTAACTTTTGTGCACATTTAATGGAATTCAACCTGTAAGCTTATATCTTGACTGCAGAAAGATAGTTCAAGTCAAGATTTTCAAGTACAAAGCTTCTTGGTAAAGTCCTCACTGTCTCTACAGCTCAGGAAAAAGCTGAGTAGAAACTTTTAAGGATTTTAAGACATACCTGTTTTTGCACACTGAACACAAAATTCAGTAAGAGGGCTTTGATTTTTTAATAACTTTCAGCTATACTTTTAATTACTGCTCCATGTTTTTCTTGTGAAACAAGAAAAATCTAAGTGCCTGACAGTTTTTTCTCTTGGTGACACATTGGTACAAATGTATGCATTTGCACTTTGCAGGGTTTCTCCTGCTGTGCTTCTTACAGATAATGAAACAATATTACTGTAGACACCAACCACTCATATGGTCAAGTCTAACATGTTCTTTGGCTGATTAACAGCGATTCTACTACTTTCAGATCCAAACAGGCAAAAAAAAGGTTAAGATATGAAGGAGTAAGACTCTGATAAGAAATAAGAATAAGAAAGTCTTTATCACTGGCACCTTAACTGCCCAAAATACAAGGCAGAATGGAAGGTTTTCCAATTGTGCTTGGCAGCAACTTCATCTCAGTGTCAGTCTCTTAAACATCACACAAAAGTAACTAAAGCTCTGCTTGCCTCCAGCTAAAAGCAAAGCCATGCCCTTTCCAATTACCTGGCTGCATTATGAAAATTTGCAAAGATTTTCAGCTTCTGTAACAACACTACATGAAAAGGCTCTAAATTACAACAGGATCAGATTCTATTTCCTCTACAACCTCACTGCAAAACATCTTCAAAAAAATTGAGAAGTCTCACAATGCTGCTAGAAAACATAAGGTAAACAAAAGAGCTGTAAAGCCACAGTCATCCTTCTGTCTTTGGTGAAATTACAATCATGCTTCTGTACTATTTACCTGTTTTGTAGTGGATGCTTAATATACTGTTCAGGGCTGGCAACCTCCTGACTAGGTGCTGGATCAGTTTTCTCCTCTTCTGAAGGCTGAGGGTTGGGAGTGGTTTCCTGTTTGGAGAAAGGAGTTATTAATACATTCCTTCTCAATTTTTATTGAGGTAATTTAGTTCTTTGAAGTAACTTTAAGAAGGTTGAAGCTAAGAATTCCTCTAATTCACCTTGGATTAGAGGCCCAAATCACATTGTGGAAGCACAATCTGCATTCCCTTTATTCTTCAACATCTGAACAGGTCCTACAATAAATACTAACTGCAGGAATTCACATTCTGCTGTTCAGTGATTTGCTTCCTGTATCATTTGTTACCAGAATGGTTTACTTGACACATTTGTCTTATTTAGAAAAAGTTCTGAGAGTTATTGCAGAAATATATGGTATACTATGTTATCTAGAATATGCACATCCAAAAATTAATTTCCAGAATAATAATTTCAGAAGGAATTTTTTACCAGTTTCTGACAAAGCATCATTGGAAACTGATGTACAGGCCCTGTTTACTTAGAAAAAAACCCTGTTACTACAAGTAGGATACATGCCTACAGTTCTCAGGTCTGAAATCAGCTATTACAAGCACCTAGAAACCAAACCAGTAAGTAGTTTTCTTTTTGTTTGCAACATCACTGCTAACAAAACTTCAGGCACCAAACAGCAGAATTTAAACACCTATCAGTTCCCAAATTTCAAATTGAAATAAATGTAATTACACATGTTTACCACAGATTAGACTGGTTCCAAATATTATTTTTTCAAATCTCTAGAGACAGTGCTAGAGATGTCAAATATACTTTAACATGAACGAGTGAAATAATACATGCCCTTGGCATGCAACCCCCCTCAAGCTTGTCATTCAGTTCGAGAAGCCACTGTGTCAGGTTTGAAATTCTAATGCCATTCCTTCAAAACAGGGAACACAAAGCTTTATTGTGAGGCCAACTGTCCCTGCCAGTTACCACCATCCCTCCCTAATCTGTGATCTGTGCTAGAATATGAGAGACAAGAAATGAGAGCTAGAGCTCATTCCCTACGGCTAGCACAAAAATGCCTCTACAGCTGACCCTGTGAAAGAAAAAAAAGCACTTCAGTAATATAAACAAATACTAACTACAGCAGACCCAAAGACTCTAGCCATTCCTAAATGCAGCAATACAAAAGTAGGACTTAAAAATTAATTTAAACTTAAGAGAACAAAGCAATGTAGGGGTAGATTAAGTAATGGTTAAGTCATCTAATTAATGGAACAGTTTACTCCAGACTTCCATGTTACTCAGTTTATCATCGCTAAAGCTGCTGAAAAGTGGAATGGATTTGAAGTGATAACATAAACACTGTTTAACCTTCACAGTCCCCAGCTGTCAAACTCTTCTGGTAACACCTAAAGATCTGTCTTAATAGGGATTTTCTTTTCATATATTTACCATTATTAAGCATGATACTACGTTTTACTTCAGAGAAGTTACACATTTATGCTTGAAAATAATTAAGTGTGCTTTAGTTTAACAGCCCACCTAGAAAAAAAATCTCAGTTCAAAAGCTAATTTACATCATATTTAAGAATGCTTTCATATGCTCCCATGTTCACAGTGAAAAGACTGAAATGCGGAGGTCTTATCAGGGGCAGTGACAACTAGGACAGTGCTTTGATTTACACAGCACAAGGGGCAGGTAGTACAATTTCCTGCCTCTTAATAAAACTAAATGCTTTCTGAAGATTCCCCACTGGGGAACATTACTGACAAAACCCACAGAAGTAGTGTTGAACAATCTGTCAAATCTCCTTCAGTGTAATACTATGAAAAGCTAAACGGATCTTCAAAAAGCTTAGCAAGTGCTTCAAATTCTAACTAGAATAAAATTCCTAGTGTTAGCCTCATTTATTTTTATGTTGATGAGATCCAATAGACACCTTTCCCTTTAGTCACATATAACAACCCTACAGAACAAATTAAGATGGTCAATGCACGAAGGCTGTAAAATACACCAAAGAAGCATTTAAATATTTCCTCCTCCAAGTTACTGTTTGTATTATACTACAAAAAAGTCAAGTACAGACAACTACAATTTAAGTGCTGCCCCTTCAGGGGCTTTTAACTAGAAGAGTTAGAAATATTACATGTGCAAATACAATGAGCATACAAGAAAAATCTTGTTGATATTTTGGAATTAAACTAAGCACTAGGTTTTGTGATAAAGCTTGCTTTCATTCACAACACTCTGAAAGTTGTGACATCTAATATTCACAACTGATTTACAAATGCTATTACACTAAACATTTTTACATGAAATAGACTCACTCTTGACAAATGCAGAGTACATTCCAAAAATAATTTCAGCTGAGAATTTCATTTGTGTTTGCTCAGCAAATAGCTTTCAATATACAAAGAGCTAATTCAACATTCTCCCTGGTCAGTCTTCCAGAAGTACCGTAACTACATAAACTGGAAGAATCAATACAAAACTACCAAGAACAAGCAGGGCTATGCCATTTCATAACTTCTAATACAAAACAATGTCAGAAAGGATTAAGGTAGCACCTCCAGACAATTAAAAAAAAACACACGACCCTCAATACCTGCCCAGTATACCAATGGTCACCCTTCACAGCTACATGAAAATGCATTTCTGAACAAATGGAAGCCATCTGACTCAGCACAGACATTTAGTCACCACAATAACAAGTCCCTTAAAATACTTTTGAAAGCTACGTAGCATTAATGAAACTCAAACTAACCACTATTTCAAGCTCCTGTCCAACACAGTGCATGACACCTTACCTCCAAGGCCCAGCTAACTATGATAGTGACCCAAGATTATGCCACTCTCCTCAAAAACTAGCCCAGCCAGAAGAGATTTTTTTTTTTCTTTCAGCATCAGGCTGCCCATCAAGCTGTACACACCAGAATAAACCTGGAAAAAGGTGTAAAGTTGGAAGCAGAGCTTTCTACCACAAAACAGTTGTTTGGCTGGTCTCAGACAGAAGCCTAAAGCAGCTTGTTTTCACTACCTTTTATTTCCCACTGCCATCAAGAACAACAGAAAAAGGACTGTTTTCATTTTTGGCTGATTAATCACATCAGCTCAAATTTCCTTTCATCCTACCTTTATCTCACTGTTCTGGCCACCAAGCTAAAGTATTTGTATAGCAAAGCACTTTTCATTATTAGTCAAATACAAAGTATGCAAGTTCATTAATTGGCATTCAAAGTCTATTTCTTGTATCCACCCTCTTTCCAGCTACTGAAATTCTACCCCAAACCACAAGCATGCAGGTTTTAAATTCATATTGTATTTATAGAATCTTTTAAGTGGTATTGTATACGTTTTACCAATTCACACCTTGAAATCTTGCAATTGCTACACTATTAACTTAAAGCCAGACTGTCTCCACAAGCAGTTTCTGGACTACTAAATTTTAAATCCTTCACAATACTTTACTATTGCTCATAACGACTGCATTCTTTAACTTAAAATTGACTTTGAGTCTACTATTAAAATAATCCACCACTAGGTTTGCTGCTTCTAAAATAGATGTAATAAAATAAGGTAGTATTACCAGATAAACTGGAAAGCTTCATATGGCCAATCCTACTCCTCATACACAAGACGGCATGTAATTAAAAGTGACATTTATTCACTACCCACATGTTTTTTTGATGTAGGAATCAGCTTGCAGGAGTCCACGAAACATTTGCCTACTCAGCTTTTAATGACTGTGCATATCCGCACGTTACTTGGATTCTGACACTTGCAGATTTAATTGGTGTTATTTATTCTTTCTCCACAGCACATAATGACCAGCGTATCAAAGGAAGGTGTTCATGTCACAGGACAGGAAACAAATAGCACTTACAGTAAAAACTGCTTAATCAGGTTTTTCTGTTGAAGAGAACAACTAGCTTGACTAGGTTTCACCAAGTGTTTCCAGGTGCTGCCCAGATCACATTCATGTCATGTAATTGTCTACAGAAGTTTTTTAGGAAGTCCAGTTGAGAGAGCACACTATTTGTGTCCCAAAAGGACATAACCCAGCACTATTATGCATTCATGGTGAAAGTCAAGAGAATCAATTAGTGGAAGAGGCTTCCAACGTTTTCTTGCATTAAGCCAAAGTAAGTTACATTTGAGAGTTTCCACCTTCTTGTTTAGGTTTTCTAACAGAATGAGAAAACTGCACATCCCAGTTATCAGATGACATGCTTTTTTCTCTAGACAACTATCTGGTGGCCCTTATGCTTCTTGCAGAGAACTGCTACTACACTACAGTTAGGACAGCAATTCACAAGGCACAAATCGAGAGCTATTTATTTCAAAGTATTCTGGACGAAAAAAGGATTTAAGTCCACCAATAAGTATTATGTGCTGTAAGAAAACAAACCAAATAATGATCTGATGCGCAACTCTGAGAAATTAATATACAGAGGTAAAAAAAATCATACATAGTCTGCGTAATACCAACTGGAAGAGAGGTACCAATAGCCACCTGTTACCAATTAAACAGTGTTAAATAGCTTTCCAGACACCAGGACAGAGAAAAGTTTTCTAGGCATAACATAACAAGGCCTAATATGGAACAACTATCCTAACTGCATATGTTATTACTTAGACCACCACAGATTTTTAGAAAGGCATTCAGTTAGAACACAGACATGGGACATGATTTTAACTGAGTGACATCCCACCAAACTAGAAGTGCAACACACATGGGAGGACAGGAACAAGGCTGAAGTAGAAGAGTCACATGCTTCTGCCACAGTCAAAGGGGCATGCTGGTTTGTTTTTTTAGGAAATATATCACATTTTAAAAGATGGAAAGAATATTCACAGCCCTTTGACTTCTGAAAAATGAGTTACATACACTTGAAAGTACCCATCAGATTTTCAACATTTAATTCAGAACTTTATGACTAGAATCAGCAAACAAGTTACATGCTATATCAAAATACTTCAGTATCTTTGTGTTTTTTCTAGCTGCCCAAGCAGGCTGCCCTTGTGCTACCACTTCTTAACCCAGTTTGCAGTCTGCTGTTGCCTTTGCTACTGGAACATGAAATCTACTCATGGGCTAAGCTGACTTTCCACATCCATTTGACTCACAGAGGTCTATGAGGCCAGATAGGATCCACCCAAGGGTACTGAGGTAGCTGGCAGAAATGCTCACCAAGCCACTTTCTATCATTTATCCAGCAGTCACGGCTACCCAGGGAAGTCCCGGCTGACTGAAGTTAGCAAATGTGACACCCATCTACAAGAAGGGCCAGAAGGAGGATCCTGGGAACTACAGGCCTGGCAATGCGACCTTGGTGCCAGGGAAGGTTATGGAGCAGATTATCTTGAGTGCCATCATGCAGCATGTACAGGACAACCAGGTGATCAGGCCTAGACACCATGGGTTTATGAAAGGCAGGTCCTGCTTGACCAACCTGATCTCCCTCTATGACAAGGTGACCCACTTAGTGGATGAGGGAAAGGCTGTGGATGTTGTCTACCTAGACTTTAGTAAAGCCTTTGAAACAGTTTCCCACAGCATTCTCCTGGAGAAACTGGCTGCTCATGGCTTGGACGAGTATCCTCTTTGCTGGGTAAAAAAATGGATGGATGGCCAGGCCCAAACAATTCTGCTGAATGGAGTTAAATCCGCTTGGCAGCTGGACACAAGTGGTGGTTCCCCAGGACTCAGTATTGGGGCCAGTTCTGTTTAATATCCTTATCAATGATCTGGACAAAGAGCCCAAACAATTCTACTGAATGGAGTTAAATCCGCTTGGCAGCTGGACACAAGTGGTGGTTCCCCAGGACTCAGTATTGGGGCCAGTTCTGTTTAATATCTTTATCAATGATCTGGACAAGGGGATCCTGGTACCTCAGGAAGTTTGCAGACGACAAAGTTGGGTGGGAATATTGATCTGCTGGAGGGCAGGGAGGGTCTACAGAGGCATCTGGACAGGCTGGATCGATGGGCTGAGGTCAACTGTATGATATTCAACAAGGCCAAGTGTCAGGTCTTGCACTTCAGCCACAACAACCCCATGCAACACTACAGGCTTGGGGAAGAGTGGCTGGAAAGCTGCCCAGTGGAAAAGGACCCAGGGGAGTTGGTCAACAGTCAACTGAATATGAGCCAGCAGTGTGCCCAGGTGGCCAAGAAAACCAGTAGCATCCTGGCTTCTATCAGAAACAGTGTTGCCAGCAGAAGTAGGGAAGTGATTGTGCCCCTGTATTCAGCACTGGTGAGGTCGCACTTCGAATACCATGTTCAGTTTTGGGCCCCTCACTACAAGACCTTGAGGTGCTGGAACGTGTCCAAGGAAGGGCAATGAAGCTGGCAAAGGCTCTAGAGCACAAGTCCTGTGAGGAGCAGCTGAGGGAACCAGGGTTGTTTAGCTTGGAGACTGAGGGGAGGCCTTATCACTCTCTAAATGACCTGGAAGGAGGTTGTAGCAAGGTGGGTATAGGTCTTCTTGCAAGGAAGAAGCAATGGGACAAGAGGAAACAGCCTCAAGTTGCGCCAAGGGAGGTTTAGATTAGATATTAGGAAAAATTTCTTCACGCAAAGGGTCATCAGGCACTGGAAGAGGCTGCCCAGGGAAGTGGTTGAGTCACCATCCCCAGAGTATTTGAGAGACATGTAGATGTGGTGCTTAGGGACCTGGTTTAGTGGTGGGCTTTGCAGTGCTAGGTTAAGGGTTGGACTTGATCTTAGAAGTCTTTTGCAACCTAAATGATTCTACGATCTGTAAGTTCTAAGGCACTCAGACAAGAAAACAAAAACTTCCCAAAATTTCTGAAAAGAACAGTTCAGATGACTCAATGGACAAAACACCTCTAATCTCCCTGCACGCTTCTACACAACAGACACAAAAGCACTCGAAGTTACTGCAAGTACATTGGGCCACTCATACAACCAAGCATAGAGTTTTTTTATCAGCTGAAAAATTAAGACACATTCAATCTTCAGAAGAGATTTTAAAACAAAAATGTATAACATATACATGCTCAAGAGGTCAGTCTTCAACCCAAAAAATGAAGTACTAGACATACTACTGGTATGCCCGATTATTGTAAAGGATGTAATGTACACCAGCTACTTTGATGAACATCACTGAGCACGATGAAAACTGACCATGATTTAAAAGACTATGTTTAAAAAATTGTTTTGCACATTTAGAAGAGATCCTTAAACAGTAAAAAATTTTCTGCCTTACATCCATTGTATAACATTCAAGAACAACTGCCACTTTCAGACAGCTAACAGTTAACACAGCTAACACTTATATTACATAGCACACCTAAATCTGTAGATCACATACTTAATACCTTCATAATGTGAATGTTTTAAAGAGGAACAGGTTTTAGGACTTAAAAGAAATTAGTGACTGCTTTAAGTTTCTAGGTTAAAAATAGTCTCTAAACTTATGTTTAACCTTGACATTAGAATATTTCAAAAGTGAAAGACAAATTTATTTGAGGAAAAGAGTCACATTAACTCACTTTTAAAATCCATATTTCTTTCACAATGCAGGCTCTCTACCAATATACCTCATTTGATTCTTCCCTCTATCCCCTCAAAATTCACCCTGAGCTTTACAAAGCTGCCAGAAGGGTCACATTTTCTCATCAAAATTTCCCATATACTTCTACAACTGCAGGTAGTATTAGGAAATGAAACACAACTCAGTCTTATATCCAATTTTTATGCCTTGCCTTGAAATAAGCTTGACATTTATACACTCTGTGAAATATATTTTTTTAAAATTGCTTTCAGGAGAATGTTTATCTCAAAAAATTTACAAGTTGTCCAACATCATCCTCCTCTTAGAGGAATCTTTGTATTCAGTCAGAAACATAATTTACAATTCTATAGTTTTTGATGATATTCTCAATTATTAAACAGCAGGCAAGATACATTTATCCTGCATCATTTCAGAAAAATGTGATGAGCAAGCAACTGTGTTCACAATACTACAGCTGAATACTACACTGATTTCAACCATAGCAGGTCACCTACTATGTTACAACAGAAATACCTCATAATAAGAGTAAGTCTAAAGTTAAACATGGCTTGCACTTAATTTGCATGCTGTCTGTCAATAATACAAAAGAAATATCTTTCAGCCTACCTTGAATTTTAGGAGATATTTTGAACTTTTCAGAATTTTGAGGCCCTACACCACTATGTTTATAACACCTTAAGATAATACTGTTTCATTTAAATAAAGTTTTGAGTCCTACCTACTGCTGATTAGCTTTTTAAAGAAGCATTTTTCAAATTATACGTAACAGAAGTTTCACCCATGTATCTTAAAATGTGGAGTTAAATTCACAAGACCTGTATTTGCGCACCTGTAACAATAACTGCCATGAAGCAAAAAAAAAAAAAAAAATCAAAGAACCATGATGCCCATTTCCAATTTGAATGATGAGGGATCAGATGCTCACGTGTAAGTTACTTCCACATGATTTATACGCACTTAGAAGTTACAGGTTTTGTGTGGCTACATTTTAAAGTCACCTTTGGTAAATTACTGTTTACTAAAGCATTGCTACTGGTTTTGTTGTTGACTTTTTGGACTTTTGCACAGTGTTATCTGATCACATTTAATCCTCAAAGGCTACCATATAACCACACTCTAACAGGACACACTCCTGAACATTCTCACAAATTAATCTAGAATAATCTTAAAAGAAAAACAATCCGGATAGCACAAGGAAAACTTAGTTTTAACCTGTCAGTGTTGCAGAGGCTTAAGTTCTCCCTGCAGCGGAGAAGTACAACACTGTGCAACAGGTCTATATTTATTTACAATAATATTGCTTTTCTTAGCAACTTCCATGGGACTCTCTACAGTACTCTCAAGTTTCAATATTCCTAAAGAGTTTGAAGCATTTTTTCCAGCCTCTTAACAAGACTTAAAATGTATATTATATTTGAGAGCATGGAAGTACTAGAAACATCACTGATTTTAGTAGCAGCCTACATAAAAACCTAAACCACACAACACAAAGACAGTTGTGTTTTGCATTTCTTAAGACACATTTTCACACGAGGGAAGCATCACAGATGACAGCTCTACAAACCTAGGTCCAGATCCTGAAGGTCAGCAACAGAAAGGCTTCCCTATGATCAAGAGGTAACCCAATCCCTAACCACACATACAATTGTTGTATGTGTGTTCAATTGAAAAGTACATAGTATTTCCACAACATTATGCATCTATGACCTCAGTCACTATGCAAGTCTAACTTTAAGCTTAGGTAAGAGAAACGTGAGACACCTAGAAGGACAATAAACAAAAATGTTATTATTTAAATAAATTTTAAAATAAGCAAGCATAGCTGATATTTGTTTCCTGAAGTCAAACATACTTCAACTATGGCAGAATATTCAACAGCAGCATTACTTGAACTGTTGCGAGTGTTGGTCTATCTTCCACTTTTACTGCTTCAGCATAGCTGTTTGTTACTGCATGGTGAACTGGATCTGGGAAATCAGTCTTGCTTGGAAATGGAGTGGCAAAATCAATTGTTTATTTTCGACTAAATTAGGCCCCAGATATAGCTCAACATGCAACCTCATGCTTATGCAAGCACAATGGAGAGAACGGTGCAGACACACTTTCGCCAGTACCACAGCCAAGAAAGACACCAACCCATGCCTTTAGAGTCGTTTCAATTTCCAGTGGACATCAGTATTACAAATTATTTATCATAACCCCTGCTAAGCTCCACGGTCATCACAAAACCTGGTCTAGTGAAAGGAGCCCCTACCCATGCCAGGGGCATTGGAACTAGGTGACCTTTAATGTCCCTTCCAACCCAAACCATTCTATGAAAACACTGAGCTAAGAGGAAGCCCTCCTCTTCAGATGTGTGGGCTATATCTCAGAAAGATTAGTTTTTGGATGGGAATACAAAGTTTTTAAGACTGTGGCAGGAGAACGTGGGAAGGGTGCTGCCGGTGGCCCAGCTCACTGTCTTAACAACTGACAGTCTTCCTGTTCAGAACAGCTAATCAAGCAATTTATAAATGCTGACCAATTTCAATCTCTTCCTTGTAAGTAAAGGTGGGTTTTTTGTTGTTGTTGTTCATGGAAGAAAACTGTAACAGGAGGATCAATGTCTCTTACACAAAAGTAAAATTAGTCTTTATTGAAAAAGAGTGATTTTCAAACTTCAACGCATTTTGTCTAAATGTTACAAAGCCTCTCCAAAGTACACACTGGCTATTTATTCATAGTTGATAAGCAGCAGCAAGAAACTAGCCTTCCTGAAGTTTCTCATTTTCTTGAAACCCTAATACAGAGTCTTCTGCTGTCTACTCCTCATGACAGCATGCAGGATGAGAACAACAACTATACTTGGATCACTTCCAGCTGCTTCAGTTCTTTATGGAACTACAGGCTGGGACAATGTTTATAAAATAGTGCATAATATAATAAACATAACTTAATAGCTAGAAAAAGGGAAAAAAGAATTACCATGAAAACTGTTAAGAAAACTTGAGTAAAAATACCATTTTGAGCCAGAAAGATGACATAACCGGAAAAGGCCAATTTCGTTTGCAACACGCCTCGCGTCTTACCAGTCACACTGTTTTCTTGTTTCAGCTGCCAAACTCCCCAGCAGCGCATCTGCGAACTGGCAGCTCCTCGCCCCAGCGCAGCGACCCCGCGCCTCCTTATCGCGGGGCCTCTCGCCGCAAGCCCTGCGGCTGCCTGGAAACCAGGCCTTCACCGCCCCCCGCCCCGCCGGCAGGGCGCTCGCCGGCCGGCGAGGAAGGGCCCGCCCCCGGGTGACCGGCAAAGTCTAACCCACCGGTCTCCCCGGGCGGAAAGCAACATGGCCACCCCCACCGCGCCACATGCGCCGAGCTCGGCGAGGAGCCGCCCGCCAAGGCGGCCGGGCCGGCTCGCCGCCGCCTGGGGCTGCTGCTCCTCCCCGCCGCGCCTTCCGGCCCCAGCGTCCCGTCCCCGTCCCCCCCCCCACCTTGCCGCAGCGCCGCGGGGGCGGCGGGGCCGGGGCGGGCGGCGGGGGCCGCGGGCGGGGCGCGGCACAATGGGCGTCGCGGCGGCAGCCAGCGCCGCCGGCCCGCAGGCCTCGCTCCCGCCCGCCGGGCCTTGTCCCGGCCCGGCGCGCCCCGCACCCGTGCGGCGGGCGGCGAGGCCGGCACAGCCCTAACGGCCCCCCCATCCCGCGCAGGCTGGGGCTCCCCCTCCCCCCACTCCGTCCCCCTGCGTGCGCGCGCTCCCCGCCGGCCGCGCCGCCCATCCGCCTCCCGCCCGGCCGGGCCGGCAGTCCCCGCGGCCTGGGGGGCTGCGGCTCGAGGAGGCAGCAGCGGCGGCATGAGGGCGAAGAAGGAGAGAGAAAGACGGGCGGGAGAAGGGAATGAAACACTCACCGGTTCCACCGTCGCCATCTTAGATCGATCTGATCGCAGAAGCGCTGTGGGGAGGGGAAGGGGCGGAAAAAAAAACCCAGGTTCAAACCCGGTTGGCCGTCTGGCGGTCACGTGAGCCCGGCGGCCGTTTGGGAGGGGGGAGGGGAGGTGCCGGCCTCTGGGCGCCGGGCGGGGCGCGGCGCCTACCGGGAGCTGTAGTCGGCGAGCGCGGAGGAAGCCGGGAGGCCCCCTGCCGGCGAGGCACTGTCACGTGAGCAGGAAGAGGCGGGCACCACCGAGGGGGCGGGGACACCTGGCCGCCGCGGCGCGGTCGTCTGAAGGCACAGCGAGGTGACCGGCCTGTTCAGGGCCGCACCGGTTTAGGGCCCTCCCGTTCCCCTGAACTGCGGGCATGGGGCCCGTTCAGTTTGTCCGTACAGGAGGGGGCGCCTCGAAACAGCTGAGTTTCAGCTCTTGCCGAGGGAACACCTCCGGGCGCCCGAGCACCGATTCAAATGCATCATTCACCAGACAAGTCCAGTGTTTCAGATCATGCACTTTATTTGTTTGATCTAACCTGATATTCTGCCGATTCTACATTTAATTGACTCGGTACTCAGACCGGACTGAGACACGGCCAGTGCTTTGGACTCAACCAGGAAAAAAAAGGCAGCAAAGAGAGAAACCTGCTGCTTCTCAAACCCCATGGCCTGGACGCAGCTGCAGCTTGGCGCCGGGAGCCAGCACGTCCAAAGCGTGAGGCTGCCGGTGCCTGGGTACAGTCAAGACTCCTTGCAGGGAGGCAGAGGACAGCAGTGCAGGAAGCCAGAAGGTGGGATGCCCTCCCTGCATGGGGAGGTAGTTTTAACTCCTCTCTTTTATGCACGATAAGAGAAAACTGAGAGGCGCTTCTGTCTCTTCCCCTCACTATCCCAACTCTGCATCTGTCAGTACATGTAAACCCAGCCCATCTAAGACCTCCTTTTTCTTGTGAAAGGATGCAAACATGGAAACTCACACTACCCTCAGCCATCATGTCAGACTTCCCAAGCCTGTCTAGAGCTCATCTGAGGTGTGTGGGAGAAGGGAAAGGAGAGGTGCTTTCCTGCCAAGGAAAGACTAGCCATGTTTGACAACTAAGAGTGCTGAAGTTTTGAATGTTAGGAACAAATTGCCAAGCCCTGGACACCTTGGTCCAGCCATCCACATCAGGAACTTGGTCAAAGTGTGCTGCGGGTCCCTCTTAGCTCATGGGCCCCTGTTTCCTTCTTGTACCACGGGGAGCTGAAGGTGGCAATACTCAGCCAGACCTCTTCCCAGCATGGAAAGGCAATGCAGCCAGGGTGTGCAGGCTGGGCAGGCACAGGCATACAACGCTACCAGCAACTGTCAGGCATGTCTCTGTCTAGCACAAAACTGTCTCTCCCCAATAATTCAGAGTATCAAGAACTGTACTTAGCTCTAAGCACATGCCTATCTAAGGGATGCACGGGCACTGCATCTCTTAAGGACAGCTCCAGACACTGTCAACTCCCACCGTCCTGAGCACACAGGACACTGTATTCCTAAGCCCGTCTGGCAGTTTAAGGCACTGTGAGGCTCACCTAGGCACAGTGTCCTCTAACCAAATGTCTACCGCTTTGGTGGGCCACGGAACATTTTGGGTTTTATCTGCTCTTGTGCCTGCACATGAACTGCCATGCAGATGGGTCTTCTTCCCTTGGTCAGGATAAGTCTGAAAGTACAGAGGCATTTGTTTGTCAGTAACAACTCCAAAGCTAGTTTACTAAAAAGCTAATGTTTCCACGAGAGCAATCATGTCTGTTCCTATTTGCTCAGAAAATGTTTCAAAATACAGAATCCTGAGAGGTGGAGTCCTCTCAAAGAGAAGACAAAGACAGAAGGGCTGTCATTTTAAAACCAAGAGGCCTTAACGCCTGACACTGATGATGTTTTGCTCCACTGTTTTAACTGACTCAGTCTCTTTCCACCACCAATCAGAATCATATTTCTGACCATAGTAAGTACAGGGGTTGCAGCAGTAACATTTTCCCCAGCTTTTGGCCCCCAATTAAATGAATTAGAAGTTCTGAAAAATTTATTCCAGCCACTATGGAAGAAAACTATTGCTTTGCTGTGGACAAACTAGGGTTTGCAGAAATGAAACACAAAATGACACCTACCACAGCTGAAATTTTTGACAGTTCCACAAGAGATCAGAAGCCTGTAAAAGACACCTGAATTGCCACAGCACTCCTAATTTACAAAAAAGGGTCTAAAAATTAAATGGAGCTATTTTAAGAAATAAGATCTTAAGTAAGATCAGTGGAGCTGATATTTTAGACTGCAATTCATGAGCGAAACCAACACCTGATCAGATGAACAGCAGAAATACAGCAGTATGAGAGGTGTAACAGTATGTTTGAGCTCTAAGTTGGTTCCATGAGGGAAGTCTGTAGCAGTGCAGAATTCCTGTGAGCCACCGGAGAGAGACATTTAATTTTACTTCTGAAATGTTCCTTTCACAAAAGGTCTGGCAGGGGATCTGCACGCATCCATTCTGCTTTACCTGCTAAAGAGTTCGTTAGCAAGCAGGGTGTTTTCAGGCTTTGAGACAAGGCTCATTGCTTCACATTCCTGCAGTATCCCCTCTTCAGGGTGACCTAGAAATGGAGGCACAGCATGAGGAACAGAGGGGTTTTAATTATAGTGGTTAAAATGCTTTCAATTCCCCATAGAAATCTACCCTTTAAAGCTCTCTCCCTTGAAATAACTTTCCAGAGTTATTGCGCATCTCCTGACAGAAAGGAAGTAAGAAGTTACATTCCTGAGAACAGAGGAAATTAAGGGAGGTGACAGAGGGATTGAGATACACCTTATTCAGCTCTAAGTTTTAAGGGAACCAGGTATCTAAGGATGGTGTTGGGAGGATGTGAGAGAAACAGCTGTTTAGGAGAGAAGTGTGTGATTGGAAATAAATATTCCAGATGCTTCAGACAGGTACGCATTCACTTCTCTGCTCCAAGCAGCTAAGTTACCCCTTGCAAATGCAACTAAGACTATATAAGCCAGTTTTCTCCACATGCAGGTTGCCTCTTCAGGGAATTCAGTGCATTTGTAAGGCAGAATTTCCCTCTACAAAAGTCATGTTGACTCTTCCAAGTAGATCATACTTATCCAGGTGTCCGCTAGTTCTAATGCCCACCATAGTTTCTATTGATTTGCAAGAGAGACAGAGCAGACTTCCTGCCCCAGCCCATGAGGCACCCTGTCTTCCATGGAACTCTTTTTAAAAACTGACATCCCATTTGCCATCCTGCAGATGCCAGCTATCGGTACACGTCTAAAACTGTAGTTACATACACCTGTCAGCAATTTCCATCTGGTCCTAGTGTTTTTTTACTGCTCATTTTTAGCAGTTTCAACCATCCTCTCTTCAAAATCCCTTCCACTTCCAGGACATCCACTAGTGAACACTGACTCAAATAGTTTATGAACTTCTCTGCAACAGCCTGATTTTTCTTTGAGTATTCCTGTTAATACCATGGTTATCAATTAGTCCAGCAGACTTCTGGAAGGCTTCCTGTTCCTAAGGATTGAAGAAAGATTTATTATTAGCTTTGATTCCTTTCGGGGGACACAATCTAACTGTCTTCTTACATTTAATCTGCAGGAATATGTGGTTTTTTTCTATTTTTCTCATTTCAGTATTACTTCATCTTTTTTTAAAGAAAGCTTCTTGTTTCTAATAGCCTCCTTTAGCCTGTTGCTTACCTGTGCTGTCTCCCTTTTGCCCATTCTCAAGCCTTCCTTAACAAACCAAGTGCATATATCTGTACAGACCTTATGTTTCTAAAATGTGCACGTTAAAATAGCTTCCCTGCTGCCTCTAGGAATTTAACTTAGCTGCACTTTCAAAGCTACTTTCTAACAAACTCTCTTATTTTTACACAGAATCACTAGGTTGGAAAGGACCTTTAAGATCATCAAGTCCAACCATTAATCCAGCGCCACCATGTCCCCTAAACCATGTCCTGAAGCGCCACATGCACATGGTTTTTGAACACTTCCAGAGATGGCAACTCCACCACCTCCCTGGGCAGCCTGTTCCAATGCCTGACCACCCTCTCAGTGAAGAAATTTTTCCTAATATCCAATCTAAACCTCCCCTGGCGCAACTTGAGGCCATTTCCTCTTGTCCTATCACTAGTTACTTGGGAGAAGAGACCAACACCCTCATCGCCACAACCCCCTTTCAGGTAGTTGTAGAGAGCGATAAGGTCTCCCCTCAGCCTCCTCTTCTCCAGACTAAACAACCCCAGTTCCCTCAGCCGCTCCTCATAAGACTTGTGCTCCAGACCCCTCACCAGCTTCGTTGCCCTTCTCTGGACACGCTCCAGCACCTCAACATCCTTCTTGTAGTGAGGGGCCCAAAACTGAACACAGGATTCAAGGTGTGGCCTCACCAGTGCCAAGTACAGGGGCACGATCACTTCCCTACTCCTGCTGGCCACACTATTGCTGATACAGGCCAGGACGCTGTTGGCCTTCTTGGCCACCTGGGCACACTGCTGGCTCATGTTCAGCCGGCTGTCAACCAGCACCCCCAGGTCCCTTTCCGCCGGGCTGCTCTCCAGCCACTCCTCCCCAAGCCTGCAGCGTTGCATGGGGTTGTTGTGGCCAAAGTGCAGGACAAAAGTCCTCTTTTTAAAACTGAGGACGAATTTTGTGAATTTTTTGGCTGCTGCTGTTCCTGCAATGATACCACATCAAAGTATGCTAAGGTGGCTGTCACAGAATGGCTCTTCAAAGATGAGATTTCAAACCAGATTCTGAATGCTACTCAGGGTGAAGTCAAAAGCTGTCTATCTTCTTGTGGGCTTTCTAACAAGCTGCTCCACAGAAGAGACACTGAAACTGTCTAAAAAGTCAGTCTCTGTGTAACATCTAGGTGTAACATTTGTACAATCTACATACAAGCAATAAAGTCTCCCTTTCCTGCTGTATTTTCTGCCCTTACTGATAAACTTGGTCCTCCTTGGCATTTCATTATTAGTAAACCAGACTAAATATTGGGTTTGTTAATTATGGAACAAGTCAGTAATTATTTGTACTCCTCTAAAATCTCCCTCTTTAGGCTTGACATGTTAACCTATGCAGATATTTTTTGATTTCTAGTAAGTTTGTTAATTGTATTTTATTTAAATAGCAGCTTTTCCAAAAGCAAAATCATTTTAAGGGAAAAGGAACTTCCCGTCACTCTGAAATCTGGCCAACACAGACTAAAATGTTGCCTGGCTCAATAGCTTCTTCAGAGGTTATGGTACTGTGAGACTTACTGTTTATTATAGAGGTGCTATATAGAGGTGCTGATATACTGTGCCAGCAGAAAAAGTACTGGGAAGGGCTTATGGTACTCAGGCAAAGGGCTTTGCTTCAGGACGTCAGGATTTTTATAGGACTCCAGACAGGGGATGGATATGTGAATGTTTTTATAAAAAGTATCTATTACTGGCAGTATCAGTACAGAATCCTGAAGAGAGGTCATAATCTCTGAAACAACAGGGTGATGCAGGGTATCGTATTTGTTGTTTCTTTACTACTAGGAGATAGAATAAAGCTGCCTTCTACTATATTTGTTTGTAGATCACTGAATGGCCATTGCTTATAATGAAAAAGTATTGGAACAGTAAATTTTCTGCTGTATTTTTTCTGCCATGGAATTCATTTTAGTGTTATGATTTGATTTTTATTTAGCAAAAGCAGAGGATTCAATAAAGTAATGTTTTATCTGCCACCTGACATCTCTAAAGGAAAACACAACAAAAATATATTTAAGTTCTTAATGTTTTATAATACTGTTTTATAAAATAAATACTGAAAAAGTTTTCAGAAGAAAAGAACTGGGACTTATCTTCCCAGTACTAAAGCAGAACTTAAGAAAGAAAATATTTCTTCCTACCCTGTATAATGCCAAACGATGTTATGATGGCAAAATAAGAACATAATTTATTAAATTTGTACATTCAGAAAGTAGAATGCAGAAGCATTATTTTTTGTCCAGTGACATACTCTTGGTTTTACCTATTTTACAAAATTTCGTTCCTAGTAATTCTTTACAGACTGTTTAATGTGAACACAGTAATTAATAAGCCTTCCTATTTATTTGCCTAATATGCTGCCAGGTGGATCTGATATTCCATTCTACTTCTTTGGCAACCATGCACATTCTTTGCCGCCTGTTTTAACCCTGCCTTTAAGTGTCTTAACATAAATAAAGATAATCCACCCAGAATCCTCTTCCTCTCTGATCATTTTATCTTCAGCTTCTTCTGTGTTTAACTTTGTATTTTTATTCTCATGGAACCAAGTGTAGAGACCTACCTTTTAGAGCTTTAAATGTAATTTTCCTGAGAAGAACTGTGAATGAGTGTTAACTGCCAAATGATACTGAATATCATGTAGCATTTGGCGGGATTCTCATTTTTCTTATACAGTACAGGGATAACAGCATAAAGTCCCCTATAAGACAGGTATGCTTACTAACAATGTTTAATAAGATAGGTGAATATATTACATCTGAGTTCTGAACATAGCCTACCTTATTACTGCACAAATAGGAAGAAAGCATGTGTTGTCATTTGGTACACATTCTTCTTCGATTTGTTGAGTTACAGAGGCAAAAAGCCTCTAAAGAGGACAGCAGATGTTATCCAACAACTTATAATAGCCAAGAGAGGATTATGAGCTACAGTAATTTTTTCTTTGAGTCACTGAGAGACATAAGCAAGATCTCCAGAAGTGCTGTGGCTGCCTTGCAAGTGACATCATCTTCAAACTAACAAGTAAAATCAAGATAGAAGGCAAAGAGGTATCACAGATGCATCCACAAAATCACACCTTTGGAATTTATACTGGAAAAAAAGAAGGGTCTAAAGTTAAGAAATGTTGAATATCTCATCTTCTGTAATCCTCGCACACTTTAGAATTCTATCGGTTTTCAGTGTGAATTTCAGTAGTTGTTAGGAACATCTGTTTCATTCTGCAAAGTGTTCATCAAAGTCAGAGGTCTGCAAGTATAAGCTCCAATTGATGTGCACACCTGTACCTCACTGATTTGAGTGGCAATGGAGCAGATTGCTCACATCAGTGATATAACACGTTTAGAATCACTGTGTTTTATGTGATTAAAAATCTGATCATCTTAGTTTGATTTTGAAACCTGAAAATAAAAAGAATTTTTAATGTCTCATAGTAGTGTCCATGATATCTAAAGTAGAAACAAAACTATTAAGTCTTAATTAAGTTTATGGCCTTGACTTTAATGACAAAAACTAGGTGAAACCCTGTTGATATCAGTAACATTCCCATTGAATTCATTGGGACATAACTTGACTCCGTGACTTTTATTCTGTTTTCGTAGTAAAGAATACAAATTTTTATCACCTCAAGACACATTCGTGGATTCTTTCAAATATTACAATCCGTAGAGTTTCTCTCTTCAAAGCATGCAACTTATTGGTTAAATAGGAATGCTTTTTATAAAATACCATTTTGTTTAAAAAGATACAGCTTGTTTTCCTTTGTTCTTGTCCCATGATAAGCAACCAGTTTCATATGCATATATTGGAAAACACTAAGATTCTTGGATACTGGAAGAGTGTTCTTGAATTCAGACAGAATCGTTCTTAACTCACAGCAGAGATTTTGATCCATTATATTAATACACAGGCTGCAAGAGGCAGCGCGGCTTGAACAAGCAAAATGAAATGAAAGAATGTTCAGGATCTTTCTTTCCACCACGACTCAAGAAAGCACACTTGGAATTAGCTTTGAGTAAGCCTGCTCCAGTCTGAACTGTGGCTGTAGCGGGCTGTTCAGTAGTTTAGTTTGTAACTCCACCAATAGAAGGAATAAGAGTGATGCAGGGGCTTACAATATATTGCAACCTCTTTTGACTTACAGAATTAAGACTTTGAAATCCCACATTTTTTTTCTTTAAAGAGAAAAAATGGAGACAGGTTATTTCTTTAATGCAACTCTGTTCATTTACAAAGGATGTTTATAAATTCTTTTCTTCCTCTAGCCATAGTAAGACTATTTCGCTTCGACCACAGGTTTTTCTTTTCTTCTGGGTACTGCTTCCTAAAAGTGCTCACTTTCACTCATATTTTTTAAGATCACGCTACATATTTTTTGTGGCCATCTTTGAGACATTTGTCTTTGTGAGCATTTGTGATGGTTCTGAAGTTTCTCTTTTTTACATGGACATACAGACATACACAACCTACATCACTGTTGCATTTGGTGCGAGAATCTCACTAAGTGCCCGTACCATCTGGCCAAGCCATAATAATGCACATTTGCATGTGGTCTAGCTCCTGGGTGGTATTTTTGCATTGTTTCAGCTATCGCTAAACAAAGAGGCATTTAATTGTGTCTTCAATGAGCCTGAACAGAAGACAGCTACTATACCCAAGAGCTTCACTGAGAAAGTGCAATTGCCCAACCCCCAGCACTGCAATGTGCAGAAGCCAAGTGAAGAGGGGGAACAGCAGCTAAGGCACTCTCTTAATTAAATAACTTCAACAGTGGCCATTTTCTTCCTAACTAGGAGCTATCTTAGCTGCCAGCTGCTCTAGTTTTTTTGCAGCAGCTATCTGACCCATGAGACATTGCTGACCTCTCCTTTTGCCCGTTTGCTAACCTCACGCACTCCCAGCCTTGCATCACTTTGGAGAAGTTGGGAGGACAGCAAGAACACAGCACTAGCATAAATCAAGGATCATGAATGGGCAGTAAAATTTCTGACTCATGCGCCTCAATGTGCGTTTGTCTGTGACGCAGGGGGGATAGGCAACTAAAAAGTGACATGAATAGCCTGACAGAGAAAAAATGACCTCTACTCAGGGAAGGTCACAGCAAAGGTCTGTGAACTTCCCTGGTGAGAATGAGTAGGCCACCAGAAAATGGGAAATGGCAGTGGATGGACCTTCAGGAGGCCCAAATCCATTCACTTACCAAATCAGACAATCAAGGTCAAACTGGAAAAAAAACGCATTGAAATACCACAGAATCCACATAATTTTTACTATGGGTATGAGAATATAGGGCTGTTTAAAACTAAAAACCATCACAGCAATGATAACAACAAAAACTTAGGTCAAATCTTTCAGAGTTAGTTATTCTAGTTTGATCCGCAAATGCAGTCTGTGTTCTTTCCAAACACTGAGGAGGACAAGTAAGCAAGTTCAGTTTTGGGCCCCTCACTACAAGAAAGACCTTGAGCATGTCCAAGGAAGGGCAATGAAGCTGGCAAAGGGTCTAGAGCACATGTCCTGTGAGCAGTGGCTGAGGGAACTGGGGTTGTTCAGCTTGGAGAAAAGGAGGCTCAGGGGAGATCTTATCACTCTCCACAACGACCTGAAAGCAGGTTGTAGCGAGGTGGGTGTCGGTCTCTTCTTGCAAGGACCAAGCAACGGGACAAGAGGAAACAGTCTCAAGTTGCGCCAGGGGAGGGTTAGATGGGATATCAGGACAAATTTCTTCACGCAAAGGGTCATTAGGCATTGGAAGAGGCTGCCCAAGGAAGTGGTTGAGTCACCATCCCTAGAGGTATTTAAAAGAGTGTAGATGTGGCACGTAGGGATGCGGTTTAGTGGTGGACTTGGCAGTGCTAAGTTAAGGGTTGGACTCAATGATCTGAAAGGTCTTTTGCAACCTGAATGATTCTGTGATTCTAAGTTTGTTAATTCCTCAATTAGGGAGCTCATTGTTCTTTAAATTACATATATTTAAAGATTAATTAATATATGTATCCGTGGCTTCCCCAAGTAAGCAGGGAAACAGCATGCTTTTATTTTGCACTTCAGAAATGCAGCAAATAAATGAAACCGAGTAACAGAAGGAACCCTGTCTACTAATTAGAATGGGAGTTCTCTTTTTTCTGACCTGTAGTCAACCACTAAAAAATGAGCACAAACATATCCGAACGTTGTCCCAATAAGGATATGGAAAGACGCAAATAGGAATAAATTGTAAAGTTATACTCAGACATGAAATTAAATGTGAATTAAATACTCAAAAAATATTGTAAAGTACCCTAAATTATTAATGATGATTATACTGAAATCTCATGAAGCAGCAGATGATGACATCTGAGCAGAAGACACCAAACTAGATCAACCAGTATGCTTCAGGTTTTTTATACCATGTCAGTGACTCCAAGTACTTGTAAACCCTGCTTTACCAGGTAAATGATGCCTACAACTCCGCCGGGTTCTTTAAATGGCACAAAGCAGCAACTAAATACTATGAAGGTATCTGTCCTGCGTTGCTTCCTGCGTTGCTTGGTAGCTTGATTTGTTGGTTACTTGGAAAAGGAGTACTGATTTTTCATGGGCTGTACACAGTACAATACCTGCTAGCAACATGAATAATTTAAGAGCAATTCTGCCCATTCAAGTAACATTTTGCTTTAAGAAGGTTAAATCATGCCTTTAATAATGACTCGGATTTGGAATATGTAAAATCACAGTCTGTGAATGTGTCCTTTAAAGATATTTCATGATGTTGGTTGGCAATTGGCTGCCTGTCTGTCTTCAGAATTTGGACCTAAATGCTGTCATACCATGAGCTGCACAAATCAGTAGGTAGGTATTTTCACTCACTGAAGAAAATAGTAGTTGTAATCTTTGTATTTTACAAGCATCCTAGAAATGTTTCCTAATTCACTCTCACAGCACTCTCTTTCTATGAACAACAGGTGGATACACGTGTTAACAATACTTGAGAAATGAAGGTGAGAACTGTCAGAAAGACAGGTGTCCACCTGCAACTACACTTCAGTAACAGCATGGCATCAAATTCCTTCGGTTGTCTGACCATGCCAATGGAAGTTTTTATCACACAGCAAACCAGGATCAGATGCTTTGTCATCTGTTCCCTTGGTCCCCAAATCAGCTGGGCCACTTAGCCACTTTTTACCAATTACAGTCATAAGATAGCAGGTATGTTTAGATGAATAGACTTATTCTGACAAAATAATAGGATGTATGCTTTTGTGTTCTGGAGTTAGTAAGTGGAAATTTTCACTTGGCTTCTAAGCCTAGGAGATATATAAATATTTTTCTTATTAAAGATAGGGCAAGAAGACCACAAGGAGTAGAACAAAATTGCAGAAAATACTGAGATTATAGTATGGATTTTGAATCACACTTTCCAGGGAGTTATCTGGATGCCAGGAAATGAGGAGAATATTTTGTTTACTAAGATTAGAATAAGGTTTGGTGTGGTTTCACTGAAGTCAATGACATTGAAGCAGGGAGACAGACTCCAATCCTGCGAAGTTTTGACTGAAATCATAGGCTGCGCCTGCCAGCTAGTGGGAAGACAACAGAGATTTAAACAAGGAGGGGAATCCCAGCACTAATGGCTGGATCTAGCAGATAAGTGCTCTGAAGTCTTTTGCAGCTATTCTCCTACTCAACAGGCATCTCTCCATGTTTTTTAAAAGCAGATTCCTCTTCACTTATGAACCAGTAAAAAGTGTATTGCAGCGATATTAAGTTAGAGATGTTTTAATACACATTAACAATACCTTTGGTGTCACTACTCAGAGAACATAAGCACAATGAGCTTTATAGGCACAGACAGTACGCTTTTCAAGATCAACTCATGTAAATGGGAGAAACATAACGTATATATTAATCACACTTATTTTTATGAGAGATCATTGGTATCTAATCTTTCTCTTTCCAGACGAAGAAATAGCATCCGTCCTGTGATAATGCCACCGTGACTCTGCAGACTATTTTTCTGACTTTTGTTACTATCTTACTGAATATTGAATTTGTGATTTTTTTTTTCCCCTCCCTCCAAATGAGAGCGAAAAATAGAGAAAAAGCATTCTTACAAACTACATCGACGGCCCCACAGACCAACACTGCACTGCATAATAAAGCAGGTATGCTTGAAAAATTTGGGATACAGCCTCACCGATGAAAAAAAAGAAGGAAAGCAAAGACTAACGAACTTCTCCCTGGCCAGATGGAAACGTACACAAGTCGACCTCAGCGCACATCTCACGCAAAACCATACAAAATATCCTGCGCACCACACGCACGTATTAGGATCTTGCTGAGCAACGGCAGCAAGACAGAAAAATACGAGGGTGAACACACTTTTTACAAATTAACTGATCCACAGCGTGCCACACGCCTCGAAGCCAGGAGATGGGGAATTAGGAGCCTGGCTTCTCTTCTTACCTCTGCTACCCGTCGGCCCGGGTTATCCTGTCAACCAGGCCGCCCCCGTCCCTCAGCTCTCCTCCCTTAATCGCTCGGTGATTGTTCTTGAAGGGGACCTGAGGCACCAGCCACCTCGCCTGGCGTCTGCGCGGAAGATGGCGGGCGGGGAGAGAGGAGAGGCGGGCCCCTGAGGGGTTGCTCCACGCCGCTTCTCCCCTCCTCTCCTCTCTCCCCGCCCGCCCTCCCCAGCCGGCGGCACCTCCGGGCGGCGGCTCCTCCCCCGCCGCTCGCCGCTCCTGTGGCAGCCCTGTGGCAGCATGGCGGCGGTGGAGACCCGCGTCTGCGAGACGGCCGGTTGCAGTAGCGAGGCCAAGCTGCAGTGCCCGACCTGCCTTAAGCTGGGTATTCAGGGTTCCTACTTCTGCTCTCAGGTGAGGCCCCCGAGCTGCCAACCGTTCGTGTTCCCCTTCCCTTCCCGCTCTGGAGCATGGGGGGGGGGGGGGAGGGGGGGGTGCCGAGCCGGTGGTCACGGGTGGGGCGGGAGCCCCTCCGCTCCTCAGGGGTAATGCGGGACTGCATTGCTAAAGAGCGGCCGTAGCGTTCGTGAGAGAGTGGACGGTTTTTTTTGATGTGCCTGAAGGTTTAGGGGGGGTGGGGGTGTCCCCCGCTTTAAAAATAAAGGCTTAGTGGGACAAAATGAGACGTGCTCATCAAATTCCAGCCTGGGCATTTGTGTGTCTGCACCAGCTCTGGAGTTGCTTGGCTTTGATAAACGCCAGGGGACTTGTTGCTCTGAAAACAGATTTTCTGTTTCCTTGAGCTAAATAAAGGCCTTTTGGGAAAAATA
The DNA here is from genome assembly GCF_964289735.1 of Phaethon aethereus. Taxonomy (NCBI): domain Eukaryota; kingdom Metazoa; phylum Chordata; class Aves; order Phaethontiformes; family Phaethontidae; genus Phaethon; species Phaethon aethereus. The sequence goes on along the minus strand of NC_138578.1, from coordinate 30,384,934 downwards.
ATTCGGTGCTCTACTTTTTCTTTTAAAATATCTTTGGCTATTTTACTCTAAAGGTACCAAACAGGGAGATTCAGGTTAGGCCAGTTGTCATACAACCGTCAAATCCTGATAAACATATTCTGTAGGCCTCAGCTATCCTCACTTATTACCACAGTGCTAATATAGTTTGGTCCTTAATTTAAATAGAAAGGGCCGTCTGATAGCTGCTGAGTGGCTTTTTTTGTTTGGTGGTGGCATTTTTTTTTAATAACTTCAAAATGCACAGTAAAATGAATAGCCTAATCCTTTGAACTTTTTGTATGTGTAATTTCTTTCAACATGAGTGAGGAAGTATGCATTTAATTCAGAGATTACTGGTGAACTTAATTGTCAGAATTATAATTCAGGGTAAGATCATATAAGTTTTGTAGATAAACTTAACAAAATCATTCAGTCACATCAGCTAAATTAACTTACTAAGTGAACAAGTTTTTTTCCGAGTCAGGATGATAGTTATGGTTAGCATAGGACTCGGGGAAAACTTCCCACGTGCAGGTAACACACCCACTGCACGGTTTCTGGTACTTTCCCCTGAAGTCTCTGGTGCCAGATGCTGGGAGTCAGTGCTAGATTAGATCAACTGCCACTCAAAATTGTTCTGATGATTCTGTATCTCTAGTTCCCATGTGGTGCTTATAGCTAGTTGGTAGGATTTGTTCTGCATTTTACTACCCGTTTTGACATGTCTGATGTAAAACTCATCATAAATGCATCTTCAGCGTATACAAATATTAGTTGGTGATGACAAAACCATTTGTTAACAGACCAAACAAGCCTATGTGAGGAGTTATAGTAACATCTTCACTCCCCTCTGTCCCATCCCCAACTCAGCTAATTTTATATAGGATGCAGAGACTTGTTATCTATATATTAGGTTTAATTCTTTTGAAATATCTGCTACTGTTGTAAGGTAAAAGGGGAATTACCAGACATATTTATAAGCTTGTTAAAATAGGCTGCTGGATAACTGACTACATGCTTGTAAAGCTGTCCTACCTAGAAAATAAAATACTGAACCTGGAATCCCAGTCATCTTACTTCTGAGTGACCTTGGGTGTGGTGCTCCTTCTCACTGTGCCTCGCTGTCCTGATCGGTAAAGTAGTTACTCCCCATATGAAAGATGCTTTGAAGGTTTTGGGACATCATGTGTTACAGAAGAGAGAAAGAAATTAATGGCAGCCTGTTTTCAAGACATGGAAAAAATGTCATGCACTGAGAGAAGAGTCCATGTGTTCAGCCTGCAGCAAGGACCCTCAGCCCCCACCTCCACCCCCTTAGTGTCTTTCATGGGGCTGAGCATGGGGCTGCCTCGAGGTTCCAGCTTTCCCCATCATCTGGTGTGTGCGACAGAGGAGACTCACTACAGTGCTCCGCCGGGTGTCTTGCAACCACGGGCAGGAGGGTAGGTGAGGTGCCGCTGATAACCTGGCTGGCTGTTGAAATAAGCATGTGATAAGCAAAGGAGTCTTAAAAGCCAGGAAATTTTCTTTGAACTTCCAGTGAGATTCAACTGACAGTACTGGACTGGTTAGCATTTGTGAAACTTTTCCAAAGTTTGCTCTTTGGTGGTTTCCTTTCCTTTTTCAAGGGGACCAAGGCAGCTGAGTTCTAGCCCAGCAGGGAGGTTTTGAACTGGTAATAGAGACGGGGTAAAGATGGCTTTTAGCAGTGGAGGAGTTCTGAGGTGGTGTGTGTAACCCCAGCATTATTATTATTTTTTTTTTCTTTCACTCCAAGGTGTAAGGAGGGGGACTGTTCTGCTGAAGGATTCTGTCTTCTGTTAACCTTTAATAAGGTCTTCGTTTAGGCTAGTAAATCAGGCACTGCCACTGCCAGATACCTTCTTTCACTGTCTTGCTTTCTCTTTTGTAGAGACTTACTACAGTGTTGCAGGTGTTCATCATCTTGGACTGAATTACTGTATCTTGCTGTATCTTCTGAATGTATAAATAACACAGGTGCCCAGCATCACATCTCAAGTGGCTTGTCCCTCTTACTAAGATGAATTTGCTATTGTGAGATCTGCCTTTATAGATACACATTGCTTGTGTGTAAATTATATGTAGTATACATAAACAGTTTGTGTTTAAATACAGAAACACTTTCTATTTCTTGTATGCCTTCTACAAGCTGCAGAATGATGAACAGAGGGAAATTAGTAACTATTTTTGAGATCTCCAGTTACCACTTTTATATAAGCCTTCTAATTGTAAATTGATCTGTTATTAATAATTTTGTGTGGCTAACATGAAAACTTCCTCTCTCATACTATTTATACCTGTATAAGTGTCTTGGACAAAACAGAGTAGTCTGAGGTTTTCTGCGGTGTGGACTGGATGCTGGTGTGGGGATATTTCTCCAGCCAAATTCAGAAATACCTATTTCTAGCCACATACTGGAAACATTCTCGTATTATAAAGTCAGTGGCCTGGGCTGCATTTTCTTTTCTTCGAGAGGTGGAGGCCACAGAGCTATCAGAATAGTAGCCCTAACTTGTTCAAGGAGCACGGTTGTCCCTTCCTGCTTTGTGTGCCCGTGTGTTGTCAGTCACAATGAGAATCAGGTATGTCAATCAAGTGATCTGGTTATAGAGTCTAAAAGTGAGGACCGTGATGTGGTGAAGCTGCCGCACATGAGCAGTGGTTGGGCATGTGCTTTATGTGTTTGAAGGGAAACGATTTCTCTGAACTGTACAGAGGCAGCAGCATCTCTCTCGCAAGGGTGGGTACCCACAGACAGGGCTTTTTCCATTTGAGGTGGGGTATGACTTGTTAAATTCCAGTGATAGGAAAGAAATGCTGCTGTGTTTTCTCAGTGGGTTTGTATACTGATTTACTCCTTTCTGGGAAGCACATTTTCACTGAGACTCAGACCTGGGCCCTTGACAGCTTTGGATACTCGAGGCCACAGTAATTTGTGAAAAAATTGTGGTCCTGAAGAGGAGAGTGGTACTGTCCTGTCCCCCACTTTGCTGATTCTTTTCACCTTCAGTTTGTTGGGGCTGGGGAGCAGGGAGCAGTGGACCTGGATGAAACTATTTTTTGTCCTCTCTCCAGTCAGACCGTAGGACGTAAGTGCCGTATTTCATTCTTGGTTCACTGTTCTTTGCTGTACCTAAAATAGGCTAGAACCTGCTGCTTGGATCCAACTGCGACACATATGGGTTTCGTTTGGTATAAATGGCATTCTGAAGATACTGCCTTCTAGAAGATCTTTTGACAGATTACCTTCACCAGGAAGCTGACATTTCTAATTGCCTATAAACCACCATAAATACCTGTGTCTGTGGTAAATGGCTGGTTATTGTCAAGGCATGAATGCTGAGCCCTCATAACTTTCTGAAAGTAAAATTTTAGACTCCTATAGGGCAGGCTTTCTGAGCTAGTGTTCAATATACTGGAAGCGTGGTCCAGTTTGAATTTCTCTGGTCTGTTGTTCCTTTTCTACTCTCAGACACCACTTGTATAGCTCTGTAAATCTGAATCAGAGCTGCAAAATGCAGTCCCTTCCCCTCAAAGCGCGGGCCTTGTCATGTGAGACCCAGGAGTCTCTGGGTGAGATCAGGCTTTAGATGAAGGAGAAAGCCAACATTGCTGATACCAAGATGCTGCTGGTGGGTGCTTCCTTTGGATTTGAATCTGAAAATGCATATTCAGCTCTTCTGAAAAACTGACTAGTCATGTATACTGCTTAGGCTAGTTTGGGAATTTTGTACTGAGTTTTTCAGGCCTGAGGCTGTCTCTGTGGGCTTGTACTGCACCTAAAAGAATAGTGGTCAGTATGCTAAAAAGAGGCAACTGTTTTATTTTACCATCAAATGTATTAATGATGAGCAGAGTGGATGGAGAGGGGCAATTTTGTGGAAGCTGCACATGAATTGGAGTTCTCAGTAACTGTACAGTGGGGCAGTTTTTGCGTACCTGCTGACAGGTATATTCTTCAACATATTTGTATTTATGGATAAAATGTACGGTTAAACTGTGTTGTGTTAAATATATGTATCACTGATAACCTGATATTTTTCTTAAGCTAAATGCCATACTTAAGCTTTTTTTTGTCTTCTGTTTTGCATATCTTCAAGGTGGTTTGGTTAAAAATGAGTTCTCATTAAGCAAAACTACATGATCGCAGATTAAGCCTGAGACAGTTTTACATTCCAAAGGACATTTTTAAATTATATTAAAAAAAACTGCTCAGAATATTTTTAAATAGAGTGTACTGCTTGACACTGTTTCCTAGATGTTTGTCTATTACAATTCAGGGTATAAAGACACGCAAAGAGACAGCCAGTCTGTCCCCATAGTCTCATTTCCAGATGCCTTTTTTTTTCCTGTAGAATTGGAAATTCATCACTATCTCTAAATGATGAGCAGAGTGGATGGAGAGGGGTAATTTTGTGGAAGCTGGACATGAATTTGAGTTCTTAGTAACTGTACAGTGGGGTGGTTTTTGCGTACCTGCTGATAGGTGTATTTACAGTGTCAAATGCCAGGCTGTATAAACTAGCAGTAGAAGGTGAAGGAGAGGCTGAAGAAGGGTGTCAGCCTTAAGGCTGGAAATAGCTGTCAGAGAGTTGGCAGAGCTAACTTTAAATGAGCTGCTACCTTCCAAAGGCAGTTCAGAAACACAGTCAGTGAGTATGCCTTGAATTCTGTGTTGTGGTGCCTGCTTAGCTTCCTGTACTTGGGTAGCTTATTTAAAGTTAGTTTGGTTATATCTGTGCTATACAGAGGTTTGTAGTGTAGTTATATCCTAATCTTGGTTGATTTAGCACCCTTTTCTACTGTGGAATTTGCACTTGGCTGTGCTTTTCTACTTCTTAATCAGGTTGCATGGATATATGAACCAAAAGAAAAAGAAGCTCCCTGTTACTGCTGTAAAGATGACGGTAAACATAGGGGAAAAAATATTCCTTGCTAAGTAGCTCAATAACTGGTTTAAAGGGTATTGTTTTGTTCTTTCAATGGCTGATTAAAAAGAAAAAAAGCTTAAGGTATTTGGTAGTGATCATTGTGGTCATAGTGAAAATGCACTCTACTGTAAAACAGATGCTGCTATGCTGCATGATTCTGTCAATATTTGCACCAGTAAAATAGATGTTGGGCTGAGTCCTTAAGGTAAAAATCATTTAGAGAAGTAACATGTCTTCCATGAGGTGTTCCAAGAGGAATCTTTCTAGGCTGTGCCTTTGGTTACCCCTTTGGTTACCTTTTGGTAAATGCACAGGTTCTGGTGAACACTGGGTTGAGCTTCTCTCTAAACACAGAATCAGTGGGATTGGTTTAAGAATCGCTTGAGGCCAAAAATGTTGTTAAAGGTTTGAATATGTTGATGGCCTCTGTCTAAAAATCACAGTTGTATTTTTCTTGCTGGTAGAATAGTTGTACCCAAGATTGCTCTAAACAAATTGAGGATTCCCCTCCTCCCTCTGCCTCTTTTTTTTTTTTTTTTTTGGGTCATACATTTGACCTCTCTTCTCATGCAGTCCTTTTCAGTGTTTCCAAGTCCGTCTTGATTGCTATATGAAAAACGCATGCAATAAAAATGCTTTAGGTGAGAAGGGTGGGGATATTAACATGAGACATACTAATGGATAATATAGTGTTTGAAATTAAATCCAGGAAGTCTTCCAAGAAACTTGAGGCCAAATTCATACTATTCCTGTGTGCTTTCCCCCTGAAGCTAATTAATGTTTTCAAACATAGCCATGTGAGGTCATATGTTCCTTTTTTAACTGCATCAGAAAAAAATTTTTTTAATTTCTTAATTTTAATATTAAAAATCACCCTAGATATTTTTCCTGGATTTTGTTTATTTAAAAATTTAAAATTTTCTGTCCTGATCTCTATATGATGTAGGAACATGGAAGAATCATTAGAGGCAGGAATGATAATAGGAAGATTGAAGTAAATGTCTCAGCAGAAGGCTGAGAGGAGAAGGCTCAGCAGAGAAGGCTCATCAAAAAGCAGAATTTTCTCCAGAAAATTCTCCAGAAAGTGGCCCAGATGGAGAGAAAGAGTGTCTTTCTTCCATGGCTTGTCAGGCAGTCTGCTGTGTGGAAGGTGAGGATGTTTGCAATATGCAGCAGTACATTGGTAGAGCTTTGTTGCCAGAGCTATGATTCTCCAACCTGTGAGATGACAGCTGCCATATTTTTATCTGGAATTGCCAAGGCAGAGCTCTGCAGGCATGTGCAATCTACTACTTCTGCAGTAAGTTGTTGAATATAAATAGTTTGTGTGTACCTGGTAGGTCCAGTACTTACAGGAAGCATATGACTGATCCTACACAAAATATATGGGTTGAAGGTGGATGTGCAGCATATCCTTTGAGTGCCTTCCAAAAGCGTCAGACCAAGACGGAGATACTCGTTGATTGTATACTGCATGTGTAATAGCCTGTGCTTGCAAAAATGCTTCAGACTTGCTGTGTGTACTTGTTCCAGTTGATTGATGTGCATATAGTGCACATGTCTGGGGTGTCCCAGTGTACAGCAGCTTTTTTGGAGTTGTGCTGTAGTAGTTCTGACAGAGCTGCTGTTCCTCTGGAAATAGAGGGCAAGCAAAATCTGGGAAACATGTTTGGGGAAACTCAGACATATGGCAGCCTTATGCAGGATACTCTTAGGTTATTTACAGCTGCAGGAAATAAAAAGCCAAAATGGAGCCTGTCAGGTTATGATACTGCCAGCAGTTTGGTGTTTGCCTGGTGTTTTCTGGTTATGGGCCAGCAAAGAGGAAAGACTGTTGGCATCAGAGAAAGGAGTGCGTTGGAGAATACACCCCAACATTTCATGGGGAAGGAGAGAATGAACTACAACCAGTAATTACCACAGCTGATGTATGTCTTCATTCCCCAAATGCTCCATTATATCCCAAGAAGTGGATTCTAGATTTGCAGACTTGGTAGCTGCTTCTTTGTTGTGTAATCCTTCTTCTGCTTCAGAACAGAGGCCTGGTGTTTAAAAAGGGATTAAAACCATTCTGGTGCATCTAGTGTCCTTGAAGTAGGGTTTTTAGCTTTTTTAATTTTTTCTTAAAATAGGTTTCAATTAAACCCCGCTCCTTTTCTCCCCCCTATCCAACAGAAAACAGATAATAGTGCAGCACAAATATCTGTCTATGCAGTGGGTTATACAAGCATGGCAGTAAAATCTTCTGCTTCTTGTTCAAAAAGACATTCTCTCTGGTAACCTGAAGTGTTGGTTTCAAAGCCTCGTGTTGCCCAGACCTTTATGTAGCACCATGGCATGTTGAGTGCCAGTCCAGAGAGTGTGTATGTGGCGTAGGAGAAGACAACAAACAACTGGTTTTGGTAATGAGGGAAATAGTGCACAACAGGGTCTCTTTGAACATAGGTGCCCCACTTTACTGTGTTTTTGTGGATACAATTTGATAACTACTTGTTGCAAGACTAACGAGAAAATGGTGAGAAGATGGCTTTGTAAGAGTAGACAGTTAAGGCTGCTCAATAGCAACCATGAAGCAGGGGTAGAATGTTACACACCGACCTTAGTTTACAGATCTCTTGTCTTGGACTGGTTGAGTGCTGTACACATTAGGTTGAATCAGTTGTTGGCTCTGGATGGTAGTTTTACAGTGATGACTCAGCATTAGTATTGTCTTTCCTTATAAAGGAGAACAGTTTGCTTTCTGCCTCTTTCTTCAGAAATTCAGCAGTTATTGTAAATGATCAGAATTAGATGTTTCCTAATGGTTGTTTTGAGTGCGCATAGCCATTGAATTAGACTTTCTGCTGCAAAGCCAAGTAATGTCCTAATTAGCACCTTAAAGGGTCACCTTTAATTCTCCTTCTATAGCTTTTCTACTTAAATCTCTCCTTTTTTCATGTCTTTCCTTCATCTTAGTCTTTCTTTATTCTTCTCCAGCTGCCAGCCATTTCCATCTGCCCCTTTGCTGATGCATTGTTCGTCACATGAACTGCTCTATTTGTGCTTGGGAAGAAGAGAAAAAGACGAACTCCTTCACAGTCACTCTTTTCTTGATTTCGATTTCAACATTCTCTATTTTTTTTTTTTCATTTCCTATTTCCATTCAGTAGCCCTCACTTCCCCCCCCCTTTCATCTATTTCATTTGTTCCCCTGTAATCGTGCTGATTGGCCTCTGTTGTTTTCCTCTGCTGGTGAAGGAGGCAGAAAGGACACAATTAGCAGGAGGAGATGGCTTCTTGTAGGAGCCAAGAGAGGACCATCGTGCCCACTGCAATGCTGTAAGATCTGGTATGGAGATAGACTCTGTGTTTCAGCCAACTCAGAGCAATAGTGGCATTTTGTTAGTCATTAAAACAATAAGGGGACAATATTTAGTAGGTAAGATTAGATCAGTGTGTTTCACTGTGATGGGTGCATCTGTTTGGCTGTGCTTTCTGTCTATTCTGGCTCATAAGCTGTTGAGTGTAGTATTCTCTGTGGTTAAGACTAGAAGTTACAGTCGCATTAATGCATGTTGCTACAAGGGTTAATAAAATCAGTCTTCTAGTTTACTTTTAAAATACTGTTTCTTCTCTATGTATTTGTGGAGATGGCATGTCTGTCCAGGATAATGCTACTTCAAACATACATGGATATATTTTGTTTGTTTGCAATTCTAGGAATGCTTTAAGGGAAGCTGGGCCACTCACAAGTTATTACACAAGAAAGCAAGTAAGTACATTTTAAAAATGAATTTTAATACTGTTTTGAATTTGGTATCAATTTTTCCAAGATATCTGGCACTAGATTCCACATATCTGAAATTATGTCCAGTTCTGGTAATCTAAAGATCTGTGTAAAATTTCAGAGACAGTGGTACATAAGTCTCTGTTTCTGTTCCCTTTTCTATTTGTATGAAGTATTCCTTCAGCTACATTGCCAGGTATAAGAACAGAGGAAGAGGGATGCTGAAAGGCAAGGGAAAGGAGAATAATAAACCATTATTATAAGGCATTGCCAGGCTTGTTCCATCACAACATTTTGGCATCTAATATAGTAAAAGGCAGTAAAGTGGGAAAGGTTCTTGTGAAGTCTTTGTGATTAGACACTTGCTGGAATGCAAGCAAACCATCCAGAGTGCATCTGTTCAGTACATTTGGGGTGTACCCCTTTGGGGGAAAAAAAAAAAAAGGAAAATGCTTTTGTGCACTGATGCAGCCATTGATAGTAGGATGTATCATAACTAGGATTTTGCTGAGTTTAGCCGAAAGTAATAGGAGTATCTGTATGCTTTAGTTATAGCTGGTAGCTCTGGCACAAAAATACTAGTAGACTGGTATATTCTCCCTTACCTGAGTAGTAAAAATAATTAATGAGTTTAAACCAAACAAACAAAAAGAAAGAGCAGACCCCAGTTCTGACTCCCTTGTTTTCCCCGCCCCCCTCCTGCCCATCTTCATCAAGCCCTGCTTAAAACAGAGGTGGGGTTAAAAGGTAAGCGGCATGGCAGAAATGCAAATCCTCAAGTAATTTACCTCCTCCTTTCCTAAAACCCGATCAAATTTTTCCGTGATAGGTGTTACATCGTTAATAGGTTGGAGTAGCACAGACAATTACAAATGTTTTCCTTCTTTCTGCCTTCCCAGTATAGGGGTCTCATAGTTCACACTTGCATTCTGTATCCTATGACTTTGTATTAGGATATCCATAGCATGGATATGAAACTGTCTTTGTTAGTACTTCTAGTAATCCTCTGGTGCAGTCTTCTAATGCTGCTGTTTATCTGACAGCAAATTTTTTTATGATTCCACTAAGTCCATGATCTTGTTGGCTTCCTGGATAACTGCTGAGCCAAAGTTGAGGTGGCGTGGTTCTGATAGCCCTCAAGACCTCAATGCAACAAGCTATTAAAGCATCTCAAGGGAATCCAAAATATCGGTTTGTTAAAACTTTGGATTTCTAAATTATTATTTCAAAGTGGTTCATCTAAACTGAATGTCATATGAGCAAATGGCTCAGCTGTCAGCCACAGAGACTCTGAAGAACTCCTATTAGGACTTGCTATGGCAGACCTTTTGTCATCTCTTCATTCTTGTGAGATATAAAAAGAGAAAACAGACTTAAATTATCAGGTTATGAGTTAGACTGATGCTACTGTGCTCTTTCTTAATCCTTGCCTCGTCTTTCCGAGTAAATATTTTTCCTTTTGGTAATGCTCGTGATCTATTTGCTTCAATCCTTTATGTAAGCACCTTCAATCTGCCCTGTTAGGACTGTGTTATTTGTACATGAAGTTAGTCACTGGACCACATCAGACACGAATGTCCAAGGTTGAGAGAGCTGGGAACCTTCAGCAAATTGGGACCATCTTGTAAGGTGCATGCATTGCCTGTCCTGAAATGCAGAAGTGGCAGCACCCGTACTCTCTCCATCAGATCTGGAGGGGTAGCAGGCTTCATATATTGAAACTAACAGTTGGATACCCTCCTTCTCACCCCAGGTCATCTCTGTCACTGAATGCTAAGAGAAATCACAAAAAAGGAACATTGATCTACAGTGCAAGAGTGTTAATTGAAGGGATAATGAGTGTTTCTGCAGAAATATGCTTTTTCCTGAAAATGAAAACATGCACAGAACTATGTTTTAGAACTACAAATGAAGATCAACTTAAATAATTACTACGCTTTGTTTGTGCATTCAGTACTGCTGTCCTGACATTCCCCAGTTTGCTGTTGAATGAAGATAGTTGGCAGGATGTGAATTTTGAATGTGAAAAACTTATGGGCAATACAAAATCATAACTGCTACTTACAGTTTCATTTATCAGTATCTAAAATGCCAGAAAGAGTCAAATCTAAACCTACGTACTTCTAAGTAACTTTCTGGATGCCACAGTTCTTATTCTTAGTAGGACTGATTTTGCTGCTGCAATTTTTTTCTTTTTTCTTTTTTCTTTTTTTTTTTTTTTTTTGTCTTTTCAGAAGATGAAAAAGCTAAGCGTGAAGTTTCCTCTTGGACCCTGGAAGGTGATGTTAACACAAATCCCTGGTCTGGTTATAGATACACTGGTAAACTCAGGCCACACTATCCACTGGTAAGCGATAGGTACCACTCTGTACTCAGCACATTTACATTCTGTAGCAACTAATGGACCAATCCTGACCTGATTACTTCCCACATTTTGTCTGAGAGAGGAAAGCGTCTTAATCTGAACCTGATGGCAAGGACATATATGACTGTGTCCTTATTGTGGTTCATTTTGATTTAACTTAATCTATCTCTTAGGATATTTAAATTGAAGGAAGTGACTGTGAGTTAACATGCATCCGCAACAGGCTTAAGCTCATACCTTTTGGCTGTATATTTTGACATTCATTCTGCAAAAAATTGCTGCTAGTTCAGATGATGTCTTCCCCTAGGTATTTACTGTTCTCACTGATAATGGAGCAGATTGTTTCAGAAGAACTCAGGTGAATTGCTTTAGAATTTAAGTAAATGGGTTTATATTATTTTATGGTGAGTACTCTGGTGAGCAGCTCTGCTGAAGGAACAAAGGTTGTAGTAATCTCCAGCAGTGGAATGGTGAACAATAACTGAGGCCGGTAACATCTTTAGCTGTGAAAGGTGGGCTTAGAAGACAGCCTCAGTATAGCTGTATTTTTAAATTGGTACAAGTTTGTACATGGAATAAGCTAAAATTTTTACAGAAGTAATGGCATTTTATTTACATGTGTGTTTTCTAATTGGCCTGTGCTAGAAATGCTACCCCTGTGGCATCCTTCTACAGTCTTCTCCATCTAGTACAGGCTCATGAGAAAACAGACTACCAGACCCTGAGCCCACGTGTGTTTGGTAGTGTCATTGGAAAAAGGGTGTTTTGGATATGTCACTGGACAAGTAGTTTAGTAGTGTTAACACTGAACATTTGCTTTTTTGTCATCTGACTGCTGTAGGATTGATGCAAATGAAACTATCATAAAAAGTTATAATGACTAGGGATGATGATTATAAATAACAATCTTGCTAATCGACACTAATAACCAGAGAGAGGAAGGGATGTATTTGGATCCCAGTGCATTTGCAGTCTGGAAAGTAGCAGAATAAGCACTACAATGTAACAGGGATAATATGTTATAAAACCAGTTTAATTTACTTGACACATTAAAGTTTGATTATTTTTTTTATAAAGCTGTGAAGTTGGCTATTGTTATTAGAGGTTGCATAATATGAAACCAATAAAGAGTAACAGGAGAATCTTTGAGAAATGAAAACTGGAACTGTTTTGGATTGTTTGCATACTTCACAGATTTTTCTAAATGGATTTATCCATATTTCGCTATAATTAATTTGCTGCACGAGTCTCTGTTTTTGTGACTATAATAAGTATTCTTGCAACCTAACCAGCTTTGTCTATGATTTATTTAGACACCAACAAGACCTGTGCCAAGTTATATTCAGAGACCGGATTATGCTGATCACCCACTAGGTAACTTGAAACAAATCACAGTTATGGAGTGTTATGTTTGCTTTCTATTTCCCTTTTAATTGAAAAAGCCTTTAAAACATGAAGGAGATGCTGGAGAAGGGAACCTCTTCTTTTATCTGTTCTTCTCAGTCTACGTCATCTTCCCCCATATTAACTTAGTGATTTTTCAGAAATAATGGTTAGAAGTGTTTTTTGGAAGTCCAAACTTTGTAATATGTTATCTTTCAAAGGTGTTCAGGGAAGAAAAGAAAAAAAACCCACGCAAGTCTTAGTCCTGTGGTTAACTTCATAACAGCAATAAATTGGCTGTCACGGGTGTATTCTGCTAAGCCCTTCTCAATCACTTCAGTGTAGCTGTTGGAAATGTGTTACAAAATAACAAAACCAAACAAAAGTGCAGTCAGCAACCCCCAAAGGAAAACTGATATAAGAGTTCCATCTATTTTTGGACACAGAGGGAATACATTCAAAATTGCTTCCTTATTGGTTTGTTTTGGTATTTTCCCCTTTTTATATCATTGTTGGTGCTTTGCATTTCCCAAAAAAGCTGCCATAAGGTCTGTTATAATTATTTTTAAATCTTCAGCTGTTCTTTAGTTATTCTTTACAGAATGTAAATATTTAAACAACACAAAATACTGTCTGTTAGGGTGTCGTTCAACTATAAAACTGAGCTTGCACAGAATTTGGTAGGAAGAATTTACATGTTTTCATCAGCCTATTATTGCAATAGTATAACTAGAGATATTCACAAACTTATATGATCCTTTATGGCTCTTTTAGAATATTATTTATTACTATATATATTCTCCAAAGCAGCTTAAAAAAAAGAAAACAAGATTTTTCTATGAATAAAATAATTTCCTTGTAAACCTGATTTTTAAGGTTGTTTTGACTAACTAGACATCATGGTTTTATGCGGTAAGTGAACAGGCATCCTGAGCACATGTGGGCATTACGATACTGTGGAAGGCTTATGACTTCAAATCAGTCTAGATAACAATGATAATGCTAGGACTTGATGGGTTTGTTACTTTAGTCTGTGGTGAGAAAGTACATACTTTTATTGCCATTGGTAAGCTAAGTAAGTTCCTTGATTGGACATGTGTAGCAATCACTCCTCTATATAACATGGGTGTGTTTTATTTCTTTAATATTTTCTCTTCCCCCTTTTTTCTTTTCAGGAATGTCTGAATCAGAACAGGCTTTAAAAGGAACATCTCAAATAAAAATACTCTCATCTGAGGATATAGAAGGGATGCGAGTAGTGTGTAAGGTAAGGGGACTTTGGTTTTCATTATGAAGTGTCTTTTATTCTTTAAAAATCTATAGTGATTTTACCAGTTTGTGACAGCACATTGGAGAGTACAAACTTTCAAACCACTTTTAAACACTGAAAAATAGTTTGGGAAATTTAGTATTTTCTTGCTCTTTCTCTTTCCCCTCTCTCCCAGTTCACAGTAGACTATTTTGCAAGCAGAAAGATGACTTTTATCTGTTTTCTGGCTTTGTTGATACTAATGAGATAATCTGTGGCTGAAATGTTGTTACTGTTAAGAATATATTTTACAGTGCACAAATGAGAACAGAACTTTTTCCTCTCCTAGAGTTAGTACTAAGTAAAAACTAGAAAGCAAAACAGAGCCTCATCCCTAACAATTTTTGAAAGCGAGCTGTTCTGTTGTAATCACTTCCTTATGCATAAAGTCAAACTTTGAAGTGTATTTAGGTAGTCTGATTTAAGTTTATGGTATTCAAGGAAATTGGGGTCCAAATCTTAATTGGGGTATTTTTTAAATCTCACAGAGGTGGCTTGGTAATATAACCTGTACACATCTTGAAGTCTTTCTAGAGCCCAGGTCTACCCAGTTTTCCTAACAATCTCAGTGTAGCTGTAGAAAATGGGTTGCTAATCTAGGGAGTACTCCTGGTCTTATTTAACTGTACTTTTGTTTTGTTTGTAGCTTGCTAGAGAAGTATTGGATGTTGCTGCCATGATGGTGAAAGCAGGTGTAACTACTGAAGAAATTGATCATGCTGTCCATTTAGTAAGGTTATTTTATTGTTCTTCTGGTGTTTTTAAGGGCTTTTCTCTGTCTCTCTATTTTTGAATGATTATTGTGTGGTTTTCTTTGTTGCATGAATTCCTTTTCTTTATTTTGAACTGTTTCTCAATTTGAAGCTAGTGGGTAGTGCAGATGTTAGAAATACATTGTAGCACAATGGTAGATTCAAAATGAATTAGGAACTCCTGAGCCTCTCTCTGTATCAGCTCCTTTCATGATTTCCATTTTCAGATTCCCTCTAGGTTTCTTCACCCGTTTTCTTGGTTAACATCATAAAATTTTCTGTCTTCTAAACCCTTTTTTCTCCACAGATACCATTATATAAAGAACATCCTATGTAGGCCATGGACTTTTTGTGCTCTGTGTTGTTGGTTAAGACATACAGAGGAGAAAGTTTAATTATTTATGATTGTGAATCAGAACTGAGGAGCCTGAGAGAGAATTGAAACAAGATGTCTGATGCAGTCAGGCAAACTAAAGCCATAATCCAGCAAAGTATTTGAAATACACATTCAAGTATTTTCCTGGCTTGACTATTCATAGATACTTCAATTGTGTAATTTTTATTTTTCTTTGCTGTCTTCTCTATACGGCATGTAAACTGATAATTGAGGATACTTGTGTGCGCAATGATTTTGGTATAGTTAAGTTTGTTAGAAAGCTTTCTGGTTGCTGTTCTTTTTATCTGCATTTGCAGCTGTTGAGCCAACATTGTAGAGAACTGAACTTTGATTTGATTAGGCCGGAGGTTTCTGTTGAACTGCATTAAACACTAAAGTATTTGCTTATGCATAATGTCTAATATGAACAACTAGTAGTTAAAATGGTGTTATCTGTCCTCAGCAGTTTTTGGAAACTTTTGCATGGCAGATTGTTGATACTGACCGATATCCCTAATTGGTACTTGGTAGTTTTAAAACAGTATTATTTTTAAAATAAAAAAGTTAACACAGTATTGTTTTTCCAGAATTGCTCAGTATGTCACATAGTGTGTATATGTTTGTATATGTAAGTATATATAACATGTATGTGTCAGTTTTGAAAAAATCCCCAAAATGTTATTAGAGTGAAAAGGAAACAGCTTAGTTTTTAAAGCTATGGGTGAAAGGGTGGTGCTAAATGTTACTTTGTCTAACTTGTGTGTTTTGCAAAAATACTTAAAGTCTTAGACCGATACTTAAAAGCAGTCATTGAAAATGGCTGGTTTTTTAGCTGAATAAATATTGCCATGCATTGTTTTAAACCTGCATATTTCAGCATTAGTAGTTGAACATAAAAATGAGTAGAAACAAAATTAAAGTAGCTTTACTTTCTTCTTGGTAAGAAATGTAAAAGCATAACAAAATACCATAATGCCAAAAAATGCTTGAAGAATCTTATTTTCAAGAGTCACTGCTTTTCAACCTATCGTTCTTATCGTAAAGCTGTTGTGCATGCTTTTTTCTTTGTACGGACCTTACTAATGTAAAGTGTAAATTGTATTTTCTAAATTAGGCTTGTATTGCAAGGAATTGCTATCCTTCCCCTCTGAATTATTATAATTTCCCCAAGTCGTGTTGTACATCAGTGAATGAAGTGATTTGTCATGGAATTCCTGACAGGAGGCCATTGCAGGAGGGAGATATTGTTAATGGTAAGTGCTGTGAAAATTAACCTTCAACATTTCTACCTTCTATCCAGTTAAACCATGCAGTAAGGTGAGGTTTCACTAGCAGGCAACATGATTGGAATAGCTTCTTGAGAGGCTTTTGTTCTCATTTACCAATTAACCTCTGCTCTTTACATATTTAAATTAATGAGTTTATTTAATTAAATAATTTCAAAAGTTTGCTCCACTTTAAGAGCTTTATAATTTTTCTGCCCTGGTCTGTGCATTAGTATAGTGCTTGACTGTTCCACTTGTGGGCTAGGTTCCAGTTGTTCCAGACTGTATAAACAGTGAATAAAATGTATATTGAATTATTCAACTGGATTAGTTCTGGGTAAATTCTTAATTAGATGGCTCTAGATCCTTAAGATTTTGCTATAGACATGATGACTATGATGACTGTAAAGGATCCGAATGGTGAGGCATTGTATAGGTGCATATTAAAAAACATACCCTTTTTTGTAGCCTCTCACAGTCTAACAGTACCAGCTGCTTTTTGTTCATGGTACTCGAGGTACTAATGCCTTCTTGGGTGGTGAGGGATACTTTTATAAATTACTTGACCATTTTTTGTTTTCTCATTCATTTCTTCTTGGTTTGGCAGTAAAAATTAATGACATTTGTTTTGTACAAACATTTGCACCTTTATTTATTGCATTGGTTTGCTTTTCTCTTGCCTGTAAATAAATACCCAGCATATCCTAAGGTTTATCCTACCTCTAGGAGCAGGTTGGAACCCTTTTAGATTTTCAGATATTTGATATATATTAACATGCAATAATAGTGACTAAGTCTACATCTTGGTGCTGTGGGTACCAGCCTTTTCAGAACAAGCCTTATGATTGCTGCCCCTTTGTAGGTCAGATTTGGTCTGGCTGATAGCTCTGAGCTGTGGCCTACACGTAACCATTTGGCCAAAGCTCCTTTATCTTTTTTTACTTTCAAAGATGATGCCTTTGCAGAGGTCTGTGTTGTTGCCAGCTTTTCTGGCATTGTTGGAGTCCAAACTAAGACGACCAGTTAAAGCTTACTAGGTTGGCTTCAACTACATGGTGCCTTACCTCTCCGCTATTTGCATGCCAAGGCTGTACCTCAGCACTAGAAAACACCTTTTATAAGAGGGTTTAGTCATACCTTTGTTCACATCCCTGCCCTGACTGCACTTGCCCAAGTTTTGAGCCTTCTGCTTTGTTTTGATGAGGAGGAACCAGTTTACTCTTTTGTAGTCGAGTAGGTCTTGTTACAAAATGGTTCACATTTTGTGGAGTGAACGTGCATTCCCCATGAGCTCAAAAGGCTTTCAAGTCTTGTAGGCTTCCTTTTGGTAAGGTAGTGGCTCAAAAGCCTCTTTAAAAGAAGGAACAAAACAGGGTACAAAGGAGGCGATAGAAAAAGTACTTTGGAGGGAGTGTGCCCAATAGAGGGAAAGGGCTCATCTTTCTCTTTAGTTAAAACTTTAGTTTAGTCAAATTCCCTGTTCTGAGCAGGGCATCGTAACATTTTGTTGTTATACTGTTCCCTGGGAGCAGATTCTTAAACAAAGCTGATCTCTCTGCAAAGTGAGGTGTCCTGGCCAAATCTGGCAGTGTCAAGAGAAAGTCTTGTAATCACGTGGCCTATAGAGATAGCCTCTTTGCTGAGGAGCTCTGATAGACAGTTCACAAAAACCTTATCTGGTTCCATTACCAGAGTGCTGGTTTCTGTGCAGTCCTGTTACGTTACTAGATATGTACACTGGTCAAAATGTTCCAGTAGTTCCACGCGGTCATGCTGTGAGTATGGTGTAACCCTGCACATGCATGCATCCACAACAGGCAGTATTGCTTTTGTGCGGTGTTAATTTCATTCTTAAGTCTTTGCCCGCAGTGCAGGTTTACTGTTGACACCAAGGTTTTTTCCCATATTTTCCTGCCAAGGTTGTACTGGTCTCTCTAAACGGCTCATATACCATATTCCTAAAGTATTATTGCTCACTACAGTTTACTTCATGGCTCTTTACCTGTGAGAGGGGATTTCTTCATGAATAGCAGTTCAATATCTGTTCTAGGTTTTGGTACTGTAGCAGCTATTAGACCTCTTAGACTCCTGGCAGATTCTGTTAAACACAAAAGTACCCATTCCACCACAGGAAACTAACTTGATATGCAAATCTAGAATATTTTGCATGTGTTTTCTATACATAATGACTATGTGACAGTAGGTTTTAATTTTTTAGTCATCTGCTATGAGAGACAAGATACAAGAATAGATGACAGCTGTATGTAAACTGGTAGGCCTGTTCCCATGTTTTGTAAAAGGACTGTTTGCAAGAAGCATCTTGTATGTATGTTCTTAATCCAAAAACGCGGGTTTTTTTTTTTTGAATGAGTTAAACTAGAAAGATTGTTTTTTCCCCTCATTAAAACTACTTATGCTGCTATTTTTTTCAAGAATAACTTATACCACTTTTAGTCTACAACAAACTTTATACACAAACAAGTGAGAGTTTTGCTGCAACGTAATTCTAAACTCTTATTGTATGTTCTTCTAAACCACAGTTGTTTAAGCATGCCCTTCTCATTCTTGCTGTTTACCCGATACTGAATGTTTAAACTTTTTTCATTTGAAAGAAAAAGATTCAAGTCATCTAGAGTATTTTTCTTAGTCAGGAATACTATTGGACAGTTGCTGTGTATTTAAAGTTCAAGAAATGTTACCTTTTTGGCTGTATTGCATACCTTTTTGAATTTAATTTTCCCCTATTAGTGCTGGAATTAATTCTAAGAAAATATTTTAACCAGGTACATCACCATGGAGCAAAGAACTTCTCTTTCCTGTTTTTATATTTACCTAGAAAACCAATCATAAGCTTACATCGGTGTGGGGCTCTTTCTCTTCCCGTTCTCTTTTTCCCAACTAAATAAAACGGTTGACCAGTGAAACACTATCTTATTAATTAATTCTATCAAATCTACAGGATAAGCATGAGAGAATTGAATCTGCTGGAAGAGATTACATCTGGAATTCTTCCAAAGTAATCTTATAACTTCACAATTCCAATACTACATTTTCACACGTGTGTTTTGTCCTTTCACAAATCAAGAAGTGAGAAATACAGTGATAATATTACAATATATCTGTTATTCTTTGCAGTGGATATTACTGTCTATCGTAATGGCTACCATGGAGATCTGAATGAGACATTCTATGTTGGAGAAGTTGATGAGGGTGCAAGGAGGCTTGTCCAAACAACTTATGAGTGCCTAATGCAAGCCATCGATGCAGGTAAACCCTTTGGCTAGGGCCTGAAGCATTATGGTTTTGGTTCTTAAACATGAGTGCTCATATTTGCTATTACCTGGGAGTGACTTCTGTTGTAGAACACAGAAGCGTTGGGGTGTGTGTCACCAGCAGATGATGTATGTTGTGTAATACAGTGATTCTTCAAATAGCACAGTTCTGTGGGTGGTGGTTGCAACTTTTCTTTAAAATGTGGGTTGACAAGGAAAATGTAATTGATGCTGTGCTGATCCACGAATGATGATATTTACACGGAAACAGCCTTTTCAGACTATTAGTTAGAAGAATAAGACATCCTCGATCTGAGTAGTTTAGAGAACATGAAGAACAAAGTGTGTTTCAGAAAACCAAAGTATGGCTTCCTACTTTTATAATTTGTATGGTGTTGCACAATGAACCAATAAGGTAGAACACTGTTTGAACACTTAAACATATCTCTTTACCCCCGCCAAACCTGATAGTTATTTCATAAAGCTAATGATGACCTCTTGATTTTCAACTGTGGACAGATCCATATCTTTCAGTACCCACAGAACTTTCATTATGTTGCTTAGATATAATTCAGGACAGCTTCGTTGAGACATACAATGAGTTAGAAAGGTAGCTAGAGAATGTCACGTTCAACTTCATTCACAAAGTAATATACCAAGTTCTCTTAGACAGAGAAAACAAAACCAGAATCTCTCAAGTCCCTGGAAATATTTGTATCATCTGTATGTTTTATACCCTGCAGCTTCTTAAAATCCCAAGTAAAATTTACTCACATCATAGCCTTTAAAGACTGAAGTTTAAGGTGCTATATATGAAGACTTTAAACTTGCATTTAATCAAAAGTAAGTGAAAAATAATATAATGAACTTACTTTGGTTAATAATTTGGAAATAGCTAGCCAAGCTGAAAAGAAAAATATCCCTATGAATGATGTCTTGAGTGCCCGTTGTGTGATCAAGAAAATTCTTCACAGCTCAACTCTGCAGTATATACTTTACCTATTTATGTGGGATTACTATTTGGAAATGACCACTTTATTTTTCAGAGCTAAATCAGAATAATGTTTATCTTTGCTGCTATA
Organism: Phaethon aethereus; assembly: GCF_964289735.1. Classification (NCBI taxonomy): domain Eukaryota; kingdom Metazoa; phylum Chordata; class Aves; order Phaethontiformes; family Phaethontidae; genus Phaethon; species Phaethon aethereus. The sequence goes on along the minus strand of NC_138578.1, from coordinate 30,364,412 downwards.
TTTTATTTCTATAGCAAGTGTTATATGTGTTGTCTCTTGTCTTTCATATCCTGGCTTTGATGTATAAACTATGACAGAAATTCACCTTTGTGCTCATTACCATGAGATTTAAATTCTCAGTGTAACTTTTCATTACCAACTTCTTAGATGCTGTAACAGGTTTTAATGGGTTTTAGACATTCCCTGCTAGTAGGAACTCTGGCAGCAAGTGTCTCAGCTGTTAAAAAGGGTCACCTCTCTCTTGCTTAAATCATCTTAATTTCTTGGTGTTGGACCAGCAGAGCTCTAACTAGGAGAGATGTATGAGGGAGAGAAGCAGAGGGCTCCTTACTGCATTGAGATGAGTTGCCTCGTATCGTCAGGCCCAAAGGAGATGGTATTACTTCACAACTATTTAGCACAAAACCAGGAGATTAACTTTTCCTCTCTTCCCCACCGTGTCTTTTTTTTTTTTTTTTTTTTATTTCAGGAAAAGCATGCACATTCCAGTAATCTAAATTTGTTGTTATTTTCTGTAAATTCAGCTTACTGATTTAAGTTGCAGTTGTTTATGTTAGTAGAGAATTGAACTAAATGGCTTGCTTCACGTGAAGTTTTAGTTCATATATCTGAACGCTGCTTAAGATGGCTCCACGTAACCACACAACATCTGGCTCCTGAAGGAACAGCATATATCCAGGGAGTTGTGAATTACCTTGAAATAGCATTCACATTTTTTTTTCTTTTTAGTGGCCTAAGGTTGCTTTTGGGATGTATCTTCATTAGCTGATGGATCAGGCATTGTTGCTTTTATGGTATATTACTCCCTTGTCCAAGTGCTCAGACTGAATTTTTCACACCATTTTCTTCTGTTTCAAACTCTTCAACTTTTAAGGCTTCCTAAAAGGATTGTCAAAAAAGATAGTCCTGAATATGAACATTCTTACTTGCTGTAGCTTTGGCACTAAAAATCTTGTCTAAGAGTAGAGATACCCGTTTTGTATCTCCGCCCCCCCCCCCCCCCCCCCCTTCTTGGTCCTTCACGTATAATCATTTTTTTCTCTCTATTTGTGTGCACTTTCCACATGGTAGTAGAGAGGTAAGAGTATATTAAAATATAGTTCATACATTCATTGAAAGAAGCACTGCAACTCTAGGTATGAGAAGTTACCAAGTACTTTGAAAGTCTTGTAGTCTTTAATTTCAAATGTCAACATCCTTTTAATATACGAGCACTTACATCCACGAAAGGAAGTAAGTAGTGTTCTAGAGCGAGTTTTCCTCTTTCTCTCATTTTCTCTTTTATATGAGACTATTTCCTCCCTCTCGTGTTATGGCACTCACTTACATACTTGATGGATTAAGTGATCAGAGGAAGTTGTATACTAGAACAGGTAGCCATACAAGCCATGAGTGCTACAAGATATTAGCCTGAATGCTGTTTGACCGTTAGTTATGTTGAAAGCAAGCTCTATAAATTTCTATCTGTATCTCTCTCATTCTGCAGTAAAACCTGGTGTTCGGTACAGAGAACTGGGAAACATTATTCAGAAACATGCTCAAGCAAATGGATTTTCAGTGGTTCGGAGCTACTGTGGGCATGGAATCCATAAACTTTTCCATACGGCTCCTAATGTGCCGCATTATGCCAGTGAGTATTCATTCCCTTTTGGGTAGTCCTGTAGACAAGAAGTGGTTTGCAACGAATGCACCCAATTTACTTGCTTATATTCTAATGAAGTAGCATGTCACCTGACAGCCATCCAGTTAGCATTTCTGCACTTATGAAATAATTTTTTTCTAAACTCTGGACCATAACAAACTTTTTGAACCTAAGTAAGGTGAATGTATTATACTGAGACAATCTGTGCCTACTCTAATCATCTATACTGGCTAAGTGCTCAGTGGTTTTTGCCTGAATTCCCAATTAATCCCTCAGACATTCTTGTCTGACGTGAATGGGCAAATGTTTTTATCCTATAAGGTCTAAGCAAAAACGTACTGCCATTTCCAGATGTAAATAAAAGGCTTTTTGAATAGTATAGGCGGGTGTTGTGCATGAATCTGAATCCTATTATGTTTCACTTCATTTGAGTATTATGATCTAGTGTTCCTGGAAATTTCTTTGTAATGTGTGGCAGAGGAGGAATGACCCTTCCCCCAGCAGGTACTCAGCTTTAGTTTTTAGAAGTGGCAATGTCCCCATGACAATCTTTGCCAGCAGGACTAAGAAACAGCATCTACAGAGGCAAAGGAGAGAAGCTTAAGTGCCAGTGGTCAACCAAGGGTAGAGTAAATGTCATGAAGCAGCAATTAACAGTTCATACCCACTTCAGCTGCAGAGCTCCCCTGGTGGGACATTTATTTCCTCAGACCTGACAGATGCCTCCATCTTCCCATTTCCTAACGAGCTTTAACACAGGTTATAGTTACAGATTATGATCTAGCAATCCCTGACTTTTCATGTCATAATTTCCCTAAGTTAATTTTTCCATAGGGTAGAAGGGTACCAATTCCTGGTGTTTACTTTTTGTAATGTAAAATGAAGAAAATCTGGATTCTTCAGAGGTGGAGTGCATTTTATACCAATTAAAATGCAGTCTGAGAAAAAGGAAATTTCTCTTTCCTGGCTGTTGGGAACTTTGAACTTTTTTTTTTTTTTTTAATTGAACCAAATGTCTGTTCCCAAAAAGGAAGATGCATTAGTTTTTTTTTTTTTCTGGTATTTTTAAATACAGATTCACAGGAAAAGCAAAGTGGAAAAAAACTGAGGGACTTAGAGCCTCTTGGAGGAAAAAAAATGAAAGCTGATGCTTATTTCTGGCTTACTATGAAAGGATTTTTAAAAGCAAAAAGCTGATTTTATAAGCCTTTAAATTATTTAACAAAATCATGAAAACTACAGGGAATGAAGCACAAAACTTGTTCAGATGCAGATGACCAGAAACTTAAATATGAGTGTTGAGAGCAAGAAATACCATCAGATGATAGAGATAGAAGCAAGACCATTTAAGTAAAAGAAAACTGTTCTGGTTGCTGTTGTGTCAGCTTGATGTCTGAGATTTTTTTTTAAAGCATCTAGGTGATTTAGGCAATTTAACAAATTTATACAATTAGAGTAGACTGGGGGATGGAGAATCTGTATGTGAGAATTGATGCAAATTGTCTACAGCAGCAAAGTAGCTTGGAGCTAACGGTTCCTGTGCAATCCTGGAGTTTGTTCCAGCTCTCACATGCTAGGCTGAGTCAGATCTAAGCTGCACCGCTCTTCAAGGTGAAAAAGGGCAGGAGAAAAGGGCTGAAGCCTTGCTTCAGTCAAACTACACTCCCAGAGATGTACTGTGCATCAGTTCATGCACCTTGCCATAAACATTTTCAGTGTATATAATAAGCACCAGTATTATTGTCCTGGATGCCTTGAAATTCTCTGCCTTTTTTTGTTAGCTAAAGAAATACAGCATTATGTGCTATGACCCCATTACCGAGAGTAATGAGGGGGACAATGTGTCGTTCATCAATGGAATCACTGGATTACTTAACAGCCATCATATTTTGACAATTTATTGAAGCTTATGGTTCAGTGGAAACAAATTAAGAGGTTTCAAGCCTTCTCTGAGTATCTTAAGTGCTTCTTATTTTTATTGATTTTTTTTTTTAATGAAGTTTTTCATCATAGAAGTCTGCAGAAATTCCTGTAGTACATTTGTTCAGTGTTTTTTATCGAACTGGGAGTTGAACTCCAGTTGTTGGAGAGAAAGACAGCAGTTAATTTTAAGCTCCTTGAGTAAATATTGCGGTGTTGGAGGAGGGGGGAGAAGGAAAGGACTAAGAGAAACCTTAATGTAGAATTAAAACCAGACAAGTGAACAGGTCATCTCTGAAGGGCTTTTCTGACTTCACAGTAGTCCTGCTGTATTCTTCTAGGACAAGGATGCATTCATTTACTAAAATGGGATCACTTTTTCTAACTTGAGTGTTTATTTTGTTGCAGAAAATAAGGCAGTTGGAGTTATGAAGCCAGGTCATGTATTTACGATTGAACCAATGATCTGTGAAGGTGAGCAATTCAGCAATGGAGTAAAACGGTTACTCTTGTTTACTATTAAGTGGTGATGGAATAGGATGCTGGCTTTATTCTGTATAGTTTAGATAGATTTTTCATTTCTCTTTGGGGAACTGATATCTGTTACTTAAAAACAGTCAAAAAGTCATCATTTATGTTTTTAGGTGGTTGGCAAGATGAAACATGGCCTGATGGTTGGACTGCAGTAACAAGAGATGGAAAACGATCTGCCCAGTTTGAACACACGCTTCTGGTCACCGATACAGGCTGTGAGATCTTGACCCGGCGGCTGGATAGTATTCGTCCCCATTTCATGTCCCAGTGATAGTCTAGACTGAGCAGGTGGATCTGAACAATACTTTTTTTTTTTTTGGTCTCTGTACGATGCATTTTTTTAAGAGTACAGAATAGAGAGAGTTCATCATTTACTTTGTTCTCAGTGATTGTAGATGAGAGGAATATCTTGAACCTGACCCAATGTCTGGAAAAGCAGAGAATAATGTAAAGAATTTCCTGCTTTCCTCCTACCTACAACACTCATGCTATAGTTTTCTTTTTTCTTCAATTACCTCTTTAGCACCTTTCCTCCAATTAGACCCACAATTGCTTCTGTTGCTGCCATGGTATTAGATAGAAAAGTGTGGGTAACTTTTCCCACTGGGACTTGATATTTTGGGATCCAGGTTTTTTTCACCACTTCAGTGTGCCCTCTCACTCTTGGTATGTGAGTGGCACCTGAGATTTTAAGCATTTCTAGTTCCAAAGACTTGCTCCTGCTTCTGCAGATACTGTTCTAATGGGCTGGGCCTTGTTTGTTTATCAGTTGAGAAGGGGGCAGAAGAGAGAAAGATATGCATGTTGCCAAGAATAGGCTACCCTTACCTTTAATTCTGTCCCCATCTCTCTGCTGATGGCCTCTGTGGTGATTGCAACTGTAGGTGACACACTGTGTTAATGGCAGGACTTGTTTCTCATGCTGGAGATTTGGTAGTATGGGCTTCCTACAGGGAAAATTAATAAATTCTGTCTTATATGCAGCTCCCAGGAATAAGCTGCTTCTCGGCGAAGCAGTATTTGCAGGCAGCTCCCAAAAGCTTGGTGAAGCTGATGTATCAGACTTATCTAGGTAAAGGAATGAAACGAGAACCAAAAAGATCCCATGATTCATGGGATCCCCGCATGTGTTAACTGCGGGGCATTTTCTAAAGGTACATCCACAGCAGCTGTGGGGGATTGGATTTGCAAGACTTACAGTGACATGAGTATGTATCTCAAAACAAGTCTGAGTGTGAGAAAATGAAACACCTTCAATGCTGTATTCATTTTCTTTTGGTAACTGTCAAACAGGTCATTTTTTCCTCCCTCAGTTATGTGAGTTTCATGCTTTTGGAAAGTCTTAGGGGGGCAGCTATGAAAACAGATCTTTCTTCCTCAGACTGGATATAGAGTGGGCAATGTTAATATATATACCCCTTCATTTTCTGTTCCTGCATCATGATGAGCTGAAAACTGTCATGTTAAGGAGTGTGGATTGATTAAGCCTCTCTCCCCTTTTTTTTCCCATGCCCACTTCCTTTCCATCATCTTTGATATTTCTGCTGAGGGAATTTATTTTTTCTGCTGAATTGTAATGAAAAATTTTTCAGACCCCGTTGCAGACCTAGTCTTATACCACTGTAATGCAAGAAATAGTTAAACCAATGCAGACATTAAATCATACAATCATGGGCATAAAATACACCTTTTACAAGGTGTCTGGTGAATTTGTTGCCATGTTAGACCCAAGCATATGAGGTACTGCATACCCTCAGCCCCCCTTGGCACTGCAGAATTTAGGTGGGGGAAGGGGGTTAGCACTTCTTAGAACGGGACTCGTGTGTACTACCAAATACCAAATTTGCCAGAAAATGTCTTCTGTGCCCTGAGTGCCTCAGACCTCTGTTGCTGTAAGAGTATCATTGCGATGTTTTCATTACCTTTATTATTATTTTTAATTATGCAGTAAAGTGACCTGAAATGATGAATATAGAGCGTGTGTGCGTGCGTATGTGTGTGTGCGCGTGTATAGATTTTAACAAAACAGACTGTAGTACTTGAGTGGAATTACCTGTGTTGAATGAGATGTAATGTATTGAGGAGATGACTGTCCTGGAGGTTTGCCCACCATATCATTCACTTGAATGGTTACAACGGTCTTGCCTTTTCTATATATGTGTGTATGACTGGGGGGGCGGGCTTCATTTTTGGTCTATAAAAATAAAAGTTGCAGCTGCTTTTAACAGAAATAACTTTTTTTTTTTTTTGATGCAAAACTAGACAGGGCATTTTCAATTATATCCAGGTTTGCTTGCACTAGTACAAGGCCTACTGGTACATGCATGCAACCAGTTAAAAATCACCCTTAAACCTGCAAATGTGCCACTTGAATACCTCTTTGTTGTTGCACCAATAGAACCAAATCTAATGCTGCATGTTTTTAATATATGTATGATGCTAAGCATTTCTGCCTATAAATTGAAATCACAGCATGAAAACTTTTTATACCAAGTTCATAGTACTACAGTATTTTTAAACAAGTGGAAAACTGGCATCTAACACCAGTTCTTTCAATATGAGATAGCTCATCAGCCTGGAGAACAAAACTTATTTAATAAAAATACTGTGAAAGTCTATTTTTATACCTATCTAGCTGTAATTTTGCTTGAACATAACCTATTAGACTTGTGCTGACTGGATTTGGGAAATTATCTATTTTGGATTCTTACAGAAGTTGCTATCCACTTAAAAGAAAACAAACCAAAAACCCCTAACTTAAATCTAATTTGTAATGAGATTTATAGAAATTGTGTACACTTTTGCAAAAAACAATCCTACAATCAGTTCTGAAACAATCTCTTAAAGTATTTTCCCTTTACTGTCATATAAGAGAGTGCGGAAGCTCTTCATACTGTTTCTGCTAATTGACATGAGTATTTAATGAGAGATTTGATAGCTAATGTTGAATAAAAGTAACAGCATGAGGAGAGGAGAGAAGCTGCATCTTTTACGTGACAGCCAGCAGAGTACATAGACGTTTCATGCAGTCATTTGGTGGTAACTTTTTGTCCATTGAAGTCCTTACAGTTGTCGAGATGGTACAGTTCAATACAGTACCTTGATCACTGAGAATGGGGCACAAGCTCTTGTGTTTGAGTCCCTTTGTTAGCAGAGCAACTTCAAAGAGACTACTTCAAACATGCTCCATTCAGTCAACTGCATTGCAGGACAAAGTAGTCTGCTATGTAATGGTTAGGACATCAGTTCTTCAGGCTGAGAAGCAGCTGTAAGTCTCTGACCCAAGTTGTGTGGTATCACTAAATGGCTGTTGTTGACTTACCCTGGTATTGCAAGACTAGCTTTCCACAGGTTCTCTAAAGTAATAATGTAATGCAGACAACATGATTGTATGATCTTGATCTAGTCTGTGCAGCCTAGAGGAACAACTGTTTAGTGTAAGTATTTTACATCTGTTTGTTAGATCCAGTTGGGGGGTAGTTCTGCTAACATGTTGAGCTAATATTCTATTGATACCATCTTGTAGTTGTAGAATACTCTCACTGGAACAGCTTGACAGCAAGTTTTCTACTGAATTCTCAGTGTTCAGCCAGCATTTCTGGAGCTACAAGGTACTAAGAATTGCCTCACTGCTGTGTTGGAGGGCTCATGTTCTGGTACAAATTCACTTTATTTCTTCCAGATGCTCAAAAATGAATTATGACATTCACAGGAGTTAACTTTGTTGTTTATTCTGCCGGAAATGAAATTAGAAATGGAGCTACCTCAACTGTTTTCAGAATGCTCTAGGGCTATCTTTCCAATGACAAATGGAAAAGTTGTAATTTTAGAGTTGTATAGCAGTGTCTCAGGGTAAGGCAGTTGTTAGTGCTGAGAAGGAATTTCTTCTAAGATTACTGTTTGCATTCAGAGTTCTCTGTAACAGTTGTTTTGACCAGGCTCCCTTAAAACATGAAACTTCTCTCTTGATCAGTGTCCTTGGTTCACTGAAAAGCACTGACTTTTTATGTATGTAACTTCTTAACTGGGTAGCCTTTCTCCCTCTGCTTTGCAGTCTGTTTTCTGCTGTTCCTCTGTTTTTTCTGGACCTGTGGCACTCCTTTCAGGTTTCAATTCAAAGAAACTTTATCTAGTCAGATCACTTCAACTACACTTAAAAAAACCTTCAACTCCAAAATTAAGATTTAATACCTTCCCCTTCCAACAAACAAACCAACCCACAAAACCTCAAAGCCTTCATCCCGCAATGTTCTTTGTTCCCTGGTAGAACAAACTGTTGCTCTAATAGTAATGTTCCCTGCTTCACTGGTATCATGATCATATTTCTGACTAGAGGTAACAATCCCACACTGATTTTGCAGTGTTGGCTGCAAAGGCTGCTTCAAGTGCCAGTGTTTACTGAAATGGCAAAACTGTGCTGCTGAAGTCTTGGAGGACACTACTAGGGCAAGTGACTGGAGTAGTCTATGCTATCTTCTTTGCAAGAGGCCTGCCTACAGCTACTGTAGGGAGCCAAGTAAGAAATAAGGCAGAATAGGGACTTCTGAAGTGAACATGGGTACACCTGGACACCTAGGTCATACATCCAACCACACTGCTCTACAGTTGGCTTCAAGGTAGAACTGGATGGCCTTTGTAGTCCTAGAATAGCCTCATAAGCTTGACAGCTGGTGGGAGTTCTTGCCCCTCTCTCAGCACAGTTACAGCCCACCAATGCTGCTTCTCAGCCCACCTGTGCTTAGCAAACTGCCTAGTGTAATGAATCCCACATCATTTGCTCCCACATATTGACTCTGAGGAAGTCTTCTCTTCTGTCATGTACACACATATGGCTTTCCTCTAAGGATTTTACAGTAAGACACAGCAATCATAATCAGTCTTAATGGTAAGTCCAACACTGTTTAGAAATAAGATTTTATTAAGTAGATTGAATTTGAAGAACAAGTATAGAAACAGACATTGCACAACCAATACTAATTATGTAACACTATTCAGTGGTTACCAATTTTTTGTTATTTAACATTCAGAATGCTCACCCTATAATACATCATCTTCTTAGGCCCAGTGAGTTTTCATTTGCTTGATTCTACCCTCTATCAGAAATTCCATTATAAAAGGACAGTTACCATGTTGCTGGCCAACTGGAAGGTCCACGTTTGGCTCTAAAGCTTTAGGACAGTTCGAATGCTTAAAATGGAAAAGAAAATAAAAATACCAGTAAGTCCATTTTCTCCCCTTTTCTCCCCTCCCCTTCATTGCCAAGACATACTTTAACTTCTCTCTCTTGTAAGAATGAAGTTATATTTATGCCTGCAATATTTATTAAAAATCCTGGTTAAACATGGGTTAGTAATGCTTGTTATCTTTGGTTTTTTTCAGTCTCTCCCCCAGTAAGTTACTCAAGATGGAAGCTTTTTCAAACTACATGAGTGTCAATTTTCAGCAGCTAGTCAAGAATATCAATCAGGAACATTAATATTTACACGCATTCCCTTTTGGCTGCTTGGAGAATTTTAAGTAACTTTCATTATTAGTTTCATAGGACATGCTCATGTAAGAAAAAAGCATTGAAATGACACAGAAGTTTTAACTGGGAAAGGGCATCAACTACTGGATGAAATTTGTGTAGATGCACTGTTTCCAATATTAAAAAGTACAAGTGCAGTTACTGTTAACTGACTCATCCAAAACAGGAATACATATGAGATAAAGTTATTACTTTTGAGAAAGTTGCATACAATACATGAATATGGATTGAGATCAAATACAAAGACCATGCTGGTTTCTTGAGATAATGCTGGTAACTATTTATCCATCTGCAGATGAACCTAAATATGGATAAATGAAGTTGCCTGCATTAGTGCAAATATGCAGGAAAAGATTTTGGTTTTTATTAGAACATGTCTCCAATTTTTTCCTCTTGTCCACCTGCTGATTCTTCCCCTCATTCAAAACACATTCTTAAAATATGTGAACTAGTCTCCTAAATAAGCTGGTTTCTACTCTTAGAGGCACTGGTAGCTATCTCATTAAGAGTCTCTGAGTTTCCAACAAATTACAGAGCATCTCATTAAAACTCACATTTAAAAGGGGCCTGCTCTTGAAAAGACACAGCAGGACAAGCTTTGATTGCACCTTAGGCTACAACTGTCTAATCCTTTCCCCTTTTTCTGCGTTAGATTTTAACCTACAGATACAAGTTCTGCCACAGTATCCCCATGCTGTTCCCCGTTTTCCCCACAAGCACATCCATGCCCATATCTGTACAGGGTTTACAAGCATCACCCAATATATCCTCTGGTAAGAATACCCTACTTTGCACTGCTTTTGCAGGTTGATCACTACTTGCAATGTATACTGCTGTAGGGGCAGCAAGGCTTACCACACATCCAGCCGTTTTTTTTATGAGCAAGTAGGGTCACTTCAATGTGCAGTGGAGTTGGGCCTCACTAGGAAGTTCAATATAGCTATGGCCTAAGTCTGCAGTATGAACAGTCCAAACTGCCATTTGTCTTAATAAATGCAGAAACTGATGTATATTAAATATAAAGCCATCATATGAATGTTCTACCCCAGGTCAAACTAGAGAAAAAAAAAATTAAAATGTACCATATTAAAAGAACATTCAAAGTGATTGATTGGTTTTGCTGGTAATCTATCCTAAATAGTTTGAAAACACACTGAAATTTATTATTTAATTAAAATAGACTAACAGCTTAATGACTTGTAAAAATGTATTAATGTGAACACCCCTTCAGTCTCTTTAAATTTCTTTTTCTGAAGAAGAATGTTTTAGCAATGTTGGAAGCCTAGAAGAGACTTGTCCCCTTTATCAGCGTGACATGCTTTTTACTCTCTGCCTGTGTTTTGGCACATGCCTAGAAGCTCAGAGAAAGTGTATTTGTTTATCTTAGAGTGAACATGCATGGTTTATGTCAGCTTTTATCCTCCTTGTTTAAAACATGACAGAGAGCAGGAAACCTATATTTTGACAGTGTCTCATCAAGAAATGTCTTCTACACTTTTCAATATTACAAACATTACCTCTTTCCTGTATGCATCAGCTCAAAAGCCTCATTAATTTTGTCAAAAGGCAAGGTGTGAGTCACAAATTCATCAACCTTGATCTTTTTGGCCATGTAGTCAGTCACCAGTTTTGGTACATTGTCTACACTCTTCCAGCCTGAAAGACAGAAAGCATGCATTTGTTTTTCCTCTTTCCATCCACCTTGGAAAAGAGAGAGAAAGGAAAAATGCAACCCTTACGCAGGCACTTCTGTGATAAATATGAAAAGGAACTGAGACCAGTTTGTCCCTGCTGCCTTACTCAGGCAGTGAGTAAGGAATGCAAGAGGACAGCTAGGTCTGGCAAGAGCAAACATTATCCAAACATGTAAGTACACTAACCTTTCACTAGGTATTTCAGCATTCAACATAACGGCAGCCCTCACCTAGGAAAGCATGCATGAGGCATCTTTATCAGCCCCTCTATGTATCTTTATAACCCAACTAAGTTTTGTATTAATTGGAAAAAGGGCAGTCTAATAATAACATCAAGGTTGGATACTTCCATGAACTTCAGCAATTACTGAATCCCCAAGTTATCTGGAGCTGTAAAAGTCCCAACGTGTTTCTGGTTTGACAGCAGTAAATGTGTATCAAGCACTTGCTCCTTTTTATTTTAAAGCTCTTTATAGCACCCCCCCGCCATGTTAGCTCCACAGTTTGCTTGGTGATTAAGCAACACAAGCATGTTTCTGTTGTGATAGGAATATGTAAGTTCCCATCTCCCCAAAGACTGGGTCCTTTCACTGGACCAAACTGAACCAAACCTTCACTTGGTTATAAAGCAATCCCTCTATACCACTCCTTTAGTACTGATGGCATATAGTTGTATTCTCCCTTCAAAATATGCGAGATACCCTACCAATATGTTTATTTGTAGCCCGTCTGTAGGAATACCAGATTTTAAAAGTCTTTATCTTAAAAGTCAACACAGCATTTATGAATAGCCTGACAGTAGTACACTTCTTGCACAAGCAAAAGCAAAGTGCTGTGTTCTTCCCAGCTTTAACCCATAGCAAATTATTTTTTATCCCCACATCAAAAGAGAGTTACCTCCAAACGCGGTCCCTTTCCATGTCCGCCCAGTTACTAGCTGGAATGGCCGTGTGGAGATCTCCTGACCAGCAGCAGCTACTCCGACTATCACACTGACTCCCCAACCTTTGTGGCAGGCTTCCAAGGCAGATCTCTTCACAGATGGATAGGACAAAGCAGAGTGTTTATTGCTAACATTTATGCTGTGTAGACTGGCACAGGTTGCACTTCCTTTCCCCCAGTTCATGAATTACCACATTAGTATTTAAGGAACAATAAATACACTGAAAGTTATGTTAAATTTTCCATTGGTTCAGACCCCTTATACTGATAAGTGAATCTTATGCTAAGATTGACTTTGCTCTTTTTTTATCCCATCTGGCTTCTGGAAAAGTCACTCTGAACTCCCACTGGGAGTTGGGATAAACTATCATCAGAGACAATGTAGACCATGTTACTGACAGTTAGGAATGCTGTTGTCATTCCTGAAAACCTAGCTTTACATTCAGTAATACTTAGGCATTTCCAAAGGTTAAATTCATTATTTGAGGAATTAGGGAAATACCAAGTGGTCCTTGAGATTTTACTGTTTATTGTACAAAGTATTTTGTGTGGGTTTTGTTAATTTTTCAACTGTCAACATAAGAAAACTCAGGATTTCAAAGAACTCCCATTAAGGAAGAAAGGTTGTAAATTACAAGTGCCATTTTCAACCTAAGAAGTAGCATCTGCTTTCATTACATAATTAGGATTGGATGTAAATTGGCCTTTTTAGTCATAGCAATTATCATTACTATTTAAAAAAATAAATAAACTGGCATGGCACATTTTCTGTAACAAGAGAGCAGCTCATTTTGCTATTTAGCTAAACTAAGTGGCAGTTAGCTATCCCCTCCCACTATGTACTACTGTTATGCAAACACTCACCATGACTCCAACATTACCGATGCACTCAAATGAGTAGTCTACACCACCATCAGTCATCTCAACCAGCACCTCCTGTATAGGCTTCTTGAAGTCTTGAGGGCTAATGCAGTCAGTAGCTCCAAACTCTTTGGCTTTGGCATACTTATCCTTGTTAAGGTCGATGCCAATGATCCGGGATGCTCCTGCTACTTTACAGCCCATAATAACTGCCAGCCCAACTCCTCCTAAACCAAAGACGGCACACGTAGAGCCAGGTTCCACCTAGGAATACGAGAATAGCCATGAGCAACAAAGAAAATTCATCTTTCCCCATGAGTGGGAAAGACAGGTTAAGAAGTCTGTAATGAAGGAAACACAGAAGCAAATACATATAGCTATGAGACTTTATCACTTAGGTAAGGGAAACTAGACAGACATTTCATCCAAAAGCTCTTTAGATACTAAGCTTTTCTTTTTGCCCAGAGACTTGACTCCCATGACCTCCCCTACACTCATGCTCCAGCTGTCTCACCCTGAGCTTCAAACTACCAGAATAACTTGCAGCCAGATTAAGATGAAATGGAAAAGGAATTTATCTGGTATCAAAAGGGATGGAAAATCTTCTACCTGGATTTCTTCTAAAGGGCATCAGGTTCTTCTAACCTGATCCGGCCTTTAGGGAGAAGTTAGAAATTCTTAGCTAAACTTCATCGGTTGAAGAGGAAGAAAAAGCAGAAATTTGCTACATCATGTATACAGTGCTAATCTAGTCCCTAAGCTATCTGTGTACTTGGGCTCAGATATAGTCATAGAGAAAAGCCAGAGGCAGCCACAGCCTTTACCTTAGCAGTGTTAACAGCAGCCCCATAGCCAGTAGAGATGCCACAACCCAGCAGGCACACTTTATCGAGAGGTGCTGCAGCATCTATCTTGGCTACTGAGATATCAGCCACCACAGTATACTCTGAGAAGGTGCTAGTCCCCATGAAGTGGTAAATCTGCTTTCCTTTGCAGGTGAATCTGCTGGTACCATCAGGCATCAGTCCTTTCCCTTGAGTAATTCTTAAGGCAAACACAGGAAAGTACAGTCAGAGTCTTAAGCAGTAAATACTCTCACCAGACAGTATCTGTTAAGCAGCACAGAGATGCAGTTGGCATACTTGCACCGTTATTTTTTAACCATTCAAAAAAAACCAGGAGTTCACAGAAATTACATGTTAAACTCCTAAAACTTCACGCTGTTAATTTCTCCACGGAAGCAGTGAAAGAAATGGGAGTTTATCAACATGTTGACTTTGTTATCAACGTGTTGACTTCATTAGCTACCAGCACTAACTGCTTATGCCATGGTACCACACCCTCATCTTCACCGCCTTCAGTACACTTCCCTTGAATAGCACCTGTCAACTATGTCATTGGAGTTTTTGTTTGGGTTTGGGAGACTTTTTCAGAATGGGAACTGGAAATTTAGCTAGGAAGCGGGCGTTAAGGAAAAAAGTGCTTTCTTTATAGTTCTGTACCACTTGACAGCTTTGGTGTTGACTACCGAGAGCTGAATTCCCTGAAGTGCTTCCCTTAAGTATGGATTAAATGTGGAGTCAGAGCATTTATGTTTTCAAAGCTGTGGACACAACCTAGCAGTTTACACCTTCACATAGATGAAAACAGAGAAACAGGTTTATTTAAAGGCAAAAAAAAAAAAAAAAAAAGACATTTTAAGGAAGAATGGAAAGTAGTGCATAACTGACTCCCTAAAACATGTACTTTACAAGTCATTAAATGATGCATGAAGAGATTTATTCTTCAAAGATAACTCCTGTCAATTACTTTTGATAATTAGAGTGAGTATACATTGGACAAATACTATACTGTCTGTCAAAATAAAAAGCATACAGACCTTATCTTCTGGCACAGATTTGTTTTAGGATTTTTACAGAACTTGCACTCTCCACACTGGGGGATGTATAGAGGGATAACAGTGTCCCCTAAGAAAAAAAAAAATATTCTGTGACTAGTTATCAAGTCAAGCAAGGCATTAGGAAAAAAATGAAGTTACTCAATTTTCATGGCTTTTATGTGAGCTTGTGTTCACTTAAAACCTTCTTTGTGTATTAAAAACTGTTTACAGCATAGAGTACCACTGTTTATAGAGATAAAACACTTTTCTCATGTCTGAGCAGACAGCAGAAGTTCATCATTCTAGAACAAACAGGAATGTTACTGTAAAACAAAACAACCACAAATCAACAGTGAACAATATCATTAAACTTTTTTCAGCCCTTTAATTAAACCAACAGGTAACAACTATCATTTGAAAAAAACAAACCTGTTCTAACTATATTGATCCAATTTCAAGAAATTGGTATGCTGGGCTCTTTCAAGCATTAAACAAGAGCATATTGAATAGATTAGTGCTCTATCTCACAGACAAGAGAAATCTACATTAACTCCTGCAGTATAGCATTTCAGTGGCACAGTTTGACAGTTGACCTTGTAGTAAAGTAACACTTTTAAGGAAGGCAGAAAATTTGTAAGGTATTTTCTTACCTGGCTTTACTTTTGTTACTCCTTCCCCAACACTTTCTACAATTCCTGCTCCTTCGTGACCCAAGATCACAGGGAAACAACCTTCGGGATCAGCACCACTCAGAGTATAGGCATCAGTGTGACAGACAGCAGTGGCGACTATCTGTGAAGAAATATATAATCTGAGGCACACTGAAGAACAGAATAGCAGCACAGATCTAAATATTTCCCTTTGGTCAGAAACTCAGAACAATTGCTGGGACAAATTTGTCAATCCTAGCAGCGTTTGTGATATGGCCAGCATACTTTCACTCCTGGCAAGGCACAGCAGTGCCAAGGCAAGGCACTTTTTCTTACTTTGAAGAAGCAAAGTCATGATAGTACATCTTTTCTCATTTCCATCAAGAATTCTGATGTTGAAACGGAGAGAAGATGACATCTGGTTTCCTAAAGCTAGAAATCAGTGCTCCAAGTTGTCTCAAAGTAGGTTGGCATCTCGGATTTGAAATGTTAGTCTCTCAAAGGTAAAATGACCAGAGAGACCATACAGAACTCTCAGTACTGCATAAATCCAGTTTAAGCCTTAAGCACCACACAGAGACCCTTTCTACGGAGAGAAATTTCACCTTAATGTATACATTTTGGCAGCTATGGGATACTGGAAAGTCCTGATCAAATCAGAAACTTGGGAATGGGGAACCCAAGAGAACAATCACAGCTCAGCAGTCAGTAACTTATGGCCTGACTGAAGTAAAATCCAGTGTGTTACACAGCTGCAACAGGTCAGAAGCTGCTGCCCTTCAAACAGGATCAAAGCTGTTCCTAGCTCAGGTGTTTTGTGGGAGCTTAGTCTGTAACAACTGTCACTGATCCCCAAAACTAGCCATGATCTTTAGACCAGACTGTGAAGTGAGATCAGCAGAAATTAAAAGTGTTTTTCATAAACAGAAGATCTAAATACCATAATTTTCCTCTTTGTAAAGAAGATACCAGTGAACTAATGCTACCCATTCAACATTCCTTCTGTTGGTAAACAAACTGTTCAGCTTTAATACTTAGTGCTCCAAAATACGATGCATACAGCTAACAATTGATTTAATTACCTTGATACGAACTTCATGAGCTTTTGGTGGAGCAACCTCCACCTCCTCAAGAGAGAGAGGTTTACCTGCCTCCCAGGCAACAGCAGCCTTGCATTTAATAACCTGAAAGACAACAACAAAAAAAAGATGACATCTGTTGCATGGTTCATTTAAAGTAATTCTTGTTCAGCCAAGTTAGAAAATGACAGAAACACTACTGGCTTTTGGAAAGAATCCCAAATCTGAAGTTCATCACTTCAACACAAAGGCTTAATTGCCCTACATTTGCTTTCAGGAAGCTAAATAATGAGTGAACCAAGACCTGAAATTTGGATGTTATTCTCTTCTTGAGCAAAAAATATAATAAATCCAGGAGTACTTAGGAGAGACTCAAATACTGCAGTGAAATGAGCAGTAGGAATGGGAAGATTGCATAATAGAAATGGTGGTTTAAAATAAGAGGCTGGCATTCATTTGAGATGTGTTCCTCAAGCACAGAGTGTTCGAACTTAGAAAAATTCAGAAAGCAATCTGGAGATCATATAATGGTTTGAGACCCACATCAAGAGTGAATTTCTTGTTCCTTATTGGGACGGCTTCCAAGTGAGATTTTGGCAAGGAGGTGTGTGTGTGCGTACAGCCAACATGCAAAGCCCTCCAGTGATGCACAGGCACCAGAGAGATTTTGCTATATGGTTATTGTCAGTGAGTAACTGTGCAGTAACACCTCTGTAGAGCCTGTGTGGATTACTGTTAAGCAAGTCTTCATTCACTGCTCTCAACACCATGACGAATCCTGCTCTGCAACCAGACCTAGGCATTCCAGGAAGTTTTTCAAGCCAAATAGTGCAGAGCCTGGATGAAAGAGCAGGATTTGTGGGTCTGTAAATCCAATCCTATCAACAGGTACGTATGCATGACTGACTGAGGAAATCGGCAGGCATTACAGCACTACAATCCAAGAGCAGCTTCAGGTGCTACAAGGGTAAGCATCCAGAGTAGCCCTAAATGTCAGTTTTACACAGCATGACTCCGAGTTTGTCCTTCAGGATAAAATGAGCAGGGTATCAATTAATCTGAATTTTGCTTTCTGACAGACACGCCTTTCAGCAAATGTGATATGCAATAGGTTCCTGCAGGACACACAGACATGTTGTGAAATCAAATTAAAGATCTTATCTCCATAAAACCTGACAAGGAATGCTGTCACAGACTAGACTGCTTTGGAACAGATCCCTTGGTAATCTACTCCAGAACAGTGTCCATGTGTTTTGGAATACTTCAGTTATACCAAAAGACTTGCACTAATTTTCTTCCATGCAAACAAGGTCTAAGCCATTGCTAGGACAGTTGGAAATACTGAAGCATTTCACAGCACGCATTATAAACCAATATAAGAAAATGATATTTTGCGTGTTCAAACTAGCTGCAGTGTTCCCGTGGAATCACTGAAAGGGGATTAATGCAAATTCCCAAGACCAGACACACAGTCATCCAGCCTTTTTGAAATTTCTCTACCTGGAAGAAATAACAGCACCAAGACCACTTGTTGAGCTAGCCAGGTCTGATTCATCACTTGCATGCATAGGAGAAAATAATGGGTAGCTTATTGTACAACAAAAGTACTACAGAAAGTCATAAACTGTATCGGACTTCGCCAGAACCAGTTAACACCCTCGCTGTACCCATAATAGCAGAACTGCAGACGTTTACCTTGGCTTAAACTTGCTAAAATAAATACTGCCAACCTTAAAAGACCTGAAACTTTGGAACAGAAAACAGGTACCCATTCCTACTGCCGGCAGGGACCTAGGTTAGACAGAAACACCCTTAACCTAGAACCATGAATTCCCCTTGCCCTGCTTTTTATTACCAGGGTAAATATTATAAAAATACTCCTAATGGTGGAGTCACAGTATGGGCATTTGGTTATAATCTCTAAATGAACCAAATGATTTGCCAGAAATCTAAATGCAAGGCACACAGTCCAAGAGGAGCCATCATTCAGTAAAATCATTTACTCGTTTTCAATCCATCTCTCATCCTCCCCTCATGAAGTAACTCGTTCTCACACAGGAGACTGAGCATTTCTAAAACCTGAATTTCCACAAGCTTAGTTAAGCACAGGACTAAAGAGGGGAGAAAAGAAAAAGTGTCCTTACAGGAAAAATTCTGGTCTTCCTAAAATTAACATCACACATCTGGAATCGTATTTTGAAATAGTAACTTCTGATTCAGAAACTTTTAAAGAAGCTGGCTTTTGAAATTGTGTTCAGTTCATACAGCCATAAAGGCCACGGACTATTCAGAGTGGATATCAGAAAAGCCCCATCTCCTGACCTTTCGATATGCAAAGCTTTCCATTGTTGCTTTGCTGAAAATCTTGAAGCCAACAACTGGGGAAAAAACCCTCAATTTTCACTGCTTCTTCAGTTTTATATTAGCACAGAGACACAACTGATGAGCTGCCTGTAGCTATACGCACGATTGGCTATCTCACTCAAGATGAAATGGAGCTCTTGTTAGCAACAGAAGCTGCCCTGTCTGCCCTGAAACTGCCGCTGGCCTGGACCAGCGTTCAGCATCTGGACAAGTGAGATCACACAGCCTACTCAGACCCAGGGTGCTAGAGGCCTGCAAAGAAATTAAAGCAGTATTAAGTAGGTTTGGACTATCATGATGTTTTGAAAGCAATGCAGTAAACTTGCCAGGCAATGGTTTTGAGAGCAAGCAGGGTCCAGCTGTATTGAAAATGGCCTGGCACCACTGCTGGAGAGGTTGGATGGGGCCCTGAGCAACCTGATCTAGTTGAAGATGTCCCTGCTCACTGCAGAGGATTATGACCTTAAAAGGTCGCTTCCAACTCAAAGATTCTACGATTCTGTGATCGCTCTCACTGCAAAGGGGCATCTTCCCACATGCACCCATTCGTTCTTCTCCCACTCAACATCCACAGGAAGAACACACACAGGGTGAACTGTGCTGAACTATTTCACAGAGTCATTAAGGTTGGAAAAGACCTTTAAGATCATCAAGCCCAACCATCAACCCAACACCACCATGACCACTAAACCATGTCTCGAAGTGCCACATCCACACATTTTTTGACTCCACCACCTCCCTGGGCAGCCTGTTCCCATGTTTGACCACTCTCTCTGTAACGAAATTTTTCCTAATATCCAGTCTAAACCTCCCAGCCCTGCCACCTCACCGACACACGCTCCTTACTGCCCTGTGGCAACTGAATGCGCACCGAGGAGCCAGCACCTTCCCTCCCCGCGTGCACAGCGATCCCTTTTCCCCCTCCTTCAAGCTTATCAAGTCACGTCTGTCCAAAGCTCGCAGGAAACCACTGCAAGCTCAAGGTCTTCTGCTCGTTCTTCCATCACCACGACTAACAATCGGTCTAAGCGCACAAGCCGAACACTCGGATCCAAACACCGTGCATGGGGGTTGCTTATAACACACGGCGGGGAGCAATGCGTGTGTTTTTGGGAGCAATCCTGCAAATACTTACAGCAGGAGCCTCCCACGTGTAAATAACGGCACTAATTTCCGCCGCATGCCTTACACGCGTCGGACAGGAGTAAGGAGGCGTCAGGCCAGCCCCTGCACCCCGGTTTAGGCTCGCACTGCAGCGTTCAGGCGGGCGCAAAGACATCAGCGAGGGCCCGCAACCCCCGGCTGCGGACAGCCTCCCAGCACCGCCGGCCATCAGCGCCGCGGCCGCAGGGCAGGGCAGGCCAGGCCCGTCTCGGCCACCAGCGCCGCGGCCACAGGGCAGGCCCGCTTCAGCCTCCCGCGCGCGGGGGCTGCACGCCCCTCCGCGCGCCCCGGGCGCCCCCGCGGAACGCACACGCGCGCAAGCCGCCTCACCCCGCCAGCCATGGCGCACGGTTACCGCTACCCGACGGAAGAGGAGAGGAAGGCCGCGTCTTCCCGCCGCCGGCGCGCATGCGCACTACACACGCACACACACCGTCCCCCCAGCGCGGGCGTTGTAGGCGCTGTGGGGCGGAGCGGCCGCTGGGGAGGGGCTGGCGGTGAGCGCAGGTGAGGACGGCGGCGGGCTGGGGAGCCCTGACACACTCTGTCTGTGGGGGACTCCTCCTCCTGCACCCGGCCCGGGGATACTTGGTACCTCCTGCATCTCGCCTGGCCACGGGTGGGAGCTGCCCTCACGCCTCCAGCGTGGGTCGCTCGCACCTGGATTTAGGCTCGCCTGGCTAGCCCGTCGCGGTGGAGCCTTTACTGGGCAGTCGTGTGCTTCAAACCGGGTGAAGGCAGCCCCTCTCCAGTATAGGGGAGGGATCTGCAGGGAGATGGCAGTTTTGGCTGGGCCCCCTCAGATCCCATCCGGCAGCCTTTGAAGCAGAGGGGCTGTCGCCGCAAGGTGGGGTCGTTAACCAGCTCACACGGTTGTTTCGTTTTCTGAAGAACCTTCTTTCTCCAGGCAGGATAGGAAGGGCTGCTTGTGAGGCCTTCAGGCGTGGCTGCCTAAGATCGGGTGAGCAGTTCTGCCATGGGCTGTTGGGATTTTACGTGAGAGGTGCTGGTGCTTGAGGAATTGCAGGGTGTAGCTAAGTCCCCCCCTCAGTAAAAAATGGAAGTTTCATTCTCTGGTGGCATGCTAACAAAGGTCAGCAAATACCACAGTTAGACAACAGCACCAACTTGGGGGAAAAATGATCTTTAATAATACAACATAAATACAGTGTTTAATAACATAAAAATAACATTTAATAATGTAACTAATACAGATTAAATCTGTGGGCTCAGGAAAGCTGACACCTAGCTGGAAGGTAATTTGGGCAATGAAACAGCTGTACAGGTTTCACCTATGATGAAAGGTGCTGAGAAGGAATGAAAGGGCATGTGAACAGGCTGCCTGTCCCATGGCCTTCTTGAGACTTTCCACAGTTACTTCAGTTTGTGTTTCTCCTTCCTTCAGTGGCTACCACTAAAACCCCGTTGTTGAAATCAAAGCAGGCCTTCTCCATTTCCTTGGTTAAATTTGTCTCTGCCAACCTCTCCTGTGCATTTCATGCCCTTGGTCACCCCTGGTTTGTAAGTGCTTCCGAAAAGCCTCCAAACATTATATGTTTAGCTAAGCTCCGCAGATGCTCAGCTTTTCTTAGTATCTGATGTTCTGGAAACTGCAGGTACTGATTCTGGGACACAAAAGCACAGATACATGAATCATAACTCCTTAATGCTCATCATCCAATTTCAGAGTTTGAAGTGGTTGGGTTTTTTTCATTTCTCCTTCCCTTGCAGTTGGATGCTGCCTCCAGTGCTGGTGCGTACTATTGGAAGCCCCTGAACATGGTAGGTGGTTTTGCAACTTTCTTTTTATTCTCAGTACCATGCAAGTAAATTAATTTACTACACTGTGCGCTTGACTGAACTTCCTATGCTTTGTCACGTATGTGTCAGGTTTATATAAGGGAAGTTCTGTAGGTGAAGGCTCCCACTGCTGCTGTGGTTTTTACCTTGGGTTGGTTTTGGTGTGTTCTTCCAGCAGATGTTACGTGCTGATCAGAAGCATGTTTGGACTGAGAAAAGAGGAGGGCTTGGAAGCATTGTGAGCATGTGGGAGAGAGGCCTGGGAGGATGTTCTCTGTTCCGTGTGGTGAGTGGGGAAAAAGCCCAAAACAACTAGGGATCTGCATTACCTTTTTTTTTTCTCCTTCCTTTTTTAAAAAATTGTATTATTGTACCCATCCTGGAGGCGTTAGTTTTTAGTGAGGGTTTTCTGTACCTTAGTTTGACTTCAAAGTACAAGAAGATGCAGGGCAACAAATCATCTGCAAACTTGGCAGCCAGTATATGCTGAAAGAAGATGCAAGTGATCAGCCAGGGTGCTCGTGCTGGGGCAGCCTGAGTGCCAGTGGTTCTCCTCGGAATGAGGAGGTGATGGTCAGGCGCTGTAATTGCTGGCTGCAACCTCACCCGCTGGTGAAGAGGTCGGCGAGGCATAGGGAGGCTGGAGGGGACTGACATGCCTACCCACAGGCAAAACTGAAATGCATTCACACAAACATTGCCTGGCTTATTTTCCCAAACAGAAATGGTGCTAGATTGACCCAGAGGTAACTTTTCTCCTATTAATACAATTTCCAAAATAAAACTAGTGTAATTTAAGTAGTTCTGGTAGATACATTTCATTAGAACAATCCAATTAAACCTGAGATAACCTGTGCAGAGCTTTCAGCTGTGGATGCTTGAGTGTAGCAGTCTTTTTGTGGGCCATTGCTCTAAAAAACAGCCTTTTGAATTCTGATTTGAGCTTTCCTACATTTTCCTGTGAAATACTGGAGAGTAATACTTGGTTAGCACTCAAAAAAAAAATTAGAAATTCTTGTCATTCTTCAAATGGGCATAAATTTATTTTTGTAAAGTACAAATATAGCTGGTTGAAAAATGGAAACATTTAAAAAAATCAAAATTGTTTTAACTTAAAATGTTCAAAGCTGGTTGATATTTCTTTGGATAATTCTTAGTTAATAAAATATTCTTGTTTTAAAATACAAACATAAATTTAAAATATTATCCAGTATTTCAAGAAACAGTTGGTTCCAAAGAAAAACTTTAGGAATAATTCCACTAATTAATGCTAGTATTCACTAATTAATCCTTGTAAAATACTAAAGTATACTAAAGTAAAATAACTTTTCAAAACAAAGGCCCATGTTAATTAGATGTATTCAAAATCAATATGAAAGTGACCATGACAGCTTTGCAGTAGAGACACACGAGGCTGGGATACTGAAAAAATTTTAATATTTTAGATATGGAAATAAGTAATTTGGGGAGTTTTGTGATTAAATATTCCCAGGTATTTGCTTTCACTGAAAATCAAATAAAACACAAAAAGCTGATCTTTTATGTGCTGATTCCAATATGTTAATATTAAACTAACTACGCAAGGGAAACTTTAAAGATAAAAGTGGGAGAAGGGTTATGCTGGCACCTCCTTGCTTGCACTTGACAGCATTTTCTTCTGGTATGTATAAATGTCTTTCAAACATAATTATTTGGTCAGCTGTGAAACCAGTGATGTTTTAGGAACCACGCAGAACTTGAGGAGCTCTCTAATTATCTGCTGAAATTTGAAGTCCTGCCCAGTTAGTGATCATTATCAAAGGGGCAGGAGAATCTCCAAGGTACTGGAAAGTTAGCAGTAACGCATTTGTTGGCTCAAGGAATGGGCAGCCGAACAGCTTCTCACTGGCCCTCGTCATGTTGCGGCTGGTAGCAGAGCTTAGCGACGAGGATGGCAGGACGTTCTGTGGAGCTGGCAGCTGCACATGCATGTGCCCACACACCTCGCTGTGCACAGGGCAAACCTCGGCCACGGAGGTCTGCTGAAGGCAGGTGCTTGAGCTGTGCTGAAATCCAACTCTTCCAGGGTGGTCAGAAGTGGATGGGCAGTACGCAGGGAAAGCAGTGACAGGTAACCACCTGGTGGCACTGCTATAATGATAGAACTCACCACTACGCAGAAGTGCATACACAATTTTTCATGTAGCAACAGTTCAAAATAATTAGTGAAGTGCAAGTTACAATTGACTTAAGGCAGAGTTGTTTTACAGCAATCAAATTTTCTTTCATCTAGGCTTAGATTTTTTCAAAAATGAAAAGTTAATGTTTCTGTGAAATGAGCAAAACTTATGCATGATGGTACAGATGGAAGAGGTGGTTTGCTTCTAACATATCAGTGTCATGTGTTTGGTTTTTTTTTTTGCCAATCCTGCACAAATCTATTTGTGTTTGTATTTATTACAGAGTTACTAGGCTAATTGATTACTTTTTTTTGAGACGTGTCACTAGTATTAAATTAAAGCTATGCAGCCACACATGCAGTATTAGGGGAACTTACTGTTTATTGGGAGGAAATTCTTGTAGTGTTTTCTTGGTAGGGAAGTGCTAGAACTCAAAACATTTAACAAGTTACTTTGCTTTTATCTTATTACCTGCAGTCTTATTGTTTTATGCTTAAAAAGTAGTTAAGAGAATTACAGGTAACTTTTATAGCAGGGCAAAGTGAGTTCTATGTGCAGAAGTTATTATAAATTGGCAGACAAGGTGGAGTTTGTTAACCTTTGATAACTCATTTGTGTGTTCATGATGGGCTGTGTGATTGCTGATCGTGCTGAAGGGTTTCCAGAAGTTCAAAGAGCTATGGACTGGGATAAGAGTTGCTCAAAAGAGGTCAAAAAGCGTTACAGTGTTATGAGTCAAATGTTTAGCACCCGAAAGAAAGGTCTGTTTATCAGAATGACCCGCTCACAGTGGCAATTCTGTTCTCTGGGCAAGATTTTGCACAGTTATGCTGTAATATTCTGTGGGACTGGAAATTTATTAAATTATTGGTGCTGGAAATATATTAAAAGTACGACAGCATTTGCAAAAATGAAACTACAACCATGTATGCATGTATAAATGTTACACGATAATAAGCAAGCTATCTACTGCTTTATATAATATGCTTCAAATACTGTAGAGCTACCTACTGTCCCTGATTAGCTTTCAGTGCTAACCATTCTATAATTGTGTGAGCTGCACTTTCTTTACTATATATTAATTCTTAATACATATTAAGTAAATATCAAACATTAAATATTAAATATTAAATATTAAATCAATTTGTTAAATAATGAGACCAGACAAAAATAAGGCTTAAGTTCAAGTGAGAGTCTTCAAAACTTTGAGATCAATCCTTAGACAACGAGGACAGTTCGATTGAAAGAAAATCAGCCACGTAAAAGTTTGTTTTAAACTTAAGAAAAAAGCCCAACCCACAAACACAAAACATCGGTATATGGAACTTGGACATGTATAGTATTCACTTACTGTCTTTAGACATTCCTGTTCCATTACAGCTTCAGACAATCCTATCGCTGTGGGTTGTTCATCAGCTTAGTAGCATTGCTGTCCTATGGCAGGCAGCAAAAGTGATAGCTTAATTGGTTGGATCCGTAACTTTTTTGAAACCCCAGAGAAACTGTCCTCATGCTGAAGAGAAATTTGGGGAAGTTTTCTACCCTTGCTCTTTGGTAAATTGCCCTTGACACAGGTAAAGTCACACCTGAAAGAGAGTATGACAAAAATATTTGTGAAGACAAAGTATTTTCAAACATCCCTCAATCAAGACACCTCTGTGATCTGTTAAATTATTCTCCCACTCCATGCTTCTTGTGTCTGCCCCAATCCTGTATATTTTCTATTATGTAAGCTGAAAATTTTATTTTTGACTCTATCCTGTCAGCTTATGATGGTTATATAGTTCAGTAGTGAAGCTTTTCCAGCAAGGTAGAAGTTTGCTTGAAGTTACTGCAGTCAGCTGGGGTGTAGATGTAGAAAGCTCTAGGTTCTGTAGGCTAACTCCTCTTGAAACTCTCTTACTGTGGCCTAAATGCCCAGACACATACTTCAGTTTGAAAGAGCAATACAGATTTCAGTGTGCATTTGCTTTCCTCATAAAGACTCAGCACCAGCTATCTAAAGCTGTGGAAATACTTAGCCTTATTGACTGCATGTTAATTTTCATTTTTAGATATGAATTAGTGGCGGGAATGAGGTTTCCTTGGAGTGTTTGAAGGCGTTTTTTTTTTCTTTTTTCTTTTTAAATGCATCCATGATGATAGACTCATAGGACAGCAAAACATTCAGCTTCTATGATTAAAATACACCTCATGAACAGTATAAGGTAGATTTGATTTCTTGATAACTTACCTCTTTCCTGCAATCATAAGGTCAAAAGCATCATTGATCTTTGTCAGATGGCAATGGATATGACACCAAGGCATGCAAATAAAATTTCTTTGCCATATAGTCAGACACCAGCTTTGGTACACTCTCCAGACTCTTCCAACCTGCAACAAAATCCATAAAACCAAGTTCTGTTAACAGTGAACAAACAGAATTTAACTAATAAATCAGGTTACAAGAAAAAAAACCAATTTGATCCAAGAATAGACACCTGTCTGACTTTCTGCCAGATTCCCTACTTTAATTTTCAAGCCACTTGTCACACTTTCTTTTCGGATGCTTTTCTTGCCTTAACAGCCACATACATATTTCACAAAAAATATTATTTTAAATCTGATGGATGAATGTTTCATGAGTGCAGGAAATTCATTGAATGAATATATAACATCTCTCAAATGCCTAATTGTTGCTGAGTATTCTGTATCTGTCCAGGTTAAATACACCCACCACACTGAGCACTAATATACTGATACAGTAATGTTAAAACCTGAATACTGCATAAAACATACCCCAACAATCCACTGGTTTTGAGGAGTACCTGCTGAAAAGAAAAAAAGCACCAGACCTGTTACTAGTTAAATGGCAGATCTGCACTGGTGGTATTTTTTTTGGTTGTCTTTGCTATGAGTTTTGCTTGAAAAGAAGTGTTTGGTCAGGTTACCTTCATTGCTGTGTTAGTAGTCAGGTGTTACTCTGCAAATTGCTGATTTGTGAGAAGTCAACTAAATTATACGAGCTTGTATATTTTTAAGTATCATTTAGTGGAGTTTTTGCTTGACAAGATGACAATGCAAATTACTTCAGTAATGCCCTGGAAAGAGGATATTTCATACATTAAATGCTGTTACACATCCAGTTACACTCTGAAAATGAAAAATTTCTTTGTTATATTCAGGTGTGTGAATCCTAATAAACTCCTACTCTCCAAGATGCTTTATTGCATCTTTTTGTATCCAGTCTTCTGAGGAACTGGGAGGCAAATGGGAGACCCTTATAATTACTTTGTTCTGATAATCACTTCCAGAAATTTCACACCTCTACTAAGTATACTAACTGCTGAAACACTGTCATGAAGGAATCTACATTTTAAATAGAATATATATCCTTTTTTGCATCTACTTTTTCTTCTGTATCTTTCCAAATTGTTTTTCTCTGTTTCTTTCTCCTGGATACCAAAGATTATTTAGAATTAGATTTAGATTCTTGAAGCATGCATCATTTTGTTACTCTTATTTTCTAGTAGAAAATTTGCAGATTTTCTGAATTGTAAGTTTAGTTGCTGAGGTTCCTGGGAGAAAAAAAAAAAAATCACTTCTGGAATGAATTATAGTAAGATCTTAAAGTAATTTAAAATGAAGTCTAGTTACACTGCATCCTTCTACACATTGCTGCCAGAATATTTAAACAACATATTTGGTAATAATCTATGTGGAATGTGCAGTCTAGTATCCATAAGTCACTGGGTATCATATACCATCTTTGGTCCCTTTACATATGCTCCTTTACCAGGAACAGCCCTGATAATATCCTCAAATGTTACTTGCACAAAACTGTCATGGATTAGAAGATTTGAATGTCTGTGAACTGCAAAAGCAGGCTTACCCAATTAATGAACATGCGTGCTTCGGTACTCCCCTCCAACCTCTTGCCCACCCCAGCCTACTTGCTGCAGGGAGCAGAGTGAGAAACGGAGAAGGCCTTGACACTGTACAAGCACTGCTCAGCAGTAGCTAAAGCATTGGTGTCTTACCAACACTGTTTTGGTCACAGCTATAAAACACATCACCATGTGGGCTGCTACGAAGAAAGTTAACTCCATCCTGGCCAGACCCAGTACAGCTCTGTAGGGCAGGGGATGCATTTCTATTCTTTATTCAGAGTGCTTAGCATGATGTGCTCTTGTCTGGTGAAAGTGCAAACCTGGGAAATGTCAGATCAAAACTGGAACAGGGTATACTGAAGTTAGGTGCCTGGTCTTCCAGCCTATTAGGTAATAAAGGGGTTTTTTGGATGTTGCTTTTGAATGCAAGTATCTAAACTCCATGTATGTCCTGTTTCGGAGCTGAACTTAAGTCAGTAATCATTTGTGGCAGTACTGTACCAAACAAAACATTTAGTCTCAACTCCTCAAAAATGCAAAAGAAATTACAATACATCAACCAAATCTCTGAAAATTGCTACTGCAAGCATTAGTATAATGCTGTAACGAGTAAGACCTATTGTGTTGTTGATAAATAATTATTATTATTATTATTACTATTATTATTTCCTTCAGAACAGAGAAGAGGCCATTTTTGCTGCAAGTTAGGTGCCAGTTACACTGAGTTTCTCAGTAAGATTTCACCTGAGAAATTCAGACTATGCCAGTGTAACCCTAGGAACATGCCATTTCACTAGGAAACTTCCGCGCCTGGTACGGCCCTCAGACTATTATCTATTACTGCTCTTCCATGTGGGTGGCAACGAAGCCACAACTCTTAGTCCAAGGGCAATCAAAAGAGACTTCAGGGCCTTGGGACGATTGGTAAGGGAATGTGAAGCACAGGTTATCTTTTTTCATCTCCTTCCCGTTGGAGGCAGTGACATTGGAAGAAACAGATGGGCCCAGTCTATTAATGCATGGTTCCGTGACTGGTGTCACTACCACAGTTTGGGGTTTGTCAATAATGGGATGGCCTACACAGCATTGCTGGCGTCAGATGGGATTCATCTTTCTCCAAGGGGAAAGTGGGTCTTTGCTCCCAAGCTAGCTGAGCTCATTGACAGGGCAAAACCACAACAGTTACAAAGAAAGTAAAGAACCCGTGCTGTGACATCTTAGTTGATCTGGGTTCACTAACATGTACATTGAACGCTAACAGAGGCACTGGCCTCCCCACTGGATGCCTTATGCACACAAAAAAAAGTCTTCAATTGTAGCCTGCCTTTTATTGGTAGTGAAGCACTTGGTTATAGAAAATCTTAAACGAGTAATGAAAATGACGATAGGCATATGAAAGCTTCACAGAACACTTATGCAAATAATTCTGTGTCATTTTACCTAAAAAAGGTTAAAGACTCATGACGCAAAGGAAATGGACTAACAAGAACCTCATGAAGTTCAGCAAGGGGAAACCCAAAGTCCTGCACCTGGGGAGGAACAGCCCCAGGCACCAGGACATACTGGGAGTCACTGCCAGCTGGAAAGCAGCTTCGCAGAAAAGGACCTGGTAGTCCTGGTGGACACCAGGTTGACTGTGAGCCAGCAATGTGCCCTTGCTGCAAAGGAGGGCTGATAGTGTCCTGGGCTGCATTAAGAGGAGTGTTGCGAAAAGGTTGAGGGAGAGGATCCTTTTGCTCTACTCAGCACTGGTGGGGCCACACCTGGAGTGCTGGGTCCAGTTCTGGGCTTCCCAGTACAAGAGAGAGATGGACATGCTGGAGAGAGTCCCACAAAGGGCCATGAAGATGATGAAGGGACTGGAGCATGTCTCCTCAGAGGAAAGGCTGAGAGAGCTGGGGCTGTTCAGCACAGAGAAGGCTCGAGGGCGTCTCATCCATGTGTACAAATACCTGAAGGAAGGTGCAAAGGGGACAGAGCCAGGATCTTTTCAGTGGCGCCCAGTGACAGGACCAGAGGCAATGGGCACACACTGAAACACAGGAGGAGCTGTCTGAATGATACGGTTAGAGCCGTATCTGCAGTCCTGTCAGGAGCTACAACACAAGCCAACCATGCACAGTATAGGTAACTTTGATATAATTTGCTTCAGTTTCCATACTAACGTTGTTAATGCTGCCTGGTAATGGTGCTGGGTACACAAGGGATTTTTTTTTCTGTCTCTGAGAGATATTTTTCTTCCAGTTCATTTGGAGCATTAAACCTGTGTTTCCAGCCAGGCTTACTAAGTTGTGTATTTCGTAATAGGCATGGCAAAGGGATTCTGCTGCCTCTTCTCCACAGGAAAAACGTCTTATATATAAATGAAATATAAAGGATGCTGCTGAGAGCTGTACTCATTGTACTAGGCAGTTACAAGGATTTCCATTGTAAAATAGATGAGGTGGCTGTTTCTGTGGTACTGTTCTAGAAATAATGTCTGTGAAACAGAGATACTGTGTACACATGTAGTTACTGACTTCTTGCTTATGACCTGGATGCTCCAAACAGGCTTTTCTTCTCCTGTGGGAGACTGAAATGAATTTAAGAACAAGGAGCTTTCACAAACAGAGATGCTTGAGGCAGAGTTTTGAGGAGGTTGTGACTGAGGTTGTGAGCAGTTCCTAGCTTTAAAGGCAGAGCAGGTGGAATGGGGGATAGAGGTGCTGGAAGTTCATATTAAGAAAGAAAAGACAGTATCAGGCAGTGGTGCTAACTATGAGGCATGGGAGAGGTATCAACACCAAAAGAGTTGGAGGATAAACTCCATTAGGTTTTCTCAACCAGATGCTGTTTCTGACGTGATTTTAGTGTGAAAGGGTGTTTTCTACACACGCATGTGGGTATAAACAACTTGGGTTCTGGCTCTGTGCACAAGTATACTCATAGCCAGGCATATTTCTAAATCTGACTATGAAGTAACTAAATTGTTCCAGCCAATGATTCCATCACAGTGTATGTTGGTGCCAAATCAAGACATGCTTTCCTCAAACTGAAGTACAGCTATACACAATATATATGTACTATACATGCATATATATAAAAATATATCCATGCTGCAACTTCAGCAAAGTTGCTACTGGCTGCTCAGGGTCAACATAGTTACGATAAATCATTTGCCAATCGAAAAAGGCTTTTTTTTTTTTTTCTTTAATAGACTATTGGTTTATAAAGCATGCCAAAAATTAGCAGGTTGATTATTTGATCTAAGATTTCCAAGCCTCTAGGAGGAAATCGTCATTTCACCTCTACATGTGCACAGAGAAATTCAGATGCCCTGACTTGTTTCATGGAAGGAATCTGTTTCTTTTCTTCAGTTGGCAGACGTATTACTTTTGCTCTTTCATATCACCCTCCAGTTCCAGGGAAGAATATTATGCATCAGGAGGAGTAGTTTTACAATCCTCGACTGTGCTAAAGGGATTGGAAATTCAGGAACAAGATTGCTAGATGATCTCCAGAATACCAGACTATTGTTGAGCAATCTGCAGTACTCTGGTCATTAAAGTTGTGGCTGCACAACAGATTCCCCGAGAAGAGACTGACTATTTGCAGTGTTACTGTAGAACAGGCACCCAATGTGATGGGTATTGTCTGCAATGAGGGTTTTTTTTTTTTACCAGTCCCACCCATAACTGCAGGCTCTTGATGGTCCCCATGGGAGCCATGGCAGAAGTCTTTGTGGAGAAATACTGTTTGAATGCTCCACTGTCCGATCTTTATTGCATCTTTCGCCACTTACCACTAATCCAGTGAACTGGAAATTAAACATTGGAGAGAGGCTCACTTGGATTAAAAAAGTACCAAGTGAGATACAATGGCCAAGTTTTCTCTGTCAGCTGAAGTTGATGCTGCTTCAGTGCCATCTGTGGGGTGTTCTTCTGAGGGACTTCGGGATTGCAACAAAGTCGGTTTATGCTAGAAAATTTCATTGTTCCTACATTTCCAGACAGTATTTTAGTGGAATTATAAAAGAAAAAAAATACAAGTATATTCCACAAGGGGACATAACATGTAATAATCTTTCCATTTAGGGAATAAATAGAATAGTGTGAAAAGTATTTCTCCTTTTGTATTTTACTAGGCAAATTTGAGAAATTCAGCCCACAGTATATTGGCTAAAACACAAACAATACATCAACATCCTGTTATGAAATGTATGTCATACTTTCCTCTCCCTAAAGTTATCGGGCACAATCCATAGTACAGTCAACTCTACTATGTGACTTTCATGTTGGAGCAGAGCACACTCACTAAATGTGCAGATAGCAGCAGGGTTACAAGCACACTGAAAGAGAGGATTAGAAAAGGATCCTGACAGTTTGAGGCAATGCTTTTAGAGAATGGGGATGCAACTGAGTGTAGTGATCAGCATAGGATGGCAAGTGACAAATCAGAACCAGTTCTGCAGAAAAAAAATGTCTGCAAAGAATAGTGGATGACAACGTGAATATAAGTTAGTGATACCCTGCTATTTGGGGGTAGATGAAAGGCAATTATCATAGTGGCTGTGGAAACAGGAGTACAGCTGACAAAATGAGAAGTAATGCTTCACGGTGGGAAGGGTGAGGGTAGACTTCAGTAAGAGTCTTCAGGAACATAAAAAGTAGCTGTAAGGCTGAGCAGGAGATTTAGTCTGTCTGAGGAGATTAAGTTTGACAGTATGATACAGTTTGAAATGGTAATGGAATAGATCATCATTGGAGATGTTTGAGCATAAGTTATCTCTCATGGAATGATACACAGAGTTGATCCTGCACTGGGAAAAAAGCTAATCTACATGATCTCTCAAGAACCATCTGAGCTCTGTTTGCAGATGAGTTCATTACTTTAATAGTCTTGTTTTGTTATTTTATGCACAGTGGATTGTGGTTTGTAAAAAACTTGTAGGATGTTAAAAAAACACATTTGATAAGCATCATAAGAGAGTTATTTGCTTACCATTTTGTTGATATGAATGATACTGGTAGAAGTGCGCATCACTGTAAGTTTCTCTAAAGTAGTGGTGTAAATGACAACAATCTTATGATGTGTTGGATTTTTATGGGAACTAGGTTGTATTTAAAATATTGATATCCCCTGCTGGAGTGTTTGCCATGGCTATCATAATATTTATATAAGTCAGCACTCAGAGTATTTGACTTAAAATAAATGCCAAAGGATTATTCAGATAATATACTACATTTACATATTGATGGTTTACACGGTTCTAGAAGCAAAGATTGATTGACATTTGTGTTTGTGTTACTTCTACAATGTGAAAGACCTGTAAAGGGGACACTTGATGAGAAATGGTGTGTGATTGTCATCTCTCAAGTATAAGAAAACAGTATGGGATCATAAATACTCAAAGAGAAAATGAAGATATTTTAAGTGATGGTCTGTTCAGAGCTGAGTGCTCTCTACATTCACCTCTGACAGTATGTAAGCATCAGTAGAGAACAATGTTTGATACTGTGATACTTCATGTATGTGTTATGGAACAAAACCATTTTTTTCCTTTTGATTTTTGCAATCCCGTATATGGGCTCATTGCCCATATAAACTGTTTGCTAGGACAGAGTAGTAAATATTTTTCTGGGTCAAAATATATCTTGCATAAATCTACTGGTGTTCTCTTGATGTAATTTTAGACTGCTGAGTCTGCATTTATATTATAGAAGAGATGGTCTTTTTGTTATTTCAAAGAAACTGAGCAGTAGAATTGATTAAAATAGAATTGTAGCTGAAACAGATAAGCTAAATAATTGAGACCACTCCAAAGAGCAATGTGTCCTTCCCATTGCTACTCTGGAGACATCACACATTAAAATATTGAATGCATGTGGTTGTTTTGTGTAATTTGGCAACCAGCTAGAATCACTAGACTTATCATATACTCAACTTTAAACTGCTGCCAGGGAGAGACTGATAAAAGGAACAGAAAGATGTTGGACAAAGAGGTTGAAAATGGAGATGATACAGTTAAATGCCAGTAGAGAGAATCTGTTATTCCTAGTCACACATGTGAACTTGACCCCAGCATGTCAGAAATGCCGTATATTGATGATAGCTTTGAAATTTTGCTTGTTCTTAGGAAAATCAATGAGAGCTCTTTTCAACTTAAAATAAAAACCTTTGCTCAGGTATTGTATCCTTCCTCTCTTTAGACCTGTCTTTTCTCCCTACCTTTCTGCTCCATGCTTCCCTTTTTCTTTACCTTTTACTGCTTAGCCCAGCACTAAAAGCCAGTTCATCCTTCTGCAAATCCCTCTCCTGTTCCTGGGCCTGCTGTGCAAGAATTTGACTTGTCTGTAATTCAAGTAAGTTTCCACATGCCTAATTCAGCCTTGAGGACCTTCATGATCCCACCAGCTCTAGTCTAGAAGGAAATGATAGACTAGAAAAGGCCTGTCCACTAGAAAAGTATCCTTCTTCCATGTGGCTGAAAGGATGTTTTTGTATACCTGAGGAATGGGATGATTTTCTAGAAGACTACCAATAATGACATAAAACCCCTTCTTGGATCAGGAACCATTTAGAATGCTATAGTGAGCAGAACTCAACTCTTTAGCTGTTGAACAAAATTATAGGTATACTAATTAATATATTTTTTTTAATCAAAAGACATCTATTAACGTTAGTATGCAAAAAAGATTAATGCTGATCTGAAAAAAATGCAGCATTCATGAACCAGGAAGGCATTACTCTGTAGACTCATGTTTAGGACACCTAGCTCTACAGTTGATTCACATGTTCTTCATGCCTGTTATCTTGACAGTTCACTCACCAGATTTGGTGGAGCAAAGATGTTGTCCTTCTCCAGGATTAGTTCCTTTCATGTGCTTTGCAATCTTCACTCCACTTTGAAAGTGGACTGATGTTTAAGTGCTTATCTGAAAACAAAAATATTCTTTAAGCTCTTCAGACAGACCCACTTTACAAAGCTTTTGAGCCTTATTTTAGTTGGTTTTGATTACCGTTCAGTTTTCTACATTGTGCAACAGTTGGAGAGCAATTCCAGAGGACAAATGCTGTGTTGCTGAGATCCCATATGGTTGCTAGTGTTTGAAGTTTAAAACAACAAATTTTACAAATCCTGTGACAGGTAATGAAATCATTCAGCACTTCCTAGATAACTTTCCATACATATGACTTAGGTTTTCATCTCACACATAAGGACATAAGTGTGAACAGTGCTACATGTACTGGTATTTCATGCCTCTTTAGGACATGTCCAGTCTCTGCTGTTGAGCTTATAGCCTACAAAATGGTTGTAAAAAACTTTTACAATTATTATTGTAAGTAATACTATTTTTCCTTAAAACGTCCATGTGATGCTGTCCTCCATCAAACTTGTAAACACACCATTGATGTGAAGACAACATAGATTTCAGAATTGCTGACTGCCCTGCTAGCAGTTGTGAAGTGCCATGGGTATCTGGCATCTCTGGTGAATATGGGGGGGAGTTGATACTGAGATCCTGTTTCTGTGCAGCTTTGTGTATACCTTAAGAAAGAAGGATGGTTTTTTTCTTATCCAATTAACAGAGGGAAAATAAAGTCAAGCATGTATGTCAGTAGGCATGGATTTAATGATTCACTTTTTAATGACCGATAACATTTATCTGCATTCAACAATATTTCGTATTCTGACTTGGTATATGTGTTCACATATCAGACAAGTTTTAATAACTGATCTGTTAGGTCAGATGTTTGTACAGATAGGCACAGGCTTCAAGGTCTTTGTCTTCATCTTGGTAGTCAGCGTTCTGGCCCACTTTGTGTATTATGTTCATTTCCTGTCTGTATCAAAGTGGTGGAAAATGGAAGAATATTTGACAGAAATCACTTTGTGGAATAAAGTCTGAAATGCATTTATGAGGGCTAAGTACAGATCTTATCTTTCTCCTGCCTGCAGTAGTTCAAACACTTCAATATTTTTTAATTAAAAGACAAAGGCAGGTACTAATGCCTTATTATTGCCTCAGTGTTAAATTTTTGTCTTCAGTGTAAATTGGCACCTGTTTCAGAGACAATCTTTGCACTTCTACTATGAAGAACAAACTAGACCATATCCTAGCAGGTGTGGCTTTGCATTTGTTAATTCACGATTAACTATTTGATAATTCACTATTCTTTAAGATGCCCTGTTGCTTTAATTTCCATTAGGACAAAAATATCGTATACCTCATACAAAATGGAAGGGGGAGGAGGCAAATGAGGTAAGGAATGTGAGAGTTAGATCCATCTTGACATATTATACATTGAAGAGACATAGCAAAAATATTGATAAAGGTCTATTAAAAATGTACAATTGATTCTATTCACCCTAGTGAAGGAGAATGGCAGAGGGAAAAAAATGTGTTAGAGAACAGGAATCTTGCAGCAATTGCTATTTTTGAGTCCATGCTATCATAGAATCATAGGATCCTAGAATATCTCAACTTGGAAGAGATGTTGGATCATATTCTTGCATTTGTTTTTGTGCACAGAACAAATTTAGTTATGAGACTGGTTGTGGTTGTAGTAGCTCCTATAGAATTGCACTCTGGCAATGTGAAGAGAAATTTTGCTTTTTACTTTCTGAAAATCTAGATATAGTACCTCTTGTGCCCACATTTACATATCATGGGACATAAATGAACTTGTAATTTCTCTTCCTGATTCCAATCTGTACATTTCTCTGAGGTTGTTATCAAGAGCAAAACCAGATCAGGAGAAAAGCCACCAGACTGAGCTCAGGAGGCTAGAGGATTAAAGAGGACAAATATGAATTGAAGAAGGGAAAAATTAGGAGAGAATAGGACAAAGTAATGTGATAAGAAAACCTTATGTTTAAATGAAAGATGCTGGAGTGACAGGTTTTACCTGAGGATAACCTCATGTAGCAAAACACATTGTGGTCCTGCGAGTGAGACCAGAGAACAGCAGCAGCAGTGGTCATTTCCCTGCCGTACTTCGGTTGAGGTTGCAGCGTTCACCCAGCTGAGATGGGGACAGAGGCGTGTGGGCTTAAGTGTGTAAGGTGGGTGAAGGTGGGAAGCAGCAGCAGTGGAGGGGGCAAAGGCAGTTGCTCGCTGCTGAGACAAGGGGGGTGATGGAAGGGCCTGCAGTATGAGGAAGATCTCCACCTGCCCCACGGGACCTCTGTTGATTGAGAGCACTGCATGAGACGAGTTTGACTGAAAGCCTTTATTGGTAAAAGCATTTTCTCCAGAGGGATGTCCTTTTGCGTCTCAACCAGGTGCAGGAGAGCTGGCAGCGGCACCAGTGTCGGCGAGTTCCTTGTTCTTGCGCCCCACAAAGTGAGGTGCTGGGCAAGAAGGGAGGTGATTCTGCTGCGCTGGTCCCTCCACTCAGCCTCCCATGGCCATGTCCTTCAAAAGAGCAGGACGCTGCGAATACTGAAAAGTGGAAAGGAAGGGAGGAGTTAAAAGTGCTGTGGCTGGGAGTGTTCAGGAGCAGGCAGTGGGGCAAGCAGGCATGTCTGAGGACTAGCCACCTTCTTTCTCATCCAGCCTCTTCCTAACTCAGCTGCATGAGACATGCAGCAACAGGACAGCCTTAAAAACCCTGCTGAAGGGACCCCCTCAAGAGCTAAGGCTTCCCAAAGCTTTTGTGC
This sequence comes from Phaethon aethereus, assembly GCF_964289735.1. Lineage (NCBI taxonomy): Eukaryota > Metazoa > Chordata > Aves > Phaethontiformes > Phaethontidae > Phaethon > Phaethon aethereus. The sequence goes on along the minus strand of NC_138578.1, from coordinate 30,326,685 downwards.
TGCCGCTGTAAGATACCTTCTTCTTTCCTTTGGCTTTTATGCTGTTGTCACCAAGGACCCCCCTTACTCCTTGTTCTCTATCACCTGTTCTGTGCTTTCAAACAGTGCCCTGAGATGTGATGTCTGAGGGCCTGTGCTGGCTTCAGTGTGGTGCCAGGGCCACGGCATCTCTGCTGAGCTGAACCATGAGCAGGAGGGTTCCCCGTGCTGAGTGTGGACTCTTCCCTCCTTATGGCAGATCCTCCCGACATGCATCTCTGGTCCCTGTTTCCTCAAACGGCTCAGGTGCTTCTTGAGAAGGCAGAATTGCGTGCTCTGCTTGCCAGAGTGTTTGGGCTCTTTGAATTTTAGGTGGATGTGGCATTTGCTGTACCTTGCTCTTGCTAATCAGGGTCTCACCTTTTTCCTGTACGTAACAACTCAAATCCCTCATTCACGTTAGCAATCGGCAGCGTGTGCGTGATCAGCAAGTCTGAGTTGAATTTTTTCTCCAAATAGCTGGAAACTAATTTGGGGATACAATCTCTCATCTTCCAACCTAGATAACGGGAGAAAGCACCTGCTGTGAATAATCAGAGAACTGCTGTTTTGGTAAGGTAGTGTTGCTGTGGGGGTCAGGACTGAGTGACCAGTACTGGTGCCTTTATCTTGTCAGAAGTTTTCCTCTCCTTGGAATGAGAGTGGGTTTTCATAGACAGTTGTGTGTGTTGAACTGTATGAAACAATTACAGATATATTAGCATGTTTCATGCCTGTATATACAGTGCAAATGCAGTGCTCCTCTTTAGTTGTGTTTTTCTTGAAAATCCTCTCAAAGAGGTTTCCTGGGACATTGCCAAGCTTGAAATATTCTTTGTGACCAAGAGCTTAGTGAATAAAGACTATGAGGAAAAGTGTCTTTTGTCCTACAGCTGGGGACATTGCTCAGATGGGAAAACCCATTTTCAAGGGGATTGTTATTCATATGCCCTGAAGGGTGTCTGTTCCACAGACGTTTGGAAATTACTGTGAAAGGAAAAGGCTGAAATGTCTAAAATGTTTTCCTAAGTTTCATACCTCCAAGCAGAGTGCCCTTCCATGTACGCCCAGACAGCAGAAGCATAGGGTCAACGGGAATCACTGAACCAGAAGGTGGTACCCCAACCATCACACAGACACCAGTGTTCATGTTGCAGGAAGCCAGGGCAGCAGTCTGATGAGACAGGCAGGTGAATTAGAGAACATGCTGTCAGAAAAGTGTTCTTTCTGTGCAGCCCCTCCGTGGTAATCTGAAAACACATGAACTTGGAGAGCTCAGTGTCTGTCCTGAGACTCGTACATCATTTTCTCCCAAAGCCCGTAGACTGCCTTTCTGAGCAAAGATGTGCCCAGCAGTGGAGGCAGCAGGCAAGGAACTGCCCACCAGGGTGAATTTTGCCCTTGTGGGAGACTCTGAATGATCTGGATATGTGCTCTTTGCCACCTACCATGGTATCCACAAGCCCGATGACCTCAAAGGAGTAGTCCACACCATGGCCAGTCATCTCAGTGAGCACATCCTGGATGGGCTTCTTGAAGTCCCGAGGACTGATGCAGTCAGTGGCTCCCAGCTCCTTGGCCTTGGCAAACTTGTCCTTGTTGATATCAATGGCAATAATGCGGGAAGCTCCCGCTGCCTTGCAGCCCATGACAACAGAAAGGCCAACTCCTCCAAGGCCAAAGATGGCACAGGTGGAGCCTGGTTTTACCTGCACAACATGGGGCCCTGTGAGTCTCCAGTGTGAAGAGGAGGTTTCTGTTGCACAGGGTTGGGTGAGGGTAGCCATGGGGTGCTTGTGTTTGACATGCCTGAATACCAACCTTGGCGGTGTTGATGGCAGCCCCATAGCCTGTGGGAAACCCACAGCCAAGCAAGCAGACTTTGTCCAGAGGTGCAGCAGCATCTATCTTGGCAGTGGCGTACTCTGGGATCACGGTGTACTCTGCAAAGGTGCTGACCCACAGGAAATGGTGGATCTGTTTCCCTTTGCAAGTGAACCGGCTGGTCTTGTCAGGCAGCAGGTTTTGGGGTTCAGAGACACTGTTGGGGGTGCATGCATTTGTTTTTCATCAAGTGAAGCACCCATGGGGTTGTCAGACTCGTTGACAGACAGCTGACCACATTTAAGTGTAGGGGAAGGCAAAGCAAACTCACTGGGTCTTCAGGCAGTAGCTGGATTCGGGATTCAGGCAGAAGCTGCATTCCCCACACTGTGGAAGGCAAAGGGGGATGACTTTGTCTCCTGCAACAAAGCGAGTCCCTGTTAGGTGCTTCTTGCTCAGCAGGCCCTGAGGGTGTTGGAGAGCCTCTGCCAAGCTTTCCAATGGCAGCCTCCTACCACGAACCCTCTGTTTTCTCTGTCAGGAGGAAATGCTCAGAGCCCCACTCATGTGCATGGGGAATAGACCAGGAAAGTATATGTGACAGTCCAGTGCAATGAGTATGCACTCGGGTTTTGAGCCACTGACATGCGAACAGGGAGGGAATTTCTGAGCTCTGGGCAGCCTCATCTGCTTTGAGAGCTGACCCCTGGGTGTGTGTTTGTGCATGTGTCTTACCTGGTTTCACAGAGGTCACTCCTTCTCCAATGCTTTCCACAATCCCAGCTCCTTCATGGCCTGGGATAACTGGGAAATCCACATTAGGAAAGCAACCTTCCAAAATGTGGTCATCTGTTCGACAGATGCCCGTGGCCACAATCTGTTTGGAGAGGAAAGAGCAGATGAGCCTTAGAAATGGTCTGGCCTCTGTTTAACTCTGTTTGTAGAAGGATTTTTCACAGGGCTTCTCTGGACAGTTAAGGTCTGTTAGTGGACACGGATCCCTGACAGGTATATTCAAGGTATGACCACAAGAAGAGCAATTCCCACAAGGGAGAAAAAAAAATACTGAAACATATTTTTACCTTGATACGGACTTCACCTGCCTTTGGAGGTGCAACCTCCACCTCCTCAATAGAGAGTGGCTTTCCCACGGCCCAGGCAACAGCAGCTCTGCATCTGATAACCTGGAGGCAACAGAGGGGATTACACTGTGTGGGCATGTTTGCCTTTGGCATGCAGTCGGGGACAGTCATCCTACGATCACCTAAAACACAGCTGTACAGACCACGTGTCTCTGCACGCTGGAGCACACGCTGCTGGAGCTACACAACCGTCCTGTGCTGTTTCCTGGGGGACTTGCTGGGTGGGTGGGACGTGGTGGGAGAGCTGAGACATGGGAGAGCTCAGCTGTACACAAAGCCAAGTGATGTTCAATAAACACTGGCGTAGCGTGAAATGTGAAATGCAAAGATGAACTGACCACTCCGTAGGAGGTGAGGCTTGTGTTTTCCCTGGGAGCGTGGACCTGGAAAAACCCACCTGCCTTGTGTCTGTGGGAGAGGGCTCTGAAGGTGATCCCGGGGCAGCAGGGCCAAGCTGCTGTGGCACAGGCGAGGCTGCAGGCCCTGCTGGGAGGGGTATCCTCCCAACAGCACTCGGTGTCAATTCCCTGCCTAGCCTTTGGCTGGTCTGTGCTAAGGGGAAAGTGAAGACAGCTCTGGCCCCTCTTCTGTTTGCTACATGAGTACCGAGTGAGTTCCAAGCTGACTTTTAGTAGGTGACATGGAGAATATCCCTGAAGGGAAGAGACTCTGGTGTACTGGGCAGATTGGACAGCAACATGTTGCACTTCTGTATCGTCAGGCCGGAAAAACAGCACTTTTGGTACTGGTGGAAATGCCTGTTAAGAGCTTTCCTGTTGGTCTTGTAAGATACCGGGCTGAAGGTACCTGAGACGGTTAAGGAATCGTCCCCATCTGGCTGGCAACTGGATAATTTTTCCTTTGCCACAGGGATAATTTGTGTGTGGCATCTCCCAAAACCTGAGCTGATCACCCCAGAGCTGGTTTGACATCAGCAAAATTCAGCTTGCAGCTTGCAAGGGGTGTTGCCAGGGAAAAGAGTGAATGCAAGAGGGGAGTGGCTGCACAATTGCACCTCTGAAGAGCTGTTTCCCTGCCAAAGCGGGAGTGCAGAGCAGGGTTGGGCAGGAGGCTGTTTTTCAGAGTCATAAGATTCAGTTTTTTCATTGCTAAGCTGCTGGGCAGAACAGGAGAGGAATGCACTACCTAACGCAGGTACTGACACGTGCAGTTGTGTGAAAGTAGAAGCTCGTGTAATTCAAGGGGGTTTGGATGGGTACGGGAGTAAGGGCAGAAGAAAACAAGGCACACATTAGAGGTGTGCAGGCTGAGCTGTTTGCAGAATATTTCCCCAAGAGCGAGGCACCTTAGAAAAGAAGGTGGGAAATGAATTGTTCTTACTTTTCCAGAAGTGGCCATGTGGTGTTAGCAGAGCTGTTTCTGTCACGGCAGCAGGCTGGAGGGAAGTTGCCACCCGTCTGGCCAAATCCCTGTGTTGCGAAACGGCCTAGCCGTGGAGCCGGAGCACTCCTGGGCACCCACCAGCCGAAGCTGAAGGGGGACGCAGGGATCGTGGCGGGAGTCCTGGCGTGGGACGCTGCCGGAGAGCGTGGAGCTGTGCTTGATCTGTGCCTGATGCCCGATGCCGAGGAGCACAGTGAGTGTTGAGCAGAAGAGCTGGACAGTAGCAGGGAGTTGCCAATGCACAGCAGTCACTCACACTCCACCGGGAGCCGGCCGAAGTCCTCCAGGGAGGCTTTTATTGGTGGCTCTGCCTTCAGGCTGTGCCGTGCCCTGCCCTGCCCTCCCTGCCTGAAAGGCACAGCGAGCTCAGCGAGATTTTGCTCCCCAGGTTGCTTCTGGCAGGTGCAGAGGGAGGAGACTGGCCGCACCGCTGGGGCTTCCTCAGGGTCTCCTTGTTGCCAGGGGGTAGCATTTGACCTGGCAGCAGTTCACCACAAGGTATTTGCAAAAGGATTAAAAATTTAAAAAAAAAAGAAAAAAAAAGACAGTGAAAACATGGTATGGTGGACAAACATGCCCTTTTGGAGTGAAGCTTAACTGTCTGTGGTATTGCATCTATTTTCACCTGGGTAGTAAGGGGAGAATATGTCAGGAAGGGGGGGATTTTCCAAGGCCTCATTTATTTCACTCATGCGTAACCAGTTTTGCAAGGAGGTTCACTCCCCTGAGCTCCCATGGTTCTCACAGATCTGTTTCTGCTGAGGCATTGGGCAAGATGATTTATAGGAGATTTTTATGAGCAAGACCTTGTTGGAGGACTGTGCTAAGGGCGAGTACCCTGTCTGTGCCCCTCAGGTTTGGGAACTGCTTCTGCACTTGGGACGATGTCAGCCCCAAGCTTACGTGTTCAGGGGACTGCCTGGAGATGTTTGTGTTGGTGCTTGCTACTGCATGTCCCAGCCCTGATTCATGGGGCAAGGGGGAAGGTCAGCAGCAGCTGCACTTGCTGTTGACAGGCTGAACCTCCAGCTCTCAAATCCCCTGGGCCCACCTCCAGCTTCAGTGATGCAGACTGGCAGCGCTACCGTGCCCCAGCAGCTGGCTGAGCTCTTGCCCCGGGGCATGGTGGCCCTGTGGTGGGACAGTGGCTCCAGCTATGTGGAAGTGCGGCTGGGGAGCCTGTTCCCCAGCCCTGCTGGTCAAGTTCAACCTCTATGTGATGATGGCCAGGTGCTGCCCTGCTGGCCTGTCATCTCCCAATTATCTGTGCAGTGCAGTGGGGTTTATTACTGGGATCTATGCTCTGCATCTGATAAAATAGGGGGGATGATGCTGCATGGGAAAGATCATTTGCCTTTGATGCACGGTCAGGGAGGGTGATCTTACAAGCATGTAAAAACAGAGCTGCACAGCACATGTCTCTGCACACTGGAACATGCGCTGCTGGAGCTACACAGATGTCCTGTGCTGTTTCCTGGGGGTCTTGCTGTGCAAGCGGGATATGGTGGGAGAGCATAAATACAGGAATGCTCAGCTGTATGCAAAGCCAAGTCATGGCCAATGAACACTGGCATAGTTAAGGTCTGAGGAAACATCATTTGTGATTTGTCAGAAAAAGTTTGTCTCCTGGGAAATTACTGGATTTTTCATTGTGTTGTCATGTGCTACTGGACAGATTGTGCTCTGATGGGGAGTGGGTACCCTGCTCCTAAATGGAGGCTCACAGAGAGCCACTACGTGTGACGTGTGGCCCTGAACCCACCTGGAGTACCTCAGACTCAGAGGGCCATTGGGGAGGTCTGTCAGAAACATGCTTCCCAGAGCTGCACAATCAGACAAACTAATCTTCAGCTGAGTGTGGATGGGGATCTGCAGGGAGAAAATACTCGAGGACAGTATGAACTGTTTGTCATTCCCCAGTCAGAACACTTCATTCCTCCATGTGAAGACAAAACTAGATTGTTGCCTTATTAGGGACATTTTATAAGAAGGAGTTCATAGGTTTATTTTTTTGGACCCCAGCAACTCTCCTGATGAAAATATTGACAGCAGCTGTTTTCTATGCTTGGCAGATTACAACAACAGAAATGGGCTTTGCATGATCCTGAAGAGGACAGAAGTGAGGAGGTTCATTGTACTTTATTCCCTAGCCCTATTTTTTTTTTCTTCTTCAACTCTGAAGACTACTGTTACATTCTCTACCCTTCATGCAATAGGGAATGCCTTGGAAAAACACGTGTCTGGCATACGGAGGATACTTTAGCTCTCCATACTCCTCCTTTTATTGTCCTCACAAGCTAGGTTTAAACAGGCCTTCTGTGGCTTCTGTTTAAGTTATGAGTTAAATGTACCTTAGCTGGTACAATAAACTATCTTGGCCTCAGCAGGAAACGTTTTGTTAGAATACTCTGAGAATTGAGATGTTACTATGCTCTTGTTTCTGCTGAATCCATGTTACTACAGATGAGATAATTAAGTAGAATTAAAACCCCTCTCTGTCTATTTTGAATGGTGATCTAGTTCACACTGTTGGCTCACAAACAACCTGCCTTGAAAGAGATTACAACTCTTCAACTGAACTGCACCTGGAAAGAATTATTTTATGGTCCAGAAAAAATCTTCAGCCCTGACTGCTCAGGTAACTTCACAGAAACAAATGACTGAAGTTTGGGTCTTAATTGCTGCGTAAACTAAGTCTGTTATACACACAATGTGTTTAAGGATCTTCTTCTGTTGAAGTCTAATCTCTTTGTAAACTTATCCTCAAATCATTAACCTAGCCGGGCCGCTCAAGGACTCTTTCTGCTGACACAAAAAAAGTCAGTCAGTCCTCATTAATACACAGTCCCCTTACTTCACAGGCTCTTCTATGCAGCTACCATAGTGCCTGCAAGCTCTGCTAAGTACTTTCAAAAGATAACTCAATGTTGACCGTGTTTGCCGAGATAGAAACAGCCTCTGTTCCTGTTTCCACGTTACAAATACAGAAAGCAGTAATATGCTTTGTGTTTCATTTCTTGTAAACTGTTACCAGTCATCTGTTTCTTCCCATTTACTCTCTATTCACGCTTAAAGGTTAAGAAACCTCCACTTTATTTAATGGAAACAAATAACAGTATTTGATGGACAATCATATTTCTTCACATTGTTTCCCAAGCATCAGATGCACTTGTATAAATTGGCCAAAGATCTAAAACCATACTGATAAAGCAACTTAAACATCCCCAAGAAAGAGGTAAAAAGTTAAAAAAACCCCACCGAAATCACAACACAGAACACCACCACAGCAGTTTTATACAAAATGCTTGGAAGTGTTAATTTGGTAAAATGTGGTGAGACATTTCCAGTACCTACTAAGTCTATGATCTACTTAAATATAATTTACTGAAATTATTTATTCAAACACATGGTCACCATAAATTTTAATCTCTGCAGTAATTTCCTTGCCTATCAGGTAATGGAATGCTAAAGTCACTTAGGAAGGATCCATAGTTCTGACCTGGAGTTTTACGGTGCTGAGCTGCATGCACAAATCTGTTAAGCTTGCAGTGTTATGAAGGCCCAAAGAAACCGCTTCCTTCATTTTTCTTCTAATAAAAGATTGCATATTAAATGCCATTTTAAAAAATCCAAACCTTTCATAACACCTGTGACAGCAGCAAGTCCTGTAATTCGTAACTGGCTATTAAAAGAAAATTGCAGCACAATACAGAGGATTTAAAGCAAGAATCAGGAGAAAGAGGTAGGAGGAAAAAGATTTTTTTCATTTATAAATGCTGTGCTTGAAGCCTGGGGTTTCAGCTTATCTTTTTATTCAAGGGGGGTGGTGGTGGTGGAACTTTCAGAAACGTCTTGGTTTGTATTTCATGTCAGTTGTAGTGGAGAATAATGAAGTTTGTACTGGTGCCGAGCCATCCGCTGCTTAACAGTTAGGAATCCTGAAACACCAGGACACTGCGAATACTGCAACATAAAATTACAAGTTAGTGGCTGTAGAAAAGCCCCTGGGCTAACATCAGCAAAACATCAGCTGTTTTCTCCAAAAATCTAGACTATGGCTGGCAACCAGGGTACTCCCTGCCTGCCCCAGCTTGCAGCAAAATGACAAAAGCAGATGTGCAAACCTTGCTGCAGATGCAGAGAACAAAATTGATGCATGACTGCAAAGCCTTCACTCATGAAGCTCAGGGCTCCTGGCAATTAATCACCAAATATAGCCTGGGAAGTCCTTGGAGGGGGACTTAGACACATTTTTCTGGTTACAAATGGCTCTAAGGGTAACCTCTGAATGTTACAGCTTATTCTGGGCTGAAACACTGAAGTGTTTCACTTGGTAAAAATGGTCAGCTGCAACATGCCTGTGTCTTCAGGGTGACTGTCAGTATTTAGCAAAGCTGATGGTGTCTCTGTCCTCACCACTTTCCCCTGCTTGTTACACTAAAATCTAAAACTAACATTTGTAGCACATATAAAATAAGGGCAGTTAAAAAATTAAGTGCGTGCTGCATAGTTACAACCTGAGAACAAACTTCAGGGGCTAGTCTCCTGTTACATGCTTTTTATATTTAGAGCAAGTAACACCTAAAATAACTGCTAGCAAATGACAATGAAAAGAAAACATGAATGTAATTCTCTAGACAGTGTGAGTTATAAACAGCTAGAACTTTCAAAAAGGGTAGTCCCAACACATATTAAGATACACAAATCTATTTCCCACTTCTGCCAAGAATTTTCAATTATTCCCATGGTGCATCTTGCCAAATGTCTCTGGCAAACGATACTTCTGATTTCCACACCCTGTGAAAACAGTCTGAGATGAACTCGTACATTATTTGAGGAATGCACGAGAGCTAACTTCTGAGTTTGCAATGTATATATACACAGAGTACTTTCCTTTTTGAAAAGCACTGAAGTTTAAGGTAAACTACCCAGTGACTTTAGGACTAATAGGACTGGGACTCTGCTCCCTAACTCACAAGAGGAATGGCAAGTTGCTCTTCCAGGAAACATAGGCTCTTTATGTGTTCCTGCTCCTCATCCTAAAACATTTCTTGGAATGTGGTATAGCTAAACCATGGCACTCTACAGCTTGGCATTCCCAGCCTCCCATGGTTGTGTGCTTTCTTCCAATGGGTAGTGGGCAGAGACTTCCTTGTTTGTGTGGTCTTTTCTCCCTCTGCCACCCAGAGTCTTTGCTCAAACTAGAATCGGAAAGTTCCTCTGCGAGGAAAGACAGGGCCCACTGCATTTCAAAAGCTAAAGCTTTGCTGGTTTTATCACTACAACTGCAACCCATGAACACACACTGGGTGGCATTAAGGGGCATAGTGGGTTGCCTTCCCCATTCTCTGCTGTGAAGTCATACTCTGTGTTAGCATGCAGGTCCTTTCAGTTATTTATACAGAACCTTTACAATTAAACAATCTTTACCTCTTCCCTGTTCTTAGCAGGTCAAATCCTTCATTGATATTAGTGAAAGGAAGTGTGTGTGTTATTAATGGGTCCAGAACAATTTTTTTCTTCATGTAGTCAGCAACCAGTTTAGGAACTGCATCTTTACTCTTCCAGCCTGAAAAAAACCACAGACAATGGATAATGAAACATTAAGTGCTTATGAAAATAGATAAAATGCATGGCAGGGTAAATTTGCCATAGCAGAGTATCATGATGAAATCATAAAACGATTAAGGTTGGAAAAGACCTGTCAACCCACCACCACCATGCCCACTAAACCATGTCCTGAAGTGCCACATCTACATGTTTTTTGAACACCTCCAGTGATAGTGACTCTATCACTTCTCTGGGCAGCCTGTTCCAATGCTTGACCACTCTTTCAGTAAAGACATTTTTCCTAATATCTAATCTAAACCTCCCCTGGTGCAACTTGAGGACTTTTGTCGCAGCATGGCTTTACGTCTGCAACAGCAGACAACATGGAATGAAGTGCTACTATTCTGCATAGGAAAAACTCAGCAAGTGCTTTATTGGTAGAGGGCCAGTAAAAATCTGAATGTTTATGGCAAGCAGACTTTCCCCCATGTTAAGCACTGTTTCAACTTGTCCACTAAAGCACACATCTTACAAAAGCCATAGTGCTGACATCCATGTTGGTAACCAGAAACTTCGTTGCCTCGTCAAAGTTGGGGGAAGACAGGGGAGCGGATGTGTCTCTCTCTTCTTACAAGCAGTACTAGAAAAAGCTGTCTCAAATAGTAGGATGCCCTTCCAGGAGAACCTAATTTGTCTCTGCTATTTTATTCAGGTGTCTATTGAATCAGAGGAACTGGCTGTGAGTGAGAAAACCTGTGGTTAGAAACAAGTTTTCTGTGGCCTTCAGCTTTGTGATGAGTGAGCTAGAGCTTGCTGAGCATGGGACTCTGCTGGGAGAGCTCAGAAAAGAGAAAGAACTGGAAGGGACTGGCGGCAGCTGGCAAGGGGCTGAGCTGGGGTCTGACCCCCCGAGGTCTTTATGGGTCCTAACTGTCCATCTCTCCCACTCTTTTTCTTTCCCTCTCTGTCTTTATATCTCTCTCCTTTGCCTTTTTTCTCCCCTGCCTTCTCGTCTTCCCCCGCTTATCTTTTCCTCATTTTATCTTTTTCTCCCTTTGTCCTTTTCTCTCATCTTTCTCTGTTTCTTTCTCATCTCTTTTTTGCTTCTCTCCTTTTCTCTCTTCTCCCTCCCTCACTTCCTTTTCTTTCTCTTTTCTTCTACATTTCTCTCTCTCCCTTTACCTTTTCTCATCTATTCTTATTTTTTCTTATTTTTTGCTCTTTTTTTCTATTTTTTGTCTTTTTATCTCTTCCTTTCTTTCTCTGCCTCTTCTCTTTCTCCTTCTTCTTGCCCCTTCCCTCCATCTCTGTTTTTCTCTCTTCCTCTTGCCATTAACTAACAGTTCCCATAATAAATTCCCTTTGTGCTTGTTAGTCAGCAAAATAACTATCAATATTACTTCCAATAGGACAACGTAAGCAATGAATTTAGATACATCCCATTTCATTCCAAGATGATTTACAAGTTTCCCGAGCCAGTTAAATCACATCTATTACAAGTCCTTACCTCCAAAGATGGACCCTTTCCAGGTGCGACCACTGAAGAGGAGCATGGGGTCAAAAGTGATCTTTTGTGCTGCCGGAGGCACTCCCACAATCACACTGACTCCATAGTTGTATTGGCAACAGGCCAAGGCTGCAGCCTGCATTTGAAATAGAGGGACACCCCAGAGTCATGCAAGATTTGTCACTGGGGCACAAAAGTTTGAATTCCTTCTCCTCCTCTCAGGGCTCAGCTTGCAATTAATTTTCTTGTAACTGAAACCATATCAAACAGTTCCCATTGTATCTGCTGTCATGGATTAGATATGTTCTAGCTTTGTTCTGCTTCACCATTTTCTATTAGTCGTTAGTGGTAAGCCACTATTGGAAAGCAGATAGTGGGCTATGTGAGACTTAGCCACCCTGGTTAGGCCAGGGGACTACACTGAAGTTCTTTTTCCTATGTTTTTGAGCATGCTTCTGTCCCTGCACCTCAGTGGCAGGTAGCTGGACTTAACAGGTTCAAAGTTAGCTTGACACTTTGCCAGTGGCTCTCCGCTCCTCACCCTTAGTGCTTAGTGAGGAGAAAGCTAACAAGCTAATGCTTCATTTGACCACATGTTTTGGTTGCATACCATGGTTTCGGTATGGCCGATGACCTCAAAGGAGTAGTCCACGCCGTGGCCAGTCATTTCGATCAACACTTCGTGAATAGGCTTCTTGAAATCTTTAGGGTTGATGCAGTCAGTGGCTCCCAGTTCTTTGGCCTTGGCAAACTTGCTGCTATTGATATCAATGGCAATGATGCGGGAAGCTCCAGCTGCCTTGCAGCCTATGACAACAGAAAGGCCAACTCCTCCAAGGCCAAAGATGGCACAGGTTGAGCCTGGTTCCACCTATAATAACCAGATAAACGTGCCATACTGTTACAGTCTAGGTAAGGTACAATGCATTTTCTGGTTATCAACATTTTTGCACTTACTTAAGCCACTTCTTGTAATTTAGAGATTACCTGCTGAGAAGGAATTTGCACATGCATACCTGCTAGTGCAGTAGCTAGCTATACTGTTACAATCTGACATGTGACTATGATAAATTGTCCCTAAAATACATTTCAGAGGCCAGGTTTTTTTACACATCTCAGCTTCAGGTTTAGAGACACATTTTTTTAATAATGCTTTATATTCCAGTGGTGATAAGATATGTAGTGTCACTCCATTGGAGACAGTGCCAGCTGTAAAAGTTACATTCATGTATTGCTACAAATTATGAGTGTTGCATATAAAGGTTTCCATGTGTTCCTAGACTTAAGTTACAATAAAACAAATGAGCTCTGTTGTACCATTTTTCTAGGGATGATAAAGCTATGAGAGAAAACTTAATGGATGCTAATAAGTATTTTCACTGGATTTTGAATTGTAGACAATTGTAGACCTTAGAGACAGAGAAAATGTAAGTAGGCAAAGAACTAGTATCTTCTTTACACCCTGAACTCAAGCGTTTATAGTTCCTGGCTGCCACGCTGAGGACCCACTCGCAGGCCACACAATCCTGAACAGACCCCATGAGATACCAGAAACACCCACCATGATACTTACCTTGGCAGTCTGCACAGCAGCCCCATAACCAGTTGAAAATCCGCAGCCAATTAGACAAACTTTTTCCAGAGGAGCAGCAGAATCTATTTTGGCTACAGCAGATTCGTGCACTACTGTGTATTCAGTGAAGGTACTTGTACCAACAAAATGGTGAATTGCTTTTCCTTTACAGGTGAATCTAGTGGTGCCATCAGGCATTAATCCAGCACTTGTACCAGCACTGTTTAAAAGATGACCAGAAATAATGGCAAGTGAAATCTGATCTGATTGAATGTTATCAGTTTTGTAGACATAAAAATCAAATAAGGGTCATAGGTAACCCAGGAAGACTCACTCATTTTTACTGCACAGATTACCCTTGGTGCTTAAGCAATTGCTGCACTCCCCACACTGTGGAACGAAGAGTGGGATAACCTTGTCTCCTAGAAATAAAACAGTAATGACAGAGGATTAAAAAAGGCGAATGAGACGCATGCAGGTGAAAACGTGAAGCAAGTATGTTTAATCCCTAGACAAATGTGCACTAGGAGTGCAGTGCTGGTCTTATTTCCTTCTGCTGCTCTTGGCAGATAAACCATCTCTCTCCTAAAGGACATCATTAGCACAGCGTTACGACAACTGATTTCAATATGCAAAATCCCTGGTGTCTTTCACAGAACTGAGTGTGAGCTATGTCATAAAACCATGTTAGCTACTGGCATTCCTGAAGTACTCTTTCAGCAGTTTATTGCCATCTTCTACTTAAAAGGAAAATAGTAATAGACAGGTAAAGAAACAGACAAAAATTGATATCCACTAGGACAGGAGGTTGGCTTGCCAAGATAACAGGGCTGTAAACTCTGCATACAAAGGATGGGAAATTAAGCATTAATTTGCCAGCCCTCTTGAGTCTCTTTCCTATTTGCAGTCCTATTACTGTTGCCTTGGAGTAAAGGCAGGTAAAATATTTGTCAGAGAAGCAGTGACACACACAAGCTAGGACAACAATTCCAATTCTCTAGCACAATTATATGTTTAAAAAAGTAGCACATAGCTTTCCAGTGCATTTTTTACAGCAACAATGTATGGTAAGTCAAGTCCCTAGTAATCCCTAAACAGGTATTGCTAATATAGACCAATTTGTGATTTGGCAGTTCTAAAATGTGGCTAATCTTTGACACGTTGAAAGTCAAAGGAAATCTTTGATTTGCGCTAAAAAATGGAAAATACCTACAGAACATGAAATGCCTCCACCACCCTGACCCTCAGTTAACTTAGAACTGTGACATGGGCTTAGTAATCATTCTGCTAAAGAAACTTTGCACGTCTTGGAGCCTTTTTTAGAACTTGAAGGTGTAAATTAAGCAACATCAAAGAAATTAGGAGGGCAGGAGGGTGGGGAGAGAGTTTTGTATGTTTTTTTTCAGGCCTGCGGTTTCAGCTTACCTGGGGACACATGGCAGCTAGAATGAGACAACAGTGATTTATGAACCCAGATGTAAAAGAAAAAGCAGTTAGAGCTATCACTGAAATTTGCAATATACATATTTGTTTGGAGTTAAAGCAGAAATCTCTAATAAAACTATTTGTTATACATACCAACCTGCTTTGGACAGACTTCATACTTGTTGCCAGTATGAACAAAGACACTGGAAGTATGGAGGTGTTAAAAAGTGAGCTACTTAGGTATCATAACAAACTGCCTGGATAAAACTAAACATTTCTATGCAGATTCTGTTCACTGCATATTTTGTCTTAATAACTTAGACCTTGTAAGAATTTGTTCAGTCCTATAAAGTGTATAGAAATCCCGTTGCATCTTGGGGCAGCTGGAGGAAAATCAGCATCTTTCCCTGACTTCTCTACCCACTGTGGTTCAAAAAGAACGTAGCAAAAGGAGCAGCTGTTCCAGCTAAGCATCCTCAGAACGATCCAGCCCTTGGTGAGCAGTGCCGACTTGCCTGCACTGGTGCTGCACACAAGCAAAGCCTGCAGCAGGATGGGCACTCCAGTCATGCCCTGATACATTTAAAGAAGTGAATTGAACATGTAGACCTAAGTTCTGGTCTACTGAAGGCAATGGATTATTTAGCTGTTAGGACAATTGAAAGAAGGTGCGTTGGCATGTGGTCTAGTACTTTGCTTTACCCCAAGGTACGATGAACTATGCCTGCATTATTCTTGAGAGAGACAAGCTGTGTAAACTGTGCTTAAAGAACCTGCAGCTAATACCTGATCTCTTATGACTAACAGCAAAGAATCTATGTTCTTAATCCCATGACAGGAAAAGTGCTATGGAGGTAGAAAGCAAGCTGCAGATGTCTTTGCCAAAACCAAAAGAAATTGAATAGAAAATCTGAAAATAAATCAAGGTGGAAGGAAGGGAAGGGAACACAGGAAGATGTAAACAGCACGTAGCGTCCTTTAAAGTATCCTTGAAAAAAAACTCCAAAGTTGGAACATTTTCCTCTGCAATACAAGTGCTCACAGATGTAATCATCTTTGACTTAAACAGGAGTCTGGAAACTCAGCGCAGGGTTTGTATTCAGTGCTGTTTCATACCTGGTTTGATGGAAGTTACTCCTTCCCCAACACTTTCCACCACACCAGCTGCTTCATGTCCAAGAATTATTGGAAAAGGCATAACCAGTGCACCAGTTATCACATGGTCATCAGAGCGACAGATCCCTGTGGCCACAATCTGATTTATAGGAAAGACAAGAATATTTCAGCATTTAACTATGTCATGTCATATGTGGAAGTGAAATGATACCACATTTGTGGAAGTCACTTGCTTCTCTTGAAAATTACATATGCACACAATAAATCTACAGGTAAAACACTTCTGGTTGTGTGATTTGTGATTTTCATGGTTTGTATTAGTCTTTAATCCACAAAGCAAGGCTCCTTTGTGAATGTTTGCTATGCGCTACTGAGCTGTACAGCGAGTCTTGTCAATTGTCTGGCAGAACCAATGTTCTAGCAATACATTTATATGTGAAGAACAGAATAAAACAAATTTTTATTTATTATTCCTAATTATCAATTTTATATAATTATATAATAATTGTAATTCATTATTCCAAGTTATTCCTAATATTTATATCTAAATACATAAATACAAGAAGTTTGCAATATTATAGAAATATTACAAAATTAGGTAAGTATAAATTATCTATTGCATATTATTTATAAAACATAGAAATAGTATATATTTTATATTACTTATATTTAGATTAAAATATATAATAGATATGTTATATAAAGAATGTATTTTACAATGATAGAATATTATGTATAGTTACATCATAATTATATATAGTATATATGTATATGTTATATATACAAAAATTTAGGCTACACATAGTATTTTATATCACATTTTGCCTTTTCTTGCAGGTAGCACAGCAGTATTTCTTTTGAAACACTCAGGTATGTCTGTACAACTTTTATTCTGACAAATGGAGTTGTCAACCCCATGAGAGGGTTCTCCTTACTTGTGTAACACTTGCAACTGCTCTAAAATGGAAACAGCTGCTGAAGTCCACTGAGAAAGTTCCTGAAATGTAACAGATGCTCAATACCCAGTTAAAAAAGGAAGCACCCAGCCCTACTGAGCTATTTCCTAGCACGGATTCAAAGTAAAACAGAAGTTTTACTTTGTAAATCTCCACGCTAATAGGAGATTCAGATTTTTGCCTTGTACTTTCATTTTTTGGGCCTATTAGAAGCACAGGTGTTTTAGTAAACAAAAAACTCAACCCTGAAAAACTTTTTGGTTTTTTTTTTAAAAAGAACCTCATGGTCAAATTCAGGACCTGAAGCATGTCCCATAGGAGCTCACTGAACAGTAACTACTCACCTAGTGAATGTTTTCCAACTGGATACTCAAAATCTATAGAAATAATTCTGATAAACAACAAGATAGAATGCAAGTAATGATAGTTGTTCTAAATTTTATTTTTAGTACCTTTATGCGAACTTCTTGTGCTTTTGGTGGGGCAACTTCAACTTCCTCAATAGAAAATGGTTTATTGGCTTCCCACATTACTGCTGCTTTGCATTTAATAACCTGCAAACAGAGCAAAGAAAAAGGGAATGGCACTTTAATTTGCAAGTCACCACACAGACAGATTCTTACATTTGTGCATGTGAAACTTCTGCTCATATTTGGAGGAGGAGAGGGAAAACTACAGGAAAAAACCTCAAACCCAGAACGCAACAAAAAAGCCAACACCAAAGCACAGTGTAAGCCCTTTTCCCTCTTGCCCAAGATCATGTCTGATTTTGTTCATATTTCTGTCATACGGAGTGTTCAGCAGCATGTATAATAGTCTTCCAGGCTAACTGGATACCTTATCCATCCTCATTGTTCCTTCCCTGGTTCTAACTTCCTTGGAGGATTATTTTTGCTGTGTTGGATTACTGGTGTATATTTATGTCTTCTTGGAGATGGCAGAGTAAACCATATATCAGGTTGTGATACAGTCTGTATTGCCTAGAACTGCTTGTGTTGGTGTGCTGGTTTAACTTCATCTGGGAACTAAGCACCACACAGCTGCTCGCTCACTCCCTGCACCCCCACTGGGATGGGGGGAGAGAACAGGAAAAAAAAAAAAAAGTTTTATTAGTAGGTTGAGATAAAGACGGTTTAACAGGACAGAAAAAGAAGGGAATAATAATGGTAAAAAAAACACCAAACAAGTGATGCACAATACAGCTGCTCATCACCTGCTGACTGATGCCCAGCCAGTTCCTGAGCTGCAGTCCTTGCCCCTCGGCCAACTCCCCACAGTTTACATACTGAGCATGATGTCATGTGGTAGAAAATATCCCCTTGGCCAGTTTGGGTCAGCTGTCCTGCTATGCTCCCTCCCAGCCTCTTGTGCACCTCCTTGTTGGCAGGGCATAGGAAGCTGAAAAGTCCTTGACTTAGTATAAGCAGTGCTTAGCAACAACTAAAACATCAGTGTGTTACCAACATTTTTCTCATACTAAATCCAAAACACAGCACTATACCAGCTATGAGTAAGAAAATTAACTCTATCCCAGCTGGAACCAGGACAGTCGGGAACTGACAAAATTGCTAAAAGTGGAATTCAGAGCTTAATACAGGTTTATAAACTTTTTATTACAGCCCAAGTTCAGGCATGAGGTGGTGGCTGAAAGGACACATATGTAAAATGACGTAGCACTCTGCAGAGGCAATTCTGAAGCAGCAGCAGTCCCTTTAGTGCAAGATTATCTGTGCTAAGGTACCTTGCTTCTCAAAAGGGATATTTAACTTGGGTTTTGGGCTAACCCCACCTAAGACAGCTTTTTTGTCTTTTATGCTAGAGTTTGTCCATTGGCTCCGCAGACTTTGTCCAGGTGCTGACAGGCCTCTGCGCTCCTCTGATCATCTGCCACTGAGAGAAAAATGCACTCAGAAGAGAGAGGAGTGTTGTCCACTCCTCATCCCAGGCTCTCAGACAGAACGTAGCCCCAGTTTCCACGCTGCAAGCTCCTAGTGTATTCAAAGCTAGTGGGGCCCCTCTGACCCCGTATTCATTCCTGTTCTTTGGTGGTCTCTCCCCATCCCTGAGTTTTAAATGACTCCAGGCCTTGGCATGTGATTTTCCTTGTCACCCTTATGGGTGACACAATTAAGTCCTTAGTCACTCAGTCACTCTATATAAAGTTCTTCTGACTGCAAGTGTTTATCTTGGGAAGGAAATGGAGGTGAATCGAGTCCACAGTGCAAGAAGTTTAGGACTTGCGTAAGTATCCTCTGTGACTGGGACCTTGGGATGGAGACAACACCACTAGTGTGCTGCAAAGTTCTCGGGAAAAAAAATAAAGCGACTTTTTAGTATCAAAGCTTTTGAAGTAGAAATGATGTCTAATTATCAACAAATTGTCAACTGGTAACAAAGAAAATAATTACTAGGAAACATTAAATATCAGAAATAAAATAGCGCACCTTTAGCAGCCAGACCCAAAGTGGGAATGAGCACGGTGCTTTGAAAAAGACAGACTCAAGAGAGGTCTGTACTAAATTTAATGTTTCATGTGTCAAATGCAAGCATAATTAGTAAAAAATTCACAAGTGAGGCCAAAGATCTCATTTTAAAGGGCCACATTTTCTAGAAAGCTTACTTAAAAAAGAAGAAAGGGGCTTATGTATTTATACTGTATCCCACATAGCACAAGAATGATTTCACAACTTGCACATGCAAAGCACATGTAGGGTTTATAAGAACAAAAGTAGCCAAGAACTATGGATCGCTGAGAACAAATAAATCTCTCCTACAATTAGACATTGGTTAACTATGTATTGTTCTGATGCTTGAGTCCCCGTGAACTTTTATCGACTATAACAGGATCCCACAGATGCACCAACAGCACACTACTGCCCATTTCATCTATTAAGGCAAGCACCAGCTGGAGTCACAGGGTTTTTTTCTGCTCATGTGTTCTACCAGCCTTACAAGTTACTGCAGTAGGGGAAGGGTAAGTGTAGAAACACACCCTTTCGTAGAGCATAAGGATTATGCTGCTTGGTGACGTAAGCTGCACGGTAACCACATACTACTCCAAGATAAACACAGCAAAACCAAGGCAGGTTAGTTCCATCACACCACTTCATTTATCACGCTCAGTCCAAGGCTGGGTGGAGGACTGAACTTGCTGAATTTACCTACAAGTGAACTACAATTAATTTTGTATTTGCAGTATCTTAGAATTAAAAAGAGCATTATTTTTTTTTTTCTGTTGTTTTCTTTGGTTTTAGAATAGTGAAGACAGCAGGCAATAACAGCAAACGATGCTGGTACTTTCTTAAGGTACATTCCAGCAAGGTACATGCCATCAGTTGTCTTCCATCTCTGGGTTCCTGTCCATCGCCCTCTCTTGTGTGTCTCTGGGTGCATGTTAGCATCTCTCAGGTAGTGCAAGAAGCAACGTAAACCAACTTCAGCAGTGGTATTAACCTACATCTCTCCTGTCACTTACTTTCTAGCAAAGATGCCAATACTTGTTTCAGTCCCGGCTCAGTACTGCATTGCATGTGATACTTTTGGTCATCATTAACTTAAGCTCCAGACTTGTTATACAGATATTCAAATTTAATGACTGTCCTAACATCAGCACAATTGTACCCTGAAATTTAACATAATATTAACAGTATGTCTTTTTTTTTTTTTTTTAGAAAACAAGCTGATATGAATTATGAAGAAGCTAAAAATAGTTTAAACCACTGATCTCCGAGTGGAAACTGATAGAGCTGATAAAATACATTGATCTGAACACTTATTACATTGTATCATATTTTAAACTGTCCAATCAGAGATTAAACAGCTTGCTAAACCCTAGGGTGAGGTTGTTCTTACTCTGGTGCTGTTCCCATATGTTGACTCAGTGTTTTAAAAGAGAAATGAATTACTGCCTTGAAGAATG
Organism: Phaethon aethereus; assembly: GCF_964289735.1. Taxonomy (NCBI): domain Eukaryota; kingdom Metazoa; phylum Chordata; class Aves; order Phaethontiformes; family Phaethontidae; genus Phaethon; species Phaethon aethereus. The sequence continues at coordinate 30,306,251 of NC_138578.1, read as the reverse complement.
AACCATTTCCTAGGAGAGTACAGTGGCCTGCAAGTGAAGGCAACTGTTCTGTACCAGCTTGCTCCTAAACTCTCATCTGCGCTACACCACCAGTACTTATGGTGTCCCTGCAAAGAAACTGCATTTAAAAACGCGTTACTTAGCTGCAGGAAAGAAACTTCTAATACAAGCTTTTGCTTACTTTGCCTGCCGTGCTCATGTTGACCAGCGTGTCTGTTTCAAATCTTGCCACCACTGATTTCTTGCACCAAGAATTCAGTCAGCTGCAAAGCAGTCAGGTTGCCGATGCAAGTCCTGTCCGATACACTATAAGCCAGTCTTGTGAAGTGCTCCTGCAAGTGCACTGCTCTAACCTTTTAGCCAAGCCTCCCAGCTCGAAGTCCCACCCCTTAATAATCCAAAGTGCTAGAACGAAAATAAACCACCCATCTGCCTGAAACCTCCCTCTTTACAGTGCTTCTGTCTTAATGATTCCTTTGTCACGCTCTTCCCCACCCTTCTCGCATCCCACTTATGGTTGCCCTCAACATCACAGGATGAAAGCAAAAGCACTGGCTGGAAGGTGTCCCCTCTTCCCACCTCCTGGGAGGGTGCCCTTCAAACCCACTGCTCTCAGTGGCACTGTAGGCACTGGCTTTTGAATTCACAGCAGCAGGGACACAGTGAGAACATGAAAGCTTTGCTGAATTACCTTGGTGACACTTATGAGCCCAGCTGATATATTAAAACACACTTGTACAAGCTGCTTAAGAGACATACACTCTCTGGCTGCAGCTGTACCTGCTCCTGATTCCTTGGCTTTACAGTCCAGCTACTCATTAATCTGTTGGAATGGCTTTTAGTGAACAGTGACCAAGGACAACATGCTGATAGTGCTGATGGGAAAGCAAAAATCAGTAAGTCAGCAAGAAGTGCTGTGAGAGGATGCGTGTTTCTTACCATGTGCAACACCCTGCTCGATTTGTGATTGACCTGTCGGTTCCATCAACACCCGCAAGCACAGGCCTGTCGCTGCTCACACACCCACGTACTTACCTTCTCCTGGCACCACGTCCTGGTGTGAGGGATTGGGTGGAGGTCAGCACTGCATGCCTTTGCCGTGGATTTCGCCTCATCTATTTGCAAATTATGCCCACCATTCTGAAATCAAGATTTTTCCTTCAGAAACAAGCAAAAAAAGAGATAAAATACTGCATATGACCTGACCAGTAATTACTAAGTACAGCACTCTCTCAGGTACCTGTGTGACTGTAATTAATTTAAGAAGGGGTACAGCAAGAGGAAGCAGGGAGAAACGTGGTAGATTCCATGGTATGTAACCTCAGGCAAGTACTTCAGGGACAGCAGGGTGTTCTAGTGGCCTCAGAGGACGCAACTCCAGCCTGCCAAGGGTGTTAGCTGTATTTGTCCAGGGCTAGAAAAACGGAGGTCATGAGCCCCCAGTAAAGAAGCAAAAAGGAGAGTCTGGCCTGCGGCCTGCTAAGGAAAAAGGGTAACAGAGTCCACATATGGTGACCTGTCTCCCATCTAGGGAATGGCAGACCTCACGGTATCCATCCATACAGACTGCTCTGATCTTTTGAAACTAAGCTCCTCTCCCCATCCCCGCAAGACTTTTCATAGAATCATAAACTCATAGAATCATTCAGGTTGGAAAAGACCTTTCAGATCATGAAGTCCAACCCTTAACCTAGCACTGCCAAGTCCACCACTAAACCACATCCCTAAGTGCCACATCTACACGTCTTCGAAATGCCTCCAGGGATGGTGACTCAACAACTTCCCTGGGTAGCCTCTTCCAATGCCTGACGACCCTTTGCGTGAAGAAATTTGTCCCGATATCCAATTTAAACCTCCCCTGGCACAGCTTGAGGTTGTTTCCTCTCATCCTATCATTTGTTACTTGGGACAAGAGACCAACACCCGCCTTGCTACAACCCCCTTTCACGTTGTTGTAGAGAGTGATAAGGTCTCCCCTCAGCCTCCTCTTCTCCAGGTTAAACAACCCCAGTTCCCTCAGCTGCTCCTCACAGGACTTGTGCTCTAGACCCCTCACCAGCTTCACTGCCCTTTTCATGGACACACTCCAGCACCTCAAGGTCTTTCTTGTAGTCAGGGGCCCAAAGCTCAACATGGTATTCGAGGTGCAGCCTCACCAATGACAAGTACAGGCGTACAATCACTTCCCTACTCCTGTTGGCCACACTATTTCTGATGCAGGCCAGGATGCTGTTGGCCTTCTTGGCCACCTGGGCACACTGCTGGCTCATGTTCAGCCCGCTCCTGACCAACACCCCAAGGTCCTTTTCTGCCGGGCAGCTCTCCAGCCAATCCTCCCCAAGCCTGTAGCATTGCATGGGGTTGTTGTGACCAAAGTGCAGGACCCAGCACTTGGCCTTATTAAACCTCATACAGTTGACCTCAGCCTGTTGATCCAGCCTGTCCAGATCCCCCTGCAGAGCCTCGTACCCTCCAGCAGATCAACACTCCCACCCAACTTGGTGTCATCTGCAAACTTACTGTGAGGGAGCACTCGATCCCCTTGTCTAGATCATTGATAAAGCTATTAAACAGAACTGGCCTCAACCTTCGCTGGGTTTTTTACCCAGCGAAGAGTACACCTGTCTAAGCCACAAGCTGCCAGTTTCTCCAGGAGAATGCCGTGGGAGACAGTGTCAAAGGCTTTGCTAAAGTCCAGGCAGACAACAACCACAGCCTTTCCCTCATTCACTAAGCGGGTCACCTTGTCATAGAAGGAGATCAGGTTGGTCAAGCAGGACCTGTCCTTCATAAACCCATGCTGACTGGGCCTGATCACCTGGTTGTCCTGTACATACTGTACGATGGCACTGAAGATAACCTGCTCCATAACCTTCCCTGGCACCGAGGTCAGACTTCCAGGCCTGTAGTTCCCTGCATCCTCCTTCCAGCCCTTGTTGTAGATGGGTGTCACATTTGCTAACTTCAGTCAAGTTGGGCTTTGAGCCTTCTGATTTTCTCCCTGCATAACCTCACAACATCCTTGTAGTCCTCCTGAGTTTTCTGCCCCTTCTTCCAAGTGTCACAAATTCTCCTTTTTTTCCCCTGAGTTCCAGCCAAAGCTCTCTGTTCAGCCAGACAGGTCTTCTCCCCTGCCATCTTTCAGCACATGGGGATGGCCTGCTCCTGCACCTTTTAAGATTTCCTTCCTGAAGAATGTCCAGCCTGCCTGGACTCCTTTGCCCCTCAGGACTGCCTCCCAAGGGACTCTGTCAACCAGGCTACTAAACAGGCCCTCCAGAAGTCCAATGTAGCAGTTCTGCTGACCCCCTTCCTTACTGCTCCAAGAATCAAAAACTATCATTTCATGTCCAAGACAGTCTCTAACCATCACATCACTCAGTGTATTACAGTGTAATAACATACTTTTGCTTCTCTTGCTGTTTCTTGAGAGTACAGAGCAACAGATGACACAGAAATTTCACCTGCTAAGAAGGTCATCTCAAAGTTCATAGGGAAACTAATTTCATAAACGTTTTGATTTATGATAATGCTGCAGATAAGCTATGATTGCTTGCAGTACAGCGGATACTACATGGAGGGCTTAGAAACCTTCTGAACTGTATATTCTTTGTAGCACTTGTAAGGCAGAGGAACCTCAGATGAGCCCTGTGTTGGCCAAGCTCACACATGGACACTATGACTCCAACCGCATGGATTTTATCTAGATGGAAGTAAAAAATTATTTCTCTTGCATACTGCTTATAGTAATGAGCTGACAAAAGGTATTGTTTGGTTATACAAAATAGGCCAGTTTAACTTGTATTCTCCCTCAAGAAGTTCCTTGAACATGAGCTTGTTACCACCTTGCTCTGGGCCCCTTTTCCCACCAGCCAGCCAGCAGAGACCTCATGCTGCAACCCTGTCAGCTGGGACAGACCACACATACAGATGGCCAACCTCAAAAAGCAAAAAAGACTCATTCCTCATCCAGCTAGAGGAAAATCTGCTCGCGGATTCCCATAAATCTCTGACCTGAGAGTAAAGTGATGGCTGAAGACCTCAGAGCAGAAGGCTGGGCACCTCTGGGAAAGTGTAGGCAATACCACTATCACAGAGGATACCTTGTCAAGTTGAAAATTTGTGAGGTGTGGCACAATTAGAAGATTGGTAGTGTAACACAAAATGTCAACACAAAAATAATGTATATTAAAACCCCTCTAAATTCTCCCAGTGAGGCCTTCAAGGTAGAAGACACAATCTGTGTACTCCGTGTTGAAATACATCCAAAACAATGTCACTTACCTTCCTGTAATGTGCTGACGGTTCTACAAAACCTTAGGAGGTAAGACCTAGTGACTTGCACTTCCTAGAAAAACTTGTATCAGAATGAAGTATTTCTAGTCCAGTCTATTCCTTGACAGTTATCTTTCTCCTTTCCTCCCTTCTTCTAAAGTTCCCATCTGTTTTCCTTATCGGTCTCTTCTCTGATCCCTTTATGTTTCCTTTCCCCCCAAAACTCTCCCCATCTCTTCAGTTATATGCACATCAAGTCCATTTTTTTTTTTTTTTTTTTTTCTTCAGGGAATTGGAGCTGAGGCCATGTGAAAGCTATCTATCTCATTTGGCCAGAGAGGGTACCTCCAACTGGGAACACTGGGCAGTTGGTCCTGACTGTAGCCTGTGCAGGGGTAGGTGGCACGGTCTTTAGGAAGAAGGTGGCAAGGACTGCACATGGTGCCAGTGAAACACAAGCCGACTTGCATAACTATGTTGCAGAAGCTGCTGTATTTGGGTTGCTCTGCCAGATTGCTCAAGATGCCCAGGCTAGAGGTGTACAGCGGCCCTGGAACACAGGGAAACTACAGTGCCGCCCCTTTACAACTTGCTCGCACAGGCCCTTGGGCTCAACACTTTGCTGTGGTGCTTCCCAGAAAATACTTAACTGATCCCTAGACCCCATTCTGTCCCTTTGTAGGGCAGTTCACTGTGAAGAGAATTTTTCTTTATGCTTATCTACATATTGTATTCCTTCTTACATGGTTGAAGGTAAGAAAATCATAAATAACGATTCCCTTTTTCTTCTAAGTTTTCTAGTTCAACTGTGGGGGCGTTTTCTGCCTAAAGGTTGCACTCTCGTTCTTGACTGGGTATAGTAAAGACCTTGCTTTATTTTTACTGTTCACTTACACATGCAGAACAGTTCTGCAAACCCTATTTGCAGTGCTTTGGCTGCAAAACAACTATGGCACGGGCAGATACTGCCGTAGAGTCACCGACTCATAGAATGATTCAGGTTGCAAAAGACCTTTCAGATCATCGGGTTCAACCCTTAACCTAGCACTGCCAAGTCCACCACGAAACCGCATCCCTATGTGCCACATCTACATGTCTTCGAAATACCTCCAGGGATGGTGACTCAACCACTTCCCTGGGCAGCCTCTTCCAATGCCTGACAACCCTTTGCGTGAAGAAATTTGTCCCGATATCCAATCTAAACCTCCCCTGGCGCAACTTGAGGCTGTTTCCTCTTGTCCCATTGCTTGTTCCTTGCGAGAAGAGACTGCCACCCACCTCGCTACAACCTGCGTTCAGGTCATTGTAGAGAGTGATAAGGTCCCCCCTGAGCCTCCTTTTCTCCAGGCTAAACCACCCCAGTTCCCTCAGCCACTCCTCACAGGAATTGTGCTCTAGACCCTTCACCGGCTTCATTGCCCTTCCTTGGACACGCTCCAGCACCTCAAGGTCTTTCTTGTAGTTAGGGGCCCAAAATCAGTGACCTGGATTCTCTGGCAGGAGAAGCTGAAGCAGATTCTTACAATCACGTCAGGGTGCAGCAGGGATGGAGAAACTCTTAGGACTACTCCAGTGAGGCAGCTGCATTTCTGTGTCCTCTAATAAAATGACATGCCCCATCTTCTGAACTATCACTTGTCCCTACCCTCTGTCTGCTGTTACTGGAAGGTTTGGGTAGTACACCAATTTAAATGGTCATACATCCACGTCAGATATTTCTAAATGCTTCCTGAAATGTTCAGGTCGCAAACCAATATTCCCCTGTCACTGCAGATCTGGCGCATTCACCAGATACGCAAAATCTTTGCACTGGGCAGGGAACACAGAAATAACTACGAGTTACACAATTTATCACGATAACTTAATATAGGCGAGCCTTCAGAAAAAAACAGAGAGCTGAGCTCAGGTAGCTGTGCCACCATTTAAAACGATTTCATTAAGCAGCTCAGAAAAAGAATAAAATGCAGTAGAATAACACGGACTATTATCAACCCTATAACTTACTCACTGTAGGTCAATATAATGGCAACTTAGTTCTATCTGACAACGGAAGGAAGCCAGGGGAAACAAACTTAACAGTGTCCTCCAAAGAAAAGAAATCACATCAGACGCCTGGACTGAGCAATTTAATCGGGGTGAACTGTCTTCCCCAACCCTCCCCCCAATAGTTTTACACTGAACGACAGAAAAAAAAAAAAAAAAAGAAAAAACAGATATTCCCATCATCAAGATGGGATGCAGGCTGCCTAGAGGTCCCTCACTACAACTGAACAAATTTGAAAGCCACCCTCACACTCCCAGGATGTCTCACAAATCCCACGATACGGATTTCTGGTCACTTGACTGTTTCCAAACGGCTGCCCATTGCTGCAGAGGTAGCAGGTACTGCTTAGGAAGTCCATGCCCTTCTCCACAGAGGCAGCCAGGGACACCCGGGGGTTAAAAGAAAAAGGACACAGAAGGTGAAATACACCAGAGCATGTATTCCAGCATCAGAGTGAAACACAGCACAAGACCAAGACCACTTGGGATGCTTTTCCCAGGGATGTCAGCAAATGGCCATCCTACCAGCCTCCACTTTCACACTGCAAAAAGACGCTCAAGAGACAGGAGGACTGAGGACTGCCTTCCTGGTCTGCCGTGACGAGCTGTGGCACCATGGCAGGGACTGGAAGTATCACAAATCGCACGAGCCCTCCTTCCTTGCACAAGCTACTCTCTCAGACTCACCCACAAACAGGTTCCAGTGCCTCGCGCTTGATCTGATGCCGGGGAGATTTTCATGCGCTCCAAACAATTCAGCCGCTGTCACCAATAACTTTACAGTGAACTCATTGCAAGAACAGCCCTTCAGGGCTTCTGGAACCGTCACTTCTCCCTGAGGACTTCCGCACAGCTCCAGCCTGCTGCCTGAAAGCGGATCACCATTTTACTCCAGTATGATCGTGCCTAGTGCTGGACATTCCACCAATGAACAGCCAAGCAGGTAAAGCATTTAGAGAAGAGTGAGGAGTCTCACTCGTACGAGTCCAGGTCCGCCAAGAACAGCCTTTTCTACACGGCTGCAGAACTGTAGGCTATTGAAAGGCTGAGGACGACAGCAGTAGTTAGAGGGCTGTGCCCGTCGAAAGCCCAGTCTCCTCTTACTTACTGCTCCATCTCACCAGTTACCACATCTCGAGGACAGCAACCTGTAGAGACAGCTTAGGACAACAGGCATGAACTTCAGCCTCGTGTGACCCGATTCGGTTAGCACAAACAGAGAAAAGGTAAACAGCAGCAATGCCAGCTACTGGCTAAGGCACCCGTGAGGACAGGAGGACCTGGTGATTGAGACAAGCAACACATGAAAACAGGCAACAGCTAGTTACCAAGCTGCTGTGATGTTGCGGAGCTAGCACTAGGAGCCTTGCAAGAGCAACATACCCGACCATCTTTTTCTTCTATTTCTCCATAGACAGGTAAGCTTCAGGATTGCAACAGCTTGATTTAAAAACAAAAACATTCATGCACATGGGGGGGTGTGTTTATCTAATTTCACTGGGTAAAGATGCACAACAGGCTGTGTCTTAAGCCGCAAAACAATTCCAAAAGGTGCTTTTGGACCCTTGCAGAACTTCTCCGAAGTCCCCAGTGCAACCTGCTCTCGCACTCTCAAGCCTGAGTAAATGAGGCATGTGTATGAAATGGTCTTAAGAAAACCTCAGAGAGACTGAAGAGTCTCTCTAGAGAGAGGAGGTTTAATAGGTGCTATGTGCATTAACACGCAGAACCTCAGCGGCAAAGACGTTAACTCCTTGTTATTTCACTGCATTTCTATCAGAGAACCGGTGTAATACGTGGCGGGTATACTTACGCTGCACTTTTTGTTACTGAAAGGAAAACAGCAATGCTTGTATGAAAAAGCTGATCTAGCTGCTGGAACAAAAGCAATCGCATTTTTGTAAAGCCTAACAAGAAAACCCATATTACTTGAGCAACAAGCCCCAATCCACACTTTTAACAGAAGAACCTTTTCTATGGTTCTTTAAAAAGTAGAGAGAGAAGCGCAGTGAGTGGATCAAATCACAACCAGTTGGTTGCCAACTGGGTGCTTCGGGATTCTCCTCCTGGTTGCAAAGGAAGACGATTTTTGTGCCTGCCATTTCCACATCAGCATGACCCATCTGTTCTACCTTCATCTTGAGGACCACAGGGACCTGTCGGGATCCCACTTCTAGTCTCTGCTTGAATGCAGTAACAGCAGAGGGAGGAATAAAAACGCATACAAGCCAAGTCATACTTGGATCAGCCCTCCGATTCCAGCTCAGCAGAGAGGAACAGTTACGATGACGTGTCCTTGCGTTCTTCAGCCAACCCGTGTGAAAGCTGCACTTGCTCAGAAGCTGCAGCTACCTGACTAGTCCCTACAGAAGAAAGTGATGGCGCAGGCTCACAGGGGTGAAGTGAAGCCACACTTCCAAGGTGTCCATTTCAGTACTCTACAAAAGCACTTAAGTGAGTTAGAAATAAGTTGAATCAGAACATCCAGCCAAGATGGAGACTATGACTTTTTTTTTCTAAGGAAAAATATTTGACAGATAATACAATACATACAGGATCATGTGATAAAACAGGTACACTGAAACTGAATAAGTGACTTGTAAGAAAGAGTTCATGTCTCCTGGTAGTGTTCTGAGGCTGTGTGAAAAATCTGCCTAAGAGGATGAAGGAGTAATCAAAAGTGACTGTGTCACCTCAACTCACCATGCACCACCTGCCAAGCAAGGCACACAATCTGCTCTTGTGCAGACATCCATCCCACCCAAGCTGAAGCATAAAGCATTGGCTTAATCCCACACTTGTATTTCATCTATTGACCCCAGCTAACTAAACACAGTACAGAAATCAGCGTGGCTCAGCTGAGAAAGGCAGTTCAGTTGCTTGTGATTGTCTGTTGAGATGCTCAGGAAAATTAGAATTTTTGTTTGAGCGTTCATGCACGCTTTGCAACAGCACTAGCAGTAGCAGGTTTTGAGGTCACAGGAACGCTTGTCTTGCACTGCTATTAAGAAACCGTAGAGCAGAAATGGAGAAAAATGCATCCATTAAAATAGTAACTACAAATGCTCTTGGGTAATGCATCCAATGTGGTACGTATAAAAAATAAAATTGAAAAGATAACAAAATTAAATAGCTTCCTTGGGAAACAAAATAAATTCTGCACTTGCCACTAATTTATTTTTTTTAAAAAGCTATTAATATGGAAGTTTCAGGGTAAAAACTACATTTATCTTTACCCTTAATGTCCAGAAACAGCTCTGGGCCAACTATGGAACTACCGAGCATTGAGACAATTCAGCATCACAAGGGCAGCAGATGGTCTTTGCAGCGTAACTACTTCACATCCCAGCTTTACCCCATGAACTGTGTGCCTCGTCTTTCCCATTTTCTCATTCTGAAGCCTAGTTGCTGTCCGAGTCATTGTGTTCATCTTCTTTTCCAGATAGAGCATGTTCGGACAAACCCTTGGCTTCTCCCAAAGGAACAGCCCCTTTCTGCTGTGGCAAGACACTGAAAAAGGCCTCCTTCCAGTCTCTCTTCTCCAGGTATGCAAGGATGATTTCAAACACTGCAACATCAAGAAAGACCATCAGCTCTTTTACAGGCAGATAAGTGAACTGCTGACAGGAACACACCCCCAAATCCATCTTTACAGAGGTTTACATGCATTTAGTTGGGGCATCTTCAGAGTAAGGCTGAAGAAGTACAGGCAAAAGCTGACAAGGCAATTCTGCCACTGCTGTGGTCTAAAGCCAAGCACGCTTGGAGTCTCCAGTTGGAAGGCAAACTCGCTCTTCTCAGTTACCACATCAGTGCTTTTCTGCAGTGCCTCCAGTTGGAATTGATTCCTCCCGGAGCGGAGACAAATGTCCCCCCAGTACTTCAGGTCTCACCAGTGCCTTCTCTACAGGCACCAGTGCTTTCCCATGTTTGACAGGAATACTGCTGTGGATGCACTTTAACAATGCCTCGGTTCCCGCCCTGACGTATGGACAACGCAAAGCCTTCCTAAAACCTGCTATAGTTAGCGCTGTCTTTAATTTCCATCTGAGCTTATGGCAAAAATCCTTATTAGTCTCCAGTTCTGTGACCCTTTCTGGCTGTTTCGATTATGCTAACCATACAGTCACCCTTCTTCTCCTGTTTCGGCTCCCAAAACGTCCCCTCATTGACAATAGCTCCAAATGGCATTCTATGCAAAATTCACAGGCAAATCCCTATTTAGAAAAATCCCAGCCTATCCATAAACCCTCTCAACACAGACTGTGGCTCAGCAGCAGCAGGAAAGGCAGGAGGAGGCCCCATGGCTGGTAAGACAGACTTGGGTGACAAATCTGGGACAGAGGGCTGGCTCCTCAAGCCTGGGGCTACCGGAATGGTGCTAACACCACCGGAGAATACTGCCTGCAAAGAATGCACCCAGCACAAGCGTTCTCGATGCCAAGCGACAGCTTATGAGAAAGGGTCAAAGGAGCTGTGGAGGGAAAAAAACCTTACAGAGAGCTAGGCAGGCGTTCGGAAAGCGAGGAGCAGCACAGACCTCATACTCACTGAGAGTCAAGTTACAGAAAAGCGTCTCATTTACTAGAGGCTTCCTGGATCCAGGCTTACTGCACAGCCAGCTGCTCTGTGCGACACCAATATTGAAGAGTTGGCCAGTTTACTAAGCAGGTTATTCACCTGAACCATACTCTGAAGGTATGAGCTCTCAAAGGACTATAGTAATATCATTGTAAGTTACAGTGGAAACCATCTGTGGCAAAAATGCTGGCTTAAGAGACAAGATTTGGAGGGGGGAGGGGCTAAAACCGGGCTCACTAGAGATGAACCTAGGGGTGGCCCAGCTCAGGTGCATCTACACCAATGCACACAGCATGGGCACCAAACAGGAGGAGCTGGAAGCCATTGTGCAGCGGGACAGCTATGATGTAGTTGCCATCACAGAAACATGGTGGGATGCTTCTCATGACTGGAGTGTTGCAATGGATGGCTATAAGCTCTTCCGAAGGGATAGGCAGGGAAGGAGAGGCGGTGGGGTGGCTCTGTATGTTAGGGAGTGTTTTGATTGCATAGAAATCAAAGATTGTGAAGACCAAGTAGAGTGCTTATGGGTAAGGATGAGGGGGAAGGCCAATGAGGCAGATATCCTGCTGGGAGTCTGTTACAGACGACCCAACCAGGATGAAGAGACAGATGAGACATTCTATAAGCGACTGGCAGAAGTCTCGCATTCGCTGGCCCTTGTTCTTGTGGGGGACTTCCACCTACCCCTACCGGACATCTGCTGGAAGTATAACACGGCAGAGAGGAAACAATCTGGGAGGTTCCTGGAGTGTGTGAAGGATAACTTCCTGACACAGCTGGTGAGTGAGCCCACCAGGGGAGGTGCCTTGCTGGACCTGCTGTTTACAAACAGAGAAGGACTGGTGAGAGATGTGGTGGTCGGAGGCCGTCTTGGGCTTAGCGACCACGACATGATAGAATTCTCAGCTGTGAGCGAAGTAAGGAGAGGGGTCAGCAAAACTGCTATCATGGACTTCCGGAGGGCAGACTTTGGCCTGTTCAGGTCACTGGTTGAGAGAGTCCCTTGGGAGACAGTCCTGAAGGACAAAGGGGTCCAGGAAGGCTGGACAGCCTTCAAGAAGGAAATCTTAAAGGCGCAGGAGCAGGCGGTCCCCATGTGCCGTAAGAAGAGCTGGCAGGGAAGGCGACCGGCCTGGCTGAACAGGGAGATTTTGCTGGGACTCAGGGAAAAGAGGAGAGTTTATCACCTCTGGAAGAAGGGGCAGGCAACTCACGAAGAGTACAAGGATCTTGTTAGGTCAAGCAGGGACAAAATTAGAAAGGCAAAAGCCCAGCTAGAGCTCAGTCTGGCTACAGTCGTAAAGGATAACAAAAAATGTTTTTACAAATATATTAACAACAGAAAGAGAGGCAAGGAGAATCTCCATCCCTTAGTGGATATGGCGGGGAACATTGTCTCCAAGGACGAGGACAAGGCTGAGGTACTTAATGCCTTCTTTGCCTCAGTCTTTAATAGCCAGACCAGGTATCTGCAGGGTATTCAGCCCCCTGAGCTGGAAGACGGGGATGGAGAGCACAATATACTCCTCATAATCCAGGAGGAAGCAGTCAAGGACATGTTAAACCACCTGGACACCCACAAGTCTATGGGGCCTGACGGGATCTACCCGAGAGTACTGAGAGCTGGCGGAGGAGCTTGCCAAGCCACTCTCCATCATTTATCAGCAGTCCTGGTTAACAGGGGAGGTCCCAGAAGACTGGAGGCTTGCCAATGTGACGCCCGTCTACAAGAAAGGCCGGAAGGAGGATCCTGGGAACTACAGGCCTGTCAGCCTGACCTCTGTACCGGGGAAGATTATGGAGCGGTTGGTCTTGAGCGTGCTCACAGGGCATCTGCAGGACAACCAAGGGATCAGGCCCAGCCAGCATGGGTTCATGAAAGGCAGGTCCTGCTTGACCAGCCTGATCTCCTCCTATGACCAGGTGACCCGCCTAGTGGATGAGGGAAAGGCTGTGGATGTTGTCTACCTGGACTTTAGTAAAGCCTTTGACAGCATCTCCCACAGCATTCTCCTGGAGAAACTGGCAGCTCGTGGCTTAGACGGGTTTATTCTTCACTGGGTGAGGAACTGGCTGGATGGCCGAGCCCAGAGAGTTGTGGTGAACGGCGTTAAATCCGGCTGGCGGCCGGTCACAAGCGGTGTTCCCCAGGGCTCGGTTCTGGGGCCGGTCTTGTTCAATATCTTTATAGATGATCTGGATGAGGGAATCGAGTGCTCCCTCAGTAAGTTTGCAGATGACACCAAGTTGGGTGGGAGTGTTGATCTGCTGGAGGGTAGGAGGGCTCTGCAGCGGGATCTGGACAGGCTGGATCGATGGGCAGAGGTCAACTGTATGAGGTTTAATAAGGCCAAGTGCCGCGTCCTGCACTTCGGCCACAACAACCCCAGGCAACGCTACAGGCTTGGGGAGGAGTGGCTGGAGAGCAGCCCGGCGGAAAGGGACCTGGGGGTGCTGGTTGACAGCCGGCTGAACATGAGCCAGCAGTGTGCCCAGGTGGCCAAGAAAGTATCAGAAATAGTGTGGCCAGCAGGAGTAGGGAAGTGATTGCGCCCCTGTACTCGGCACTGGTGAGGCCGCACCTTGAACACTGTGTTCAGTTTTGGGCCTCTCACTACAAGAAGGATGTTGAGGTGCTGGAGCGTGTCCAGAGAAGGGCAACGAAGCTGGTGAGGGGGCTGGAGCACAAGTCTTATAAGGAGCGGCTAAGGGAACTGGGGTTGTTTAGTCTGGAGAAGAGGAGGCTGAGGGGAGACCTTATCGCTCTCTACAACTACCTGAAAGGGGGTTGTGGCGACGAGGGTGTTGGCCTCTTCTCCCAAGTAACTAGTGATAGGACAAGAGGAAACAGCCTCAAGTTGCACCAGGGGAGGTTTAGATTGGATATTAGGAAAAATTTCTTCACTGAGAGGGTGGTCACACATTGGAACAGGCTGCCCAGGGAGGTGGTGGAGTCGCCATCTCTGGAAGTGTTCAAAAAACGTGTGGATGTGGCACTTCAGGACATGGTTTAGGGGACATGGTGGCGCTGGATTAATGGTTGGACTTGATGATCTTGAAGGTCCTTTCCAACCTAGTGATTCTGTGATTCTGTGAAGAGTGTAAGGAGCACGTTTCTTCTCCTTTGCTTTGGAACTTCCTTTGTCTGCATAGCAAAAACAGAACTGATGGAGAGAGTGGCTTCCACAGGAGAACAGAGGTGTCTATGATGGACTGCAATAGCAACAAAAATACTATGCAAGGACAGAAGAAGGGAGTGGAAACAGTCAGTAGACACCACTGCAGACTGGAAGGGAGCAATAGAGGCCTCTAACATACATTACAAAGGATTAGCATTGGGACACAAACCTCAACAGACGGAAAAAAAACCTCTCTCAGCTACACTTGCAGTGATGTTTTGCACACAGTGTTTTACATGGACCTCAGATCTTTCAAGTTTTAAAATTCCAGATCGAGTATAACAAAAAACAGCATCACCATATGGCTTGTCAGTTTTCTAGCATCACATACTTCACACACATGTGCGTTCCTCATGCCACTGTAACATGGCAACGCAGGTACTGATCTGCCTGTGGACGTATATGGAGACTCGATCCCAAGGGAGAAAGGTTGTAAGTAACTCAGTAAAAAGCAACAAGAGAATTCTGCCGTTAACGATGCCATCCATCTCCCACCACCAGACCCCCATTTAACTAACGCGCTTCAAAGGCTGGCAAGGCAGTTCAGGAAGAGTTTCTTCTTCTACAGGACTTTCCAAATCCACACCTCTCACAAGTAGTTCCATGGGGACCAGGCAGGTCCCACAGTCTCATCTGGTGAGCCCCACACTGTGCTCTGCTAGCTTCAACTTCTGCACCGAGGGTGGGAACCCAGAGGCCAGAATAACCACATCAAAACAGAAAGGGTGGGCAATTACACAGTTACACAAAGCAGTGAGGTGGATGCACTCAAGGCAAAAGACAAAAACCTCAGTGCAAATCTCCTTCTCCCCTACACAAAATTCAGTTGTGCATGTCTCCTCCAACACCTTCCTTGAGCCCACCTGCCTGCTTTATCAGAGGCCTGGATTCTCTAGCAGGACAAGCTGAAGCAGATTCTTACAATCACGTCAGTTTCCATTTTCAGCCTGAAGGTTTCACTTTCTGCCATATCCCCTTCGTATTTCCCACTTCTGAGACTTTCTTTTCAGGCTCGTCAAGGCATACCTTCTTTATTGCCTTTCTAATGCTTTCTTAGACAGGTGTAAAGATCTCCATGTGCGTTCTGCTGTTCAGCAGCTGCTCAGGATTGCTGAATAATAGTTCTGGCAGCACCCAAAACTTGACAAGACTTCACAGTGATGAACACACAGAGCTTTCCTAAGCAGATCAGTGATGCCTGATGGCAGCGCACAGCGATCACGTTCTGCTAGAACTTCTGTGCAGCTTTTCCCTTGCATGTTCTGTTCTCTATGTCCAGGGTGGCCAGGGAAAAAATGGACTTAAATTGAAACCTGGAAGATTCAAATTACACTTCAGGACAAAATTCTCCCTGGCCCCGGAGAGCAAAGAGGGTGGATTCCTTGGAGGTGGCGCGGCGCCATCATCTTGGAGGTCTGTAAGCCCTGGTTAGACAAGCAAGCCAGAGCTGATCTTCCCTGGGGACAGGCAGGGTGAAGCAGAGAACTTCCCTGCCTCTTCTTCCACAGTTTCGTTAACTTTGTGCAGCAGAAGCTGGGATTCAAAGAAGGATCCTTCTCAAAGAGGAATGCCTGAGAGCACTGCATGGAAATATTTATTTCTGTTATCAGAAAGTAATTCCTGGTCTTTTCCCATTACAAAACAGTACAGCGATTCATCTCTGCTTCCAGCGCAATGCTTCAGTGGCCACACCTGAGATAGGCAAGTGTGTCCACCTTGAAAATCTTGAGACCAAGACAGCCAGGCCTGCAGATTGCAGGCAAGGAACAGATTTCGTAAACAATGTGCCACAAGCTAGAACACCAGAGTGCCAACCAGTGCTACACCTTGCACACAAGATGTAAATCCAAAACGTGAAAAAATTAAAAGTACGCTTGGTGACTCCACAGCCAGCGGCATGTGCTGCCTGTAGAACCCTGTTGGCTTTCCGTTTCAGTCCCACCTCACCTCTTCTGTGCGCATCACCGTACAAGGGCAGGTGGAGGAAGCTTGATGCCCACCACCAGCATAACTTTGGATCAAAATTGCAATTACAGTTGCAGTTAGGTATCGGTAAGATAAACAGGTGGAAAGAAAAAGCTCTGAGAAAGAAAGCAATGTACTGCCTGATTTTAGCCTGAAGTCAGAACCAAGAGGGGCACTGAACCGAACCACTGAATAAATGTTCCTACTTGTTCAATAATCGTACCTGCATTATTGAACATCATAACTCCACTCTTGAAAGGAGTGATAAAATCATGGAATTCAACCAGGAGGAAGCAGGTTCCCAGTCGTTAGTAGGCACTGATAATAACAGCCTTTCAATGTCTTCAACTGGCAGTTCATGAAACGATCCAGACCTTGAAACGTTACAGCAGCCCTTCCCTTCACACCCTAGAGATATCTGAACATAGAAAGACCACAGACATTTCTCACATTGGCTCTTAGCCACCATTTGCTTGTTTTGTCATTGTTTACTCACAGTTGCAGTTTATTTTCCCAGGCTGTTCTCCTTCCAAACTGATTTTAGCTAGCAGATCAAAAACAGAGATGGTATTTCTTTTACCCGAAGAACATCTGCACTGAGAATGTTACCCTTGTATCTCCACAATATGATCCTGAATGCTCCTTTCTGCAGCACCATAGGGCTGGAGATGGAAATTACAGGAATGGGGACAGCAAAGTGGTTCACAGCTTTACTTTACTGTAGATCTTTGTGTAGGTCACAATCCGCTGAATTGTGTCAGAAATCGCACAGAACTGCTACCAGGACCGTAGCTAAAGCTGCTTACTCTGTAATCTATTTTCTTCAATCAGAAAGTCGGATGCCACTTTGGAACAGAGACTGTGTCTCTCCAGCTTTGACTAGGCGGCTTTCAGAAGCACCTTCCACAGACACTGAGATACGCCCTCCTGAGAACTACTGCTTTAAAGAAACATTAACAAATTTTGAAACCAAAGGCACCTGTCGGAATCACCCACCAACCCAGACTTCTTTCGACGGGCTTTCACCAAGACTTTCATCAGTAACTCCCAAAGCATTTCCAGCCAGCCTTTTAGTTAAAGGTTTCGGTTGCTGTTTGATGCAAACTTGAAACAAATGTGTGATGCTCTGCTGTATCGGCCCCTATCTGTCTCAACTGCTGAGTTCTCGCCGGATGCAAGAGCTAATGAACCTTTAAAACTTCACTGTCCAGCTCAGTTTTACACTTCTACTGAACGTCTTAGCTGTTTTCCTACACAGATGGGCACTGCATAACTTCTTGGATCGGATATTCTGCACACGCAAACCCCCAAATCTAGTTCCGGGTTTTCCCTAGGTATCCACCTCGCATATGTGCCAAACCTTTCTCGTTTTGCGCGAGACTTGGGCTTTTGAAAAGAGGACTTCACGTTGAGCCCTTGGACTCCCGGAGAGCAGTCCGAGGTAAAGATGGTGTAGATAACTGATGTGAAGAGACAGAGAAGAATAAGTTTCTAGAGTAACTTAAGATCCTCTGTGACATCTAAACTGGCGGAGACAGGCACAACTTCCACCTAAATTAACATTTGGAAAATGTTTTTCATAAGGCAACAGAATACATGTCCAGAAGAGGTATTCCTTTTAAAACTGAAAAAATCATCAAAAAAGTATTTCAATAGCACTATAGTGGAAAAGGTATGGATCAGCTCTGGGGAAAGCAAAGTGTGGAAAGCCAAAGTGCCAGAATTACTGGCAGATTCTGATCCCGTAATACTCCTTCATCTTTTCACCTTCCAGTGAAGTCGACAGGCTAGGGTGAACGAGGGAACTGTACTGAATCCAAACCTCACAGAATACAGAATTAACACTACTGCCCTTCACCTGACTGCATCCATTCCCCCCTTCTCCTTTTAGATATGTCATCATCTCTTTAACGTTTAACACATTTTCCGTTGTTGTCTTGCAGCATCAGCAGCAGTCATTACAGAATGACTGGAATCACAGAATTAGATTGAATTTCCCAGTCAATGAATCTATCCCTCTGCTTCGCAAAAACCAAAAGTTTTCCCAAATGATCGCTTTTATCAATTTGCCAAAGGAAGTTAAGCTCCTTGTACTGCATCGCAGGAAAGTGCCGTTCCAGAACCTCACTGTCACTTGCTATGTTTGGATAAAGACAATGCTGCACTATCAGAGATCTTAATGGCACCTCCCTTTTAACAAGCCCAGCTGGCTATTTGCTTAAGCTGCTCTTCTGGCAACTACTTCTTAATCCCAAGCAATCCTAAAAAGCTGCACGGTGCTGGAAAAACAAGGTTTGCAGCTTACACTCTGTTCTGTAGGCAGACAGTCGCAGTCCCCAGGCAGCCGTTTTGCTGTCACGGTTTCCTCAAAAATTAACTGAGCAGCAGTATGAAAGACTTCTACCTTGCAGTCCCTTCCACATCCTTGTGAGTTTCTCAAATTCTTCCCTCCAACAACGCCCTGCTGCGTCTTACATGTAGCAACGGACTCCTGAGGAAGTAGATCCACAATTTCATGCCACCCTTGTTGGTGTTATTTAAAAAGAATTGATAAAAGTGCTTTTACTAACAAAATACACATCTTAACACATGCCCCAGGGCTCCTGACACTTTGTCTCCCCATATGTGACACCTCACAATCAGCCTGTGTGCCTCATGCTACCTCTGTGCCTTCATGACAACAGCCTCTTGTCTACATAGGCCTTACAGCAAAGCAGATGGTAACAGGCTGGTTTGGGCTGCAGGATCAGAAGCCAGAAGCTGCAAGGGCCCTTTCTCAGAGCTTCTGCTCTGATATCATCTGTTGAAAAAGAACAGGGCAAATATGTAGCACTGCATAGTTCTACAGAACTTCATAGCTAGTTCTTACTAGCTCAGTAAGAAATCCCACTTTTGGAACTGTGATTAGGCACAGCCAAAATACGGAGACCTCTCAGGAACAACATGGATATGCAGCGTCCCCACTGTGGCCACTTGCATGACAGCGAAGCGCATTTATTGTCTTAAAGACTGTACCCGTTTGTTCGTTTGCACAGGGTTAAACAACGCTCCCGTTTGTGTTGTGAGAAGCAGCTTTTCAGGAGAACAACCACCTGCTGGCAAAACAAAAGCCATCCCCGAGCAAGAACAAGAACGTGTGCTGACTGGCAACGCCACGGGCAACACATCTGCCAACCGCTACCTTCCAAGGCTCGAGGCTTTCATGCGACGGGAGCGAGGAACTTCACGGCCCATGACACGTGAGTAGGGGCAGCAAACTCCTGTGTTATCCAGCAGCAGAAGAGGAACCCAAGCTGTTTAAGCCAGGGCGCTGCGTCATCAGTGCTCAGGTCCACGTAAAGGGAACCCAGGGCAATGATCATACATTTAAAAGGCAACTATTTCTTCCCCGATATGTTAGTCACCACATCGCAAAAGGTTTCTCCTTGCTATTTACACTTGCATCTTTACAGCTTTTAGAGATTATACGCTCACTAGACACCCAAGAGCTCCACATTTGGCAGCAATTATTGCCTCTGTGAGCAATATTCTGCAGCGGTAGTTACGCAGCACCATAAGCAGACATCTATGAAATACGCTTTCCAGGGTTTTCCCCAGCTTTGTTAGGCATCCCAGCTAACAACTGCATTAATGTGCTAGGTGAGGTAGTAAAAGCAAACAAAAAAGGAAGGAAATACACCCCCTCACAGATATCTAAAGGATGCCTTGTGCATTTTTGTAATTGAAAATGGCTCCCCTGGACAGAACACAACGCGACTCCTATGGCCTTTATATTTCAACTTGAGAAAACGCTCTGCCTCTTCATTTCCAGGAGGACGTACAGAGGTTCCTGGAAGGGCTCAGAATATCCCTACTCCACATGAGACTCCTGGATTCGATATTCTGCACATGCAAATCCCCAAGTCTAGTTCCGGGTTTTCCCTAGGTATCCACCTCGCCTATGAGTCAAACCTTTCTTGCTTTCTGCGAGACTGAGGCATTTGAAAAGAGGACTTCACGTTGAGCCCTTGGACTCCTGGAGAGCAGTCCAAGGTACACAGATAACTGATGTGAAGAGACAGAGAAGAGTAAGTTTCTAGAGTAACTTAAGATCCTCCATGACATCTAAACTGGTGGAGACAGGCACAATTTCAACCTCAATTAACATTTGGGAAATGTTTTTCATAAGGCAACAAAATACATGTCCAAACAAGCTATTCCTTTTAAAACTGAAAAATCATCTTAGTATTTTCATAGCACTACAGTGGAAGAAATATGCTTCCATGGCAGCACACAGCTCCGGGGCGTCACAAAGAACAGCAGCAGTTCTAGAATCTTCCTGCATCACCAGCCCTGCGCCTGCCACAGCTGCTGGGCAGAGCAGACGAGCCAGGCTGCTGCTCACTCAGCTGAAGACCCCGACCCAAGGAAAGACGTGAAGCCCTGCTACAGGGTGAACGCTACCTGCTGGAGCTGGGAAAAAGGTGCCACCAACCTGCTATCCTGCTGAGAAGGAGGTCCTCTGCAGCGCTGCTTCTCAGGTAGTCAGACCTCGCTGTCCATTACAGCACCACTTACACGCTTTCCACGTATTGGCTGAGAACTGGGGAAAAAGCAGTAAACAGCATGTCACATTTTTCTCGAGAGCCCGTTAACATAGTGAGGCATAAGACTACTCTACATTAAACTGCTATACGCACCCTTCGTGAGGAAATGGGAAGCCTTTGAGTATTGTTTAGTACTGCATTTTGGGTATGATTGCATTCACAGCATTAAGATGACTGTGCTGGCTGGTAACGTGGTTCTGTCAAATGTCCAATCGTTCATGCTATCGCTGCATTTAATTTTAGAATACTTTATGTTAAGTACGACACAGTTGAAAAATCACGAGGCTTTGGAAAAGCTAGTCTCCCAGTTAACGTTATCTTTTTGGAATCAAAGTTCTAAAATTTGGCTGAGAAATACAAATGCAATCACGATCTTGCACAAAGTAGCCATTTTCTTTTAATTTCTTCAACCAACCCACTACAATCAATACCAGAAGACAGGTATTTTTACTTTTTACATCAGGAGAGACGGGTATTTTAAATTTTTATTATACACTGGTAGGCAGGTGAAACTAGACACCCCATATGAAGAATTTCCTAAAAATAAAAATTAAAAAAAACCCTGTTACTATCTCCTTATACTATCTTATTCTTTCAATCTCATATCAACTTTTCTTCTGATCTGTTTTGGAATTTGATTGTGTTTAGAATAGATGAAGGCTAGGCTACACTCATTGTTTTTACAGCCTTTAAAGCAGCCTTGGGACAGGCAGATGTCTGACGACAACAATGCCAACACAATGTTTTGATCAACAGGCATTTAACATGGATATTAGGCCAAATGGAAGGCATGGTCTCTACTGTAATCACAGCAACACAGCAGGCAAAAGGAAGATGGTGCCTGACATTTGTAGTGAACGTACCAGGTTAGTGAGTGTAAAATGAGGACTCACTCACTCCTGCCCCATATTGCTTATAATTCACATCTGTACAAACAAAACAAAGCAAGAATTTGCTTTCCTGCAGTAGGGAATCAGAAATCAATTAATCTTTCATCTTGCTGTGCACACCAGTTGAACATCACTAAATGTGGTGAAAAAAACAAACTTAAAGTTCAGGGTCATCCTGTAGGTACACTATACGAGTCAGACTCAAAACGCTTCTTGAAAATACACAAAGAATCAAGTTCATTGGCTGCTTTGAATTCTCAATGCCGATTAGTCCGTCCTTCCACAGCTTTTATGCAAGCTCATCATTTCTATCCACTAAAATAAACATATTTCCTTTACAGTTTTGTTCTTAAAGTAACAAACAGTAACACAAACCCACAAAATAACTTCTTAAAAAAGAAAAAAAAAAAGAGAAGAAAACCTGAAAGAGCTTGACATCTCCTTTGCTATCATCACCTGACCCTGCACTTCACAACTAAGAAAGCAGTCCACTCCCCCTGCTTCAGTACACTCTGGTACTACAACAAGGTGCCTCCGATATGCACGGCGAGGAGCGGCTGAGTTCCAGAGCAGAAACCACAAAGAAATAAAAGTAGCCAGAAAGTGCCCACAAGCAGCGTTAGCTGCCCGAAGTAGCTACTTAGGAGTGGAGCAGTAGGTAGCTTGCTTCCACCCTCCTATGCTTACAGCTTCGCAATTGTATATGGAAGACATAAAAACAACAGGTAAAGAGATTGCAAGAAAGAGAGTTGATTGTTGTTTCTGCTACCTTTCTGTCACAAAATGTCACGTGTCAATTTGTGTTCTTTCCTTCAATTCCAGCGTTTGGCGTCAGGCAATTGGGGGAAGAGCCAACCTGCTCTGCAGGAAGACACTGCGCAAGAGAACAAGAAAGGTTACACAATGAATACCCATTTCAAGGCAGCGTTTGAACCTCGGTTCAACCACAACATGGGGAAGTACAACCAGCGTTACCCTCAGTCTAGCTGCTCAGGGAGAACGTACTACTTCTCCAGGAACATTCCCCATCCCAGGATGGTCTGTCATATACCAGGTAAGAATTGCTGAGAAACCACACAGTTAGCTCAGTAAGAAATCCCACTTTTGGACCTGTGATTAGGCACAGCCAAAATACGGAGACCTCTCAGGAACAACATGGATATGCAGCGTCCCCACTGTGGCCACTTGCATGACAGCGAAGCGCATTTACTGTCGTAAAGACTGTATCCGTTTGTTTGTTTGCACAGGGTTAAACAACGCTCCCGTTTGTGTTGTGAGAAGCAGCTTTTCAGGAGAACAACCACCTGCTGGCAAAACAAAAGCCATCCCCGAGCAAGAACAAGAACGTGTGCTGACTGGCAACGCCACGGGCAACACATCTGCCAACCGCTACCTTCCAAGGCTCGAGGCTTTCATGCGACGGGAGCGAGGAACTTCACGGCCCATGACACGTGAGTAGGGGCAGCAAACTCCTGTGTTATCCAGCAGCAGAAGAGGAACCCAAGCTGTTTAAGCCAGGGCGCTGCGTCATCAGTGCTCAGGTCCACGTAAAGGGAACCCAGGGCAATGATCATACATTTAAAAGGCAACTATTTCTTCCCTCCTATGTGCGTTAGTCACCACATCACAAAAGGTTTCTCCTTGCTATTTACACTTGCATCTTTATAACTTTTAGAGATTATACACTCACTAGACACCTAATAGCTCCATATTTGGCAGCAGTTCTTGCCTCTGTGAGCAATATTCTGCAGCGGTAGTTACGCAGCACCATAAGCAGACATCTATGAAATACGCTTTCCAGGGTTTTCCCCAGCTTTGTTAGGCATTCCAGCTAACAACTGCATTAATGTACTAGGTGAGGTAGTAAAAGCAAACAAAAAAGGAAGGAAGTACACCCCCTCACAGATATCTAAAGGATGCCTTGTGCATTTTTGTAATTGAAAATGGCTCCCCTGGACAGAACACAACGCGACTCCTACGGCCTTTATATTTCAACTTGAGAAAACGCTCTGCCTCTTCATTTCCAGGAGGAAGTACAGAGGTTCCTGGAAGGATTCAGAATATCCCTACTCCACATGAAAAGGTAAGGGAAACAAACACAAGTTCTTTATTTCAGCACCCTCCTCCTCACTTCTGAGCACTGTAACCTGAATTGACAGTCTCAGGCTGCTAAGGACGACAGCACAGAACAGAAGGAGCGAGGGGAGAAGCCCATGTGTAGAATACAAGAGCTTGGAAGGGAGATGGTGTCAAGCAGGGTGATATCTAAGCTAGAACGGTATCACTTTCAGCTCTCTAATGTCACTGTGCTTTGTTAGCAAGAAAAGTGGTCAAACCAATGAATATGGGAATAAAACCCACTTTGTTTCAAACTGCTGGGGAACAAATGGTCACACTATACAACAAACAAGCACAGAGAAAAGCCTCCTCCCTTCCCAACACAGAGGATTCTTTAGATTAATTACTGCCAATGGTTTTACTTTTGCTGATACCGTTTTGTAGAAGTAGCACCTGGGGTTTAGAGCCAACTTTGCAACTGTGTTCATACATTCCAGTAAAGGATTCTTTAGCCTCAAGCTGCCAGCTACCAATTTCCAAGTCACCTCTCCTGTGACTGTACAAAAGCTGAGTGCTAAGTGATTCTTCCCTTGCAAACATGGGACCACGAGGAGGACTGCACACTCTTCAGAAAAAGGGAACACAAGTGTTGCTTGCGCTGGTGCTGGGCAGCAGAGGGCACTGCGAAGGCCTTTTGCAGGAAAGATGCTGGAAATAACAACTCCCTTTTCTTCTAAGTTTTCTAGTTCAACTGTGGGGGCGTTTTCTGCCTAAAGGTTGCACTCTCGTTCTTGACTGGGCATAGTAAAGACCATGCGTTGTTTTCACTCTTCATTTACACGTGCAGAACACTTCTGCAAACTCTGTGTACTGTGCTTTCGCTGCAAAATAACTACAGCATGGGCAGATACTGCCATAGAGTCACCGACTCGTAGAATGATTCAGGTTGCAAAAGACCTTTCAGATCATCGAGTCCAACCCTTAACCTAGCACTGCCAAGTCCACCACTAAACCGCATCCCTACATGCCACATCTAGACGTCTTTTAAATACCTCCAGGGAGAGTGACTCGACCTCTTCCCTGGGCAGCCTCTTCCAATGCCTGACAACCCTTTGCGTGAAGAAATTTGTCCCGATATCCAATCTAAACCTCCCCTGGCGCAACTTGAGGCTGTTTCCTCTTTGCCCCATTGCTCGGTCCTCGCGAGAAGAGACTTGACACCCACCTCGCTACAACCTCCTTTCAGGTCGTTGTAGAGAGGAGTGATAAGGTCCCCCCGAGCCTCCTTTTCTCCAGGCTAAACCACCCCAGTTCCCTCAGCCGCTCCTCACAGGACCTGTGCTCTAGACCCTTCACCGGCTTCATTGCCCTTCCCTGGACGCACTCCAGCACCTCAAGGTCTTTCTTGTAGTCAGGGGCCCAAAACTCAACACGGTATTTGAGGTGCGGCCTCACCAGTGCCGAGTACAGGCCGATGGTCACATCCCTCATCCTGCTGGCCAACGTTACACATTACGCCACAGGTATCTGCTCTTGTTCTTGGTGACCGTGTACTGGAAGCTCTAACAGTCAACCTATATGTGGCCACATTCCACCAGATAACAGCTTTAGATGTGTTTCCTGCTGCACGCCCTTGCTGGGGATTAGTGGTAGCTACATACTTCACATTGCCTTTAACTGCCCCTTAAATGGAGTCAAGTCAATTCGTTACACATTGTTTTCTCTTTTGGAAAAGCTTTTGAAAAAACGATTCCAAGTCTCTGCACAACCTGCAACTAGGCAGGGAACCCACAGTGCGTCGCTCGCCCAGCCTTCCTCTCCGTTCCTCAACTTGCGTCACGGTCCTCATGTCCAGGAGAATGTGAATTCTGACCTGAGCTCCCTGGATCAGGAAATAAAGGTAAGACATGAGTGCTGTAGGATGTGGCTTCCTATGATGTTACCTGTTTTTATTTTTCTTGAGGATGGTGTGGGGCATCTTTTGACATACTCTTTTCCCCACTATGGATTCTGTTGATTTTGTATTTAGCATTTACTCCAAGCTGCTTTCACCTAACTCGGACTTGCGATTGGCAATCGCTGGGGAAGCAATGCAGGTGGCGCAGGGGCTGAAACCTGTTCTCTAAAAAACAGCCTGCAGCTACTGCATGTCACACGCGAAGGGCTTTATATGCAGTAAACACTGCTTAGGATTCCCTTCCTGGGTGGCTGAAGTGCTGTGTACACAGCACTTGCTCAACATCCCCTTTTGCAGACTGGTGGCCTTAGCTCACACCGTGGCAAAACAGACGGGACAGCTTAGGCCACGCGAATCACACAGCTCTACAACTGCACGCTCACACAGCTAGAGCTAAACTAAAACACACACAAAAACTGCGTGGCAAACCAGCTTCTCTTCCTTCATGGTAACGCTTCTGTACATCTTCCAGGTGCTGGATAATCTTGGCAAAGTGTTACAGACAGATTCGCTTACCGAGATCCAAAAATGGTTCACAAGGGCAAGTCACAGAGGTAACAAACATACGCATCCACATCCCTTCTTGAAAAGCACGCTCTCTCGCATATCCACATAAAATCCTAAAATTCTCATAGACCTGAACTGAGTGGGACTGCTGAGGCGGAAGGAATAGGATCCAGGGAAGTGCGTGCCTGGCCCCGTTGTGGCTGTGCTGAGCAGTGAGGTGACAGTACGCAGAAATCAGTCACTCAGGCCTCAGCGCACTCGGGTTTGGTGCACGGTGCAAAATCGTGCTCTCCCAGTGGAGCTCTGAGCTGCTGTGGGCCGGGGAAAGGCAGAAAGCAAATGAAATGTGGCTAAGGGAACTCCTAAATTCACCCCTAAACACCCAGATCAGCAAGTGGGAACTTCAGTCAAATTTCTGCTACCTTCAATTGCAGAGAAAGAATTTGTGTCCAGTGTGATTTACTCAGAACTGACTGGCAAAGGTGTGCTGAACTGCGAGGAAGGGGCGGCAGACAACATGAATAACCAGAGCCTGCTAAAGCCTCACCCTCCCCCTCGGAGAGGTCCAGGAGGGGACATGAATTGGTCCAGGTAAAACCTGCAGTGAAGTTGCTGGGATTAGGCATAAACTAAACCTCCTAACCAGAAACCCTTGTTTTCTCCTCCCGTGAAAAACGCGACTTTGCAATTAAAGTTTATCATGCACACTTTGAACCAAAAATGGTCCGAACTACAAACAACTCTTTGATACAAATTTAGTTATTACAGGAACAGCACAAAGCTTTAGAAACCGCTCTGGGAAAAAATAAAAACTGTATATTGCAGTGCACGGTTTTTACTAGTTATAAAGGTAGATGTTCTTTCTTTCTTATTCAGGCCTTCAACTAAAGAATCAGAAGCAAGGCAAAACATGAAACAGGGTAAGTAACGGAAATGATAAACGTTAAGACACCATGTGTGTAGGATGCTACTCACCGAACAGCACAGGGATTGTGAATGTTCAGAAGCTCTCACTTTTGTTTTTGCAGCAGGACCCAAATTCTGTGACAGTATGAGCAATGAAACCCAAAACCCGAATTTAAGGCCTCTAAGAGCTAGATACCCAAGAACCCCTAATTCTCAGACCCATTCAACCCATTTCTCTGGATACAACATGCATGTAAATCTTCTAACTGGTGCCATTCAGAAAGACAGCAGGGCGAGGGACATGTGTACAACTGCATCTGCCTCTTGCTAGAAAGAACATAGCAGCAAGAGGTGCTGAGTTCATGTCTTCCCTGTAATCTCCTCCTGTAAGTTACACACAACCTGGGGGAGAGTAATCTTCAGTAAGACCAAGAATGAAGAAGAAGAAACTGCCAAAGCAAAAACCTCTCCTGTTCCAAGTGGTGTCCAGGGAGGCTTCTTTGCTAAAGAGTGCATGTGCTGCTGTACTCTCGGCTGCACATGGAACAAAACCCAAGCAGTCTAACAAAATCCTAAGCCTAGCCTGATAAGATGCAGCTTGCTTTTTCAAAATCTTTTCCAGAAAGGGAAAAGGAACGTCTTTTATTCCCAAGGCTGAGAAACAGAGGTCCAGCACGAGCAGACACACTGTTCCCAGGGAAGAACTGCGGCCAAGAAAGCACCACGGAAACACCACACCGTCCTGCCTTCCCACTCCAGCAGAAGTCTCATCTGCAGCAAGCCACCCCCAGACAACAGATACCTCCCTTCCAGGGGAGGCCTCCTCTTAAGAGCCACTGAAGTTGCCTTCACATAGAGAAATACGTAATCTTAGCACCTGCATTATAAAGATAGCTGTTCAGACTCCCTGTTAAAATAAATCTGTGTTCATTCTATTTAGTCCTCAAGTGATTCAATCAAACCATGCTGCACAGGTACATGACATGTGAGCTAAATGAACAAAAGGAGAGAGGCAACACTTTCTGGCATCACAGTTGTTTTTCTTCACGACTCAGCCAGGCCTGCACAAAGAGCTCTTGTGGGCAGACTTGACTCTACAGTCACAGACATACTGGGGTAAGAAGCGGGGCACACACACATCATCTGCAGAGGTGCATGTCATGCACTGGGGAAAAAAAAAGACCCTGGATTTTCAAAATCTGGCCAGCAGAGTGACTGCAGGTGTCTGCCTCACAGCAAGCTGTAACTTGCGTCCATCGCTCTCTGGTTATTAGCAGAGAGCCATCACAAATTTCAGTATCCAATGGGATGGGGGGACACCATTAGAAGCACCATGCGAACCTCAAGCCGTTGGAATAGAGGCCGACGAGAACAGAAATGTATCGAGACCTTTTTCAGGCCTTGAGACTGAACTGGGAAAGCAGAAGAACTGGGGTTTATCTCTTTTAAAAACAGCCCCCTGTCAATTTATTCTGCCAAAACCAAAGGAAGGTGAGAAATCGACCCTACTTGCCTGTATTTTCCACAGCAAGAGTATTCAGTGCAGACGTGCTCACTCAAAACTGCTGGCTGTTTGAGGGGGAAGGAGGGAAATTCTGCTAGCACAGCCTTAAGGAGCGAGGCGCTTAGCTCAGAGCAGAGCTCAGTGTACTCTTCTCAAGAGCCCCTGCCTTCCCTGCAAATCAGAGCTACTGTAGGAGCCACTACCACCTCCATGCTGGTTTCCCGCTGCCCAAGGGGAGTATGCTAAGACCTGGGGGACAATCTCAGCATTGCTTTCTCTTGGTGCAAGAGTACGAGCCTGCAGGCCACGGTGAATGGGAGCAGAGCTTCCAGCAGGAGAGGAGCTGGCAGTGCTTGGAACTTCCCCACTGTCTCCAGTGTAAAACCCTACAAAGTCAGCTGGAACCCAAACTGGAAGCTGAGTGAACTGGAAACCAAACAGCAGGGTTGAGTGACCACACAATGACTGAGCTGTGGTAGTGACTTACTGAATGGGCCAGATACTTGACCACGTGCTTTTGGGCCATCCTCAGATTGCCTTCATTCCATACAAATCTCTGTCCTGAGTGTTTCTGATCAGCTGCCTCTCAGCCTCATGCTGCAGTAGCTCAGCCTGAAAAACGTGATCACGTCTCAAAGGCTCACTACTGAACAGCATCCAAATGAAAGCAACCACGTTAACACAGTCTTTCAACAGCATGCTTCCATTTCCTCCATGAAGCTGACACGTTACTGAGCAAACGCCTTACAGCCAGAAGGGTGATAGTTTGCAAGGACAGTTACAATCAATAGCATCTTCTCAGACACTTCCCTTTCCAAAGCATCTGTTACTGTACTTGATAGATGACTGAAAACAAAGCTCCCTCAGGGGCACCTCACCCATCCTCGTAGTAAAGGAAGAACAAGGTCATGTTCAGTGTGTGAATCCCAAGATCAGAACCAAAGTCGTTTACGCTGGGAAGAGTCTCAGGTACGTAGTAAGCTGCCGATCCAGCCTGAACTTTGCCATTCCCCAATACACATGCTGCCCGGTCAAGTTCTTACCCTAGGCTTAAGTGGTGCATGTGTCCTCCAACACCTTCCTTGAGCCCACCTGCCTGCTTTATCAGAGGCCTGGATTCTCTGGCAGGAGAAGCTGAAGCAGATTCTTACAATCACGTCAGGGTGCAGCAGGGATGGAGAAACTCTTAGGACTACTCCAGTGAGGCAGCTGCATTTCTGTGTCCTCTAATAAAATGACATGCCCCATCTTCTGAACTATCACTTGTCCCTACCCTCTGTCTGCTGTTACTGGAAGGTTTGGGTAGTACACCAATTTAAATGATCATACATCCACGTCAGATATTTCTAAATGCTTCCTGAAATGTTCAGGTCGCAAACCAATATTCCCCTGTCACTGCAGATCTGGCGCATTCACCAGATACGCAAAATCTTTGCACTGGGCAGGGAACACAGAAATAACTACGAGTTACACAATTTATCACGATAACTTAATATAGGCGAGCCTTCAGAAAAAAACAGAGAGCTGAGCTCAGGTAGCTGTGCCACCATTTAAAACGATTTCATTAAGCAGCTCAGAAAAAGAATAAAATGCAGTAGAATAACACGGACTATTATCAACCCTATAACTTACTCACTGTAGGTCAATATAATGGCAACTTAGTTCTATCTGACAACGGAAGGAAGCCAGGGGAAACAAACTTAACAGTGTCCTCCAAAGAAAAGAAATCACATCAGACGCCTGGACTGAGCAATTTAATCGGGGTGAACTGTCTTCCCCAACCCTCCCCCCAATAGTTTTACACTGAACGACAGAAAAAAAAAAAAAAAAAGAAAAAACAGATATTCCCATCATCAAGATGGGATGCAGGCTGCCTAGAGGTCCCTCACTACAACTGAACAAATTTGAAAGCCACCCTCACACTCCCAGGATGTCTCACAAATCCCACGATACGGATTTCTGGTCACTTGACTGTTTCCAAACGGCTGCCCATTGCTGCAGAGGTAGCAGGTACTGCTTAGGAAGTCCATGCCCTTCTCCACAGAGGCAGCCAGGGACACCCGGGGGTTAAAAGAAAAAGGACACAGAAGGTGAAATACACCAGAGCATGTATTCCAGCATCAGAGTGAAACACAGCACAAGACCAAGACCACTTGGGATGCTTTTCCCAGGGATGTCAGCAAATGGCCATCCTACCAGCCTCCACTTTCACACTGCAAAAAGACGCTCAAGAGACAGGAGGACTGAGGACTGCCTTCCTGGTCTGCCGTGACGAGCTGTGGCACCATGGCAGGGACTGGAAGTATCACAAATCGCACGAGCCCTCCTTCCTTGCACAAGCTACTCTCTCAGACTCGCCCACAAACAGGTTCCAGTGCCTCGCGCTTGATCTGATGCCGGGGAGATTTTCATGTGCTCCAAACAATTCAGCCACTGTCACCAATAACTTTACAGTGAACTCATTGCAAGAACAGCCCTTCAGGGCTTCTGGAACCGTCACTTCTCCCTGAGGACTTCCGCACAGCTCCAGCCTGCTGCCTGAAAGCGGATCACCATTTTACTCCAGTATGATCGTGCCTAGTGCTGGACATTCCACCAATGAACAGCCAAGCAGGTAAAGCATTTAGAGAAGAGTGAGGAGTCTCACTCGTACGAGTCCAGGTCCGCCAAGAACAGCCTTTTCTACACGGCTGCAGAACTGTAGGCTATTGAAAGGCTGAGGACGACAGCAGTAGTTAGAGGGCTGTGCCCGTCGAAAGCCCAGTCTCCTCTTACTTACTGCTCCATCTCACCAGTTACCACATCTCGAGGACAGCAACCTGTAGAGACAGCTTAGGACAACAGGCATGAACTTCAGCCTCGTGTGACCCGATTCGGTTAGCACAAACAGAGAAAAGGTAAACAGCAGCAATGCCAGCTACTGGCTAAGGCACCCGTGAGGACAGGAGGACCTGGTGATTGAGACAAGCAACACATGAAAACAGGCAACAGCTAGTTACCAAGCTGCTGTGATGTTGTGGAGCTAGCACTAGGAGCCTTGCAAGAGCAACATACCCGACCATCTTTTTCTTCTATTTCTCCATAGACAGGTAAGCTTCAGGATTGCAACAGCTTGATTTAAAAACAAAAACATTCATGCACATGGGGGGGTGTGTTTATCTAATTTCACTGGGTAAAGATGCACAACAGGCTGTGTCTTAAGCCGCAAAACAATTCCAAAAGGTGCTTTTGGACCCTTGCAGAACTTCTCCGAAGTCCCCAGTGCAACCTGCTCTCGCACTCTCAAGCCTGAGTAAATGAGGCATGTGTATGAAATGGTCTTAAGAAAACCTCAGAGAGACTGAAGAGTCTCTCTAGAGAGAGGAGGTTTAATAGGTGCTATGTGCATTAACATGCAGAACCTCAGCGGCAAAGACGTTAACTCCTTGTTATTTCACTGCATTTCTATCAGAGAACCGGTGTAATACGTGGCGGGTATACTTACGCTGCACTTTTTGTTACTGAAAGGAAAACAGCAATGCTTGTATGAAAAAGCTGATCTAGCTGCTGGAACAAAAGCAATCGCATTTTTGTAAAGCCTAACAAGAAAACCCATATTACTTGAGCAACAAGCCCCAATCCACACTTTTAACAGAAGAACCTTTTCTATGGTTCTTTAAAAAGTAGAGAGAGAAGCGCAGTGAGTGGATCAAATCACAACCAGTTGGTTGCCAACTGGGTGCTTCGGGATTCTCCTCCTGGTTGCAAAGGAAGACGATTTTTGTGCCTGCCATTTCCACATCAGCATGACCCATCTGTTCTACCTTCATCTTGAGGACCACAGGGACCTGTCGGGATCCCACTTCTAGTCTCTGCTTGAATGCAGTAACAGCAGAGGGAGGAATAAAAACGCATACAAGCCAAGTCATACTTGGATCAGCCCTCCGATTCCAGCTCAGCAGAGAGGAACAGTTACGATGACGTGTCCTTGCGTTCTTCAGCCAACCCGTGTGAAAGCTGCACTTGCTCAGAAGCTGCAGCTACCTGACTAGTCCCTACAGAAGAAAGTGATGGCGCAGGCTCACAGGGGTGAAGTGAAGCCACACTTCCAAGGTGTCCATTTCAGTACTCTACAAAAGCACTTAAGTGAGTTAGAAATAAGTTGAATCAGAACATCCAGCCAAGATGGAGACTATGACTTTTTTTTTCTAAGGAAAAATATTTGACAGATAATACAATACATACAGGATCATGTGATAAAACAGGTACACTGAAACTGAATAAGTGACTTGTAAGAAAGAGTTCATGTCTCCTGGTAGTGTTCTGAGGCTGTGTGAAAAATCTGCCTAAGAGGATGAAGGAGTAATCAAAAGTGACTGTGTCACCTCAACTCACCATGCACCACCTGCCAAGCAAGGCACACAATCTGCTCTTGTGCAGACATCCATCCCACCCAAGCTGAAGCATAAAGCATTGGCTTAATCCCACACTTGTATTTCATCTATTGACCCCAGCTAACTAAACACAGTACAGAAATCAGCGTGGCTCAGCTGAGAAAGGCAGTTCAGTTGCTTGTGATTGTCTGTTGAGATGCTCAGGAAAATTAGAATTTTTGTTTGAGCGTTCATGCACGCTTTGCAACAGCACTAGCAGTAGCAGGTTTTGAGGTCACAGGAACGCTTGTCTTGCACTGCTATTAAGAAACCGTAGAGCAGAAATGGAGAAAAATGCATCCATTAAAATAGTAACTACAAATGCTCTTGGGTAATGCATCCAATGTGGTACGTATAAAAAATAAAATTGAAAAGATAACAAAATTAAATAGCTTCCTTGGGAAACAAAATAAATTCTGCACTTGCCACTAATTTATTTTTTTTAAAAAGCTATTAATATGGAAGTTTCAGGGTAAAAACTACATTTATCTTTACCCTTAATGTCCAGAAACAGCTCTGGGCCAACTATGGAACTACCGAGCATTGAGACAATTCAGCATCACAAGGGCAGCAGATGGTCTTTGCAGCGTAACTACTTCACATCCCAGCTTTACCCCATGAACTGTGTGCCTCGTCTTTCCCATTTTCTCATTCTGAAGCCTAGTTGCTGTCCGAGTCATTGTGTTCATCTTCTTTTCCAGATAGAGCATGTTCGGACAAACCCTTGGCTTCTCCCAAAGGAACAGCCCCTTTCTGCTGTGGCAAGACACTGAAAAAGGCCTCCTTCCAGTCTCTCTTCTCCAGGTATGCAAGGATGATTTCAAACACTGCAACATCAAGAAAGACCATCAGCTCTTTTACAGGCAGATAAGTGAACTGCTGACAGGAACACACCCCCAAATCCATCTTTACAGAGGTTTACATGCATTTAGTTGGGGCATCTTCAGAGTAAGGCTGAAGAAGTACAGGCAAAAGCAGACAAGGCAATTCTGCCACTGCTGTGGTCTAAAGCCAAGCACGCTTGGAGTCTCCAGTTGGAAGGCAAACTCGCTCTTCTCAGTTACCACATCAGTGCTTTTCTGCAGTGCCTCCAGTTGGAATTGATTCCTCCCGGAGCGGAGACAAATGTCCCCCCAGTACTTCAGGTCTCACCAGTGCCTTCTCTACAGGCACCAGTGCTTTCCCATGTTTGACAGGAATACTGCTGTGGATGCACTTTAACAATGCCTCGGTTCCCGCCCTGACGTATGGACAACGCAAAGCCTTCCTAAAACCTGCTATAGTTAGCGCTGTCTTTAATTTCCATCTGAGCTTATGGCAAAAATCCTTATTAGTCTCCAGTTCTGTGACCCTTTCTGGCTGTTTCGATTATGCTAACCATACAGTCACCCTTCTTCTCCTGTTTCGGCTCCCAAAACGTCCCCTCATTGACAATAGCTCCAAATGGCATTCTATGCAAAATTCACAGGCAAATCCCTATTTAGAAAAATCCCAGCCTATCCATAAACCCTCTCAACACAGACTGTGGCTCAGCAGCAGCAGGAAAGGCAGGAGGAGGCCCCATGGCTGGTAAGACAGACTTGGGTGACAAATCTGGGACAGAGGGCTGGCTCCTCAAGCCTAGGGCTACCGGAATGGTGCTAACACCACCGGAGAATACTGCCTGCAAAGAATGCACCCAGCACAAGCGTTCTCGATGCCAAGCGACAGCTTATGAGAAAGGGTCAAAGGAGCTGTGGAGGGAAAAAAACCTTACAGAGAGCTAGGCAGGCGTTCGGAAAGCGAGGAGCAGCACGGACCTCATACTCACTGAGAGTCAAGTTACAGAAAAGCGTCTCATTTACTAGAGGCTTCCTGGATCCAGGCTTACTGCACAGCCAGCTGCTCTGTGTGACACCAATATTGAAGAGTTGGCCAGTTTACTAAGCAGGTTATTCACCTGAACCATACTCTGAAGGTATGAGCTCTCAAAGGACTATAGTAATATCATTGTAAGTTACAGTGGAAACCATCTGTGGCAAAAATGCTGGCTTAAGAGACAAGATTTGGAGGGGGGAGGGGCTAAAACCGGGCTCACTAGAGATGAACCTAGGGGTGGCCCAGCTCAGGTGCATCTACACCAATGCACACAGCATGGGCACCAAACAGGAGGAGCTGGAAGCCATTGTGCAGCGGGACAGCTATGATGTAGTTGCCATCACAGAAACATGGTGGGATGCTTCTCATGACTGGAGTGTTGCAATGGATGGCTATAAGCTCTTCCGAAGGGATAGGCAGGGAAGGAGAGGCGGTGGGGTGGCTCTGTATGTTAGGGAGTGTTTTGATTGCATAGAAATCAAAGATTGTGAAGACCAAGTAGAGTGCTTATGGGTAAGGATGAGGGGGAAGGCCAATGAGGCAGATATCCTGCTGGGAGTCTGTTACAGACGACCCAACCAGGATGAAGAGACAGATGAGACATTCTATAAGCGACTGGCAGAAGTCTCGCATTCGCTGGCCCTTGTTCTTGTGGGGGACTTCCACCTACCCCTACCGGACATCTGCTGGAAGTATAACACGGCAGAGAGGAAACAATCTGGGAGGTTCCTGGAGTGTGTGAAGGATAACTTCCTGACACAGCTGGTGAGTGAGCCCACCAGGGGAGGTGCCTTGCTGGACCTGCTGTTTACAAACAGAGAAGGACTGGTGAGAGATGTGGTGGTCGGAGGCCGTCTTGGGCTTAGCGACCACGACATGATAGAATTCTCAGCTGTGAGCGAAGTAAGGAGAGGGGTCAGCAAAACTGCTATCATGGACTTCCGGAGGGCAGACTTTGGCCTGTTCAGGTCACTGGTTGAGAGAGTCCCTTGGGAGACAGTCCTGAAGGACAAAGGGGTCCAGGAAGGCTGGACAGCCTTCAAGAAGGAAATCTTAAAGGCGCAGGAGCAGGCGGTCCCCATGTGCCGTAAGAAGAGCTGGCAGGGAAGGCGACCGGCCTGGCTGAACAGGGAGATTTTGCTGGGACTCAGGGAAAAGAGGAGAGTTTATCACCTCTGGAAGAAGGGGCAGGCAACTCACGAAGAGTACAAGGATCTTGTTAGGTCAAGCAGGGACAAAATTAGAAAGGCAAAAGCCCAGCTAGAGCTCAGTCTGGCTACAGTCGTAAAGGATAACAAAAAATGTTTTTACAAATATATTAACAACAGAAAGAGAGGCAAGGAGAATCTCCATCCCTTAGTGGATATGGCGGGGAACATTGTCTCCAAGGACGAGGACAAGGCTGAGGTACTTAATGCCTTCTTTGCCTCAGTCTTTAATAGCCAGACCAGGTATCTGCAGGGTATTCAGCCCCCTGAGCTGGAAGACGGGGATGGAGAGCACAATATACTCCTCATAATCCAGGAGGAAGCAGTCAAGGACATGTTAAACCACCTGGACACCCACAAGTCTATGGGGCCTGACGGGATCTACCCGAGAGTACTGAGAGCTGGCGGAGGAGCTTGCCAAGCCACTCTCCATCATTTATCAGCAGTCCTGGTTAACAGGGGAGGTCCCAGAAGACTGGAGGCTTGCCAATGTGACGCCCGTCTACAAGAAAGGCCGGAAGGAGGATCCTGGGAACTACAGGCCTGTCAGCCTGACCTCTGTACCGGGGAAGATTATGGAGCGGTTGGTCTTGAGCGTGCTCACAGGGCATCTGCAGGACAACCAAGGGATCAGGCCCAGCCAGCATGGGTTCATGAAAGGCAGGTCCTGCTTGACCAGCCTGATCTCCTCCTATGACCAGGTGACCCGCCTAGTGGATGAGGGAAAGGCTGTGGATGTTGTCTACCTGGACTTTAGTAAAGCCTTTGACAGCATCTCCCACAGCATTCTCCTGGAGAAACTGGCAGCTCGTGGCTTAGACGGGTTTATTCTTCACTGGGTGAGGAACTGGCTGGATGGCCGAGCCCAGAGAGTTGTGGTGAACGGCGTTAAATCCGGCTGGCGGCCGGTCACAAGCGGTGTTCCCCAGGGCTCGGTTCTGGGGCCGGTCTTGTTCAATATCTTTATAGATGATCTGGATGAGGGAATCGAGTGCTCCCTCAGTAAGTTTGCAGATGACACCAAGTTGGGTGGGAGTGTTGATCTGCTGGAGGGTAGGAGGGCTCTGCAGCGGGATCTGGACAGGCTGGATCGATGGGCAGAGGTCAACTGTATGAGGTTTAATAAGGCCAAGTGCCGCGTCCTGCACTTCGGCCACAACAACCCCAGGCAACGCTACAGGCTTGGGGAGGAGTGGCTGGAGAGCAGCCCGGCGGAAAGGGACCTGGGGGTGCTGGTTGACAGCCGGCTGAACATGAGCCAGCAGTGTGCCCAGGTGGCCAAGAAAGTATCAGAAATAGTGTGGCCAGCAGGAGTAGGGAAGTGATTGCGCCCCTGTACTCGGCACTGGTGAGGCCGCACCTTGAACACTGTGTTCAGTTTTGGGCCTCTCACTACAAGAAGGATGTTGAGGTGCTGGAGCGTGTCCAGAGAAGGGCAACGAAGCTGGTGAGGGGGCTGGAGCACAAGTCTTATAAGGAGCGGCTAAGGGAACTGGGGTTGTTTAGTCTGGAGAAGAGGAGGCTGAGGGGAGACCTTATCGCTCTCTACAACTACCTGAAAGGGGGTTGTGGCGACGAGGGTGTTGGCCTCTTCTCCCAAGTAACTAGTGATACGACAAGAGGAAACAGCCTCAAGTTGCACCAGGGGAGGTTTAGATTGGATATTAGGAAAAATTTCTTCACTGAGAGGGTGGTCACACATTGGAACAGGCTGCCCAGGGAGGTGGTGGAGTCGCCATCTCTGGAAGTGTTCAAAAAACGTGTGGATGTGGCACTTCAGGACATGGTTTAGGGGACATGGTGGCGCTGGATTAATGGTTGGACTTGATGATCTTGAAGGTCCTTTCCAACCTAGTGATTCTGTGATTCTGTGAAGAGTGTAAGGAGCACGTTTCTTCTCCTTTGCTTTGGAACTTCCTTTGTCTGCATAGCAAAAACAGAACTGATGGAGAGAGTGGCTTCCACAGGAGAACAGAGGTGTCTATGATGGACTGCAATAGCAACAAAAATACTATGCAAGGACAGAAGAAGGGAGTGGAAACAGTCAGTAGACACCACTGCAGACTGGAAGGGAGCAATAGAGGCCTCTAACATACATTACAAAGGATTAGCATTGGGACACAAACCTCAACAGACGGAAAAAAAACCTCTCTCAGCTACACTTGCAGTGATGTTTTGCACACAGTGTTTTACATGGACCTCAGATCTTTCAAGTTTTAAAATTCCAGATCGAGTATAACAAAAAACAGCATCACCATATGGCTTGTCAGTTTTCTAGCATCACATACTTCACACACATGTGCGTTCCTCATGCCACTGTAACATGGCAACGCAGGTACTGATCTGCCTGTGGACGTATATGGAGACTCGATCCCAAGGGAGAAAGGTTGTAAGTAACTCAGTAAAAAGCAACAAGAGAATTCTGCCGTTAACGATGCCATCCATCTCCCACCACCAGACCCCCATTTAACTAACGCGCTTCAAAGGCTGGCAAGGCAGTTCAGGAAGAGTTTCTTCTTCTACAGGACTTTCCAAATCCACACCTCTCACAAGTAGTTCCATGGGGACCAGGCAGGTCCCACAGTCTCATCTGGTGAGCCCCACACTGTGCTCTGCTAGCTTCAACTTCTGCACCGAGGGTGGGAACCCAGAGGCCAGAATAACCACATCAAAACAGAAAGGGTGGGCAATTACACAGTTACACAAAGCAGTGAGGTGGATGCACTCAAGGCAAAAGACAAAAACCTCAGTGCAAATCTCCTTCTCCCCTACACAAAATTCAGTTGTGCATGTCTCCTCCAACACCTTCCTTGAGCCCACCTGCCTGCTTTATCAGAGGCCTGGATTCTCTAGCAGGACAAGCTGAAGCAGATTCTTACAATCACGTCAGTTTCCATTTTCAGCCTGAAGGTTTCACTTTCTGCCATATCCCCTTCGTATTTCCCACTTCTGAGACTTTCTTTTCAGGCTCGTCAAGGCATACCTTCTTTATTGCCTTTCTAATGCTTTCTTAGACAGGTGTAAAGATCTCCATGTGCGTTCTGCTGTTCAGCAGCTGCTCAGGATTGCTGAATAATAGTTCTGGCAGCACCCAAAACTTGACAAGACTTCACAGTGATGAACACACAGAGCTTTCCTAAGCAGATCAGTGATGCCTGATGGCAGCGCACAGCGATCACGTTCTGCTAGAACTTCTGTGCAGCTTTTCCCTTGCATGTTCTGTTCTCTATGTCCAGGGTGGCCAGGGAAAAAATGGACTTAAATTGAAACCTGGAAGATT
Organism: Phaethon aethereus; assembly: GCF_964289735.1. NCBI lineage: Eukaryota > Metazoa > Chordata > Aves > Phaethontiformes > Phaethontidae > Phaethon > Phaethon aethereus. Next base: position 30,267,040 of record NC_138578.1, on the reverse strand, counting down.
CAAATTACACTTCAGGACAAAATTCTCCCTGGCCCCGGAGAGCAAAGAGGGTGGATTCCTTGGAGGTGGCGCGGCGCCATCATCTTGGAGGTCTGTAAGCCCTGGTTAGACAAGCAAGCCAGAGCTGATCTTCCCTGGGGACAGGCAGGGTGAAGCAGAGAACTTCCCTGCCTCTTCTTCCACAGTTTCGTTAACTTTGTGCAGCAGAAGCTGGGATTCAAAGAAGGATCCTTCTCAAAGAGGAATGCCTGAGAGCACTGCATGGAAATATTTATTTCTGTTATCAGAAAGTAATTCCTGGTCTTTTCCCATTACAAAACAGTACAGCGATTCATCTCTGCTTCCAGCGCAATGCTTCAGTGGCCACACCTGAGATAGGCAAGTGTGTCCACCTTGAAAATCTTGAGACCAAGACAGCCAGGCCTGCAGATTGCAGGCAAGGAACAGATTTCGTAAACAATGTGCCACAAGCTAGAACACCAGAGTGCCAACCAGTGCTACACCTTGCACACAAGATGTAAATCCAAAACGTGAAAAAATTAAAAGTACGCTTGGTGACTCCACAGCCAGCGGCATGTGCTGCCTGTAGAACCCTGTTGGCTTTCCGTTTCAGTCCCACCTCACCTCTTCTGTGCGCATCACCGTACAAGGGCAGGTGGAGGAAGCTTGATGCCCACCACCAGCATAACTTTGGATCAAAATTGCAATTACAGTTGCAGTTAGGTATCGGTAAGATAAACAGGTGGAAAGAAAAAGCTCTGAGAAAGAAAGCAATGTACTGCCTGATTTTAGCCTGAAGTCAGAACCAAGAGGGGCACTGAACCGAACCACTGAATAAATGTTCCTACTTGTTCAATAATCGTACCTGCATTATTGAACATCATAACTCCACTCTTGAAAGGAGTGATAAAATCATGGAATTCAACCAGGAGGAAGCAGGTTCCCAGTCGTTAGTAGGCACTGATAATAACAGCCTTTCAATGTCTTCAACTGGCAGTTCATGAAACGATCCAGACCTTGAAACGTTACAGCAGCCCTTCCCTTCACACCCTAGAGATATCTGAACATAGAAAGACCACAGACATTTCTCACATTGGCTCTTAGCCACCATTTGCTTGTTTTGTCATTGTTTACTCACAGTTGCAGTTTATTTTCCCAGGCTGTTCTCCTTCCAAACTGATTTTAGCTAGCAGATCAAAAACAGAGATGGTATTTCTTTTACCCGAAGAACATCTGCACTGAGAATGTTACCCTTGTATCTCCACAATATGATCCTGAATGCTCCTTTCTGCAGCACCATAGGGCTGGAGATGGAAATTACAGGAATGGGGACAGCAAAGTGGTTCACAGCTTTACTTTACTGTAGATCTTTGTGTAGGTCACAATCCGCTGAATTGTGTCAGAAATCGCACAGAACTGCTACCAGGACCGTAGCTAAAGCTGCTTACTCTGTAATCTATTTTCTTCAATCAGAAAGTCGGATGCCACTTTGGAACAGAGACTGTGTCTCTCCAGCTTTGACTAGGCGGCTTTCAGAAGCACCTTCCACAGACACTGAGATACGCCCTCCTGAGAACTACTGCTTTAAAGAAACATTAACAAATTTTGAAACCAAAGGCACCTGTCGGAATCACCCACCAACCCAGACTTCTTTCGACGGGCTTTCACCAAGACTTTCATCAGTAACTCCCAAAGCATTTCCAGCCAGCCTTTTAGTTAAAGGTTTCGGTTGCTGTTTGATGCAAACTTGAAACAAATGTGTGATGCTCTGCTGTATCGGCCCCTATCTGTCTCAACTGCTGAGTTCTCGCCGGATGCAAGAGCTAATGAACCTTTAAAACTTCACTGTCCAGCTCAGTTTTACACTTCTACTGAACGTCTTAGCTGTTTTCCTACACAGATGGGCACTGCATAACTTCTTGGATCGGATATTCTGCACACGCAAACCCCCAAATCTAGTTCCGGGTTTTCCCTAGGTATCCACCTCGCATATGTGCCAAACCTTTCTCGTTTTGCGCGAGACTTGGGCTTTTGAAAAGAGGACTTCACGTTGAGCCCTTGGACTCCCGGAGAGCAGTCCGAGGTAAAGATGGTGTAGATAACTGATGTGAAGAGACAGAGAAGAATAAGTTTCTAGAGTAACTTAAGATCCTCTGTGACATCTAAACTGGCGGAGACAGGCACAACTTCCACCTAAATTAACATTTGGAAAATGTTTTTCATAAGGCAACAGAATACATGTCCAGAAGAGGTATTCCTTTTAAAACTGAAAAAATCATCAAAAAAGTATTTCAATAGCACTATAGTGGAAAAGGTATGGATCAGCTCTGGGGAAAGCAAAGTGTGGAAAGCCAAAGTGCCAGAATTACTGGCAGATTCTGATCCCGTAATACTCCTTCATCTTTTCACCTTCCAGTGAAGTCGACAGGCTAGGGTGAACGAGGGAACTGTACTGAATCCAAACCTCACAGAATACAGAATTAACACTACTGCCCTTCACCTGACTGCATCCATTCCCCCCTTCTCCTTTTAGATATGTCATCATCTCTTTAACGTTTAACACATTTTCCGTTGTTGTCTTGCAGCATCAGCAGCAGTCATTACAGAATGACTGGAATCACAGAATTAGATTGAATTTCCCAGTCAATGAATCTATCCCTCTGCTTCGCAAAAACCAAAAGTTTTCCCAAATGATCGCTTTTATCAATTTGCCAAAGGAAGTTAAGCTCCTTGTACTGCATCGCAGGAAAGTGCCGTTCCAGAACCTCACTGTCACTTGCTATGTTTGGATAAAGACAATGCTGCACTATCAGAGATCTTAATGGCACCTCCCTTTTAACAAGCCCAGCTGGCTATTTGCTTAAGCTGCTCTTCTGGCAACTACTTCTTAATCCCAAGCAATCCTAAAAAGCTGCACGGTGCTGGAAAAACAAGGTTTGCAGCTTACACTCTGTTCTGTAGGCAGACAGTCGCAGTCCCCAGGCAGCCGTTTTGCTGTCACGGTTTCCTCAAAAATTAACTGAGCAGCAGTATGAAAGACTTCTACCTTGCAGTCCCTTCCACATCCTTGTGAGTTTCTCAAATTCTTCCCTCCAACAACGCCCTGCTGCGTCTTACATGTAGCAACGGACTCCTGAGGAAGTAGATCCACAATTTCATGCCACCCTTGTTGGTGTTATTTAAAAAGAATTGATAAAAGTGCTTTTACTAACAAAATACACATCTTAACACATGCCCCAGGGCTCCTGACACTTTGTCTCCCCATATGTGACACCTCACAATCAGCCTGTGTGCCTCATGCTACCTCTGTGCCTTCATGACAACAGCCTCTTGTCTACATAGGCCTTACAGCAAAGCAGATGGTAACAGGCTGGTTTGGGCTGCAGGATCAGAAGCCAGAAGCTGCAAGGGCCCTTTCTCAGAGCTTCTGCTCTGATATCATCTGTTGAAAAAGAACAGGGCAAATATGTAGCACTGCATAGTTCTACAGAACTTCATAGCTAGTTCTTACTAGCTCAGTAAGAAATCCCACTTTTGGAACTGTGATTAGGCACAGCCAAAATACGGAGACCTCTCAGGAACAACATGGATATGCAGCGTCCCCACTGTGGCCACTTGCATGACAGCGAAGCGCATTTATTGTCTTAAAGACTGTACCCGTTTGTTCGTTTGCACAGGGTTAAACAACGCTCCCGTTTGTGTTGTGAGAAGCAGCTTTTCAGGAGAACAACCACCTGCTGGCAAAACAAAAGCCATCCCCGAGCAAGAACAAGAACGTGTGCTGACTGGCAACGCCACGGGCAACACATCTGCCAACCGCTACCTTCCAAGGCTCGAGGCTTTCATGCGACGGGAGCGAGGAACTTCACGGCCCATGACACGTGAGTAGGGGCAGCAAACTCCTGTGTTATCCAGCAGCAGAAGAGGAACCCAAGCTGTTTAAGCCAGGGCGCTGCGTCATCAGTGCTCAGGTCCACGTAAAGGGAACCCAGGGCAATGATCATACATTTAAAAGGCAACTATTTCTTCCCCGATATGTTAGTCACCACATCGCAAAAGGTTTCTCCTTGCTATTTACACTTGCATCTTTACAGCTTTTAGAGATTATACGCTCACTAGACACCCAAGAGCTCCACATTTGGCAGCAATTATTGCCTCTGTGAGCAATATTCTGCAGCGGTAGTTACGCAGCACCATAAGCAGACATCTATGAAATACGCTTTCCAGGGTTTTCCCCAGCTTTGTTAGGCATCCCAGCTAACAACTGCATTAATGTGCTAGGTGAGGTAGTAAAAGCAAACAAAAAAGGAAGGAAATACACCCCCTCACAGATATCTAAAGGATGCCTTGTGCATTTTTGTAATTGAAAATGGCTCCCCTGGACAGAACACAACGCGACTCCTATGGCCTTTATATTTCAACTTGAGAAAACGCTCTGCCTCTTCATTTCCAGGAGGACGTACAGAGGTTCCTGGAAGGGCTCAGAATATCCCTACTCCACATGAGACTCCTGGATTCGATATTCTGCACATGCAAATCCCCAAGTCTAGTTCCGGGTTTTCCCTAGGTATCCACCTCGCCTATGAGTCAAACCTTTCTTGCTTTCTGCGAGACTGAGGCATTTGAAAAGAGGACTTCACGTTGAGCCCTTGGACTCCTGGAGAGCAGTCCAAGGTACACAGATAACTGATGTGAAGAGACAGAGAAGAGTAAGTTTCTAGAGTAACTTAAGATCCTCCATGACATCTAAACTGGTGGAGACAGGCACAATTTCAACCTCAATTAACATTTGGGAAATGTTTTTCATAAGGCAACAAAATACATGTCCAAACAAGCTATTCCTTTTAAAACTGAAAAATCATCTTAGTATTTTCATAGCACTACAGTGGAAGAAATATGCTTCCATGGCAGCACACAGCTCCGGGGCGTCACAAAGAACAGCAGCAGTTCTAGAATCTTCCTGCATCACCAGCCCTGCGCCTGCCACAGCTGCTGGGCAGAGCAGACGAGCCAGGCTGCTGCTCACTCAGCTGAAGACCCCGACCCAAGGAAAGACGTGAAGCCCTGCTACAGGGTGAACGCTACCTGCTGGAGCTGGGAAAAAGGTGCCACCAACCTGCTATCCTGCTGAGAAGGAGGTCCTCTGCAGCGCTGCTTCTCAGGTAGTCAGACCTCGCTGTCCATTACAGCACCACTTACACGCTTTCCACGTATTGGCTGAGAACTGGGGAAAAAGCAGTAAACAGCATGTCACATTTTTCTCGAGAGCCCGTTAACATAGTGAGGCATAAGACTACTCTACATTAAACTGCTATACGCACCCTTCGTGAGGAAATGGGAAGCCTTTGAGTATTGTTTAGTACTGCATTTTGGGTATGATTGCATTCACAGCATTAAGATGACTGTGCTGGCTGGTAACGTGGTTCTGTCAAATGTCCAATCGTTCATGCTATCGCTGCATTTAATTTTAGAATACTTTATGTTAAGTACGACACAGTTGAAAAATCACGAGGCTTTGGAAAAGCTAGTCTCCCAGTTAACGTTATCTTTTTGGAATCAAAGTTCTAAAAGTTGGCTGAGAAATACAAATGCAATCACGATCTTGCACAAAGTAGCCATTTTCTTTTAATTTCTTCAACCAACCCACTACAATCAATACCAGAAGACAGGTATTTTTACTTTTTACATCAGGAGAGACGGGTATTTTAAATTTTTATTATACACTGGTAGGCAGGTGAAACTAGACACCCCATATGAAGAATTTCCTAAAAATAAAAATTAAAAAAAACCCTGTTACTATCTCCTTATACTATCTTATTCTTTCAATCTCATATCAACTTTTCTTCTGATCTGTTTTGGAATTTGATTGTGTTTAGAATAGATGAAGGCTAGGCTACACTCATTGTTTTTACAGCCTTTAAAGCAGCCTTGGGACAGGCAGATGTCTGACGACAACAATGCCAACACAATGTTTTGATCAACAGGCATTTAACATGGATATTAGGCCAAATGGAAGGCATGGTCTCTACTGTAATCACAGCAACACAGCAGGCAAAAGGAAGATGGTGCCTGACATTTGTAGTGAACGTACCAGGTTAGTGAGTGTAAAATGAGGACTCACTCACTCCTGCCCCATATTGCTTATAATTCACATCTGTACAAACAAAACAAAGCAAGAATTTGCTTTCCTGCAGTAGGGAATCAGAAATCAATTAATCTTTCATCTTGCTGTGCACACCAGTTGAACATCACTAAATGTGGTGAAAAAAACAAACTTAAAGTTCAGGGTCATCCTGTAGGTACACTATACGAGTCAGACTCAAAACGCTTCTTGAAAATACACAAAGAATCAAGTTCATTGGCTGCTTTGAATTCTCAATGCCGATTAGTCCGTCCTTCCACAGCTTTTATGCAAGCTCATCATTTCTATCCACTAAAATAAACATATTTCCTTTACAGTTTTGTTCTTAAAGTAACAAACAGTAACACAAACCCACAAAATAACTTCTTAAAAAAGAAAAAAAAAAAGAGAAGAAAACCTGAAAGAGCTTGACATCTCCTTTGCTATCATCACCTGACCCTGCACTTCACAACTAAGAAAGCAGTCCACTCCCCCTGCTTCAGTACACTCTGGTACTACAACAAGGTGCCTCCGATATGCACGGCGAGGAGCGGCTGAGTTCCAGAGCAGAAACCACAAAGAAATAAAAGTAGCCAGAAAGTGCCCACAAGCAGCGTTAGCTGCCCGAAGTAGCTACTTAGGAGTGGAGCAGTAGGTAGCTTGCTTCCACCCTCCTATGCTTACAGCTTCGCAATTGTATATGGAAGACATAAAAACAACAGGTAAAGAGATTGCAAGAAAGAGAGTTGATTGTTGTTTCTGCTACCTTTCTGTCACAAAATGTCACGTGTCAATTTGTGTTCTTTCCTTCAATTCCAGCGTTTGGCGTCAGGCAATTGGGGGAAGAGCCAACCTGCTCTGCAGGAAGACACTGCGCAAGAGAACAAGAAAGGTTACACAATGAATACCCATTTCAAGGCAGCGTTTGAACCTCGGTTCAACCACAACATGGGGAAGTACAACCAGCGTTACCCTCAGTCTAGCTGCTCAGGGAGAACGTACTACTTCTCCAGGAACATTCCCCATCCCAGGATGGTCTGTCATATACCAGGTAAGAATTGCTGAGAAACCACACAGTTAGCTCAGTAAGAAATCCCACTTTTGGACCTGTGATTAGGCACAGCCAAAATACGGAGACCTCTCAGGAACAACATGGATATGCAGCGTCCCCACTGTGGCCACTTGCATGACAGCGAAGCGCATTTATTGTCTTAAAGACTGTACCCGTTTGTTCGTTTGCACAGGGTTAAACAACGCTCCCGTTTGTGTTGTGAGAAGCAGCTTTTCAGGAGAACAACCACCTGCTGGCAAAACAGCCATCCCCGAGCAAGAACAAGAACGTGTGCTGACTGGCAACGCCACGGGCAACACATCTGCCAACCGCTACCTTCCAAGGCTCGAGGCTTTCATGCGACGGGAGCGAGGAACTTCACGGCCCATGACACGTGAGTAGGGGCAGCAAACTCCTGTGTTATCCAGCAGCAGAAGAGGAACCCAAGCTGTTTAAGCCAGGGCGCTGCGTCATCAGTGCTCAGGTCCACGTAAAGGGAACCCAGGGCAATGATCATACATTTAAAAGGCAACTATTTCTTCCCTCCTATGTGCGTTAGTCACCACATCACAAAAGGTTTCTCCTTGCTATTTACACTTGCATCTTTATAACTTTTAGAGATTATACACTCACTAGACACCTAATAGCTCCATATTTGGCAGCAGTTCTTGCCTCTGTGAGCAATATTCTGCAGCGGTAGTTACGCAGCACCATAAGCAGACATCTATGAAATACGCTTTCCAGGGTTTTCCCCAGCTTTGTTAGGCATTCCAGCTAACAACTGCATTAATGTACTAGGTGAGGTAGTAAAAGCAAACAAAAAAGGAAGGAAGTACACCCCCTCACAGATATCTAAAGGATGCCTTGTGCATTTTTGTAATTGAAAATGGCTCCCCTGGACAGAACACAACGCGACTCCTACGGCCTTTATATTTCAACTTGAGAAAACGCTCTGCCTCTTCATTTCCAGGAGGAAGTACAGAGGTTCCTGGAAGGATTCAGAATATCCCTACTCCACATGAAAAGGTAAGGGAAACAAACACAAGTTCTTTATTTCAGCACTCTCCTCCTCACTTCTGAGCACTGTAACCTGAATTGACAGTCTCAGGCTGCTAAGGACGACAGCACAGAACAGAAGGAGCGAGGGGAGAAGCCCATGTGTAGAATACAAGAGCTTGGAAGGGAGATGGTGTCAAGCAGGGTGATATCTAAGCTAGAACGGTATCACTTTCAGCTCTCTAATGTCACTGTGCTTTGTTAGCAAGAAAAGTGGTCAAACCAATGAATATGGGAATAAAACCCACTTTGTTTCAAACTGCTGGGGAACAAATGGTCACACTATACAACAAACAAGCACAGAGAAAAGCCTCCTCCCTTCCCAACACAGAGGATTCTTTAGATTAATTACTGCCAATGGTTTTACTTTTGCTGATACCGTTTTGTAGAAGTAGCACCTGGGGTTTAGAGCCAACTTTGCAACTGTGTTCATACATTCCAGTAAAGGATTCTTTAGCCTCAAGCTGCCAGCTACCAATTTCCAAGTCACCTCTCCTGTGACTGTACAAAAGCTGAGTGCTAAGTGATTCTTCCCTTGCAAACATGGGACCACGAGGAGGACTGCACACTCTTCAGAAAAAGGGAACACAAGTGTTGCTTGCGCTGGTGCTGGGCAGCAGAGGGCACTGCGAAGGCCTTTTGCAGGAAAGATGCTGGAAATAACAACTCCCTTTTCTTCTAAGTTTTCTAGTTCAACTGTGGGGGCGTTTTCTGCCTAAAGGTTGCACTCTCGTTCTTGACTGGGCATAGTAAAGACCATGCGTTGTTTTCACTCTTCATTTACACGTGCAGAACACTTCTGCAAACTCTGTGTACTGTGCTTTCGCTGCAAAATAACTACAGCATGGGCAGATACTGCCATAGAGTCACCGACTCGTAGAATGATTCAGGTTGCAAAAGACCTTTCAGATCATCGAGTCCAACCCTTAACCTAGCACTGCCAAGTCCACCACTAAACCGCATCCCTACATGCCACATCTAGACGTCTTTTAAATACCTCCAGGGAGAGTGACTCGACCTCTTCCCTGGGCAGCCTCTTCCAATGCCTGACAACCCTTTGCGTGAAGAAATTTGTCCCGATATCCAATCTAAACCTCCCCTGGCGCAACTTGAGGCTGTTTCCTCTTTGCCCCATTGCTCGGTCCTCGCGAGAAGAGACTTGACACCCACCTCGCTACAACCTCCTTTCAGGTCGTTGTAGAGAGGAGTGATAAGGTCCCCCCGAGCCTCCTTTTCTCCAGGCTAAACCACCCCAGTTCCCTCAGCCGCTCCTCACAGGACCTGTGCTCTAGACCCTTCACCGGCTTCATTGCCCTTCCCTGGACGCACTCCAGCACCTCAAGGTCTTTCTTGTAGTCAGGGGCCCAAAACTCAACACGGTATTTGAGGTGCGGCCTCACCAGTGCCGAGTACAGGCCGATGGTCACATCCCTCATCCTGCTGGCCAACGTTACACATTACGCCACAGGTATCTGCTCTTGTTCTTGGTGACCGTGTACTGGAAGCTCTAACAGTCAACCTATATGTGGCCACATTCCACCAGATAACAGCTTTAGATGTGTTTCCTGCTGCACGCCCTTGCTGGGGATTAGCGGTAGCTACATACTTCACATTGCCTTTAACTGCCCCTTAAATGGAGTCAAGTCAATTCGTTACACATTGTTTTCTCTTTTGGAAAAGCTTTTGAAAAAACGATTCCAAGTCTCTGCACAACCTGCAACTAGGCAGGGAACCCACAGTGCGTCGCTCGCCCAGCCTTCCTCTCCGTTCCTCAACTTGCGTCACGGTCCTCATGTCCAGGAGAATGTGAATTCTGACCTGAGCTCCCTGGATCAGGAAATAAAGGTAAGACATGAGTGCTGTAGGATGTGGCTTCCTATGATGTTACCTGTTTTTATTTTTCTTGAGGATGGTGTGGGGCATCTTTTGACATACTCTTTTCCCCACTATGGATTCTGTTGATTTTGTATTTAGCATTTACTCCAAGCTGCTTTCACCTAACTCGGACTTGCGATTGGCAATCGCTGGGGAAGCAATGCAGGTGGCGCAGGGGCTGAAACCTGTTCTCTAAAAAACAGCCTGCAGCTACTGCATGTCACACGCGAAGGGCTTTATATGCAGTAAACACTGCTTAGGATTCCCTTCCTGGGTGGCTGAAGTGCTGTGTACACAGCACTTGCTCAACATCCCCTTTTGCAGACTGGTGGCCTTAGCTCACACCGTGGCAAAACAGACGGGACAGCTTAGGCCACGCGAATCACACAGCTCTACAACTGCATGCTCACACAGCTAGAGCTAAACTAAAACACACACAAAAACTGCGTGGCAAACCAGCTTCTCTTCCTTCATGGTAACGCTTCTGTACATCTTCCAGGTGCTGGATAATCTTGGCAAAGTGTTACAGACAGATTCGCTTACCGAGATCCAAAAATGGTTCACAAGGGCAAGTCACAGAGGTAACAAACATACGCATCCACATCCCTTCTTGAAAAGCACGCTCTCTCGCATATCCACATAAAATCCTAAAATTCTCATAGACCTGAACTGAGTGGGACTGCTGAGGCGGAAGGAATAGGATCCAGGGAAGTGCGTGCCTGGCCCCGTTGTGGCTGTGCTGAGCAGTGAGGTGACAGTACGCAGAAATCAGTCACTCAGGCCTCAGCGCACTCGGGTTTGGTGCACGGTGCAAAATCGTGCTCTCCCAGTGGAGCTCTGAGCTGCTGTGGGCCGGGGAAAGGCAGAAAGCAAATGAAATGTGGCTAAGGGAACTCCTAAATTCATCCCTAAACACCCAGATCAGCAAGTGGGAACTTCAGTCAAATTTCTGCTACCTTCAATTGCAGAGAAAGAATTTGTGTCCAGTGTGATTTACTCAGAACTGACTGGCAAAGGTGTGCTGAACTGCGAGGAAGGGGCGGCAGACAACATGAATAACCAGAGCCTGCTAAAGCCTCACCCTCCCCCTCGGAGAGGTCCAGGAGGGGACATGAATTGGTCCAGGTAAAACCTGCAGTGAAGTTGCTGGGATTAGGCATAAACTAAACCTCCTAACCAGAAACCCTTGTTTTCTCCTCCCGTGAAAAACGCGACTTTGCAATTAAAGTTTATCATGCACACTTTGAACCAAAAATGGTCCGAACTACAAACAACTCTTTGATACAAATTTAGTTATTACAGGAACAGCACAAAGCTTTAGAAACCGCTCTGGGAAAAAATAAAAACTGTATATTGCAGTGCACGGTTTTTACTAGTTATAAAGGTAGATGTTCTTTCTTTCTTATTCAGGCCTTCAACTAAAGAATCAGAAGCAAGGCAAAACATGAAACAGGGTAAGTAACGGAAATGATAAACGTTAAGACACCATGTGTGTAGGATGCTACTCACCGAACAGCACAGGGATTGTGAATGTTCAGAAGCTCTCACTTTTGTTTTTGCAGCAGGACCCAAATTCTGTGACAGTATGAGCAATGAAACCCAAAACCCGAATTTAAGGCCTCTAAGAGCTAGATACCCAAGAACCCCTAATTCTCAGACCCATTCAACCCATTTCTCTGGATACAACATGCATGTAAATCTTCTAACTGGTGCCATTCAGAAAGACAGCAGGGCGAGGGACATGTGTACAACTGCATCTGCCTCTTGCTAGAAAGAACATAGCAGCAAGAGGTGCTGAGTTCATGTCTTCCCTGTAATCTCCTCCTGTAAGTTACACACAACCTGGGGGAGAGTAATCTTCAGTAAGACCAAGAATGAAGAAGAAGAAACTGCCAAAGCAAAAACCTCTCCTGTTCCAAGTGGTGTCCAGGGAGGCTTCTTTGCTAAAGAGTGCATGTGCTGCTGTACTCTCGGCTGCACATGGAACAAAACCCAAGCAGTCTAACAAAATCCTAAGCCTAGCCTGATAAGATGCAGCTTGCTTTTTCAAAATCTTTTCCAGAAAGGGAAAAGGAACGTCTTTTATTCCCAAGGCTGAGAAACAGAGGTCCAGCACGAGCAGACACACTGTTCCCAGGGAAGAACTGCGGCCAAGAAAGCACCACGGAAACACCACACCGTCCTGCCTTCCCACTCCAGCAGAAGTCTCATCTGCAGCAAGCCACCCCCAGACAACAGATACCTCCCTTCCAGGGGAGGCCTCCTCTTAAGAGCCACTGAAGTTGCCTTCACATAGAGAAATACGTAATCTTAGCACCTGCATTATAAAGATAGCTGTTCAGACTCCCTGTTAAAATAAATCTGTGTTCATTCTATTTAGTCCTCAAGTGATTCAATCAAACCATGCTGCACAGGTACATGACATGTGAGCTAAATGAACAAAAGGAGAGAGGCAACACTTTCTGGCATCACAGTTGTTTTTCTTCACGACTCAGCCAGGCCTGCACAAAGAGCTCTTGTGGGCAGACTTGACTCTACAGTCACAGACATACTGGGGTAAGAAGCGGGGCACACACACATCATCTGCAGAGGTGCATGTCATGCACTGGGGAAAAAAAAAGACCCTGGATTTTCAAAATCTGGCCAGCAGAGTGACTGCAGGTGTCTGCCTCACAGCAAGCTGTAACTTGCGTCCATCGCTCTCTGGTTATTAGCAGAGAGCCATCACAAATTTCAGTATCCAATGGGATGGGGGGACACCATTAGAAGCACCATGCGAACCTCAAGCCGTTGGAATAGAGGCCGACGAGAACAGAAATGTATCGAGACCTTTTTCAGGCCTTGAGACTGAACTGGGAAAGCAGAAGAACTGGGGTTTATCTCTTTTAAAAACAGCCCCCTGTCAATTTATTCTGCCAAAACCAAAGGAAGGTGAGAAATCGACCCTACTTGCCTGTATTTTCCACAGCAAGAGTATTCAGTGCAGACGTGCTCACTCAAAACTGCTGGCTGTTTGAGGGGGAAGGAGGGAAATTCTGCTAGCACAGCCTTAAGGAGCGAGGCGCTTAGCTCAGAGCAGAGCTCAGTGTACTCTTCTCAAGAGCCCCTGCCTTCCCTGCAAATCAGAGCTACTGTAGGAGCCACTACCACCTCCATGCTGGTTTCCCGCTGCCCAAGGGGAGTATGCTAAGACCTGGGGGACAATCTCAGCATTGCTTTCTCTTGGTGCAAGAGTACGAGCCTGCAGGCCACGGTGAATGGGAGCAGAGCTTCCAGCAGGAGAGGAGCTGGCAGTGCTTGGAACTTCCCCACTGTCTCCAGTGTAAAACCCTACAAAGTCAGCTGGAACCCAAACTGGAAGCTGAGTGAACTGGAAACCAAACAGCAGGGTTGAGTGACCACACAATGACTGAGCTGTGGTAGTGACTTACTGAATGGGCCAGATACTTGACCACGTGCTTTTGGGCCATCCTCAGATTGCCTTCATTCCATACAAATCTCTGTCCTGAGTGTTTCTGATCAGCTGCCTCTCAGCCTCATGCTGCAGTAGCTCAGCCTGAAAAACGTGATCACATCTCAAAGGCTCACTACTGAACAGCATCCAAATGAAAGCAACCACGTTAACACAGTCTTTCAACAGCATGCTTCCATTTCCTCCATGAAGCTGACACGTTACTGAGCAAACGCCTTACAGCCAGAAGGGTGATAGTTTGCAAGGACAGTTACAATCAATAGCATCTTCTCAGACACTTCCCTTTCCAAAGCATCTGTTACTGTACTTGATAGATGACTGAAAACAAAGCTCCCTCAGGGGCACCTCACCCATCCTCGTAGTAAAGGAAGAACAAGGTCATGTTCAGTGTGTGAATCCCAAGATCAGAACCAAAGTCGTTTACGCTGGGAAGAGTCTCAGGTACGTAGTAAGCTGCCGATCCAGCCTGAACTTTGCCATTCCCCAATACACATGCTGCCCGGTCAAGTTCTTACCCTAGGCTTAAGTGGTGCATGTGTCCTCCAACACCTTCCTTGAGCCCACCTGCCTGCTTTATCAGAGGCCTGGATTCTCTGGCAGGAGAAGCTGAAGCAGATTCTTACAATCACGTCAGGGTGCAGCAGGGATGGAGAAACTCTTAGGACTACTCCAGTGAGGCAGCTGCATTTCTGTGTCCTCTAATAAAATGACATGCCCCATCTTCTGAACTATCACTTGTCCCTACCCTCTGTCTGCTGTTACTGGAAGGTTTGGGTAGTACACCAATTTAAATGGTCATACATCCACGTCAGATATTTCTAAATGCTTCCTGAAATGTTCAGGTCGCAAACCAATATTCCCCTGTCACTGCAGATCTGGCGCATTCACCAGATACGCAAAATCTTTGCACTGGGCAGGGAACACAGAAATAACTACGAGTTACACAATTTATCACGATAACTTAATATAGGCGAGCCTTCAGAAAAAAACAGAGAGCTGAGCTCAGGTAGCTGTGCCACCATTTAAAACGATTTCATTAAGCAGCTCAGAAAAAGAATAAAATGCAGTAGAATAACACGGACTATTATCAACCCTATAACTTACTCACTGTAGGTCAATATAATGGCAACTTAGTTCTATCTGACAACGGAAGGAAGCCAGGGGAAACAAACTTAACAGTGTCCTCCAAAGAAAAGAAATCACATCAGACGCCTGGACTGAGCAATTTAATCGGGGTGAACTGTCTTCCCCAACCCTCCCCCCAATAGTTTTACACTGAACGACAGAAAAAAAAAAAAAAAAAGAAAAAACAGATATTCCCATCATCAAGATGGGATGCAGGCTGCCTAGAGGTCCCTCACTACAACTGAACAAATTTGAAAGCCACCCTCACACTCCCAGGATGTCTCACAAATCCCACGATACGGATTTCTGGTCACTTGACTGTTTCCAAACGGCTGCCCATTGCTGCAGAGGTAGCAGGTACTGCTTAGGAAGTCCATGCCCTTCTCCACAGAGGCAGCCAGGGACACCCGGGGGTTAAAAGAAAAAGGACACAGAAGGTGAAATACACCAGAGCATGTATTCCAGCATCAGAGTGAAACACAGCACAAGACCAAGACCACTTGGGATGCTTTTCCCAGGGATGTCAGCAAATGGCCATCCTACCAGCCTCCACTTTCACACTGCAAAAAGACGCTCAAGAGACAGGAGGACTGAGGACTGCCTTCCTGGTCTGCCGTGACGAGCTGTGGCACCATGGCAGGGACTGGAAGTATCACAAATCGCACGAGCCCTCCTTCCTTGCACAAGCTACTCTCTCAGACTCGCCCACAAACAGGTTCCAGTGCCTCGCGCTTGATCTGATGCCGGGGAGATTTTCATGTGCTCCAAACAATTCAGCCGCTGTCATCAATAACTTTACAGTGAACTCATTGCAAGAACAGCCCTTCAGGGCTTCTGGAACCGTCACTTCTCCCTGAGGACTTCCGCACAGCTCCAGCCTGCTGCCTGAAAGCGGATCACCATTTTACTCCAGTATGATCGTGCCTAGTGCTGGACATTCCACCAATGAACAGCCAAGCAGGTAAAGCATTTAGAGAAGAGTGAGGAGTCTCACTCGTACGAGTCCAGGTCCGCCAAGAACAGCCTTTTCTACACGGCTGCAGAACTGTAGGCTATTGAAAGGCTGAGGACGACAGCAGTAGTTAGAGGGCTGTGCCCGTCGAAAGCCCAGTCTCCTCTTACTTACTGCTCCATCTCACCAGTTACCACATCTCGAGGACAGCAACCTGTAGAGACAGCTTAGGACAACAGGCATGAACTTCAGCCTCGTGTGACCCGATTCGGTTAGCACAAACAGAGAAAAGGTAAACAGCAGCAATGCCAGCTACTGGCTAAGGCACCCGTGAGGACAGGAGGACCTGGTGATTGAGACAAGCAACACATGAAAACAGGCAACAGCTAGTTACCAAGCTGCTGTGATGTTGCGGAGCTAGCACTAGGAGCCTTGCAAGAGCAACATACCCGACCATCTTTTTCTTCTATTTCTCCATAGACAGGTAAGCTTCAGGATTGCAACAGCTTGATTTAAAAACAAAAACATTCATGCACATGGGGGGGTGTGTTTATCTAATTTCACTGGGTAAAGATGCACAACAGGCTGTGTCTTAAGCCGCAAAACAATTCCAAAAGGTGCTTTTGGACCCTTGCAGAACTTCTCCGAAGTCCCCAGTGCAACCTGCTCTCGCACTCTCAAGCCTGAGTAAATGAGGCATGTGTATGAAATGGTCTTAAGAAAACCTCAGAGAGACTGGAGAGTCTCTCTAGAGAGAGGAGGTTTAATAGGTGCTATGTGCATTAACACGCAGAACCTCAGCGGCAAAGACGTTAACTCCTTGTTATTTCACTGCATTTCTATCAGAGAACCGGTGTAATATGTGGCGGGTATACTTACGCTGCACTTTTTGTTACTGAAAGGAAAACAGCAATGCTTGTATGAAAAAGCTGATCTAGCTGCTGGAACAAAAGCAATCGCATTTTTGTAAAGCCTAACAAGAAAACCCATATTACTTGAGCAACAAGCCCCAATCCACACTTTTAACAGAAGAACCTTTTCTATGGTTCTTTAAAAAGTAGAGAGAGAAGCGCAGTGAGTGGATCAAATCACAACCAGTTGGTTGCCAACTGGGTGCTTCGGGATTCTCCTCCTGGTTGCAAAGGAAGACGATTTTTGTGCCTGCCATTTCCACATCAGCATGACCCATCTGTTCTACCTTCATCTTGAGGACCACAGGGACCTGTCGGGATCCCACTTCTAGTCTCTGCTTGAATGCAGTAACAGCAGAGGGAGGAATAAAAACGCATACAAGCCAAGTCATACTTGGATCAGCCCTCCGATTCCAGCTCAGCAGAGAGGAACAGTTACGATGACGTGTCCTTGCGTTCTTCAGCCAACCCGTGTGAAAGCTGCACTTGCTCAGAAGCTGCAGCTACCTGACTAGTCCCTACAGAAGAAAGTGATGGCGCAGGCTCACAGGGGTGAAGTGAAGCCACACTTCCAAGGTGTCCATTTCAGTACTCTACAAAAGCACTTAAGTGAGTTAGAAATAAGTTGAATCAGAACATCCAGCCAAGATGGAGACTATGACTTTTTTTTTCTAAGGAAAAATATTTGACAGATAATACAATACATACAGGATCATGTGATAAAACAGGTACACTGAAACTGAATAAGTGACTTGTAAGAAAGAGTTCATGTCTCCTGGTAGTGTTCTGAGGCTGTGTGAAAAATCTGCCTAAGAGGATGAAGGAGTAATCAAAAGTGACTGTGTCACCTCAACTCACCATGCACCACCTGCCAAGCAAGGCACACAATCTGCTCTTGTGCAGACATCCATCCCACCCAAGCTGAAGCATAAAGCATTGGCTTAATCCCACACTTGTATTTCATCTATTGACCCCAGCTAACTAAACACAGTACAGAAATCAGCGTGGCTCAGCTGAGAAAGGCAGTTCAGTTGCTTGTGATTGTCTGTTGAGATGCTCAGGAAAATTAGAATTTTTGTTTGAGCGTTCATGCACGCTTTGCAACAGCACTAGCAGTAGCAGGTTTTGAGGTCACAGGAACGCTTGTCTTGCACTGCTATTAAGAAACCGTAGAGCAGAAATGGAGAAAAATGCATCCATTAAAATAGTAACTACAAATGCTCTTGGGTAATGCATCCAATGTGGTACGTATAAAAAATAAAATTGAAAAGATAACAAAATTAAATAGCTTCCTTGGGAAACAAAATAAATTCTGCACTTGCCACTAATTTATTTTTTTTAAAAAGCTATTAATATGGAAGTTTCAGGGTAAAAACTACATTTATCTTTACCCTTAATGTCCAGAAACAGCTCTGGGCCAACTATGGAACTACCGAGCATTGAGACAATTCAGCATCACAAGGGCAGCAGATGGTCTTTGCAGCGTAACTACTTCACATCCCAGCTTTACCCCATGAACTGTGTGCCTCGTCTTTCCCATTTTCTCATTCTGAAGCCTAGTTGCTGTCCGAGTCATTGTGTTCATCTTCTTTTCCAGATAGAGCATGTTCGGACAAACCCTTGGCTTCTCCCAAAGGAACAGCCCCTTTCCGCTGTGGCAAGACACTGAAAAAGGCCTCCTTCCAGTCTCTCTTCTCCAGGTATGCAAGGATGATTTCAAACACTGCAACATCAAGAAAGACCATCAGCTCTTTTACAGGCAGATAAGTGAACTGCTGACAGGAACACACCCCCAAATCCATCTTTACAGAGGTTTACATGCATTTAGTTGGGGCATCTTCAGAGTAAGGCTGAAGAAGTACAGGCAAAAGCAGACAAGGCAATTCTGCCACTGCTGTGGTCTAAAGCCAAGCACGCTTGGAGTCTCCAGTTGGAAGGCAAACTCGCTCTTCTCAGTTACCACATCAGTGCTTTTCTGCAGTGCCTCCAGTTGGAATTGATTCCTCCCGGAGCGGAGACAAATGTCCCCCCAGTACTTCAGGTCTCACCAGTGCCTTCTCTACAGGCACCAGTGCTTTCCCATGTTTGACAGGAATACTGCTGTGGATGCACTTTAACAATGCCTCGGTTCCCGCCCTGACGTATGGACAACGCAAAGCCTTCCTAAAACCTGCTATAGTTAGCGCTGTCTTTAATTTCCATCTGAGCTTATGGCAAAAATCCTTATTAGTCTCCAGTTCTGTGACCCTTTCTGGCTGTTTCGATTATGCTAACCATACAGTCACCCTTCTTCTCCTGTTTCGGCTCCCAAAACGTCCCCTCATTGACAATAGCTCCAAATGGCATTCTATGCAAAATTCACAGGCAAATCCCTATTTAGAAAAATCCCAGCCTATCCATAAACCCTCTCAACACAGACTGTGGCTCAGCAGCAGCAGGAAAGGCAGGAGGAGGCCCCATGGCTGGTAAGACAGACTTGGGTGACAAATCTGGGACAGAGGGCTGGCTCCTCAAGCCTAGGGCTACCGGAATGGTGCTAACACCACCGGAGAATACTGCCTGCAAAGAATGCACCCAGCACAAGCGTTCTCGATGCCAAGCGACAGCTTATGAGAAAGGGTCAAAGGAGCTGTGGAGGGAAAAAAACCTTACAGAGAGCTAGGCAGGCGTTCGGAAAGCGAGGAGCAGCACGGACCTCATACTCACTGAGAGTCAAGTTACAGAAAAGCGTCTCATTTACTAGAGGCTTCCTGGATCCAGGCTTACTGCACAGCCAGCTGCTCTGTGTGACACCAATATTGAAGAGTTGGCCAGTTTACTAAGCAGGTTATTCACCTGAACCATACTCTGAAGGTATGAGCTCTCAAAGGACTATAGTAATATCATTGTAAGTTACAGTGGAAACCATCTGTGGCAAAAATGCTGGCTTAAGAGACAAGATTTGGAGGGGGGAGGGGCTAAAACCGGGCTCACTAGAGATGAACCTAGGGGTGGCCCAGCTCAGGTGCATCTACACCAATGCACACAGCATGGGCACCAAACAGGAGGAGCTGGAAGCCATTGTGCAGCGGGACAGCTATGATGTAGTTGCCATCACAGAAACATGGTGGGATGCTTCTCATGACTGGAGTGTTGCAATGGATGGCTATAAGCTCTTCCGAAGGGATAGGCAGGGAAGGAGAGGCGGTGGGGTGGCTCTGTATGTTAGGGAGTGTTTTGATTGCATAGAAATCAAAGATTGTGAAGACCAAGTAGAGTGCTTATGGGTAAGGATGAGGGGGAAGGCCAATGAGGCAGATATCCTGCTGGGAGTCTGTTACAGACGACCCAACCAGGATGAAGAGACAGATGAGACATTCTATAAGCGACTGGCAGAAGTCTCGCATTCGCTGGCCCTTGTTCTTGTGGGGGACTTCCACCTACCCCTACCGGACATCTGCTGGAAGTATAACACGGCAGAGAGGAAACAATCTGGGAGGTTCCTGGAGTGTGTGAAGGATAACTTCCTGACACAGCTGGTGAGTGAGCCCACCAGGGGAGGTGCCTTGCTGGACCTGCTGTTTACAAACAGAGAAGGACTGGTGAGAGATGTGGTGGTCGGAGGCCGTCTTGGGCTTAGCGACCACGACATGATAGAATTCTCAGCTGTGAGCGAAGTAAGGAGAGGGGTCAGCAAAACTGCTATCATGGACTTCCGGAGGGCAGACTTTGGCCTGTTCAGGTCACTGGTTGAGAGAGTCCCTTGGGAGACAGTCCTGAAGGACAAAGGGGTCCAGGAAGGCTGGACAGCCTTCAAGAAGGAAATCTTAAAGGCGCAGGAGCAGGCGGTCCCCATGTGCCATAAGAAGAGCTGGCAGGGAAGGCGACCGGCCTGGCTGAACAGGGAGATTTTGCTGGGACTCAGGGAAAAGAGGAGAGTTTATCACCTCTGGAAGAAGGGGCAGGCAACTCACGAAGAGTACAAGGATCTTGTTAGGTCAAGCAGGGACAAAATTAGAAAGGCAAAAGCCCAGCTAGAGCTCAGTCTGGCTACAGTCGTAAAGGATAACAAAAAATGTTTTTACAAATATATTAACAACAGAAAGAGAGGCAAGGAGAATCTCCATCCCTTAGTGGATATGGCGGGGAACATTGTCTCCAAGGACGAGGACAAGGCTGAGGTACTTAATGCCTTCTTTGCCTCAGTCTTTAATAGCCAGACCAGGTATCTGCAGGGTATTCAGCCCCCTGAGCTGGAAGACGGGGATGGAGAGCACAATATACTCCTCATAATCCAGGAGGAAGCAGTCAAGGACATGTTAAACCACCTGGACACCCACAAGTCTATGGGGCCTGACGGGATCTACCCGAGAGTACTGAGAGCTGGCGGAGGAGCTTGCCAAGCCACTCTCCATCATTTATCAGCAGTCCTGGTTAACAGGGGAGGTCCCAGAAGACTGGAGGCTTGCCAATGTGACGCCCGTCTACAAGAAAGGCCGGAAGGAGGATCCTGGGAACTACAGGCCTGTCAGCCTGACCTCTGTACCGGGGAAGATTATGGAGCGGTTGGTCTTGAGCGTGCTCACAGGGCATCTGCAGGACAACCAAGGGATCAGGCCCAGCCAGCATGGGTTCATGAAAGGCAGGTCCTGCTTGACCAGCCTGATCTCCTCCTATGACCAGGTGACCCGCCTAGTGGATGAGGGAAAGGCTGTGGATGTTGTCTACCTGGACTTTAGTAAAGCCTTTGACAGCATCTCCCACAGCATTCTCCTGGAGAAACTGGCAGCTCGTGGCTTAGACGGGTTTATTCTTCACTGGGTGAGGAACTGGCTGGATGGCCGAGCCCAGAGAGTTGTGGTGAACGGCGTTAAATCCGGCTGGCGGCCGGTCACAAGCGGTGTTCCCCAGGGCTCGGTTCTGGGGCCGGTCTTGTTCAATATCTTTATAGATGATCTGGATGAGGGAATCGAGTGCTCCCTCAGTAAGTTTGCAGATGACACCAAGTTGGGTGGGAGTGTTGATCTGCTGGAGGGTAGGAGGGCTCTGCAGCGGGATCTGGACAGGCTGGATCGATGGGCAGAGGCCAACTGTATGAGGTTTAATAAGGCCAAGTGCCGCGTCCTGCACTTCGGCCACAACAACCCCAGGCAACGCTACAGGCTTGGGGAGGAGTGGCTGGAGAGCAGCCCGGCGGAAAGGGACCTGGGGGTGCTGGTTGACAGCCGGCTGAACATGAGCCAGCAGTGTGCCCAGGTGGCCAAGAAAGTATCAGAAATAGTGTGGCCAGCAGGAGTAGGGAAGTGATTGCGCCCCTGTACTCGGCACTGGTGAGGCCGCACCTTGAACACTGTGTTCAGTTTTGGGCCTCTCACTACAAGAAGGATGTTGAGGTGCTGGAGCGTGTCCAGAGAAGGGCAACGAAGCTGGTGAGGGGGCTGGAGCACAAGTCTTATAAGGAGCGGCTAAGGGAACTGGGGTTGTTTAGTCTGGAGAAGAGGAGGCTGAGGGGAGACCTTATCGCTCTCTACAACTACCTGAAAGGGGGTTGTGGCGACGAGGGTGTTGGCCTCTTCTCCCAAGTAACTAGTGATACGACAAGAGGAAACAGCCTCAAGTTGCACCAGGGGAGGTTTAGATTGGATATTAGGAAAAATTTCTTCACTGAGAGGGTGGTCACACATTGGAACAGGCTGCCCAGGGAGGTGGTGGAGTCGCCATCTCTGGAAGTGTTCAAAAAACGTGTGGATGTGGCACTTCAGGACATGGTTTAGGGGACATGGTGGCGCTGGATTAATGGTTGGACTTGATGATCTTGAAGGTCCTTTCCAACCTAGTGATTCTGTGATTCTGTGAAGAGTGTAAGGAGCACGTTTCTTCTCCTTTGCTTTGGAACTTCCTTTGTCTGCATAGCAAAAACAGAACTGATGGAGAGAGTGGCTTCCACAGGAGAACAGAGGTGTCTATGATGGACTGCAATAGCAACAAAAATACTATGCAAGGACAGAAGAAGGGAGTGGAAACAGTCAGTAGACACCACTGCAGACTGGAAGGGAGCAATAGAGGCCTCTAACATACATTACAAAGGATTAGCATTGGGACACAAACCTCAACAGACGGAAAAAAAACCTCTCTCAGCTACACTTGCAGTGATGTTTTGCACACAGTGTTTTACATGGACCTCAGATCTTTCAAGTTTTAAAATTCCAGATCGAGTATAACAAAAAACAGCATCACCATATGGCTTGTCAGTTTTCTAGCATCACATACTTCACACACATGTGCGTTCCTCATGCCACTGTAACATGGCAACGCAGGTACTGATCTGCCTGTGGACGTATATGGAGACTCGATCCCAAGGGAGAAAGGTTGTAAGTAACTCAGTAAAAAGCAACAAGAGAATTCTGCCGTTAACGATGCCATCCATCTCCCACCACCAGACCCCCATTTAACTAACGCGCTTCAAAGGCTGGCAAGGCAGTTCAGGAAGAGTTTCTTCTTCTACAGGACTTTCCAAATCCACACCTCTCACAAGTAGTTCCATGGGGACCAGGCAGGTCCCACAGTCTCATCTGGTGAGCCCCACACTGTGCTCTGCTAGCTTCAACTTCTGCACCGAGGGTGGGAACCCAGAGGCCAGAATAACCACATCAAAACAGAAAGGGTGGGCAATTACACAGTTACACAAAGCAGTGAGGTGGATGCACTCAAGGCAAAAGACAAAAACCTCAGTGCAAATCTCCTTCTCCCCTACACAAAATTCAGTTGTGCATGTCTCCTCCAACACCTTCCTTGAGCCCACCTGCCTGCTTTATCAGAGGCCTGGATTCTCTAGCAGGACAAGCTGAAGCAGATTCTTACAATCACGTCAGTTTCCATTTTCAGCCTGAAGGTTTCACTTTCTGCCATATCCCCTTCGTATTTCCCACTTCTGAGACTTTCTTTTCAGGCTCGTCAAGGCATACCTTCTTTATTGCCTTTCTAATGCTTTCTTAGACAGGTGTAAAGATCTCCATGTGCGTTCTGCTGTTCAGCAGCTGCTCAGGATTGCTGAATAATAGTTCTGGCAGCACCCAAAACTTGACAAGACTTCACAGTGATGAACACACAGAGCTTTCCTAAGCAGATCAGTGATGCCTGATGGCAGCGCACAGCGATCACGTTCTGCTAGAACTTCTGTGCAGCTTTTCCCTTGCATGTTCTGTTCTCTATGTCCAGGGTGGCCAGGGAAAAAATGGACTTAAATTGAAACCTGGAAGATTCAAATTACACTTCAGGACAAAATTCTCCCTGGCCCCGGAGAGCAAAGAGGGTGGATTCCTTGGAGGTGGCGCGGCGCCATCATCTTGGAGGTCTGTAAGCCCTGGTTAGACAAGCAAGCCAGAGCTGATCTTCCCTGGGGACAGGCAGGGTGAAGCAGAGAACTTCCCTGCCTCTTCTTCCACAGTTTCGTTAACTTTGTGCAGCAGAAGCTGGGATTCAAAGAAGGATCCTTCTCAAAGAGGAATGCCTGAGAGCACTGCATGGAAATATTTATTTCTGTTATCAGAAAGTAATTCCTGGTCTTTTCCCATTACAAAACAGTACAGCGATTCATCTCTGCTTCCAGCGCAATGCTTCAGTGGCCACACCTGAGATAGGCAAGTGTGTCCACCTTGAAAATCTTGAGACCAAGACAGCCAGGCCTGCAGATTGCAGGCAAGGAACAGATTTCGTAAACAATGTGCCACAAGCTAGAACACCAGAGTGCCAACCAGTGCTACACCTTGCACACAAGATGTAAATCCAAAACGTGAAAAAATTAAAAGTACGCTTGGTGACTCCACAGCCAGCGGCATGTGCTGCCTGTAGAACCCTGTTGGCTTTCCGTTTCAGTCCCACCTCACCTCTTCTGTGCGCATCACCGTACAAGGGCAGGTGGAGGAAGCTTGATGCCCACCACCAGCATAACTTTGGATCAAAATTGCAATTACAGTTGCAGTTAGGTATCGGTAAGATAAACAGGTGGAAAGAAAAAGCTCTGAGAAAGAAAGCAATGTACTGCCTGATTTTAGCCTGAAGTCAGAACCAAGAGGGGCACTGAACCGAACCACTGAATAAATGTTCCTACTTGTTCAATAATCGTACCTGCATTATTGAACATCATAACTCCACTCTTGAAAGGAGTGATAAAATCATGGAATTCAACCAGGAGGAAGCAGGTTCCCAGTCGTTAGTAGGCACTGATAATAACAGCCTTTCAATGTCTTCAACTGGCAGTTCATGAAACGATCCAGACCTTGAAACGTTACAGCAGCCCTTCCCTTCACACCCTAGAGATATCTGAACATAGAAAGACCACAGACATTTCTCACATTGGCTCTTAGCCACCATTTGCTTGTTTTGTCATTGTTTACTCACAGTTGCAGTTTATTTTCCCAGGCTGTTCTCCTTCCAAACTGATTTTAGCTAGCAGATCAAAAACAGAGATGGTATTTCTTTTACCCGAAGAACATCTGCACTGAGAATGTTACCCTTGTATCTCCACAATATGATCCTGAATGCTCCTTTCTGCAGCACCATAGGGCTGGAGATGGAAATTACAGGAATGGGGACAGCAAAGTGGTTCACAGCTTTACTTTACTGTAGATCTTTGTGTAGGTCACAATCCGCTGAATTGTGTCAGAAATCGCACAGAACTGCTACCAGGACCGTAGCTAAAGCTGCTTACTCTGTAATCTATTTTCTTCAATCAGAAAGTCGGATGCCACTTTGGAACAGAGACTGTGTCTCTCCAGCTTTGACTAGGCGGCTTTCAGAAGCACCTTCCACAGACACTGAGATACGCCCTCCTGAGAACTACTGCTTTAAAGAAACATTAACAAATTTTGAAACCAAAGGCACCTGTCGGAATCACCCACCAACCCAGACTTCTTTCGACGGGCTTTCACCAAGACTTTCATCAGTAACTCCCAAAGCATTTCCAGCCAGCCTTTTAGTTAAAGGTTTCGGTTGCTGTTTGATGCAAACTTGAAACAAATGTGTGATGCTCTGCTGTATCGGCCCCTATCTGTCTCAACTGCTGAGTTCTCGCCGGATGCAAGAGCTAATGAACCTTTAAAACTTCACTGTCCAGCTCAGTTTTACACTTCTACTGAACGTCTTAGCTGTTTTCCTACACAGATGGGCACTGCATAACTTCTTGGATCGGATATTCTGCACACGCAAACCCCCAAATCTAGTTCCGGGTTTTCCCTAGGTATCCACCTCGCATATGTGCCAAACCTTTCTCGTTTTGCGCGAGACTTGGGCTTTTGAAAAGAGGACTTCACGTTGAGCCCTTGGACTCCCGGAGAGCAGTCCGAGGTAAAGATGGTGTAGATAACTGATGTGAAGAGACAGAGAAGAATAAGTTTCTAGAGTAACTTAAGATCCTCTGTGACATCTAAACTGGCGGAGACAGGCACAACTTCCACCTAAATTAACATTTGGAAAATGTTTTTCATAAGGCAACAGAATACATGTCCAGAAGAGGTATTCCTTTTAAAACTGAAAAAATCATCAAAAAAGTATTTCAATAGCACTATAGTGGAAAAGGTATGGATCAGCTCTGGGGAAAGCAAAGTGTGGAAAGCCAAAGTGCCAGAATTACTGGCAGATTCTGATCCCGTAATACTCCTTCATCTTTTCACCTTCCAGTGAAGTCGACAGGCTAGGGTGAACGAGGGAACTGTACTGAATCCAAACCTCACAGAATACAGAATTAACACTACTGCCCTTCACCTGACTGCATCCATTCCCCCCTTCTCCTTTTAGATATGTCATCATCTCTTTAACGTTTAACACATTTTCCGTTGTTGTCTTGCAGCATCAGCAGCAGTCATTACAGAATGACTGGAATCACAGAATTAGATTGAATTTCCCAGTCAATGAATCTATCCCTCTGCTTCGCAAAAACCAAAAGTTTTCCCAAATGATCGCTTTTATCAATTTGCCAAAGGAAGTTAAGCTCCTTGTACTGCATCGCAGGAAAGTGCCGTTCCAGAACCTCACTGTCACTTGCTATGTTTGGATAAAGACAATGCTGCACTATCAGAGATCTTAATGGCACCTCCCTTTTAACAAGCCCAGCTGGCTATTTGCTTAAGCTGCTCTTCTGGCAACTACTTCTTAATCCCAAGCAATCCTAAAAAGCTGCACGGTGCTGGAAAAACAAGGTTTGCAGCTTACACTCTGTTCTGTAGGCAGACAGTCGCAGTCCCCAGGCAGCCGTTTTGCTGTCACGGTTTCCTCAAAAATTAACTGAGCAGCAGTATGAAAGACTTCTACCTTGCAGTCCCTTCCACATCCTTGTGAGTTTCTCAAATTCTTCCCTCCAACAACGCCCTGCTGCGTCTTACATGTAGCAACGGACTCCTGAGGAAGTAGATCCACAATTTCATGCCACCCTTGTTGGTGTTATTTAAAAAGAATTGATAAAAGTGCTTTTACTAACAAAATACACATCTTAACACATGCCCCAGGGCTCCTGACACTTTGTCTCCCCATATGTGACACCTCACAATCAGCCTGTGTGCCTCATGCTACCTCTGTGCCTTCATGACAACAGCCTCTTGTCTACATAGGCCTTACAGCAAAGCAGATGGTAACAGGCTGGTTTGGGCTGCAGGATCAGAAGCCAGAAGCTGCAAGGGCCCTTTCTCAGAGCTTCTGCTCTGATATCATCTGTTGAAAAAGAACAGGGCAAATATGTAGCACTGCATAGTTCTACAGAACTTCATAGCTAGTTCTTACTAGCTCAGTAAGAAATCCCACTTTTGGAACTGTGATTAGGCACAGCCAAAATACGGAGACCTCTCAGGAACAACATGGATATGCAGCGTCCCCACTGTGGCCACTTGCATGACAGCGAAGCGCATTTATTGTCTTAAAGACTGTACCCGTTTGTTCGTTTGCACAGGGTTAAACAACGCTCCCGTTTGTGTTGTGAGAAGCAGCTTTTCAGGAGAACAACCACCTGCTGGCAAAACAAAAGCCATCCCCGAGCAAGAACAAGAACGTGTGCTGACTGGCAACGCCACGGGCAACACATCTGCCAACCGCTACCTTCCAAGGCTCGAGGCTTTCATGCGACGGGAGCGAGGAACTTCACGGCCCATGACACGTGAGTAGGGGCAGCAAACTCCTGTGTTATCCAGCAGCAGAAGAGGAACCCAAGCTGTTTAAGCCAGGGCGCTGCGTCATCAGTGCTCAGGTCCACGTAAAGGGAACCCAGGGCAATGATCATACATTTAAAAGGCAACTATTTCTTCCCCGATATGTTAGTCAGCACATCGCAAAAGGTTTCTCCTTGCTATTTACACTTGCATCTTTACAGCTTTTAGAGATTATACGCTCACTAGACACCCAAGAGCTCCACATTTGGCAGCAATTATTGCCTCTGTGAGCAATATTCTGCAGCGGTAGTTACGCAGCACCATAAGCAGACATCTATGAAATACGCTTTCCAGGGTTTTCCCCAGCTTTGTTAGGCATCCCAGCTAACAACTGCATTAATGTGCTAGGTGAGGTAGTAAAAGCAAACAAAAAAGGAAGGAAATACACCCCCTCACAGATATCTAAAGGATGCCTTGTGCATTTTTGTAATTGAAAATGGCTCCCCTGGACAGAACACAACGCGACTCCTATGGCCTTTATATTTCAACTTGAGAAAACGCTCTGCCTCTTCATTTCCAGGAGGACGTACAGAGGTTCCTGGAAGGGCTCAGAATATCCCTACTCCACATGAGACTCCTGGATTCGATATTCTGCACATGCAAATCCCCAAGTCTAGTTCCGGGTTTTCCCTAGGTATCCACCTCGCCTATGAGTCAAACCTTTCTTGCTTTCTGCGAGACTGAGGCATTTGAAAAGAGGACTTCACGTTGAGCCCTTGGACTCCTGGAGAGCAGTCCAAGGTACACAGATAACTGATGTGAAGAGACAGAGAAGAGTAAGTTTCTAGAGTAACTTAAGATCCTCCATGACATCTAAACTGGTGGAGACAGGCACAATTTCAACCTCAATTAACATTTGGGAAATGTTTTTCATAAGGCAACAAAATACATGTCCAAACAAGCTATTCCTTTTAAAACTGAAAAATCATCTTAGTATTTTCATAGCACTACAGTGGAAGAAATATGCTTCCATGGCAGCACACAGCTCCGGGGCGTCACAAAGAACAGCAGCAGTTCTAGAATCTTCCTGCATCACCAGCCCTGCGCCTGCCACAGCTGCTGGGCAGAGCAGACGAGCCAGGCTGCTGCTCACTCAGCTGAAGACCCCGACCCAAGGAAAGACGTGAAGCCCTGCTACAGGGTGAACGCTACCTGCTGGAGCTGGGAAAAAGGTGCCACCAACCTGCTATCCTGCTGAGAAGGAGGTCCTCTGCAGCGCTGCTTCTCAGGTAGTCAGACCTCGCTGTCCATTACAGCACCACTTACACGCTTTCCACGTATTGGCTGAGAACTGGGGAAAAAGCAGTAAACAGCATGTCACATTTTTCTCGAGAGCCCGTTAACATAGTGAGGCATAAGACTACTCTACATTAAACTGCTATACGCACCCTTCGTGAGGAAATGGGAAGCCTTTGAGTATTGTTTAGTACTGCATTTTGGGTATGATTGCATTCACAGCATTAAGATGACTGTGCTGGCTGGTAACGTGGTTCTGTCAAATGTCCAATCGTTCATGCTATCGCTGCATTTAATTTTAGAATACTTTATGTTAAGTACGACACAGTTGAAAAATCACGAGGCTTTGGAAAAGCTAGTCTCCCAGTTAACGTTATCTTTTTGGAATCAAAGTTCTAAAAGTTGGCTGAGAAATACAAATGCAATCACGATCTTGCACAAAGTAGCCATTTTCTTTTAATTTCTTCAACCAACCCACTACAATCAATACCAGAAGACAGGTATTTTTACTTTTTACATCAGGAGAGACGGGTATTTTAAATTTTTATTATACACTGGTAGGCAGGTGAAACTAGACACCCCATATGAAGAATTTCCTAAAAATAAAAATTAAAAAAAACCCTGTTACTATCTCCTTATACTATCTTATTCTTTCAATCTCATATCAACTTTTCTTCTGATCTGTTTTGGAATTTGATTGTGTTTAGAATAGATGAAGGCTAGGCTACACTCATTGTTTTTACAGCCTTTAAAGCAGCCTTGGGACAGGCAGATGTCTGACGACAACAATGCCAACACAATGTTTTGATCAACAGGCATTTAACATGGATATTAGGCCAAATGGAAGGCATGGTCTCTACTGTAATCACAGCAACACAGCAGGCAAAAGGAAGATGGTGCCTGACATTTGTAGTGAACGTACCAGGTTAGTGAGTGTAAAATGAGGACTCACTCACTCCTGCCCCATATTGCTTATAATTCACATCTGTACAAACAAAACAAAGCAAGAATTTGCTTTCCTGCAGTAGGGAATCAGAAATCAATTAATCTTTCATCTTGCTGTGCACACCAGTTGAACATCACTAAATGTGGTGAAAAAAACAAACTTAAAGTTCAGGGTCATCCTGTAGGTACACTATACGAGTCAGACTCAAAACGCTTCTTGAAAATACACAAAGAATCAAGTTCATTGGCTGCTTTGAATTCTCAATGCCGATTAGTCCGTCCTTCCACAGCTTTTATGCAAGCTCATCATTTCTATCCACTAAAATAAACATATTTCCTTTACAGTTTTGTTCTTAAAGTAACAAACAGTAACACAAACCCACAAAATAACTTCTTAAAAAAGAAAAAAAAAAAGAGAAGAAAACCTGAAAGAGCTTGACATCTCCTTTGCTATCATCACCTGACCCTGCACTTCACAACTAAGAAAGCAGTCCACTCCCCCTGCTTCAGTACACTCTGGTACTACAACAAGGTGCCTCCGATATGCACGGCGAGGAGCGGCTGAGTTCCAGAGCAGAAACCACAAAGAAATAAAAGTAGCCAGAAAGTGCCCACAAGCAGCGTTAGCTGCCCGAAGTAGCTACTTAGGAGTGGAGCAGTAGGTAGCTTGCTTCCACCCTCCTATGCTTACAGCTTCGCAATTGTATATGGAAGACATAAAAACAACAGGTAAAGAGATTGCAAGAAAGAGAGTTGATTGTTGTTTCTGCTACCTTTCTGTCACAAAATGTCACGTGTCAATTTGTGTTCTTTCCTTCAATTCCAGCGTTTGGCGTCAGGCAATTGGGGGAAGAGCCAACCTGCTCTGCAGGAAGACACTGCGCAAGAGAACAAGAAAGGTTACACAATGAATACCCATTTCAAGGCAGCGTTTGAACCTCGGTTCAACCACAACATGGGGAAGTACAACCAGCGTTACCCTCAGTCTAGCTGCTCAGGGAGAACGTACTACTTCTCCAGGAACATTCCCCATCCCAGGATGGTCTGTCATATACCAGGTAAGAATTGCTGAGAAACCACACAGTTAGCTCAGTAAGAAATCCCACTTTTGGACCTGTGATTAGGCACAGCCAAAATACGGAGACCTCTCAGGAACAACATGGATATGCAGCGTCCCCACTGTGGCCACTTGCATGACAGCGAAGCGCATTTATTGTCTTAAAGACTGTATCCGTTTGTTCGTTTGCACAGGGTTAAACAACGCTCCCGTTTGTGTTGTGAGAAGCAGCTTTTCAGGAGAACAACCACCTGCTGGCAAAACAAAAGCCATCCCCGAGCAAGAACAAGAACATGTGCTGACTGGCAACGCCACGGGCAACACATCTGCCAACCGCTACCTTCCAAGGCTCGAGGCTTTCATGCGACGGGAGCGAGGAACTTCACGGCCCATGACACGTGAGTAGGGGCAGCAAACTCCTGTGTTATCCAGCAGCAGAAGAGGAACCCAAGCTGTTTAAGCCAGGGCGCTGCGTCATCAGTGCTCAGGTCCACGTAAAGGGAACCCAGGGCAACGATCATACATTTAAAAGGCAACTATTTCTTCCCTCCTATGTGCGTTAGTCACCACATCACAAAAGGTTTCTCCTTGCTATTTACACTTGCATCTTTATAACTTTTAGAGATTATACACTCACTAGACACCTAATAGCTCCATATTTGGCAGCAGTTCTTGCCTCTGTGAGCAATATTCTGCAGCGGTAGTTACGCAGCACCATAAGCAGACATCTATGAAATACGCTTTCCAGGGTTTTCCCCAGCTTTGTTAGGCATTCCAGCTAACAACTGCATTAATGTACTAGGTGAGGTAGTAAAAGCAAACAAAAAAGGAAGGAAGTACACCCCCTCACAGATATCTAAAGGATGCCTTGTGCATTTTTGTAATTGAAAATGGCTCCCCTGGACAGAACACAACGCGACTCCTACGGCCTTTATATTTCAACTTGAGAAAACGCTCTGCCTCTTCATTTCCAGGAGGAAGTACAGAGGTTCCTGGAAGGATTCAGAATATCCCTACTCCACATGAAAAGGTAAGGGAAACAAACACAAGTTCTTTATTTCAGCACTCTCCTCCTCACTTCTGAGCACTGTAACCTGAATTGACAGTCTCAGGCTGCTAAGGACGACAGCACAGAACAGAAGGAGCGAGGGGAGAAGCCCATGTGTAGAATACAAGAGC
Organism: Phaethon aethereus; assembly: GCF_964289735.1. Classification (NCBI taxonomy): domain Eukaryota; kingdom Metazoa; phylum Chordata; class Aves; order Phaethontiformes; family Phaethontidae; genus Phaethon; species Phaethon aethereus. The sequence goes on along the minus strand of NC_138578.1, from coordinate 30,234,886 downwards.
TTGGAAGGGAGATGGTGTCAAGCAGGGTGATATCTAAGCTAGAACGGTATCACTTTCAGCTCTCTAATGTCACTGTGCTTTGTTAGCAAGAAAAGTGGTCAAACCAATGAATATGGGAATAAAACCCACTTTGTTTCAAACTGCTGGGGAACAAATGGTCACACTATACAACAAACAAGCACAGAGAAAAGCCTCCTCCCTTCCCAACACAGAGGATTCTTTAGATTAATTACTGCCAATGGTTTTACTTTTGCTGATACCGTTTTGTAGAAGTAGCACCTGGGGTTTAGAGCCAACTTTGCAACTGTGTTCATACATTCCAGTAAAGGATTCTTTAGCCTCAAGCTGCCAGCTACCAATTTCCGAGTCACCTCTCCTGTGACTGTACAAAAGCTGAGTGCTAAGTGATTCTTCCCTTGCAAACATGGGACCACGAGGAGGACTGCACACTCTTCAGAAAAAGGGAACACAAGTGTTGCTTGCGCTGGTGCTGGGCAGCAGAGGGCACTGCGAAGGCCTTTTGCAGGAAAGATGCTGGAAATAACAACTCCCTTTTCTTCTAAGTTTTCTAGTTCAACTGTGGGGGCGTTTTCTGCCTAAAGGTTGCACTCTCGTTCTTGACTGGGCATAGTAAAGACCATGCGTTGTTTTCACTCTTCATTTACACGTGCAGAACACTTCTGCAAACTCTGTGTACTGTGCTTTCGCTGCAAAATAACTACAGCATGGGCAGATACTGCCATAGAGTCACCGACTCGTAGAATGATTCAGGTTGCAAAAGACCTTTCAGATCATCGAGTCCAACCCTTAACCTAGCACTGCCAAGTCCACCACTAAACCGCATCCCTACATGCCACATCTAGACGTCTTTTAAATACCTCTAGGGAGAGTGACTCGACCTCTTCCCTGGGCAGCCTCTTCCAATGCCTGACAACCCTTTGCGTGAAGAAATTTGTCCCGATATCCAATCTAAACCTCCCCTGGCGCAACTTGAGGCTGTTTCCTCTTTGCCCCATTGCTCGGTCCTCGCGAGAAGAGACTTGACACCCACCTCGCTACAACCTCCTTTCAGGTCGTTGTAGAGAGGAGTGATAAGGTCCCCCCGAGCCTCCTTTTCTCCAGGCTAAACCACCCCAGTTCCCTCAGCCGCTCCTCACAGGACCTGTGCTCTAGACCCTTCACCGGCTTCATTGCCCTTCCCTGGACGCACTCCAGCACCTCAAGGTCTTTCTTGTAGTCAGGGGCCCAAAACTCAACACGGTATTTGAGGTGCGGCCTCACCAGTGCCGAGTACAGGCCGATGGTCACATCCCTCATCCTGCTGGCCAACGTTACACATTACGCCACAGGTATCTGCTCTTGTTCTTGGTGACCGTGTACTGGAAGCTCTAACAGTCAACCTATATGTGGCCACATTCCACCAGATAACAGCTTTAGATGTGTTTCCTGCTGCACGCCCTTGCTGGGGATTAGCGGTAGCTACATACTTCACATTGCCTTTAACTGCCCCTTAAATGGAGTCAAGTCAATTCGTTACACATTGTTTTCTCTTTTGGAAAAGCTTTTGAAAAAACGATTCCAAGTCTCTGCACAACCTGCAACTAGGCAGGGAACCCACAGTGCGTCGCTCGCCCAGCCTTCCTCTCCGTTCCTCAACTTGCGTCACGGTCCTCATGTCCAGGAGAATGTGAATTCTGACCTGAGCTCCCTGGATCAGGAAATAAAGGTAAGACATGAGTGCTGTAGGATGTGGCTTCCTATGATGTTACCTGTTTTTATTTTTCTTGAGGATGGTGTGGGGCATCTTTTGACATACTCTTTTCCCCACTATGGATTCTGTTGATTTTGTATTTAGCATTTACTCCAAGCTGCTTTCACCTAACTCGGACTTGCGATTGGCAATCGCTGGGGAAGCAATGCAGGTGGCGCAGGGGCTGAAACCTGTTCTCTAAAAAACAGCCTGCAGCTACTGCATGTCACACGCGAAGGGCTTTATATGCAGTAAACACTGCTTAGGATTCCCTTCCTGGGTGGCTGAAGTGCTGTGTACACAGCACTTGCTCAACATCCCCTTTTGCAGACTGGTGGCCTTAGCTCACACCGTGGCAAAACAGACGGGACAGCTTAGGCCACGCGAATCACACAGCTCTACAACTGCACGCTCACACAGCTAGAGCTAAACTAAAACACACACAAAAACTGCGTGGCAAACCAGCTTCTCTTCCTTCATGGTAACGCTTCTGTACATCTTCCAGGTGCTGGATAATCTTGGCAAAGTGTTACAGACAGATTCGCTTACCGAGATCCAAAAATGGTTCACAAGGGCAAGTCACAGAGGTAACAAACATACGCATCCACATCCCTTCTTGAAAAGCACGCTCTCTCGCATATCCACATAAAATCCTAAAATTCTCATAGACCTGAACTGAGTGGGACTGCTGAGGCGGAAGGAATAGGATCCAGGGAAGTGCGTGCCTGGCCCCGTTGTGGCTGTGCTGAGCAGTGAGGTGACAGTACGCAGAAATCAGTCACTCAGGCCTCAGCGCACTCGGGTTTGGTGCACGGTGCAAAATCGTGCTCTCCCAGTGGAGCTCTGAGCTGCTGTGGGCCGGGGAAAGGCAGAAAGCAAATGAAATGTGGCTAAGGGAACTCCTAAATTCACCCCTAAACACCCAGATCAGCAAGTGGGAACTTCAGTCAAATTTCTGCTACCTTCAATTGCAGAGAAAGAATTTGTGTCCAGTGTGATTTACTCAGAACTGACTGGCAAAGGTGTGCTGAACTGCGAGGAAGGGGCGGCAGACAACATGAATAACCAGAGCCTGCTAAAGCCTCACCCTCCCCCTCGGAGAGGTCCAGGAGGGGACATGAATTGGTCCAGGTAAAACCTGCAGTGAAGTTGCTGGGATTAGGCATAAACTAAACCTCCTAACCAGAAACCCTTGTTTTCTCCTCCCGTGAAAAACGCGACTTTGCAATTAAAGTTTATCATGCACACTTTGAACCAAAAATGGTCCGAACTACAAACAACTCTTTGATACAAATTTAGTTATTACAGGAACAGCACAAAGCTTTAGAAACCGCTCTGGGAAAAAATAAAAACTGTATATTGCAGTGCACGGTTTTTACTAGTTATAAAGGTAGATGTTCTTTCTTTCTTATTCAGGCCTTCAACTAAAGAATCAGAAGCAAGGCAAAACATGAAACAGGGTAAGTAACGGAAATGATAAACGTTAAGACACCATGTGTGTAGGATGCTACTCACCGAACAGCACAGGGATTGTGAATGTTCAGAAGCTCTCACTTTTGTTTTTGCAGCAGGACCCAAATTCTGTGACAGTATGAGCAATGAAACCCAAAACCCGAATTTAAGGCCTCTAAGAGCTAGATACCCAAGAACCCCTAATTCTCAGACCCATTCAACCCATTTCTCTGGATACAACATGCATGTAAATCTTCTAACTGGTGCCATTCAGAAAGACAGCAGGGCGAGGGACATGTGTACAACTGCATCTGCCTCTTGCTAGAAAGAACATAGCAGCAAGAGGTGCTGAGTTCATGTCTTCCCTGTAATCTCCTCCTGTAAGTTACACACAACCTGGGGGAGAGTAATCTTCAGTAAGACCAAGAATGAAGAAGAAGAAACTGCCAAAGCAAAAACCTCTCCTGTTCCAAGTGGTGTCCAGGGAGGCTTCTTTGCTAAAGAGTGCATGTGCTGCTGTACTCTCGGCTGCACATGGAACAAAACCCAAGCAGTCTAACAAAATCCTAAGCCTAGCCTGATAAGATGCAGCTTGCTTTTTCAAAATCTTTTCCAGAAAGGGAAAAGGAACGTCTTTTATTCCCAAGGCTGAGAAACAGAGGTCCAGCACGAGCAGACACACTGTTCCCAGGGAAGAACTGCGGCCAAGAAAGCACCACGGAAACACCACACCGTCCTGCCTTCCCACTCCAGCAGAAGTCTCATCTGCAGCAAGCCACCCCCAGACAACAGATACCTCCCTTCCAGGGGAGGCCTCCTCTTAAGAGCCACTGAAGTTGCCTTCACATAGAGAAATACGTAATCTTAGCACCTGCATTATAAAGATAGCTGTTCAGACTCCCTGTTAAAATAAATCTGTGTTCATTCTATTTAGTCCTCAAGTGATTCAATCAAACCATGCTGCACAGGTACATGACATGTGAGCTAAATGAACAAAAGGAGAGAGGCAACACTTTCTGGCATCACAGTTGTTTTTCTTCACGACTCAGCCAGGCCTGCACAAAGAGCTCTTGTGGGCAGACTTGACTCTACAGTCACAGACATACTGGGGTAAGAAGCGGGGCACACACACATCATCTGCAGAGGTGCATGTCATGCACTGGGGAAAAAAAAAGACCCTGGATTTTCAAAATCTGGCCAGCAGAGTGACTGCAGGTGTCTGCCTCACAGCAAGCTGTAACTTGCGTCCATCGCTCTCTGGTTATTAGCAGAGAGCCATCACAAATTTCAGTATCCAATGGGATGGGGGGACACCATTAGAAGCACCATGCGAACCTCAAGCCGTTGGAATAGAGGCCGACGAGAACAGAAATGTATCGAGACCTTTTTCAGGCCTTGAGACTGAACTGGGAAAGCAGAAGAACTGGGGTTTATCTCTTTTAAAAACAGCCCCCTGTCAATTTATTCTGCCAAAACCAAAGGAAGGTGAGAAATCGACCCTACTTGCCTGTATTTTCCACAGCAAGAGTATTCAGTGCAGACGTGCTCACTCAAAACTGCTGGCTGTTTGAGGGGGAAGGAGGGAAATTCTGCTAGCACAGCCTTAAGGAGCGAGGCGCTTAGCTCAGAGCAGAGCTCAGTGTACTCTTCTCAAGAGCCCCTGCCTTCCCTGCAAATCAGAGCTACTGTAGGAGCCACTACCACCTCCATGCTGGTTTCCCGCTGCCCAAGGGGAGTATGCTAAGACCTGGGGGACAATCTCAGCATTGCTTTCTCTTGGTGCAAGAGTACGAGCCTGCAGGCCACGGTGAATGGGAGCAGAGCTTCCAGCAGGAGAGGAGCTGGCAGTGCTTGGAACTTCCCCACTGTCTCCAGTGTAAAACCCTACAAAGTCAGCTGGAACCCAAACTGGAAGCTGAGTGAACTGGAAACCAAACAGCAGGGTTGAGTGACCACACAATGACTGAGCTGTGGTAGTGACTTACTGAATGGGCCAGATACTTGACCACGTGCTTTTGGGCCATCCTCAGATTGCCTTCATTCCATACAAATCTCTGTCCTGAGTGTTTCTGATCAGCTGCCTCTCAGCCTCATGCTGCAGTAGCTCAGCCTGAAAAACGTGATCACATCTCAAAGGCTCACTACTGAACAGCATCCAAATGAAAGCAACCACGTTAACACAGTCTTTCAACAGCATGCTTCCATTTCCTCCATGAAGCTGACACGTTACTGAGCAAACGCCTTACAGCCAGAAGGGTGATAGTTTGCAAGGACAGTTACAATCAATAGCATCTTCTCAGACACTTCCCTTTCCAAAGCATCTGTTACTGTACTTGATAGATGACTGAAAACAAAGCTCCCTCAGGGGCACCTCACCCATCCTCGTAGTAAAGGAAGAACAAGGTCATGTTCAGTGTGTGAATCCCAAGATCAGAACCAAAGTCGTTTACGCTGGGAAGAGTCTCAGGTACGTAGTAAGCTGCCGATCCAGCCTGAACTTTGCCATTCCCCAATACACATGCTGCCCGGTCAAGTTCTTACCCTAGGCTTAAGTGGTGCATGTGTCCTCCAACACCTTCCTTGAGCCCACCTGCCTGCTTTATCAGAGGCCTGGATTCTCTGGCAGGAGAAGCTGAAGCAGATTCTTACAATCACGTCAGGGTGCAGCAGGGATGGAGAAACTCTTAGGACTACTCCAGTGAGGCAGCTGCATTTCTGTGTCCTCTAATAAAATGACATGCCCCATCTTCTGAACTATCACTTGTCCCTACCCTCTGTCTGCTGTTACTGGAAGGTTTGGGTAGTACACCAATTTAAATGGTCATACATCCACGTCAGATATTTCTAAATGCTTCCTGAAATGTTCAGGTCGCAAACCAATATTCCCCTGTCACTGCAGATCTGGCGCATTCACCAGATACGCAAAATCTTTGCACTGGGCAGGGAACACAGAAATAACTACGAGTTACACAATTTATCACGATAACTTAATATAGGCGAGCCTTCAGAAAAAAACAGAGAGCTGAGCTCAGGTAGCTGTGCCACCATTTAAAACGATTTCATTAAGCAGCTCAGAAAAAGAATAAAATGCAGTAGAATAACACGGACTATTATCAACCCTATAACTTACTCACTGTAGGTCAATATAATGGCAACTTAGTTCTATCTGACAACGGAAGGAAGCCAGGGGAAACAAACTTAACAGTGTCCTCCAAAGAAAAGAAATCACATCAGACGCCTGGACTGAGCAATTTAATCGGGGTGAACTGTCTTCCCCAACCCTCCCCCCAATAGTTTTACACTGAACGACAGAAAAAAAAAAAAAAAAAGAAAAAACAGATATTCCCATCATCAAGATGGGATGCAGGCTGCCTAGAGGTCCCTCACTACAACTGAACAAATTTGAAAGCCACCCTCACACTCCCAGGATGTCTCACAAATCCCACGATACGGATTTCTGGTCACTTGACTGTTTCCAAACGGCTGCCCATTGCTGCAGAGGTAGCAGGTACTGCTTAGGAAGTCCATGCCCTTCTCCACAGAGGCAGCCAGGGACACCCGGGGGTTAAAAGAAAAAGGACACAGAAGGTGAAATACACCAGAGCATGTATTCCAGCATCAGAGTGAAACACAGCACAAGACCAAGACCACTTGGGATGCTTTTCCCAGGGATGTCAGCAAATGGCCATCCTACCAGCCTCCACTTTCACACTGCAAAAAGACGCTCAAGAGACAGGAGGACTGAGGACTGCCTTCCTGGTCTGCCGTGACGAGCTGTGGCACCATGGCAGGGACTGGAAGTATCACAAATCGCACGAGCCCTCCTTCCTTGCACAAGCTACTCTCTCAGACTCGCCCACAAACAGGTTCCAGTGCCTCGCGCTTGATCTGATGCCGGGGAGATTTTCATGTGCTCCAAACAATTCAGCCGCTGTCATCAATAACTTTACAGTGAACTCATTGCAAGAACAGCCCTTCAGGGCTTCTGGAACCGTCACTTCTCCCTGAGGACTTCCGCACAGCTCCAGCCTGCTGCCTGAAAGCGGATCACCATTTTACTCCAGTATGATCGTGCCTAGTGCTGGACATTCCACCAATGAACAGCCAAGCAGGTAAAGCATTTAGAGAAGAGTGAGGAGTCTCACTCGTACGAGTCCAGGTCCGCCAAGAACAGCCTTTTCTACACGGCTGCAGAACTGTAGGCTATTGAAAGGCTGAGGACGACAGCAGTAGTTAGAGGGCTGTGCCCGTCGAAAGCCCAGTCTCCTCTTACTTACTGCTCCATCTCACCAGTTACCACATCTCGAGGACAGCAACCTGTAGAGACAGCTTAGGACAACAGGCATGAACTTCAGCCTCGTGTGACCCGATTCGGTTAGCACAAACAGAGAAAAGGTAAACAGCAGCAATGCCAGCTACTGGCTAAGGCACCCGTGAGGACAGGAGGACCTGGTGATTGAGACAAGCAACACATGAAAACAGGCAACAGCTAGTTACCAAGCTGCTGTGATGTTGCGGAGCTAGCACTAGGAGCCTTGCAAGAGCAACATACCCGACCATCTTTTTCTTCTATTTCTCCATAGACAGGTAAGCTTCAGGATTGCAACAGCTTGATTTAAAAACAAAAACATTCATGCACATGGGGGGGTGTGTTTATCTAATTTCACTGGGTAAAGATGCACAACAGGCTGTGTCTTAAGCCGCAAAACAATTCCAAAAGGTGCTTTTGGACCCTTGCAGAACTTCTCCGAAGTCCCCAGTGCAACCTGCTCTCGCACTCTCAAGCCTGAGTAAATGAGGCATGTGTATGAAATGGTCTTAAGAAAACCTCAGAGAGACTGAAGAGTCTCTCTAGAGAGAGGAGGTTTAATAGGTGCTATGTGCATTAACACGCAGAACCTCAGCGGCAAAGACGTTAACTCCTTGTTATTTCACTGCATTTCTATCAGAGAACCGGTGTAATACGTGGCGGGTATACTTACGCTGCACTTTTTGTTACTGAAAGGAAAACAGCAATGCTTGTATGAAAAAGCTGATCTAGCTGCTGGAACAAAAGCAATCGCATTTTTGTAAAGCCTAACAAGAAAACCCATATTACTTGAGCAACAAGCCCCAATCCACACTTTTAACAGAAGAACCTTTTCTATGGTTCTTTAAAAAGTAGAGAGAGAAGCGCAGTGAGTGGATCAAATCACAACCAGTTGGTTGCCAACTGGGTGCTTCGGGATTCTCCTCCTGGTTGCAAAGGAAGACGATTTTTGTGCCTGCCATTTCCACATCAGCATGACCCATCTGTTCTACCTTCATCTTGAGGACCACAGGGACCTGTCGGGATCCCACTTCTAGTCTCTGCTTGAATGCAGTAACAGCAGAGGGAGGAATAAAAACGCATACAAGCCAAGTCATACTTGGATCAGCCCTCCGATTCCAGCTCAGCAGAGAGGAACAGTTACGATGACGTGTCCTTGCGTTCTTCAGCCAACCCGTGTGAAAGCTGCACTTGCTCAGAAGCTGCAGCTACCTGACTAGTCCCTACAGAAGAAAGTGATGGCGCAGGCTCACAGGGGTGAAGTGAAGCCACACTTCCAAGGTGTCCATTTCAGTACTCTACAAAAGCACTTAAGTGAGTTAGAAATAAGTTGAATCAGAACATCCAGCCAAGATGGAGACTATGACTTTTTTTTTCTAAGGAAAAATATTTGACAGATAATACAATACATACAGGATCATGTGATAAAACAGGTACACTGAAACTGAATAAGTGACTTGTAAGAAAGAGTTCATGTCTCCTGGTAGTGTTCTGAGGCTGTGTGAAAAATCTGCCTAAGAGGATGAAGGAGTAATCAAAAGTGACTGTGTCACCTCAACTCACCATGCACCACCTGCCAAGCAAGGCACACAATCTGCTCTTGTGCAGACATCCATCCCACCCAAGCTGAAGCATAAAGCATTGGCTTAATCCCACACTTGTATTTCATCTATTGACCCCAGCTAACTAAACACAGTACAGAAATCAGCGTGGCTCAGCTGAGAAAGGCAGTTCAGTTGCTTGTGATTGTCTGTTGAGATGCTCAGGAAAATTAGAATTTTTGTTTGAGCGTTCATGCACGCTTTGCAACAGCACTAGCAGTAGCAGGTTTTGAGGTCACAGGAACGCTTGTCTTGCACTGCTATTAAGAAACCGTAGAGCAGAAATGGAGAAAAATGCATCCATTAAAATAGTAACTACAAATGCTCTTGGGTAATGCATCCAATGTGGTACGTATAAAAAATAAAATTGAAAAGATAACAAAATTAAATAGCTTCCTTGGGAAACAAAATAAATTCTGCACTTGCCACTAATTTATTTTTTTTAAAAAGCTATTAATATGGAAGTTTCAGGGTAAAAACTACATTTATCTTTACCCTTAATGTCCAGAAACAGCTCTGGGCCAACTATGGAACTACCGAGCATTGAGACAATTCAGCATCACAAGGGCAGCAGATGGTCTTTGCAGCGTAACTACTTCACATCCCAGCTTTACCCCATGAACTGTGTGCCTCGTCTTTCCCATTTTCTCATTCTGAAGCCTAGTTGCTGTCCGAGTCATTGTGTTCATCTTCTTTTCCAGATAGAGCATGTTCGGACAAACCCTTGGCTTCTCCCAAAGGAACAGCCCCTTTCCGCTGTGGCAAGACACTGAAAAAGGCCTCCTTCCAGTCTCTCTTCTCCAGGTATGCAAGGATGATTTCAAACACTGCAACATCAAGAAAGACCATCAGCTCTTTTACAGGCAGATAAGTGAACTGCTGACAGGAACACACCCCCAAATCCATCTTTACAGAGGTTTACATGCATTTAGTTGGGGCATCTTCAGAGTAAGGCTGAAGAAGTACAGGCAAAAGCAGACAAGGCAATTCTGCCACTGCTGTGGTCTAAAGCCAAGCACGCTTGGAGTCTCCAGTTGGAAGGCAAACTCGCTCTTCTCAGTTACCACATCAGTGCTTTTCTGCAGTGCCTCCAGTTGGAATTGATTCCTCCCGGGGCGGAGACAAATGTCCCCCCAGTACTTCAGGTCTCACCAGTGCCTTCTCTACAGGCACCAGTGCTTTCCCATGTTTGACAGGAATACTGCTGTGGATGCACTTTAACAATGCCTCGGTTCCCGCCCTGACGTATGGACAACGCAAAGCCTTCCTAAAACCTGCTATAGTTAGCGCTGTCTTTAATTTCCATCTGAGCTTATGGCAAAAATCCTTATTAGTCTCCAGTTCTGTGACCCTTTCTGGCTGTTTCGATTATGCTAACCATACAGTCACCCTTCTTCTCCTGTTTCGGCTCCCAAAACGTCCCCTCATTGACAATAGCTCCAAATGGCATTCTATGCAAAATTCACAGGCAAATCCCTATTTAGAAAAATCCCAGCCTATCCATAAACCCTCTCAACACAGACTGTGGCTCAGCAGCAGCAGGAAAGGCAGGAGGAGGCCCCATGGCTGGTAAGACAGACTTGGGTGACAAATCTGGGACAGAGGGCTGGCTCCTCAAGCCTAGGGCTACCGGAATGGTGCTAACACCACCGGAGAATACTGCCTGCAAAGAATGCACCCAGCACAAGCGTTCTCGATGCCAAGCGACAGCTTATGAGAAAGGGTCAAAGGAGCTGTGGAGGGAAAAAAACCTTACAGAGAGCTAGGCAGGCGTTCGGAAAGCGAGGAGCAGCACGGACCTCATACTCACTGAGAGTCAAGTTACAGAAAAGCGTCTCATTTACTAGAGGCTTCCTGGATCCAGGCTTACTGCACAGCCAGCTGCTCTGTGTGACACCAATATTGAAGAGTTGGCCAGTTTACTAAGCAGGTTATTCACCTGAACCATACTCTGAAGGTATGAGCTCTCAAAGGACTATAGTAATATCATTGTAAGTTACAGTGGAAACCATCTGTGGCAAAAATGCTGGCTTAAGAGACAAGATTTGGAGGGGGGAGGGGCTAAAACCGGGCTCACTAGAGATGAACCTAGGGGTGGCCCAGCTCAGGTGCATCTACACCAATGCACACAGCATGGGCACCAAACAGGAGGAGCTAGAAGCCATTGTGCAGCGGGACAGCTATGATGTAGTTGCCATCACAGAAACATGGTGGGATGCTTCTCATGACTGGAGTGTTGCAATGGATGGCTATAAGCTCTTCCGAAGGGATAGGCAGGGAAGGAGAGGCGGTGGGGTGGCTCTGTATGTTAGGGAGTGTTTTGATTGCATAGAAATCAAAGATTGTGAAGACCAAGTAGAGTGCTTATGGGTAAGGATGAGGGGGAAGGCCAATGAGGCAGATATCCTGCTGGGAGTCTGTTACAGACGACCCAACCAGGATGAAGAGACAGATGAGACATTCTATAAGCGACTGGCAGAAGTCTCGCATTCGCTGGCCCTTGTTCTTGTGGGGGACTTCCACCTACCCCTACCGGACATCTGCTGGAAGTATAACACGGCAGAGAGGAAACAATCTGGGAGGTTCCTGGAGTGTGTGAAGGATAACTTCCTGACACAGCTGGTGAGTGAGCCCACCAGGGGAGGTGCCTTGCTGGACCTGCTGTTTACAAACAGAGAAGGACTGGTGAGAGATGTGGTGGTCGGAGGCCGTCTTGGGCTTAGCGACCACGACATGATAGAATTCTCAGCTGTGAGCGAAGTAAGGAGAGGGGTCAGCAAAACTGCTATCATGGACTTCCGGAGGGCAGACTTTGGCCTGTTCAGGTCACTGGTTGAGAGAGTCCCTTGGGAGACAGTCCTGAAGGACAAAGGGGTCCAGGAAGGCTGGACAGCCTTCAAGAAGGAAATCTTAAAGGCGCAGGAGCAGGCGGTCCCCATGTGCCATAAGAAGAGCTGGCAGGGAAGGCGACCGGCCTGGCTGAACAGGGAGATTTTGCTGGGACTCAGGGAAAAGAGGAGAGTTTATCACCTCTGGAAGAAGGGGCAGGCAACTCACGAAGAGTACAAGGATCTTGTTAGGTCAAGCAGGGACAAAATTAGAAAGGCAAAAGCCCAGCTAGAGCTCAGTCTGGCTACAGTCGTAAAGGATAACAAAAAATGTTTTTACAAATATATTAACAACAGAAAGAGAGGCAAGGAGAATCTCCATCCCTTAGTGGATATGGCGGGGAACATTGTCTCCAAGGACGAGGACAAGGCTGAGGTACTTAATGCCTTCTTTGCCTCAGTCTTTAATAGCCAGACCAGGTATCTGCAGGGTATTCAGCCCCCTGAGCTGGAAGACGGGGATGGAGAGCACAATATACTCCTCATAATCCAGGAGGAAGCAGTCAAGGACATGTTAAACCACCTGGACACCCACAAGTCTATGGGGCCTGACGGGATCTACCCGAGAGTACTGAGAGCTGGCGGAGGAGCTTGCCAAGCCACTCTCCATCATTTATCAGCAGTCCTGGTTAACAGGGGAGGTCCCAGAAGACTGGAGGCTTGCCAATGTGACGCCCGTCTACAAGAAAGGCCGGAAGGAGGATCCTGGGAACTACAGGCCTGTCAGCCTGACCTCTGTACCGGGGAAGATTATGGAGCGGTTGGTCTTGAGCGTGCTCACAGGGCATCTGCAGGACAACCAAGGGATCAGGCCCAGCCAGCATGGGTTCATGAAAGGCAGGTCCTGCTTGACCAGCCTGATCTCCTCCTATGACCAGGTGACCCGCCTAGTGGATGAGGGAAAGGCTGTGGATGTTGTCTACCTGGACTTTAGTAAAGCCTTTGACAGCATCTCCCACAGCATTCTCCTGGAGAAACTGGCAGCTCGTGGCTTAGACGGGTTTATTCTTCACTGGGTGAGGAACTGGCTGGATGGCCGAGCCCAGAGAGTTGTGGTGAACGGCGTTAAATCCGGCTGGCGGCCGGTCACAAGCGGTGTTCCCCAGGGCTCGGTTCTGGGGCCGGTCTTGTTCAATATCTTTATAGATGATCTGGATGAGGGAATCGAGTGCTCCCTCAGTAAGTTTGCAGATGACACCAAGTTGGGTGGGAGTGTTGATCTGCTGGAGGGTAGGAGGGCTCTGCAGCGGGATCTGGACAGGCTGGATCGATGGGCAGAGGCCAACTGTATGAGGTTTAATAAGGCCAAGTGCCGCGTCCTGCACTTCGGCCACAACAACCCCAGGCAACGCTACAGGCTTGGGGAGGAGTGGCTGGAGAGCAGCCCGGCGGAAAGGGACCTGGGGGTGCTGGTTGACAGCCGGCTGAACATGAGCCAGCAGTGTGCCCAGGTGGCCAAGAAAGTATCAGAAATAGTGTGGCCAGCAGGAGTAGGGAAGTGATTGCGCCCCTGTACTCGGCACTGGTGAGGCCGCACCTTGAACACTGTGTTCAGTTTTGGGCCTCTCACTACAAGAAGGATGTTGAGGTGCTGGAGCGTGTCCAGAGAAGGGCAACGAAGCTGGTGAGGGGGCTGGAGCACAAGTCTTATAAGGAGCGGCTAAGGGAACTGGGGTTGTTTAGTCTGGAGAAGAGGAGGCTGAGGGGAGACCTTATCGCTCTCTACAACTACCTGAAAGGGGGTTGTGGCGACGAGGGTGTTGGCCTCTTCTCCCAAGTAACTAGTGATACGACAAGAGGAAACAGCCTCAAGTTGCACCAGGGGAGGTTTAGATTGGATATTAGGAAAAATTTCTTCACTGAGAGGGTGGTCACACATTGGAACAGGCTGCCCAGGGAGGTGGTGGAGTCGCCATCTCTGGAAGTGTTCAAAAAACGTGTGGATGTGGCACTTCAGGACATGGTTTAGGGGACATGGTGGCGCTGGATTAATGGTTGGACTTGATGATCTTGAAGGTCCTTTCCAACCTAGTGATTCTGTGATTCTGTGAAGAGTGTAAGGAGCACGTTTCTTCTCCTTTGCTTTGGAACTTCCTTTGTCTGCATAGCAAAAACAGAACTGATGGAGAGAGTGGCTTCCACAGGAGAACAGAGGTGTCTATGATGGACTGCAATAGCAACAAAAATACTATGCAAGGACAGAAGAAGGGAGTGGAAACAGTCAGTAGACACCACTGCAGACTGGAAGGGAGCAATAGAGGCCTCTAACATACATTACAAAGGATTAGCATTGGGACACAAACCTCAACAGACGGAAAAAAAACCTCTCTCAGCTACACTTGCAGTGATGTTTTGCACACAGTGTTTTACATGGACCTCAGATCTTTCAAGTTTTAAAATTCCAGATCGAGTATAACAAAAAACAGCATCACCATATGGCTTGTCAGTTTTCTAGCATCACATACTTCACACACATGTGCGTTCCTCATGCCACTGTAACATGGCAACGCAGGTACTGATCTGCCTGTGGACGTATATGGAGACTCGATCCCAAGGGAGAAAGGTTGTAAGTAACTCAGTAAAAAGCAACAAGAGAATTCTGCCGTTAACGATGCCATCCATCTCCCACCACCAGACCCCCATTTAACTAACGCGCTTCAAAGGCTGGCAAGGCAGTTCAGGAAGAGTTTCTTCTTCTACAGGACTTTCCAAATCCACACCTCTCACAAGTAGTTCCATGGGGACCAGGCAGGTCCCACAGTCTCATCTGGTGAGCCCCACACTGTGCTCTGCTAGCTTCAACTTCTGCACCGAGGGTGGGAACCCAGAGGCCAGAATAACCACATCAAAACAGAAAGGGTGGGCAATTACACAGTTACACAAAGCAGTGAGGTGGATGCACTCAAGGCAAAAGACAAAAACCTCAGTGCAAATCTCCTTCTCCCCTACACAAAATTCAGTTGTGCATGTCTCCTCCAACACCTTCCTTGAGCCCACCTGCCTGCTTTATCAGAGGCCTGGATTCTCTAGCAGGACAAGCTGAAGCAGATTCTTACAATCACGTCAGTTTCCATTTTCAGCCTGAAGGTTTCACTTTCTGCCATATCCCCTTCGTATTTCCCACTTCTGAGACTTTCTTTTCAGGCTCGTCAAGGCATACCTTCTTTATTGCCTTTCTAATGCTTTCTTAGACAGGTGTAAAGATCTCCATGTGCGTTCTGCTGTTCAGCAGCTGCTCAGGATTGCTGAATAATAGTTCTGGCAGCACCCAAAACTTGACAAGACTTCACAGTGATGAACACACAGAGCTTTCCTAAGCAGATCAGTGATGCCTGATGGCAGCGCACAGCGATCACGTTCTGCTAGAACTTCTGTGCAGCTTTTCCCTTGCATGTTCTGTTCTCTATGTCCAGGGTGGCCAGGGAAAAAATGGACTTAAATTGAAACCTGGAAGATTCAAATTACACTTCAGGACAAAATTCTCCCTGGCCCCGGAGAGCAAAGAGGGTGGATTCCTTGGAGGTGGCGCGGCGCCATCATCTTGGAGGTCTGTAAGCCCTGGTTAGACAAGCAAGCCAGAGCTGATCTTCCCTGGGGACAGGCAGGGTGAAGCAGAGAACTTCCCTGCCTCTTCTTCCACAGTTTCGTTAACTTTGTGCAGCAGAAGCTGGGATTCAAAGAAGGATCCTTCTCAAAGAGGAATGCCTGAGAGCACTGCATGGAAATATTTATTTCTGTTATCAGAAAGTAATTCCTGGTCTTTTCCCATTACAAAACAGTACAGCGATTCATCTCTGCTTCCAGCGCAATGCTTCAGTGGCCACACCTGAGATAGGCAAGTGTGTCCACCTTGAAAATCTTGAGACCAAGACAGCCAGGCCTGCAGATTGCAGGCAAGGAACAGATTTCGTAAACAATGTGCCACAAGCTAGAACACCAGAGTGCCAACCAGTGCTACACCTTGCACACAAGATGTAAATCCAAAACGTGAAAAAATTAAAAGTACGCTTGGTGACTCCACAGCCAGCGGCATGTGCTGCCTGTAGAACCCTGTTGGCTTTCCGTTTCAGTCCCACCTCACCTCTTCTGTGCGCATCACCGTACAAGGGCAGGTGGAGGAAGCTTGATGCCCACCACCAGCATAACTTTGGATCAAAATTGCAATTACAGTTGCAGTTAGGTATCGGTAAGATAAACAGGTGGAAAGAAAAAGCTCTGAGAAAGAAAGCAATGTACTGCCTGATTTTAGCCTGAAGTCAGAACCAAGAGGGGCACTGAACCGAACCACTGAATAAATGTTCCTACTTGTTCAATAATCGTACCTGCATTATTGAACATCATAACTCCACTCTTGAAAGGAGTGATAAAATCATGGAATTCAACCAGGAGGAAGCAGGTTCCCAGTCGTTAGTAGGCACTGATAATAACAGCCTTTCAATGTCTTCAACTGGCAGTTCATGAAACGATCCAGACCTTGAAACGTTACAGCAGCCCTTCCCTTCACACCCTAGAGATATCTGAACATAGAAAGACCACAGACATTTCTCACATTGGCTCTTAGCCACCATTTGCTTGTTTTGTCATTGTTTACTCACAGTTGCAGTTTATTTTCCCAGGCTGTTCTCCTTCCAAACTGATTTTAGCTAGCAGATCAAAAACAGAGATGGTATTTCTTTTACCCGAAGAACATCTGCACTGAGAATGTTACCCTTGTATCTCCACAATATGATCCTGAATGCTCCTTTCTGCAGCACCATAGGGCTGGAGATGGAAATTACAGGAATGGGGACAGCAAAGTGGTTCACAGCTTTACTTTACTGTAGATCTTTGTGTAGGTCACAATCCGCTGAATTGTGTCAGAAATCGCACAGAACTGCTACCAGGACCGTAGCTAAAGCTGCTTACTCTGTAATCTATTTTCTTCAATCAGAAAGTCGGATGCCACTTTGGAACAGAGACTGTGTCTCTCCAGCTTTGACTAGGCGGCTTTCAGAAGCACCTTCCACAGACACTGAGATACGCCCTCCTGAGAACTACTGCTTTAAAGAAACATTAACAAATTTTGAAACCAAAGGCACCTGTCGGAATCACCCACCAACCCAGACTTCTTTCGACGGGCTTTCACCAAGACTTTCATCAGTAACTCCCAAAGCATTTCCAGCCAGCCTTTTAGTTAAAGGTTTCGGTTGCTGTTTGATGCAAACTTGAAACAAATGTGTGATGCTCTGCTGTATCGGCCCCTATCTGTCTCAACTGCTGAGTTCTCGCCGGATGCAAGAGCTAATGAACCTTTAAAACTTCACTGTCCAGCTCAGTTTTACACTTCTACTGAACGTCTTAGCTGTTTTCCTACACAGATGGGCACTGCATAACTTCTTGGATCGGATATTCTGCACACGCAAACCCCCAAATCTAGTTCCGGGTTTTCCCTAGGTATCCACCTCGCATATGTGCCAAACCTTTCTCGTTTTGCGCGAGACTTGGGCTTTTGAAAAGAGGACTTCACGTTGAGCCCTTGGACTCCCGGAGAGCAGTCCGAGGTAAAGATGGTGTAGATAACTGATGTGAAGAGACAGAGAAGAATAAGTTTCTAGAGTAACTTAAGATCCTCTGTGACATCTAAACTGGCGGAGACAGGCACAACTTCCACCTAAATTAACATTTGGAAAATGTTTTTCATAAGGCAACAGAATACATGTCCAGAAGAGGTATTCCTTTTAAAACTGAAAAAATCATCAAAAAAGTATTTCAATAGCACTATAGTGGAAAAGGTATGGATCAGCTCTGGGGAAAGCAAAGTGTGGAAAGCCAAAGTGCCAGAATTACTGGCAGATTCTGATCCCGTAATACTCCTTCATCTTTTCACCTTCCAGTGAAGTCGACAGGCTAGGGTGAACGAGGGAACTGTACTGAATCCAAACCTCACAGAATACAGAATTAACACTACTGCCCTTCACCTGACTGCATCCATTCCCCCCTTCTCCTTTTAGATATGTCATCATCTCTTTAACGTTTAACACATTTTCCGTTGTTGTCTTGCAGCATCAGCAGCAGTCATTACAGAATGACTGGAATCACAGAATTAGATTGAATTTCCCAGTCAATGAATCTATCCCTCTGCTTCGCAAAAACCAAAAGTTTTCCCAAATGATCGCTTTTATCAATTTGCCAAAGGAAGTTAAGCTCCTTGTACTGCATCGCAGGAAAGTGCCGTTCCAGAACCTCACTGTCACTTGCTATGTTTGGATAAAGACAATGCTGCACTATCAGAGATCTTAATGGCACCTCCCTTTTAACAAGCCCAGCTGGCTATTTGCTTAAGCTGCTCTTCTGGCAACTACTTCTTAATCCCAAGCAATCCTAAAAAGCTGCACGGTGCTGGAAAAACAAGGTTTGCAGCTTACACTCTGTTCTGTAGGCAGACAGTCGCAGTCCCCAGGCAGCCGTTTTGCTGTCACGGTTTCCTCAAAAATTAACTGAGCAGCAGTATGAAAGACTTCTACCTTGCAGTCCCTTCCACATCCTTGTGAGTTTCTCAAATTCTTCCCTCCAACAACGCCCTGCTGCGTCTTACATGTAGCAACGGACTCCTGAGGAAGTAGATCCACAATTTCATGCCACCCTTGTTGGTGTTATTTAAAAAGAATTGATAAAAGTGCTTTTACTAACAAAATACACATCTTAACACATGCCCCAGGGCTCCTGACACTTTGTCTCCCCATATGTGACACCTCACAATCAGCCTGTGTGCCTCATGCTACCTCTGTGCCTTCATGACAACAGCCTCTTGTCTACATAGGCCTTACAGCAAAGCAGATGGTAACAGGCTGGTTTGGGCTGCAGGATCAGAAGCCAGAAGCTGCAAGGGCCCTTTCTCAGAGCTTCTGCTCTGATATCATCTGTTGAAAAAGAACAGGGCAAATATGTAGCACTGCATAGTTCTACAGAACTTCATAGCTAGTTCTTACTAGCTCAGTAAGAAATCCCACTTTTGGAACTGTGATTAGGCACAGCCAAAATACGGAGACCTCTCAGGAACAACATGGATATGCAGCGTCCCCACTGTGGCCACTTGCATGACAGCGAAGCGCATTTATTGTCTTAAAGACTGTACCCGTTTGTTCGTTTGCACAGGGTTAAACAACGCTCCCGTTTGTGTTGTGAGAAGCAGCTTTTCAGGAGAACAACCACCTGCTGGCAAAACAAAAGCCATCCCCGAGCAAGAACAAGAACGTGTGCTGACTGGCAACGCCACGGGCAACACATCTGCCAACCGCTACCTTCCAAGGCTCGAGGCTTTCATGCGACGGGAGCGAGGAACTTCACGGCCCATGACACGTGAGTAGGGGCAGCAAACTCCTGTGTTATCCAGCAGCAGAAGAGGAACCCAAGCTGTTTAAGCCAGGGCGCTGCGTCATCAGTGCTCAGGTCCACGTAAAGGGAACCCAGGGCAATGATCATACATTTAAAAGGCAACTATTTCTTCCCCGATATGTTAGTCACCACATCGCAAAAGGTTTCTCCTTGCTATTTACACTTGCATCTTTACAGCTTTTAGAGATTATACGCTCACTAGACACCCAAGAGCTCCACATTTGGCAGCAATTATTGCCTCTGTGAGCAATATTCTGCAGCGGTAGTTACGCAGCACCATAAGCAGACATCTATGAAATACGCTTTCCAGGGTTTTCCCCAGCTTTGTTAGGCATCCCAGCTAACAACTGCATTAATGTGCTAGGTGAGGTAGTAAAAGCAAACAAAAAAGGAAGGAAATACACCCCCTCACAGATATCTAAAGGATGCCTTGTGCATTTTTGTAATTGAAAATGGCTCCCCTGGACAGAACACAACGCGACTCCTATGGCCTTTATATTTCAACTTGAGAAAACGCTCTGCCTCTTCATTTCCAGGAGGACGTACAGAGGTTCCTGGAAGGGCTCAGAATATCCCTACTCCACATGAGACTCCTGGATTCGATATTCTGCACATGCAAATCCCCAAGTCTAGTTCCGGGTTTTCCCTAGGTATCCACCTCGCCTATGAGTCAAACCTTTCTTGCTTTCTGCGAGACTGAGGCATTTGAAAAGAGGACTTCACGTTGAGCCCTTGGACTCCTGGAGAGCAGTCCAAGGTACACAGATAACTGATGTGAAGAGACAGAGAAGAGTAAGTTTCTAGAGTAACTTAAGATCCTCCATGACATCTAAACTGGTGGAGACAGGCACAATTTCAACCTCAATTAACATTTGGGAAATGTTTTTCATAAGGCAACAAAATACATGTCCAAACAAGCTATTCCTTTTAAAACTGAAAAATCATCTTAGTATTTTCATAGCACTACAGTGGAAGAAATATGCTTCCATGGCAGCACACAGCTCCGGGGCGTCACAAAGAACAGCAGCAGTTCTAGAATCTTCCTGCATCACCAGCCCTGCGCCTGCCACAGCTGCTGGGCAGAGCAGACGAGCCAGGCTGCTGCTCACTCAGCTGAAGACCCCGACCCAAGGAAAGACGTGAAGCCCTGCTACAGGGTGAACGCTACCTGCTGGAGCTGGGAAAAAGGTGCCACCAACCTGCTATCCTGCTGAGAAGGAGGTCCTCTGCAGCGCTGCTTCTCAGGTAGTCAGACCTCGCTGTCCATTACAGCACCACTTACACGCTTTCCACGTATTGGCTGAGAACTGGGGAAAAAGCAGTAAACAGCATGTCACATTTTTCTCGAGAGCCCGTTAACATAGTGAGGCATAAGACTACTCTACATTAAACTGCTATACGCACCCTTCGTGAGGAAATGGGAAGCCTTTGAGTATTGTTTAGTACTGCATTTTGGGTATGATTGCATTCACAGCATTAAGATGACTGTGCTGGCTGGTAACGTGGTTCTGTCAAATGTCCAATCGTTCATGCTATCGCTGCATTTAATTTTAGAATACTTTATGTTAAGTACGACAGTTGAAAAATCACGAGGCTTTGGAAAAGCTAGTCTCCCAGTTAACGTTATCTTTTTGGAATCAAAGTTCTAAAAGTTGGCTGAGAAATACAAATGCAATCACGATCTTGCACAAAGTAGCCATTTTCTTTTAATTTCTTCAACCAACTCACTACAATCAATACCAGAAGACAGGTATTTTTACTTTTTACATCAGGAGAGACGGGTATTTTAAATTTTTATTATACACTGGTAGGCAGGTGAAACTAGACACCCCATATGAAGAATTTCCTAAAAATAAAAATTAAAAAAAACCCTGTTACTATCTCCTTATACTATCTTATTCTTTCAATCTCATATCAACTTTTCTTCTGATCTGTTTTGGAATTTGATTGTGTTTAGAATAGATGAAGGCTAGGCTACACTCATTGTTTTTACAGCCTTTAAAGCAGCCTTGGGACAGGCAGATGTCTGACGACAACAATGCCAACACAATGTTTTGATCAACAGGCATTTAACATGGATATTAGGCCAAATGGAAGGCATGGTCTCTACTGTAATCACAGCAACACAGCAGGCAAAAGGAAGATGGTGCCTGACATTTGTAGTGAACGTACCAGGTTAGTGAGTGTAAAATGAGAACTCACTCACTCCTGCCCCATATTGCTTATAATTCACATCTGTACAAACAAAACAAAGCAAGAATTTGCTTTCCTGCAGTAGGGAATCAGAAATCAATTAATCTTTCATCTTGCTGTGCACACCAGTTGAACATCACTAAATGTGGTGAAAAAAACAAACTTAAAGTTTTTTAACTTTAAGTTAAAAAGTTCAGGGTCATCCTGTAGGTACACTATACGAGTCAGACTCAAAACGCTTCTTGAAAATACACAAAGAATCAAGTTCATTGGCTGCTTTGAATTCTCAATGCCGATTAGTCCGTCCTTCCATAGCTTTTATGCAAGCTCATCATTTCTATCCACTAAAATAAACATATTTCCTTTACAGTTTTGTTCTTAAAGTAACAAACAGTAACACAAACCCACAAAATAACTTCTTAAAAAAGAAAAAAAAAAAGAGAAGAAAACCTGAAAGAGCTTGACATCTCCTTTGCTATCATCACCTGACCCTGCACTTCACAACTAAGAAAGCAGTCCACTCCCCCTGCTTCAGTACACTCTGGTACTACAACAAGGTGCCTCCGATATGCACGGCGAGGAGCGGCTGAGTTCCAGAGCAGAAACCACAAAGAAATAAAAGTAGCCAGAAAGTGCCCACAAGCAGCGTTAGCTGCCCGAAGTAGCTACTTAGGAGTGGAGCAGTAGGTAGCTTGCTTCCACCCTCCTATGCTTACAGCTTCGCAATTGTATATGGAAGACATAAAAACAACAGGTAAAGAGATTGCAAGAAAGAGAGTTGATTGTTGTTTCTGCTACCTTTCTGTCACAAAATGTCACGTGTCAATTTGTGTTCTTTCCTTCAATTCCAGCGTTTGGCGTCAGGCAATTGGGGGAAGAGCCAACCTGCTCTGCAGGAAGACACTGCGCAAGAGAACAAGAAAGGTTACACAATGAATACCCATTTCAAGGCAGCGTTTGAACCTCGGTTCAACCACAACATGGGGAAGTACAACCAGCGTTACCCTCAGTCTAGCTGCTCAGGGAGAACGTACTACTTCTCCAGGAACATTCCCCATCCCAGGATGGTCTGTCATATACCAGGTAAGAATTGCTGAGAAACCACACAGTTAGCTCAGTAAGAAATCCCACTTTTGGACCTGTGATTAGGCACAGCCAAAATACGGAGACCTCTCAGGAACAACATGGATATGCAGCGTCCCCACTGTGGCCACTTGCATGACAGCGAAGCGCATTTATTGTCTTAAAGACTGTATCCGTTTGTTCGTTTGCACAGGGTTAAACAACGCTCCCGTTTGTGTTGTGAGAAGCAGCTTTTCAGGAGAACAACCACCTGCTGGCAAAACAAAAGCCATCCCCGAGCAAGAACAAGAACATGTGCTGACTGGCAACGCCACGGGCAACACATCTGCCAACCGCTACCTTCCAAGGCTCGAGGCTTTCATGCGACGGGAGCGAGGAACTTCACGGCCCATGACACGTGAGTAGGGGCAGCAAACTCCTGTGTTATCCAGCAGCAGAAGAGGAACCCAAGCTGTTTAAGCCAGGGCGCTGCGTCATCAGTGCTCAGGTCCACGTAAAGGGAACCCAGGGCAACGATCATACATTTAAAAGGCAACTATTTCTTCCCTCCTATGTGCGTTAGTCACCACATCACAAAAGGTTTCTCCTTGCTATTTACACTTGCATCTTTATAACTTTTAGAGATTATACACTCACTAGACACCTAATAGCTCCATATTTGGCAGCAGTTCTTGCCTCTGTGAGCAATATTCTGCAGCGGTAGTTACGCAGCACCATAAGCAGACATCTATGAAATACGCTTTCCAGGGTTTTCCCCAGCTTTGTTAGGCATTCCAGCTAACAACTGCATTAATGTACTAGGTGAGGTAGTAAAAGCAAACAAAAAAGGAAGGAAGTACACCCCCTCACAGATATCTAAAGGATGCCTTGTGCATTTTTGTAATTGAAAATGGCTCCCCTGGACAGAACACAACGCGACTCCTACGGCCTTTATATTTCAACTTGAGAAAACGCTCTGCCTCTTCATTTCCAGGAGGAAGTACAGAGGTTCCTGGAAGGATTCAGAATATCCCTACTCCACATGAAAAGGTAAGGGAAACAAACACAAGTTCTTTATTTCAGCACTCTCCTCCTCACTTCTGAGCACTGTAACCTGAATTGACAGTCTCAGGCTGCTAAGGACGACAGCACAGAACAGAAGGAGCGAGGGGAGAAGCCCATGTGTAGAATACAAGAGCTTGGAAGGGAGATGGTGTCAAGCAGGGTGATATCTAAGCTAGAACGGTATCACTTTCAGCTCTCTAATGTCACTGTGCTTTGTTAGCAAGAAAAGTGGTCAAACCAATGAATATGGGAATAAAACCCACTTTGTTTCAAACTGCTGGGGAACAAATGGTCACACTATACAACAAACAAGCACAGAGAAAAGCCTCCTCCCTTCCCAACACAGAGGATTCTTTAGATTAATTACTGCCAATGGTTTTACTTTTGCTGATACCGTTTTGTAGAAGTAGCACCTGGGGTTTAGAGCCAACTTTGCAACTGTGTTCATACATTCCAGTAAAGGATTCTTTAGCCTCAAGCTGCCAGCTACCAATTTCCGAGTCACCTCTCCTGTGACTGTACAAAAGCTGAGTGCTAAGTGATTCTTCCCTTGCAAACATGGGACCACGAGGAGGACTGCACACTCTTCAGAAAAAGGGAACACAAGTGTTGCTTGCGCTGGTGCTGGGCAGCAGAGGGCACTGCGAAGGCCTTTTGCAGGAAAGATGCTGGAAATAACAACTCCCTTTTCTTCTAAGTTTTCTAGTTCAACTGTGGGGGCGTTTTCTGCCTAAAGGTTGCACTCTCGTTCTTGACTGGGCATAGTAAAGACCATGCGTTGTTTTCACTCTTCATTTACACGTGCAGAACACTTCTGCAAACTCTGTGTACTGTGCTTTCGCTGCAAAATAACTACAGCATGGGCAGATACTGCCATAGAGTCACCGACTCGTAGAATGATTCAGGTTGCAAAAGACCTTTCAGATCATCGAGTCCAACCCTTAACCTAGCACTGCCAAGTCCACCACTAAACCGCATCCCTACATGCCACATCTAGACGTCTTTTAAATACCTCCAGGGAGAGTGACTCGACCTCTTCCCTGGGCAGCCTCTTCCAATGCCTGACAACCCTTTGCGTGAAGAAATTTGTCCCGATATCCAATCTAAACCTCCCCTGGCGCAACTTGAGGCTGTTTCCTCTTTGCCCCATTGCTCGGTCCTCGCGAGAAGAGACTTGACACCCACCTCGCTACAACCTCCTTTCAGGTCGTTGTAGAGAGGAGTGATAAGGTCCCCCCGAGCCTCCTTTTCTCCAGGCTAAACCACCCCAGTTCCCTCAGCCGCTCCTCACAGGACCTGTGCTCTAGACCCTTCACCGGCTTCATTGCCCTTCCCTGGACGCACTCCAGCACCTCAAGGTCTTTCTTGTAGTCAGGGGCCCAAAACTCAACACGGTATTTGAGGTGCGGCCTCACCAGTGCCGAGTACAGGCCGATGGTCACATCCCTCATCCTGCTGGCCAACGTTACACATTACGCCACAGGTATCTGCTCTTGTTCTTGGTGACCGTGTACTGGAAGCTCTAACAGTCAACCTATATGTGGCCACATTCCACCAGATAACAGCTTTAGATGTGTTTCCTGCTGCACGCCCTTGCTGGGGATTAGCGGTAGCTACATACTTCACATTGCCTTTAACTGCCCCTTAAATGGAGTCAAGTCAATTCGTTACACATTGTTTTCTCTTTTGGAAAAGCTTTTGAAAAAACGATTCCAAGTCTCTGCACAACCTGCAACTAGGCAGGGAACCCACAGTGCGTCGCTCGCCCAGCCTTCCTCTCCGTTCCTCAACTTGCGTCACGGTCCTCATGTCCAGGAGAATGTGAATTCTGACCTGAGCTCCCTGGATCAGGAAATAAAGGTAAGACATGAGTGCTGTAGGATGTGGCTTCCTATGATGTTACCTGTTTTTATTTTTCTTGAGGATGGTGTGGGGCATCTTTTGACATACTCTTTTCCCCACTATGGATTCTGTTGATTTTGTATTTAGCATTTACTCCAAGCTGCTTTCACCTAACTCGGACTTGCGATTGGCAATCGCTGGGGAAGCAATGCAGGTGGCGCAGGGGCTGAAACCTGTTCTCTAAAAAACAGCCTGCAGCTACTGCATGTCACACGCGAAGGGCTTTATATGCAGTAAACACTGCTTAGGATTCCCTTCCTGGGTGGCTGAAGTGCTGTGTACACAGCACTTGCTCAACATCCCCTTTTGCAGACTGGTGGCCTTAGCTCACACCGTGGCAAAACAGACGGGACAGCTTAGGCCACGCGAATCACACAGCTCTACAACTGCATGCTCACACAGCTAGAGCTAAACTAAAACACACACAAAAACTGCGTGGCAAACCAGCTTCTCTTCCTTCATGGTAACGCTTCTGTACATCTTCCAGGTGCTGGATAATCTTGGCAAAGTGTTACAGACAGATTCGCTTACCGAGATCCAAAAATGGTTCACAAGGGCAAGTCACAGAGGTAACAAACATACGCATCCACATCCCTTCTTGAAAAGCACGCTCTCTCGCATATCCACATAAAATCCTAAAATTCTCATAGACCTGAACTGAGTGGGACTGCTGAGGCGGAAGGAATAGGATCCAGGGAAGTGCGTGCCTGGCCCCGTTGTGGCTGTGCTGAGCAGTGAGGTGACAGTACGCAGAAATCAGTCACTCAGGCCTCAGCGCACTCGGGTTTGGTGCACGGTGCAAAATCGTGCTCTCCCAGTGGAGCTCTGAGCTGCTGTGGGCCGGGGAAAGGCAGAAAGCAAATGAAATGTGGCTAAGGGAACTCCTAAATTCACCCCTAAACACCCAGATCAGCAAGTGGGAACTTCAGTCAAATTTCTGCTACCTTCAATTGCAGAGAAAGAATTTGTGTCCAGTGTGATTTACTCAGAACTGACTGGCAAAGGTGTGCTGAACTGCGAGGAAGGGGCGGCAGACAACATGAATAACCAGAGCCTGCTAAAGCCTCACCCTCCCCCTCGGAGAGGTCCAGGAGGGGACATGAATTGGTCCAGGTAAAACCTGCAGTGAAGTTGCTGGGATTAGGCATAAACTAAACCTCCTAACCAGAAACCCTTGTTTTCTCCTCCCGTGAAAAACGCGACTTTGCAATTAAAGTTTATCATGCACACTTTGAACCAAAAATGGTCCGAACTACAAACAACTCTTTGATACAAATTTAGTTATTACAGGAACAGCACAAAGCTTTAGAAACCGCTCTGGGAAAAAATAAAAACTGTATATTGCAGTGCACGGTTTTTACTAGTTATAAAGGTAGATGTTCTTTCTTTCTTATTCAGGCCTTCAACTAAAGAATCAGAAGCAAGGCAAAACATGAAACAGGGTAAGTAACGGAAATGATAAACGTTAAGACACCATGTGTGTAGGATGCTACTCACCGAACAGCACAGGGATTGTGAATGTTCAGAAGCTCTCACTTTTGTTTTTGCAGCAGGACCCAAATTCTGTGACAGTATGAGCAATGAAACCCAAAACCCGAATTTAAGGCCTCTAAGAGCTAGATACCCAAGAACCCCTAATTCTCAGACCCATTCAACCCATTTCTCTGGATACAACATGCATGTAAATCTTCTAACTGGTGCCATTCAGAAAGACAGCAGGGCGAGGGACATGTGTACAACTGCATCTGCCTCTTGCTAGAAAGAACATAGCAGCAAGAGGTGCTGAGTTCATGTCTTCCCTGTAATCTCCTCCTGTAAGTTACACACAACCTGGGGGAGAGTAATCTTCAGTAAGACCAAGAATGAAGAAGAAGAAACTGCCAAAGCAAAAACCTCTCCT
This sequence comes from Phaethon aethereus, assembly GCF_964289735.1. NCBI lineage: Eukaryota > Metazoa > Chordata > Aves > Phaethontiformes > Phaethontidae > Phaethon > Phaethon aethereus. Next base: position 30,207,390 of record NC_138578.1, on the reverse strand, counting down.
GTTCCAAGTGGTGTCCAGGGAGGCTTCTTTGCTAAAGAGTGCATGTGCTGCTGTACTCTCGGCTGCACATGGAACAAAACCCAAGCAGTCTAACAAAATCCTAAGCCTAGCCTGATAAGATGCAGCTTGCTTTTTCAAAATCTTTTCCAGAAAGGGAAAAGGAACGTCTTTTATTCCCAAGGCTGAGAAACAGAGGTCCAGCACGAGCAGACACACTGTTCCCAGGGAAGAACTGCGGCCAAGAAAGCACCACGGAAACACCACACCGTCCTGCCTTCCCACTCCAGCAGAAGTCTCATCTGCAGCAAGCCACCCCCAGACAACAGATACCTCCCTTCCAGGGGAGGCCTCCTCTTAAGAGCCACTGAAGTTGCCTTCACATAGAGAAATACGTAATCTTAGCACCTGCATTATAAAGATAGCTGTTCAGACTCCCTGTTAAAATAAATCTGTGTTCATTCTATTTAGTCCTCAAGTGATTCAATCAAACCATGCTGCACAGGTACATGACATGTGAGCTAAATGAACAAAAGGAGAGAGGCAACACTTTCTGGCATCACAGTTGTTTTTCTTCACGACTCAGCCAGGCCTGCACAAAGAGCTCTTGTGGGCAGACTTGACTCTACAGTCACAGACATACTGGGGTAAGAAGCGGGGCACACACACATCATCTGCAGAGGTGCATGTCATGCACTGGGGAAAAAAAAAGACCCTGGATTTTCAAAATCTGGCCAGCAGAGTGACTGCAGGTGTCTGCCTCACAGCAAGCTGTAACTTGCGTCCATCGCTCTCTGGTTATTAGCAGAGAGCCATCACAAATTTCAGTATCCAATGGGATGGGGGGACACCATTAGAAGCACCATGCGAACCTCAAGCCGTTGGAATAGAGGCCGACGAGAACAGAAATGTATCGAGACCTTTTTCAGGCCTTGAGACTGAACTGGGAAAGCAGAAGAACTGGGGTTTATCTCTTTTAAAAACAGCCCCCTGTCAATTTATTCTGCCAAAACCAAAGGAAGGTGAGAAATCGACCCTACTTGCCTGTATTTTCCACAGCAAGAGTATTCAGTGCAGACGTGCTCACTCAAAACTGCTGGCTGTTTGAGGGGGAAGGAGGGAAATTCTGCTAGCACAGCCTTAAGGAGCGAGGCGCTTAGCTCAGAGCAGAGCTCAGTGTACTCTTCTCAAGAGCCCCTGCCTTCCCTGCAAATCAGAGCTACTGTAGGAGCCACTACCACCTCCATGCTGGTTTCCCGCTGCCCAAGGGGAGTATGCTAAGACCTGGGGGACAATCTCAGCATTGCTTTCTCTTGGTGCAAGAGTACGAGCCTGCAGGCCACGGTGAATGGGAGCAGAGCTTCCAGCAGGAGAGGAGCTGGCAGTGCTTGGAACTTCCCCACTGTCTCCAGTGTAAAACCCTACAAAGTCAGCTGGAACCCAAACTGGAAGCTGAGTGAACTGGAAACCAAACAGCAGGGTTGAGTGACCACACAATGACTGAGCTGTGGTAGTGACTTACTGAATGGGCCAGATACTTGACCACGTGCTTTTGGGCCATCCTCAGATTGCCTTCATTCCATACAAATCTCTGTCCTGAGTGTTTCTGATCAGCTGCCTCTCAGCCTCATGCTGCAGTAGCTCAGCCTGAAAAACGTGATCACATCTCAAAGGCTCACTACTGAACAGCATCCAAATGAAAGCAACCACGTTAACACAGTCTTTCAACAGCATGCTTCCATTTCCTCCATGAAGCTGACACGTTACTGAGCAAACGCCTTACAGCCAGAAGGGTGATAGTTTGCAAGGACAGTTACAATCAATAGCATCTTCTCAGACACTTCCCTTTCCAAAGCATCTGTTACTGTACTTGATAGATGACTGAAAACAAAGCTCCCTCAGGGGCACCTCACCCATCCTCGTAGTAAAGGAAGAACAAGGTCATGTTCAGTGTGTGAATCCCAAGATCAGAACCAAAGTCGTTTACGCTGGGAAGAGTCTCAGGTACGTAGTAAGCTGCCGATCCAGCCTGAACTTTGCCATTCCCCAATACACATGCTGCCCGGTCAAGTTCTTACCCTAGGCTTAAGTGGTGCATGTGTCCTCCAACACCTTCCTTGAGCCCACCTGCCTGCTTTATCAGAGGCCTGGATTCTCTGGCAGGAGAAGCTGAAGCAGATTCTTACAATCACGTCAGGGTGCAGCAGGGATGGAGAAACTCTTAGGACTACTCCAGTGAGGCAGCTGCATTTCTGTGTCCTCTAATAAAATGACATGCCCCATCTTCTGAACTATCACTTGTCCCTACCCTCTGTCTGCTGTTACTGGAAGGTTTGGGTAGTACACCAATTTAAATGGTCATACATCCACGTCAGATATTTCTAAATGCTTCCTGAAATGTTCAGGTCGCAAACCAATATTCCCCTGTCACTGCAGATCTGGCGCATTCACCAGATACGCAAAATCTTTGCACTGGGCAGGGAACACAGAAATAACTACGAGTTACACAATTTATCACGATAACTTAATATAGGCGAGCCTTCAGAAAAAAACAGAGAGCTGAGCTCAGGTAGCTGTGCCACCATTTAAAACGATTTCATTAAGCAGCTCAGAAAAAGAATAAAATGCAGTAGAATAACACGGACTATTATCAACCCTATAACTTACTCACTGTAGGTCAATATAATGGCAACTTAGTTCTATCTGACAACGGAAGGAAGCCAGGGGAAACAAACTTAACAGTGTCCTCCAAAGAAAAGAAATCACATCAGACGCCTGGACTGAGCAATTTAATCGGGGTGAACTGTCTTCCCCAACCCTCCCCCCAATAGTTTTACACTGAACGACAGAAAAAAAAAAAAAAAAAGAAAAAACAGATATTCCCATCATCAAGATGGGATGCAGGCTGCCTAGAGGTCCCTCACTACAACTGAACAAATTTGAAAGCCACCCTCACACTCCCAGGATGTCTCACAAATCCCACGATACGGATTTCTGGTCACTTGACTGTTTCCAAACGGCTGCCCATTGCTGCAGAGGTAGCAGGTACTGCTTAGGAAGTCCATGCCCTTCTCCACAGAGGCAGCCAGGGACACCCGGGGGTTAAAAGAAAAAGGACACAGAAGGTGAAATACACCAGAGCATGTATTCCAGCATCAGAGTGAAACACAGCACAAGACCAAGACCACTTGGGATGCTTTTCCCAGGGATGTCAGCAAATGGCCATCCTACCAGCCTCCACTTTCACACTGCAAAAAGACGCTCAAGAGACAGGAGGACTGAGGACTGCCTTCCTGGTCTGCCGTGACGAGCTGTGGCACCATGGCAGGGACTGGAAGTATCACAAATCGCACGAGCCCTCCTTCCTTGCACAAGCTACTCTCTCAGACTCGCCCACAAACAGGTTCCAGTGCCTCGCGCTTGATCTGATGCCGGGGAGATTTTCATGTGCTCCAAACAATTCAGCCGCTGTCATCAATAACTTTACAGTGAACTCATTGCAAGAACAGCCCTTCAGGGCTTCTGGAACCGTCACTTCTCCCTGAGGACTTCCGCACAGCTCCAGCCTGCTGCCTGAAAGCGGATCACCATTTTACTCCAGTATGATCGTGCCTAGTGCTGGACATTCCACCAATGAACAGCCAAGCAGGTAAAGCATTTAGAGAAGAGTGAGGAGTCTCACTCGTACGAGTCCAGGTCCGCCAAGAACAGCCTTTTCTACACGGCTGCAGAACTGTAGGCTATTGAAAGGCTGAGGACGACAGCAGTAGTTAGAGGGCTGTGCCCGTCGAAAGCCCAGTCTCCTCTTACTTACTGCTCCATCTCACCAGTTACCACATCTCGAGGACAGCAACCTGTAGAGACAGCTTAGGACAACAGGCATGAACTTCAGCCTCGTGTGACCCGATTCGGTTAGCACAAACAGAGAAAAGGTAAACAGCAGCAATGCCAGCTACTGGCTAAGGCACCCGTGAGGACAGGAGGACCTGGTGATTGAGACAAGCAACACATGAAAACAGGCAACAGCTAGTTACCAAGCTGCTGTGATGTTGCGGAGCTAGCACTAGGAGCCTTGCAAGAGCAACATACCCGACCATCTTTTTCTTCTATTTCTCCATAGACAGGTAAGCTTCAGGATTGCAACAGCTTGATTTAAAAACAAAAACATTCATGCACATGGGGGGGTGTGTTTATCTAATTTCACTGGGTAAAGATGCACAACAGGCTGTGTCTTAAGCCGCAAAACAATTCCAAAAGGTGCTTTTGGACCCTTGCAGAACTTCTCCGAAGTCCCCAGTGCAACCTGCTCTCGCACTCTCAAGCCTGAGTAAATGAGGCATGTGTATGAAATGGTCTTAAGAAAACCTCAGAGAGACTGAAGAGTCTCTCTAGAGAGAGGAGGTTTAATAGGTGCTATGTGCATTAACACGCAGAACCTCAGCGGCAAAGACGTTAACTCCTTGTTATTTCACTGCATTTCTATCAGAGAACCGGTGTAATACGTGGCGGGTATACTTACGCTGCACTTTTTGTTACTGAAAGGAAAACAGCAATGCTTGTATGAAAAAGCTGATCTAGCTGCTGGAACAAAAGCAATCGCATTTTTGTAAAGCCTAACAAGAAAACCCATATTACTTGAGCAACAAGCCCCAATCCACACTTTTAACAGAAGAACCTTTTCTATGGTTCTTTAAAAAGTAGAGAGAGAAGCGCAGTGAGTGGATCAAATCACAACCAGTTGGTTGCCAACTGGGTGCTTCGGGATTCTCCTCCTGGTTGCAAAGGAAGACGATTTTTGTGCCTGCCATTTCCACATCAGCATGACCCATCTGTTCTACCTTCATCTTGAGGACCACAGGGACCTGTCGGGATCCCACTTCTAGTCTCTGCTTGAATGCAGTAACAGCAGAGGGAGGAATAAAAACGCATACAAGCCAAGTCATACTTGGATCAGCCCTCCGATTCCAGCTCAGCAGAGAGGAACAGTTACGATGACGTGTCCTTGCGTTCTTCAGCCAACCCGTGTGAAAGCTGCACTTGCTCAGAAGCTGCAGCTACCTGACTAGTCCCTACAGAAGAAAGTGATGGCGCAGGCTCACAGGGGTGAAGTGAAGCCACACTTCCAAGGTGTCCATTTCAGTACTCTACAAAAGCACTTAAGTGAGTTAGAAATAAGTTGAATCAGAACATCCAGCCAAGATGGAGACTATGACTTTTTTTTTCTAAGGAAAAATATTTGACAGATAATACAATACATACAGGATCATGTGATAAAACAGGTACACTGAAACTGAATAAGTGACTTGTAAGAAAGAGTTCATGTCTCCTGGTAGTGTTCTGAGGCTGTGTGAAAAATCTGCCTAAGAGGATGAAGGAGTAATCAAAAGTGACTGTGTCACCTCAACTCACCATGCACCACCTGCCAAGCAAGGCACACAATCTGCTCTTGTGCAGACATCCATCCCACCCAAGCTGAAGCATAAAGCATTGGCTTAATCCCACACTTGTATTTCATCTATTGACCCCAGCTAACTAAACACAGTACAGAAATCAGCGTGGCTCAGCTGAGAAAGGCAGTTCAGTTGCTTGTGATTGTCTGTTGAGATGCTCAGGAAAATTAGAATTTTTGTTTGAGCGTTCATGCACGCTTTGCAACAGCACTAGCAGTAGCAGGTTTTGAGGTCACAGGAACGCTTGTCTTGCACTGCTATTAAGAAACCGTAGAGCAGAAATGGAGAAAAATGCATCCATTAAAATAGTAACTACAAATGCTCTTGGGTAATGCATCCAATGTGGTACGTATAAAAAATAAAATTGAAAAGATAACAAAATTAAATAGCTTCCTTGGGAAACAAAATAAATTCTGCACTTGCCACTAATTTATTTTTTTTAAAAAGCTATTAATATGGAAGTTTCAGGGTAAAAACTACATTTATCTTTACCCTTAATGTCCAGAAACAGCTCTGGGCCAACTATGGAACTACCGAGCATTGAGACAATTCAGCATCACAAGGGCAGCAGATGGTCTTTGCAGTGTAACTACTTCACATCCCAGCTTTACCCCATGAACTGTGTGCCTCGTCTTTCCCATTTTCTCATTCTGAAGCCTAGTTGCTGTCCGAGTCATTGTGTTCATCTTCTTTTCCAGATAGAGCATGTTCGGACAAACCCTTGGCTTCTCCCAAAGGAACAGCCCCTTTCCGCTGTGGCAAGACACTGAAAAAGGCCTCCTTCCAGTCTCTCTTCTCCAGGTATGCAAGGATGATTTCAAACACTGCAACATCAAGAAAGACCATCAGCTCTTTTACAGGCAGATAAGTGAACTGCTGACAGGAACACACCCCCAAATCCATCTTTACAGAGGTTTACATGCATTTAGTTGGGGCATCTTCAGAGTAAGGCTGAAGAAGTACAGGCAAAAGCAGACAAGGCAATTCTGCCACTGCTGTGGTCTAAAGCCAAGCACGCTTGGAGTCTCCAGTTGGAAGGCAAACTCGCTCTTCTCAGTTACCACATCAGTGCTTTTCTGCAGTGCCTCCAGTTGGAATTGATTCCTCCCGGGGCGGAGACAAATGTCCCCCCAGTACTTCAGGTCTCACCAGTGCCTTCTCTACAGGCACCAGTGCTTTCCCATGTTTGACAGGAATACTGCTGTGGATGCACTTTAACAATGCCTCGGTTCCCGCCCTGACGTATGGACAACGCAAAGCCTTCCTAAAACCTGCTATAGTTAGCGCTGTCTTTAATTTCCATCTGAGCTTATGGCAAAAATCCTTATTAGTCTCCAGTTCTGTGACCCTTTCTGGCTGTTTCGATTATGCTAACCATACAGTCACCCTTCTTCTCCTGTTTCGGTCCCAAAACGTCCCCTCATTGACAATAGCTCCAAATGGCATTCTATGCAAAATTCACAGGCAAATCCCTATTTAGAAAAATCCCAGCCTATCCATAAACCCTCTCAACACAGACTGTGGCTCAGCAGCAGCAGGAAAGGCAGGAGGAGGCCCCATGGCTGGTAAGACAGACTTGGGTGACAAATCTGGGACAGAGGGCTGGCTCCTCAAGCCTGGGGCTACCGGAATGGTGCTAACACCACCGGAGAATACTGCCTGCAAAGAATGCACCCAGCACAAGCGTTCTCGATGCAAAGCGACAGCTTATGAGAAAGGGTCAAAGGAGCTGTGGAGGGAAAAAAACCTTACAGAGAGCTAGGCAGGCGTTCGGAAAGCGAGGAGCAGCACGGACCTCATACTCACTGAGAGTCAAGTTACAGAAAAGCGTCTCATTTACTAGAGGCTTCCTGGATCCAGGCTGACTGCACAGCCAGCTGCTCTCTGTGACACCAATATTGAAGAGTTGGCCAGTTTACTAAGCAGGTTATTCACCTGAACCATACTCTGAAGGTATGAGCTCTCAAAGGACTATAGTAATATCATTGTAAGTTACAGTGGAAAGCATCTGTGGCAAAAATGCTGGCTTAAGAGACAAGAAGAGTGTAAGGAGCACGTTTCTTCTCCTTTGCTTTGGAACTTCCTTTGTCTGCATAGCAAAAACAGAACTGATGGAAAGAGAGTGGCTTCCACAGGAGAACAGAGGCGTCTATGATGGACTGCAATAGCAACAAAAATACTATGCAAGGACAGAAGAAGGGAGTGGAAACAGTCAGTAGACACCACTGCAGACTGGAAGGGAGCAATAGAGGCCTCTAACATACATTACAAAGGATTAGCATTGGGACACAAACCTCAACAGACGGAAAAAAAAACTCTCTCAGCTACACTTGCAGTGATGTTTTGCACACAGTGTTTTACATGGACCTCAGATCTTTCAAGTTTTAAAATTCCAGATCGAGTATAACAAAAAACAGCATCACCATATGGCTTGTCAGTTTTCTAGCATCACATACTTCACACACATGTGCGTTCCTCATGCCACTGTAACATGGCAACGCAGGTACTGATCTGCCTGTGGACGTATATGGAGACTCGATCCCAAGGGAGAAAGGTTGTAAGTAACTCAGTAAAAAGCAACAAGAGAATTCTGCCGTTAACGATGCCATCCATCTCCCACCACCAGACCCCCATTTAACTAACGCGCTTCAAAGGCTGGCAAGGCAGTTCAGGAAGAGTTTCTTCTTCTACAGGACTTTCCAAATCCACACCTCTCACAAGTAGTTCCATGGGGACCAGGCAGGTCCCACAGTCTCATCTGGTGAGCCCCACACTGTGCTCTGCTAGCTTCAACTTCTGCACCAAGGGTGGGAACCCAGAGGCCAGAATAACCACATCAAAACAGAAAGGGTGGGCAATTACACAGTTACACAAAGCAGTGAGGTGGATGCACTCAAGGCAAAAGACAAAAACCTCAGTGCAAATCTCCTTCTCCCCTACACAGAATTTGTAAGATGAGATTTGAGAGGCATCTTGATTCTGTCCACCTTACTCATTCCAAGTAGCACCTGACTTTAAAGCTGTCTTTTTGGACTTAGTTTGTAAGTTATTAGGGTTACAATATACACCAGAGCCTTAATTACAACTTTTAAAGCTACCTCTACTTTTGGTGGTGGTTGATTCATGTTTATTTCCCTGCACAGAAACCTTAAGCAAAATACTGCTACAATATAATCTTTACCTTTAAAAGGGTCTGTGTGTTAAAAGCCTTTCAGCTGCCATGTGAGAATGTTCTAGAAGGGCAAGAGAAGATGAGCTTATGCAAAATGAAATCTCACGAACTAAACTGCAGTGAAATCAGGTGCCTGCAAGTCTGGCACATGAAACATGCTCAAGACTGTAAAGCAGATAAATTAAAGCCTCAACGTAAGTGAACCAGTTTATACCCAGTGCTCAAACATGTAGAAGACAGCCTCCAGAAATGTTGACACTAGAGGTCGATATCAGATTATTGCAGGAAAAACTCCAGTAGAAAGCTACAGCTATCATAACTTTTGATGAATAACACCTAAAGTCCTATTCTTGTCCATATAAAGCAACATTTAAAGATTGAGTTTTAGAAACATGTAAAATCTTACATATACATGAGGTTTGATAAGTTTTAATTCCAGTGATATACTATATTCTTCTCCATGTTTGAATAATCTTTATTATCATACAAATGCATACCTCATCAATCAATGGCATGTTAAGAAAATAATGTTGTCATCGAGCAACATGTTACATAATAAAAAATACCTTGAAATAAAGCAAGGTAAGATCAAATAAAAGAATGTGAAGAAGGGCAAAATAAAGACTTGGACACCACATAAAAAATTTCCGTAAAAGTCTGAGTAGGCTCCTGTTGCATCTGTTTTTGTTTACTGTCACTGAAAGATAATCTAATAATAAAACTAAAAGTTTAAAAGAAGTGTGATTCAAGATTTGGCTAAGCAATTGTGTACTTCTGTCAGAACCAGGAAACCAGGTAAAAATACAGTTATAAACGCTCAGCAGATAGAGTACTGCTGATACCAAATGAGACCAGTCTACCGGTACCTAAGTAGTTACTGTTGAACAAAGCTGTCCAAAGAAGGGGAAACAGCACATACATTTATCCTCCCCTGGGATACAATACATGGGACAGTTTTCAACATTTTACTCAGTTATACATTAAGCCTGGAAACAAGACCAGGATGGTAAGAATTCCAAAATTACTCATTGGACAAGGCAACAGAACAGGAGATGCACTTCTAAGTGGCTAAGACACCATCTTTTACATTTAACCACTTCTAAATATTTTAAGGTCAGGGCAATGACTGTATCCCAAGGGCAACCAGATTCAAGAAACAGCAACATAATAAAAGAAGACTTAAGATATCTGCACTACAGTGCAAATTTTGAGGGTTCAAACTGTGAATATCTCAAGTATATTCTACAATAATGTCATTATTTGTGATTTAAAACTTACCATGATTGACGGCTAACACTTTCCGACTGTTCATCTTTACAAAGTTTCCAAGTGGGAGCTGTGCATGACCAATTCCCTGTTCTACAGCTTTTTTGTAAGTAATTCCCTGTGGGAAAGACACCAAAACAATGGGACTGAGAATAACCATTTCAGATCAGCCTACACAGATTACTACAAGTATCATATTCTGGGAAGAGTCTTGTCAGTGCTGCCACAATCTTGCTTTAGAATGTATTTACAAAAAAGAAACTCACCCTGGTTAGACAATACCTGCTTCAAGGGCTACCTTAGGAAAACTTACTACTTTGAATATATGTCACACTGTGATGTAAGGCCAAAAGGATCATAAATAAAACTTGTCCATGCAGCTGCAGCTCTAGAATGTGACAGCCAGAGCCCATTTTAAAGGCAAACAAGTTACTCAGACTGCAGTAACTGGGTGTTTTTAGAGAGGAAGACTAAAGGATAAAGAAACTTTGTTTGCTTTTTTAAGCCTGGCAACTCCTGTGCCCAAGATGTGAAAGAAACCCAAACAAAACAGCTTTAAAATTGTGTAAATACTTTATACAATAATGACTACATAAAGGATCTGCTTTAGCTCCTCCTAGTCTTTTAACTGTGGACTAACTGCTGAAGCATAATTTGGTAAGGCTTAAGATCATTCCCTTTTTTTAGCATCACACTGAAATATTAAACATGTCACCAGAAATTACATAGGAGAGTCTTTGAAGAAAAGCAGTAACAGTGCTTTAATTTCTCAGCTGCATTCTCTACGACATTACAGGTGCACACAGCACGATCCCATGTACAGGTATGAAACCAGACCCCTGAGGCATGTGTGTTACTTAGCCAAGTTGTCCTGACAAGCAAACTTATTAAAAAAGGACATCCAAGATTAAAGTGCTGATCTTCATCTATATTTGGGCATGTGCACATGCAAGTGCACATGCACACACATACACACAAGTGCATGAACAGAAACCAAACCCTTCTGCCTGAAAATATGGCTCTCAGTAAGATGAGCAGTGTTATTAATTCCATTCCTATGCTTAAAATGAAAAGATAAAATCCTAAGAAGCTCAGCATGTCTGTGCTCTGGAAGACAAACCGCTGCTACCACCACAAGTGTTTTTTTCCCCATTTCCTCAAAATTTTTTTGAGGTAAGTCTTTTTTGAAGATGTTTTCTTGTTATTTATTTTTGTTAGTTTACACACAAGCAGCATTAATGTCAAATAAGGTGCCAAAACATAAATGCAAGAGCTGCAAAGAAACAGACCACCAGTTTACCTTGTGGTGATTGTGATCCACCAGTCCTCCAATCACGTAGGCTTTCTTCTCATCAAGCTCACCAAGAACAGCCGGGGAATCTGAGGTAAGATACACTAGGTCTTCTTTCTTTATTAGCTCACTATAGTGCTCTGTTCTAATTTGGATATCCTCAAAAAAACGTAGTTAAAAGAAGTTACATTCAACTGATGAATTGCTGGGCAAGCTTTACAGAGCCAAGATGGTACCAGAGAAAATAAATCCAATAGCATGCAGTCATTCCACATCCTTCGTGCATGTTTAAGTATGTAGCACAGTGCAGATTGACTTCTGCATAAATAATCCATAGTCCCTACAGCATTGACTTGTAAAAATCATCAGGAAATTTTCTGAAACCTCAAAAGAACTTTACATCCTGAAGTTCTTGTGATTCCCTTCAAATGTTACCATATTTGTCCTAGGGATGCAAATAATTTTCAAGTCCACCTTTCTAAAAAAAGTGAAACCAGAAGTAAATGCTTAGTTAACATTACTCATTTGATAAAAGAGGTTTATGCTATGCTTTTGCAAAGCAGCTATTGCACAAGACATGCTGAAAGTAGAACTGTTTTTATTTCCACAAAGTGCTCTTCATTTGAAGTTGCTGCAATACTAGTTTAACAGGGAGTCGCAAGGAAAACCAACATGAGTTTGACCATAAGACAAGCTACTTCTCTAAAGAACACTTCAGTGTCGAGAGGCAACATAATGGAAGTGAAGGTGCACACAAGAGAAACACATCATGACTTCAAAGTCTTATTTTTCACCAAGAAAAAGAGAGCACTGTCAAGACAGATGACTGTCAGAACTGCCTAAACCAAGTAGTCTTGCTTAGTCTATCATAGAATGGAATCTGTTCAATAAAAACAGGTGAAAGCAGATATGTGCAGAGTTTTTCAAGCAAAAATTAAATCTAGATTCAAGACAAGCAGTCCTTGGCTCATTTAAGTTAAATTAATTAAAAGCACAAAGAGCCACACTATTTCTCATACGCTGTTGCTCTGATGTCTTAGAAAAACCCATGTGGAAAAAGCACAGGTCATTCACAACTAACAACCTAGTTAGCAACTATAATCAAGACTTCTTTTTCTCTTTTTACAGAAATAGTCAATTATTCACCTTCCAGTTCACCCATCCTTTGTCATTTTCATTCATGTTGTTCTTCAACTGTCCCCCATGGCTGGTCAAGTAAAACTTTGAAAAGAACAAACAAGACGTACAAAATACTGAAACATTAATGTGCCAATATGTTTCCTCTCTGTATAAGACTTTTTCTATCTTTAACTATTAGCTAAAACTCTTAATTAATTTTTACCTTAAAGTGGTAATAAGACCATATTCATATAGTTAATGACATATTTGAAAGACAAATATGCATGTAGAGTAAAATTTTTTTTTTCAATCTATCACAGATAAAACCAACTATCGACAATATTTTAGTGGCATGCACATATATATATACAGGGACTTTTGTAAGACATGGGTTGAAAATCAATCTATTACAATAGAAGTAATTTTTCTTATTAAAAAGAGACAGCTTAAATATTTTTTTTTCTACTATAGTTCTCACCACTTGGAACGCAGCTGCCTTTCTCATATGCTTTGTACACAGCAATACAGTCAGTGCTCAGTTTGTTGAAACATACCTGCACAGGATGAAATGCTTTGCGGTTTTCTGCATAACATCTCTGAATTTGCTTGTGAAGCTTCTTAACATCCTGCATACAACACAATTTGTTTTTACATAGTCCTTCAGAGAGACCACCACAAAATGCTTTACCATGAGCCACTCAGAAGCTAAAGAGAGAAAAAGGAAGCTTTCAACTGGCAAAAGTGACTACTTAGCGAGTGTGGACATCAGACCTTGAGAGAAAAAACAGCCATTGTTTGAGCTATTGCCTCAAAAACAGCATAATCCCTTTTACGCTGACAAGGAAACACACACATCTTCCACAAAACTGTATTTAGACACCTCTATGCATGTGCTTGATTTGCATTATTCTAGGAAACAAACAAACAAAAACCACTGCGATTTCATAATATGTAATAACATACTCAAAATTAACCTGAGGAATCAAGCAGATTTATCACTGTGACAATACTCAGTCTTTCACCCATGGGAAAACCCTGATAATATACAGTTTATATTCAGAAAATTAAATATGCATAATTAACCTGAAGAAGCCCAGAACAATGCAGATAATTTAGTGGCTGGCTCCAGCATTTTGACCTGATAATTTGAACAACAGTTAATTAGTACTACTTAAAATGCAGCAGACTTAATTTTTAGCCAACTGTGTTTTTCAGAAGGTACATTACATAACTTTACTCTTAGTGCCCCAAAAGCAGTGTTTTGTAAATATAACAGATTCCCATTTTAAAAAGAAACATTATATTGCTTTGATTCATGTAGTGCTTTGAGAATGTCCTGTTATCTCCAAAGGATTTCAAGTAAACTAGACTTTATCACTACAATATTGCAGTGCAAGTTTTTACAGACACTAGAGAAAGCGGCTAATGAAACCCATTGCTAAAGGCCACAACCATCTTCACTTACAACACTTCACCCTTCTTAAACACCTGCAGAAGTGCCAGTTTTTATATTAGGCCTTACAGGGGCTCTGCCTGACCAAGGAAATGAAACTTGTTTTACAAAGGAGGAAGCTCAACAGGAAACACTCAGCCAGCATCTACGAAAGTATCAAGGGGGTCCCCTGGTCTCTTCTGGGGCACTTCTGAGGGGTCATCAGGGAAACCAAATTCCAAAATGCCAACTGGAACCTCCTCAAAATTTTGCGGTGAGCAGGATTAGCCTCCCATTACTGCTACACATGCTCTGCATTACACTCAACAAGTAGGCGCACGAGCTCTGCAAAAGCTTGAATTCAAGCAGTCTGGCAGGGCAATGAAGTCCTGGGGCTCAGGATAACAGGGAGCGGAAAGGTCTGCCTCAGAAACCAAAGGCCGCACTCTTACAGAGGCTGCAGATTAACATACTTTCCTCACAGAGTTAAAGCTGTTTTGATCTTAAACACTACACCAAGCATCTTGACCACTGGTTGGGTATCATGCTGATCTTTCTCACGTTTACCTATCCTGCGATCATCTCACCCATTCTTTCACCCTTTCTAAAATTTTAGACACTGGCTGAGTAGTGTCCTCCTACTCCAACTGCCTCTCATGTGACTGAGAGAAAAAGCTCAGTAGTCTCATAATGCTCAAAATTCTCATTTCCACAGATACTAAGATGGTTGGGAGCCTTAGGCCCACTTTGAAAGAGAAAGTAACTCGATGGGGCATTCGTAGCCCCCTCTAGCAAAACCACTGAGGCAGAACTGCATCTAACTTCATGGTGAACACGTGGCACAAACTGTTTACGTATTCCTGTTCTTGGAATCAAACCACCTTACTGCATCTCCCTGAAGGCAAACAAAATCTTTGGCAAACTTACATTAAGGTACGTTCCAAACCCTAAAAAAATTCAGCAACTGACGTAAGCATGTCTGGGAGTCATCACAGTCTGAAACATGCTATCTGTCCTCTGCAAGACGCTCTCCAGTTTTTGTTCTCCGAGACTGCATCAACACCGTCACTGAAGAACCTTTCAACATTTGTATGTGATAGGCAAGTTTCTTTTACCTTTAGCACCATCAGGTCATCAAAGCTGCAGTCCACAATGAGGCGAAGTGTACTAGGAACTACTTCCCTTCGCATCCGCTTTCTGTCATTCCCTTCGTGACTGGAGTCCAATTTTGATTGACGTTCTAGTTTTCTCTTCTGGCGTTTTTCTTTTCGTTTCTGCCTAAAAAACCAACCAAACAAATAAATCTTCAAGAAGCACTGCCAAATCTGCTGAGGGACGTTATGCACATAAATGCACACTTCTATGATCAAGGTGGTTGTCCTGTGACTGCAGTAGTTTAAACTCATCCTGTTGCTTGCATTTGTCCTAGGCTGACACCAGCATGAAACACATACCACATCTTTGTGAAGTTCTGTATATACCTAAAAAGACAGACATCTGACCTAAATTCAGTTAAGTCAATAGTGGGAGTCTCATGGATTTAAGGGGGCTCTGAGCCAGGTCTTGTAACAAAAACAACCAAAAAGACTGCCAAAATTGCAGCATGAAAATTAGAATGTGGAAAGCAATTTACCCCATTTCACTGGACATTTTTTCAAAAGGGTTCTGAAGCAATTGTTTCTTCCCCCTGTTCCCCGGATGGGAGTTGGTAGATCAAATTTCGGAGACAGCAACTTTAATGGCCACTGTCTCGGGAAGAAACACTTTGCACTCAGCAGGGCAAGGATAAACCACCATCAGCCCATTTGCAGACACACTTTATCTCAACAACAGAATAATACAGAAGCTCATCTTCCAAAACTATTTTAACAGATTATAAGTTGACATAACTTAAAGCACAGCATTTCATGTGTCAAAAGACAATTTTTTTATCCAGTCTTTGTAAGAGTCATCAAGCCTGACAGCACCGTGGAAAGTGGGCACAGCCCATTCAGAAAGGAACAAGGCCACACGTTATTTCTCACTTCTAACAAACCAAAATCATGCAAGTTTGAATCTCTCCTGATACCCTCTTCATGTCGAAGAGCACTTCTAGTGTGAAGAAAGAATGCTTACCTTTATAGCTTCTTCATATGCAGGTGGGAGTAGCCTATGACTACTGCTTTAAACCTGGCATGGGAGAAAACTGGCTCAACTGTCTTGATTTGCTAAAGCAATCTACATGCAAATTCTGCTGATTAGCACTAAATACTACACACGATCCTAGGAAAGCTATTCTGCAAACCATACCTCCGTACATCTTTCTGTTCTTCCCACTGTTTCTGCTTCAATAGCTTCTTCCTTTGCCTCTTGGACATGGGCGCAAGGCATTCTTCCTCATCTGAGCCTGCCTCCCGTCTCTCTACTGGATTGTCACTTGACTTCACCTTTCCTTCCACATCAGGAACTTCAAGGGACATGGTATTTTCCGCTGGCACCTCTGGACTTTCTGCTGGCGTTTCTGACGACATTAGCTTTTGGCTGGGTTTACTGACTTGTTTCTCAATGCATGATAAATATTTCATTAACAGCAAGCTTTTCCCTCACTAGTTCTGTATGAAACAAAATGACAGCATGAGTGTTATTAACAGGAAGCTCAATTAGAACAAGTATCACTCTATACCTGCCATAAACCTGAATAAAGAAAAATAAAGAAGAGATGGCCTTTTTTTTGTTTAAAGCCAGGTTAGTGCCTCTGCAAACATATAAAATACTGGAGAGATTATAACCTGTATTCATATCATGTCTAAAACTCTGCCTGCTACATCTGCAGCTATTCAACAGTTTCCAGTTAACAACTTTGTAAAAACAGAACTGCATACAAGCAGGGAATCATACAGGATTATACATAAAAGTAAAAACATTACCAGTACTACTATGTGTACACAAAACTATTTTCAAACACACAAACAAAAAAAAATTAAAGAGGTATCTTGCAATAAAACTATGGCAGCATGTTAGAGAAATATAATTTTAAAAATACTAAAGTCATGGGGGGGGGGGGCAAGTGTTAACAAGCTGTATCCCTTCAAAATTGATCTTTATTTCTTCTGAGAACCAAAGACACTGGCCAAGCACTGCTGCTGGCCACTGTCAGCGGACAAAACACAGCAAGTAAGGGGATGAACAGACTAAACTGTTATTCACCAGAACCTTCTGCGTTCGAACCAGTTACAATTATACCCTCTCCTTTTCGATGGCAAGTATTATTTTTTTCGTATTACTAGCTGCCCTAAGCTCAACAGCTACATAATTTGCCAAAGAGAACTAGTTCACCACAGAACGCTGCATCTACAGACCCAACATGCAGAAAAAACCCAAGCCCCTGGCTTCTTCAGTAACAGAAGAGCCAGAAAAACATACAAAGCACCGGAAAACCTGAAGCGTTTCGGCTAATGCACCCCGATTTTCCTATCCGGGGGTGTTAAGGCATAAGGCTCAGGCAAGCGGAGATGTTCGTGGGTGCCCAGCGGCACGGCCCCGCGTGGCACAGGTGCGTCTGCAAGCACGGCAGCGCGCGCCCCCCAGGTAGCGAGTTCTATACGTACATCTGCGTACGTATATATAGACACCTATATAGAGACACGTATCTATGCATACCCACGTGATATATATAGAAACACAAGTGTTATTTCCGCCTCCCACCCCCAACAAGGGCTCGAGGGGGCCGTGACCGGGCGTTACGGGAGGCGGCGTGGGGAGGAGGGGAGGGTCACGCGCCCCAGGCCGTTGGGAGGCGGCCATTTTCCCCTCCCTCCCTGAGGAAACCCGAGCCCGAACTCCCTCTCCCCCGAACCTCCTCTCTCCCCTCCGCCTTCCCGTAGACCAAGGGGTAGCTGACGCGACAGGTAAGGCCTGCAACGTACCAACGAGCCGCCTCACGCGCGGAACCGGAGGCGGGGAGGGGCCGGAGAGGAGGAAAGAGGAGGAGGAAGCCGCCCCCTTTGCCCTCGCGCACGCGCGTACACCGCCCTTCCCGCCACGACTTCAAATCCCGGCGAGCGACGGGCGGCGGTCACGTGGGGCTAGCGGCCGCCGCCCCGGCGCTGAGGGAGAGCGCCGCGACGCGCAAATACTGAGTGACAGCGTTACGTCGCGATACCCCTCTCCCGGCCAAGGAGCGGCGAGTAGCCGGGGCGGCCGTCCCTGCCGGTTGGGCAGGCAGGCAGGCGGGGAGCGGCTCTCCGGGGCTACGTTGTTGGCTATGTTCTGAGTCAGCCCTGGTTTCACTTGGAACAGCTTCCAGTCAAATAAAAAAAGAAAAAGCTACAACCGTAACTAACGCACCTGAAGATCAGTCGTGGTGCGGGTGGGTTTCTCATGTTCGCATCGCTGCTTGTAACAGATGCTGACAAACCGAGGTTGGCCGCCGGTGGCTGCTGGTGTCTGCCGCCGGCCCTGCCGTGGTGGCAGAGCAAATGCGGGTGGATCTGGGTGCCATAGCCAGGCTTTAGAGGCCTTTAAGGCCTGCCCTTGCAGGCAGGTACACAGATGAGCCAATTGCCTTGAAATCAGCGGCCGTACGTGCTGGCAGTCTCGAGGGGTGTGCTAATACCCCTGCCAAGAGTCATGAGAAAAGCTGTGCTTCACCCCCACCCCTTATGGCTGCGGTGGCTCCGCAAGATTAAGAGGAGCGAAAAGTAAGAAAATCTTATTTTTATCTGATGGTTTTGATGACACTACTGAGTTCACGCAGGGGCCAGCAAAGTATTTTTAAGTGGTGACATTCCTCAGAGCAGATTTCTAGCTCCGAAGGTCCCCCAGCAATGCCATGCTCCCTCTGCCCCCTAAAAAGGGGTACGCGCCTTCACGCTTCATATTTTTAAAGGCCACTGCCAATTAGCTTTTTAAACTCTAGTGTCAATACCCAGCAAAGGGCCCCTTCAGATAACTTCATGAAAGAATGCTGCCCTGGTATAGGAGTCGGTTCTGGAGACCAGGATTATGTTATATGAGAAAAATATATTTTGGGCAAGCCTACATATGTAGGTATCTGTTTGTCCCTGGTTAATGAGGCACACAAAGTTAGCAAACATAGGAGTGCATGCTACCATAATACCCTTTTCATCTGCATCAATGTTTATCTCAAGTTTCATTGGTTCCAGATATACACACTCTTTCAGTTTTAGTGCTGGTTTCAGGTTTACTACGGCTATGTTAAAGTCACAAAACTGTATGGTGTCACTATAGTAAGACACTGACCTTTAACTGCTCTTCATATTTAATATTTGCTGTAATACTTGAGTTCATTTGTGATTCCTATTCCCTGCATTACTTTAAAAATAGCTAGATTTGCTTTTGCTAGCTTCTATTTAAAACCTCACTCATGTTACTATTAATATCTAGCTTTACATTCCAACATCACACAGTCCAAATGTGCCACTGTCCCTGTGAAGAATCCTTCATTTTCCTTTGGTCCTTAGAAGGCTGCAGATCTGTAACGGATAGAAGCCCATTTGCTTGATTGATTATTTTAAAAAAGCAAAAAGGCATCTAACAAATTCACATAATACTCAGACATGGTTTTTTTAGAATGAAGAAACTGCTTATGCATTTCGATTCATAAATCTTGTTTTTTTCATCTTGTACTTTCCAACACGGCAGTATTGCTAATCCAGACCCCTACGTCCTCAAACACCGATACAGGGTAAGGCTATGTTTTCTGATGTCTGCCAAGTGGTGACAAAGCAAAATGAAGACCTGAGCAGTTGCAAATACTGAGAAAGAGCTGTCTAACTGAATTTAATTACTTTGATAGAGTCATAACATGACTTTTCAAGATGATTATTCAAATGGTGAGTTCCCCTCAGCAGCAGAACAAACTAAACACCCCATATGCATATTGAAGCACTTTGTACAAACAGCACTGCAGGTCAAGAGGCAGAGTATGGAGAGAGGAAAAAAGATCCTTGGTGGAGGCTCAGGTGTGGACACAGACATCATTCTCTGTGGTCCAGGTCTGACTGCAGTGCTCGTGAGGTGAGGCTTAGGATGCGAGTGACATGCACAACTCACCTTTAGCCGGTGGCTTGGCTGTGCATCTCCCTCCCCCTGTCCCCCGTGGTAGAAATGGGGGGTGTCTTATTCACCGAAACAGCAGGAGCTGGGGCACGCAGGCACCAGCTGAAGGGCAACGATGGACTTGGGTACTTCAATGCACTTCAATACTTCAAGCTGAAAGTTTGAGTTGAAACCCAAGATATTCACACTGTCGTTTGTGAAGAGAAGACAAAAACATTTCATTGACCTCAGAAGATGTGGGGAAATCTTATAAGTTTTATTAGGTCGTATAAAGATATGAGACTTATAGTTTGGACTCTGGAAAATGTTCAGAAACAGTAATACTTTGACCCCAGTACATATGCCAGCATGGTGTGAGGCGTACATTAGGGGCTGATCTTGCAACCTCTGCGTGTCATGGACTTTGGTGGGCGCAACACTTCTTTCATTGGTGTAATTTGACTTCAAGAAAGTCACTGCTGATTTACTCCAGGCATAACTGAGATGAGGCTCAGGCCCCCAGTTTTTAAGACATTTGAAGAATATAACAAGTACATGTTATAGCTATGTATAGAGGTGTATATATGTATATGCACATGGAAATATATGTATACTATTTCTCTATATCATAGCTACATCCTTAGTTCTATAATTGGCACTATTACACTGGTGTCCAAGGAGATATGCTGATTTAACTCAGCAGGGGATCTGGCCTCTGATATTCTAGTGTCTAAGAGAGGCTTCTTTTAAAATAACTTTATTTCAAGGAAGAAAGAATTTTCCTGTGTCCCAAGAGCATAAGAAGAGGACAGTTGCTTTTCTTCAGATTTCAGACCAACATCAACTCCTCCTCGCGAGTGAAGTGTGTACGTTGTATTTCCACAGCAGGATCAGTACCTCTGGTCTCTCACTAGCTAGAGTTAGTTTTGAACACTGCTGGTGTCCTTATTTTTTTCGAAAAAGCACAGAAAGCTTGGCAAGCTCCTTGTTTATGAAATGCAGCAAAAGGATCAGATGGAGTCCTCTGCCTCAGTCCCTTGAATTCAGCACGTCATAACCTGTGCCAGGGGGGAAGCAGCATAAATAACCACAAACTGGGGAGAAGCAGTAGCAGTCCCCAGGGTTTCCTGCTATCTCTTCCCTCCCACGTGCATGCACACACAACACACAAAGAGCTCCTGGGGGACTTCCACAAGATGCGGAGAGATGAGCGCAAGTGAGGCGTTGACCTGTTGTTTCTCACTGCTGGGCAACATTTGATATCCACAGTGCTCGGCTTCTCTTTTACTGCAAGGCATCAAAGGGGACATTTATACCACCCAAGGTGAAAGCCGTTCTGCTCTTAGGATCTCTTACTAATACAGAGGAGCTGGTGGCAGAGATGTCCCATTGGGAGCAGCTAAACACAGCCTGGGGCGGCACTGGTTCCTTTGGGGTGTTTGTAGCTCGCAGTCTTGTTAAAGCAACCTCTGGAAGTGGAGTGAAAGAGTGTTGTGATGGCTCATGAATGTGTCTCCTCTACAAGCAGGACCAGATCCTCTGTCCCCGCAGAGCCAGGGAGGCTTCGTATGCCAGGGAAGAGGGTGTCCCCTTGCAGGCTGTGACACCTGGGGGGTGCCGATGAACGTGGCGGGGGTGACCTGCTACCCCACTGTCACCTGAGGGACAAGAGGTCCTTCAGTGAGCCCTGTGGCCATCAGGCTTAGTGCAAGATGGCCTGGGATTTCCTCTCAGAGGAAACAAGGAAGCGCATGAGTTAGTCAGCTGGGGACTTATCAGGGGAGGTGGTGAAATGAGCATGAGAGAAGGGGAAAATAGGGGTGAAAAGGAGGGCTTGGTTTGCTCTGCTCTCAGACCTAGCCAAGCAGGTACTCTTCACCAAGGTGGGACAGAATGGCAAGTTTATCTCATCTTTTCAGTCTCTAACCTCTGCCACTGCAATGATATAATACAGGGGCTGGGGCTCCTGAAAGAAAGAGAATTTATTTGGTACAAAACAATATAGCAGGAACTGACATTGCATCTGAGTCTCCATCAAAGTAGCATCACTTTTTGGGATGGCACTCATAAATCCCATGTACTTTTTCTTCCAGGAAGACCCTTAAAAAGCATCTGCCTCTGGGGTTGCTCACAGAGATGATACAAGGAGGAGACAGTGGCCAGGATCTGGTCTCACCCGAACGCCCTTTCGTTCAGACAAAGGAGGAGTGGCAGGAGCTCCTGGTTCTGCCAGGACTGGAGGTGGGCTCCCCCACTCAGAAATGTAGCTGTGTGGGCTCAGTATTCAAAAACGAAAGCTGAGGCGATCAATAAAATGGGGTAGAAACCACCAGTTACCTTAGTTCTTAATAATTAACTGGAAGTCCTTTGATGAACTTAGTACCTGCATGTGGAATTTGGAATCTGACCTTTACTACATCTAGATAAACAGTGTGGTCAAGCCGGCGGCTCTCTCTGCAAGCACCCCTCCACTCTCGGCAGCTCACTTCTTGGAGGCTCTCACACTTCATGCTGCAGTCAGGCGCTCGGGGGAGTCCAGCATGATTCTTCTTACAGTGCTGTTCCTTTGCATTATTTCCACCTACTCAGCCTCTGTTAAAGGTAGGTCTCTACCGGGCTTGGTTCACCTTTTGGCTCAGCGAAGGCATAACCAGTGTGTATATGCAGGTCTCTTTTGCATCAAAAACAATCATCTTTACTCGTCCGTCCATGAGTAATGCAAAATGTATTTAGTAATTACACTGGCTTAAGTGCTTGGAGCATTCATGTCAGCAGAGAGGATGGAGGAGACAATGTTTTCAGGTGCACAGGGCCAGCAGCGTGAGCCAGGAGACTGGGGATCTTGACCTTGCTTAGTCAGGACATACTGTGGGGGCACTGACTTGAAAGGGAGTATTCACAAGCTCAAAAGTTAAACACACAGAAGTGCTCTGATGGAGCAGAGCCAGGAAGTGCTCAGGGCTCTCCAGGTTTCAGCTTCTGAGAAGTTGACTCAGCTACCACTGAAGTCAGCAACAAGCATCCCATTAATTTCATGGGGAGCTTGCTCTGCAATAAGACATGAAAATCTGGATGTCTGCACAAGCCCTGGGAGCAGGGCTTTACTTTACCTTTACAAAGGTCAAGGGTATGAAATCTGGAGACTGCCCACTTCAGCAGTGCCAGTGTATGAAGCAAGGAAAGGTGTCTTTAGTAGTGGCCCTTTGTGTACAACCTGACCTTAAATTTAGAGGAGCAGCAACCTTAAAACATGAGACGACACCTAGTTTTTAGTTTAATGAGGATGGCCTCATCATGATGAGGGCTGGGGGGCACACCATTCTAGGTTAAGCTGTTAAAAAGTCTGTAGAGATGGTTTCATGGGTGCCTCCTCCTGCTCCCTGCAGAGGATACAGGACACTGTATATGTGTAAGCACAGAGCAACAACCTTCCTTCCTACCTCCGTACCACCTTACAACAGGAGTTATAAAGCAGAGAAGATTGCAGGCAGTTCCTTTACCCATGAGTGTATCTCATGAGACTGCCAAGTGACATTTATGGCTAGATACTGACATGCCACATTCCTGTTGTCTGCTTTTCCGAGCATCAAATAAGCAAAGCTCCTTCTTGAAGTAATATTTGCTTGTCACTTTACATCCCCAGGGTACTAAGCAAGCATTTTCTCATTAATTAGTCCTCCCTTCAGCTCTGCCAGGTTTCATATCTCTCTTGTGCAGAGAGACTGAGAGCTAAATTACTGGCCCAAAGGCCACTTAGTCCCTCAGTGACAGAGCTGAGATTAGGATGAGTGTTTTACCTTTCCAACAGGCCATGCTGCCTTTTGGGAATATTGAAGGAGTATTCTTTTCTTTTAAGTCGACTAGATCAGCACACATGAAACTTCCCTACAGCAGTTCCACTTGAAAAATATTTTCAAAGAAGTGGATGGGTTTTGCTTTTTAAAGCTATCCGGTATCAGAAACAGTGGCAAATATAATTTATGAAGGTAGAGCCAGCAAGTAGTTAGAGACGCATATGCTGTGCATGCCATATATATTAATAAAAGGCACAGGACTTGACAGCTGTCTCTACTCATGCAGTGTAACCTTCTGTTATACAGTATCATGATTTAATTATAGACTTGGCATGTTACCCTTAATGACAGACACTTAACATTACTAGTCAAACTATGTGTTATGGCACTCCACCTTGAAAGCAGGCGCTTCTGACCCTGAGAGAGCATGGCCGATTGCAGTCTTTATGTCCATCTCTCCTCCCTTCTCAGTCAGTGGGACATTTGCCGTCAGCTGAAATGGCAATGGCTACATGGGCAGCAAGGATCCCAGTGCTGTGCCCAATAAAAAGGAAAGAGCTTCTAAAGGCAGGGCTGTTTTTTAAGAAAAGTTTATATCAGAAAGGTGTAGGAATATTCCTTTTTAAATAGTACTGGTGTTTTCTTTATGAAAGATGGCATGAAAATTTAGTTACACTGTTTTGAATACTGGTTCTGGGCAGTGACACTGTGTCTCTGTCCCTCAGCCACCAATATCCCCCTTGCCTCTCAAACTGACCACACTATCCAGTTGTCTCTCTTGGCTTCCCCATTTCCACCGGGGTAAGTGCTAACTCCTTGGGACTGCCTTCAACATTGCCTCATCCCTGCCGCTTCTCTCACCATGATCCAGCACTGGCTCACCCTTTTCCATCAGTGACATCAGTCTTGCAACTAAAGGCATCTTCTGCCCTGGCTCCTGCAGCGTTTTCCACGTGTGAAATGGTGAAAGCTTTCAGAACTGAATATTCTTCTAGCTCCCAGAAATACTTTGCAATTATTCATATCTTCCATGATGCTTGCAAGAAGCTGCTGCGTCGTTTGCTCATCTGTTTCCTTCAGGAGGGAACAGCTCTTTTGTATGTGAGGACAAGCAAATGCTAAACGGGAGGAAGAGGGAAGGAACTCTTGCAAAAGGGAAAAAAGATTTATGGGTTGAACTGTGGGAAAAGGAAGAGGATAGGTGAAAGGTGATTTTAACTGAAAAGAGAGAGGGAGCAAAACACAAACATCCACCTTAACTAATAAGACACATGTGTCTCAGCACCCAGATCATATTTCTTGGACGTGCTTTTCCCCCTCCTTTGTCTTTAGATGGGACTGTGTCACCCTCTGTGTTTCTAAAGTACCTAGTGGGTAGCACTGGTAAAATCTCAGCTGATATTAAATCATTAGCCCTGCCATTTCTGCTGCAGATGAAGGACATTTCGAACCAGGAAGGGACCTGCTCCGAGGTACTGCAAGGAACCAGGGGTGTCCCTGAAAGGTGGAGCCACCTCTGGGCAGGCACTGAGCACCCTCTGCTCTCAAGGGCAATGTAGCTTCAAAGCTGATAGGAGTGTGGGGAATTGGGGGAGTGGCTAGGAAATTCACAGTAAACCTGAAGGAAGGGTTTTATGCCTCTTGGTGACTTTTTTGGAAGAAGACACACACGACCAAAAGAGCCCTGTCATGCCAACATTAGTGCTTTAGCCTCCCTGCAAAAAAAAAAAAATCAATAGTCACAGCTTTGACGTCTCACGTGTAAACACGCTGCTCTTCCCGGGATTGCCAAACTTGCTGCGCCACATCTCCAGCTGGCGTAAAACTTAAGTCAGTTTGGTTTTGTGTAGCTTTGCCAATTTACGCAGATTGCAGACCAAACTTGGTGGGGTCACTCTTTCCTTGAGGAGAAGGTTCTTTGAAGCTTACCTTAATTTATTGCTGTGACATCTGAGTGAACAGGGGAAGGAAGCAAGCAACACCTTAAAAAAAGGGGGTTTTGGACTCTTTGAGCACTGCAGAATATATCTGGATATATCCAACAGCCATGTTGGAACTACATTGTCCACCTGCCTAACTGGGATTTAAAATACGAGAGGGAAATAAGAAAGTACTTTGGTTTTCCTTTTTACCAGTGCAGTGATTTGAAAGTTAATTAGCAGAGGTGAATAAAACACTGAGGGACATGGCATAAATCACGATAGCCTGCTGATTCTTTGCAAGGGACTTTGATGACACCGATGACATTTACAGCATGCTTAAGAATTTGAGATGTTTTAATAGATATTTCTTCTTCTTTTTTTTTTCTCCCCCCTGCACTTGTCATAAGACTGACATGCATCTTCCTGAGGACAGCACTTTGCTTTTCTTAGATTAACTCTGTTGTGAAGTTTTTGTTTCTGCTCTGCACCTCCTGAACTCCATGAAGAAATTCCCAGTGGATTCAGTGGTGCAGCATTCGGGTCCAAGAGGCTAGTGCTGTGCTGCTTACAGATAGCATCTGAGGTCACTGTATGTGTATTTACTTTGCAGATGTAACAGCACTTTGTGTACAGCCAGCTTCTCCTCCCTTCCCTTCCCTCTGCAAACTGAATTCATCAGTTTTTCTTCTGTGGAAGAGACCTTTGTAGCCATCCACACCAGAGGAGGGAAGGCCCTGAAAGCAGTGAAAAGGGATGTTACGTATACCCTTTGTGACAAAATACTTAAAGGGTATTCAAGAAAAAAAAATGTTTTCTTTAGCCACAGACTTTAGGGGCATGGTCTTAATGCCTGTGCCTGAGGTTATGTAGAGAGTTGTGACACTGGTGCCACACATTCCCCACATGGCTCTGGAGGAGAGGAGAGGAGAGGAGAGGAGAGGAGAGGAGAGGAGAGGAGAGGAGAGGAGAGGAGAGGAGAGGAGAGGAGAGGAGAGGAGAGGAGAGGAGAGGAGAGGAGAGGAGAGGAGAGGAGAGGAGAGGAGAGGAGAGGAAAGAGGGAGAAGATAGGAAAGGATGTGGTAGCAAGTAGTTTTATAAAGGAAAAAGTTATTTGTATACCACAAATTTCATTTACACTAACAAGGGTGCAACTGAATCTGTAGGGAAAAGCCTGTCCAAGTTGTTAATGCAGATGGAAATGGCACCGTAAATTTGGTATGTAAGTTGCATTTATGCTAGAATTTGGCTTTTTATATCCCTTAAACTACATCAATTAACAGCAGAGGCACAGTTACAGGGACAAATATTTAGTTTAAAGTACAAAGGCTTAAAAATATTTTCCCAATATCTTCATTGCATTCATGTCACCCCTGGGCAAGGCTCTCAGTGGAAAGATTCCCAATAAACATGCAAGTGGTGCAGAGAACAATTTCTGTCGGCTCCAACAAATTACATCAGTGCATTTCAAATTGCTAAGCTCACAAATTGCATGATTAATTACAGTATTTTGAGTTGCAAATAATTTTGGATTAATTTCTAATGCTAAAAAATCCAAGTAAAGAATTTTACTCTCTTTTGTTCATTTAAGTGTAGAGCTAGAACAAAGGATTTTGTGGACATTCTTATCTTAAGTATGTAAGATTAGTATCAATCACAAAAAAAAAGCCAGCTGCTCCAGTGGGACACCTCTGTAATCAAGGATGGCAGGATCAGTCCCATAAATGTTTTGTTGGCAATTAAATTTTTAATTTTTCTGTAGGTGCTTTTTAGAGAAAATTATAGATTATGTGAGTTAGTAAATTCTAAAACACTAAGTTTGTTTTTGCTTTCCAAACAGGGCACACTACTGGACCAAGCTTAAATAATGACAAGCTATATAAATTTGCTTACTCAGCTGAAGTGTATGTTGATCAGGTGAAAGCATCACTGCAGAAAAGTGCAGGCTACCGGATTTCTTCTGGTGTGGATGTCAACCTCTTATGGAGAAATCCCGACAATGATGATGACCAGTTGATCAAAATTATGGTAATTAATGCCATCAGACAACTTAAAACATGCCAATCTTTTCTGCATTTATCTAACTGCTAATCTAATCTTGAAGAACTTGTTTTCAGAAGATGAGCTAAATTTTCCATTCTTCTCTAGTCTCATCAACTAAAACCACCATCTTCAATAAACTGATTCCTATAGAATAAGACTTCACAAGAGTATATCTAACATCATAAGCCAGAACTTCAGAATGTCTCCTATATTTTGAAATTGCTTCATACAGCTTCTATAGCTTCAAACAACTGGTGTGCAAGCACCTACTTAAGGGGCAATAGTTCTTGGTTCTAGCTGCAAATCATAGCATTTGCTAAATACAAACTGGGTTTGGTACTTAGCTTTACAGTAAGTTTTTCCTGCCATTTATTTGCCCAGTGGGGAGTGCTGGTTTCTTTTGAAAACATAGACATAATAATCATGGAAGATTAATGATCAGAAGCAGAAATGAAGAAGTAAAAAAGATGTATTAGGTGATTTAGTCTATGCAGCCTACCCCAGGTCGATGCTAGACTGCTCTCTACATGAATTTTCTCTGCTTTTATTTTTCTAGATAAGAGATGTTCAAGTTGAAAATGTGAATGAACGCCCAGCTGCTAAAAACATCTTCAAAGGAAAAAGCACAGAGAAGATCATCGGGAAACAATACCTGGAAGCTTTACAGAGGCCCATAGTTCTTGAGTTAGTCCGTGGAAAAGTAAGACCCTGTCTTTTAAAATTCAATCCCTGAGGAAACCTGAGACAAATCTTTTCTTACAGGCTTGGAGAATTTACCAACTCACTATCCTCTCAGTGTTCTTAATAAGCCACTGTGTCCTATCTTTCTATACAAAACACAAGAGTTTAGAACAGACTGTAATTTACCTGTACAAGGTGCCCTTCCAGCCCAAGACTCTTGCGCATTGAGAACACCATACAGCATCAAAGTAAATAGCAGATTTGCCACAAACATACGGGTACACATGCAGATATATGCACAATTGCAATGTAAGATTTGTGCTGTTGATTTCAGTGAGGCCAGGATTTTATCCAAGGTCTGAAGGCAGAAAATGAGATACAGTTTGTCATGAGGGAGATTATACCAAGTTTGTGAGGAACAGTGTTAATCACTTTAAACCCTTAGCAAATACTTGAGCATGACTGCTTTTCCCACCTCTCCAGCTTGCTTATTTGCTTCAGTGTCACCTGCAGTTTCAGTGGTCCCAAGTTAATGAGCTTGATACTGAAACAGCCTTTCATGTTGTTCCTCTATGGGGAACTGTCTCCAAAAATTTGAATAGAAGGGACAGTGAGCAGGTGTGTCTCAGCCTGTGACTGGGTTTTACAGTTTGCTCTGAGAGAGCAATGAAGCACTGTCCCATTGCAGGAGCACCCATGCCCAACTGTAGCTCTCAGAGTCCCAGTCTTGCTCAGGAAGGGAATCCTGTAAATCCATCTCCCCTCTTTTTCCCCGAGGAGCTGCTTACTTGCCCCCTTGTGCTCAGCCTACTGCTCTGGCCAGAGAGCGGCAAGGCTTGCGCCATGGCTGCCCCTGCCTCCTCTCCACTCTTCCTCACCCTCTTGTTGCTCGTGGCCGGGAGCATTAGACCAAGAGCTTTGCTCTCCCCTCTGTAGCCCGAGCAAGTGGGCAGGTGGGATGTGGGCAGAGGGGCAGTGAGAAAGGAGGAAGGTTGAAGGTCACACTCCCTTTTCTCTTCTGCAGAGCGGAGCAAGGCTGTGACACTCTATCCCGGCAGGATCTTTCCCTCCCGCTGTAAATAGGCACTGAGCACATACCCTGGCCACCAGCTCAGCCTACTGAATTGCAGCTGCTATCAGGCCTGCTCAGTAACTGTCAGACTTAGCCTTGTCATCAGTTTTACACAACATAAAAAGAAACAGGACAGCACTGGCTCCCAACTGTACACATCCCTAAATGAGGATAGAGGTATCAGAAGAACACCGTCAAAATACATCTGCTCCAAATACATTAAGCAGTTCACACGCTAAGATTGAGATGTAGTATTAAAAACTTGGGCTTTTTCTCAAGTAACAGGGTCCGTACACTCCTTTTATGATTTCTCTGTGGTGTGATACTTTCATCCCTGGCACAGTGATTTCACTTTCCACAGTTGCCCTGAGATAACATGCTGATTGTACTTACGGTTCCTGAAAAAGTGCACTTTTAAAGCACCATGAATGCAAAGTGGAGGTGCAAAGTCTTGTTACCAGAGGAGAGGCTTAAGCACAACTGTTGACCCATGAAGTGCAAAGGTTGTGATGTGTTCGACACATCATTTAAGTCATTCTAACAGTGATTTACCTATGATTCATTCTGGGTTTTTGTAACCTGTGATTAAAGTACGACAGATATTGTGCCCCTGTGGGGAGGGATTATTTGAGGATTATGCAGAAAAACGAGTAACTTGTGAAATTTTGTGAAGTTTCTCATTTCCCTTCTAAATTCTCTCTAATTAACAGGAGGAAAGATGCTCACTGCATTGAAACTGTACAGCTGAAGCCTGAAACATGTTTATACTGTTATCGTCAGGTGCTGTAGCCCCTGGACTTTGCTTACATAAGGGCAACAGGTCCAAATTCAGCTTCCCAATCAGAAACAAGTAAAGGGCAGTTTTATCTAGAGAGGATCCTCACTATTCCTTTCTCATTCAACCAGATTTGTTATATACTTGTTTTTTATTCCTACAGGTCAAAACCTTCTACTCGTATCAAAATGAACCTGGTTTTACTCAAAATATTAAGAGAGGTCTGGCTAGCCTTTTCCAGCTACAGCTGCACTCTGGTGCTGCCCGTGAGGTATGATGCTATATCTGGCAAGATAATTGGCAGAGAAAGAGGCAGAGCCTGGTCTGCTCTGACCTGTGGCTCCCACTGACTTCAGAAGGAATGACCAGTGACCGAAATCAGGCCTTTGATCGCATTTGAGGTCAAGGACATAAAGACAGTCTTCTGAATATCTGGTGACACAAGTCAAGTTGCTGCAGTTAATGTAAAGAATGGGTGAAATACATTTATTTTAAAATGCTTTTATCAATTTAGCAGAATTTGGTAATAAACCAACTTAAACTAGGTCACTATTGAAGAGATTATACTGATGTTTGAAGTTGGTTAATTCCTAAGATCAATTCAATTGATTAGGCCATTTTAAATCAAACAGAGTATCCACACAAAGTTAGCAATGGTTTACCTGGATTACAGTGTTAAATTTCTACGTCTGTCCACATGAGCAAAGCTGGACTTTAACTTGAATTCATGAGTATAGTGCAAACTGCCAAGTGTTTCTAAATTTTTTTGTTTAAACATTGTTGCTTTCCTTCATAGCCATCTAATGAAGTGTATCCCTGCCTATCCAAAGCAGGTAGTTAGAAACACTGATACTTTCAAAACTGGTAAATAAACCCGAACAGTGCAGCATCTCAGGTACAGGATTCCAACAGTGGAGAAAATGGTTTGTCTGTGGAAGGTGTTCTGGGGTCCCAAAGATAAATTCAAGAAATTGACCTAATTAACTCTTTTTTTCAAGGTGGACATATCTGGGAAATGCAATACTACTTACCACGTGCGGCAAGATCAAGTGACTAAAGTAAAAGCCCTGGACTCCTGTGAAATAGAAAAACAAGGATTTACCAGCAACAACCGGGTATGATTTCTTTAACAAAATAAAATCTGTTCTGCCTATTTAAAATATATTCTTAGCAGCTATTGCTCATTTCTCAAAAGTCCTTTCTTGCATGACAGAAAGCAAATTCTACATGTACATTTTGTAGTATTACTAGTACAAATTTCATATGTAGTACCCATGGGTAGAACAGGCAATGGATTTGCCTCTTGTGTAAACCACCTTGGCTCAGCTGACATAGAGTACAGCACACCGATTTCAATAATTTTTAGATCTCGTCCATAACATATTTTAGTTTCTATGCAGATTTACAGCACTTTTTTCCTGACTGTACTGAAGTTTTCATTGATGTGAGGCTTCTTTTTTCTTTCGAAGAAAATATTATATACAGTCACAATCATAGTGACAACAGTAACCTTTTTCCCAGCTGCTAAGCCACAGCATTTAGTGTATGCAATAAATGCCAGGCAAGCTGCTGACTCCCGAATGGAGCCTGGTCAGGCTTGCCTGGAAGGTCAAAGGCTTCCCTAATGCACAGGTATAACGTAGGTGATGTGCTGTAGAGGTAACTGAAGTGGTACTATGGCCTTAGTGGTCTGCTCCACTACTAGTAAAAGCCTTTCTAAGAGGTTACTACTGAGTGCAGGCTGGACACATGCTGAAGGCACTGGGATTCTCTGCATCAGTAACTGACCTTCTCAGCTCAGAGAAGTACAAAGGTAGCACATGCTCTGTTAATAAACCACCTTAACACTATGACTGAATTCCTGATTTTCACACTTGCCACAAAGACTTTGTCTTGTTTACAAACAGATCAGGCAAGGTGTCTGGCTTTGCTTCCTGGGTGTGAACATGACAATCTTATTTACAAAAAACATTCCCCTGGAAAAGCTTCTCATCTTATTTAAAATATATTTTTAACTAAGTGTGGTATTTTCTCAGTTGCAGCCTGCTCCATAACTTCCTTCCCTTCATCCCCTTTTTTTTCATAGAATCCCCTGATACATATTGAATTTGAAACACATAGTGCAGAACTGAGTGGCTTCTTGTTGCAGAAGGAATTCTTGAGAACCTAGTTTATAGGCTTAGCTTGAGATGTTGTCAACCCACATGAACCTTCCTTATTTGGCTCTATTTCATTACGAATTTTGCCTTGATTTGGAGCTGTGAGCTCTTTTCCTATTCTGTTGTTTATTTATCAGCCCTTTTTTCTGGTTCATTTTTTAATTATTTTCAGATTTTAGATGTGAATACAAAAGCCACATCTGCCACAATTTATGTGCTGGAAGACAGTTTCATTAAATCCATTAAGGCAGAAGAAAATTATGTTTTGCTTCTGAATTCCCGACGAAAAACAGGTGCCAAAATAATTTCAAAGTAAGTTGGGCAATTTGACTGTCATTGGTGATAGTAGGACTAGTGGTTCAAGTCAGGTTATATGTGTATGTCTTACAGCATCAAAATCTAAGGCTGTAAACTCTCCAGGTAAGGATTTAGTTCTCTTTTGTATCCTTATGGTACCTCGTCCAACTTTGATTAAGGGCTCTACCATACTGCAAATAATAAATAATGGCATTCATAAGAAATTAAATGAAAACAGCTGGAACTGGCCAAAATATTTTAAGCAACACATTACTTCTGTAGGTGTTCTGTTTCTGTGTCCCCTCATTTTTTAAGAAATACTTCCAATGGATCTCCATTTCTAGTATGTGAAAGTTCAGAAGTATAGAAAACAAAATCTGCTGCATAGAAAGGAAACAACAGTGAAACCTAGATCAGTGTTAGACTCCAGACTCTAAAACACTGAAAGTTTGGAGATACTCATACAAGATAAATGATTCAGGCATCTCCATATTATGATATTAAAAAAAAGTACATTCAAAATCTCACTTTCCAGATCTTCTTATGAACAAATATATGAAACATATCAGAATGTATATGGTTACTGAAGGCTGTTTACCAGGTGCTATAAATCCATACTTTAGAAAGTCTATTATTTAGGTATTTTATGCCACATACCTCTAGCAGTAATTTTGCTGGTATCAGATACTTCTGTTACCTTAAAAAAGCCATAGACTTGCAATGTTCTTAGCATTTTAAAATAAGACTTCAATAAGTCTGTGTTCTATATTTTTGGTCTGTGGAGGGGTTTTTTGTTTCCTCCTGCCATGATTTCTGCATTTCTTCTCTAATGGTTGAGCTCTAACAGTGTCTTCACTCTATGGATACACAGGCAGAGACTGGAACTGAAGTCAATACAAGCTGGCCCTGGACTGATCGCGGGGAAGCAAGTCGCCAGTGTTGTCAAGACCTTGGACTCCAGTTACATTGCTGTACCACTGGTAGCAGAGCCAGTCAAATCCGAATGCAAAAAGTGTCCTTCAGTAAGTAAACACAGGCCTGTTGGACGTC
Organism: Phaethon aethereus; assembly: GCF_964289735.1. Lineage (NCBI taxonomy): Eukaryota > Metazoa > Chordata > Aves > Phaethontiformes > Phaethontidae > Phaethon > Phaethon aethereus. The sequence continues at coordinate 30,173,834 of NC_138578.1, read as the reverse complement.
AGGTCAGTTAGCTGAGCAGAACAAGCATGAAAGAAGTTTCTGTCCAAGCAGCCCACTAGGAGAGGTCTAACGTAACAATACAAAATACACCCTGGAGTGGGGAGCATGGCAGTGATGCAATGGTGCTCCACCACACAAGGGTGTTTTAAGATCTACCTCTAAAAGTACCAACTTTTTGCTCTCTTTCAAAGATTGAGTGCAGTCTTTCTCAAGACCACTAGAAAATACAACACACTCTTGTTTTCTCTCATCTTTGCCAACCTTGAGTTGGCAAGAGCTTATTTCCTCTGGGTAATGGAGTGGGAAATGACTTTTAAGATGGTTGGCCAGTGTTTATAAACAATTCCGTCATGGAGGAGCTGAGCTGCTCCTAGAAATTAAAGGCAGTGAGCCATTCCTTAGGCAGGCTAAACATTTGTTGCTAGTATATCTGGCCTTTTCTTACTGCCTGACCCTGAAGAAAATATTTTATTTAAAAGACTTTATAGATATTTTATAAGTATAAAATGCGGCCTTAGTATTCATGGCAAGTCCAATAGTGTTCTTATTTTTCCCCTGGAAAAAAAAAAAACCACCTTGTTTTTTTATATTTAAGACACCTAAAGACTACTAAAAGCTTGGTACTGTAAATGCATCATCTTTTGTTTTACTGATGCTATTCATCATAAACTAATATAAATTGCTACAGTGATTGTTAGAAAACAGTTTTAATACTATTACCATTGTGGAATTAATTTAGCAGTGACTATGAACATGAATTTAATGATTATTCTCTGGTTTTGATGCGCAAGATAAGGCTTCTATGCAGCACACATAATTTTAATCCTCCAGAGATACTCCTTATGAGCACAAATTCCTTACTATATTGGAACTTGTGCTAGTTCTTTGGAAGTAGCATTGCACTGTAATAATTGATCTTGTCTAATGCTTGTTGAGCCACAGAAAAGACAAAAAAATGTGTTGGGGGAAATGAAATAGAAATGATGCTGCATGTATGCTGGAGTAGTTCTGAGCAGGGAACACTAAGGGATCTTAAACAAAGCAGGGACAGGTGCTTTTGACCTGACTCTGCCCATCAGGGTTTGTGCTGACCAATTTGTCACTTGGAACCGAGTTTGTCATAATAGTTATAGAGATAATTTCCAGACCAAGATAACAAACACAGGGTATAATTCCAGAGCACTGCCTGGGGACTGAGCTATGTCATTATAAACCTAATGGCATGATGAGAATGAAGTCCTGCTTTCTCACTGTATTTTACAGTAACTGCTATGAAAAGATGGAGTCTATAAACAGAACACTGTATCCGAAGCAGCAACATAACATTTGGTACTTATATATCATAGTATACATTAATGCCATGCTGACATAGTATGGCCTACAGTTTTATGTTTTCAAGACCCTTTTTAAATCATAACAGATCTTATCTCTATCTTTATGAATTTGATAAAATAACCATTACTATCCCCAATTCACAGATGGCAGCACTAGCTTCTGTGAGGCTATGGCCAACATTTACGTTTAAATTTAGGCCTAGATTTCTGTGTTTAGACATCATAAAACACAGTCTTTTCAGAAGAGCTCATGGTTCTTATATTTTGTTTATGCTGATGGTTCCTACAGGAACGGATGCTTGCCCCTTCTGAAGTTCAGGTGGGTTTTTGTGTCTTGTGCAGCCAACCTTTGTAGGTTGGTAAAGCAGCTGTCAGGCAGTGACTTTCAAAACCAACTCCTGCTCAGTTCAGGACCTATTGGTTTGGCTTGAATTTTCCTAGAATGCCCACAAGACCTCTGGTCTGATCTCTTTGTCAGAGAGAGATTTGTGTCCAAGCTTGGCTGAGTTGCCATGTGGAAGTGTGTGCATCTGTCCCTGAATCCTTGGGGTATTCAATCCAAACTGCCTGACATTCACATAAGGAGAACAAGGCCCCTCATAAAAGTCAATTGTGAAGGCTAGTTTTTTAAGTCCTGGTCACTGCAGGAGGTGGCAGCTGCTCCTTGTACCAGTTGAATCGTTAGAGCACCCCTGCAAAGAGGAAGACTTGGTCTCCACTCTTTTGCTTGAGATGGCTCCAGCTTGCATATTCCACCTTGCTAGTCTCTAGGGTATGAGCTAAGCTGACCAAGAGCAGTCCACACAGCTGGGCTCTGCACAGACGAAAATATAGGATTAATGAGGTTAGAGATTTTTTTGCTGGGCTATGGTGCAACATCAACAGAGGGAATAGAAAGTGCCCCACGTGTTTATCCAATTTCAGCTTATAATAGCCACACTGACCTTGGTGCTAAGCGCTAATCACCAGTTGAGTTTAACAGACCCATCTGTGCCTCAGAACACGAGCTCCTCCCAGCTGGTCATTAATCCTCAGGAAATATCCTATGTCTCAATCATTGTTGCCTAATTATTGTTTGTTACAGTTGATGGAAGTTGCACTCTGTACTGCTGAATGATACTTCTATTTGCTGGCAGGTTCAAGTGTTATTGCCTAATACAAAACCCATGAAGAGGGGAAGTATTTTAGTAAGGGTCAGATGGGTGCTAGTGTTATTTCCCTCTTGGGAAAACTGCAGTAAACACTGCTGCAAAGAACAGCTGAGTTTTCACCAAGGAATGTTCTCGATAATTTGAGATAACAGAGGCAAAGGCAAGTGAGAGAGGAAAGGTCAAAATACCTGCACCAGTTTCTTCTGGGAGTGTTGCTGGAAGGACAGATACAGGTGCTTTGGTACCATGTTGGCTCATTCAGGTCAAAAATATGGTGTGTGGAATACATACAGCAACAACATATGAAGAAGCCACTACCTGTTCTAATACCATCTTACCTATCATTTTGTACAATAACCACAAATCCATCCCCATCTTATGCAGGTTTATGAATAAGAAATGGGAATTACTTATGGGACATTTACTCCTGTTCCACATTAACCACTTACAAAATTACCTCCTTCTAAGAAAACATGATTAATTTTTGAAGGGGGGATTGTGCATCTCCCACTTTAAAGAAACTAACTTAGAAGAAAATAGGAACAGAAGGCAAACACTCTATTCACCAGAAAGCACAGTACATTTGCAAAAGAAGAGAATTCACCTTATTCCAGTTACAGTGTAAATAATCATGTTTTGTTCCAAAATAGATTGCATTTAAGGCAATGTACATTATCAGGAAAATACTAAGTGTTGGAAGAGAGACAGCTATAGAAAGGTTCCAAAGATTTTTGTGCTGGGAAATCATAAATTAAATACTACTTAGCTAAAGGATCAGCAATCTATTGGATTTCAGCTAATTTGAGCAATAGCTGGCCCACATATCTGCATTTAGTAAGTCTGATTTTGAGAAATGAAACCACAATCTGAGAGATTTGACATAATGTGAATTATTTTTCAGCTTTCTGAACACTGGCAGAGCATCAGAGAGCATATGTATCCTGAAAAACTTTCCAAAGCTGAAGCAGCAAGAAGCTTTTTGTTCTTCATTCAGAACATCAGAAAAGCTACGAAAGATGAGATACTGCAGATTATTAGAAGTGAAAATAAAGAACTTCTGTAAGTCATCATGAACAAGCTTTCAAAAGGTTTAAGTTTCTTAAAATTGCAGAAGAGCAAATTGCATGCAAACAGATTCATGGTTTGCATGTTGCTAGGACTGGTGATGTCCTCGCAATGCAAAAACAGTATATACAGGAAAAGGATTTTTTTTTTAATAACTGTGTTTGTTCTTGGAGTATAATGTATTTGCAGCACACTGTTCAGCCACCAAGACTGTATCTACAATGCAAGGCAAACATGCTTTGTAGCTTACCCAAAGGTTCTCAATCCGACTATTTGCTCTGAAACACTCTATAACTTGTTCTTGTCTTGTCCATTTGTTTCCTTCAAATGGAAATACAGTAAAGGGGATGGTTCATGCCTGGATATTGTCCTAATATTAGATTTTGGGTGTGAACAGCATGTGCACCTAGACTTCGGAGTTAGAAAGCATTTCCGAGTTCCACCATACAGTCAGGATCTTGCAAACAAGTAATAGCAGTTATTAACAAGAGTAACTCAGGTAGTGTAGAAGCCTATTCTCTAGTTGCCATTGTTTATGTGGAAATAAAACACTTTTTTCCATTTACAACCTTGTCCTGTAAACTTTAAGACACTCTGGATAGTTCTGTTCTTTCAATACTTTTTTGTCCCATATTTGCATAAATTCAAATATTATTATCCATGGATATGAATAATTTCTGGAGTTCATCTACCATTTTGAGGTGGAAGAATTCAGGGACTTTTCAGTCCCTGAAAAAATTTGTTTTTTTCCAATAAGAGTAAAAAATTCTGCCTCTTACCTGCAATGAAGAGATCTTTAAGCACATTAGCTTCTTTCTATATGCAGCAAAGTCTTTTCATCATTTTCTAGCTCATTACAATGTTATGGTCATTCCCACATCTTTGTAGTCCACAGATAGTGGATGCTGTAACCTCCGCTCAAACCCCAGCATCACTGGAGGCCATACTGGAGTTTCTTGACTTTAAGGATGCAAGCACTTCTACCCTGCAGGAGCGATTCCTGTATGCCTGTGGATTTGCTTCTCACCCCAATGAAATGCTCCTGAAATCTTTAACTGTAAGTCAAAGGACAAAACAAATACAATGGAGTTAATACCCTTGAGCCTCATCCCTGTCAAAGCAGAAGGGAAGAAGAAATGACTGTTGCTGTTTCCATTTTTCTTTTCTTTATCCCTTCCAGGGGTTCCTTTAAGTGTGCCAGTAGCGTATAGCCTGGAAACAACAAAAATTCGTAGGTCCAGACTGAAAGCCCACTCACTTTGTAAAACATTATCAGGATCTACTACTTGGAAAACAAACATAATTCTGATTGTTAGCAAAACAATTAGAGGATTGTTTGACTGTTGCCTTATCAAAGTCCTGTAACCATTTAATACTCTTTATTTTTTTTTAAACATAGCTTCAAAATGAATCTACTATTTGAGACACTGAATGTAACTCAAGGGAAAAATGGCAACCAGTTATGATGTGTAATGCTAGAGCAGTGCTCTGCTTAGCCTGAGCCCAGGCCATTGTGGTCATCACTACCTTTGTATTGCACTAATGTTTGCAGGAAATGAGGGAGTGTATTCAGCCCATTATAGACTGTGGTTCATCATATTTACACAGAGAGGCTAACAGCATTGCTTTTGCATAACAGGCTATGTTCAAGGGTGATATCGCAAATGAAGAAATAAGAGAAACTCTTGTCATTGTCATGGGAGCGCTCATCAGAAAGCTGTGTGACAGAGAAAGCTGCAAGCTTCCAGTGAGTATCTGCTGTTCACTGCTGGCCAAATTCTGGTCTGCAACACACATGAATGATCCCTGCTCATGTTACTGGGAGAGCATAAGGGACACGGGAACCATATTCCCCCCTGTTTTAAAATAAACCCATAAACTCCTATGTTTGATAGAGACAGGATTTTTTGATTTTTTTTTAATAATGACATCTACTTTGTCAGCTTTATGCTTTAATTTGGTCTCCTCCTATTTCTGTGGATTTCTCCCAGTTTGCCCTTGTTTGACAGAACTTCTTCTCACTGCCTAGTCTGTCAGCAGAAGAAGTACTTGTACTCCCTTGTCCAAAAGCTTTGCATGTCCTCAGAGAAACACTGGCAAACTCAGGACCTATTTAATATTTGCAGTCACCTTAGGTTATTTCAGCTCTGTGAAGAAAATTCATTGGTTCAAGTTCTCAATTCTGCCCCAGACGTGAATAGAACAACCCAGAAGGAAGGCCATCACCTAGACCATGGACTGAGTAGATGCTGGTGGTAGAGGACGAGGATGATCGGACAAGGCATTGCTGCCCGTTGGATCTGTGCTGTTCAGGATTGCAGCACACTGCTGAAAAGATGCAGAGCACCTGAAGGCCCTTAGGAATCCCTTTTTCCTTCCCCTCTTAATTGCCAAGCACTCTTAAAACATTATGTTATGAAGTACTAAAGAACACTTCCCTTGTCTTTTTTTGTGGGGACATGTTGGTCCCTCAAGTAAGACCTGTGAGGTCCCTGAATCAGGGCAGGAGCAGCTAGCAAATGATAAATCTATGGACCAGGTGTCACTGTGTGTATAGCCACTTTGGTTATGCTTGAAGGAAGCCATTGACGTACAGATGACAAATGACACCTTTGCTAACCCTGTGCAATAATGCTTTGAAACAAAAACATGCTTTTTTGTTTTTTTCTTAGAACTCAGCCCTGCCCCTCCTACTTCTGCAAGGGAAAAAGTTAGGTTTATGACAACCATTTAAACATGCTGTTGATTTTCTTCAGGCTGTTGTAGAAGCCAAAAGGCTGATTCTAAGTAGACTGGAGAAGGCTAAGAAAGATGACAATGTGAGGATGTACCTGCTGGCACTGAAGAATGCACTCCTTCCCGAAGCGATTCCACTACTTCTGAAGTACGCCGAGTCAGAAGAAGGGCCCATCAGCAATGTTGCTGCCACTGCCTTACAGAGATATGATCCTTCTCTTCTCACCAAAGAGGTAAGAAAATATACTGCCCAAGAAAAGAAGTGCAAGAGACTGTATTAAACATAAAGTATAAATTAACAGAGTTCATTTGTCAGTCCCACTCTTTTTAAAAGATCACAGAATCACAGAATGGTAGGTGTTGGAAGGGACCTCTGAAGATCATCTGGTCCAACCCCTGCCGAGGCAGGATCACCTAGGGCAGGTTGCACAGGAACGTGTCCAGTTGGGTATGCCCCACATACGTGTTTTTTTACCTCCAGGAAAATATTATACACACTTCAGTTCCAGCCAGAAAACCCTATACATTCCTGCTTGCCAGATCCCAAATCCCAGCTCCCAGTCTGCCAGTGCTAGTCTTTGGCTCCAGAGTCACTGTCATGGTTTAGCCCCAGCCGGCAGCTAAGCACCACGCAGCCACTCGCTCACTTCTCCCTCCCCCAGTGGGATGGGGGAGAGAATTGGGAAAAAAGTCATGGGTTGAGATAAAAACAGTTTAATAGGACAGCAAGAGAGAAGGAAACAACAATGATAACAACAATAATAATACCAACAAAGGAATGTACAAGAACAAGTGATGCCCAATACAGCAATTGCTCACCACCCGGTGATCGACAGCCCGTCCCTGAGCAGCCATTCCCGCCCCCCGGCCAACTCCAGTTTATGTACTGGGCATGACGTCATATGGTACGGAATATCTCTTTGGCCAGCCTGGGTCAGCTGTCCTGGCCGTGTCCCCTCCCAGCTCCCCGTGCACCCCCAGCCTCCTTCCTTGCTAGCAGGCCAGCACGAGAAGCTGGACTGTCCTTGGCTACTTAGCAACAGCTCAAAACATCAGCACCTCATCAACAGTTTCTCATCCCAAATCCAAAACATATCCTCACACTAGCTTCTGTGAAGAAAACCAGCTCTATCCTGGCTGAAACTGGGACAGTCACACAGCCATCAAAGGTGGAAGGCAGTCTGCGGGGAAAAGCAGCTCCCTTTGCAAGAGCACTCACTGCCTTCTCTGTGATGTACAGGAGATGTTAGGAACACTTGGGCACCTGTGTAACCCTTGTTCTTTCTTGTGCTTTGACATAGCTAGGGAGAATGCGTGAAGTAAGAGAAGGGTAAAAATAGCTGCATCTTACCTTGCAGCCTCCAAGAGCAAGAGAAGACATACAAAATAGCAGAACATGATGTCCTGCCTCTGCTGCATTACCCTGCATGCTGTTTCATACCTGCCACTGGCAGCTGTGACTGAGGTTGTCACGGTGCTGCTCTGCAATGAACATGCCAGAGGCCATGCTGTCAGTGGGGCTACATGGCTCTCCATGGACTTATCTGTAACAAAGATGTGTCACAACCTTCTCAAGGACATGACACCACCACAGCCACTATTTAGAAAATTAAAACTGCAAGATTAGATTCTTGACTTTTTTAAAGTACGTATTCCCTTAACAGTCAAGGAAATCTCTCTCTTGATCTTACCACTGCCACAGTATTTTGATCTTAGGGCTCCTACAGCCTTGTTGTGAAAATCGGTGTGGAAGGCTGTATTTGGACTGTGGCTGAGAGAACATAATAGATGCCCCACTTGTCCATGTGGTCACTGATCTACACGTCTTGTACATTCCAAAAGGACCACGAAAAACAGGGTGCTGAAAATATATCCTTATGTATTAGCCTTAGCTATGGAGCTCGCTTAAGCTGATATTATAAACGAGATTCCAGTCTGTACTTTGCCCAGTCAACTGTGAGAGCACAGACTGAATCATCTGTTTCCTGACCAGGTGAAGGAAGCAATGAACAGGATATACCACCAGAATCGTAAAGTCCATGAAAAGACAGTGAGAACCACTGCAGCTGCTATCATCTTAAACAGTAACCCATCCTACATGGAAGTGAAAAACATCCTGCTCTCCATTGGTGAACTCCCTCTGGAAATGACCAAGTACATGCTCTCCATGATCCAAGATATACTTCACTTTGAATTGCCTTCAAGGTACATTAAGTTCAGTATGAATAAATACAGCTTATTCTTACTTCTTTGCAGAAACCCAAAGAACACACAGGTTCTCATTAATTACTACTGGAAAATTTAAGGAGAGTATAAAAGGACGCCTGATATTTGTGTCACTTTTAAGTGTTGATATTTCAGAATAAACCTCTGCATTTCAATGACATTCATTTAAATAGCTATTCACATTTTCAGAGGTACAAATAAGAATTAGGCATCTAACTTGCATTACTGTAAGAAATGCCGTATGTTGGTCTTAATTCTCTTGGTGGGGCCCTTGCTTTTATATTTTAAGAACTGGTGAACCAGAAAAGTTTTAAACATCACAGCACTAGAATGAAAATAATCAAAATATCTCTTCTTAACACCATTAATTTTCAAGCAAGACCTTTGCTTGCCTTTCTACCTATGACTGCAGGGAGTAGCTGAAATTGGAAAAGAGACTCTGGGTTAGGGCAGATTTTTGGTGGGAAAATGTAAGGGTTTTGAAGACCCTCTTGCCTACTGGGAAATTCTCCCACTCTCAAATTTGATATTTGTACAGAACAGTAATACATTTGGTACCGTAACTTTTTTGTGTCTCTGTGCTTTTGTTTGTATGTTTGTTTTGAAATACCACAGCAAAACAATTCGGCAAGTTCTGAAGGACATGCGTGCTCATAACTATGACCGCTTCTCCAAGATGGGCTCTTCCTCTGCCTACTCTGGCTATATTACACGTATGTAACCATGAAACTGCCTTTTAACCCTGTTTGTATTCCCAAACATTTGATTAATCCACTAGTTTAGTCACAGGTACCTTCTTTCTTTTTTAATTAAGGTGGTCCTGATGTATCATCCACATACAGCCTTGACATCCTCTATTCGGGCTCTGGCATTTTAAGGAGAAGTAACATGAACATCCATATTTTCGACAGAAATGCTGAACTACATGCCATCCAGGTAACTGCCACAGTGTACATAAAAATTAAGCCAGTATGTGGTCCTCTTCTTAGAGCTTCTAAATCAATTCAGCTAATGCTTAAGACCATAAGTTTTGCTGCACTGGACAGAGAACAAGCCGGTAACAAGGGAAAAAGAAACAACAGCCACTGAGGCACAAGTTTGCCCTAACCAAAAAGACAGGTGTTTTGTTCTGTATATATCTCGAATTCTGTCTCTGGTTAAAGCCTACACTGTTTATCTGATGTAATTGGTAAAAGCCTTGCGAGTTTGTAAAATCAAGTCCTGTATTTCGGGTATAACATAGAATGGAAATACAAGGAGTAGATTAAATGTACAAATCAAAGAGATTTAAATGAGATGCCTCTCTTTTGGACTTTTCTTAACGTTAGCAAGTACCTTCAATATGATAATCCTCCTAAATTTCTGCAGGGCAAAAATTGTGCAGTGGAACATCTTTGGGTTTTCCTCCCAGAGGTCTGTGAAAAATAGTCATATGAATAAAGGAAAATTTGTTTGAAAGGAAAGTAGGCTTGGGATTGTGATCTGCACATGGGCAAATTCTGCCTGCATCTAAAGGGAAAAAAACATGCCATGAGATTATTTTATTTTCCATTTTTCTAGCTGCTCTACCTAGTTCCCTTAAGTCTTAACCTCATACTTTTTAAAGTACAACTACATAAATTAGAGTTAGGCTCTTAGACATTAAGAAAATGCGTAGGGTTTTTAACAGCCTGGGTCAGGCAGCGTTTTTTCATTGATTCTGTATCGCTGTTGCTTCTTAGGTGGTGATTGAAGCTCAAGGTCTGGAGTCCATAATAGCTGCGACTCCTGATGAAGGCGAGGAAAACCTGGATTCCTTTGCTGGCATGTCAGCCATTCTGTTCGATGTCCAACTCAGGCCAGTTACATTTTTCCAAGGGTATGGTGATTTAATGTCTAAAATGTTCTCAGCAACTGGAGATCCCATTAACGTGGTGAAAGGACTTCTCCTCCTGACAGATTACTCACAGGTACTAATAGCACACTGTTTGCTTCTTTTTCTGTCTCTTAAGCACAGATGCTCCCTCCCCCATACCATTATTGCAGGACATCTTATTTGCTTTCTTTTCAGTGCTGATGAAACTGACCAGTGTTACCTAGGCTTCTCTTACTATGGGAGCAATAGAAAAGTCACAGGTATTAAAAAACAGAATGAAATTACATGAAAAGCAATCTAGAACAAAGGTGAGAACATCTATCATTCTAGAAAAAAAAGTAACGCTGAATTAAAGCAAATCCAACTGAATTTCCTGTAGAAAACTCACATTGCTGTCAGCTATGGCCTCCCCTCCCATGGTTTCTTGTAGTATTGTCCCATGTGACCACCTAAATTTTCCTCTTCACAAGTTGTCCAGAGATCTTACGTCCAATTAGGCAATAACTGTCAGGTCCTGAATGAACGAATCACTGGTACTCAAACTTTCCCAGGTAACTAACCTTCAAAGAACAACTCTAAGAGGTCCAAATTTCAAATGCTTATTGCTAGGCAAAACCAGGAATTAAAATGAGGATTACAGAGTTTTTATGCAACTGTCACCCCAAATGGTCTCTACTTTTATGCTTAAGTATAGACGCATATACAAATATAACAAGCTACATAATGTATTATTGGAGGACTAAAAATCTAGACATATGTCTGAAAGTGCATGGCCAGCATTTAGTTTGATATTTTTGTTCTTCCCAAGCAGGGATCTCCTTAGAACCTGGGGATTTAACAGCAGCACTCAGCTCATGAAACATCTGCAGGCTCGAACTTTACTTTTTACTTTTCCCCTTTAACTCTCGGCAAAATAAAATGCAGATGATGAGAATATCCACTGTGATGAAAATTAGACAGAAACACCGCCTGCACATGACAGCGGTCCCCATCCTGAACCCAGCTCAGCCCCTTTATTAACAGTATTATAATCTAGAGGGCTTCCCATGTAGTGCACAAATTGGCTAACTAAAGTTCATTCCAACAATGCTTTACAGTTCACATGCAGATTATGGGCAAAATCCTTACCATGACCTATTTAACAGACTGCAAAGGTGAGAAAGATAATCATGTCCAGTCCTGAATATACAAGCATGGTGTTTACAGAACTAAGTATTTCCAACTGCTGTGCATGCACCAAGATCCATACATACCCTGGCTGAAGCAGCTGGCTGGGCACCCTGAGAGCTCTGCCAGCCAGCAGATTCTCCACTGCTCATCTTTGGAGAACCTGACAAAAGTCTGGGGCACACCAGGGCTGGGACTGCGTGCCATTTTTAACAATATTGGGGTGTAACGTTTTCGGTCAGTCACTGACACTCTGGAAGCCTAGGCAGCAGCGTGATGAGACGGGATCCCACCCTGCTTTCTCTCATGGGTTGCCACTAGCACAGTTGCTGCCTAAGCTCTTTGGGATTCAAGCAGTGGACACAACCAAAAACGTGTGTTCACAACCAAAAACGTGTGTTCACAACCAAAAAGGCACTTGTTCTTACCTCTACACCCCACAAAGGCAAAAATTGTTTAAAGCACTGCTGAACACAGCTTCAGGCTGCGCTGTGTTTTAAACACAGCACGTCACTCTCAGAATGGTTTTACAGCTACGTTCCAAGTCAACAGCAACATCAACATGGTTTGGGCACTTCCACATAACCCGTTTGAACTTTGTTAGAAATGCTTTCACCTGTCAAATTCTTGAACTGTGATTACAGCTGTACCAGAAAACACTGTCAGAATGGGAACACTGGAACTGAGGAAAGTGCAGGAGAGCCATGATTAATCTAGCTTCTGGATAGCTGAGTACTACCTCCACTTTCCCTGGCCAGCATGGACAGGCCTTGCCCAGAACATAAGCCCCTTTACCAATTCATACAGTACATACAACCAAGACAAACGTGGGTTTATCTTCTTTCAAAGAAGAAAACCAGGCATGGGAAATAGCGCCCATTCTATGATACCAAAACTCAGTGTGCCAAGCTGGCCGCAGTGTGATTTCAGAACAGGCAAAAAACAAATGTAAGATACAGACAGCGTGGTTGAGATCAAACATCACAGGGATGGCTTGGAAGCCAAGACTGGAACTTAAAAATGAGGCAACTGAATTGTCAGAAAAGAGCTTATGTAATATTTGGGTTGCAATTTTTGCATTGGTACAGCCTGATTTTGAGAAAAGTGATTTTTAAATATTGGAAAAGTTCTGTTCCCTTATTGTTCTTTATAAGGATCATTTTGCACAGAAAGACTGAAACTGAGTTGTACTAAAAGTGCTGTCAAATCTACCAAATACCTCTCCCCACCCCCCCAGAAAATAGCTTCTTTTCATTAACTTTACAACTGCAGTAATCACAACAGGCACATTTTGGAGAGGTGATTTCCAAGTCAATAATGTTGCATCTGAAGCTTACACTCCCACCCACCATCTGTAACATGTTTTCTCAGATAACTCCATAAACTGAAATTGGAGTCTATTTTACAGCCATTGCCAGTTCTCACAGTGTTGTTTGAGGGCTAAGAATAACCACCCAGAAGTTATAATTCCCTCTATAAAATAAACAGCTCTCATAAAACTGTTTTTGAGACTCCTAAGTCACCTGCATTAAAGTTCAGTAGTGTTAGTATTTCTCCTAGGCAACACACGTGCCAGAAGCACAGAGAAATTAAATACTGTATTAATAGGTCAGAGAAACCATTTGAAAGACAGACCCCAGTGGAAGATAGCCAGTTCCCAAAGAAGTGCCTGTTTCAGACATCTCTGTGTTGCATTACGGTAGCACTGTCAGTGCAGTACATAAAGAAACCTTTTTTTTTTTTAATTGAAACATAGCACGTTTCAGCATTTTAAATGGTAACAAACTACTGATTATGATCTTTCGGGTCACATTTTCCCCTGCAAATGACACACAAAGCTTAAAATAGGAAGGGAAAGGAAAATACTGCCCCTGAGGAGGCTGGGTCTCTGTGATTTACACCTCCCATCAACCTGGATTGGATTTGCACATGAGGCAAAAGACAGGACTGAGCTCTAAATAAGGAAATAAGATGAACATAAGACAAGTGCTCCTTAGCTTCTCTGCTGGTTTCAGTGACAAACCTGACTTAATTCTAAGCAGCCTTTGAAGCCTTAAATTGTGCAGCCATTGCAAAGCCTACTGTAATATTTTTAGGTGCAATTTGACAATGCATCTAAAAATATCTGCTCCTGTGGTTGTGTGTACGTGTCTCTGCCAGAATGTATACTGTTACCTTCTCGCTCCTTAACAGCTGCCCACCAACTCAGTCCCATTTAAAAGCAAAGTAAAATGGAGTAAAACAAGCTTTGTCTCCACACCTAAACAGACCAAGAAGAAAAGTATTCCTTGCCCCATTGCAGTCAGTAGAAAAACTCCCTTTGGTTTCAGAAAGACCACAATTCCAAGCCGTTATTTTTACTTGAGTAGAAATAAGAAATCAGAGCACACTGTGACCACACTTGCTGGGGGCGTGTGGTTTATATTTATATTTATAAGCTGCAGCCAACCCACTGAACTCTTACATTAAATCTCAAGCCCACTTCAGTAGCAACTGACTGCCAAGTTGGTTCTGCCAAGGAGATTGTTTCAGAGATTGTTCATTTACCCTAAAATGTGAAGTAACCATATACAGCCACCGTACTTACCCAAGTCCTCGATTACGGCAGGAAAACTTTAATGAATAAAGCTTTTTTATTCAGGCTCTGAATAAAAACCTCCTCAAATGTTGCTCCTTGCTATAGAGATTAGGAAGCCAGAGTGTCTCTGCTTGCTTCTTAAATCTTGGGACAGCATTAGCTGGAACCACTGGGCTACTGAATAGCTAAGAAGAGAGGAGAGACTTTTAAGGTGCCTGGACATCAAAAACGGGGAGGAAATTGGGCATTCAGACATCCTACAAATGCCTGCAACATTACAGGTGCTGAGAATACCAAAGGCACAGAAACCCAGGAGGAGGGAGAAAACCAGCTGGGAGAGAAGAGGAAGTGCTCTGTACTCAAGGGACATGTTCAAAATAAACTCTTTCCAAATTAATGGTTCTTTTAAAACAGTGAATTAATCCACTAGTTCTTAGGGAAGCAGGACAACTATATAAAGTGAGTTAGATTGCCAATCTTAAAATCTTGGCTGGCTGTCAAAACTTAAAAGTAATGAACTGCCATAACCCTGAGCTATATTATCACTTCTGAAACGGACTCCACATGATGCATTTCCAGTCCAGCCGTACAGGTTTCAAGAAGCCGTGGGCGCACTTGATGGTTGATGGAAAATCCATTAAATGCAAATTCACTGTGGCACTTAAGGGGCATTAGCTTATGGGTTTGGCCACCCAGCCACTGAAGACGTAGCTCCTGCGCTACGGTGGGTTCGGAGCCACTGCGCGACGGCTCGCAGCACTGTGCATCCCACTGCCGGTACGGGGCTGCCTTTGGGCGTGCTGAAGAAGTCGCCCTGTGCTGCACCATTGCTGGGGCTCCAGTGAGGAGTTTCGTCTGATTTAGCTGGACTGCCAGCAGAGCCTCCATGGGGCTTGTGTGGTAGCTGTTGGAGACAGAGGCCATGATATTCCTTGTGGTGATACTCCCTGCAGAAGTTATGCCAGCTGGCACATAGAGGAGAGAGGAAGGACGCAAGGCACCTCGCCTTAGCTTCACCCCATTTTCAAGGGAGTGAGGTCAATCGGGGTGTTTTGTCCACCCTTTCAGAAAAGCCCTCTATTCCTTTTTTTGTTCCTGCAAAATGACAAGTGGCGTGATCGCAGTACGAAATGGGTAAGGAAACCACTGAGATCTGCAGTCGGTAATGGGGGGGTTACCTGTGCTTTCTGACGCCTCTAGGAGATTCAGCTGCAGTCCGGGCCGAGGGCCAGCACGGAGTTCCTGGGCGGCCTGGCCATCGACATCTCGGGAGGGATGGAATTCAGCCTGTGGTACAGGGAATCCAAAACCAGCGTCCAGAACCGGTGAGATACTCCCAGCACGCGTTATAGCTGTAGAGAGCTCAGGCTTCCGAGCCCCAGTAGTCCCAATGAGAAGAATTTAAATACAAAAGACCTTGCAGATGAGTTAAAATTAAGTAACAGTTACGTGCATGGGAGAATATTTCTACTTCTCTTTTCATTTCCACCTGGGTAATACCAGTTCCCACTAGTCTCATCCTAATTTATATACCCTTACCTGAGGAACAGGCTCCTTTGAGGGCAGTTTTTATGAATGGATAGTAGGACTGTTTGCAATTTAATTTACTCTTTCTTAATGTGTTTTGAATTAATTGTACTTCCTGGATTTATCTGCAGGGTAGCCATGTTTATAGCTGGTAACACAGAGGTGGATTCCTTCTTTGTAAAAACTGGTATGGAAACCACTTTGGAAGTAGAAACAGCATTAGACTTCATCTCCACGGTGCAGTTTTCACAGTACCCGTTTTTAGTCTGCATGCAGATGGACAGAGTCGAGTCTCCGTTCAGGTAAGAACTAAGAGCCCACAATTTCTGAGGTGTCCTTCCAGACAGCTGCTGAATCTGGACCTTTTGGTGTTCACAACCACTAGAGATTAACCACAGAGGCCAAATTGCAGCCTAACACAGCCAGGTGCAGTGTAGGCTGTTACACGCACCAACCTCTCTGCTAACCCATTCTTTCCTGAACCCCTGAGATTCAGAAGGGACCTTTTTGGAGATCACAACTTACTCTGAACGTGCGCTTTAGTCCAATTTTCTAATTTGGTTTTGCAAGTAAACTAACTGAAGTGGCAGGACACTGGTCTCCTCACGTACAGTCAGTTCCGATGGTGACCTGAAACCTTGCCAGCAGTAGTTCTCTATTACACTGTTGAGAGAGGAAGTGCATAGCCATAAACTAGCTGACGTGGAAAGTTTTCTTCATCATCTGCTATTTACTAGTGTCAGCAGAAGTACCTGGCGTGTTAAGCTCTTGCAGCCGTCACGTTCTATGATACTTTATTAAGGCACCAACTTTCCTGAAAGCTAAACATCTGCGCAAGAAGGTAAAAAAGATGCTTTCCAGTAGCCATAGAGTAGTAATTGCATTGCCATGTGAGAAGCGGGGTTTACTACTCCCTCCTAATCCCTATTTGCTAAGACCTAAGGGCAATAACATTTGCAGAGCCTGTGCCAGATTTCCATTCAGGCTTTTCTGATCCAAAAGATGGTAAGCCTGAGAGGAGAAGAATAAGAGGATCTTCAGAGAACTTGAGGATCTCCAGGAAATCTTCTGAAAACAGTATCTGTTACTCTGCAGATACTAAAACATCTTCTGATTATACCTGCATATTGTGGAAGTGTGTATGTAAAGTGTTTATCTCTAGCCTCACCTACAGGGTACAGATTTTGCATAAATTTGCTAATGCCAGACCACCATGTGTCTTTTTTTACAGGCGTTACGTGACTAAGTATGAAAGTCTACCATCTGGCAGACGGTACACTGCAAGGAGAGGGAAAGCAGAACTGTTGGCAGGTAATGAATACCCTCTCCATCAAGAAAACTCCAACATGTGCAGGAAGGTTTTCGGCGCAAAGTCTGATTCCTCCAGCAACTGGTTTTGAAACGAGCACCTGAGCTTTTGCTTTCCTGAATCCATGGCTCCCTCAATGACTTAGGCTTGTACGTACCGTACTAACTCGGAGCTTGATCTTGCACTACGGCAGTGAATGGGAAATTTGCCATTGATTTCAACAGGCCAGGATCAAACTCTCAGTGCGTGCACAGTGTTTACATATTAACCTATATTTAAGACTTTTGTAAAAAAAAAAAAAAGCTAAGGCAAATAAAGAACAATTTGGTAGTATTCCATGCGCTCCCTTAAGGGTGGTGCTAGTTCTTTATTTTTACTTTTCCATGCCAAAAGCAAAAGTAATCCCTCATTTTTCTTTCTTGGGGAATACAGAAGTCCATGTTTTTGACATGCAGTAAGAAACAATAATGATGTATAAAGAATGATTATTTATGAATATATTTTAAAGTATTTAGGTGTTTTAGGCCTATGACCAATCCTCATTCGAATATCCAGCTACAATTAACATCTAAATGGGACCATGAATTCCTGCTTACTCAGTATTGCCTGTTTACAAAAAAGCAGTTTTTATTTTACATGATTTTAAAGGATTTCCCCTTTTTTTAAACAGTCAGATCTTGATTATTATTATTATTTATCTTTTGGGGTTTTTTTTATTAACTGCTATAGTTAAATACAATTGATTAAAAATGTAGAGTAACATTTCCAGAAGTACTTACAGTTGCCTTAATTCTGTTCCCATTGAAATCAATGGTATAATTTCTGTAGTTATCACCAGGAGCAGAGTTAAGCCAACACTGGTTGCTCTTCAAGGTTGCCTCCCGAAAACCTGTGTTTTGTGATTGCAGTCCCTGTGTGCAATCAAGGCAGGTGGATTTCAAAAAGTGAGCACTCATTAAGGCAATTCTGAACTGTGATGAAGGAAAAGGTCCTGGAAGAAATCCATTTTGAATGCACAGTCTAGCAAAGCCTGTGCAGAGCCAGAACATTTTATTCTACGTTAGTTAGGTTCATATTTCCACGCAAAAAAGTAGCCACTACTCATACAAGTCTTCTGATTAAAATGACTTATACCTTTTCGCTCGTTCAAGCAGTGTCTTCATAGGAACTGAGTAAAAAAAAAAAAAAAGTTTTACAACAGCATTGCAGATTAAGAAAGAATATACCTCATCCCAGCTCAGCTGATCTCTGACATGATCCATCTGATTTAATTTTTAGAGGACAAGGTGGGTGAGTGCTGGTCACAGAAAATTAAAATAAAAAGCCAAAAAGAATTGTTTTTCAAAAAACAAGACCAGGCGGTAAAACTCATAGATTGTCATAAAAAATAAAAAAATAGTAGTACAAGAATAAAAAAAAAAAAAATCCAAATTCTTTTGTGTTGTAAAAAAACGAGTGCAGAAATTTGCAAAAATCAAACTATCAACGGGATGAAACAGCCTGTTTGTTGTCTTTCCTGAAAATGCTGTCATACTTCTAGTCAAAGCATAAATAAAACAGGTAGAAATACAGTGTGAAAAATCTGTTTTGTTTTCCGTCTTGGTTTTTTTCCGTTACCTTCTGGGTTGGGAAAGCCTCTTGTTGTGGAAGGAATGGTGCAGATAGGGGCAAGAGGAACCGTTTAATTCATCACCCCATAGGAACCAATAATGCTAGTCGGATGCCCACTTGTCCTGGGCTCCCCCTCTAGTCAGGAGATGGGGGTTTCTCCAGAGGGTGGTGTAGACCCCAAGCAGGATGCACAACGTGCCGGAGGTGCCCGCCCAAATCCTCTGCCCAGAGGAGAGGTAAGACCTAGGCACCCCTCTTCAGCGTCGACACTTACCAGAAGTGAGCTAAGGCCAAAGCGATACCAACACTGCCGGCAGTGACCCCACCCTGTAAAATAACGTGGCCAGCACTGAGAGCAAACCTGCTCCTGAGCCTCAGCCTTAAATGCCCTCTGCCAAAGATTTTACACAACACCCCATCCCCAGGCATTCCTCCTCCCTCCACGAGGGGCAGTTTCTCCTTCCTCCCTTCCAGACCTCCCCTCCTTCTCCCCAAACACAGTCCTTCTTCTTTCAGCAAGGCTCCCACAAAGCTGTCTCTTCCCCTCAATACCCACGCTCAAAGTCTGCACCCTCGATTTTGTAGACACCGTTTGGTACCTCCACTACTGTTTTAGGAGCTGAAACTGAAGACAAGCTTTTACGTTTGTTATTACTGCTTGCTATTTGTGTCATCTAAAAAAAAATAAGATCAGAGCTGAGTATTCACACACCTAGAAAGTGGCTGCCTCCTCCTGCAGCGATCTGACGGCCTAAATATAGAAGGTGGACAAAGCACGGCACAAAGAAATAGCTATCATCACTACTTCACTCGTAGAGAATTGAGATACCAAGAGATGACGACCTCAACTCCACATCCTAATTTGCATCAACGGTCTGCCAGGCTCGCCCATGACTTCGCAACCCAAAATCAGAACAAAAAGGTTCTAGCTAACGCCATTTGTATCTGTATGATCTGTGTCTGACACCAGCAATCCCACTGTGAGGCTTTCCCCCTTCTCAAATTTATCAAATCTAAGAACCTTCTGAACGTGTGCCCATAAAACGGGGCCCTTCGGCACATAAAACCAATGTAACATCAGTGCTCACTTTTAAAAAAGCGTAACATAAAATATTTTCTGATTACAAAAGATAATCCGGCTATTGCCAAGTATCTGGCCAACAACGCCAGGTGTGCTTCTCTCTCAAGTGAAATGCGCAGGTCCGTTCAACATAAATACGTCAAGTCTCCCAGCGACACCGATCTGCGTCTTCTTGCTGTTTTATTTACTCCTCAAGCCCTGGCACAGCTTGTCGAGGAAAACGGCGTGTGCCCACCTGCACTACTGAAAGCCGGTCTTTCCAAATGGGACAACCAGCCTGCAAGGGCAATTTTGGGGCTTCCACAACTTTGACAACACCCCTTGAAAGTAAATCAAGCAGAGCCTCTGAGGCCCTCCTGCTCCCTCAGAAGGGACACGCGTCCTCGTGGATAGCCCCTGGTACGGCAGCAACACGCTTGCTTCTGAAGCTATCTGACCCTAACAGCTGGACATAATGGGGATTCCAGGAGGGGTTTAGCCCAACAGCTGGGTAATGGAAGGCCCCGGCTTCCTTACGTGGGCTCCATAGCTACGGAAACAACAAAACTGACAATCTGCTAAAAATAAGGTGAAATGAATACATTGCTTAAGCCCGCATTTGAAGTGAAAACACACTTAGGGTTACAACCAAAGCAAACACTCTGTTTATCGAGTCAGTGGGGGGTCATCACAAACACGCAACATACATCTTTAATGGTGGCTATTACGTGTACTTTTAAATAATCAGCAATTAAACAATAATTCATACGTGAAGTTAAGAGACGCAAACAAATGATCAGTCCTTTCTAATCGGCAGCGACAGAAAGAATAGTGGAATGATAATCTAGCTGAATCTGAAAAGCAACCCACTTGCAACAGAGATTTTGAAACTTTCCCCTTAAACTTTCAAGGGGTGCTAATTTTTACGGTATTTTTCATTCACTCTTCAAAATCTTCAAATGCCAGGATTCAGTTTCTCACTCCACTGCTAAACATATTCTGGTGCAGAAAGCACAGGGAAATATAAAGATCAGTGGCTGA
The DNA here is from genome assembly GCF_964289735.1 of Phaethon aethereus. NCBI lineage: Eukaryota > Metazoa > Chordata > Aves > Phaethontiformes > Phaethontidae > Phaethon > Phaethon aethereus. The sequence continues at coordinate 30,153,174 of NC_138578.1, read as the reverse complement.
GGAAGGCAGACCTCCTCATGAGGTTATGAATTAGGCCATCAGTGCAGTACAGGGTAGCAGATATGGGAACTAAACGCCATTATTTTTGTAACACTTGACCATAAATAACTGCTGGTAGAATGTATTCTTTCCTAGCAGTAAGGGCTATCAACCAGAGCTGCATGGGTGTACATCAGCATGATCTCAGAACAGCCTGCAATCATGCTGTAAGCATTTTCCTTTCCCTTTGTTAGTGGGAACAAGATCATAATTTTAATTATCTTACTTTTCATAAAATTAATTGATGCTTGGTGAAAGGTGCTAGGGTTAACACACACGCAACAGCCTGTAAAATACTTAGCCCAGACTTCCAATAAATACATGTTACTTATGAAGTCAACTCTGACTTACTGAGAACATCTGGTAGAGAATTTGTCTGGCTACACAGCTTAGAAGGAAATGCAGTTCTTAAGTGCAGATACGCTTTAGGAGTTACAAGCCCATATAATGCATGCTGCAATTGTACCTTAGAAGACAGGAGGATTTGTTAAAAATAGCAAAATAACAGAAGTCCTGGTTGAGCAAGGTTTTTCCACCACCAGAGGTCCGTGGAAAGAGGGGCAGTGGCAGAGCTGGGCTGGCAGGCACTATTCTGCAGCATCAGGTTCCAATTTGGTAACTAGATGATAAGTACCTCAAAAATAAACCAGCAGGATAGACTAGGGATACAGCCTGGGTTTGGCAAGCAGATTACTTGGTCTCAATAGCAACAATCTAAGATGACAGTAATTCTAAAATAAGTGTTTGCCTTTTTTTTTTTTTTTTTTAAGAAGTACTTTGTTTTATCCTGGATAGCTAGCTTTGATTTGACATCAGGGGATTATCTACTTCTCATTTTGCTTTGTTCCCACTCTGTCTGACAAAAAGTGCTGCATTTCCACCTTTTGGTCTCATCACTCCTACCAGTGATGTTTTAAAGACTATTTAGAAACTTTAGATTTTTAAAGACTATTTAGAAGCTCATAAAATTTCCTTCACCAATCCTTGAAAACCCCAGAGATACATCACCTGACTTTTCAGTTCAATTTAAGTTATCCTAAGAAACTCTCTCACTTTAATTTCAGTGGATTCTCGCAGCGTGAGGCACATTGCTGTTGGACAAACACTGGCTGCAAGACCGGGTCCCTTAGGGAAAGGTTAGAGTTCATGTCTCTCAGCATACTTGCTTTTGACCTCTCTTTTGTAGAGGTTTCAGCGTAAAATGTCCACCTACTGTGAGAAACCAGCAGTGCTGTGATGAGCTCATTACAGAGGTCCACTGAAATCAGGCTCTAGGAGCTCTTCTTGGAGAAAAGTAAAGAAGCAGTTCCCAAATTTTCCTGTTGACAACCTCAGGTCCCTTTGCAATTTCTGACGACTCCTGTTTGAACAAAGCGGTCCAAGGCCTTTCTCTCCGCCCTACACACCCACTATTGCTTTGGTTCTCTTGTGGTCATCCTTTGATCTCCTGCGGTCACCCAGCTCGATCCTCTTGAGCTAAGCCTGCGTGGCTGCACTCTCCCCAGTTCATCCCCTCCTTGTCCCAGTTCTTCCTTTCACCTTCTATTACTCATTCCTCTCAAGCCTTTTGGGTCTGCCAATTAATCCATTTGTATCTGTGTATAGGAATCACTAACTATACAGTGGCAGTGAAGTCACTGATGACATCTACTCTAAACGCCATGCTAAGGTACAAATTTCAAAGAATCCAGAAAAAGAGAAAGAATGTCACAAACACCAAACCACTGTTTTAACCAGTAAACTTGTGCTTCCAGCAAGGTAGGAAGACCTTTTGGTCTTTAGGCAAATTCACAGTAGATGTCTTCCTATGGTATTACTTGGAATCTCTTTTCCTTTAAGCGTCTAGGGCACGTGATTAAAAGGAAGATCATTATAATGTGCCCCTTACATACTTAAACTAAGAAATGAAAGTGTTCTTTTAAACTGCAAAACCAATCTTCTAGTTTTCAAGTCCACTTTTTTATTTTTTCAGCGTTTGACTTGTGCTTTTTTAAACGTTTGGACTTGACTTAACATCAGAAAGCTACTCAATCTTCATTAAGGTAGAAGGAACACATGAAAGCAGCAAAAGGTTATTCCTAGCAATAATTCAAGCAATCCTGCTACCCACTAATAAAGTGATCCTATTTTTGATCTTATCACAATATTAGACAATGAAAATAACATAAGAGAATGAACAGAAAAAAGTTATTCACCCCACCAATTGCGCCCTTGGAACACATTACAACAAAGATGCAATTGTTTGGATACCCAAACCCATATACCAGTCAAAGTTAGTCCATTGAAACTGGGGAGCTCTTTTTTCACAGAACCACAGAATCATTAAGGTTGGAAAAGACCTTCAAGATCATCAAGTCCAACCATCAACCCAACACCACCATGCCCACTAAACCATGTCCCAAAGTGCCACATCTACGTGGTTTTTGAACACATCCAGAGATGGTGACTCCACCGCCTCCCTGGGCAGCCTGTTCCAATGCTTGACCACTCTCTCAGTAAAGAAATTTTCCCTAATATCCAATCTAAACCTCCCCTAGTGCAACTTGAGGCCATTTCCTCTCGTCCTATTGCTAGTTACTTGGGAGAAGAGACCAACACCCACCTCACCACAACCCCCTTTCAGGTAGTTGTAGAGAGCGATAAGGTCTCCCCTCAGCCTCCTCTTCTCCAGACTAAACAACCCCAGTTCCCTCAACCGCTCCCCATAAGCCTTGTGCTCCAGGCCCCTCACCAGCTTTGTTGCCCTTCTCTGGACATGCTCCAGCACCTCAGCATCCTTCTTGTAGTGAGGGGCCCCAAAACTGAACACTGTATTCAAGGTGCTGCCTCACCAGTGCCGAGTACAGGGGCACAATCACTTCCCTGCTCTTGCTGGCCACACTATTCCTGATACAGGCCAGGACGCTGTTGGCCTTCTTGGCCACCTGGGCACACTGCCGGCTCATATTCAGCCGGCTGTCAACCAGCACCCTGAGGTCCTTTTCCACTAGGCAGCTCTCCAGCCACTCCTCCCCAAGCCTGTAGCGTTGCATGGGGTTGTTGTGGCCAAAGTGCAGGACCCAGCACTTGCCTTGTTGAACCTCATACAGTTGACCTCTGCCCATCGATCCAGCCTGTCCAGATCCCTCTGCAGAACCCTCCTGTCCTCCAGCAGATCAACACTCCCAACCTGGTGTTGTCTGCAAACTTCCTTTTCATTTAAGCTACGTCTGGGGAAAAAAAATAAAGAGTGTCAAATGAAGCAATGCCCTCAACTTCCTTTTGTTCTAAGATGGCAGAATAAACAGTAAGATCAGGTCAGAAAGAGACTTACAACACTGGGATAAACTCCCAGAGAGTCTGTGTGCAGAGTTTTGGATCTGCTCTCCAGTGAAATCTTTTCTTCTGTTACGGTTTACATGTTGAACCAAGTAATGCCTCTGTTATCACTTGTTCTGCACAACAGTGAAGGTAACTTCGCAAACAAACGACCAAGCAGGGAACTGCAGGCTTAGTTGCAGTGTGCCTTTTACTGAAAAATACATTTTATTAATCATAACATTCAAAAAAACCCCCAACATAATACAAATGCTAACTCACTCAGTTACAAACTTTGGTACTCAGCGGTTTCAGTCCGTTCTTGCGTGGTCATGACGTACTGAAGCGTTCCCGACGTGCAACACGCTGCTAGTGCAATTCTCAGAGCGACTCCGCTGTCCCTTCAATCCCAGGCTCACGGCATCCTGTGGTGGGATCGCTTCGGGCTTCGGCTACGCACTTGCCACAGTGTCGTCTACGTTGAGAGCAGCTCAAAGAGTCCATTTTTCTCCAGTTATAGATCTTCTTTTTTCATTTCCCACCCACCCCCAGGCAACAATCACCAACACAACACGTTCACGGCATTTTCCCCTTTGCCTTATAGCCCACGGCTCTCTCATCAGACATACCACCCACATCCTCTTAACAATCATTATCATTACTTCACATTTGCACTTTTAAATATCTTTACACTGATAATCCACCCCCTTAAAAAAGGGAGGAAAAAGAAAAGAGAAAAAAAAAAAGAAAAAAAAAAACAGAAAAAGGGGAAAAAACCACAAGCATTTTTAAAGTATGTGTTCTCAGCTAGCCACAAGTTAACGGTAATTTATAAGCATAAGGAATGACACTTTGGCCATCAACCTAGAGAGTAAAGGCAGCTTTGAATGCAGACAAGGGAAGAAGAAAAAAACCCACACAACCCGTAAATACATTTTAAATCATTCACCAAGCGATTCAGCAAGGATTAAATTTATCTGAGTGAAACCAACCCTGCTGCAACAGGCCAGAACGACATTTGTGCATCGCTCCAGTCCCGCTCCAGCTTCGAATCGGATCCGGACCCGAAACGCACGGAAGTGGCCGGCGGGCGGGCGCGGACCCGATGGCTGGGAGGGAACTCGAGTGGTGCACAGGATTTTGCCCTGCTTTGCACGCCCGGTGAATCTCAGCTGTAACGTACTATGACCGCACCGTGAAACATATAATACTAGCGGCTTGTGAACCCTGACACGGAGGGCTTGACTCTAATCCAAGATATGTGGTTACACATCACCCCATCAGCTGGAGAAATTCACCGCTGGGTATACACGGAGGAGCACCATATTAACAGATTTTTTTTCTGGCGATTTCTTTTTTCATGGCACTATCTGCTGGATCCGGCTAGACTCAAGCCCAGAGCTCCGGTTTTATACGTACAAAGTGAAGAACCCGGGACTCGGGTCTGCAAGGCACACGGCGCTCTGGGGCCAAGTTCAGCAAAGCGTTGCTGGGTAAAAAAACCCAAAAGAGACTGCGCTTCCACTGAAGTCCCCAGGAATCTGCTTAGGTATTTAAAGTTAGAGACGTATGTGAAGGCTTTGCTGGACTGGGTCTGCGAAGCGAAGCTCCTTGCAAAACAGACCCCTCGATGCAAACACGGAGTCTCTTTAGTAATAGACAAAATTAAGCACACAGTCTTTGACATTAGGATTGACACATTCCACTGAAGAAATCTCCCCTGAGAAAATAGATAGCTGTTGGCATTGCCTCGTTTTATTGCTTTCATCTCCACAGTTAGAAAAAAAAACCTGCAAAGTTCTCTTCCAACAAATACACGCTGAAATCCTGGGCACTTCGTTTTCTGCGCATTTTTTTGCCTTTCAAGTACACCAGGTGAAACTGTAAACCCTGAGTTTGTGTGTGCAAACCAGTACCTTGTAAACTGCACCGTGAAACTTTGCTCTGAGCACCGATATAGGAAAAGATAGGACAAAACATTTTTAAACAGAGATGCCAGTACTATAATGTACGTACCGTGCACGTCTACGTCACAGTGGACGATCTACTCTGGTACCTGCACTGTCCTGCAGTCTGAAGTACTGTTTCGTTTAACACCGATACTCTACTCGTAACGTCCACGGACTTACCAGTCATGAAAACGGTGAAGAAGCATTAATTTTCTTTAAGAGGCATTCAGCCCGAATCCCGGTAGGAAGTGAAAGCTTGTAACTGCAGACCGTAAAACCGAAGAGCGCGGGGATTAAGCTTATGCACTATATGCTCTAGCCGGGCACACCAAGCTCTTTGGAAAGGGTTAGAATAGTAATTTTTCACTGGATTTCCACAACGATGAAGATAAATGAGAAGATACATGTTAAATCACTCACTATCTGTATACTTGCAGTGCATTTCATCCTGAGGGCAATTTCAATTTGTGCCTGTAAACAAATAAACTGCATTGAAATACAATCTCACACGTATGGTTAAAGACAGTTGTAGCTGCGTTTTCTGTATCTTGTGAGTTACTCAGGAAAATGAAAACCTGGGGCTTTCTTTAAGAACGGAAAACCCTGAAAACTTCCTTAGCAGCAGGAAACCTTGAGAACAGGCCCAGGAAAATGCTGCCGGTGGGAATATGCTTAAGTACAGACTTTTGGGTTTTGCATTTAGGTTTTAAATTTCCAACCCGTTACCTCAAGAAAGCTTTATGCTAAATAATTTAGGCTTGATCTTACATTTATTGGCTTCCCAAAGTGCTTCACTGAACTAAAATTTTGGGCAGGGAACACACTACTGTAGTGTAGTTGTACTAACGATTCTCTTTTGTGGAGACATACTGGTTGCTGGCAAAAAAAGAATCCGTTTAAGCGGAGTTTGACATACGGACATACATATCACTGCATTTTGAGTAATCTTACATTTTCTTGTTCAAAAGCAAAATACTTTCTTAGTAAATACAGATAGTGTTGGATAGAGCCCTCAAATAAACCTGCCACACAACAGCTAAAGAAATTACCACTTATAATTGGGGCTGTAACGTTAGAAAACTCCTCTCACAGGGGAAATCACTAGAGTTATGTTTTCAGCAGTGTTGCAGTTTAAGGAAGAATAGACTGCAGTCTTAAAGAAAAATAAATGCCGTCCTCTCCTTTTGAACCAGGATCGAAAAATATTACATTCAATTTCTGGCTTTCCAGTATTGAAACACTGTCATAATTAAGGCAACTTGTGATGTTCAACACAGTACAGAGAAGCAAAGAGAAACCGAAAGCAATCAAATGTGTTTTCTGACATTTACACAATCCATTTTGAACCATGCCAAAAAATAAACACTAAAGATAAACCTAATAAACACTACTGATCTCTCCGTTTGCAATTCCGAGTGCAGAAGTACAGAGTACAAAACAGACATCTGATCGCAGATTGTCCCCGAAACCTGAGGGGAAGACCCTCATCTACTGCACTGGGAGAGAGCTGAGGGCTTTATCTTTTTTTTTAAAAGAGTTGCAGGGCCGCACCGGATCATGGCAACACGTCCCAGGGACCCACACGAAGCTGTGCACCGATCCACTGCTGCATTTACAGCCTGCGTCTTACACACAACAGTAGCGGCACTACTACCGCCAGCCACCAGCACAGAGGCAACGCCTGAAGCCTCCAGACTGGCTTCAAAATAACAACAAATTTGCAGAAAATAATGCAGTAATTTAGCATTGCTTGCGTAATGAAATGTATGCGTACTCCAAAACTGGGGGGTATTTAGGAGAAAACAAGAAACTTACATACTTGTTTTGTATGATGAAGCAAAAAAATGAGAAAACTGTAGAAGCAGTTTTTAGGATGAATGTTTAGAGTTACCAAGTGTATTTCAGATTAAAGGAGCATGATTCTTCCTCCTTATCCCTGTAAAAAAAAAAAACACACAAAACAAACAGAAAAGCATCATTAATAAAAAGCAGATTGTTAGACAGCTGCCACAACCATCTGAGCATTCTTTACTACTCCAGAGAAGTGCATAGTATCTCCTTTGTTGTCAGGCCATTCTTGCTACTAATTTCCTAAGCTACTGCCAAGCATCAGACAACAGCACCCAACTTTTTAAACCCAGTGGTCGGGCAGCCTTATATTTTGAGCAGAACCGATCATTGCTGCTCAAGGTGTGAAACGTGCGGTGCCTTACAACCCCACGGCTCCCCACGGACGGGTCCTGGGGAGCGCCCCACGCATGGGTGCAAAGAGGGCAAAGCGATCCATTAACTTCCATTGTACCAAGGTTAAAGGACTATTTAAAAGTTTCCTCGGTAGGAAATAAGCATGATTTTTTTAAAGGCTCATAAGCATGAGCTTATTTCCATTTGTAGACCGATTTACTAGATCAGATGCTGAAGCCCTTTTAGTTCTTGGAATATCCCTGTATTTCCCACTAAAATTGGACGCGTGCTTTACTAAATTCACAGCGAAGGCATCGTCGTAAGTCCTACGTACTGCATATTTCCCTGTAGGTTGACTTTTTGACTTAATAATGTAGAATATACATTTTTATGAATCGGGCACAACTAAAACAGAGTTTAAAAATATCAATTTATGAGCCTTTAAAAAAATCATTCGTATGTGCTATCCACACAAAATTACTATTTAAAGGCAGGCATAGATTGTCTGACGGCAGATAGGAAGAAACACTTACAACTAATAAGTATATTTGCACACTTTGGTGTCAGAGCTGCTCACATGTGACTTAGCCTACTTTCACCACAAAAATAAATGTCCCCTGTATTCCCGTAACTATAAGGTGGCTTCAGTTCAAGCGCATGTTTGAACAGAGCAAGGAGAAACACCCTTCTAATACTGGCAGTACAATCCACTACAGTTACTTTCTACTTTGCTACATGTTATTTTCTCATTTATTTACCCAACATAAGGCGGAAACTCCCCAGCAAATAGTGTGGGAATAGATATGAAAGTTGAAAACACATTTTCAGTCATTCCGGCTGGGGATGAGCTCCCTTCAGGCAGACCGCTCGCCACAGCTCTGCGCTGTCTGGACTCGGATGCAGGCAGACACGGCAAGTTTACTACAACTGAAAATTAGCATCTTTTTTTTTTTCTGTATGAAGGAAGAAGTGCAGCAGGCAAGAACTGTGCAGCAGGCAAGAAGTGCAGCAGGCAACAGCAAGGTCCCCGACTACTGTGACGGAAGAAGAGGAGGGAGAAAAGTGACCTCCTGACACCTCTCAGAAACATATTCTCTTATATTTGCTGTATATCAAATATTTAAGAATTGTTCAGAAATGGCATCCTGGATTTTGCCAGAATCCAAACGGATAGGATCGATTTTACCCCGTTGGTGGTGCAGAAAGGAGCACCAGCCACAGAAAGCAGTGCTAGAAGAGCAGCAGATGTGCAGGGACTCGGTGCCAACAGCGCCGCGGGCACCGCGCCACCAGCAAAGCTCCGAGTCGGCTCTGTCACGCTGATCTCCAGAGGTGACAGAGACCAAGAGGGAGCCGTCCTTGGCACAGCTTGTGAACAAAGATGTGAAAAAAATTAAAAAAGGAGGAAGATACTATGTGCAGCGCAGAAAGAAATACAGGAGCGGAAAGAAAGAGCATTCATTCAGCTTATTTGGGCTAGTTAAAGAAAAAGGGGACCTGAAAGGACAGCATTTTACTCAAACCCCATACTCATGAGATGAAATCTGCCTGGTTGAAAATCCATTTTAGGATCTGCACAGCATTACTGCAATTCAAAACCCCCCTGATCTGATGTGAAAGCAATTGGAATGAAAAAATGATTAACAGTTCACCCTCCGATTCATATGAAATTATATTCCTGTTCTTGTTAGGGGAAAAACAGTAGCCCAAGCAAGCGCATTCAATGAGAGGAAGAGAAAGATGAAAGAGATATAGAAAAAGAAGGGAAAACAAACAAACAAAAAAAGCAGATAATAAAGAGAAGAGGAGAAAAAATCATCCACAGGGACATGAAAGGTGAATGAAAATGCTGAGCAGGTACAAGGATGGAACAGAATAGTGGGAAAGAAGGTGAGAGCTCTAAATGCAATTCCCCTCTGGCATATATCTTATTTTCCACTGAGAGCTACATGAATAACCAAAGTCTGATGAGAAGCTAAAGGCATCTTGCAGCACGCATTTAAAATGGTTTTCCTGACTTTCAGAACAGGTCAAGGAAAGAAACCCCACACCACATCCATTACACACCGGCAGGACGCCCACCTCAGCAGGTCTGAGACGGCAGGGAGGGTGTCTATATTAGACAACATGCATCTTGGCATCATTTAATGGTAAAAAAATGAAGTCTTCCAACTGCTGGATGACCTTCTGTAACAAGTACGAAAGTTTCTGCACCGCTGATCTTTTGGGCAGCTTCCACACCTGCCTCACAATGGTAGAGCTCCAATGTAGCGCAAAAAAGCAGAGCATTGGTGCAGTTAAGGTCACCGGTAAGAAAGAGCGAGACCCTTTTAAAGAGTGATACAAGAAAAGCCAGAGCTTTTTGTTTAAATAGCTGCTGTAAGATAGAAATACGTGTACTATATACTGCACCTTTTCAAAATCAGGAAGTCCCTTAGCTGAAATCTTACAAATTCCTTGTGCTAGCAGTCTGAATTTGGCCTATAGACCAAATGAAAAAAAAAAAAAACAAATACCTTTTGACATTTCATCTAGATACTCAATCAAGACTTTACCGACAAGATCATCTCGAGTAGCACAGCTTAACTTAAGTTGGTCCTTTGCCTGTCCGGAGCGACCCCATAAAGTCCAATGAAAACAACTTCATTTTATATCCAGGATAAAAGAATGGCACTTTCAAGATAAAATATTTACAAGCAGAGAAGAAGTAAGTATATAAATCATTTCAGTAAGGTTTCATTCAACAAATAATCTACTACGCAGCAGTAGATGATGCAAAGTAAAAGAACTACAGGAGCAAAAAAAAAGATAACCCAAATGCTGGAAGAAAAGATTTACAGAGTCACGCATGTGACTAAACAAAACTCCGCACAAACTGGTGACAAACCCAAACCTCCGACTGTCGCTGCCCCTTCTCTTTGCCTCTTGATATACACCAAGAACAAACTCTACAGCTCTTTGGTAAGTCACAGAAGACTTTGCTGGATCTGCCTAATATTGCACTTGATAAAAGCTGAGCTGTGTGTTTTAATGCGAGAGGCAAAAGGAGCAGCAACACCCACCCCGAAGCACCTTTCTTAACACTTTAGGTACTTTAAGATGAAATGTCATCATTCCTTGGTTACTTTGCGCAAGACATCCTGCACCCTGGTTTTGACGCGTGCCATACACCCAGCCCCGCGCCCTCCTCCTTGCTCCAGACCAGGCACTCAATGCCCCTGCACGCACATCCCTGAATTTGGAGGCTGGCCCTGGGTTACAGCCCTAGGTAACCGGACACTGGCGGGACTGCGGCGGGCCAAGCTCGGAGTAGCCGTGCGAAATCGTGATTTGCAGCGGTGCCCGTGGGCTCTGCTGGAGCTCCTGCAGCGTAGGCAGCTGCGGGCACCCCTGCCCCTGCCAGCAGCCCCACGGCACTGGGGGAGCACACCAGGGTCTCACCCATGTATCCCGCTCCCCCGTCCCATTAACAAGGACCTGAAATAAAGGTTTGCCTCCATCAGACCCCTCTCCCACTCTTACCGAGGATGGGGAGAAGCAGGGGTTCAGGGCAGAGAGACAGGCACTCTCATCCCCTTAGGAGGAAGAGGCGAGACGTGAGGAATCGGGGACATGCTGACAAGGCGGAGGGGTTGTTTCATGGCTTGTAAGGTGGGTCCAGAGGAGGTGCCTGGCCACACTCCCCTCACCGGGAGCGATGGGACCCCACTAAGATTGGGTCCCCCGTGCAAATATGGGCTTCTACTGCAACTGCTTCCGAGCTAAAAAAACCTGTTATTTACCTGCTCCAAGGGACACCGAACGGCACTGATAGGCATGCGTAACCTTTGCGTTTCTATCTTACACCTGTATTTTAAGTCCCGGTGAGGGCCCGCCTGTGGACCCTGGGCCGTTACTTACCCCGCTCAGGGAGAAGCTGTGGCACAGCTCTGATTTGGTGGGTAACCTGTTCGGCCCTTAACCATCGCTGGTAACTACCATGCCTAACGGCCTGACCCCACTCACCCGCACTCTTCACCGGTGCTCTACCACGAAGCGCATGGTGGTGCCATCGAAGGAGGGCGGCGCGACGATCCGTGGGCCAGTGGCTGGTGCCGTGATGCTGATGACCGGCTTCGCCTCAGCTGCCCCACGCCGTGATGGTGGTGGGGCCTTACTGGTAGCCACGTAGTAGGGGCTCTCAGTGAAAGCCGCCTCTGCCGCTGCTGGGCTGCTGGGCTCGGCCGGGGCGCTAGCATCGCTGCTCGGGTGGGACAGCGGGCGCGGCAGGGTGCCGGCGGGCAGCACGGTGGCGGCGGGCAGAAGGCCGGGGTAGAGCATGTACGTGGCACCGTAGGCCCCGGCGTTGAGGGCCAAGGGCGAGAGCGGCAACGGGACGGGGGCGACGGCCGGCTGCTGAGGCACCGGCACCTCCACGTACTGCCCGGTCTCGGGGTCGAAGAGGCGCCGCTTGAGGGGCTGCTGCACCGGCGTGTCCACCAGGTAGTACTGCCCGGTGCTCACGTCCAGCAGCACCTTGCGCTGCGTCTGCGGGAAGGGCTCGGCCGCTGCCGCCGCGGCGGGCACGGAGGGCGAGAAGCAGAGCAGCGGCGGCGGCGCGGCCCCGGGCAGCGCGGCGAAGGGCAGCGGCGGGCGGTAGAGGGCAGCGGGCGGACCCTCGGCGGGTGGCGGGGCGGTGGCGGCGGCGGGGGGCGGCTCCTCAGCGGGCGGTGGCTCGGAAGGGGGCCCGGGGCTGCCGGGGCGCTTGGCGGTGCCGAAGGGCTGCAGGCTGCACAGCGCCGCCGCCGCCGCCGCCGACACCGGGCTGGGACGGACGCCGCCGCCCGCCCCCGGCACCGGGGAGGGGGGTGAGTCGGGCTCGGCGGCCGCCCTCAGCGGCAGGGCCAGGTAGTTCCCGCAGTCCGCGCCGCGCTCCGTATCGCCGCCGCCGCCCGCAGGCAGGCGAGGGGAGCGCTGCGGCGCCTGGCACCGCAGGCCGCCCTCGGCGGGGGGCTTGCCCGGGGCGGGGGCCCCGGTTCCCCCGCGGAGGGTGAGGAGGGCGCGGGGGGGCGGCGGACCGCGCTGCCGCTGCCGGGCCAGGTTCTCGAAGGCGGCCGCCTTGGCCGAGACCTTGTCGGCGGCGTTGCTGGAGGGGCGGCGGGGCAGCCGCTCGCTGCCCGGCCCTTTGCCCGACGGCTCCTCCGCCTTATCCGCCGGCGGTGGCGGGGGGGGAGCGGCGGCGGCGGCGGCGGGGGGGTTCGGCCGGGGCCCGGCGCCCCGCTCCTGGCTGGCGATGAGGGAGAGGACGTGGCTGTCGGTGATGGGCAGCGGGTCGCTCTTGCGCTTCCACTCGCGCTTGTTGAAGCTGTACAGCTCCTCCATGCTCCGCACCGCCGCCGTCAGCTTCTCCAGCGCGTTTTGCACCGGCGCCGCCTTGCCCTCCTCCCGCGGGTCCTCCTCCGGCCCCCGGGCCCTCTCGGCGGGCGGCGGCGGGGGCTGGTGCCGCCAGGGCGCGGCGGATTTGGAGACGATCTTCAGCACGGCCGGCTGGCGCGGGTCGCTCTTGTTGGGGGCGATGGTGGCCACCGGCAGCCGCCCCGAGGTGCGGTGCACCAGGACGGTGCCCTCCGGGGGGCAGGCCGGCGCCCGGCCCGCCGCCTTGGCCCCCGCCTCGGTGGGCTTGGTGCTGGCGTGGCCGACCGCCTGGCAGGTGATGACCACGGGGGAGAGGGACCGGGGGACGCCGGCGATGACCAGCTGCTGCCGCGGCTTCTGGTCCGGACCGCCCTGGTCAGAGGCGACGCTCCCTTTGTCACTGCTGTTATCCCCCGAGTCGCAGCTGTAGGAGCTCTTGATGAGCTTCCGCACGTCCCGCACCTGGTGGAGGGGTCCCTGGGCTCTGTGCTTGCCGTCCCTCACGTCCCGCACCAGGAACTGCGGCACCTTGTCGGGGCTGTCGCCGGCCCTGGGCGGCTTGGGCTGCTGCTGGCCCCGGGCCTCCTCCGGCGGCCGGCCCGCGATCTGCGGCGTCAACAGCTGGGCGATGCTGAAGGCGGCCTCCCGGGGCTGTTGCGGGCTGCCCAGGCTGATTTTGATCTCGGGGGCTTTGGGCTTGGCGGCGAGGGGCGAGGAGGAGGAGGCGGCGGCGGAGCACTTGGTCGCCCGCTTGCCGGGCTCCTTCTCGCGGGGGGTGTGCTGGATGGCGGGGACGAACAGGCGGGACATCTTGGTGGACTTGCCGGCGGAGATCTCACCCAGGTCGGCCCGCCAGTCGTGCCTGGGGGAGAGCTTCAGCTTGCCGACGGGCGCCCTCTCCTCCTTCCTCTCCGCCTCCCGCTCTTTCCAGGACCTGAAGGCGCTGTTCTGGCTGCGGAGGAAGGTGGCCTTGATGGCCTCCGAGGCGCTGCGCTTCACCTCGCACGGCTCCTCCGACAGCGCTCGGTCCAGGCTGCGGCTCCCCTCGCGGGGCGTCGACGCCTTGGAGGCCGGCGACCGGCCACCGCCGGCCCCCTCGCCCGCCGCCTCCTCCGCCGTCGCCGCCGTGCTGTCCGAGCCGCCCTCCGAGTGCCGGGAGCTCTGCCGCTGCACGCTGCCCTCCCGCTGCCGCTCCCGGCCGCCGCCGGCGGCGGACTCCGGCTCCCGGCCGGCGGTCAGCCCGGTGTACGAGGTGTCGGTGATCTCGCCCCGCTCCATCTTGAACTCGTGCTCCAGCTGCATCTTCTTGGAGATTACGTTCTTGAGGAGGCTGGAGGCGAACTTGGACTTCTTGCTGGGCCCCCACCCGCCGCCCTCCGCCGCCGGCTCGCCGCCGCCCGCCTCGGGGGGCTGCCCGGCCTCGGGAGCATCGCCGAGGTCCAGGAGGGTCACCACCCGGGAGCCCGCCCGCAGCCGCCGCGGCGCCTCGACGTGGGCGATCTCCCCGTCGAGCTTGCTGACGACGAACTCGAGGGCTTTAGTCTGCGACCGGCCGGAGCGCAGCAGGCTGGGCTCGGCTCTCGGTCCCAGGCCGCCGCACTTGAGGTCCAGGTAGGTGGACCAGCGGCTGATGCCCAGCGCATTGTCGGGCAGGGAGGCGGAGGAGGCGCGGGAGCCGGGGCGCAGGGTGTCGAAGTAGGGGTACGCCAGGCTGCGGAAAGCTCTGGCCGTCAGGTTTCGTACTTCTTTGTCGGCATCATCCAGCTCGCTGACGGCGCTGGAGGCGCCGCTCGAGTGCTCCCCCGCCCTGCCGGCCCCGCACCGGGGCTGCAGCCGCGCGGGGACCGCAGTGAATTTTTTCGCGTGGTCGCGGACCGCGTCCGGTTTTAAACTCGCGTTGCGTTCAGGAGCCGCGGGGACACGGAGGCTCATGTCGCCTTCATGCTTGGCAGCGTAAATAGTGTTTTGCTTTCCGCGCACGTTGCTAGACTCATTTATAGCCGGGGAAGCGGCTTTGATTGATAGGAGAAGCTGGGCGGCCGGGCTGCCGCCGGGGCGGCCGGGCTGCCGGGACCGGCTTTCCCCCGGGCTGGCGCGCTTGTCCCCGCCGGGGGTGTCGTGTTCGGAGGTAAGGCTGACGATCTCCGTGCTGCTGGTGTTGTCGATGCTGTCCGTCTGGTTGTTGGGGTCGCTGGTGGTCGTGCTAAGGTAGCAGCTATTCTCCTCCTCCTCCTCCGTCGGCGTGTCCCCCGGGGTCTCGTCGCTCCCGAAGGAGGCGTAGTCCACGAAGGAGTAGATCACGTTGTTGTCCTCGAAGTCCCAGCGGGCGGCCAGCCCCGCGTCGAAGTCCATGTCGTGGTCCACCTCGCTCAGCTGGATCTCCTGCGTACTGATGTAGTGCGCCTCGTCGCCGCCGCCGCCGCCGCCGCCGGGGAGGATGTCCGGGGGGGCCGCCTTGCCCCCCGCGTCCTCGTCCTCCTCCTCCTCGCTTTCGTAGCCGAAGGAGGACGAGGAGGTTTTGCCCTCCGTCGACACCGGATCGCCCATTGCGGGAAAGCCGCCCGCCTTGGTCACCGGCGAAGGGCAGGAGGAGGAGGAGGACTCCGGGCAGCCCCCCGCCTCTGGCCGCCCGCCGCTCCCCGCCGCCCCCCCGGAGCCGGGGACGGGCCCAGAGTCAGCGCCGCATCCCGCCGGAGCCGCCGCGCCCGGGGAAGGCAGGCGATCCCGCCCGTGCTCCAAGGATGCTGGTCCGGCGGCCCCGCCAACATCGCCGGTCCCGCCAGCTCCGCTTTCCGGTCCGGGACCGGCCGCTCGCTCCGCGTCGCTGGCCGGGGCCAGCTCTGGGGGCTGGCAGCTCTCCTCCGGCCCCGGCGGCGAGCCGCGGATCTCCACGTACGCCGCCACCTCCTCCTCCTCCTTCTTGGCGGCTGCCTCCGGGCTTGGGCCCCGTTCCGCCTCCGTGCCCCCGAGGCCGGCCGGGTGGCCGGCGGGCGGCTGGCCGGGCGCGTCCATGCCGGGGCCGTCGGGGCGCGGCAGTGGCCCGAGGGGGCGGGCAGGCACGTGCCGGCAGGGACGGGCAGGGCTGTGGGGACGGCGGGGGGGGGGACAGCGAGCCGCCCACCCCTGTCCTGCCCTCCCTTCCCTCGCCTGGCGCGCCGGCTCCCCGCTCGGGCCGGGCCCCGCTCCCCCCGCACGGCAGCCAGCCCCGCGGGACAGGGGGGGCCCGCCTGGTCGCCGGGAGGAGGGTGGCCGGTCGCCCTGGCGAGGGATCCCGGGACGGACTCGGGTCGCTCCGGGTTTTTCTGAAATTGAGCGTCACTTGGCCGGTCCCGGGCGCAGACTATACATAGAGCCGGCGTCACTTGAACAAAATCCTATATTAAACGTCCGTGTTTGCCGGAGAAACGGCGCCCCGCCGGCCATCGGAAGGGGGGAGCAGCCCCTGCACCTGCAGAGATGCTGCTGCCGCTCAGCACCGGCACCGAGAGGCAGCTCCCGGGGCACTGGCTGAGCCCGCAGGCTTGCTTATGCCAAATGCACCATCGTCCCACACGCAGCAGTAGATAAACAACTTATTTTTCCTTCCTTAACCTACACCTCTGAGCGCTCTGTCCCCGCTCGCAGCAGGTGCCATTGCAGAGGGACGCCCCGTTGTGTGCCAGCTTGGCCCTGCGCCTTCACGGTGGCCCGGAGAGCCACCGTGCTGCCTTCTTCAAGGAAACGCCGTTTTCGACAGAACCAGCACCTAAGACCTGTTAACAGGCATGTCTATGGCACGCCTGACCTTTGGTGGCTGAGGACTTTACTGAGCGGTCCCCCCATGATCACACACCAGAGCCATGGAAGGAAAAGGTGAGCTGTTAAACACTGGGGAAGAGAAATGGAGGAAAGCGAGCAATGTTGGGGAGCAGTCCTCAGGTATACAGTGCACATAACAGCCTACAGCTATAGCTTAAAAAAACCCCAAATGAGCCTCTGCGCACTTGAGCGAAGAAACCAGCATTGGGCTGGTAACATCGGACATTCAGCAGGAGAGGGCTGTGGAAAAGCCCAAAGCAAGTACCAGGATCTGTGCCCCTACAGCTGCGTGCATTGGTGGCCTGTGGCACTCCCAGGGAGGCCATGAGGAGGCAGGGACCAAGAGGTGAAGCAGAGGCCATCCCAGACCTCTCTCCAGCACCGTCCATGCTAAAATAAGGGTTTCCCAGTGCTCCCAGCTCCAAGGTGGCCCCAGCTCCTCACCCTACCCCATAGCTCTGCTGCTGTCCTCCTCATGAGGTTGTGGTGTTCCCACTATCACTGGGAAAAGTGGCCTCCCTCCCTTAACTGAGCCCAAGCAGTGGCTTGGGAGGGTCCCTGCAGCAATGGCAGGCTTCATATCCCATTTTGGCTAATAGTTTCTTTTCTTCTCGGGAGGGAACAAGTGGGGTGTCTCCAGCTCTTAGTACCCTACCTAGTTCTGCAGCAGTTTCTTTGGCTGCAGAGTGACAGTGTGAAAACTGTTGCTAAAGCACCAGCTGATATTTTAACAGAACACCACATCCTCCAAAACTTGGAGGGTTTGGAGCAAGTCAGGTCAAGCGCAGCAAGGCTCTCCCCATGCGGCAGGGATAACTGCGTGGTTCCCATCCCTCTTGAGGCTGCCCTACCTCCAGCGTGCTTTTACTGAGAAGCTGAGCACCAGAGCTCCCGGGAGTACTAGGCCTGCCCAGCCTTAATCCTTCCTTAGCCCAGGTTCACGTAGCTTCAACTCCCCTTCTACACGCAGCGACTGCGCAGTCCTCCGCAGAGCTGTGGTAAATGGCATCAGCGTTCCCTAAACAGAACTTCACCAGGTCTTATGATGTGTGTCTGTGTCCCCCCATTTTAGACTTGCCCCTCTGTCCCAAGCATCCATAGCAAAACCATGATATTACTAGAGAAAGACAACATTTTTAGCACCTTATTAAAGAGAGCTCTTGGTTTCAACTGCAGTGTCCCTGCCTCCTGCTCTGCCTCTCTTCTATCAGATGCCTCCTCTCAAACAAGATTTCCACCCCACATTCTCACTACCCCCACCCTCTGATCCCCCAAACCAGAGTCTTGGGTGTCAGTCTCTCATACCTTACTCTCCCCACTAGTGCTTGGTTTTCCTGCATTAAGAAATGCCCAATAAATCAGCTCTTTGCTTGTGAAACCTACACAATTAAAAGTGTTTTGTTTGGTGGGGGTTTTTTAAGTTGTAACAGTTGTTCATACACTCCTGCCAAGATCCCCACCAAAATGAGCATCGAAACTTGAGTCTTTATTTATCTATTTCCACGGTCTACTTTCCAGCTATAGTCCAGAGATGTCATTTTCCTTTGGTGATATCTTGAACTGAATCTGCTCAATCTTACAAAACCAGGCAATGATTCTCACAACTGAGGCTGAGACCATAATGGAGCACTTGTACGTGTATGTTTATAACATGACTATGTCTCCACCACGGGGAATTTATGCCCCCAGTGAAAAAAATACATAAAACCCACACTTGTTCTTCCCCACTTTCGGTCACAGCTAGCCCGGAGGCCTGCCTGCCTTAGGCACTCAGATCAGCGTATTTCCCATGGCACTAAGGTGTTGCTACCATGTACAGAGCCACCCAAATCCTAATACCCATTGAAAAAAATGAGTCTGTAACATCCAGCTTAAGTGCTCCAATAATCACTGTATGTGTGTTGGAGGAGTGGGAAAAAAAATGAGCAGGATTTCCTCCTCTGTCCTCTTTTTTTTTTTTTTTTGGTATCAGAAATTTCTGCCCTGACACGGTGCCAGCCCCTCAGAGATGCTTTGCTGTGAGTCTGGCCCAGAGCAAAGTGTAAAATTCCACGGGGGTTTAGGCTTAATTCCTTCTCCTCAGCCTTTCCTCTTAGCTACCTTAATGTCGGCTTTTGTACAGCCTGCCTCAGAGGTGCCTAATAACCCTCATACATTGTCTTTGAAGCTTGGGTGCACTGCTTGAACCTAGGGACTGACTCCCCAGGACCGCTCCCCCGTAGGGCTGCCTACAAAGGATCAAAGTTCTTCAACAGCTTTGCAAAGGTGTGGATGTTTTTTAAAAGAAGATTTTCTGTATCTATTACTGTTGCCAGACAAACCCTACACCAAGCTAAAGTAGTGATAGACCTGTTTGCTCCCAACCAAAAGCACAAGGGAAAACTTGGCTTCGTCACGTGTTCTTGCAAATAGCAATTTCTCACTCTACTCTAGCAAAGCATCACTGTTGATTAATAATCAGATCAATGCGATTTTACTTAATAACGTTGGATATCAGTAACAAATGCATGTTATCCTTATGCTCCTAGGAATGTTCTGTTGAGGCATTCATTAACACCAATTACTCTTTTGTGTTTTCCGCCTTTAAATCTCTCTCACTCACTAAAGCTATCGATGTCTAAGATTTCTGCATCCAAATCTGTCAGGAAGTGTTACTGAAGCTGTCCTGACAACCATATAAAATCTGTACGTTGAATGCCTTTCCTAGTGTAACAGGTACTCTACTTTTAAGCTCTTACTGTTCAAAATGACAACACATGCTGTTTAACCACATTCTGCCTTTTGCTAATGTAAGGTTAGATCAGACAGGTAAAGGTGATGGAAAAAATTCAGACGGGCTGAATTATCTGTGCACCTTAAAAACCATCACTCAAGGAAGCAGCAGGGAAGTGTGATTTAAAAGGGATTTGAGAAGAGGGACTTTAAAAGCAGAATAAAGACCTTAAGATGAGGTTAGGGAGGCTGTAACTATACTCTGCATAGGAGACCATGCTGCAGAAGGCAGCATAGGGGGTTTTTTCCTTTACACAAGACATGGACAGGAAAGTGAGTAACTGGTAGAGGAATAGCAGGAGGGGAAGGATTTAGCTGAGCTTTCTCTGACTAGCGAAAACATCAATTTCTTTAATTAACATTAAGAAATGTTAATACCATGATACATATTTCAGTTCTTACGGTGTTGAGTCCCAGTTTTTAAACACTGAAGCTGGAATAAAAATCACAAAGAAGTTAATAAAGTCAGGCCGATACAGAAGGAAAATCAGCATATTATTTGCACAGAGAAAACAGACACAGTTCCAGTAACTATGATGGCCTGCAGGAGAGGTTATGCTTAGCACATGGAAAGAAATGATGGCTTTTGCAGAAAATAAGGAAACAGCAGAAGGATTCTGCTGCATTCTGTGCACACAGCAAAAGACTTTGTTTCACTATAGGTTCAGAGAGAGATGAAGACTGATACAGTTGTAGAAAGAAGCTTTAATTTTGGCCGATTAGTCTCTTTTGAAGAGTATTTGAATACTGCTGGATTCAGTTTCTCTCTCAGTAGTTTTTTGATAACGTTGTGCATTGTCAAAATGAGCTTTGCGGTAGACATCGTCTTTCTTGTCTTTGAAATCAAAGCAAGTAAATACTTGGCAAGAGTTTAGATGTGTGTGTTAAGCAGAAAGGAAAATTAAAACCAGTACTGTGATCTGCCCTCAGGAACAGTGCTTGAGAAGGAGGCAGCAAAAGCCACTTTGGGAAAGGAGAAGGGTACTTGTGGTTTAGCAATAAACAGCGAAGCCCAGCACACGTTATAAATCTCCAAGTGCTACCAGATATATTGAAAGAAAGTACAATACCCACAAATGTGCTTTAGTATGGAAACTACCTAACAAACTCAAGTGGAAATAAAATGAGATTTTCGGAGCTTGCACTAAAATGGTGTCTCTTCTGGGATTTAGCAAGGGTCTGGCAGACAAAGTACTGAGTCCTAAGTAAAACCCAACACCTTCTCGCACACAGAAGACTACACCAGCCGAGGGGATTGTTTCTTTTCCATCCTGAGCCTGCTGGAGAGATTGAGGGACTCTTCTAAACACTCAACCTGCAAATTTAAACCATATGTGGGCTCCTTCCTGGCAGACCTCTCATTTCAGTGAAAGTCAGACCCACTGTTAAGGAAAGAAACTCCGGAGCTGGGTGGTTTTCAAGACCTAACCCGAATGCTTGGGCTTGCAGTGTTCACAGGTCTTGGTGTGGCCCTCCGACTGGGAGGCCACTTTTCCTTCCAGGTTGAGATGGGACCATGTTCTGGACATGGCCTTACGCTCTGCGGTACGCTCCCATGTAACCGAGCCCCTGTGAGAATCGGTGGCTGAAGCGCTTGTTAAATGACAAAAAAAACCTGCTATAAGCAGCTCCCACTGGATGCCTTACAAGGTCTGCAGAAGATGCATATATTTTTAAAACTGATCCTCCCCCTCGCTACCCATCCTTCTCTTCCAGACCCCAAAATCTCATGCCAAAGCAAACAGGCAGGAACGTAATCCCAGAACGAGCTTAGATTTCTTCGGTACTTTTCAGTCGTGCCGCAAATACAGTCTAAATATGAGTTCATGTATTTATATGGGGAGTCTGCTACTCAGACAAAATAAATTAAATACTTGCTGAATTTTGCATATGTCAGGTTAAACGGTGTCTACAATGTCACTGATACAAGAGAATATTCTGGTGGCTATTACACACGGACAGCAATAGCGCATGCAAACTGCGGGAACATGTTGAATAAGACTATTTATAAACACTTTATTGCCTTCGCGAACATCCTGACAAGTGCCTGTCCAGCCTGTCCTGACAAATTTCTGCTTGCAGAGGCTTCACTGCTTCCCCAGGCCATCTCCCCTGGTACATGATTATCCATATACCATCAGGTCTGCCTGACTCCTGCTTGCTGTAAAGCCATTATTTCTGCCACAGGTAGAAGAGGAGATGATTCCCAGTCTCTATGCTGCAGCTTTTTCCATATCTAAGGGTGGCCGCTGTGTTTCCTTCACTCTCCCATCTTTTCGGTAGGCCTAACAGCCCTAATTCACGTAACCTTTACCCGTGGGATGCACCTGCTAGATCTCCCATCACTGCTCTTCGGACTTCCATTAGCACATCTCTACGTGCAGTGCAAAGAAGTGGCCACAAGATGCAAGGTGGAGCCTCGCCGCTGGTGAAGAGAGGGGAGGGATGACTTTGTGCCCTGCTCATACACCCCTGAGTCACATCCACCGTTTTCATGTTGGCATGACCGTGTCCTTCAGCTCAGGCCCTAACTGCGAGCACCTTTTCCATTCATCCTCCAGTTACTAATGAAAATACCGAACAAACGCAACTGTGTTGACCCCCGTAAGTTCACTACTAATACAAATGATGCAGTATTTGTAACTGACCTTCAAGCATGACCCAAGCAGTCATTTCTCACCTCCTAATTTCACCTCTACAGTGCTGCCCTAGCTGGCTAAAAGAAGAGTATCGTGCCATACCAAAGCCAAACGCCATTTCTGTGCTCTCTGCACAGCCCACTGCCCTATTTTAGAAGGAATTTAGAGGGACTCATCAGAATAAACCCTACCAAACTCATGCTGGCTGCTCGTTACCTTTTAAGAGCCTACAGATTGCACGTTTATGCCAGTATTCCTCCAGGAACTGACGTTACACTGACTGATCTCAACTTTGCTGCTCCTTCCCCCGGTCTCTTGAGGTCACTCGTCCACAAGGACCACCTCTCCGAGGACGCTGGGTCTGCTCAAGCCTCCCATCACGGGCCTGCCTTTGGAAATGAACTTTCCACAGTGACCCTATTCTTTGTACAGTACTATCGGGTAACCTGAGAACGGCAGATGTATCTGACTATTGGAACTGCGGGGACGATTGCCACAAAACCCGAAACCGTGACCTTTCCTTGAGGTGTTATCAGCCAAGCTAGTGGGGGGACAAGAGAGCTGATTTATGACCATTCATTAAAATTACACAAAACTGATTATTTAGAGGTAGACCTGAGCTGAAAGGTTCAGGCTCAAAACCTCTCTTCTTCATAGTTCAGGGTGTTTGGACATGGGAAAACAAGGAATGGTTTCTTGAAGCAATGTGAATGTAACTGGATTATATTTTATTATATTTTTATTGTGTTTCATGTTATATTTTAAAATATATATTATAATTTAATACTTTTAATTATTTTTCTCCTAGTTCGTTTGTTATTTTTATTAATAGATTTTTATGAAATGTATTTTTATGAATTTTTTTTTTAAATCTATTTTTAACTGGCCAGGGGTCATCACATGAAAACATGAAGTGATACCATTGTTTTTCACTTGCTTTAGACTTAGAAACGTAAACAGTGAGGCCAGATTTTATGTTGGATAATACCATCCCTTCATGCAATCAACTGCTTCACAGAGGTGTTTTAAGCTCTGGCAGCAATTTGTTGACACAGAAGAGCTCCTACACATGAATGTGCGCCCAAGCTGTAAATTGTGAATCTGGTATGGTGAGACCGTAACATGAAATTGCCATGCTGTGGAGAGCTGCCAGCGTCAGATTTGGATTAATTTGCTCACAGCATTCGATAAATAATGTTCGGAGGGCCACGTGAAAAGCGATCCCCCTTCGTTACGCACACCCACCTGCCGCGGGGTCTATGTTTGGTCACCGAGCCGAAGTGAGTGCGGCGGACGTCTTGGGGGTATTTCTCCCCGGGCTTACAGTAAAAGCCAGCTAAAGTGCCTCCCACCACATGGCGATGAAAAGGAGGATCAAGCAGCCCTCGGAGTGAAGCCTTGCTCGGGCTGGAGTTTCTATATATAGGGGAGCTCAATAAACACCGTTATGAACCGCATGTGGCCCGCCTGCCCGGAATTAAGGTCACATATATACTTTTGTATATGTTTCTCCACCAGCTCGTTTAGCTTACAAATTAGGGAATTACAGGTGAGAAGCTGGCTACATAATGAGGAATTATAAATCCAACCAGCTCCCATCTGACAAACCCCTTTAGTCAGTACACGAGGCAACTGCGGGGCAAAGTAAGAATGAGATTTTTAAACCCAGGTGTAAAATCCATTGTAAAGGTCAGATTTATAAGGAGACCATCCCAAAACGCTAATGACATGACAGTTTTATGAGTCTGGAAAATGATAGCTTGGCTGAAGCCTAGTAATACAAGAGCAAGGGATTTATTTAAATTGGACTACTTTTTTTTTTTATTTTGAATTTTGTCCTTGATCCTGCCAAAGCTCACTGAGATGAGAAATCCTTACTTGTGTAAAGTAACCCCCCACATTCAGCTGGACAACTGAGGTAAGAAAAGGTTATTTATGTAAGTTTATTTATTATTCTGTAATCTTATCTTCCAAAAGTTTTACATGCTTTTCTGCAGTATATATAATTGAAAGTTATAAAAATTTTCATGTCTATACTTTGAAGAAGATATATAAAACACCAGTTCTTAATAGCTAGCCTCAGAAACAGAAATAGTAAGAGTTGTTACACAAACTTCAACACAGTTTTAACGTAGAGAAATGGCATTTCTCTGTTGTAGCACAGGAGGACAACCTGTCCAGAAGAGCTTATAGTCAAATGTACACTTTTAACAGAGATGCATACAAGCATAGCCTGCCCAACCTTAGCTGTCCTCCCCAAGAATAGGCACGTCTGTATCTAATCAGAGCAAAACTACTTGCATCACTTGCAATGTAAAAAAATCTCTCTCATCTTAGTACTGTTTGTTCAAAAAGCAGTGTCAACAACCGGTCTGTTGTTGTTGTGTTTTTTGGTTTTGGGTTTGGTTTTTTTTTTTTACTTTGTCCTAATTGTTGTGCACTGAGTTAATTTACCCTCTAGAAAACTGCAAGCCCCTGGACACATCCTTCATCAGCTGGGCAGTTCTTGTCATGCAGAAGTATAAATGCAATAGTCACTAAACTGCAATTTCAAGCTTTAGCCTCAAAACATACTATATCTGTAACATACAAAATAACATACAAAACATATCTATAGTTACGTTTTACATAGACAGATATTACGCTATAGCATGTATGTAAAACATACAACATCTGTCTATAGCTATGCTAGGTTTTTGCTTGTATAGTCCCGTGTTTCCCACAGTTCCTTTAATCAACAGCTATTTGTGAAGAACAGGAATATTTTAAACATAAAAATTGGCTGTTCTCTCTTCTCCAAGCACTCCAAGGTTCTCTGACTAGGTCTACTCTTTCCCTTGACCGCCGCATTTTGAAAACGCGGGTGGTGTTTCAGCAGCCGGGAGCGTGGGGTTTAGCGGGGCTCTCTGCGCCGAGCACGCAGGCCTGATCCTGCGAGGTGTTGAGCGCTTCCTGGGAAGCGATGAGCTCTCTGAAATCCCTGTGATTCAGATCCCCGGGCCAGGCGGACACTGACCGCATCTCCCCCGACACCCTCCTGTGAATCCTCCCCTCCGCAGCACGCGCCAACCTCGTCCTCCAGTCCTGCCTTCGTGGAGGTTCTCGGTTCATAAACTGCTCATCCCGGTAATGAGGCAGGGGGAATTTGGGGCAAATACCTGCTGCTGTGGAGACCACTCTGCCAAAATGCTAATTTATTTCTCTCCTTTCTGGCCGGAGCACGTTTGCGCGTAGCTCCTCAGCGAAGAGGGCTGGCGTTGAAACCCACCGGGGCGATGGGCTCCCCGTACAGCCCGGGGGTGGGCACCGCAGGGTGTTTCCGTGCCTCAGACCCAGAGCCCTGGGCCAAACCGACTCCACGGGGCAACGCTCTTCCTCCAAACGAGCTTCTGCTGCCCAGAGGCTCTTGCGGTTGCCGGGCGGCTTCCTACCCTTCTGCCCGCACCGGCACACCGCGGCCGGGGAATGACGCAACGGAGCGTGGATCGTCTTATGCTCTGGGTAAGCCTCTAGGTTGGAAGAAATGAGAGGGAGAGACTTCCCCCTCCTGTCCGTGAATGGTTTCCAAGCCTCCCTGTGAATCGAGATTAGGAAAACAAAACCAAAACCCCCTCTGTTTCAGAAAACTTAAACACCAACCACTTGTTCTCTTCCTCTCTTTCCAACTTTATTTGCTGAATTTAATCCAAGTTAACAAATAGGTATGAAGCATTCAGTAAACAAGTAGCCAGATGAAAATTTTATTTGGCCACAGTGTAGTAATTGTTTTCTTTCCTATACTATTAGTACAAGCCTAGGTGACACGAAAGATTGATACGCAGTGACACGAGTAACAACTATATTAGCTTGTGGCTGCAGGGTAGCACGTAGCACAGAGGTGCTTGAGCTAGCTTTAAATTGGCTAGCTGGGATAGATACTGTTCATCCGCAAAAGCAGAGAGGTTAAGTTGGGCTGGAATATCTTGCCTTTAGGTACTGTTGTGTGAGCTTTTTCATCTCATCACCACGTCGCAGTCCCCTCTGCAACAGCGAAGACCCTCAAGGGCAAAACCCAAGAATGTGCTCCTTGTGATTTTTTGGTTTGTTTTAGCATTTGTGATATGAAAAAGGCTAAAAAAAAAAAAAGCCTAGATTTTTTCACACAAGCAGTTTCTCACCTGCTGCTATATGTTCTAGAAGACTGGAAAACTGAAACTTTACCCGAGTTTTATCCCTTTACAATTACTTTACATATTTTCATTCTTGTTTCCTGACCCCACCAGGACTAAGCACAGATGGGACAAAATCCTTCTAGAATAAGACTCTTCCCTAAACCTTAAAGAACAGAAAACAAAGACAACAGCAGCAATGTCTCCAACCCCCTAAATCCAAAATCACCTGATTCAAAATAAACAGGTATCATGCCCTTAGAAATCTCCCAGATTAATTTTTAAGGCTGAAGAGACTCCAGGGAGACTCCTCCACTTTAATGCCTCTCTGGCCAAATGTTGAGGTTCACTAATCCCACTTCACGCCAGGAACTTGGTTGAGCTGCTCAGACTGGGAGCGCAGGCTCCTTGTACAGCCAACAAAGGGCGAATTCAAGCCACCTAAAGTCCCAGTTGCTCTATCATTAGCCTACGGTAATGAGCTTCTTTCTTCAGACGAGTCACGTTGGTGCATAAAGGCTCGTAGCACAAACTTCCCCCTCTGGCCACAACATAACTGCCCTGCTTCCCATTTACGAGGAAAACCAAATGGGGTTTCCAGAGGGACTGCTGCCCTGAGTCTTTTTTAGGGACTCTGAGAGGTACGTGATGTACTAGAAACCCACTGCTGGGTTTCAGCAAAAAGATCTGCCAGATGAATAGCTCCATCTGAACTGGGATCAGTGGTCTTGCTGAGCCTGTGTAGTTAAAGGGAAGGCAAATGAAAACCAGTTTGTGCTTTGGGCTGATTTTGTGAACGGTGGCAAACCTGATGAAAATGTTCAAGTGGGTTTGTATGGGGAAAAAAGCAGTCATATATAAGCTTAGTGCCTGACACCTAGAACAGCACTGCAATGATATATTTAGCTTGAATGAACTCCTGAGGCCTGGTTCAAATGCATTCAACTAGTGCGTGTTCATCTCTGTGCTGGAAAAAGATGAGTCCATGAAGGGCTTATTCTGGCACACCAGCAGTCTGAGCCAGTCGACTTTCCAAAGCAGTAAGTCATATGAAGGGAATATGAAGCAAGCAGAGAGCATAGAGTAACAATTTTCTATCATTGGCTGATAAAAGGAAGCACATTGCTGACCTTCCTGGACAAATCACTGCTCTCAGCTGAAGCCTCCATACCTCCTCCTGTGAATAGGCTGAAGAGGGTGGGCACTTAAAGTGATTCGGGCTGAAGTCAAGCACCACTTGACAATAAAGCCCTAGTTAACGCATATCCTGTTTGGGCTGCACAGTTGTTTTTAGGGATCAGATAGAGCAAAAAGCTGTTACGGGCATTTGATGGCAACCCGAGAAGAGCTGTGCAGCAGCGGAGAGAGTATAGCCCATAGATTGAGCTGAGCAGACCAATACCCGTCTCTAATGTACGCAGCCAGGCTCTCAAGTTACTTGATTTAGTCCGTTGCTTGCCGGGAGCGATACAACTAATCATGCATGTTTAGGGGAAAGGCACGATTTATCAGATCCTAACCCAGGGGTTCATGTTCTCTCTCTTTACCTAGAAAAGATGGTCACCCAAGGTTACGGGAGAAGTAGCTGAGAGATCAGCATGCAAAAACTTTCATGGCAGCTGCCTTCGTCTGTTAGGCAGGCTTTTCTACCCCAGGGCAGATGGCTTTGAAGTTGGCACAAAAGCCAAACAGACAAGACATAGATACATGTACAAAAGTTTTCTCGCCCCCGCATGCATTAATGCCCTCTGAAGAAAAGTCACACTGGGCTTTCGCAGAGACGTCTCTGGGTACGAGTGTGGAGGAAGCTCATGACATTCTCCTTTTTAACAAATTAGTTTGGTTCCCAAGCTTTGTTACTCAGGAAATGGTTGGGCAGCTGAAAATTCAATACGGTCACAGCACGCAAGGGATGAAGACCTGTCCTCTACTACATTCTGCACAGGTTTTATTTTCAGATATCACGTTTATAAATTAAGCACTAGAAGTAGTGAACAAGTACTTAGGGAGAACATATTAAAAATGCAGCTGTGTTAAAAGAGCATCTCAAAATGGAAAGCACTGAAAATTGAAGAAATAGCTTTTTCTTTTGCGCTTATCAGAGGATGATACAGTATATGACTTAAGTCGAATACCGTGTCTTTGTTTTAGGGGGAACCACCCCCCATTAGCAATAAGAAAAGTCAGCAGAGCTATTCATATTCCCGATAGTGCTTTACAAAGTTTTCTGCAAATGCATAACCTTGCTGCTGTCCCTGTGCAGAGCGTTTCCCTGGTTATGAACATCAATAACCCCTGAGAGAATAAGGTTATCATTTCCTGACCGATCGCTGACCTACCAGAATACGCATTGTCTGACCTGCTTTAATGCCAAGTGGTTGTCAGTACTTTATGGCTGTAATGACTGGTCAGCGAGGCAGAACAAAAGAGCAGACTTGTTAATAAAAATTCACTTTTAAAATAACTTACGGTTGCTTGGGTACATAAAGTAAAACACCGAGAGAGAAGGCAATGTCCTTGTAACAAAAAGTTTGTCTGATTTTTTTAATTTGCAAAACCAGAGAAATAAAACTAGGTCCTGGGCTCGTATCTGGGCACTTCCCACTGATCGGGTGACCCTGACATCTGTACAAAGCGAACCTTCTCCCATTTTGACCAGAGGACAGCTGGCCTGCTGACTTTACAGCCTATCTCCGGATTTACACCAGCACGAAAGCAAAATCAAAGGCTCACTCCACCTGCTGAACAACCTGCAGCGCTGCTCCAGCATTGTGCTCCTGGCACAAGATGGAGATTTCCTCCCAGCTGGACATTATCTCGCCTCCCAAAAGCAGAAGAGGATTTCAAGGTTCTAAACGAAAGAACATGGCAAGGTGCCAGGCTGGATTTGTATTGATCAAGCATTTTAAACAGCTTTCCTCAGCCTAATTTTAAGTGCAGTGTACCATAGCAATAATCCCCGTCATACCTTGCCAACTGGACGTGACTAAAACATGTCTCAGTAGAAGATAGGAAGGTGAAGTCAGTCATCCAACTTTTTTTGCCTTAAGAACTTGGTATCATCCACAGACACTTTATTTTTTGTCACATTAATGCTGACATAAGCGTTAAGGTGAGGATGCGATAGCTGCACTGGCTATTTATAGAGGCAATGTATAAAGATCAACAGATGTTTTCAGGACAGCCACGTACTTCAATGGTCACTTGCAAAAGTTTCCACTAGAGAAGCTGGAGCATTGGAAAAAAACTCTAATGCAGAAACTCAAAAATAAAAGCCCTGAATTGTTGAGGTTTTCTAGAGGATCCTCCAATCCTAAGGCTAATTGCTGTCCTAGTCCAGCTGCTGTGGGCAGCTTCTGTCTTTGATCAGTATCGATTTAAGACATGAAAGTGTGGTAAAAGCAAGCCAAAGGTCATCATACTGTCGGTAATTCGTAGCGACACCTCAGACAAGGTCCATGTTAAATTCTTGGCACTAGATTAAAAAGTAACCGTATTGCCAATCCCAAACACTTAAAATTCAAAATTAATCAGATTTTTGAAAACAGTGTCGATAGACATTCTGGTTTGGAGCCTCCGGTGGTCACTCTCAGATTCTACTATTAAATCACAGGTAATTTTTTTAATAAAAGCTGGCACTGAAAAATAATCCACAAACCAAAACACAACACTGACTCTACTGCTGTCACTGCAAAGTTACAATGCAGCTGTGGGGCTTTGCTAAAATGCACGGTTAAGTACAAAGCACAAATATAAAGTATCCCTTTAAAAATAAGGCCCATTTTGGTGAGAGTCTGACTTCAAAATATTCCCCAGGCAAGTTTCAGCTAAGTCAGTATAAAAGCGGAATTATTTGTTTTATCTTTGAAGTTGGATTTATTTTACCCAGTCCTGTTTAGTGCCTACAGGTGCTAAAGACACCTGCCTAATTTCTCAGGCAAACTGTCTAAGCAGTAAGTTATTTCAGAGTGCTTTAATCTGCAGGATAAGTATGTGCACTGTGTTTGCACAAAAGCGTAAGTCGTGCAGGCTGAGCAGTCATCAGGCATCTACAGGGTCAAGGCTTTTTCGCAGCGACGGGGGGCAAAGAGTGAAAATGAACATCATTATCACTGCTAATGAAGGATGAAGAGCTCAAGCTAGCCATGCAGTAGAGCCATCAGGAAGGATGTCAAAAATTGGCTAACAGAATCTAGTAAGTGTGAAGTTCATGTGACCTTCCTATATGGAAAGCGAGCTCTCCATAGAGCGCGCTCTCAGAGCTGCCAGATGGGAGGAAATACCTGGCAGGATACCTTCACCGCTCTTGGTTTAGCACGTGGAGCAGAACAGACCCTGTGCTTTCCCTAATCTCTCATTACATCCGACAAGCAGCATGGATAACCACCAGGGAGAATATCCTGACCTTCATTAGACATTCACAGAGCCCTGAGCTAGAAGCAGCTAACTTTACCAGCATCCTGGTAAAATTCACCTCCTGTACTTGAAGGCAGCCTAGAAGAAGAGACCTGATTTCAGAATTTCAATATTTAATTTGAAACACCTCATTGGACCCCGATCAGGAGTGGAATTTGAGAAGAGTTTTACTGCCAAACTAAAGGCACCCAACTAAAATCCGGGCTTCAAATAGCTCCAATTTTTGTGATGCCCAAAATGCAGACTTGGCATTTTGCGAAACACCACATAGGATTTTCTGTTCCTTTTTGTCTCACACCTATTACAGGTTATTAACCTAATGGCAGCGCATCAAACTCCTGTAGTATCTCTGCAGATCAGATGCGCAATTGGCAAGTTAATAGACCTCCGAAATCAAGCATCTTCGCTATTTTAAGCGGAACAGGTACTCTCCTGTAGTTGTCCTTGCCTATACTGTGGTCCCTGCCAAAGGCTCCATTCAGGACAGGGTCCCAGCTGGGATAGGTGCTGAAAAATCAGAGTCCTAACCTCACAGAAGAGCTCCAGCAAAAGATTTGAGGGGCTGAAATGGAGGTGGTGAGGAGAGAAAGTAAACCTGGCACAAGTCCTGCTAAAACTGCAGGCATCAAACAGGCAGCTCTGAGGACATTTCATTTTAAGTTTAGCTTTAATTTATCTGACCCAGTTCCTCCCTTTGTAATTTTCAATTAAGCGTAGAAGAGAAAAGAAACATAGCTTTGTTGAAACCACTAGAAGAAAATAAGCCTGTTCTGCTGGTTTGAGCAGCAGACTGCAACACCCTATGTTGTATTCAGGCAAAATACAATTTTCTCAGATTCTGAAGCTTCCTGCACATTTCCATGATCAAGAATTCAATCCAGAAAACCCATCTCTGCATCTTTAGAGAGGAGCAGGACCCGTTCCGGTTTGAACACCGGCAGTGTGGGATGAAGACTGTGAACATGGCTGCTCTTGGACGCGGCCAGGCTGTGCTTGGCCTCTTCGTGTGGTCTGCTTGTGCACTGGCACAGAAGAGGGGCAGATGAAACATTTCTAGCCAGAAGGTCCCAGTGAGGCTTCTTGCAGCCTTCATCAACCGGTCACTATACTTCTGCTGTGCTGGTCCTAAATTAGAGTCCTTTGCTCAGTTGCTTTAAAACTTTCCATAAGATACTTTAAGAGACAGAAGGCATCGTTTCCCACGGAGGGATTAGAAGCGACCTCTGCCCAGATGCTTGACTTTTGCTTACAGCGAGGCAAAGCCAGGCTCCTTTTGCTTTTGCTGACTAAGGATGGCAACTTGCTTTATTTGAACTTTTTCAAACTGGTCTGATACCTGCCCCCTTCCATGGGAACTCACAGAAAAATCGGGGTTATTGCAGATTTCTCCAACACCCTCTTGTTTCCCAGCTGTAACTTAAGGCTTATGTTCAGTTTAGGCGTTTGCAATGCTACACGGTACAATCACACTTTGAACGAGCTAGTGCTTAACTGCATCGTTCCAGTAGTTCTCTGAGACGCGGCCAGCGTCTTGCAGGGACCTTGCAAAGTCCCTTGCTAAATGGCAGCAAGGGAGATGCGCTCGGGGGCACCTAAGGGGCACATGGGCACCTGTGGGACAGAAGAGACATCTGTTGTGCCCGTATTTTAGCAGCACTAATCCATGTCAGGAAGAGCAGGTTCGAAGCCCTCAAGGTTTAAGTCAATCACGTTGAAATGCCGTGCACAAGAGGATTGGGGGTGGTAGACGTCTAATCGAGGTCTAGATGGGTCACATTCATTCAAGGCAGAAGACATTCGGGAATTTTAAGGAGAGCTAAACCTTTGCCAGCCGTGCCTCGCTGCCGTAGGCGGCGAAGGGGAAGAGAGACGAGTTGCAGCTGTCTTGTCTCAGTGCAGGAGCGCAGGGTGCACGTACGGCTCTCGGGGAGCTATTTGAGAGGCTCTGGCTTTGGACACGGGACCAGCGTGCGTAACGAGAGATACGCAAGGACACCCAGAACATGCCCACCCCGTGCAGGGCAGTGCAGGGTGAGACCCCCTGATCCTTACGGATACTTGCACCTCCCGACCTTGCTGGGCAGCAGCACAGAGCCCAGCAGCAAGGACCGTATCAGACTGCAACCACACGTGTCTCGGCCAAGGCAGTTACCTCCAGAACAGTGCTTCGGTATGGCGGCTGTATTGCTTCTGACTCCAGAGCTAGCTTATCTGGCGTCAGCTTTGGTATCTCGGCACCCTGCTCCCTCGTACGCGCGCTCTTCACGCACAGGAAACCCAGAATTTACTGCCTATGCAAACAGCCACAGACAGACACACAAACACGTGGAGTTTATGCAGTTTTTCTCCCTACAGCCTGGGAAACCATGCCACATCGTGGCTTGCTTTCCACTCCCTTTCCTAAGGAACTCATGGTACCAAAATATTTTTTTTTAACATGCCCCTCGTTGTTCAACAGGCCGGGCTAGCTGAGTATATGCTACTATGACAACATTTAGTGCCTACCGTACAGCGTTGTTCACATCCAAGGGCATTTAGAAGTATTACGTTTCTGCAGCTCTGAGGTAGAGACGTTTATGATCCTTATAGCTCTATGTTGTAAATAATTTTTAAAGATGGTCAAACGCACACAGAAAGAATTAAAGACCATGCTGCAAAGCCACTGGCAGTTTGGGGAATAATGTGTTACACGTACAAGTCCTCTGAAAGCAACAGGATAGCCCAGCTTTTGCCACGTTTTTGATGAGAAAAGCTTATATGTCTCTATACAGAAACATTCTTTCACTGCTCTTTTAGATCATGGATGTCATCACGTTTCATTCGTTTCCTTTACGGACCACAGAGTGGCAAAGACCGCTTGGTACTTGGCTTCTGCACAGCGAGACGACAAGCTGGAAAGCTGGGTCCTCAGCACCTAGACGGGTAGAACCGTAGGAAGTGCCCACTGCCCTTGAGCAAACAGAAACCGCAACCACAGCAGCAGGTCCTCCATCGTTGGGGTATGAGGGTTATATTCCCTCCCCATGGGAGGGATGTAGGGCAAGGAACAAAACAAAGATTCAGACGGGCTTCCAGGTGGAGTCCATAAAAGGCCAGGTCTCCGTGCGTTCCAGGTCTCCAGAGCCTAACATGGACCGATGGGACTTCAAGGCCCTGCCGATGATTCACGCTGCAAATAAACTTCAGAAGGCAGCAGGTGCTGGCGCTCGTCAGAGGGCGAAGCACAATTGTTTTCTAGCGAACAGAGTAATTTGAAAAGTATTTGTGCCATCTTGCGAAAAACACGAACTGTGCCATGTTTATTTTTAGGTCCAGATATCCCCCCGGGGAGAAACCACACCGGTTATGCCACACATAAATCAGAGCTACCTGCTGATACCATCACAGAGCTTACTACAGTCCTTGCTTAAACGGCTAGCTACCCAAATCTGAGGCTACCTTTTTCCTCGCTGCATGGTGGGCTATGGACGCGCTATTAGGTATCCAAACTTTAATTTATATCTCAAACCACCTGCTTTCTCAGGGAGCAAAATGCTCACCGGCATAGAGTCGTTGAGCAGGCAAGAGAGAATATGGGGGAACGGGGCGGCAGCCCTCTCCTCCTCGGCACATTTCTATCCCGCACTTGCGGCTCCCCGGGGAGTACTTTGTGCTCCCTGTTAGAGTGTAATTTTTTTTTTTAATTTTTTTTTTTTTTTAAAAAAAAAAAACCCAAAACATTTCTCCTGCTGGGTGAATAGCGCTGTGCAGAAGGGAAGGGGGTTGATGCGCTGGCCTCAGGGCTATCAAAGCACGTAACGCAGAGGTCGTCTTAGGGATTTAGGTGGATGGATGCTCGATCCTGCTGCGACAGTTCTGGGTAAGTCATGCAGCAGGCAGCTCTTCTTAACCTCTGTAGTGGATTAGCCACTGGAGGGGCACAACGGTCTGCACTGGGCTTGTCTGAATTACATTTGGTTGTTGCTCAGGTTATTTTTTTCTGAGTCCTTTTTTTCCCCCCCCCCCCCACCAATCTGCTTTCAGCGCTGTGCTGTGCCGTGCCGAGCCTTCTTCTGCTCCAGCCGCCATACTCTGGCTCCTCACATCACTGATGTCTCCATTAAACCGTATGACATCATGCACAGCCCTGCTGCTTTACACACAAAGGCAATGCGCTCCTTCAGGTATCAGCATCCCAGTCAGATTAACAGGATTCATGATAGACAATGGAGTACGAATTACCAAAAAAACCCAGACATTTAATTTATCAGCAACAAAGCTTGTACTACACCGCAAACACACAAGTCTTAGAAAAGGATGTGTGACTGTATGTGTATACAAACAGAGAAGGGTTATGTTGAAAGACGTTTCTGCAAGACTTCCTTAATAATATTTTCTTCTTGTGTCGTATGCTATGGACAGTACTGGCTATTCGTTGTCTCACATTTCCTGTCTTAAAAGGCTGTTTGACCCTCAGTTCTTTCCCAAAATAATCGTATTATTCACGGTGCAAGGTTCTGCAATTACGCTTTCACTATTCTCACCAAAAAAAATAGCGTTCTTCCACATCATCCTCACTATTTGGAAAATAAGGTCTGCAAATCCAGTGTGAACAAGCACTATTTAACTCATTAAGGCAGTGTGCTTTCTGACCACATAACTGATTTTGAATACACAACACATTTTGAATACTTAACCAAAAGATTAGATGCAAACCCACACATATTGGTGGGTAACTTTAGGGATCCAAAGTTCTGGTTTGACTCAAACGTTTCCAGGGATTAAGAGTTAAGAGCTCTGATGTAATTTTGTCTTCTTGTTCCTCCCAGTTTTTATCATCATCCTTGCTTTCTATGGCTATATAATGAGGTAATTACGATGCAGTTACTGCGCTGACAAAAACTGTTTTGAAAACCTCATACAAGGGCCCTTGATAGCTGCACAGCCTTATGGATGGAGGTTGGACTAGATGATCTCCAGAGGCCCCCTTTGACCTTAATTTTCCTACGACGTTGTAACATGTCTGCTTATATGCCAACATATTACCCTTCTATACGCCAGTTCATCCAAACAGAAATACCCCCACAGGGCAGACAGGCCTTGGAGGCTGAAATTCCTCTGCTTGGATCACCTCCTATGCCTTGCCAGACTGAGCTCCGAGGAAAGGCGATACTCTGCTCCCTAAATATCACACGAGCCCCGTCCCCGGGGAGCTCAGTGGCAGTGGCATCTTGGAGGATGGTCGCACAGACCTGGCAGCTATTGGGTTGAAATGACCCGTAGAGAGAGCTGGTTCCTCCAAACTCCGAGCCTCGCTTTCTCCTTGAGGGGCAAGGACCTCGGCTGAGGTGCTGCTGTGCATCCTCGCACCCACTTGCGACAAAATTCTCCAACACGGGTAGATGTTCGGGGTAACAAGCGTCGAGTAGGGTCTTCCCAGCTTGCTTTGCCCGCTGCCATCGTACGCCTCTTGCGTTCGCCCTCTGCATCCCTTACACCATGGCTGTCGGTGGCCTCCAGACCAGACTGCTGACAGAGCCTGAGTACCTCTGGCCCCCTCATGTTTCTGAAACCCTTCAACCTTTCGCTCCAGCCCGTAAAACATTGGAAATGAGCTATTCGCGCTTCGGCTATTGAGAAAAGCAAGAGGGTCAGGTCACGTCTGTCTGTTGGAAGTGACCGTTCCACCCAGATCGGTCCTTCTGCAGCATGACGTGGAGAATGACGGGCACTGTTTTTGCGTCGTGTTGAGCCAACGCCATCCCTGTCCTGCTTCCCAACCATGCAAGCAAGAAAGCTTTGTGTTGTCCCTGTGTTTTCCAAGGCACAGTCCATTTTGGACACGTAAACTTTAAAACCAGCAAATTCTCATGTTCCAAATATCCACCAGCTTACTGCCTGCCCGGCATGCAGGCAGCAGCTTGCAGGCAGGCCAGTATGCCTGTACCCACCGCACACAGCTTCCCACGGCCCCTGCCTACTGGTGTTTTCCTCCTCTCGGATACACTTACAGGTATGCACCCGCACGGGCACTTCTTTGTTAAACAACGTCATTTTTTAAGCTACAGATTTGCAGTGGAGGCCCAGTTCCTCTACTGCAGACTTTGTGCTGCTCCAGAGATGCTTAGCATTAAGATTAAACGGGTATATCATTTTAGCTAAGCCTGAGATTGAGATTTTTATTCTCATTCAAATGAAAACGTATATTCCCCACTGCCATTCTAGAGACGGCAATACTAACCCCTACTCAAACCCAGAAGCAAATCCATCTGATATTCTTAACATATAGGTTGCATTAGGAACCCCCAGACTGACATGCGTTTACAAATTCCCATTTTGTTTTTCTCCTCAACGACATTAGCCTTGGGGAGGAGCAGCTGTTTATACCGTGACCCACAGATACTGAAAGCTATTTAAATATAGTCCAGACAAGTACTTGCTAGGACTACAACTAGGCTCTGAGCTTCCTTTTTTTTGCCGTCTGCCTATCATATCTTCACTCCAGTTTTTCTCTTTCTTCCATTATTCCTTCTTCAGTACTTTTAGTTCTTACCTGTAATTGCTCTTCCGCTAGCTTCTGGGCTCCTGCACATTTGCTTGCAAGTTTGGTGGTGCACGTCCTATGCTGGAAGAAAACACTCAAGCCTTCCCTTGCCCTCACGTGTCCCCCCAGCTCACAACCTGCTTCCAGCACCCAAGCCCCCTGAGCGAGCTGGTGCGTTGCTTTGGTACCTGGGGCTGCTCTCATCCATCTTTGCTCTGCTGGCATCTAGGGCAACACATCTCCGGAACATAATTTCTGCCCCTCACCTGAGAAAGCTTCAGTGACTTAAAGGCTCTTTCCCCATGTGGTATCTCAAAGGTTTCTTCCCCCAGTGGTATCTCAAAGCACAAATCAATGGCACATAATTTTTCTATTCAACAGTTTCAGAATTAGATATATTTTATCCACCCTAAAGTAATGAGGAACAAATTAGTTTTCTGATGCTTAGTTAAAATAAAAGTGTGCCATTGCCTGCATTTTTCTTTCAGTAACAATTCTTCTCCTTCGCTACTGCTTTGAGTGTAAGTGGTAAAAGCATTTAAAATACAGTGAAACAGTTGGTGAAGAAGTTAGAAAAGTAAGAAAAAGGAGTGTGTTTGGAAGAGCATTTTCTGCCCTTACCTCCTTTTCTTCCTCTCATGCTACTATTATTTTCTTAGTGCCACCAAAATGCTCAAAGGTTTTGGTTTTGTTGTTTTACGCTGTGTGTCCACACAAGCCACGGAGAACACCTTACTCTTGGTTTCAGGAGGCCTGGACTATGCTAACAGTTCAAAATGTGGTCGGTGCAAGCCAGCGTGGCCACAGATGTTTGCAGGATCTCGATGAGGTGTGAGCCCGCAGGGCAAGCAGAGCCAGAGGGAAGACATTTGGAAGAAAATATTTCAATGCCAAAAAAAAAAAGTCTCAATGTTTTTCAGTTAGGGGAAAAGACTGATTTTTAAAGCTAAAAATAGAAGGTAGAAGAGGTAAAAATGTTACCACCTTTTTTTTAAAAGCAAAAGATGTACTCTACTGTAAAACTGTGACGGAGCCAAAAAGTCTTTTTGATTCCAGTTCCTCCTGCTCTTTCTCTCCAAACACGGGCCCCTTCGGCCAACTCAACTCAGCAGGGCTGCGGGAGGGAAACTCCTGGGCTCCCTCTGTAGATGCCGACCCGTGCAGCCTTTACTGGGGAGCAAGGGAGAAAGACAGGCTCCGGCGAGCCCCGCTGACCGGCGGGAAGCAATGCGGAGAATCCCACGCTGGCACCCGCTCGCTGCTCTTTCCTGGACACCCTCTTGAAATGCCTGTCAG
This sequence comes from Phaethon aethereus, assembly GCF_964289735.1. Classification (NCBI taxonomy): domain Eukaryota; kingdom Metazoa; phylum Chordata; class Aves; order Phaethontiformes; family Phaethontidae; genus Phaethon; species Phaethon aethereus. The sequence goes on along the minus strand of NC_138578.1, from coordinate 30,114,719 downwards.
GTAGTTTCTTCTAAGAAAATTTATGTGCAGGAGGAAGAGAGTCATGCATTTCCCTCTCCTCGGCAAAGCTGTGCTTGCACTGTTTTCGATGAATGACTTTAGGGTGGCTTGACTCAAAAGGTACGCTTTATCCTGCCTTCGTGGAAAACTTAGGGGCACAGCCTGCTGCAAGCAGGGCTGTTCACCCTTCCTTAAAAAGGCAAACCAAAAGTCCCTGGCTAGTCCCCAAGTCCCTCTGAACCTCTCATTCTTTCCACTCACTTCCCATGGCCCGAAGCAAGGCAGCTCGGAGGTCTGGATGCAAAGGCAAGAACAGCATCAGCCACGTTACGTATGTTTGGTCTGCAGTATGCATCCTTTATTTTCTCTTCCCGCTAATAGGATGCTGGGATCAGGCGAGGATGCTGTGATATGAGAACTGCACAAAGAGCACAACTGCTGGCTGTGTTTCTCTCCTTGTTAAAAAATAAGAAAAATCCAGACTAGGTGATAAGAAAAACCGGGCAACTCTGTTGCTGTTGGACAAATCCCTGCCAAGACAGACAATTGCATTTTTCCTCTCCTCTGGCTTCAGGTATCATGTGCTCACCTCATCTGCAGAAATTTAAATCTGGTCTTTAAACTTAGGTGACAGACCACCTTTACAGCTCATCTGGACAGCTGCAATGCTACCCCAAGTAGAAGGGAAGGCGTTCAGAGCAATTGCTTAGTAGATGACCCTTTAGGTAATGCCTGGAAGAGTTTCAGCGCCCTTTCATACCCCCCACAGACAGTACAAACTGTTATTGCTACCTCTACTCTCATTCCACTCCCTTTAGACTTAGTTTATTCCATATAACTATACTTAAATTATGTTCAGGATTACTCACAAAATAGCAGGTGATTATGTCCCCTCAAAAGGAGCTCAGAGAGCAGAAATTAAAATACCATTCTCCAACTTGCCCCCACAGACGCCTCAGTGCAAAATCAAATGGATGATTTACTCCTGCAGTTTTGCATTTGGCTTCATAATTGAAGCACCAGAACAAATTTTAGCTTTTTCAACAATTAATTAGCTTCACTAAAAATAGCCTCCGTTCCTTGCTTCCACTGTGTAATTGCTTAACTAAATTAACAGATCCAATCAAACAAATTTAGTGATGTGGGAGGGGAGAACGTCAGGCTTTTAGCTGATGAAGGCAGAATCAACCTCCTGAATTGTCACGTCTGACAGCTCTGATGTTGAAACTTTCTTCCAGAATAAAATCAGTATTTCATATTCTCCTCCCTTGGGGACACTTCAGAAGATTTAAAGCAGAACCCTATATTATTTCTTCTCCTCTAACTCTGTTATAAATGTTACACGTTTTCCTATGTAGAGACTCCTAGAGTAGCCCAACCATTTTGAAAAAGCTATTCCAAGTCCCACACGTATCATAATGGAAAAAGATGGTGTTTTTTTTTTTTCTAGAAAATGAAACAAATTAAGATGAGACGCTCAGCACAGCGTGCACCTTAGTTGTTTAAACTTCCCTGTGCTACTGATCTCTCCATACCCTGAACCTGCCAAGTGTGAAAACCAGTGGCCATGCAGCTAAAAGCAGGGTACCTTCTGCTTAAACCCCCTCATCCTGACCATGACCACCACCGTCGCCCCTCCAGCAGCCTGTGACCTCCCTCCTGGGCTGACCGCGACTGGTTTCCCCGCTCAAGCCCAGGCGTGGGCTTGCAGAGGCGGACGGAGCAGGACTGCCCCAAGCCTGTGCTCTGCACCACCCGGGGGGGGAGCTGGTTTCAGCCTGAAAAATAAATAGCTATGGTCGCAGGCCCGCGACGCCCTGTGCTCTCCTGCAGTGCAGAGATGCTACGGGAGCAGCAAGCCTTACGGTTCATGTCTACCGTGGCACGGCTCAAAACAACGCTGTCCTTAAGAAAAGAGGTTTGCCCCAAGTTTACCACAACCTCCCTCAGTGCACATGCAGGCACAAAGTCCCAAGGCAGGAGTTCAGTGATGGAAGAAGTCTTGGCCTCAGAAAGCAGCCCAAAACCCTCCCTTCCACCGCAGAAAGCCATGCCTACACCGTATTTGTACCATGCTCAGACCTCTCAGCGACGAGAGTGATATATAGCTGTCCAGCAGTATTTATACCACAGCGACCACTGCAGTATCTGGGGAGCGCGGTATAAATACGGACCGAGCGATAGCCAGGGAAGCCCAAATTGTGGGCAAGGAGGGCGAGTGGCCAAAGCAGCTGAGAGACGTGCTGATTCAGTCTATCTCCTTCAGCTGTCCTCAGCAGCGGGCTGCCCTGGAGCAGAGGTCGGGAAGATTAAAAGAACCGATTTTTCTCCCTCTCTCTCCCCCCCGCCCCGCCTTTACAGCCCGTTTCTCGTGTTTTGCTTGAGTCCACAAGGTTCTTCGCTTCAGTATCCGATCACAGCATTTTGCATTATTACATGAAGCGTAATAAACACATAGAGTGCCCGCCAGTCCGCAGCACTCAGCAGATGAGGTTGGAGTTGGCATCCCTGTCTTACAGATGGGGAAATGCCACGCAAAGGCAAACTGCCTTGCCCTGGCAAGGCTCGTGGCTGTGCCAGAAGTAGAGGGGTGGTTCATGTTATCACCCAAAAATCCAACCACAGGGCTTTTAAGATGGCAGTTCAAAACGTATTCCTGTTCAAATGAGAGGGAAATAGAAATGGTTGTGTGAGAAAACCTCCTGGATGTGCATCGCTCAGTCGTATGTTTATTTTCTTCCCAACGCACATTAAAGGCGAGTATTTTCAGCTGACTCTGAATAGGGCTTTTCAGCAGTGAAATCAGTGAGAATTTGAAATATGAGCTTCGCATGTTGACTTCTTTCTTCCCTATAAATAAATTACAATTCTCTATTCCCAAATGAAACCTTTGAAATAAATATAAGCAGGGAAGAATCTCTGATACAAACAGGGGATTTGCAAGCACGTAACTGGCTTAGGGGAGCTTCTTCCCATCTGGTCTAGTAATGCTTGAGCAGCCCTCCTTGCTAGGGAAGGAAGGGCACTTTGTCCTATTTTTTCCACCCAGGATACTGTATTTTTTTCTGAAGGCATGCGACGGACACAGCAGCCTACCTACTTGCTACGATTCCCACAGGAAGAGTTTCCTTTCCGACTCCACTGCTCTGCAGGGAGCTGGACTTCTCAGCAGCACCCCAGCATGCAGATTAAATACTCTGCAGCTACTTTTTGTCACGCCTTTAGAGCCCCTCGCACGGCCGGAAAGGCTAGAGTCAACTGTTCTTGAGGGTAAGATCGGATTTGGGAGCCCCTTTTCGCCTGCAGCAGTGGACATGGAGGAGTGCATGGGACTGCCCTCACAGTGCAAAACTTACCTATGGCTTATGGAATTATTACCATTTGACTAACTTGGGCTATTTCTGCTCTTACAAAAGCAATACTAGATTCAGGTATCGCTGGAAAGCACTATAATTGCTACTCGTCTCTCTGCGCGGCCACTCATTCAGAAGGGCATATGGCCACTGCTTCTTGTGAATGACATTTTGCAAGCTGTGCCTCCTGGCTTGATTCACTTAACAGCACCCTCTTCCCCTGCTAATTTCGCACTCCAAGCTCTTTAGTAGAAGATCACCAAGGCAGGCAAAATCAAGCCCAGTTTCATGTGAGGCCCTTGCTTCTCGGTGTACAAACAGTGGGAGAGCTTTTGGGAAGAGCTCTCTGAAGGACACCTTCTTAGCCCACTTCTCCAAGTAAGCTGCCGCAGCACCAGCTTGCTTTGCCTTGGTTTGATCACAATGCATGTTCAATAATATTCTGGAAGTATGGGATATCTTCCCAAAATATCTCAGTCCTAGTCATCTTCTCCCCATTTTCGCAGCAGGCTTCAAAGGCAATTTTCACAGCCACTTTGCTGTGGACTCTACTTCTTCACAAGGTAAAGAACTGTAATAAGAAAAATCTATTTATCAGCCTGGCAATACAAGGGCTCCCTGAAGCCAAGGGTTTTGATCATGAAAGAACTGATGCAGGCTTTATTTTCCTTGCAGTTTTCCCCATGTCTAAGATTTCCTCTTTCCTCCCCTGCTGCTGTTGCTCACCAGTGGCATATGTGTTTGTGCTTGGACATCCCTGAGACAGCTCAGCTTCAATGTAGTTTATTTCTATACACTTCTAATGTTAAAGAAAACTGGAATTTATGAGCAGGGCAGAAAAATAGGGCGTTTTCTGGTTTCAGGCTGCTTAGTTTGCAAGGAGGATAGTTTACAGTCCCTGTACTTTAGATCCTAAAGGAAACTTCTTGTACTTAACCCCGCACTGGTAGCACAGAGCGGCCAGTCGAGCCCGCTCACCACAGCGCGACGCAGCACAAAAACGTGAGCCGAACTGGTCACTCATAACCCCCGAAACCAGTTTTCACCTTGAATTCCAAGTTTTCACCTTGAATCACCCAAGCAAAAGCTTGTTTTTCACAGTGCTAACGAGGGGCTGCTGCTGCCTAGGTTAGTTCTTGTAACCATGATAGCAGACAAAGAATCAAAGTGACATTTTCCTTCTTGGCACCAACTCCCACCTCCGCCCCCGCATCTGACTCCACAGGTTTTTTTTTTCTGGAGATGCTGAGCGTGATCCCTATTTGTGCGCAGCTGAGACATCTCCAAGGTATGCTGGCTGTGCAGCTCTCCTTTGACGAACGTGATTATGAACACGCATCTGTTATTAAAATGAATTTTTATCACTTTTAAAATATGCCACAGATTAAATGCTGTTCTGCTTCGTGGGGCTATACTTTTTGTTATATCCAGATTGAAGTGCTATAAATTCTTTGTCTGCAGCTTTGCCAGAAACACTCTGACGCGACTTGCGACCAATACAGAAGTCAAAAAATCCTCACTACTTGAAGCAGATAAACATTTTGTTCTGTTCTAAGATCTCTACACCGATTCTGCATTTTTTTATTCAGAGCGGTTTCATTCAGTGGACTTTTCATTTACAGAGCTTCATTCCTGTCAGCCTCAGGACTGCTATTACACCTGCACTAAAAAAACCTAAGAATTTCAGCAGCATTTCCTAAACAACTAAGCTTGATTTTAGCAATTTAAAAATAGCTTCAACCTCATTCACACTTCTCATTGCCAGTGCTTTGCAAACTTTCATTAGTGAATACAGAGAGGGATACGCTTGTAAAAGTACCCGGGTTCTGCTCCCAGCTGCGGCGCGGGTTGCTTGGCCTTACCAAAGCACGCAGCTCATCCAGACTTCTGACTATGTATCTCCAATATTCGGTGCCGTTGTGTGCGCAGTTTTGAACCACTCAACGAGCACGAAAGCTCACAGATCCAGGTCTGACACTGGCACACCCCGTGAAACCCTCGGATGGCACGTTTATGGGTCTATCAAGTGAAAAAGCACCATTTACGTGGCGAAGTGCTACGGGCCCCGGCAGCTCTGGAGCGAGCCTCTTTGCTTCTGCCTATGTTTGTTGCTTATATTAGAGCGTGACTTGTATCTGGCTCTCAGGACTGCCAGGATGATTCCTACGGGCAGGATCTTACAATCCCTACGGAAATAAGGCAGAGAAGTCTTCTGTTTAGTACATGAGGCTCTTACACTTTTTGTAGTAAACTTGTATGTGTGCAATATATATTTTTTACACCAGTTAATAAAATGCTTTCTCTGGGTACAGCACATTTACTTTGGCCAGCACTGGCTGGAGTGACAACCTATGGTTTTTTTAAGGCTGCAGAGATCTGGGTTATTATTGACAAGAAACATAGTTTAAATAACTAAAATTTCCTGGATCTAAGTGGGGTTTTTTCACCTTCATGCATGATTACGCTTCCCAATAGATTACAGACCGTATTTTTTTGTTTTAATTCCACCTCTGACAAACAGACTCCTGGACTATCAAATGCTTTCAAAGCAAGGAAGAAGTTCATCAAATTTTAACGTCCTTAAAAATAATGATGTTGAGAGCTAGCACCTCATGAACTTCTTGTCTCAAAGTTAGGATTTCCTGGGAGCCCACTCATAACTCACTCCCCCTCCAACCTGTGTCATGCACAAAATGTAAAAATTGCAGAAATGCCAAGAAATAAAGGTGGCCAACAAAAGCTCCCAAATTCCAATTCCAGGTATTACATCTTAGAGTCTGTCAGGAGTGGGAAAGAAAGCAGAGTTATCTACTGAATACATGTGCACATTGAATTTCGGAGTCCAAAGGGGAGATTCTTTAACTTCCTGAAATCAATTCAGGCCACAATAACAACGCAACCCCCATGTTTCTAAGAGGTGCCTCCATTTTCTTTACAGTATCAGATCTACGTCTCACATCTCAATTTCCTCAATTCTTCCTCTTCAACCAGAAGAATCCTCACTAGTTTATTCTCAGGTCCTACACAAATTCTCTCTTTGTTCAATTACAGCTTATATTTCAGTCATCTATATTGTGGGATAAAACCGTCTTTCAATTAGTTTTGGCTATCTGCAATGAAGTTAGATCAGTGGCAATACTTGGGGCACATCCACAGTGTTGACAAGGTCTGAGCTATACCAACTTTGCAAGAGATAAATACGAGTGAACCCTACTCTGCTGTAAGACAACGTAACCAAAGAAGATGACCACTACTCTGCAAATACACCACGCAATATTCCTTCCTTGCACAGCTAACTGCCTTCAGTTTAGCCAAGGGGGGAAACTTTTTTTGCTGCCAAGTGAAACCGCTACATGAAAGCTGCATTTTGTTCAAAACAGAGCTGGACCACTATGCCAAAGTCATGCTGGCAAGGACACATCAAAACCAAACTCCCCAGCCCCTCGCTACCTTACTTGTTTATGTCAATCAGTTTGGAGATTTTTAACATTTGAGTTATGTTTATCTGAACTGGTTTTCAAGGTCTAATTATAACATGTGAAGCGGGGTGAGATTGCTGCTATGAAAGTCGCAATATAAATAAGAGGACTTGACGGGCCGACTGATATGTTGGCACAGACCAGACATGTATGTCACGTGGAAGCCCAGTGCAGCTGTTGTAGTCCATGGTACAATAAATAGCTATGGGGAAGCGGCGCGGTCATGCGGGATTTTTTAATACCACCTACTATGCTACTTGGCCGAACGCACTTGCCTTGCAAAAAAACACGCAATATTTGCAGTTTAAACACAGAAAAGTGTCAGTTCTGGCAGAATAATGCTGGCGTGTTTCGAAGGCTCTGGAGGAGAACATAGCATGGTTGCCTGCCTCCCATGCCCCATCCTCCTTTCACACAGTCTTCCAAAGATGACCCAAGCACGACTTTCTGCTAAGCAAAACCAAGAGAGCACATGCTCTCACCTCTTCAAGCCGGGAGAGCGCACCGTGCACGGCAACATGTGCGACCTCTCCTCCCTCGCCTTTGCAGGAGAGATCCACTGCAAGCGCCCAGTCATGAGCATGCAAGGATTACGCCTGGCCGCGCTCGCAGATGGATGGCTCAGGTAAGACTAGGCTTCTGGAGAGGATCTCTATTTATAACCTGGACCCTGATAGGTGGCTGGTCTTGGGTGTTAATGTGACAAAGTATTGGTTTTTAGAGTCGCTGAAATGCCTCAACACGGAATGGAAGATGAAACCGCTGCTGGCTTGCACATGGTCATTCATGCCATGCGCTGGTAAGAGAAGCAGCCATCAATACCGGGCATTCACAGTGCATTGAACACCAATTAAACCCATTAGTGTCTATGAAATATTAATTATAAAGCACTTGCACCCTTTCTAAGGTTATGTACTTACCCATTTTAGAAAAAATTGTCCTGCCACGGATGTAACTTTAAATTAGCAACTGGCAATGAAATGAGCTTTTGACAGGGCTCTGGAAAATGCCTGGCATGCATCATTCCAGCAAGATGCCTTCTGGGTTTCTATTACACAGATGTGAGCAGTGTATTAACCCATGTTTCCCCAGCAAGGAAAAGGCACTACCATTGTAATGCTTGTCCTCAGAAAGTAATTCACATCCCCTTTTTGACCCAGATTCTCAGTGTCCTGCTTACGCAGCAACGGTACCATAAAACACAAAATGATGCAACTTTCAAATGTTTGTAGAGCTACTGACATAACATAATTTTATTGGGGTAAAGTAATTTTTCTCCCTAGCTCCTTTCTACTCAGCTCTCCGTGCTACTCATAAAGTTTGTCCCTGTATCCATAAATAGTTGCATAAAGTGACAGGGCTATCAAGTTTGAGAGTGCACACATGCATTTCATATGTTATTTGAACCTAGACTTTGAAGCTGCAAAAAGACATCGTGGCAAATTTCAAAATGACCAAAAAAAAAAGAGAGAGAACAGAAAAAACTTATGTAGATGAGCTGTAATAAGATCACACAAGAAACAGAGTTTCACAAAACTAAAGTAAGGTAAAACTATTCTCAGCTTTTTTCCCCTAACCTCCTTTCTAGTTCAAGCAGTTTAATTCTGTATTTTAAGATACTTTTTCCTAAGCCTAAAAGCATATGCTGTATCTCCATCAATGCTGTCGCATATCGTTGGACACCGGCATCTGGATTCAGTTACGCTCTGGATGCACTAGCAGTCTCTAGTTTAAGCACGTCAAATAGGTATTGGAATCCCAAGTGTCATCTGAACCAGAGCCTGTGGTCAGGTGGGAGCCACAACTCGTTACAGATGTGGAGCTGGGACCCTGGGCTCTGCTGCAGGACAGAGCTATGAGTTGGCCTCAGCAAGCAAGTGGGAGAGGAGCAGGAATCCCTGGTGGGACTCCAGGTGTGAGGCTAGTCAGGTCTCCAACTCTGATGTTGCTCCCTACCCCAGATAGCTACAGCACAGACCCAGATTTGAGGGAGTCCAGAGAGCCTCCTCCTCTCTACATCTTTAATTACCAGGTAGTCGCAGTGCACAGACTTGCCAGCCAGGCATGATACGTCTTGGACAGGGACCTGACCGCTGGCAGGTCACTTGGCTCAAGGCACCACATAGCCTACAAGAAGAGCTGCCTGGCTCCATCCGCATCCCTCGCCCTGGCCTTTGGCAACAAGACCTGCTCTCCTCCACCTCCCCATGCATGCTGCCACTAACAGCCACTGAAACTCACATTTTCTCATTTAAAGATAATTCCTAGATGTTAGGGTTTATTTCTTGAGATTATCTTGGGGTTTGGCTGGATAGAAAAAGCATTTGCAACACACACCATCTATTTAGAGAGAACAAAATTTCTCTAAAGTAGGAAGTTTTAAAAGAGACTTTGGCTGTGTCTGAGGAGACCAGAAAAATATGTTGAAGGCTTCAAGCAAACGCGCACGTTAAACAGAGGAAGTTCCTAGAAAGTTTTCCTTGTAGGACTGCAACCATTAATGCGTAATCTTCACATCATTATCCACATTATTAAATCTGTGAAAACTGAACCACGTGCAATAACACAGCTGTTCTAACTAGAAGCATTTAATCTCCCACTATCATCTCAAAATATACATACCCCAGCTCTTGGTTATGTACACAGCAAGTGAGGACTGCAAAAAATCAACACACATCAAGGGAAACTTCCTGTATTGATTTCCATGTCCCTGTTTAAGTTCACAAATCAGAAAAAAAATCTTCCTTTACTTACACCTAAAGGGGTAGCTCAATTCCCTAGAGCTGAACAAACAAGAGGAGACAGTGTTACATGGTTAGAAATGCTAACTATATTTGGTCCCAAAAATCACATCTTTAAGAGTATGGGGAAATGTGAGTTTTTTTACTAAGGGCAGAGTTAAGAGACTTATAAAGCTGAATTATTAAATAAATATCCCTGGGATGCCATACGTAATCATATTTGCACGTGACATGGCTGTGCCAATCCTACTTGGCAGGAAACTCTACAAAGGCTTGGAAGGACATGGCTGTTGCATCTCTTGCCGTATGTAGGTGGAGATGTGGTCCTAGTCCAAGTCTGGGGAATGAGCCTTCACAGCAACACAACTACTGAGATCTTCAGGTACAGAGGCTCTGCCCAGCCCGAGCAGTAGGAGAAAATGGGGGAGGAACAACCCTTCCTTTTGCCCAACTTGTCTTCAAGCCCCTTTTCCCTAAGAACCTGGGTAATTTCACGTGCCTTTTCTCACCTCTGTTCTGTGTTTCTTGTCGGAATAGATTGCAGACAATGTAGGGTCAGCTGGCATGTTTTGAAAATGTGTTGACCACAGAAATTTGGAACACATTAAATAAACATGCCTCAGGCGCCTCAAAATCTGCAAAGAAAACTTATCACTATGCTGCTATCCAGTATGTCAAATGTTTTCCAACCAAAAAAAAAATTTTAATAAACATTCCAAGACAATCTGTGGCACATTCAGAAGGGAAGAACCAGGTTAACTGCAGAAGACTATATTAGTGTGTATACCACATGTGAATGCAGCGGAAGGATTTCTGTAGTTGTTTTAGTGGGTTTCGCGGTATCCCCTAGGATCATACCTGAGTGTGACAGGGATTAGAGGTCTTGGACCCTGCCAAATTGTTAGATGCAATTACCTTAGAAGGAACAAACTAATTGGCAGCTCTGTGTCGTATAGGAAACCTGCGCCCTGCAGGTGACCACTCCGCTCTAGAGACCGACCTTTCCTGCTGGCCGCAGAGTGAAGCTGTAGGAGCTGCCGAGGGCTCTCCATCACAGCGCGCCTGCAGTCGCCTCGCACCCGCTGCTGCTCGGTGCAGTGACGAACCCCGTCCCGCAGCTCCAAACCCACAATGAGCTACGGCTCTGTCCCAAGCCTGGCCCTCGTCCCAATAGGGTTTGGGTTTGTGATATTTCCGTTCCTTTCATTTGGATGAAACCACTCCCTTTAGGGTTTGGGTGGTTCACAGCTATCTAGAGTCTATTCAGATTATTAGAAAGCGAGGTGAAATGGTAAAAGGAAAGAAATTAAAGTTTCAATTCTTTCCTGACAAGTTCTGTCAAGTAACTGGGGTTATTTAACTACACTTTGGCAGCAATCATGTCTCTTTACCAGCTTTATTATTCACACAGCTATCTAAGCCAAGGTCTCCTTTATTACATTAATATATCTTGAAACTCATGTACAAAATTGCACCTATCTGAAAAAATTAAAACTTTCAAATAGTTTTAAGCAATTGCTCTGTAAAAACTTGAAAACCTGGAAGAACCATTGTGATGCTGGGACCTGACACTTGCAGGACACGTGCAACATAACCTCGCCTGGCGATCTCACAGTTTCTGCCCAAACACAGGCACATCATCTCCAAATGCAACGTCCTAAAAGAAAGCGCCTGCTAGTCTGAGAGACCTGGTGGCTGCAATGTAAAGCATTTAGTGGAATTTAAATTCTGCTGGTAATTACAGCATTCTGTAATAACAGAGGAGACGAGGGATAATCACATATATAATCGGTTGTTATTGGACATCCCCGCCCCATTTTGATGGCTATGGTTTTCCTCCTGTTTAGTCATGACCTGAAATTAAAACAATAGGGTTTGGCAGTGGGTTGTTTGTTTGTTTGTTTTTTTCATGAGATGGTGCAGTTATTTAAGCAAGACTTCAAGACTTCTTTTTTTTTTTCATTAAATCCCACTTTGGTTTATGATGACTAACAGATGGGAGGACATGAAAAGAAAACCAAACTATCCACTGATTTTCAGAAAGGCACCTTACTCTGCTTTTTCTTTCGGGGTGCTTTGTGCTCAGCAGTGCTCCAGGCTGAGCAGCAAGCACTAGAGCACTGCTGCTATCTACAGGTCTGCTCTGCTCAGTGCTCAAAAAGGACACGAAACCAAGTCCTGCGACAGGGATGCTTGTGCTTGGGAAAAGGACCAAAACCCGGACACTAAATTATGTTGGCTTTTGGGACATGTAAGCTGGCAATCCGTAGCCTTTCTGTCACATGTTAAAAAACCCAAATCAAGCAGACTTCATTAAAGGGAAGGCTGATCCATGCTGCACGAGAGCACAATTTCTGCTTTTATTTTTTTTTCTGCGAACGAAGAGGAAACGTTGCACTCTCAGGTGCAGAGTAAGAGGAAGCATCTGCTGCCAGATGGGAACCCTCTCCCACCACAACACACTGGTGCACAAAACATGATGGGGTACAGAAGGGCTGGAAACCACCTTTGAGTGTGCAATGCTGAACTTTTAAGTCAACTTGTGATGTAAATAGAATTCAGTAAAATTTAGTTGTGGCTCTTCATTGTTTGGAATTCTCTTAATTTTTCTTTCTCCACTTTTTCCTCTGTAACCCAGAAATTTTGATGACTGCTTCTCCATCTCTTTCAATAACACAAACAAACAAAATAACCTTTCAACAGAGCTGAAAACAAAGCAGAACAGGAGAACAATAATAATAAACATCTATCCAGCAAATACAAGCAAACTGTGGAGATGTCAAAAACTAACCACTAGATCCCCCTAATTAAAAAAAATATTTTGTTCCCTAATAAGGAAAAAAACCCTCAGCTTATTTGCAAAATCTGTATCTACAGCTGAACGTTGGGCTGCCAAGATGAGCAGTCAAATGCAGGAGCAGAGCACCTCGCAGCCAGGGAAAGCACAATTAGGAGCTCAAACAGCAGGACAGTTTGATATGACAGATGGAAACTGTGAAGCTTTTCCCGTTTGGGAGGCTAGAAAAGCTCTTCCAAAACTGATTCCCCGAGACCAGTAGGCTTTTAACGAGCCTGATCCAAATGACTCTCGGCTCCATACTGAGCGTGGCGTTCATATGACTGCTTGTGAGAAAACAAGTAGCTGCTCCGGCCTCTTTAAATATCGTTTTTTCTGGAAACAACTTATTTTCAGTACTGGATACCTGGTGAAAACATCAATGTGTGTGAGTGGAAAATAGCATTGTGCCATTTATATGGTTTTTTTTTTCCTTCTTCATTAGAGCCCTGTCTTTTTGTCAAAGAAGTTTAGTAAAGAATTTGCCAGACCTATACTAGTTACTGCCCCAATATAATAATTGGGGACTAAGAACAACTGTAGAACGCAGCGGATCGCCTAAAGACTCGGAAGGACAGGCACCAGCGAACGCTGAGAAATTTGGCATCCGCAGAGCTCAGTCCTCTGACACAACCTCACGCCCTGTTTGGCAGTACCTTTTCAGCAACCTTGTACACTATGTTCCTCTTACTGTTTCTCAGAGACAGAATGATCTCTTTAAAGCCTGCACGTTAAAGAAATGACCGAAAAGCCGCGGGGAGAGGTCGCTTCCTCGCTGTCGGGGTCGGGGCCAGCGAGGCGGGACGGCAGCCGCCCGGGGAGGTGCCGCCCCGCCGCCGCCCCGTCCGCGCACTTCCTCAGCGGCCCGCGAAGGCGGCGGCGGGCAGCCGTCGTCCCCCGGCGGGGCGGAGGCGGAGAGCCGCGGCGGGACGATGACCCAGCGCCGGGAGCCGCGTCCCGCCGCGCCGCTGGACGAAGAGCTGGAAGCTCTCGGGTAAGCGGCGGTCGGGGCAGCGCCGGGGGGTCCCCGCGCGAAATGGCGGACCCCGCCCAACCCCGGCGGTGGCGGAGGGGCGCGGGGGCCCCCGCGCGAAATGGCCGCCGTCGGGGGGTGCCGGACCACTCCGACGGGAGCTGACAGGGTGGGAGCTGCTGGTTCTTGCTGCTGAGTTTGGTAATGAAGGGAGGAATAAGATAAACTGGGGTTTGTTTTGACGAGCCCGCCGAAGGGCTGCGTGCATGGTGTGCAGCCCCTCAGAGAAGCCCAGCGCCTCGTCCCTGTGGCGGGTTTTGAGAGGCCGGCAGGCTCCCGTGTACAGAAGGTGCTGGCGTGCCACAGGTGAGTGGGAGAAATAAATAATAGAAAAACTAGCGTGCAGGCAGGCGTTTGAAATATAGCGGAGTTAGAGGCAGGGGGCTACAGCTTCACTTGGGGAAACGCTGCGACACTGAAACTTCGGTCAGGTTGTGGCGTGTCGCTTACCTGCCTGTCAAGGGAGCACTAAACCCAGAGCTTGTCCTCAGAACTGCCTGTGCCGTCCCTTCGGCCATCTCCTCATAGCTTGGCCTGGGCCCTGGCCCAGAGGGCTGCCAGCCCAGCCGCCATGCTGGCCACTTTTTGCTGGGCCCTGGGAGGCAGCAGCCAGCAGTGAGAGCAGTGGACGGTTCACAGCCATTATAAGGACGTCACCCTCACTCAAAAGCGAAACCCAAGGAGCAAAAAGGAAGGCCGAAGGTTGCAACAGACCTTCACTCCCTGTCTGATGTGACTCGCCCATTTTGTCTGCCAGTTAGATTTGCTTTCTACAGGAGGAAGGCTTGGGTTACTTTTTCATCGGCAGCATTGCTGTGGGCGTGAAGAAATGCGGCTGGAGGAGCAGCACAGGTGGGCACAGGGAGGCCAGGAAGGAAGGGATCACTGGCAGCAAAGTGAAGGGGAGACAAAGCAGAAGAAAGGCCAGTGAAGATATTGACAAAGCAAAAAGGCTCTGGTGTCACTTCTGCATTCAAAAAGAATAGATGAAAAAAGTAAAGGTTTTTTGCTTCCTGAGTACTCATGGATAAGGACCAACTCATTTTTTTATTTTTGTGATTAATTCACTTAGTGAACAAATTGGAGCGCTACAAAGAGACTTTGAATTACTATCTCCACACTGCTGATATTTTCCCATATTTAGAAGAACACATTAATGAAATGCCTGTTACTGAAGCATCTAACAAATATGAAGTCACTTTGCAGTGATACCCAGACTGGCCATTATATACTTTTCCTTTACTTAATCTTACATCTTACTACATCTTACAGATGTAAGATTACACTCATCCTAAAATAGTATCTGCGGGGGCGGGGGGGGGAGAGTTGCAGCTGCTGTGGAAAGCATGATTCCCAATTACCAGACTTTTATTCATTTAGACTATATGGCTTGAATTGATTTATGCCAGTAACCTGTGCTTATAAACAGCCTTGCTGGTTGGCAAGGAGTTTGTTGTTACAGGTGATCTTGTAGGACTGCAGCCTGATGCGGTACCAGTGAGAAGGAAAGGCTACAAATACGCATTTTTAAAGCTGTAGCTTCTTTATTTCAAAACCTAAACTTTTCACCCTACCACAAAATATTAAGCATCTCCTTCAGGGTAGCGTGTTGAGTTAAATGCAGTAAAGGTGACTAAGCAATGCCAATCAAAGATTCCCTTCAAATCATTAAGGAAAGCACTTTTTTTCAGCTAGTACTAAAGCCATTTTTTTTTGTTTCCTTTTTTCTAAAAATGAAAAAGTAGTCCTCACACACCAAACATTCTGGTAGCACAGTCTAGAAGAACACTTAATGTGAATACTTTTTCAGCTGTGAGAAGTAAGTGTGTCACTCTCAAGACCGTAACATTAAATTCTCAGCCACCACATGGGGTTTTTTAATCCTAAACTTAGTCCCTGGTGCTGCCACAGTGCTGCGTTCAAACTTGCACCTGATGTAGTATCTAGCACAACTGAGACCCAATTCTGGTGAGGAATATATGTCATTGCCATAATAAAGACCAGCAGAGTCAAGGGTCATTCAGATGACGAGCTACTTTGACATTCACATACCTTTGGGGGGAATTTAAAGCAGGTTATTTTAGAGCTTCTGCTTTGCTGTGCAAAAATCAAAGAAGTTGGAGAAGGTTTGAAGAAGTATGAAGTGGGAAGAACTTTTCCTTTTACTTTTAAGAAGGAGGTTGGGTACCAGGGTACCCTCATAGCTTACCAAGCTCAGCTGGTCATCAAAATGGAAAGTTGACAGCAATGTAGACGGGTGTACAGCATAAAACCTATCTGACTCTCTGCTATGTTTGGAGGGCCTGCTGTTTGCTGGACTGTTCTAGATTAATGCTTCTGTAATTACGCTGAGAATATTGGAGCTGCAGAAATCAAGGCAGGAGGGAGGGAGCAAAAAAAAAATATATATTTAAACCCCATCTTTATTTTTCCCCTGCTCTAGAGGTATCCCATCTGTCACAAAAAAATGATCAAGAAATAAGATTTAACAATCCTAGTTATCATCAGGGACAATCGCAGTCACTGAAAGGTCTAGATATATTTACAGCTGTTTGTCAGATTGTATTTTTTTTTTCCCAAAGCCTCAGGATTTGTAAAGATGGACTTTCTGACCTTTTACATCACAACAAAAGAAAGCAAGAGTGATGGGTTTGGCTTTTTTTTTTTAAAAAAAAAACTATTTCATTCAGTCTGAGGGAAGATGGTGGCTTATATTTATTTGGAGAGTTTGGTTTGTCAAACAGTCAAGAGTTCAAAGTGAAAATTCAGATTATTGTCAGCTTTATTGTCAAGGTGTTTATAGGTGGAACTAATGCCTAATGAAAAGGAGAATGAAAATCAGAACATGTTGTTAAAAACATGTTACCTCATTCATTAACTTCTTCCCTAAATCTACCAAAATATTTAACAGGGAACACTGAAGTTTGTCAAGAGACATAAGCATCTTGGCTTAAAGGAAAAGGAAAATGTCATTGTGGTTCTTGTTGGAAGGTCTCTGGCTATTCCTGAATTCAACCCTTTTTCCAATATGCATTTATTGCTTTTACAGCTAAAAGGACAGCGTGCACACTGCAGTGTGAAACTCATGTAGCTGATGACGAATAATGTGAGATTGGGGAATTCCACCTTGCAGTTCACGTTATTTGTGCAAGAGATGAGAATGTGGAATATCTTGTCATCCAAATTAATTATAGGCTGGTCTGATAACACAGCTTCCGTCCCAACATAGCATAGCTTGGGTGACACTGTTTGTCTTTTGGAGGTAAAAGGAACAGGGCAAGAGGAAACAAGTTTTTGTAGTCTTTTTTTCTTTTGCAGCCTGAGTGCGCTTTGTCATCCCTTGCAGCACAGCTTTTATTTTCCTCCAGCTCCAGCTTTGGCAGTACCATGACAGATGTTATTTGTAAGACTGAACAATACACTTCATGCTTAGTTTTAGTAAGATAAGAGAAATTAGGCCACAGGCCTAGATCAGATGATGATAAAACTGTGGAATTGTGGAACTTGCATGACTGGGACAGGGCAAAAGGTCATAAGAATTTTTTTTTCTTTATCTGTATTTCTAGTGTAAACAAGGGCAAAATTACAACAGCTAGAAAGTGGGCAAAAGAAATGGATGAAAATCAGAATAAGGCAGCTGAGAGAGGGGGAGAGAAAATGGAAGTGAAAAGCAGAAGCTGAACTAGTGAAAGCCTACTGTTAGAAGACATGAACTTTAAGGCTGGATACACTGATGTTACTTCCTCGTGTTTCTATTTTTAAATTATTTTTCCTCTGAAATAGCACCTTTGTATTCCAAGAAAGTACTTTACACAGGTGTGTGATTAAGTGTTTCACTGTGACACGTTGAAGGGATATCTAATAAATACCAATTTTGATTGCATGCCACCTGTAACTTCTGTCTTAGCATTCTCACCCTTTTGTAGGTTCTCTAGAGCTCTGTTGACTCATGCACCATTAAAAACATTACCAAAACTTCACTTTCACTGACATGAGGTACAGAGAGCCCTTTGTGACTTTCAGATGATAGGTAATGCTTTTAGGCTTTGATATTAGGAAAAAAATTAAAATTAAAAAAAAAAACCCTAACTTGACAGATACGATCTAGAAGTTGCTGAAATCCAGCATGCAGAGACTAGAGAACCAATGAGACTGTTTTGTAGAGTCATTTTTGGGGTACAGGCACATGAACAGCATTGCATCCAGCTAAAGGAGGTAAGTCAGTGCTTTCCTGCTCAATCCATCAAGCAGTACAGTGTGCTACTCTAACCTAAGAATGGGAATACATCCTTGAGGCTAGTATACATCTTTGAAGTATAAGAAAATTCAACTCGTCGTGGTATAAGATTTTTTTAAATATGAAAAAAAGTACAAAATCTGCCAACATCTACGACAACAACAAAAAAAGCCACACCACAAAACAACGCTGGGTAAATAACTGCTCTGAATAATGCTGGAGTGAAGTTCTACTGAGAGCACATCTGGACCGTCTACCCCCTAATGTGGATCTCCATTCCTTTTCAGAGGTGGCCGAGAGATGAATTAGGTTTGCTGTGTTTCTGCTTGGCGTCTGCATCTTGGGCAACCGAGGTGCTTTCCACAGGGACAGTCACCCACTGAGGAGCACAAGCAGTATTACACCTTCTGCGGCAGGGGAGGGAGCTTCTGGGAAGGGAGTGGAGAGATCGCCCACCTGAATACTGAGAATCTCCTTCCTGCTTCAGAGAAGGAACTTTGAATTGCCTGACTCTTTACAAAAGCAAGCCAAACATATACACAGTTTCTAAATCTATACAGGCTATAGCTATCCGAGAACATAATCTGGTAAGGACACAAAAAATAAGCATGACTTCTGCCCACTGCATTTATCTGATAGCTGGGCGTAGCTCAAAGTTCTCACTCCAGACAGTAAAAACAAATGGCAGTCAGAACTTCTAGCTGTCCTCTCTTCTGGCGGTAGCTGTCTTTCATTTTTATGAGGAAGAGAAACGAGTGTTTCTACTGGGCGCTAGCACTGTTTGCACATAGAAATTGCTGAGAAGAGAATTATCCAAGTCACTCGACATTCATCCTTGTGTTAACTGTAGATGAGTGTTTGTGTTCTTTGTGTATTCTGGTATTGTTAAAAAGTTAATCTGATGCCAGCTACAGATTTATTTATCAGCCCCTATTTACACAGGCAGAAATGTTTTGGAAAATATCCATATGGTTTCTTTGTCAGCAGCATTATCAGAAATGACAGGTGCCATACCTAAGTGCTGTCTGATCTGCAGAGGGCATAGAAACGAAGTTTCATTAACATTTCATTAACAACATCTTGGGTTGTTAAGGAAAAGAACAAATGAACATTGAGGATGATGTTCTTCTCTAAAGAGGGAGTTTCCTACCCTGAACATTGCTGTAACATACTCCTGATCATCACCACTGTGTAGGGAGGTCTAGTCACTGCATTAACTACACAGAGATCTTAATAAAAGAAGATATTTTAATGCAAATGTGTCGTGTTCTCGAGTTGTGATGATTAGCATAGCTGCTAATCATGGTACAGCTGGCTGGCATAGACACGGATTGTACTGCAGCAGCTAGCAGTTTACCCCACAGGGGAACCCCACTGGTGACTGGGTGGGCAGATCCTTAGGGCAAGGCTGTATGCTCTAATGGGTTCTGGTTCTCTGGGGCATTGTGTGTCACATTTCTTTCTCCTCCTTCTTTTAACAGTAATGTCAATAAAGCCCTTCCTACGCTGTCATGAGTGCAATCTGATCTAAAGAACAGGCTTATTTCTGAAAATGCTTTATTTTCCAAAGAGAAACAAAGGTAATCTCACTAGGGCTGAGTGCCCATCTTAAGACATGCTTTTGTGGGCCCAGCAGACTCTTCCACTCTGAAGAGCAGGAAGAATAGCGTGATTCTTCAACAACATGCACTGACAACACAAACATGCTTACACATATGGGATAAAGAGATTTAATGTAATTTAGGACAAAGAGTAACAAGAATGGATAAATGACAGCAATTATAAACTGTGAAACTCAGATTGCTAGTCAAAGCGGCGATAAGGAACCCAAAAAAGGGGAGTCTGCAGGATTTTTTATATGAGAAATGAAATAATTAGAAAAGAAAAACCTCCCAGAATTATGTATGTGTTTGAGGCAGGAGGGCATGCAAGGCCAAGGGCACCCAGCAGAAGTGGCTCTGGAGCAGGGAAGGACTTTCCTCTACCTTTTTTCCTCCTGTTTCTTCAGAGAAATCTGAGTTGCGAACCCCAGGCAATTTCTACACTACTGGCAATTTTCAGTCTGCCGTGTCAAAGTACAGGGCATATTTTTGGTTTTTTTTTATGGTGAATACAAGACTGTAAGTTGGGTCAAATAAAGATGACTTTTAGAAGGACCTTCAGAAACAGCCCAATATGAAAGATGGTTCAAAATGAAAGAGTTAAGACAATTACGCTTTTTGAAGGACTTGCTAGGGGCTTCAAACAGATGAGTGTTTGTAAAGCCTTTTGATTTCCTTAATATCTTGTTTTAAAAAGGGAAGAAAGTAGATATAGTAGTATGTCTGATAATACTACAGTTTATAGTTCGATAGTTTATGTTGATAAACTATCAGCAGTTTCCTCCCCTAGGTAACTCTCAGAAGACAATCAAAACTTAAGCTAAAGGTGACTGCCCTTTACAGCATCTTGCTGAATAAGCCATGTCTCCCACCTTGATTTACCCACAAATTTCAAGGAACTGCCTAAAAGATTTATTCTAAACAAGATAAATAGACATATTCCCCCTCTGACAAATACTTAAATTCAACTGAAGTGTATCTAGTAGTAACAACCTAGTAACAACCACAGGGTTGTCTTCTCAGCTGTATGCCTGGCCAAGTGTGCATGCTTACACGATCCTCACTGCATCAGGACAGATCTGACCTTTGACTGTTACTTACTTGGGCAGTTAATCCCCAAAGTGGGTTTTGGCTAACAGGTGTTTCAGAGGATGACACTTTGATCTTTAAATATTCATTATTTTATTCTACTGTGTAGATGGTCCACAGAGCATGTTCTAGAACCAAAGCGGCAATACCATGTCTGTATTGAGTTTCACATGGATCTTGTCTTCCACAGGGTTAACAGTCTGGAGTCTCTCATAAAGCAATTTATCAGCCAGCTGGCCTTTCAAATAGGCAGCTGTCTAAATTCAGAGTTAAAACTTTGTGTGAGATGCCAAGTTTAGTGGCAACTTGTGATGAACAGATAAGGAGAAAGAGTATACAGTTACACCTCATTTCAGGTTGAAGACTGCCATGATACAAGTGGCAGAAAGTGCCACGATCAACACTTCTGCTTTCAGTCAAACTGTGGCTGAAACCGTAATAGACTTTGACCCCAATACTACAGGCACACATAGTTTAAAGGAAAGGGAAGGAGATGTGGCACCACTCTGCATACAAAGGGAGAAGCTTGCTCCCTGCAAAGCTGTGCCCTGGGTATGGTATCACCTCCTCCTTTTGCACCAGAGGTTCTGGTCTGTGTATATAACTACCATTAATATCTGCACACAGCATGTCTTACAGGATTAGCACTCCAGCCTTTTACAGCTGTGACTCTTTTGTGTTCAGTCTTGGGATCATTTCTAATGACATCCTCTTCTGTTGAAAAAAATTACGTGTTTTTATTGTGAATCATTCTGGGTGGAAACAAAGCCGTAAACATCATTTCATCATTTTCTTTGCAGAATCTTTTTCTGTGGATTCCTTGTGGAATTTTTCATATAGAAAATTAATGAACTTTGTTTTAACTGAAGTTAAATGAAGCAGGCCTTTAAATGTTTTCCTGCATTGCTCAGACTATGTATGGCCGAGCAGCCACAATGGCAAGATTTCCTACATTTTCACTTCAAATTCTGTCAGTTAATTTTGTCCCATCCTGTTCCTTCTTCCAAAAAGGTTATGCTTCAAGTGAAAATTTTAAGCTTAGGCAAATGTGTTTAATTGCAGATCTTAGCGGTGCAGATGAACTGAGTTGCGGGAAATACAGAGTTTGGGAGGAGTTTAAGGGTTGCTTGTTTGCCCCAAAAGAGGAAGTGTACCAAAGCATGTAGATATGTCAGGAAGTACAGATTCTGAAAATAGACAAAGGTTCATGCATACCCCCCAAAATTGCTTTCACCTTATCAGCACAGACCTTGGTAATTGGTTGCTCATGCAAGTAGAATTTGCAGGGTTTTTTAGGTTCAGCAAACCGTCATCTGTTTGTACCCAACTTTGTAGTTAACAAAAAATAGTTTTCTGAGCATGTCGAAAGGAGGGTGTTGAAAGGGGCACAGTTCTTGTATGTGTGCCTGTGAGAAGGACGGTAACTCAAAAATTGTAGCAGTGTTAATTGCAGTCCTTCCTCTTTTCTTTAAGCCAGCTCCATAACACAGCAGAAGCTATCAGTTAAGAGCTGAGCAAATGATGAATTAACCCCTTGTGTCTTCCCAGGTGGTATCATGATAATCTTACCCGACATGCAGCAGAAGCGCTGCTGCTTTCCAACGGGCAGGATGGAAGCTATCTCTTGAGGAAGAGTAATGAAAGGGAAGATTTGTACTCCCTCTCTGTAAGGTAGGGTATGGACAGAAGTGAATTTATATAATGCCGCACAGCTAGCAGCTTTTAAATTTTCACTTACTCCCATGTTTATTTGTATGTCTCGTGCATTGAGATGACCTGCTGATTTTTTCCTAGGGCTCAAACTATTTTAATATATATTCCTAATGGTATAATCCTGCTGAATCACATTTTGTAAGAAGAAAAAAAAAAATTTTGATTGGATTTGAAAATTGTTCTCATTTTTCCAAACTATGAATTAATCTTATTGGCGAAAAGCATCATTCCATGGATCGGCTGTAGATTTTCAGTCTGCATGATAAAAAAAAAAATCTGTATGGCAGTTGTGAGAGTTAAAGAAACAGCTGATGGGAGTGGAAAAGTTTTGTGATGAGGATAGTAGTAAATATACCAGCTAATAGGCGCTAACTTCACCGTTTTCTGGATCACTGTATAGGAACTGTCATCTCTGAGGGACAATCTAGCATTTGACTGGGGATGGTTTTACTCCTCCGTTCTGGGCTAAGACTCAGTCCTAGCCAGTAATGGATGACTGATTTGAACAATATTTTGCAAGTGGCAGACATCAGGCCCCTTGAAGTCAGTTACAGCAATTTACATCAGTTCAGGACGCAGCCAATACAGAGCACAGGTCACCTGGCCTGGGTACTTCACTACTGAATCACATTTAAAGAACCTCACAAGAAGGAGAGAAGCCACAATATTTTAGAGAGGCAACATGGAAGACATACGCAGTTAGACACACAAGGTAATATCTGCATGTCAGCTGAGTGGAGGTAACCGACTCTAAAAACGGTCTTAGCCGTTGGCAACTGTATGATATATTAAGCCTCTACAGCGAAATTTTAAAGCTAGTGCATTCAAGCTCATTTCTGCCTCGAACTGAGCCTCTGAACAGTTAGTGACCACAGCTCAGCTGAATCGCAATAACTTTCTAAGCTAAAGTCACTTTGGTCAGTAAAATGGTGCAAGTTATTCACAACCCTGATAGGTAAAGAACACAGCATATGCCCTTGAAATGGTGACTTTCTACATATTCAATACCAGGAGCTGTTAAAATTTGGAAGTGTAGTCACCTGGGAACTGAGGAAAGCGCAATTTGCACGTACCCTGTTGCCTAGAGGTATAAAAGGCAAATACGAATTGCTTCATTCATCTCTCACAGAAGACCCAGAAGCAAGTGTGCCTATACATACACTGCTGAAATTATTACCACTATAGACAGCCATTTATACAAGGAGCTTGGGGGCACGCCTGACAGATCTGAAAGTGATATTAGAAAATGAGTATTCAGAGTAGCAATGACCAAAGTGAGTGGGAAAACTTGGGAAAAATAATAGTAGCATTTATAAGGAATAGCTTACCTTAAAAAAAGTAATTTTAAAATGAATCATTGTCTTGCTGGTTTATATTTTTGACTTTAAAAATGTAACTAAACATTACAAGTAAACATATTATTAATCTACCTCAGACAATCTTTAAAAAGTATATTTTTTTTAAAAATAAAGTGTCCTGAAGGGTACTTGGGAAACAACTTACTGTAATAATATTTAAATAGTTGTTCTTTTAATGGGGAAAAAAAGCTAAATGTGAGTTAATGAAAATAAATTTGCTGCTTTAATAAATTCTAGCCTTAGGAGACCTAGAAAAGTCTACTTCAGACCAATTCCAATCTTTTGTCTCCATGTAGAAACTATATGAACTGAATATCCCAGCCTGAAATTTGATCTTTTCTTCTGTTGCATTATTTTTTTGGTGGTACAGCTCCCTTGAAATACTGATTTTGATTTTAAAATGTTTTAATAATTTTCAACTGTTTTAAGTTTTACTTTCCATTTTTTGACTACTATTGAAACTTAATTTTAGAATAAGTAATTAAATTTTGTTCTGATACAAAGTTATACAAGTTATCCTTGTAGAAAGGATAACTCCAGCAATTCTAGCTGCCATTTTCTTTGTCTCCTAAAATGTCTTCTATAGCTTTTACTGTACTTTCTGCCTCTGCCCCACAAGGAACTTTAGTCATTATTATAGTTTGTTTTAAAAGGAAACAATGCTTAGATATCACTTGAGTTTTTTATTGACACCTGTAAGAAGAGAGATCACATATTGCCTGAAAACCCATCTCCCAGATAAATTAGTTAACTTTAAAAAAGAAATGAGTAGAAGTTGCTCTCATTGCAACATTGTATTTCTTGTGAAATTAGATGAAAAGGTGAAAACCCTGCCACTGCAGCAGAGTCATAGCAGTTATTTGCTGTTGTAGGGCACCTGCACTTGGCTTGCACACCTTGTGTCTTGGCTGACTGCAGCACAAAACATGCAGGAGGTCAATAGAGGCATGTTCTACAATAACACAAGTACTGTTCAAAAATAAATATTTGTTTAAATACCTATTTGAAATAACAATCTCCTGTGGAAGTGGCAATAAAAAAAAATGGAAAACACATTATAAATCCCTTCACCATATTTTCAGTATTTTTGCTACGTACTTTTTTACTGAGGCAAAGTTTTCTCTGGACTATTTCGGATGCTAATAACTTTAATAGAAGTAACTTTTTCACAGAAGAGATACTTGCAATAAAGTGTTTCACTGTCTTGTGAAGTCAAAATAATTGCCTTGCACACTTCTCTAAATACCGTCAGCTTTCATAAACAAATGCTATTACTTCCCTGACAGACAAAGGACCCTGGTTCATGTTTGACAGTGCCCACCATGGAGGAACTATTCATTGGAGTACAGAGACAAAGGAGACAAATTCTAAAGCTTTAGGTATCTAAAATTAGGTTATTAAATCCCTGTTTGGGTGCAAAAAGGAGGCAGCCTATTTTTGAAATAGAAACAGAAGACATTTTCAATGAGATTGGGATGTTAACTGAAAAGTAAGACATATACTGAGTAATATAGGTACACCATCAAGACATCATCAAGTGAAGGGATATCATCCTGCTTAGATAAAAGGCTGAAACCTTCTTTGTGAGTCTTTTTACTGATTGCCGCAAGAGTTAATTTGACTTATTTGGCCTTTCTAGTCTTTTATCATCTCTAGATTTTTCTTAATAAATCCAAGTCTCAGATGTGTTGAGTATTAGTGAGGGACAGTAATGGCAGTGGTATTACTGCTAGGACAGTGATTGTCAGCCTGTGATCTCGGGCAGATTTCCTATAGCGGAAGCTGCTGTTTCAGGGTTGTACATACCAAATGCCTTTGGCATTTATGTCTTGACAAATTTTCCTTTTTTATTTTAGGGGAAAAGATTCTGTGAAACACTTCCACGTTGAACATACAGGAACTTCATTCAAATTTGGATTTAATGAATTTTCTTGCTTGAAGGAATTAGTCATGCATTTTGCAAATCAGCCTTTAATTGGAAGCGAAACAGGTAAGGAGAGCCATATGTTTGTATGAATATGTTTGTAGTCATGTTGCACAGTGATCTAAGTAAAAGGAGCTTCCGATGTGTTATCAAATGGATCTACTGCTGAAGTGTTCCTCTTCAGAAATTCACATCCGTATTAATCTCAGGTATCTAAGATGTTCCTCTTCAGAGTACTTGAAAGTTTTTGAAGGCAAACTACACGTAAGCTTACTGGGTTTTTCCCAACCAGGGACATGATCTCCTTTTGATTTCTCAGAGAAGGAAGGAAGCATTTCAAAATACACATGTACTGAGACGAACAGCACCTTCTCAAAAAGGGCAAATCCAAAGCAGGGTGTTTAGTGAGGAAATAAATGTTCGTATATGAAGTTGAAATACCCCAGTAAGAGTAAATGGAGAGGGACTTGAAGTTGTTTAGCACCACTATTCTTCATCCAAGGAAGAAGTCTATGGTGATATGTTCCTCTTTCCTGTAGGGAACATGGCCTGTATTACTTCTCCCTTTCTGTATACAGTGGATCAACCTGCTGATGCCATCTGCCATCACAGTGATTTATCTTGGTTTTAGGAAAAAGAGAGAAAAAGCACAGGCTTCTTTAGCAGCCAACATGCTGCCCACTTGATTCCTACAAGTGAGTTGAACACCACCAGACCAGAATTGCTGGAGAAACAGATGCATGTTATCATGATAATGCCAGTTTTAGGTTTAGCTTCAAATGTAAGAGTTGAAGATGTGTCAGTAGAAGTTAGTGCCAAAAAGTTCAGTATCCTGTGTAGAAAGGGTATGCAAATAACTTGTAGAGTAGTACTAAATGTGTATGCAAGAGATCAGTTAAAGGATAGTTGGCACATGCAATAACTAATACGTCACACACTAAATATGCACCAGTGCTCTTTTAACTTGAGAATTCAAGGGTTGTTTTTCAAATTTTTTTTTCCCAAGAAAAATGCAGTGGTACACTTAATATGGCACTTGTATCTTTCAAAGCATTCGCTTTTTAAATTGCTTTTAAGCATGGTTCAAACACAGAGTTCCTGCATGTATCTTTTGTGCCGGTAATGTATTTTTCCTGTGAAGTCAGACATGCACTCACAGGCCTACCACTGTAAAGATTTCAGATGACATAAAACTTGTATTTCCCCATGTCTTCACTGCATGTGTTACAGACATTAGTAATCAAGACATTGGTGTTATGTGATCTCTGTGGACAGGATCAACACTGCTGAATGATGGGCTCACTTCTCGCCTTAAAGCTCCCTAATCAGATTCTGCTGGCTCTGTGAAACCTCTTTAAGTTGGACATGCTACAGAATAAGAAAAGCCATTTGAACATCACATCAAGAAACTTTCCACCTTACCTTACTATGGCTAGCAGTAGAGAGGGAGTTAGCACTCAGGCAAAGCTCCTTCAGACACAGGTGTCAGAGTTCTCCTGGATCGTAACCAATTTACACCAAAAAGCGGGCAGGGGCTCATCAGAGCCCACTCTAAGCCACTGGTCAGCATGGCAGAATGACCGTCCCAACACAGGGTCACATAACAGGTTGGCAGAAAGGCCAGCAACAGAGTCTGATTTCTTAGGCCACACTTCCTTTCAATGAAAAGCAGCAAGCGACGTTTAGCTTGGGCATTAGTAGAAAGCAGTTGGACCAGTTTTCCTTGTTCCTTGTTATACTTACAAACAATTTGCTGTAGAAACACTGTGAGATCAGGAATGAAAGCGTAAAGCAAAATAGCATTTTTCATCTCCTTGCTTATGGACAGGATTTTATAAGACAGAGACCCACGAGATACAATGTATAACGGTTTCCACTATCTTCCATTTAACTTTGTCTCACTGTAGCTGCCTTTGTCTCTGAAGAGGCACGCCAGACTCTCTGTGATCAGTACTTGAACACACAGGCCTGCACCCCTGCAAATTGGTCCATGGAGCACCGTGGTTCTTTTGTAGTGGGACAGCTGTGGGTTTGTGCTTCAAGCCCTGAAAATCCGGTCTTACTACAGCTTAATTTACCACTCCAAATTGCTACGTGGACTCACATCTATTTTTCTGCAGTGTAATCACAGAATCATGTGTACACTTCCTTCTGAACTACAGATAATTAAAAGGAAATTGGGGCTACTTTGTTCTGTGAGATGGTTTATCGAACAGGCAAGCTGAATCTATTCAGTAGCAAGGTTAAAACAATATACTGTCACATTCCTATATTTTTATCTTTATTCAAAGTGACAAGGTCAACATGTTATTCTTATCCGTTTGCTTTGTTTATCAGTTTTTACCTAAATTATTTTGAAAACCTATAAAAACTTTAAGTCATTACCCAGACAAAAAAGCCAAAGTCACTTGAAGCTAACATTTCCAACAATGGGACTAATTTTCATTCTTCCTTAGAAATAGATATCATGTACAAACATGCAAGAAGAATCATGTTATAGTGCAGCTTTTACTAGTTCTTTTGTACAGTTACCAGATAATTCTCTACAAGTGTCTTTTGTGGAGAAAAAAACATGGAGAACTTACTAGAAAATAAATATTGTACAAAATGTTAAACTAGTCCTCCCGGTTTTGCAACAGGGCTCTTTATCCATGGCATACAGACGATGGTACTCTGACTCTATGCAATAGGTTAAGAGTAGTTTCTGTAGACTGGTGATGGGCCTGTTCTCAATTTCATTTTACATTATAAAGCATTAATTTTATGCAAGGCCAGAGAGAATTAAACTGATTTTGACTTTTCACTCACTGCAAGTTGAATATATCACATTTGCATATATACCTTATGCCTGCAAACAGATTTCAGTTGACTATTTCAAATACAATTTTTCCACTTCCCTTTTCCCTTCCCATTACAAAACATACTTTAAAATTTATTTCACTTTTAAATTACTTGATCACCTGTAGGTTTCAAGTCCAAGTTCTTACCAATCCTAGCATCCCTCCTCTTTAAGAGCTGACAATATCAGCGTCAAATGCAAATGGAGCAGCATTTGGTATGCTGCGACGTTATTTTTAAAAAATGAGAGTAGATGGTGTAGCAATTACTATTTTAAGTAGGTTCTTCACTGTCGTGAATAGTGTAATAGATTCACTATTGAGAATGCCACTTTTTGTGGAGAACGTGCAAGAAATGTGAGCTTACTTGGAGAACAAAGAATGGCTATAACCAAAATGTTACTAACTGGGAGGAGCTATGGTAAAACCGTTAAAGGCGATGGTAATGTGGGCTTACTGTTAGGAAGTCTGTATCTAAAGCTCCGACAGATTAAGTGATTTATGCAGCAAGAATTGTTGGCAAAACCAGGATGACTGTTATGACCTCGTATCTAGTCTAGCATACTGCTTACCCGCCCAGCCAGACTCCTGCGCAGGAAGGGAATTAAATGTGTTCCGTGCAAGCACTAGTAACTTCAAAGGTGTTAAAAAGGTACCATATTTTTACAGTTTTCACAGTTGCATGTAAACAGGCCTGATAATGTCTGTAGTCATGAATGCAATGGAAGCATAGGTCACGTGTAGGTCAGCATTTCAGCTGTGACTGTGAAATCTGTGTTTCAGTTTGCTCTGTATTACCTGTTACTCCCCGACTGGAAAGAAGGTTCAAGCAGGACGGGAGGCACCTGCCTTTGAGGGTTGTCTGATGGTCCTGTTCTGTTGCTCTCTTAGCACTTAGCATGCATTGCAGAAGGGGTTTAATTACCTACTGCTTAGAAGTGAAAAGGGATTTCACTCTTGTTTTCAGAGATGTGAGAACAAATTTGACTCCCACAGTACAGGGATGAGGGAATGGATTTAGGCAAGGTCCAGGTGCCCAAGGTATTGAGGCTTCTGAGCAACACAGACAAAGAAGTGAGACTGGGCAAGTGAATCCAGCAGCAAGTGCCCCGCTGTAGTTTGTGTGTGTATTTTTGTAGAAAATACCCTTCACAAAGTCTACACTATTCAGATGATGCATGTTAGAAATATTGGTCTAGTTTTGTCAGTATGGGAGAGTCATTTATAGCATCTGATTGTTTTCTCACGGTGTGGCCTGAGTCCTGCCCCCTTCCAAGGAAAACCCCTTACAGGGAGTGTTGCAGAGATCTTGGGGAGGTTATTAGCTCTTAAGCCTTTTTTATTTTAAGAAAAGGTAAAGTTAACCATTCAACAAACAGGCAGCTACTGCCAGTTATTTTCTGAGACCGTCTTGCCAGATGACTTACTCGTGCTCTTTTTTTCTCCAGGAACCTTAATTGTGTTGAAGCATCCCTACCCACGGAAAGTGGAAGAACCTTCCATTTATGAGTCTGTCCGCGTTCACACGGCAATGCAGACGGGAAGGACCGAAAGTGATCTTGTTCCAAATGCTCCCTCAGTAAGTGTTGTGTTCTGGTGGGAGGGATGCTTCTCCTGGCTCGAGCTTAGAAGCAATTGCTGGAGCGAGCTGTGGAATAACACCAGTAATTCATCCCTTCGTAAATACAGAAAGTCTTTGCCAACCAAGGCAAAACACGCACAGACATGCTAAGTACAGTCCCATGACAAATAAAGCCTTTTACAATTGTTGTTACTGAGACCATCAATGCTGTCACTGGGGAATCATTGTCTGCAGCTGACCTAGGTGAGCCTGACCATCCAAAGAATGCATGAAAGGTTTTCATTCGCCTGTTACCTTCCTTTTAGGATACCATCCTAGCAGTAACTAGGAATTATCAGGAATTTAAAAACAATAAAAAATAAAAACACCCAAACAAACATTCCCCCCCCCACCCTCACACCACACAGAACACAAAACAAACACGACACTTTTCACATCTTTCTGACAGCACTTGTCAGGCTTGTATGCAACAATACATATGCCAGGTTGCACAGTAAGCCCTTGTTTTGCCAAACATCCTTTACAGCCAGTGGGAAGTCTGTCTCTCTCCCCCCACAGGTGAGGAGAGGAATACACCAAATAGCAAAACCAAGTAACAGCTACAGGATTTACCACATTGTCTTACTCAGTGAATATGAGGATTGGATAACAGGATTAGGTTAGGTACTACTAACTGGTAATAGTCCTGACAGAAATAAACTCATTACTACTTAGTAGTTTTGCAGTCTTCTTTGTTTGTTAGAATTATTTTGCCTGGTTAGCAATATACAGCCTCCTTCCTAACTGGAAGGAAGGAAAGAGCATGTCTGACTTTCGAAGTTGGTTAAAAAGGGGCCTTTTGAAAAAAATATTTGAAAATGTACATGACAGGCAGGGGCACATTTGGAAAAAGAAACCCCAAACTGAAGTGCAGTTACAGCCAAGTTAATAGAAGTATCTACATCCTGATAGGTACATTATTCAAAAGATTTTTTTTACATTTTCACACTTGGATTTTATTATTTTAGAATCACCTTGTCTTAAAGCAGGAAGATGGCTTGCTGTATTCTGACACAGACTTAAACCCAAAATAGAGCGATATGAAAGAGCCTCCACTCTTTCAGCCCTAGTAATTTTGAGCACAGTAAAAAGCTGTGTCATGTTAAAAGCTATGCCTTACTGGTGTGAGAAACAAGAGAACATCTTTCATATCCATTTGGGCCACCTGTTCTGACATCTGTGACTCACTTTCACAGTAATTAGAGACTTTAAACCCCTAGTAACTTACAGCTAAGTAAGACAGGTGGTTTCTCCAGAACAGAGGGGAAAGTATTTTAATTACATACTATATTTTTTGAGAAAAAGGAAGAGTTACATTAATATGGGTTAATGAGGTTGATAAAAGAACCACTTCTGATGTGTCTCACAGCCAACCCTTCATGGCTGAGTTCCAATTTAACCTCCAGAGAAACTTTACTTCCACATACAACCAACAGAAGGGCAATATTTTTTCAAGAGCAAGTAGTAATTAACTTGGGAAGAATTTGGTTTTCAGCAGTCTGCAGTCTCACACCACCACTAGGTTCCTACCCAGAGTTTCAGTATCTGAGGAGTCCTAAGGTCCCAGCGTCACTCACAGTGGCAAAGAAACAGTTCAAAAAACAATTTTTCCGTAAACACATTGAATGTAACAGGTTTTTCCTCTAAAGCATGTGGCTGAGAGAAGAGTATGCCTAAGTAAAACAGTACTTTCCGCCCTGCTTCCATTTCAAGAGAGATTTCTGTGGATAATTCCACTGTCAGCTAAACCCCAGGTGGTGCTTCTGGTTACAACACGCACTGAGGCAACCATCTAACTTCACTAAATAAACTGTTACTGCAAGTGTTTTGCTGCGTTTTGTTGAGAAGATGCAGGCCAGAAGCTTGCTGAGGGAGGTGCGGTCTAAGAGATTGCCTTTAGAGCGAGCGTAGGTCCGTGTTTACCCTAGTGGTGGATCCAGCTGTGTGAGGGGAGCACAAGAGTGAGGACAGGGCAAGCAGCCCTAGGAAGTTTCCCCAAGAACAAGCTGCTCTTCCATTTTTGATGTAGGCAAAGAGGGGAATGTGGGAAATAGAAGCAGAGCTCGGTCTAACCCCGATCCCTTTCCTTGTTACTTCACAGCTTGGTACAAAAGAAGGCTATTTGATAAAACAAGGCAAAATAGTCAAGGTAAGGAAAACTCTTACTCCTTGCTTCCACTCTGCAACCACCCACAGAAGCTAGAGACAATGCAGAGCTGAAATAGCTCCACCTGCATTCCCCTGCAGAGAGGAACAATTTGTGTTTTGAGGAACAGCAAAGCACAACTGTAAATCGGAGCAAGTCAACAGCTTTAAACATTTTTCCTTCTTAAGAAGCATTACACTAAATTCTCACAAGACAATTACCATCCATTCTTGATCTTTCAGAATTGGAAGACAAGGTGGTTTACACTGCATAGGAATGAACTTAAGTATTTCAAAGACCAGACAGTAAGTAGCAAACATCAGTTCTACTCTTTAAACCTTTACAGAGGCAGCTGCAGCCTCCTCTTATCTCTGGCTTCTAGCATCTGTATCGCAGCTTCCCAAGATAAAGCTTCCCATACTGTCAGAGGGCTTGAACCTTTCAAATAAAGTCAGAGTTTTGCTGATGACTTCAGCAAGAGAAAGCTAGTAAGTTTTAGAGCTGGAAAATATTTACTGTGTTCTGTCAGTCTTGCCTACTAGACAGAATTGTTGTTTATGGTGCATTTTTTGGTTGCTTTGTTCAGTGAATTTTAAGCTACCAGCACAACACAGCTTTTATTGGTAGCTTTGACACACAACCTAACAGATAGCAGTGCTATTAAAATATTTCTGCAAATACTAGTAGGATATTTTGCGTTCCTTGATTTCATCCTTTTATTTCAACTGGTCACACAGTACAGATAGATAGAAAACCATTCATTTAAAAAAGTCTTCCTTCCTAGCACTCTACCATAGATTAAGCTGCTGCATCTGGGAAAAACAGTGTCCTTACAGTTGCTGTTCCATTTCTATCTTAAACTGAGTAAAGATAAGAAATACCTCTAGATTTTCTCAACTCTTGGCAATACCTCCATTCAGGTTCCTTTATAAACACAGCCAAACTGTTTACCTCTGGACCTCTGCCAAGCCCAATTTCAAGTGTCTAACAGATTCTAATACAACAGCAGACACAACTGCCCTCTCTCATCAAATGTTACCATTTATAAACAGTTATGTGTTTATGGGACCTTCCATCAGTTTTCATTTCAGTTCAAGCCAACTTGAATTAAGTTTCCAAGATAACATTTCAAAGGGCAGCACTCCAAACATTTGAGTAGCATTTGTGACTTACCAGGCAAGAAGGTGTCTTTGTCAGGAATATGGCCTCTTCCTAGGCAGCAGCTCCAGCATTTCCTGGTGTTCCCGTTGTTGCTGTGGGGTTGCAGATACCTACAGGCAAGCAACTTGCCTCTGGCCCTGGCATGGTGTTCGTTAGCACACCTCAGCACAAGTGGCTTTCTGCTAACATGGTATATAACTAACAGCCTCTGAGACAGAGGAAAACATAAGGAAAGGTGAGAAAGCAACCAACAGCTCCGTACACCTGATGAAGGGTCATGGGAAACAGCTAAGGGTGACTGGGCAGAGAGCAAGCCGTTCTACTTCAGCTCCCTCTTCCGAGGTGCTCAACAGTGTGTGGCTGAAACAAACCAAAGGAGGACTCTCTCACCGAGGGAGAATGAGACTCTTAAGGGAGATGAGTCACAGTTAAACACAGATAGTCTACACCTTTGCACTCCTGGGCCTGTCTCAAGAAACCTAGATATATACACACTGCTCATA
The DNA here is from genome assembly GCF_964289735.1 of Phaethon aethereus. Taxonomy (NCBI): domain Eukaryota; kingdom Metazoa; phylum Chordata; class Aves; order Phaethontiformes; family Phaethontidae; genus Phaethon; species Phaethon aethereus. The sequence goes on along the minus strand of NC_138578.1, from coordinate 30,081,087 downwards.
CAGTCAGAGCCATCATTCCTACTGCAACAAGCACTGCTTTAATACTCTTTCTGCATTTCTCCCTACCCAGCTTCATCCTTTTAAAGCACTTACTTAGGAATTAATTAAATCTCCAACAGCTGGCTAGGCTGATAAGACTTACAATCATCCCCTTATCTCTATAAACCTTCGCTGGAAACAATACTGGATTTGCTGCTGTGTCAGTTACATTCTAATGCATCAGCCAAACCCTCGGCAGTCTGCATCTAGCTCAGACTTACCCACAGTAGAGCTTTCCTCTGTTGTTTGTCCAGATCTGATCTGTCCTGTTGTTTTTTTTTTTTATATTTAGCTCAATTCATCTCACATTAGCACTGATGTTACATTTGCTAGTTTGGGTTTATAGTGTTACAGCTATTTTACCTCTGCCTGGAAAAAACTAGTGTGCCTGTAAAGGTCTAGAGGAACCAAGCTAGCCTTATCTTCTGTTTTCATGTGTTCCCATTTTAAAACCATTTTATTTTCGAGGCCACAGAACCGATTCGGGCACTTGACTTAACTGAATGCTCAGCTGTGCAATTTGACTATTCCCAGGAAAGAGTCAATTGTTTCTGGTAAGTTGCTGTGCTTTCTCCACCTTGCTGGGAGGGTCACAATAGCCGGGGAAGTTTGAAATGCAATGGCTGGGTGCTTTTGAAGGCTGCTTTGCTGGTTGCGACCCTGATCTTCCTCTGATTCATGAGTCTCTTTCTGTCAGCCAGCCTCTGTCAGTCCTGCATGGCTTTGCCAAATTACAGCTGGCAAAAGGGTTTTTTCTTGGAGAGGAGGGAGGGAGTAGGCCTATGTGTAGTAGGCATTTATTTTCCTAATTCTGTAAGAGCATGTAGTTGTCACCTAGACCCATGGAACTTCTGGCGCTCAGTTCAGGTATTGCTACAGGTGACACAGTAACTGCCTCTGTGCCCAAATATGGGTCTTTTGTCCGTATGGGCCTGGGGCAGCATCCCCCTGAGCTGTAAATGACTAAACCGTTCTTGGCTGTAAGCCTGGTGACTGAATGGGAGCACAGCCTCCCTGCCCTGCTGGAGCAGGCCAGCTGGGTTCAGTTCTAGGAAGAACTACCAGTTGTTCTTGCAATTTAAGGAATAGTTTTAATTGTTTACTTGCAGCTTAGTGTTCCCACTAAGGACATACTACCTGTGCGCAAAAACTGGAATAGAAGCTGATGAGTGGATTAAAATATTGCGATGGAAACTGGTAAGTGGTAAGATGACGTGCGGTGTTACATGACAGTATGCCTCCGGCAGCAGTACCCTTGGTACTGCCATCATAAACCCCCCAATGCTGTAGGACCCATGTGCTACAGTTCCCAGTATCTGCAAGAAGGGAGTACTTGTTCTGGCTTCCAGGCCAACTAGACGGGAATATGTAGTTTTCAGATAATGTATATGCCTGCAAACCCACTTTAGCATTTTCAGGATGCTACACAGATACACGTTAAGAAGAAGAAATGACTTCCATCTTTAAGGATGTCATTTGTGTAGATGCTAAACAATATGGAGCATCAGCACAGACCACATGTGTTGGGTCACAAAGGAAGCAATGAGAAGATGATGTAAAGTCTTGACAGTGTTACTTCCTTAAAAACATTGGTATTTGGGTTGGTCATACTCGCTCACATCCCCATGCGTGCAGACAAACAGTAATGGATGTTTTTTCTGTTCTAGTCACAAATACGGAAGCAACTGGAGCAGCGTAACGCCACCCTCAGTTCCTAGCTGTGCCCCCAGTCCTTCTGCTCCCTTGGCAGGAATTGCCTCTTTGCCAAGAGGAAGGCATTGCTTATGAGAAGATGGTTTCACATCTCCATCACTCACAGAGGGCACGTGCACACGTGTACACTTGCACATGGACGCTTGCTTCCAGCTCTGCACACGAAGGACTTGTACCACTGAATGCTCTCGAGCTGTTGAGTCACGTGTGGAGATGGTTGCAAAATCAGCATTGGTTTGAAATGCATGGTCTGTCATGCACACAATTCAAACACCTGTTAACTAATCACAGTAGTCACTGTGTAAAACTTTTGTGGTCATTCAGAGCACTCTCTTGATAATTTATTGCAAGCTCCATCACAACTAACCATTAGCAGCATATTCTGTAACCTTGAACCTGTTATTTAAAACCACACCTTTCTGAAAATATTAAATATTTCTTTTGTTTAGGCTCTAAATCAAAAGAAAAATTACAGAGGTAATTACCTTTTTGTAAATAGGATCTATATTACAATCCAGAGAATATTTCAAGGCCCTTTTCAAGGTGATGGATGAGTAACACTTAGTTCTGGTCAAATGTGGTTTTGTACGGTTCAGGTTTATACCACAGTGATGGCTACACATGAACAGTTGTTTCAAATGGCATATGTAGGCAACAGCGAGCAGCGTCATGCAAGCACACCTGTTCACAAACTAGGATGATGAGAAACAGGCAGCTGGTTCCCAGTGCACATATGATGGAGCAGCCACGGGACCCTAAGGAGCAAGGAGCCCTGGGCATCAGGGTGCCTTTGCCTGTGGCAGCCACCAGCATGGTTAGTAACATTCCATGGTGGGCCCCTCACAAGTCCCCCTTGAAAATGGGCTGGATTTTGTACTACTTCACATGGAGAACTCAGAACAAGGTTCTGCCCAGAACTGTGTTCTAGAATTAAGCCCTGCTTGCTTTGTATTAAACAAGGTCAGTAAAAGAAAAGCACCATGTACATTAAAAATAGGGATTTCAAATAATACATCTTCTACATAACCTGAGGTAAATTTCCATCTATATTTTGGAAGACTCGTACAGGTGTAACAGCATTGCAGCTTGCTATGGAGTTGGGAAGCAGAAGCACAGTACTTTGGTGCTGTAGTCAAAAAAGATGTTACATTGTGGAAGCAAGGTTTGACACGCTGGAGGGTCCCAAGACCAGCTTGGCCTGACCTCAAGGCTGACCCAGCTGCAAGACCCTCTGCACAATCCTAATTCTTCTGGAGAGGGAGGGAAAGAGCTGGGGCAGGGGCGCCTCTTCCTGCGTAAGCAAACCTCTCCCACTATGCAAAAGGGTGTGGCACAGGGCTGAGTACTGCTGACACAGGTCAGTGTTCAATAGACGCCTCTACTGTGAGAAAACTGGAGAGGAAACATACTGGAAGAAGAAAGAAAATCTAGAATTGAACATGGCAATAGCATTTTATTGCAACTTAGAAATTCAAAATATTTGTAAATATTTTTATACAGACTGTTTTCTGAATAAAATGTCATTACAAAACTACCAAAGGTCTTCTGTATTCCCATACTGTACTGTTAAAGCTCTAGCCTCTCTTTTCCCTTAAAGAAGTCATTTAAGAAATTGGCATCTCCCATTTCGTTAAGAAGCTTTGATGAGTTTGTGAGAGCAAGAGAGAAGCAGCATAAGGGGAAGAGAGAGCAGATACTCTCCAGCAACTGTGTCACTGTGTAACCAGAAAAGCAGCCTTCCCTTTTTCACATGAACAGGCTGTTACAAACCATTAGAAGCAAGTTCAGCACGCGATGCCACGAACTGAAGGCAGTAAACAAAATGGTGCTTGGCTGGCCTAGGAAGCAGAGTTACAAAGGGACGAGTGGAACAGAAGCTAACAGCAAGAGTCAGGCCCATGGTGGAACACAAATGCTTTTTGCCAGAAATACACACCGAGACACCGCAGGGCTCTGTTTCCAGCTGCTTCTGTAATGACCAGCAATGGAAAGCTCAAGACAGGAGCTCAGTTTAAATGGGAAAGTGATGACTGACAACTTCAAAATCTCTGTGAGAACTTTTGAGACAAGAATTCCCAGCCCTCATTTCCAGCACCACCATCTCCTCCCATCCTGCCTGATGCTGAAGGTGGGCAAGGTATAAATGAGGGGGCAGTGGCACCCCCTTTCCCAGCCTGAGGCAGAGACCTGCCAAGACCTCTCCCTTATACCAGCAGCGCTTTGGTTTCAGTGCTGGAGGTCTTCGGTGCAGCCAGCACAAGGGGAATGGGGGAGGGAACAAGGAGAGGCAGAGAGCATGGGGTTGAACCCCAGCAACAGGAAGCCAGTCAGCACTAGCCTCTGCATCTCTGCATTGACTCTTGCCCAATCGAGAGACTTACTGGTTAGTTTTCAGCCTGTAAATCATCTCCTGGATTTTGTACATATACAAAACATTAAAGAGACCTGTTCTCTCCACAGGACAGCTGATGTGCTGTGGAGTATCATGGTGCAACAGAAGAGTGGACCAGGCTCTGTCATTTAAAAATACTGTATTTTATTTATACTTATTTACTTAGGAAAACCTAAGGGTAAATGAGCTGAGAGTGTCACCAGTGATGAACCCACACAAAGACTATAAGACATGAGATTTTCACAACCATATTACACAAAAAACCCATGAAGAAGTGAGACATTGTTCGGGTGCTTTTATCTGGGCATCAGGAAAACCCCTAAAGCAACAGCTTTCGTAGAAATAGCTTTCTTCTTAATAGAAGCAGGATGCAGCTAGCGTCCAGATTAGTAGCATTCCCCTTGCCAAAGTATCACTCACATAAGACAGTCGGGATATTTATTGATTGTACCGACACATCACTGCTAGTAAGCTTTCTCTCACAATCTTCTTTCAACCATATCTTTAATAACACTACACAACGATCTGCTTTCCAATACAACATAGTAGCTGGCCTGAGGATAAGCCCCACCACATGCCAGGTTCCCTGTAAAGCAAGAGATCTGTGGGTTGCTCATTTGAGCCAACAGCATCATGCCGATGTGGCTCAGCTGGCTGAGCTAAACTCCATGGGAGCTATTTTGGTGGTCTCTCCAGTACTGCACAATACAAGAAGCGTGGCCTAAAGTAACATCCACCTACAACACACTAGTAGATCATTTCAGATTCAGTACTATGTACAATTTACTCTTACTTAGTATACTAAGGAGCTCTGGTATTTCTTCTGAGACGTGTTATTTGACTGAGGATTATTGAATCTTTGTGTCCACTGGGCTGCAGAGGGATGCTGCACTCTGGCTATACCATCAGGTTAAGAAACTTCAACAACCTGCCTCAGTTCTTCAAACAGGGGTGTGAGCTCCTTCTCTAAACTTACAATCAACCCTGGAAAGAGAAAAGAGAACATCCCATCAAACGACACAATTAACAAGCCTCTCTCCAAACCCTTGCAACTGCCCCCGCCCCCAAGTCACAGGCAGCATTTTCCAAAACATGAAATGTTTCACTTGAGGTGCTCACTCTCCATGGGAACAGCGGGCAGCACCCCCAGGCAGGGTGCCTGCACCCCCGGCACCAACAGCAGCACGGCCGTGCAGCGCAGCTCTCCTCCGTGCTGCTGCTCGCCTCCCATGGCTACCAAGTCCCAAGCAGCTGGGCAAGAATTAAATTCCTTTTGCTTGCGCTCTCATCAGCGGACACTCTCACGAACAAGGCCGGGTGCCTCCCTGAAGGATCTCCCCACCCCACAGAAGTAGCAAGACCAAGCTGCACACCTAACTGTGGAACGTAACTTGGAACTGAGGGAAAGAAACTGGACAACTGGTTTGTGCAGTACAATCATTGCCAGTGCAGCAAACACTCTCACATAGCAAGGGTAAGGATAATCACTGGAGAAATAAGGCTTCTAACAGAGTAACAACTTCAGCAAGTCACCTGAAATCTATGAATTTTTGCTTACACCTCTTCCTTCTCCCCTTCACAATATGCTGACAAAATTCATAGCAGGAGCAAAGTTAATATATCTTGAAGTAAATTTGGGTAATTTATTTTTTATTTATATTTATTTTATAAATATGTATTTTCTACATTATTATATACACATACTGTATGTATATAATATATAATATTATTATATTATATAATAATATAATATTTTATAAATATATATTATATAAAAGATATATTTATAAATATATAATAATATATTGTATACATATACTATATCATAATATTATTATTGTGTGCTATATAATAATATACTTTTATATAGTATTTTATAAATATATTATATAAAATTATTTATAATAATTTGGGTAATTATTTAAACACCTGGGCCTTAAAATACTGCAACATTTCAAACACACATGAAGACATACCAGTATTGGCATTGCTGCTAGCAATGAAACTTACTACCAAAGGTAAGCGATTGAACTGCACCACCTGCAAGGAGAGAGAACAGCCTTCAGCCAGCAACCAACACATTGGATGTCTGAGCTCTGACACATGAATTCTTTCTGGAATAAGCCTCCTCTTCACTTTAAAGGGTAAGGAGGAGCAAGAGCCACAGAACTGACTTTTCAGGTTCATGGTTACAAACACCAACAGAATTCACACCACAGTACAGAAAGCCACACGTGGAAAGCCTGGCATTTCCCTCCCATGTCCTGTAGTGTTATCTACCCAAAATCCAACCCTACTACAAACCCTGCGAAAACCACGCTCTCCGCAGGCAACACAGGGGCAGGCAGGTTTATTGTTTTAAAACACTCTTCAGCATATAGCAGTATCTCCTCTTCCATTAATTGAGAACTGGAATCCTGAGCACAACAATACACTAGTAGCATCAAGAGAATTAAAGCAATGTACTCAATGTGTGTAAACCAACTCATTCACCCATTTATTTTCCAAACAAAGCTAGATTTTGTAGGCTAAACAGCTGGCCAGTTTACTGCAGTCACAATAAAAAAAACCTCTCAAGACCACTAGAAATTGAGACACAGCAGAAACTTAGTAGATGACGGCTTTCAGGACACAACCAGTTTGTGAAAAATACAAGTGGCATTTCAAAGCTTTCTTACCTCAAAGTCATGCTAGCAGCAAGATCAGCTATGAAGCAGGCTGCATGTGTGTATTTAAATTTAGGTGTCACCAATGACAAACAAATACTGTCATAAACCCTTTGTAACAGATTCTGAAGGCAGATGAGCATATGAGCAGCACCTGCTGCAAATTCCCGATTACTACCCATTCAGAAAAATTCACCATTTTCAACCAGTAAATCTCAGTTTTGAGAACTATAAGAGAAGCTTAACAAACAGTGCGAAAGTTCAGCTTAGCCATTTAAGCGGTGTGAGAAATAAAACACAGATACTTCAACAGCAGCCAAATGGAAATCTAGCAGAATTCAAACCACCTCTCCCTTGCTCAGGAACAGCTCAGATCACTGAGAAGAGGCCACACTTAGGTTACTCACCTGGTACGTGTTGTAATAGCAGATGATACTTTTGTTTTTAGAAAGTCCTAGTTTACTGCCCTGATCTGTGGCAAGGGCAAAGGTGGACAGAAAGCCAGGTCGCAGTGCATGTTCTGGAGCATTATCGTTGGCAACTGGAACAAACAAGAAGATTCTTATTCTTACATGGTATCTGTGACTGCATCACAACTCCTTATCCAGCCCAGTGCTCTGCCAAAAGCAGAGCTGGTGTTGGGGAACACATAACATATCTTGCATCCTTCCGCAGCAAGTACAGGGTAATTTTTGTGAGCGGTACATCATTTAATACTCTGTTCGTGATCAATGCTCATTATACCAGTGTCCTCCCTAGCATGCCTAAGAAACAGTCTTTTCCTTTACGATGCACAGCCCGTGCTTATGTCACTTTGGCTCTGCATCCCTCACTGTTTCCACCAGTTCCAGCCTTTGAACTGATTACTGGCACAGAGTCACTTGAATGAAAACAAGTGAAGATGTGCAAGTTCTACTAGGCATTTAAGTACTTTGGGATGTTAAAAACAAACAAAACAAACCTGCAGTACTTTAATCAGTACTCTCCAACAAGTTTGCCTACAACATAAAAACATCTTAAACAAAGACTGCAGAGATACGACAGAAATTACAGTACCAAAAAGCAAACTAAATTAAGTAACGTGTAAAAGTTGGATGCAGGTGCTTCTGAGCGCAGACCAGCCAAGCCAACAAAATACCAGCAAGCTCCCTCTAGCACTTTGTATCAGCCCATGAGTGACTTGAAGATACAAGCACCTTACACCACTCCAACCCTATTCACTGATGCAAATTTCTGTGGCCCACAATTATTGAGGACATTGCATATACACAAACACAGGGATAAACTTCAAGAGGTATATAACCAACTATTAAACTTGAAGTCTAATTTAATTCTTCAGTTTTGGATATTCAGCTATGGAGCATAACCTGAGAAGGTTCTGCTGCACTTTTCCACCCCCTGCTGTTCAACCAGGATTTCAGTCACAGTGCAGAGCGAGGAGCTGGAAGTTACCTTTGATAACAGGCACACCATCTCTATCTGAGACTACGATAGCATGAAGACCTTCAATGCTGAAAAAAAAAAAAAAAGAAAAGGAGGCACCATTTTAAAAACAGAACCATTAGTAGCAAAGATCTTTCTTCCTGAACAAATATGCAAGGAAGGGGAAAATATGGAAAAAAAATGATGCCTTCACTAATTTAATATTTCATTGAAAGGGACTTGTTCTCTTTAGTACAGGTGGTCTCTCAGAGCAGTAAAAAGAGAACTATAAAATAAAAACACTGAAAATTGCATGGAACTTTTAGCTTCAGAAAGAGGAGTAATGCTCCTCATCAAATTCCATTAGTCACGCAGGAGTCTCTGTATGTTACCCCTCACTTAACGAGTGCCAGTTCTGCCGTATTTGCACATAACCTCAGACGGCAGCCGCTTCGTTATGCTAATAACCGGCAATTGCCAAAAAGGGAATTATCAAGCATTAGGCAATCGAGTCACGGGGAATGCGTTTTTCCGCTCCTCTTCGCGACGCGAGGAGCACGCTTCAGGTCAGTCCAAACGAGCGAGGGAAAGGTTAAGCTGGCTTCACCTCAAGTTACTTCCAGCTCACTGGAACGACAAAAACCGTGCGCCGAGTTCGCCGCCTCCCTCCAGCAGCGGATGGGGCTGGCAACCAACGGCTCCCCGCAGCCTGGCGGGGCTCAGATAATAACCGCCTTCGGAATTTGAAAGCGGCCCGACGGCCGGCCCCGGTGGGCTCCGCTACGGTGGGCGGCTGCAGCGCGCAGGGGCCGCCGCCGCCACACCCCCCGCGCCGGGCCGGGCCCGCCGCGCCCCCGCGCCAGTTACCTCGGCAGCTTCTTGTACAGAAACCTCTTCAGGTCCTGCGGGCAGAGACGGGCGGCACGTTACTGGTCTCCCACAGGCACCAGGCGGAAGGAGCTGCCTGCGCCCCGCGGCACCGGGTGCAGTCCCGCGGCTCCCTCCCCCGCGGCTCTCCCTTCCCACCGGGCCCCAGCTCCCCCCGCCCCGCCGCCCCGGACGCACCCGGCCCGACGCTCGGCCGCACCTCACCTTCCCCGCCCCAGGCCGCCGCCCGCGCCCCAACCGCCGCCCAACCGCCCTGCGGGAGCCGCACTCACGTCGGCCATGGCTGGGGGCCTGCCGGCGCCGCCACCGCCTCCGCGGGCCTGCGAGACGAGAGGGCGTCCGGTCACCCGCGACGCGGCGGGAGTGGCCCCCGCCTCGAAGGAGGGGAGCGGCAGGCGGGAGCGCTCCCTCCCTGAGGCCCGGCCGCCTCCCCCCACCCCGCTGCCATGGTAGAGGCCGCCCCCACCCGCCCCGGGAGGGGACAGCGGCTGTGCCGAGACCACCGTCGCGCAGGGGGTGGGGGGCACTTCCCGCCCCACCCTACTCTACCCTACCCTACCTGTCCACGCGGCCGGCGCACCCTGCACTGGCACTACTTTCGGCGCCCGCCCGCACGGCTCCACCGCAGCCGCCGCTTCCCCTTTAAGCCTCCATCACATGACGCCGCACCGCCCTCCCCACCCCGGAAACGCTTCCCTGCCACCGCCCCGCTCCAGGCAGCGCCGGATTGGTCCCGCTGGCGGCCGCCGAGCATGCGCTGCTGCGGCTGGGCGGCGGGGGGAAAGGGCGGGCGCCGGGCCGGGGCGAAAAAGGGGTGTCAGTGGCGAGGGCAGAGCTGGGGAGGGGAAGGGAGCCTTGTCCCGCGGCTGCAGCCCCTCGGGCTTCCCCCCTCCGACGGGTGAGGCGGCGGCTGATTCGGTTTCGGGCACCACTGGCAACGGCAGTACGGTCTTGGAGGGAAACAAGACAAAAAACGAAACCAAAACGCACAGAATTTAAGTTAAAGGAACGGAATTTTTCCAACGCGGCCCGTTTCTGCTGAGTGCGGTTACACCGAGTTCTACCCCTCCAGTGATGCTCGCCTTCCCGTAAGCGTACCCGTGCTTTTGGATCTAGCCCGGCGAGCCACGGGCCTGCAGGCCAGTAATTTGTTAACAGCGAAGGTGTAGAAATAAAACAGATTGGGCCAGTAAATGCCCACGGTGTAACGATGGTAACCGTGCATCTGTTTTTGAAGTCTTGTATCAGAATTTAGGACGCTAGTGGTAGATCTAAAAAAACCCAAACCCACCCTGCTCAGCCTCCAAAGTGCCTTTTCTCTTAAAAAAGCTGCTACATGCCTAGCACTGTTGATGACTGAAAGTTTTGTTTGGATGCCAATATTGGAATTAAAAAAAAAAAAAAAAGCTCACCTGAAAATCGCTCATGTTTCTGAACGTATAGGTCTGATGAAGTTTTAAAAAAGCCCAAAGCAACCAGAGATAAGCCACCTTTTTGCAAGTAACAGAGGAAAAGCTCATCCAGAAAGGCACATTTATTTGAATATTGAGAATCCATACCTCCTTCTCAATCCAAGCCATGCAGACACAGCAATTTGATAAGGACTTGGTCATACTAGAGAGCTACCTAAAGGGATTCCCATAGAATTCACATGTGTGAGCTTCTGGTAGTATTTTGAAAACGCTACCTGGGACAACCTCGGGCCACTCATTTATTAAAATATTCCCTACCATACACTACAAATGTTTAAAAATGCAACTGGCTTTTTATCATTTGTAGGCATAATGGTCAAGGATGGATTTTCCTTGCTTCCCTGTCACACTGGCTATGACTGAAAGCTATGCAAAAGCATCTATGAGACGGCCTCTGTATTGCTAATATGAATGGGAAGTTTGTCTCCAGTTCCAATGACAGCCTTTCTATACGCAGCGCAAACCAGTACTGATGGGAGAAGTATATTCTGCGCTAAGGATAACATCGTAACTACACGTTGTATTTTAATATTATTTCTAAAAACCCGGAGAAATCTGACACTCAGACCTAGTTCCTGCCAGACTGAGAAGTCTCGCAGTTATCCTGGAGCAGTATGGGAAGGAGGGTTTATAGTGGCATAGTTCTTTCCTGTATTACATTTCTCTTGTTTGCTCCCAAAAGTATCTCAATCATACGCCCAATATGGCACAAAATTTTACATTTGTTACACGGTATTTTTTCTCCAGGCTCTACACAGCACTTTACAAAGGAGCACGGGGAAAGCAACGCACCGAGATCAGCGGCACGTGCAAGGTGATAGTGAATTGTCAGTAGGTGGGGGACACAGCACCAGGGCTCCTGGTGAATTCATTCACCATGAATCATTATGACCAAGCTTCCACTGGCAAAACTGCCTGCGCTCGATCAATCAGATTTAGACAACTGGGAAGCTAGCACTTTCAAAAGTTGCAGCTTCAGGAATTTGTATATTAACTGATTTTTTAAAAACAAAAACGTTTATTTTTATTATTACCTTTTCCTTCTGCTCTCTATGACAGGTCTATGAGAAGAAAGAATAAGAACTGTTTAGGGGATGAATGAAATTTATGGAACAACCAACCTTAAAAAACATATTATTGCCCTCCTGTTTTTTTACAGCATCCATTACAAAATTATATTTAATATGTATATAATTTGTTTCTGCTGCCTATTTAAATGCATATGTTACATTTTAGTGACTATAATGTTCTACCTTTTCTTGGAAACTCGTAAAAGAATCAAGACTCTAAAAAAAAGTTAAAAATCCAAATTTAATCTTGTTTTACCTAAACAGTTAAGAGAACTTTGTAGGGAAGTGTTCATCAGATTTCAACACTGAATTCACTTGTGACTCAGGATGCTCCATAAATAGTACACACATCAATGTTGTATTTCAGCAGATATCCCTTTATCGTTATGCTATGTCAACGTGTCATGCTAAGATTTTTCACTTTTTGCAGAACTTATAGTTATGACCTGTGTTTAATCTAGAATTAAATAAAAAGAGTAAGGAGCTAATTCTAGGTAGCTAGACAAGTTGAGGGATTTTTAGTCAGGCTGTTCAAAACCAGTTTTGTTTTCCCTCCTCTTTTCAATATCTTACTTTAATGAGAACTTTACCTTCTGAAGAAAGGTCATCTGAAAAGATTCAAGGACTGCACCCTCTTCAATTAGCATCTTGCTTGTAAAAAAATTTGTTCTGAACTTTCCAGCAGATTATCTTCCCTGTTTTTTTTGAAGGAATGAAATTTCTGAAGAAAAAACCTTCAGACTTGAGAAAAAAGTAACAATCATGAGCAGAGAAACCCTCACTTGGAATATTAAAAGAATATTTGCAGGCCGTATTTACAGCAGGTTAATCTTCGTGATACAGGAAATAATAGCATCCTTCTGCACACTACTGCATGCTCCAAAGCGTGCAACTATTTAATCTGTTAAACGCTAAGTAGCATTTTTTCCACCAGTATAAACATACTGTTTCCTTCTTTGAAAATGGCAATTGCAATAGATGATCCAATCCAGCCTAGGCCTCACTTTTAAGCTGCTGGGACGTCGCCACAGGGCACAGCCACTGCATTATTCCAGTTTGCTGAGGTACTGACAGCAATCTAGCCAACCTAACACAGCTCAACACCCGTCCCCTTACCCGCTTCTCAGCCGCAGCAGAAGTAACCGCAGAGCAGACGTAACCCATCCGATTCTTATAAGCAGCTTTGCTAAGACCATCTCTTCACTGACTCCACTGTTCTGATATTTTACAATGTGTTATATATCCTTCTTCCTCATAACTAAAAAGATCACCTGCAAGCTCAGATTCATTTGTGAATGGGAAGGCTAAGTACTTGTTAAAGCCTTTGGAACAATTTTCTTCTATTAAGACGACAACACAGGAGTACCAGTATGTACTTTGATAGCTTGTTTTCATTAGTATAATTACAATACATTCTGGACAGTTACAAAATCTGGGGAATCATGTTTTCTCCATAAATTTCTACTGCAAACTTCAAACATTTGGGTGCCTTTCCATTACTTCTGCACACTTTTCCTAATCTTAGTATGGACATCCAGTACAGCAACCCTTTTTTGGTTTTGTTTCAGCAGCTTTTAGTTCTGCTTTGTACCTCAGGCTTTGACGTCTACCTCGAATGCTGGTCTAGCTGCTTAGTTAAAAGCCTGCAGCTAGTCCCTCTCATGTCACACCAATTCAACAGAGGACATTTCCAGTGGGACGGTTTAGAAAAGGCATATATGCAAAATGATTTTTGGGTCACTTAGAGCGATAGCATTTAGCGTATTTCTAAAGTCAAATCCTGCTCTAGATCAGAAGGAATTCCCATGAAGTGAAGTATTTAAACTTTCAATTTAGGAGGAGAATTTGTTTCTACATAAACTGATAGCATTGTTCAAAGATAGCAGTTTTCTCAAGCAAAAAATACTGCCTTTATTATGAGCCACCTGGCATTCTCAAATACAAGAAACATTCTTCTGCATAGCACTGTTAAAATGTAAAAACATCAGCTACTGAACCTAAAAACATTTGCAACCCACTTTTGATAAACTTTAAGTACATTGTACTTAGCTGCTTCAAAACACCTCTTTGCATCAGCAGGTGTGGCTACATATAGTTTCCACGTACAGGCCACTGAGTTACATGCTATTGTATGTAGGAGCCGAACGGTATATTTGCTCCTTTCTGGGAAGTCAGTGCAGCAACATTCTCGTCCAGAGAAATACATACCCCACCTCTTCCGCACCGGGACAAGTGGTTAGGCTCTGACCATAGGACCATACTGCAAACTAGCAAAGCATTTAAATAGTTGGCAAAAATGTTGAAAGGCACATAGCTTGTCCTTAGCAATATTTCCCTGTTCCACTTGTGGTGCCCATTGAGGAATGAGTGTTGGGACCTAGCCTGAAATAAAAAAATAGTAAGAAAATGGAAGCCTCCCAGGAAGAAAAAATAGTTGCCTTTTTTTGAGCATTAAGATTTTACTATTGCATGTTTTCCTCTACCTTTCCAGTTAAAATTAAGGAAGCTATGGATGCATGTTACCCATACATGTGGATTGACTACTACTGGAATACCAAATGGTAGAGCTGCTGTAAACTGTTGCAAGTACTAAAAGCAATGCTTATAATGGTCTGTACAGCATTTGCAAATATTTACTTTGAAAAGACATTAGTGTAGTTCTTCGTTTTCTCAGCACTGCTTAGAAACGCTAAAAAACTACAACAGCTAACTGCTACTCTACACTAGATCAATATACCCCAACAGATATTTAGGAATATAAGCCATTATATTTAAAAATACCAAGTTCCTCTAAGCTGGTAAACCTAGAAGATTTTACATAGAGTTAAAGATAAAATATTAAAAATTCTTGTTTCAACTCCACACACTTGACATCTGAATAGGAGTGATGTAATCATACTATTTATTCCATCAGTGAGACAAAATGTTGTATGGAACTAAATTTCTGGGATTTTAAATAGAAAGTCATTTAACTCGTATATACACAAAGTGTTCTTTCCACAGATATTTACATGGCAAATATGTTAAGAGGAGAACGACTATGACTAAGTCTCTACAAGTATAGCATCCTTTCTGAGCTATTCTCTCTGCTGAAAGAATTCACAGAAGCTTTGAAGTAAAATCTAGACAATTAAGGTTACCTATATTTCACGGTAGGTAAAGAAGCCATTAAATGATATTTCAGCATAAGGTTTCTGGAAACAGCTACACAGTAGAGTTTTACTTCCACCCCTCTTTTCCAGCATTCATGGTAAAACTAAATCTCTTCTTAATTTACAAGAGATGTAACAGCATACGTAAAGATGTAGGTGTATAACTGTAGTTCATCCCCCTCGATAGAGGCTGGTCAGCCGTTCTAGTTCTTTGCAGTTGTCCATGGACATGGCGTCTGCTTTCTTTCGGAGACGGTCATCTCGATATACTTTTGCTGTATAAAGTAAGTCTGTTTCTTTAAGGAAAAAAGAGAAAAGAATTTTTCAGGTTAAAAACTGAGTACTTTGCACATGCTTCTCAGAGCTGTCCAAAACACCTCAGGTTTAATCCTTGCCCCTTTTTTCCTTCTGTCTATTCTAACTACCCACAGACGCCACCTAAACAGCACTGCCTCGGCTTCCCTTTGCTGGATCTTCACAAACATTTCATCTTCTTGAGCAGCGGAAGTTGTAACAGCCTTCCAGCACCCTCATATTTCATACAGCACTACCTGATTAAAAAACAAACAAACAACCCCCCCCCTTCTGTCAGATCTCATTAAACAATACAAATATAGGCCACACTCAGTGATCTTGCATATTATTGACAGCTCTAGTGTCTTGTCTGTGCCCAAAAATCCATCCTGAATGTTAAGCCCATTACTTCAACTGATGCTGTTTCAGACTCTCCGTGTTCAGAGGTATTAATAAAAGAGCTCTCTGTATTATACTGGTGTTCAATAGCTTGACATTGCTGAGCGTTTTAATTCTATAAAATCTTTTTCAGCCCTTCAACTCAAAATGGATTAGCAAGGCATTCTTAAATGTCAGTCAACGCTGGCAAGATGTTAACTGTGAAGGAGATCCAACACACAACAGATATTTTAAATCCGTAAAACCACAAAATCAGCTGTTTCTGTCAATAGAGAAAATCTATTAGGGGCCGCTTTCTCAAAAGAAGTTTGGGTAGTTTCACAACCTGATAAATTGCAAATAGCAAACAACATAACAGTCACCATCTTCAGGTTATTTTTCTTCTTTATATTAGGGTCAGATGTTACTCTAGTCATCACATTTTTCCCAGTAAGTATGTACATACAGAAGCGTGAGCCTCTCTGCATTGTTCAGGACTCTGTTCATGCTTTAAAAAGTAAGCATGTCAAGAATAAATGCTGAAAAATGGGAAAGGTGTTCTTTCTCCTCTCTCCTTGCCCAGGTGGAAACTGCGTATCAACTGAAACTTTTCAAAGATATGTAAATGTATTACAGGAAACACAAATATAACATGCCAGTAAATCTAACTGTAATGACTAGGTCAATAAAAGCAAACTATCCTTCCAGATCTACACTTTGCTGAAAAAAAAAAAGTACAAATAATATGTCCTCTTTTTATTGTGGACATATTGCCTTAATTTTTTTGTTAACAACCACCTATCATTTTCATAAACTATTTTTAATATTTTATTATATAATCTATTATAATACATAACTATTTTATTATATTTGGTTATATATTTACATAACCAATCATTCATCTAGCAAGCGCTTGTACATGAAAAATTAGGTATTCCCATCACAAAGAGTGAACATATTCAAACATTTCAAGATGATCAAAGGACAACCTATTTGGAAAAATACAAGAGGTTTTTATATTTGCTTATGAATTATGCCCCAAAATTCTCTGATGCTTTCCTCTATCTGAAAAATCTGGGAAAAATTATCAAATCTAGTAGTCCAAGCAATAAGTTTTCCCCCAAAGCACCAGTGTTTCTCTTGCATACTTGTGACCCCACCAGCAGAGTTTTTGGCCCACAGGTCTTTCTTGTGGGAAATTTGTAAAACTGTAGAGATCTACTTGTGCATAAGCAATGTGTACCGACGGGTAAGGAGCGTAACGCCTCCAGAAGCATTGGGCCTGCTCTGCATGGGCAACGCAGTTTGTATTTATATGGGTACAGACCAACTGCAGTGAACGTGTGTAGTCCTGTTCAGGCACTTGACTTAGCTGTGATGCCGGGCGGTCTTGTACAACTGGGAGAAGCTAAGGGGCCATCTCAGCTGAAAGGCTTGGCATCACTGGAGTGCAGAGAGTAAAGCTGTGCAGGAAGACACAATTTCACTCAGAGAAGAGCACTCTGTTTGCTTCTGGTCAGTTTACTGACAGTTCACGAACGAATTATTTATCCAGTAAGCTATTACTGAAGTTTACCAGGTGAAAAGTTGAAACCACCTGGTTTCAACACTGATGTCATTTTATCAGTGCTGTTCTGACAGAACATGAAAGGCTCACAAAATAGTCACAGATAATAGAATAACAGGTTAAAATCGATGATGATTTAGAGACGGTCGATCCTATTTAGTGTCCTTATAGTTAACAGTGAATTCTAGGCTTCTGAAAGAAAATAGCTCCTTGCATAATATTAAGTTAGATGGGAAAAATAGACGGTAAACTAAAAAAAAACCCAGTTTTTAAGGTCTGATATAGCCAAGGTACCAAGTCCAGGAAAAAAATTGTTCAGCGTTAGCAAAAGATTAAGGACTGATTTACAGCTTATGATGTTTTACAGGACATGTATGTCCTTGGTCACCTGGAAAAGCAATGTTTGTATGTACTGTGGTCCAAGGCAGATTACTTTTTCCTTCTCCAGAAAGCTTTTGGTTTATTCATTTATCTATGTAAAAGCACCTAGGGAAATGAGATATTGCCATGATAACTTAATGTGGAAGAGATTAGAATTCTTAACTTTCATCCTTAACATACAGCAACTTCTTTTACACTATCAATTCACTGTAGTCTTTAATTTCCTGAGAAATGGTCACAGATAATAGAGCAGCAGGTTAAAATTGCTGATGATTTGCAGATGGTCACTGAGTAAAACACAATAATTAAGTGACACTGGGGACACTTAAAAGTAAGAAACAGTAGGGAACCTTACACTTGGTTTCTCATTCAAACTTTTTAATAATACAAGCACTTAATTCTTGCCTGAGGCAATCTTTTTTTTATAGTAATGCATGCTTTCATGAAATTACACGTATTACCAAACTTACTTTGTTGCCTCTCCTTCCAACAGTTATTACGAATGTTGGACACATAATCCTCTTCCACACTCTTTTCCACTTTCTGTAATGACACCCCTTTGTATTCATTTCTAAAGTCCTTGTTGACATAATAAATGACACCCAAGTTTTCTGTCTGCATTTTTATGGTCTGCCCTGTACTTCTGCAAAAAAGTAGGAAGAAGGGAGAAAGAGACTAGATATTTGATTTTTTTTACACCACATATACTTTTAAATAATATTGCTATTACAGAACAACAGCACATCACTGAATTTGCTATTTCAAGAGAAGTAATGAAATGAATGGCTGTATAATCTGCCAGAGACTAAAATTACTACATTCACCTGAACATTAAACTTCTTCTGCTTAAACCCTTGATCTCAAAAAAACAACCACTTGGCACCTGTTTCATACCTCTTTAGTCAAATGTAAGCTTTGGTAATAGAAAATTGCATTCAAACTCTACAGAAAGAAAAACAGGTCACTATTCTGTAGCAACTCAGTATAGGCATCTCCATTCTAAAGTGTTTTCTGCCAGCCCTGACAAATCCATTTTCCTGCTGCATTCTGTGGATTAAAAATCAAAGATTGTGCACAAACATTTTGGCAGAGAAGTGTTTGTATGCATCACAACAGCTTAGTTGCAGAAGGGAAAAACATCACACTCTGGAAATACAGAACTCTGAAAAATAAGAGAAAATAAACCTTTCTGTTGTGGGCCTGAGAGCTCTGCAAAGAACTAAGGTCCTTTACTTAAAACGTAGTAGAGTAGGGTAAGTCTACTAGCTAGGTGCATGCTTGATTAGAGTTATTTATTTCTCTTAAGGAAAAAAAGATTTATATACCCTACTGTACAAAACAGGTAAGTTTCACTATTAGAATTCTTTGCAAGAAAATGGAGATACCTATTTTACCACCACCTAGAATGAAGCAAAGAATAGACAATATCCCCAGCCCTCATCTAGTTCAAAATGTAAATACGGATGAGAAAGTTGCTTTCAATTATTTCACTTGCTATCAGCACAGATGACCCCTAAAAGAATAACAAGCCTTAGCAGGTTTCAGGATTCAATTAAATATGTTGGAGATGCAAACACCTTTGCAACATGCTACGTTGCACAGACCCACTGCCTTGTATTAGAAGATCTCCTAAACTCCAGGTATTGCTGACCTCTTTTCTCCATTACATTCTCACAGCATGTTCTTAGTACCTAACTTTCAAGTTTTGTTCTGCTTCGTCTATACCTTCCCTCCCTTTCCTCACTGTGGAAAATCAAGGACCAACTAATGGAAGGCTTTCTAAAATGCTTCTAAGTGGGAGCGGGTGATTACAACATCATCCCCCCTGTTTGAAGCTAATGTAATCAAACATTACTTACGATCTTGGGTATAAGGCATAGGGAGGGTTAGATACCATCAACTGGCTCAACAAGGAGACAAGGATCAACACAATAATAGGCATCAGCTGAATGAACATAGAGAAACCTCCCTAAGGAACAAAACAGATTCAGGTATTTCATAAAACAGCATCAAGTAAAGAGGTAAATTTGACAAGATGTAATGCTAAGTGTGACTTTCTGTTTTAAGCACCAAAAGCTGCCAGGAAAACTGTAACTGCAAACACTGTGGTGTTACGAGTACTCAAGCTGCAAGAGTTCATGGGTTAACATGTAGCCACAAGCAAATACCAAATGAATAGCTGGATTCAGTTGTACGCCATGATTTGGTCTCATCTATACAGTGATACATAATTATACAGGACTACATATAATTCATATAGATAAATATTGAGCCTTGGGTACAATTCTTACCTCAGCCCAAATAAATTCTAAATGTAGACAAGGATTAGCGACCAGAATTAGTGGCATATTTAGGCTAATAGTGCCAGTTGCTAGTAAGACAGTTACATACAACAGAAGATTTACAAACCCAGGCTATTATCTTCTCAAATTCGCATGCCTATTTACCAGTCAGTAAGACCACCACCCGCCAAAGTTTTAAAATATGTAACTGGCAAGTTCAAATGCTCCTCTACAGTACAGAGCTCCTGTACAATCGTATCACTGAAAGCGACTACCAGCAAATTTCACAATCCACCATTTAAAGTCAATGGCACTTAAACATACATCACCCCTCTCTTCCTCCCTCTCATGTCCACTCTGACGGTGCTGATTAGGATGACTGTAGCCAGCACGACCGTTAGAAAATGAATGTACACTACCTAAGAAAAAAACATCCACACTTAAATCATGTAAAAAACCCAACTATTTAGAGGTCAATATAGAAGCAACAAACATAAAGCATTTAACATTACTGCACAATGACACATAAACTAACTGAACTTTAGGATATCTTACAAGTTCAAAGTTGCTTAAAATAAATATTTTAAGCTCTGAAGCAACTAATTTGTTATTTCATGTACTGCAGAATCACCATAGTAACCCCAAAGAACTGAACTCACATTTTTGGGATTTAGCAACACTTAGGGGAAAAATGAACCATGATGCAGATTAAAGAGTTGGGTCAGAGGCAGGTTGGAGTACTTTTACTGTTTTATAATGCCACAAACTCTGATGCCACTCTGGGCAGTACCACTGTATCACGATGATTATACTGATGTATACAAATACCTGTTGGAAAGGCCCCTCCAAAAAACATGTTGAATAGATCCTCTGGAGTAATATCTGCTTCACAACCTCTATGGAAGTTGAATCTACCGTTGCTAGGGTGATTGCATGTTTGCTCTTCACTGCCTGTAAGGTCATACTGCTTTCGTTTTTCTGGATTACTCAGCACAGCATACGCATTTCCAATTTCTGAAGCAAGGAATAAAAGACAACTCCCATAAATGAAAGGTAAGAGCTATTCTAGCATGAAAATTGCAATTTCCAAGTCAAGAACAGGCAGCAAATCATGTCCTTTACTGTGTGTTACTAGCCAAGTAGAATAAAACAAGGTCCAGAAACATCTCTACTTTTCTTAGCATAGCTTCCACAAAGTTTCCTACCAACACTATTCAGAAGGCAGGAGAGCTTTGTTCCTTTTGCTAGGGGAACACCTACACCTGCGGAAATGTTCTCCCTCACTGCAGTTACCAAAAAAGCATCAAGCATTACAATGAAAGCTTTGAAGTTGGGTAATTGCAAAGTTCAATCTGCTCTAGCAGCCTAGCTTAAAACATCATAGACTCAGTACAGTTTCTTTGGTTTCATTTAATACGTGGTCACTTCTTTGAATGCATCAACTTTATTGCCTACAAGAGTGTGAATGTATTTTTTATATGCTGCTTAAGATATTTTATGGAGTACATTCGTAACAAAGTTTTGCAAGATGTAACATGAAGAGTACAACATGCGTGCATGACAGGAACATGTGTGTTACTAAGGTTGTCAGTATGACCTCAGTGTTTGGAGTGCCTGGCCTGGGACGCTTGTCCCTGTTCATGCTACATTATCACAAGTGAACAACTTCAATTTTGACAGCAGAAAGGGAAGAACTGAGTTAGGTGAGCATAGAAAGAATCAGTGTGAAAAGAGCACAAGTTCTGCTGACTTTAGAAGCTTTGACCCTAGCTGCTCCGCACAGACATACAGCTCTCGCAGACTGAAGGAAAATTTCTGCTGGCACTCAGTGAACAATCTTCACTCAGTCATATCTTCATGAAACCCTTTCTGCTTTCCTTTCTTCTTTCTCCTCCAGGCCTCTCCAACAAAAGGCTTCTTTTGCAGCCAACCAGCACAAGGCACAGGGATTATGTTTTTCAGTGTCAAAAAGCCATCAGTCATCAAAAGGTCATGAAAGCTGCAACACTATAACCTCAACACAGGCGAATAAGACTATGGCTTTGGATAATGTTGAAAACATTAATTATGCAATCTAAGAAAAAGTTAATGAGTCTTAGCTATGTTCCTTTTAAGATACCCTTAGAAATAATCATTAGTAATTCCTTTAAGTGGAGGAGAAAACACAAAGAAATGAAGCTTCATAATTTGCAGGGAGAGCATGATATACAGTACTGACACGAAACATTGCTACAAGGTTCCTCTGTTACTCAGCACAAAGATAAAATTGATAGTAAAAATTTAGATTTTCCCCAAAATTAAGAATTTTGGGAGACATAAATCAGCTGACTGCACATGAAGTGAAGACACCATACTGTCACAGTATGGTCAGCAATCTTTATTGACTATTTGTTATTTGTTTTTGATTATTTGGTGCTAATTCACAACAGATTTGATTAAAATATAATTTTCTTTAAATAAAGGACATAAAAAATGAAAAAAAAATGCTCAAAAGTTTCAAAGGAAAGACTTTTGATGAAGTTGGTAAAAGAGATTCCAAGAGATCAAAAGTTATTATATTTGCACAAACTTTTAAATCTAAAATATAACCTCAGGGAGACTGCTGAATACAACAGAAGAGTAGTACTACGTAGCTCTAAGTACCTTGCCTAACATCAAATTCAATTCTGTTTTCTAATGTGACCTTTCCTTAAAATAAAGCATTATTATGAAATAATAACTATTATTATGAAACTCCTTTTCTCAGCTGGATGTTAGAAACTTATCAGATGCTTTTAAAGGTAAACTAAATCATAAATTTACTCAGCTGTACAAAAAGACTACAATAATTTCAATGCAAGAAAAATGCTAGATTTCATTAAATAATTTTTAGTCAGCAAGATTGGCCTACAAAATTTTCTGTTCATTTACTCATCTAGTTAAGAACCAGAAAGTGAAATCAAGCTGAAGAAATCAAACTTGTACAAAGTGCTAATGTAAAATAAAAGATTAAATAAGAATATGATTTCTAACATTTTAAATATTATTTAAAATGCTATTAACAAGGAAGAATTCTTTTATTCATAGGGCTGGAGACAAGTTTATAAGAATAATATCTTTTTTAGATAAAGCCATCACATAGCTGTATTAAAATAATTAGCAATCAACTTTCCTGCTATGTTCTATTAACTTTTAATCTGGAATTGTTAATATATTATTATAATTACCCCTTAAAGTCTGTATAAGAAGTCTTGCTCAGGAGGGTTTTTTTTCTTTTTTTTCCCTCCCCCAATTGAAGAGGTTTATCCGATTGATTTTTTTCAAATGTCTGCATGTAAACCTCTCACATAAAAAAAATAAAATATGTACCACAATCAGATCTTTTATTTATGCATGATCATTTCTTACAGATTCACATTTTTCTTCATCTGTGTCTGAGATGAAGCTGTAGTTTTCTTTACAATGCTTTTCCTCAACAATTTCCCTTGTGCAGGGGCTAAGCTTGGCAGCCTTAGATCAGATCAAGCCAGATTGTAAATTTTACCTAAGAAATGGTCAAAGGCAACTATTAATAAGGCCATGTTTGAACCCAAGTGTGTTTGTATGAAAAAAAGTAGTAAAACTACACACATATAAGGAATTCTAAGAAAAAGGTAACTTAGCATGTCACGTGATTCAGTAAACACCACATTTTGCTATCAAGTATTACTTTGAATCTTAACTGTCTTGAATCTTTACTATACTTGAGCTTGAAAAAAAACAATTTACTACATTAAGTCAACAACAGTAAAAAAGTGCAATTTGGTTTCACAGATCAAGTATTCATTCCCTGTACTTGAAAATTAGTCAATCCTCTAAAACCAAACCCTACTGCAAAAGTCCACATTATTTATCTGTACTTCTAGGTATATGCTAAGATATTAAAGGTCAAATATTTTCTTGGATAAAAATGTAGTTTAATATTAGCTATAAAACACCACACTGACAATTTTGTAAAAAGCCAAGTGACTAATGCAGATGAATTTCTTTTAATCTGACAAAGTTTAATTGTAAAAGAAATTTTAAGTAAAAATGGTATTTTACTTTTAAAAGCCTCTGTTGCTCCAGGTGCGTGGTTTTTGTCTGGGTGGAATTTCAAAGCAAGTTTTCTATAGGCCTTCTTTAGGTCATCTTCACCTGCATCCTTTGAAACCCCAAGGACTTCATAATAATTTTTACATTTCTTTATACTGCAAAAGAAAATGAAGTCAAATGTTGTAAACAAAAATATGTGAAAGTAGTACTAGAACACAGCTGCAAATGAGGTAATACATTGCACTGATGCAATACACTACATCTCTCGCTTTCAATATAAAAAAATTCTACTCTAGAAACAAAGAATGCCATTTTTCATAATAAACTCACTGATGAGCACAATAAACTACTGTATTCAAAATTACTCACTACATACATTTATTTTACCACTTCTACTGTAGAACTACTACAGCTGTAAGAAAAGTTTTCAGTTCACAATTACTGTAGCACTTTCTCATATTTCATATGAATATTGCCATTAATAATGCATAAAATGAAGATTCCAAATTTACTTCGCAGAGCTAGCAGGCAGGAAGGCCTGATTTGACTGTCAACAGCAAATCCACTTTGGTACGCACGATACAAAACAAACCAAACAATATCTCCCTTTCCCCAAACAACAGTCAAGTTATAACACCATTCCAGCATTCCCTTTTCAAGGAAATAAGGCATGTGAGAACACCTCTGCTGCTGGGAATGCACCTGGATCTTGACAAACTTTCTGTAAGTGTTTACATAAATTCAAAGAAAGAATAACAGCTCCAGTATGTTCAATGTAGCATTTTTTAAAACTCTGAAAACTCGGAAATATTCTTCCTGTAGGCACTCTCACCCAGACAGGAAAAGCAAAATCTGGAAATGATGTAATGATTTGGTATGCTTTTTTACAATTCTCAGAAGAAAGAGCAGTTACAGGGGACAGAGAAAACATTAATTTTATGTGGGCAGGAAGAACTGACCAAACCAATAAAGACACCTTAAAATCAAACAAGTTACTTGGGTAAGGATTCAGAAACTTAGAAAAATAAGGCCAAATCACAAACTTGCATTGCACAAATGAGGTACGGCTGACATTTGGTGCACACCAAAAGAAAAGGGCTGGTCTGAGCAAGAAACAGAAATTACATCTATAAATATTTCAAAAGCTTTGTTTGAGTCTCTTCACGTGGCTGTAACTGTGTCCTCATTCTCTTAAATGCACAGATTTCTACGTAAATATAGGTTTAGCATTACAAAGACTATACACAGGGCAGCCAAGTGGAAAAAAAGGGGGTAAGCAAGCTTTTGGCATTTTCATGAAAGAAGAATGGGTACCCTGTAATTAAGGGAATGCTAGCATCAGAAGCACAACCACACCATCGTGTGTGGTCCTTCATAGTTCACAGATTGATCAAATCAAGTTTCATTTGAGGGATCTCTTTTCCTGTGTTCAAGTAACACAAGCTTTTATGGAAGTCTCGGTGTAATGCTCACAAGAGCACTGAATTGAACGTATGCAGGCAGCTGCCAACACGAACATCCTGTGAAATAAATATAGCTAATTATATTGAAGGAACATTTAATAAGCTCCAGTTAAGAAGCTGATAAAACTAACTAAAAAGAACACAGTAAATCCATCATCAAGAAAGAATGGAAAGAAAATACATTAAATTATACTCTGAATACTGGAAATTTTTGTTTGCTAATTTGTATAATAAGAAAAAAATTCGGTAGTGTACAGATTCCTTCATCCTTAGCCTCAAGACTTGGATTACTTATGACCTGTATCAAGAACAGATAGCTTTATTTAAAAGTGTAACAGTATCAAATCAAGTTTTTATTTCAATAAATTGCTATCTTGGCATCAAATCTAAGTTCTCTTCAATAATTCAGTATCTGAATTACCTGTTTGTGGACCAGACTCTTCAGAACTTTGGTTGATATAAAATCAGGTAGTGAGTCATCAATGTCTAGCAAAGTTGTTATTTTATGAGTGTTAAAACTGTAGCGTTAAACGTTTGTTCAAGTGTTTTTAAGCATCATGCATCCTCAACAACTTTTTCCCCCAACAACATGTGGTCATTTCTCATGGAAGTAATGAACATGAACACCCCCACCCCCCAAAACATGAAAGTTTACTTCTTTGCAGACCTGATATGCATTTATTTCACAACTCTAGGATGCAGAGAGGAGAAAAATGGAAAAAAAATCAGCAACTCAAGAAATGCCAACCTGTTCTTCTAACCCTCAAAAACTCAGCCCAGAATTTTTTTCCCATTCACAACCAGTGAAAGTCTCCCAGTGGGAAACTTTCATGGGAAAAGAAGGAATAGTGGGTATCAATCAGAAGATGTTCAAGTCAGCACATGACCCACCAGCTTCTAACACCATGATCTGTTTAGAGCCAGTGCATCAAAGCAGAGCTACTTCCTGATGAGAAAGCACAGGGAGAAACCTGCCTGGTGGGTCATATAGCACTTGCCCTCCCAAGGGATGAATGTAATCACCCTCCCTGCAACAGCTACCCTGCCCACAAATGAGCTATTGTTCTTTATCAAGAAACAAGTGTTCAGCCGAGGTATAACAGAGTTCTACTTTCTCTTAGCAAGCTTTGCTAGTGATTACTTTGTTAAACAATAAATTCTACAAATGCACAAGCATCTCTCTTCCAACATTCCTGGTTTGAATGTATGAAGCTATGATTTAATCTTTCAAGCACATCTTATACCAAACCACCCTCATACTGACCTACTACCCTAGGCTAAATGTCCTGTCTCAAAGAACACTTTGTGAATTTGTGACAGCCACCCCTGGCTTTTATTCTCCCTTGTGTGTTCCGGTCAGGATGGGCATGCTCACAGCATCATCACCTGCGACAGAGCTGTAACCGATCCTCCACATCATTTACATTACCCTCCTTTCTACTGCACAGGATCAGCGCTGTTAAACCACTGTTTAGCCTGTTGTCATCTTCAGATCTCAACCAAGTCAGTGCTGGCTCTTACAGACCTCAGCAGCAAACGTAAGCTGCAAATACTCTGATGTGCAACCTCAGGAGCACTGTTGCATGTGACTTCATGGTGAATCATGTGGAATACGCACATACATTGCGGAGTTCAGCAGGACTTGGGATTAGGCAGATCAAGCTTTAAAGCGAAAATACATGAAATGATTGTACAAATGCATGGGGGCCAAACCCCATACCTAAACCTGGAATTTGCAGCAATGACCTTGTGCTATGAAGCCCTTGCTACACCCTGCCAATAGTTTTATAAGATTGCTTTGCCACTTCAAGGCAAAAAGCATCTGGACTGGAAGCAGCTAGCATCTAGTTAATGCAGTTTCCTACAGGGAGGGAGGTACTGCCTTCTGCTAGGAGGTCCCTTACCAAGCACAATTCATGGCAATCATTACAGGGTAAAGACTCAGTTTTCCCCTCCTCAGCAAAGTCTATGCAAGTTTTTAACTAAAACTTGTACTGCAGCAGCTTTGTACTGGGGATGATGGGACAAACAGTGAGAAGGTGCTTTCCAATTAAAATTATCAGTGTTTTTGGTGCACTCCTGAGAGGCAAAACTTTAATGCATCACAAACTCAACCTGGTAAGTCAATTTATAGCAGGACAAACAGTACAGGATCACCAGAGCAACCCACCAGATACTCAGGTCATACATGTGCTGTGCAGTCACCAGGCTTCTCAAACACTACTGGAGTACCACATCCCGCCTCCACCTTAAAGAGATGAGGATCATGGGCTTTGCACAGAGATTCTTCAAGACTTAAGTCCTCTTCCTCCAAACTACCACTGTCCTGATGAGAGATTTTTCTCAAGCTGCTGGGAGCTCTTGGAAGCCCCAGACAACCTGATCCTCATCCCTCAGCAGAAGCAGGCCTTTTTGGACATATTCCTCAACCCTTGCCTCTAGCAGATTGATGTCTGACAATCCTCACTCTAGCAGATTCCCTTGCCTGGAGCACTGAACTGTCCTGTGGAGATTTGTCACAGGAGGGCAGATGGACAGAAGGAACCATCCCCTTCCCACTTGCCTCCTCTTGCAGGCTGCACATCATCAGCCAGCAGAGGCTGGGAAAAATTAAGAGTAAAACCAGTGGAGGTTTTGGAAAAGACCGATCATTGATGTTACTTACCGCTTTTAACCGAATCTGAAATCCCTGTCTTGCAGCATGAACAACTAACTTTCTGAAAGCTGCATTTCAAATTGTTGTGTGTTAGGTTTTGCTGCACTTAAGGCACTGTAGACCCTAGTGATAATTTTCTTGCGTATGTAAGCTCCACACAGATGTTTCTTTTCAAAATTGCAATTTACATATCACTTGCTTATGGACTTTTTGTATTGAGTTGTTTTTGTTGTTGTTGTTTATTTCTGGCCTATTTGAAGTTTGGTGCTTTCACTGTTAATTGGGGGAGGAGAGAATGGGGGGGGCAGGGGGGTGTGGAATGATATTTTTTGTGAATGTTGTGGTTTATCCCATCAGGCAGCTAAATAGCACACAACTCCAATAGCTTGCTCCAATCCCCTGCAGTAAGACGGGTGAGTGAATCGGAAAAAAAAGTATAAAATTCACGGGTTGAGATAAAGACAGTTTAATAGGACAGAAAAGGAAGGGAAAATAAATAATAATATACAAAATAAGTGATGAATAATGCAATTGCTCACCACCTGCCGATCGATGCCCAGCCAGTTCCCAAGCAGTGGCACCCAGCCAGCCTTCCCCCTAGTTTTATCTACTGAGCACGACATCATATGGTATGGAATATCCCTTTGGCCAGTTTGGGTCAGCTGTCCTGGCTGTGTCCTCTCCCAGCCTCTTGTGCCCCCCCCCCAGCCTCCTCGCTGGTACAGCAGTATAAGAAGCTGAAAAGTCCTTGACTTGGTGTAAACACTGCTTAGCAACAACTAAAACATCAGTGTGTTATCAACACTATTCTCATCCTAAATCCAAACACAGCACTATACCAGCTACTAGGAAGAAAATTAACTCTATCCCAGCTGAAACCAGGACAGTGAACTGCTTTTCTTGCATTTTTCATTCCTGGCTGGATCACTTCTGTATCTGAATTACTATCAAATTATTTCTGTTGTTTAGCTAATTTCTGTCCTCACTGAATTGTTAGTCCCCTGCCAGCACATTGGCACCGTCCATCCGGTTAACAGATTTACTGGTTGTTTAGGAAGGCACATTGCTGGATGTTCCTGAAATAATATCTGACTTTTAGAGAATAGACTTCTCAAACAGCATGAGGGCAAATGATGGCCTACATTCATCCACACGACGTATCTCGTCACAACCTGCAAAGCTCCACTATCCCAGTTTGCAGCTGACAAGCCACCGCAGTACATTTGGTCAGCCAGCTTCAAATTGCAGTAACAGCCCATTCTGCCTGATGCTGGGCTCCTCTCCATGCTCTGATGGCTGAAGGTCCTGAAACATCTGCTCTCACCTGCAGAAATTCTGGGGCTACCACCACTGGTTCTCCTGTGACTACAAAATAATGTGATCCTTCTGCTGTGCTTCTTGTTTCACTTTTCAAATCTACAATTTAGATTAAGTCAGCATCAACAGCTTTTATCAGGTTAACAAAACCTATCAGAGATGCTTGCACTTCTGTATCAAATACCTGTAGTGATCCATAATCATGAAGTTTTGAGTACAACTAGGTATTTCAAAGGGCCTTTCAAAGCCTCTGTCTACATGCACAGGGATGGCCCAAAAGACAAATACTTCGACTGCAATCTCCAAAAGCTTGTGATTTGAGCCACAATTATTTCTCCCAATGGCAATCTGAACTGAGCAGCACGGTGAGCAGCAACGTGAATGTTAGCGACAAAGAACTGAGCAAGAGGAAGCTACACTGACTTCTGATCCCAGAGTTTGGCAGAAAAGCACAGTAAAATGAAGACCATTCCCTACATAAGTCAAGCTTCCAAAGATGCCAGAGGGCCTGATGCAAATGGCATCCTGCAGCTGAATTAGGAATGTGCCAGTCACAGTTTGGATGACATAAGTGTGGTCTGCAAAAAGTGCTCTAGATTGGGAAGAGAAGGTCCTAGTGTTGTCGAGGAACCCAAGCTGGTACCAGCATACCCCTAGTTTCTGAAATGAATGCACCAGAAGTTTCAGGTCTCTGTTTTACTGATAGATTCAACAACACATTAGGGTGCTCGTCTTAGTACCTTGCTCTTGGATGTACCTGGTCAGTTTGTTTATCCTGTATGTATTACATAAAATAGTCAAGGCTGTGTTTACATCAGCATACTTTTCTCCAGATTTTGTTTAAGCTTGTATTTTAGCTATAAAAATTGTACATTAAAGGCAGAAGCTTTCTGACAAAGTCCACCGTATCTTCTGTGCCGTTTTTCCATGACAGGCTCTATGACTGTGATTTCCACCTTGACTTTCTCAGCCATTCAACTGGGTATTTCCACAGTTCACAGTAGTTCTATCAGCCTAATTAACAGCATGCCCCGATTTCTTTGCTTTGTTTTTTTTTCTTTTTTTCTTTTTTTTTTTTTTTTCATTTTAGCACATGTTGATTGCTTTTATTATTCCACTTTCAGTTAATTATCTTCTTGACCCCATGTTAAAAAAGTAATGCTCTATCTCTTTGCTGAAATCGCAAAAGTCTCAGCAGGCAGCCTGGGAAAAGTCAGTCACACAACTTACATTCCTTCTAGTTTGATCCATGAAATGCAGAGAAGCAATTTTTTGGTTTACTCTGTGAATTCAAATCAAGTTGCTGATTATTCTTCACCACTACTGGATGTCATATAATCCTGCCTTGCAAGGTTCCTACAGAACTCATGCCTCTATTGGTTTGTTTTGGTTCTAGCTCAAAAATCCAAATACAAAATTTCATTCTTGTGCTCTCTTCCGAGGGGCAGGCATTGGCAAGGCAGGAAAAGCAGTATTCCACCACAGTTTTCTCAAGACAGCAATCCAACTTTAGCATACTAGTAATCATGGCAGTTATCTTTCAGATGTCAAAAAGGTAATATGGAACATATGCTAGCACTTATTTACTAAGAGACATCAGACACCATATGAATGTTAGGATCATTTAAAGGGAGTCTGTATAAAGTGTACAACCTATCTGTATCTCCAAAACTTTTTTTTTTAAAATCATATAGTAGACAACAGATAACAAACACTTCACAGCATAAAAAGAAATGGGAAAGATTAACACACAGCATCCTTTTTTTTTTTTAAAATTTCATGCTAGTCCACAAAGCCTTTCCAAAGGGTCTGCACACTTGGTATGAATAGGCAGATATGATGAACAGAATTTGTTTGAAAGTAATTAAGAACTCTGATAACTGTCATCCTAATCAGCACTTCTTCAGTTGTTTTAAGTGAGTTAGAAGAAAAAAAGTTGAAATTTTCTTACACAAATGTTCTATTTCTTTATCTCAGCAAAAAATGCGAATAACCTACATCAAACAGTGAAGGAATTGCTTTAAAGCAAAGACGACAGTATCCAAAAGCAAAACCTTCCTTTCATGTCACGCGCATGATTCTCATGCACCTATCTTAAGTTGACATTGCTCAGACAGTTTTCAATTGCCTAGAGACTTCTAGGGCACTTGCTCTAAAAAGACGTAAATCTACTCTGGGTCCTAATCTATTTCTGCTAGACTCCTGTCAACATCTCTGATATGCAGGTCACCTAAAGTGTTAAGGCAACTTGATCCAGCCCTCACTGACAACATAAGCATCATGAAGAAAAAGATGCGTGTACTACAGATGGTATTCTCAAAGCATTTACATTCAAAAGTAACAAAGTGCTTTTGGATATCTCAAGCTTCAAACTGTCACACTGAAAGTTAGCACAGTTCCCACAAAGAACAGAGCATCACCCAGCACTTATGCAATCAGTGGAAAGACATTGCATCTTATGCTTCTCCCTGTCGAGCAACTTGTTTGCAAGCTCATGTAATGCTCTACAGGAGTGTTATGGTTGCTTGCTAGTGATCAGTGTCCCCTGTGTATGTGGAAAAAATAAAAACAGCACAGAGGTGCTTGCTTGTACTCATACCTACCCACATTACTAGAGTAACCCTGATGAAAATTAATGCAGTTAAAATTAGTTATACTGCTCCAAGTATGTCTTCCCTATGCTTCTTAAATGTATTGTCACAAGCAAATTCAAGATAGCTGGACAACTCCAGGAATACTAATCAGTGATCAAGTCAGAGAGCTCATGGTCAGTCCCCCTGCCTGACTGCTCAGTAGAGGTTACAAAAAAGGGTTGGAAACGGCATATGTAGTTAAACCAGCAATGCTTTCCCTCAGTCTATATTAAATTACTAATACAGAACCAAGAACTCCTAGAGGGAAGAATACTTGAGGATAATGACCACCTTTCAAATCATAAGTATAGAAAACCAACTTGTTTGACAGAGTCAAACTCATGGTAGAATTCTGATTTTTTTTTAAATTTAAGATTTTGCTACCTTGCTATCTAGAAATCTCTTTCCTTATAGGAAAAAAAAAAATTAAAAATCAGGCATGAAACACTATTTAAAACCACCTCTTTTCACGCAGCATGTCTTTAACTAATCCAAAGGTCCAAAAACCATTTCACTGTGGTATGGCAGAAGCATACAGTGGTGACAAGCTCTGTTCTGAAGTACACTCTCCCCAGAGGGGCGTGTTTCATTTAATTGGAAAAGTCTGGGGCCTGACTGAAGCAGTAACATATGCAGCCTGTCATGTTTCCAACTAGAAAGCTCATTCTCACTGTGGTTTAAACATGAACTTTCCCTCAGCTATCATCACTAAATGTGTTATATTTTTCTATTAAGTTTTAGCCCACTGTTTGTATTTAATCTTGTTCTCCTTGGCAAAAAGCACAAATTTTTTAATTCTTAACCACAAATTTTCTAAGTAGCGTGTTGATATCACTAACTGACAACATGACAAACTTTTCAAAACTTCCAACAAGAACTGGTGACTTGCTCTGTTGATTACTGCACATCTAAACCAAAACACAGTCTCTCTCCAAAGGTTTATAAACTGCTATACTAAAGGATGGCAGTTACACTCAAGCTAAGGTCAAGATACTGTTTTAAGAGCTGATTTTTTAAGTTGTATGTAAAACTGTCCTGGTTTCAACTGCTTATTTGCAAAAGCTGGGTACTCCTTAAAAACCCAAATTTTATATTCACAAAGACTGTTGAAATAGGTATTAAGAAGCAATGTTGCATCAAAATTATCATCAATGTGCAACTTCCATGAATACCCCTAACTCTGGTTCTGATCTCAAACTGGGTTAATTTTACCTGATACCTATTGAATCCCTTCAAGGAAGCAATACCAAACATCATGAAAGCATATCATGGAGAAAAGTTGGCTCTACAGCATCATTTTACTCAAGAAAAAGTAGGCAACATTACTTTCTGGTAAAACAAACAAAAAAGAGAACTTGCAGGGAGCCTGATGTCAAAGCAGACTGCAGCTCAAAACAGCACGTCACAGGTGAGTGAATACTGGCAGTAATACAGCCTTCCTTGTAGCAGCTTTCTGAGAATGTGTTACATGTCTTAATTTGATCTAAGCCTCGTTTTACAGAGGACTTCTTTCTGGATATTTTGTCTCACGTGTGTGCACACAGACATTTTGCATTGATTTTAACAGCTAGTATTTCAAGGTGGCCAAAAGTGTACACACTTGTTCAGGTTTTACTTTAGATATATCATGAAGGGCAATAACATTAATGAAGCAGAGATGATGGTAAATGAAAAGCTATACTAAATAGCAACACCAGGAGGATAACCATGCCAGAGATGCTGCTGTCTACCTGCCTGAATGCAAAGCTGCTGTATCAACAAAGAAAAGCTGCCTTTTCCTTACTGTTAGCACAGCTGAACAGATTCTTGAACTTCAGGAGAAGATCTCAAGATAATATCAACAGCAACAGACATTTCACACAACAAAATTCACACACAAATTTCTGTTTCGCACAACGGTTCATCCAATCTACACAAACTAGGAGACGAGGACCTCTTGATTTCCCTTCTTTGATCTCCTTGAAAATATTTGGGCCAGGCTTATCTGAAAACACAGGTGAGTTTTGGGGTGTGCAATTTTAGAGTGGCTGTATTTGTACTTCTTTAGCAGACATCAAGGCACATATCAAACAACATTTTTCTCACTCCTACAGCAAAAAGTGTGTAATGACAGCATGACTTAGGAGTCACTCATCTCAAAAGGACATTTTTATTGATTTTTGTTTCTTTTCGCACATCCTCCTTTCCTGATTGTCACCCCATCTTAACACTATCACGCTGCGTGAAGTCTAGACAGAGTTTATAATGCAACTTAGACTGTGCTTCAGTGCTTCTCGGATACTTGTACTTCCAGAACGAAACAGTTTTCGCACTGGTCTAAGACCAGCCTGTACAGCAAGATTAGCTTGAAAATAAACTTTGGGAGCAAGCATGCAATGTAAACTTAGATGTCACGAGTGTAAACACATTTAAGAACAGAAACACAGTCCTACAAGTTGTACTATAGAATTTTCATCACTCCTTCCATTTAGCATGATATTTACGTAATACCTATTTTGAGTATTTTCTTTTTAAACCATCAAGGTTACTTTATATAAAAGATAAGTATCATCCTTCTCACAGAAAATGCCAGTGTCTTATGCTGTGTTTAAAAACAGCGAAACTCTCCTCTTCCTTTTAGTCGCAGTTCAGTACCAGTAACCCCTCCCAGCTAACCTTGAATCTTCTGTTGCTTTAGATGCTAAAGCTGAAAGCATAAGTACGCAACACACAGAATGAAAAGATGTATTAAAAATGATGTATTTGAGCATGTCCATACCTGAATACTCCTTCCATTTGGTCTTTGGTGTAGCCTTTTCCACTTTCACCTGCAGCAGATGCATTGCTCTCCTTCGTGCTATTGGGCTTACTTTGATCATTGCTACTGGCTGGTTTTCGGCAGTAAGCGCCTCCCCCAGCAGTACTTCCATTCTTCGTAATAGCTTCCAACAAAACTATAAAACAACAGTAAATCATGGTATCATTATAGGCATTAGCAATTAAGTTGGGGCTCTCAAGTATCTTAAATGGGAGCACCACATTATAAAAGACTAGCTGCTACATCCTCCTTCCGTATTGATCGCCTCTTTGTACCACAAACGTTTCTGAAGCCAGTCTAGGAACAGCTTTTTGTGGCAAAACTATGGAAAAGTGTTTCAAAAGTAGTGGTGGATTCTCCTCCACCTCTGCCATGGTGATTTAATACTGGAGAGAATTTGTCCAGGTCCTTCATTTCTAGACGATTTTTAGAGGCACTGAACCCATTCTTTGGGGTGAAAACATCAGAATACCTGAATAAGCAACTGTAAATAGAAAAGAAGAACTAATCTAACACTCTAAATGT
Source organism: Phaethon aethereus (assembly GCF_964289735.1). Classification (NCBI taxonomy): domain Eukaryota; kingdom Metazoa; phylum Chordata; class Aves; order Phaethontiformes; family Phaethontidae; genus Phaethon; species Phaethon aethereus. The sequence goes on along the minus strand of NC_138578.1, from coordinate 30,045,927 downwards.
TCTGCAAATTATTCCATACAGAGACCAAGCCCATGTCTAGCAGATTTCAGTAGCTACAGTACATAGCTATTTGTAACCTGAGCCATTAGTGGTCACAAACTGATGCTCTATACCCCTTCGAGGCAATACCAGCTGGAATTCAAACTACCGCTAAATGCCACAGATAAGTCAGGACCAGCCAACTACACCCAGCTCTTGAGACTTGGATCTTGAAAGCTAGCATGCTTTAGCTAGATCTTGAAATCCTCTTTCCTTACATGTTCCAACAGATCTCAAATTTAGTAGTTTTAATAAATCAGACACTAAATTTTCTTTTTCTTTCTGGATATAAGCCTGTATTTTGGGGGTATCCGTCTTAACAATAAATTAGAAACACTACCATCCTAACTTAAAGAACTGCACGCAAAGCATAATGTGGATCAGAGATTATTAAATAATCTATCTTTCCTGAAAAGATATCTCTTCAGAGCAAGATGGCAAACTACATCAGCCAAATTTGTTTCACAAACAACTGAAAGTTACTATCTGCATTAAAAAAATGCCCTAATAAGAATTCCCAAAGAAAAACATCCCACTCAGTGTGAAAGCATGTTATAGCTCTACTGTTAAAAAACATTTTCTTCTAGAAGTTGTGAGAAGAAGCCTGAAGGATTTTCTCCTAAATCCAGTTAAAAAATTTCTCCTCTGACTAGTATGGTACCTCTTAGAGCAGCAGCAAACTGGGATTCTACACATCATAGCTTGTATCTGAGAGGAGCACAGGAAAGAAAAGAAAGCAGAGCTTTGTTTAAAAGGAGAACCACCACTTGCCTAAGACATGCTTCTTAAAACTCTCCAGTATTTGCTTTTACTTAATTCACTTATGACCCACTGGCCAGAGCAGTCTGAGGTACTGCAGATGAATAGAACTCAGTCTGAACAAGAAAGTCAGCTGACTTCAGTGCCGGTCCTGTGCTCATGCCTGCCTCAGCAAGATTCATCAATTGATCACATCAAGCTTTTTACTGCAGAAATAAAGAAAAGGCTAACATTTAGATGCTGAGTTGTATATCTAGGAGATGTTTTCACTACAAATGAAATTAAGGTCCTGAAAACAGGAGAGCTATAGTTGCATTATGGATTATGGCTGAAGCACATATCCAAATATTTGCAACAGTTTATTCTAATACCACCCGTTATGGCATTCAAAGTTCTGAGGTAAATGAAGTAATCAACAACTCCAACAAGGTGACTGTGTCTGCAGGCTAAGAACTAACCAAGAACAGAGATCTAAACAGACAGTGCCCTCGGAATGAGGCATTTTCAGTCCAAACATGCTCCAGACAAGTGATAATAAAACCCAAAATTATTCTTTTTCTGTTCTGTGACATTAGATATTTAATAATGGTATCATGTGGCATCCTATTGAACATGTGACCCTGACTTACCCTCTAGAAATAATGCTTACTCAACAGTCTTGAAAATCCTGCCTTTATATTGGTACTAGTCTAGAAATTTTCCATCCCTGCAGTAATGCTTATGCAAAATCAGTAGTAAGAATAATGGTAGAAATGGGTAGAAATGGGTATAGACAACAGTTTGCATTTTTAACATCCAGTGTCTGTTTCATAGCAAGGTTAGCTGGTAAGTCTTTTCATGAATCAGTCTGGCTGCACTATACTCTCAACATTACTACTCCTTAATTACCTCCTCAGCCCTCCTATCCTCATAACAGCGCTGCGCTCCTGAGAACACAGAGCAGGACACTTGCAAAAAAAAAAAAATTCAAATCCGTAAGTGTTTACTTCTTAAGATAGCAGGACACAGAATATACAAACATGCTACTGTTCTGTGTTGAAAAAGAAAACCATACAAAGGGTCTGCGGCCATCGTTCTCTTCAAATCAGAGATACAGTTCAGATATTCAGAAACAACTGACTCTTCCATGAACTGCTGGTGGTAAAACCAGCTGTTAGAGCTGCTAGTACTAACAGCATATTAAAGAAAACTTTCACTGTGCATCTAGGTATTTTAAAATAGGACATACAAGGAACCAAAGACTTATTTTGTTAGCAGGTGAGACAACAAATCTTATCTCCAAATGTGTCTGAAGGCTCTCTTGTGTGTAGCTACTGCATTTCATTCCATTATGAACTGAACATGACTCCCACTTTCACTAATGGAAGAACTGTAGAATTCAGAACTCACACTAACACCACCCTAAAAAACTAAGTTCACATACTCCTGAAAAGAAAAGTTTATTTTTACAGGCCACATCAGAAACAGTGCAGGAAAATCTTAAGCAGCACTGAAAAATAAAGCTGTCAACGTCATGTTCTGCATTCAACTCCAAAAAGAATGACACCTAAGTTTGAAAAGGAGATATTGTCCTTTGTTATCTTTAAATCCTCTCTTACAAATCTTTTCCAGACAAGCAATTAGTTTCCATTCAGTTGCAAGATGAATCATTAGCAAAAATCATAATCAAATATTATTTTCAGCAGCTGAACTGTAAACCAATTTTCTAGCAAAGAGTGATGTCAACATGAACACTGCTATTATGAAGTCACTAGCTAAGTATCATTAAATAAGCACTGACCTTACATTTCGCACTAGTAAAACCTTAAAATAGCACTGCTGCAGTCAGCGTATTTCAGGCAGAAGCTTTGTTTAGCAAAACTAAACATCACTGAGGACTGAACTAGCCTCAATGCACTTTAAATGCAAATGTCGCCAAAATCAAACCACACACGGTATTGTTTTAGAGACAATAGTTAAAACCTGCTCTCTGTCCTTTTACAACCCGCTATAACATCAGGAGGAGGAAGCTCCCATCAGTAAAAGATTCAGCGCTACAGTTCTCATTGCTTTCATTACTGATGGAACATCATTTGTGAAATGGTGGGCAATTGTTCCCAAATTGATACTAAAGATACAACCTATGAAGCATCTGTGTCTTCAGTGACAAATTGGTACAAACTACCTTCTAACACACCCCTCGAAGAGAAAATAAGCAAGCACAGTGACAACTGGGGCTGCACCATATTGTCCTATCATCATCATATAAACCCAACACATTATGACTGTAAAATAAGAATTTGTGTTAGAACTAAGAGAGTTCACACAACCTTAACTGTTTCCTTCTCTTGGCTATGTGCTATGACATTTTTAATTATCTAGTGAATTACTGGTTGGTTTTGTTCCAAGCCGACACCCCCCCCCCCCCACTAATTTAGCTAGATGACAATGAGATAATGAAGCAGTAACTTTGTTTGTTCTTTGTCAGTGTAAAATTCCAGTTCCAATCTACTGCACACCTTCTAGTTCCTGTCCTGAAAACAGGGAATCCTGTGTCCTTGCAGCTTACTGCACTTTTAACAGGGCTATTTAAGAGCCTCAAACTTAAAAAACAACAACAAAAAAATATATTAAATGAGTTTGTGTGTTTTGGAAGGAAATGGGATGAGTTGAAAAGAATTACCAACCTCCACAGCTAGAAAACTGAAGCACAGAAATATTACAAGTTTACAGAGTCCCCTAATTTCTAAGTACCTAGTTCAAATCAGGCCTAGGGCCTGATTTTTTTCAGTGGTATTAGGGCATCTGCAATTCTCATTAGCTTCAGATGGAGCTTTAACTGCCCACCAGTTCCACAAATCAGGCCCTTGTTTCAAGCTGAATACCTGAAAAATGAAACACAAACAATTAGCCGTCACTAATGGAAACCAAGTGAAGTGACTTATTTAACATCACAGAGAAATTCTGTGAAGCATTTAGTTTCAGTACACAATTCCCCAGATTACAGTCCACTACCATAACCACAAGACCATCTTCTTTCCACCAGATCTGTACCTCATTTGTGACATACTTTGCTAATTTCCACCGTGAATGAAACAAGTGTCCTACAGACAATAGCCTAATTAGCCACCTATTTCTTGCACTGAATACTTTACAATCCTAGTTATGTAGCAGCAGTCCTACTTAAAAGAACCCCAAACACTCAAACCATAAATCAGATGGAAATTTTTTTTTTTCCTGAGAGCTACTGTAACTCTTACCTTGGAGGTATAAGACGGTTATAAGCTATGTGAAACAGACAAAGCTATTTTCACTCTCTTTGGTGCAAGAAGCTGAGTCGAAACCCTCAGCCTTCCCGCATATTGACCAACACAGCTTCCAAAAAGCTCATTTTCATGCATGTCATCTTCTTAACCCACAGAAATTCAGGGGAATACAGCAAAGTTCTGCTTGTTTTTATTTCAGATAGGTATCTAACATGGCAAGAATATAAACAGTGCCACATTCTCGATCCAAAGCAATGACTACCTTCTTCCAGGTGATTTACCAGTAACATCCATCCTGTCTTGCAGGAGAAAAAAAAAACCCACACCCAAAAAACTATATACTATAAAAAAGAAAAGCACTGATGAGAACTTCACTTATTGTTCGTATTTAAAAAGTAGCCAGGAGATAAGAGAGGACAGAAAACGTTCACTGAATCTGCTCACCTCACTTGAGGGCTTCACTACAGAATAAAACACAGCACAGAACACTTCCAGTCAGGCTTTCACCCCAAAGTCATTTTCCAAAAATGCTAAATGCTGAGGCCTTCAAGTCAGTACAGAGCACTTAAGTCTTTCCTATTCCTTCCATGGTATAGCCAATGTAAGCAAGAACCAGAGGAACGCAACAAGTCACTGCTGCGTTCAAGTATTTCGAGCCGACTTCTGACACTATGTGACAGACTCCACGACAAGGTACCAGCTCTGCGTACACTGAAACCTTACTATTGTACCTTTAAAAAATAATTTCTAAACATATTTTGCTAGAAAGATGCTAATTGCTTTTCAAGTTTTACCACAGCAGTGTCTGAAGGGCCAATTAAATCATAGGGCGAGCCACCTATCCCATTTTCTCCAGGAAAGTTAAACCCGTATGCCAATTCCTATGTAGCTACCATACAACCAGACGGGAAATGAAACAAGAGAAAACCCAAACCACAAGTAAGTTAGAGGATGAAGACACTGCCCAGTCTTGAGCAGCAGCTCTTCTTGCAAGCTGTTAGCGAGGGGTAATCCACTGTGACAGAAGAGAGGCCAAACCAGCCTGTCTCGGCCTGGGGCCTGCGGAGTCCTGCAGTTAATCGGGTCTATGCTTGTATGGCTACGCTGACATTGATGGCCAAAGGGAGGGGGGAACCGCAGGCGAGGGGTTCGCCCAGAGCGAACCCCTTTGCCGAGGAGGGAGGTAACCCCATTCCTCCCCGCGCCTGACGCCGGAGGCATACGCTGGCAGTGGAAATCCGCCTGCCCCAGCCGCTCCCCTGGGCACTTCAACCATCGCTTCCCAGACGAGTCCCGCACACCGCCAGCGACCCCAGCCCGGGCTGGTTTAGGGGCAGCACCGTCCCCGCACGGCGCCGAGGACGCGCCGCTGGGTTCCCCGCGCCTCAGCGCCTCAGCCTGCGGGGGCCGCCGCGCGGGCTAACAGCCGCCCCAGTGTGAAGAGACCCTCCCCCGCCCACCCGCCCCGCGGTCCCCCTTTGTCCCGAGGGCGCAGCGGGCAAGCGGGAGAGGGGAGGAGGGGCGGCCGCGGCAGCAGGGCGCGGGGAGTGGGCCGGGCTTCACCTCGGGCCGTCTCGGTCGGGTAGAGCTTCTGGGCCTTGCCGAGGAAGCGGAGGGCGCGGTCGCGGTTGCCGGCCTCCAGCGCCTCCCGCGCGATCCCGATACACTTCTCAGCCTCGTCCCGGTTCCCCTCCATGGGCTTCTCCTTCCGCCGCCTCCGCCCGCCGCACCGCAGAGAGAATGGGCCTGAAGCCAGAGCGGAGCCGGGCGGGGCAGAGGGGCAGCGAGAGGAACGGAGCGGGCCGGAGGGCGGGCGGAGGATTCCCTCACTCCGCAAGGCTCATCCCGCCGTGCCGCTCCGCGCCGGCAGTACCCGCAGCCCCAGCACGGCCCTCGGCCCCGGCAGCCAGCCCGGCCAGGCGCCTGCTTCCGGGGCGCCGCCGCGCATGCGCCGCCGCCCCAGCCACGGGGAGCCCCCGCCCGCCCCGCCGCCAGCCCCGGGGCTCCAGCCGCTGTCCCGGCGAGGGGCCGCGTAGCAGCCAGCGTAGGGCTCGTCCCGGCCGGGAGCGCCGCCGCTCCCCCGCGGGGTCCCGCCGCCGCCTGGCAGCAGCCCGAGGGAAGCCGGCTGCGATGGAAAAGTACCGGGCGGGCGGCTGGCCGCGTGTTAACGCTGCACTGCGGCCCGGGGAGCACCGCACCGGCCCAGCCTGCGGCGGCCGGTATGGACCCCGCCAGAAGCGAGAAGAGCCCACGCGTTGTCATTCTTTACGGTGCATTACCTATGCTTTGAGGTACTTGTTAGCACCTTGTAACTGCTCGCTGTAATTAGCAGCATCAATTACATCCTGCCAAGGACTGTGTTGCTAGGAGGAGAGCACTCAGGTGCTGCCCCAGTAAAGCACCACAGCTCCAGGGGACAAGCACAGTTAACACAGGCCTAACCCACGTTTAGGATCTAGGCCAACACCTTCCAGCACCAGCACCGCAGCAGAGATTGTTACCTGAGAGGCTGCAGAGACACATGAGCTTGTTCAGTGCAGAAGCATCCTTATCTGAAGTGTTTCACTACTGGGGAAGCAGGTCTGAGAGGATGGAGCTTGCTGCCCCCAGCCACAGGGAGCACGCTTGACAGCACGTTTTGCCTCACCCAAGCACTGATGTTTCCCTTACCACAAGGGGCAAGCCTTCTCCACAAGGAATGGGTTTGCAGAGACAAGATGTGGAGATGTAACCAGAACCCCCTTTAGTGTCCTCATAGCAGCAGATTACAGTGTGGCACATCTCTATCCTTGACCCTGATGGTGTAGTTTGGCCCCTCATCACTGCAGGGCTTTGGACTAACAGAAAGCCAACACAGACCCCTGCAGCCAGCAGAGGTGAAGCCCACCCATGAAAGCACTATACCAGGACCGAGCTATTTGCTTCTTTAGAAGCAGGTTTTAGACTCTTCCTTGAAGTTCATGCACCATGAGCCAAGAGGCTGCTGCAGTATAGCCCCTGCTTTCACAGGTGTCTCTCCCTGATCTTTTAGAAAAAGAAAGGGTGAGAGGGGTCAGGCTCTATCATAAAGACAATCAGCTGAAGTTGTTGATTTTCAACATCCATTACCTTCTTCCTTCCATATGATAGATCCCTTCCCTCTACAAAGGCTGAGATCAGGTACAACTTGAATAGCACCAGCCTTACACCTGCCCTGCTAAAGGAACATAACATTGCATGATAAAAGCCCATGCATCATTTCGCTTGATGGTATTTACTAACTGCAGTATTCCAGGACTCTGTTCCCAGGTAGCCCAAGCACAGCTGGTAAGATTGTCAGTCACATTCTGGGAACAACTCTTTTTTCAGTTAGTGGACAAGAGACAGATCAGTCTTCATATAACATTTATTGAATATTTCCACTCTAGTGGATGAAAAGTCTGTACAAAACCAAACATTTCCTTTACTTAAACCAATCTAAAAACAGTCAGCTCAATCAAAACCCACTACAAATACAATAGCTTCTTTGAAGCCATGGTAACACTTAAATACGGTTAAGACTTCAATGCAGAAATTTGGTTTGTTAGAAAGCTCAAGGGAGCTTTAGCTTCTCAAAGTTACAAAAAGGCAAAATTGTGTTTCACAGATACAGTCCACTGGAATCACCAACACTGGACAATTAAGTACTTAAGAGTCCTGAGATAACAAGGAATCCTGGTATGCTTTAGACAGTCTTCTGTTGTCCTTTCTTTCCAATGAGAGACTTGTGGATATGCGGTATTACACCTAAGAAAGAGCAGCAATTAAGACCACGTTATTTCTCATCAACCATTTTCCTAAACTTTGCACTTCAAATAAAATGACAGCATCAAGCAACCTCTACACCTGTTTGAATTCCTGCCACCCAACTCATCACAAACAGTAAGCAATTTACATACCACCACCAGCAATTGTTGCCTTAATGAGAGAGTCCAATTCTTCATCTCCTCTAATTGCAAGCTGCAAGTGACGGGGAGTGATACGTTTCACCTTCAGGTCTTTGGATGCATTTCCTGCCAGCTCAAGAACCTGAGGACAAGACCATTTTTAAACTCAGTTACACAAGTCAAGTGAGACCAGCTGCATAGGGCCGTAGCTATTTTATTCTCTACAAGCAAACACCATATTAGTGACACCAAAACAGCAAGCAATGCCTCTTTTGAGAGGGTTTCTCCTTTGGACCTCTGCATCTAGTCACCCCCCGCCCCAGAGTGTTTTACAGCAGATACGACATGCTGTAATGGCACATTTTATAAAATACTTCACACTTTCATCCTTCTTGTAAGCAACAACTACTTGACCTGCACAAAATGCAGGTCCCATGCGTATTTCATGGTCTCCCAGTGATGCACGCACTTAAAACTAGCTCAAAGCAAGTGAAGAGCTCACAGCCCAGTCCAAGCTCACAAAATACAGCAGGTTCTGGTCATTATGCCATTTCAGAGTTCATCAACTTGCTTGCACCCCTTGCAGGAGCTTTACCTCAGCTGTCAAATACTCCAGGATTGCAGCACTATACACAGCAGCTGTGGCTCCTACACGCCCATGGCTGGTAGTCCTAGACTTCAGATGCCTGTGGATGCGGCCAACAGGGAACTGGAAAATAATAGAAGTATGAATAGGCTGTGACAACAGAGACAGAAAAAGAAAGCCACTACTGTAAACTACATGCTGGGCAACAGAATCCCAGTGGCAGAAGTACAACTGGTACTAAACTACATTCCAACATTTGAGAATCCAAACGACTTACATGCCCAGTTCTAACCACAAGCAGTAGCAACAGCCCAAGGGAATTCTCTTCCCTCCTGCACAGATATACAAGAGGTCTAAAAAGAGCCAAGCCAGACATTAAGGCACTCAAGGATCAAACAGATCCCTACACCATTCTGGACAACAGAAGACAGACTGTGCAGGTTTCACAAGGTACAACCAACCAAGAGATGGAAGGCCAACCTGACTTTCGTTTGCCCATGCCCCAGTCCCTGCTCACCTGCAACCCAGCCCGCTGAGAACGGGACACTGCTTTGGTCTTGGTCTTTCCAGAGTCCTTCCCAGCTTTACCACCAGCCTAGCAAAGAGAATAAGTGCGGAAGCGCTGAAGCAGCCGCCAATGGCACTACGCCCGCCACCGTCCCTCCTAGGCGCCGTACCTAGGGGGTACGGCGGCTCGGGGCCCGTGCCGGCCCCGCGCGGCGGCAGCGCTCCAGCCACGCATGCGCTCCCCTCCTCCCCCTCCCTCCCGCTGGGTGGCACGGGCGACACCAGGGCGCGTGCGCGCTGCCCGCTACACCTAGCGGCACAGGCCGCTCCCCGGGCGCATGCGCGGCCGCCACTCCCTCTCCCCGGCGGCACCAGTGCGCGTGCGACCACGACCCCCCCCCCCCCCCCCGGCAGGTAACGCACCTAACGGCGCGCGCCAGCCGCGCTCCCCTCCCTTGCGCGCGCTCCCACCTCACCCCAACGGCCGCACCACCCCGATCCGTACCACCCCACCCCCACCAGCGGCAAGGCCGCCCGCCGCCACGCCAGCAGCCCCCGGTCCCCGCGGCTCCTCACCATCGCAAAACGGACCGCAGCGCCGCGCAGGGGCAGACAGAGGAAGAGAACGTCCCTCACGCACGGAGGCCGAGCAACAACACCGACCTGTCTCAACCCGCCGCGATTCAAACTGCGCCCGCTCCCGCCTTCCCCCGGCGCTTTATAACCGCCGAACGTGCCTACATCCGGGAACCCCAGCTTCGCCCCCAGCCAATGGCTGCGGGCAGGGGCGGCCCGCTTTCCCCCAGCGACAACCAATGGCGGGGCGGGGCGGTGTCGGCCTCACGATGCGGAGCGGCGGAAAGGCCCTGCCCCTATTTAAAGGGACAGCCGCCTGTTGGGGGGGCATGGTGACGGGACTGGGGGGCCGGGGGCTGAGTCCGGAGCCGGGGGCCGCCAGTTTGGGGGGGCGCCGCACATCCCGGCTGTGGTGGCCGCGGCGCCGCCGGCCAACGCTAGGGCCCTGCTTGGCGTCCCCCGGTCGACCTGCCCGACCCGGAGGTCCGTCCGTCCCAACCTCCCGGCTCTCTTCCGCCCCCGCCGTTATTTCGGGAGGCGCGGTCTCCGCACGTCCCAGCCCGCGGACGCGCTCCCGCGGCGCCCGGTGCTGCCTGGGGTAGCGAGAGGCACCTCCCGGGAAGAAGCGGGCCGCCTGCGACCAGGGTGGGCTTTTAGGCTGCCGCCGGGCGGAGGAGTTGCTTCCCGAGTCCTCGATAGCGGGCCTCACCCTTTGAGAGCTCAAGTCTGGCTGAAATAAAGTAAAATGAAAACCAGTCGTACCTGGAGCGGGCTGGGAGCCGAAACTGCCGCCCGAGGGGCAGGCGCCTGGTCGTCGCCTCAGGTGGCGGGCGGCACTGTACACAGGCCGCGGCCTCGGCCTTCCATCAGCCGAACGCCCCTGCGCGCCCGCGGCCGCCCAGCCCCAGAGCCGCCCGGCCCCCACCCGCTTCGCCGCAAACCGAGGCGTGAGGGCCTGGTCCTGCCGGCCAGCCCCCGCCCAGGGCCTTCTGAAGGGGGAAAGAGCCGGCTGTCGTTTCAGGGAAACACAGCGATGGCCCCGTCTGTGCAGGCAGGGGATGGGCTGTTTGCGCTCGGTGGGGTCACCGGCAGGAGGTGGTTGCCTGAAGTCACTGACCGCCCCAACGCATTTACTAGGGGTTATTGGTTGCCAGGTCCCATGCCGAGCTCTGCATCGCCTTTTACACAAGTTGCTTTAGATCCGCCGTGCCTGCCGGTTGAAGCCTTCCCCAGTAAAGTTAACTGACTTGGCATACAAAGCACCTCAGAAGCAGCCTGAAGGAGATTGCGTCCCAAGCTTGGGATGAGGTGTTATTACACTGCATTAGCAAAGACACGAGGCCACCCAGTGCCGTTTGAAAGGGGATGAAGTCGCATCTACTTTTCATGATGCTACAGGCATGGAAGTGCCAGCATGGCCGATAACTCCACACATGTGCACTGGTTTTTATTTTTAACTCAATCTTATGCAAGAGAAACATGATTACGAAGGGCAACCCTGCCTCAGACCTGTTTGTCTCACTAGATATTTCACTATTAATTTGGTTCCAGGTGTACCATTTAATTAATGCAGTGCAGATGTCCTCAGCTTGGACACTTCTAATCCCTGCCTGTATTTCCTGAAATGAAGCCTTAGCACCGTTTCTTTTTCTTTTTTTTTTTCCAGGTGCCATTTTCAGAACAGCAGCATTATTTCTACTTCAGAAAAAAGCAGCCTAGCCATTTAACCTCAGAGCTCAGCTAGGGGTCTTCTCAGTTAATCCACATCCTTCAACTCCAAAAAAGTAAAAATTCATTGTGCTCTTCCAGAACACCATAAATCTCTGTAATCTGAGAGATACCCCATTCATTTGTGAGTATGCAGTGGTCTCAGGGAGAAACCCTGGCCCTTCAATGGCTGAATAGCTCTTTAGGGGGAAGACTAGCTTGATCTGTCATGTGCTTCACCAATCTAATCACAAAACCACCACTTCAGTAGGTGTTAATGTGTGTATTTCCTCTGCCTTGATATCAAAGAGTCCCAAGCATGATGAGTACTCTTACAGACAGATGTTTAATGAGAGATAGAGCTGAGGGCATAAAATTGTCCTAAGGTCATGAGGATACACTCCCCCCCATAAATTTTCCACTTTCTTCAGGTCTACAAGTGAAGTACTCAGAGCTCTAAGATAGGAGAGTACGTGCTGATCCCTAGAGCTCCACTTCAAGGTCTTTCCAGCTGCTCACTGAAATAGTAAAGATTTAAAACTTTGTGGCTCTTCCTCATCCACAGCTGACCCCAAGTACTTGGTCCCCTGGTTACAAAGGACCCTTTGCTCAAGCCTCCAGACAGCCCAAGGCCGCGTTGTTCAATGCCTTCAACACCCGAGTTTAAGTTCAGGCATTTTGTGCTAGCTGCTACCGCTTCAGGGTAGGGAGACCTACTTCCCAGCACACGCGCAGAGAGGCAGGACTGAATTGAGAGCAGACACTCCTACATGCAGGAATCTGGCGGTTTGGGTTTATGTAACTGTCTGGTGCCTCTGTCTATTTGAAGCATTAGTTGTTTATGCTGTCCTTCAGCAAGCAGGAAGGTAAGAGGGTTTGATTTTTTTTAAAGTTTAAAAACAAACCTCAAGATTTTGCAGAAGCCTGCAGAAGTTAAGATTTCATCCAATTTGCTGTTTTAAAAATTATTTCTGTCCAAAGTGCCTATAGCAAGGATCCATTTGCCCTTTTCCTTACAGGGAAGAGAAGTCAAGTTGCAGGCCATAAGGCCCTCTGGAAACGGCATTTGAGATGTAGGAGAAAAATTAATTTTTCTCCCTGGTTTCTGTCCACAGAAGTGCTAGGAAGCAGGACGAAACAGCCTCTTACCAGATGGAGATAATCCCTGCCACAGATGTTCTCCACTTCCACGTGAGCCTCCCCGACAGCTCGCTTTGGCTGCATGCTTTCAGCTGCTTGGGGCTCCTTGCGGCTGGGATTACACAGGCAAGGCAGCCTAACACTGAAGGTTAAACTAATGCAAGGATGTATATTTACCAAACAGATCAGGCTAGGGATATGTCAGGTAGAATACATGAAACTAGCCTCAGATCACCCTACGCTAGCTAACAAGCCACTCTAACAAGCACAACCTGAACTCCCCTGCCCCGATATTTAAAGAGAGAAATTAAAACTAACGTAGGTACACCAGGAATGACCCCAAAGCAACTTCAGACCCAGTTGTGAGCACGAATAACTCAACATCAATCCTGCACACACAAAGGGAGCACTTCCCACCTCCATCTTCCTAATGAAATCAGTATCCCAAGCCTACCCACAAGTGTCTTATCCACTTTTTATGATGTAACCACCTCACAGGGGAGAAGGAATACATGCTTTAAGGGGGGCAGAGCAGAGTAATTGGCTTTTATTGGTCCAATTAACATTAATAGGTCCCTTTAAGAAGGTGAAAAATCCCTTTAAAAGGAAAGGTTATGGGGAACCTGGTGAGGAAAGATGCAGTGGGTTTAGAAAGGGAATTGCTCATAGCTGAGTTTGTGTAATGGTATTCATGCCCTGTGGTCTCAGTGGCGAGGTGTGCTGGGGTATCTTTTGGGTAAAGATTACCTCTTCTTCGGAGGCAGAGAGGTGTAGCTGAGAGACAGTCAGTCGCCTGGCTACATTCTCAGAGCACGTTTTTCAAGACATCTTAGGAGAATTGGGGTGTAGTGCCACTTTGCTTTCTACTCTGTCTAGTACTTAATATAATTTCCTTGGAGACTAACAGTCATTTTCACTTGCCTCCAAAATATGGAGGCGTTCTCTACAGCAGGGACCACTTCTCACGCTTCACTAACTACTAGGCTATGAACACGGTATTATTTGGGCTCTCTCTTGATTTAATTTCTTGCAGGGTTTTAGTTTCTGTGGAAATGGTGGAGATCATCTTTGTTAGTAGACTGATGGATGAAGTGCTCCCAGAAAGCTCTTTGTATCACATCCCTCAGGGAACTTTGCAGTTTCTGGATCCTGAATGAGTTTATGTGGGAGATACACGTCTAGGTGCTCAGCCCTGCTGTGGTGTTCTCAGGGTACAGTTCTGAGTATCTGGGGGACTTCAAAGCCACACAGGACAAGGCATGAGAGGAATTAATTTTTTAGGAGACAGCAAAGCAGAGACAGCTTAGTTTTAATATACAGTTTTCAGTCAGAGGTTTTAGTATGCCTAACTTTGACCTAAGTCCCCCTTTGATGTGTCGTTTGTTGTTTGTTTTTTTTAAGTCTGTAACCACTGCCTGCATTCATTTAGGGCTATTTTTGCAGTGACATCAATTACAATATGGCTTGTATTTGCCCCTGGGGTCCTCCCCCCTTGCAGAGGGCTTCCCTGCTGCCCTTTTGCAGGGCCTCTATCAAATAACAGAGTTCTGCTGGGGTGGGTGTCTCTGCCAGTTTTTGCTGTGTTTTGGTTCAGGAAAATCACATCCTCTCCGGTTGCCCTGTTGTGTTGTGCGTAGTGATGAATGAATGCAACTGTTCCGTTTAACAGATACATTTATTAATCTGGTATCTGGAAACAGCTTCAGACATGTCTCCATAATAGATCTGCAGATAACACTTGCATGCTGATTTCAGAGAGACTTGAAATGCCCTTATATCTATGCTGGTGTTCATTGTACACTCATCTGTCAGCTATTAATAGTGTCATAATTACTAATCTGAATAGATTTTTATCTTGTTCTTGTTTAGCTAGCTGTGAAAGGAAGCTATAGCTAGTTAGGCAAAATGAAACGAGAGTCTGTCAGAGACAGTGCCAGCCATCCTTACCCTCATCCTTCCCATCATCTGACACAGAAACTTATCCTCCGCCACTCTCTTCTTGTTGCTGTGTGCCTTGGTCCTCCCCGTTACACATGTTAAAGCTCCATTCAATATAGTAACTGAAGTAATATTTACACAATATTTTGTGTTGTGCTATAAAGCCATAGGCAAGCACCTACTCCAAATGTGTTCAAGTTGCAGTACTCTCAGGGTGAATCTAATTTGCCCTGTGATACCTATGCCCAGAGGACATTGTAATTAAATAGGCTTGTACCAGTTGTAGCAATTTGGTTATACCATTTCTTTTCCAAAGAAAGCAGCCTGGAAAAACCTTTTTGGGCTAATCGCTTCTTGTTGTTTAATCCACCGTCACTCCTACACTAAGCCTAGATTGTAAACAGTCTGCGTCCGAGGTGGTGAAGTCACTGCGTTTGATCTCAGCTGGCAGTGTGCTATGAGCATGTCTTAGTTCTGTTCATTCTTTCAATAATATATATTATATAATTCTTTTAATAATTGTGTGTTTCTTCAATCAGTCTGCTTACTAAAAGATTTCAGTTAATTTGGAACAGAGAGTAGCAAACGTTAAAAACCAAATGAGACGGGATGAAGGCAGTGTTTCACATCTGGCTCAGTGTAACTCTTTGAGAAGAACGGAACTCTCTGAGACTTAGGTCTTTTTGCGAGAGACTTTGCTCTCCCAAACAGCAACTTTGTCCTGTTAACTCTCTTTACATTCACAGCCATCCATTCTTTTTCCAGCACTTGACATCCACCTTTCAGTTGAAGTGGAGTATCTCAGTGCTTCTAGCCCTGACCATGCCAATGCAGCAAGGAGGGACAGGGAAACCATGTGATTATAGAAATCCTTGATGTGAAAAAGAAATGGGAAGAAAATTGTGTTTTCCTGAATGTGATTGGTTTTCAATCAAAATTTCCAGGTTTTCAATCAAAATGCTCCTTTGCAGGAGCTGGAAACAGTTCTTCACAACTTGTTCTGTGAAGATGAAAGGGAAAATACAAATGCCATCTGCCTATGAAGAAAAGCTGAGAGAAAATTTACTGGGGGGCTTGTCCTTTCCTTGCCGAAGTCGTTGCAGGAAGAAGGGATCCAATTCTTCTTTGTTGGTAGGAGGCAGCTAATAGAGCCATCATTTGTTTCTAGACTGACAACCTGGTTTACTTCTTCCTCGTGGTATAAGTTGATTTTTGCAGAGAAGTAACTCAAGCTCAGAACTGGAATGAGACTTCGTACTGCACCTGGCTTGTAACAGAGACGGCATAGCCCTTGCTGAATAATGCATAATTAATAATAACATGTTCTCATTTTTAGTCATCTGCAACAAAGAACTGCAAGCCCCAGGGTCTGTTTTGACAAGTACTGATTTCACAGAGCTAGGCAAGGTGTCAGTACAAATGTAACTATTACCAATAGGCCTTTACAAACAATGGTAAGAATAACTCAGGAGCTCAGTTTTGCCAAAATTTGTGATTGCAGCTGTAGGGTGGCTCATTCCCAAGAAGAATGACTCCCTGAGAGGTTGGGGTTTTTTTATCTTTAAATTCTAATAATTGTAGCTGGGGGAAAAAAAAAAAAAAGGAAAGGTAAATAGGTATTAGACTCCTTACCTTTCATCTCTTCCTTGCTCTTTGCTGCAGTGAAGGTCCTTCTGCTCTGAACTTGTGTTAGCAATTTCTGAGTTATTCTATTTTCTTTAATGCAGAGGTTTGCACTTGGAAGCAATTGATCCTGCAGTATGACTATTAATGTCCAATTAAATTTGATATACTGTGAAAATGGTTCATACTTTGGGGCATAAAGATGGATCTCTTCAACTGTAATGGGGCTGTGACTGAGCAAATGAAATTGGCCCAATGGTGGCAGCATAACATAAGAAATAAAATACAAAGTTATGAAGCGTTTCTTCTTCAGTCAGGTTTTTAGGCTGAGTCATCACTGCCAAAGAGATATCCTTGTTCTTTGGGGGTGGGGGTACCTTTAAAACCAAAACATGGCGCTTTTCTTGCTGTAAAATTGGAAAGAAAAACATTTTATTTTTTACTGTCAGGCAGTCAGGCAAGGTCAGCACTTCCCACATGATGGACCTTGTCTGACAGCCATCTGGTTAAGATCCTCTGCTAGGACTTCAAAGTGGGAAAGGTAACATGCATTAGGGATCTTGTGTTAAAAAGAAATGTTTTCTTAGATGTGAAGGCAAAATGGAATTGAGTGTCTGAAAGTCACTAGGTGGAGTTACTGCAGATGAATAGAGGCATAATTATACAGCTATAAAATGACTGCCTTTAACAAGTAAGCTCTTTTCTAGCTTAAAAAAAAAAAATCCCATCTTGTCAAGTTTTGTGGGGATTTTGTATGTTCTGGTAATTTCCTGATTATACATAGAATCATAGAATAGTTTGGGTTTGAAGGGACCTTTAAGGTCATCTAGTCCAACCCCCCTGCAATGAGCAGGGACATCTTCAACTAGATCAGGTTGCTCAGAGCCCTGTCCAACCTGGCCTTGAATGTTCCCAGGGATGGGACACCTTTTCTAATTTTCTCACCTGGGGCTGGGCCTGCATGTTCTTGCATTTGTCCAAAATCCAACGTATCAGACCCCACGTGCCTGTGGAGGCCATGCAATTGAAATAACAAGATACTGAACCTTTGCAGCGGTGGGTAGCGTTATCATTTCTTGTGAAGCACTTTCCTTCTCACGTGAAAAGCAGAAAGAAAAAAACTTCAAGTTTGTCAAATAAAAAAATTTTGTCAAACATACAAGTTTGTCAAATTGCAACACGTAGGAGCAGCCTGAAGGAAGAGAAGTATTCAGCAGAGAGAGAGTTAAACGGTTTGAAAGGATTTCAGCAGAAGCATCTTGTCCTTTTCTATGACTCTGCGAGGGGGATGTGTGTCCATCCTTCTTATCTCAGTGAAGCACCTGGGCTACCGCTGCCATAAATCAGGAGCAAAACTAAGGGGCGGCGACGAGGAAGACTTATGGCAGGGCAGCGGCGGTGCCTGGTGAGGTGGGGGCCAGACCGATTTAAAATGAGGCGCTCAGACCTCCTGTGGGAAGGAGAGATGGGGGACACGATGTCCTGGCGGCGGCGGCAGGAAAGGGGCAGTGCTGATACCTGCCGGGCAAATCCTTCTCCAGGGGGTGGGAACCCTCACCCCTCTGGCTTGGCGTGGAGCAGAGGGGAGGTAAGCCTGGGGATGGGTTTGGGGTGGGAGCGCTGGCCGCAGGGTGTTATATGATGCCCCGGACCCCGCAGCCAGGAAGTGATGGCAGCCCCTGAAAGCCACTGGTGCCAGGGTGGGTTGAAGCCACAGGGAGCCACTTGCACACAGCAGCCTCTCAAATACAAGTCTTGCGATGCCTTTCTCAGCGCCGTGGCCTCGCACAGACCCGATTGCAATGTTAGCAAAGACTCTGCAGAGTCCCTGGGGCTTTCTGCTCACCAGCACGGGGAACGCAACGCAGGACTCGCCGGTAGTCGTTGCAATGCGGAGTTTGGGGAGCGGGGGCTTTCGCTAGTGCACCGTAATGTGGCATCTTCCAGTGCAGTCATTATGGGTGGGATTTTTAGGCATCCCTCTTGATCACTTTTTTGATCCTGATCACCTGACTTTGGCACATAGGTGACCATGCAGGTGAGATGCTGAAGCTGCCGTAGGAGCCAGGTTGCTTAAATACACATGCACAGCCTGGTTTGGCTCCCTCACTGCCCCGTTCACCGGCATAGCCCCGCCAATACCACTGGGCTTCCTCTTGCTTTAAAGCAGCCCCAACAATACAAGGTCTGAAACATGCGATGTAATTTCCGAATGAGTCACCACAGAAGAAGAGGGTGGGATGAGCAACTGAGAGCTACTACGAAGGTGGTTTCAGACCAGTGTTCTGCTTCCCACCCCTGCGTGCGGCAAAGCAACAAGCTCCCCACGTTCCTGCATTTGAGGTAGACTAAGGCTCGTTGCCTGGCTGGGACCTCCAAGGAGCTCTCAGTTTCAGGGACCGCTGGTACACTGCGCCTTCAGTCCCCGGTGCTGGCCGTGAGGCCAAGGGGCTGTGCACAGCCAGCCTGGAGGAAGCTCAGGGGACTCCCTCCATGCCTCCTACGGGAACATCTCGCTTCAGGGTGCCCCCCTCTCAGCAGCTGCTTCTTGAGAAACATCATTATGTTTCCCCTCTCTCTTGGTCTTGGAGTCTTTTAAAGCAGCACAACATTTACCTGAACACAGAGGTAGCCATAGCAGAGGGCAAAGGAGTATTTTTGCTAACTAATGATGAAAATGTCTGCTAACGTCTCTGCTTGCCGTGGGACTAGCTGCGTGCTTTTAGATGCCTGTTCAGATGTTGGTAGGCAGCCAAACGAAAACTGTTTGTGGTGCCGTCTCCCAGAGCTGGGAATCAGTGTACTCCAACACTTCGTGCACCTGCCTTTTGCCACGTATAGATTTTGATCTTCCTTGTCCTTTAGGCTTAGGAAAAGAAAATAGAAAAAGACCCCCACAAAAACCAAAAGTCAGATTAGGGATGCTCAGTGGCCCATTTCTAAAGGAACCACCTGTGAAGTGTCTCACTTGCCACATCCGACAGTGCCTACACAACTGCAGAAAGCTGAAAACCTCCCTGCAAAAAACAGCCTGGGACAAAAAGTGGGTATCCAGCAGTTCCCGGGCCACCCGCCTCGCAGGAGCCGGGCACAGCGTCACTGCGGCAGCGAGGGCAGGGGCTGCCTGATCGTCACAGACATCGCCACGGAGAGATGGTGTCCCGCAGGGAGCATTCACGCAGGAATCTGTCCTCGTGGCAGTGATGTGTGGTCGCAGCTTGGCTGTGGAGGTTTCCCCTGTGACCTGCAGCACCTTTCCCACCATGTCCTTTCCCCTTTAATTTAGAAATAGTTGATTGCCTTTTTGCTGCTGTGTGTAGTGGATGTACCAGACCTGCAATAGAAACAGCTCCTCCCAAACACCACGTTTCCCATTCCTTCCCCAAGTCTTCAGGCAGCCTCACGTGGAGCATAAAGGAGATGCTACAGCTGTGAGCATCTTGCAGCCCCCAGATCTGCACCCATAAAAGCACTGCCGCTGCCTCTTGCGGCATTGTGCACCCTATCTCTTGCAACCGCCTGAAACATTCCCTGATGTATTCCAGCCCCGGCCACTGCAATGGTGACAAAACAACACGGTGACAGCATGAGGCACTGCACAGTGTGAAACCAGCCTCTTACTCAGCAGTCTTTGCTCTTCTTCAGAAACGCTGCCTTTCCCAGAGATCTGCACTCAGCTTTGCCTGAGCTGGACCCTTAACGCCAGCCACATCTCCAGCAAGGAGCACTTCTTACCGTATTTCTAGCCATCATAATTTTTTTCAGGAGTGCCATTTCTTCCTCTTAAATAAGAGCAAAAGTGTTCAGCAGTAACCAGATCGATCTAGGACTTGCATTTCCTCTTGAACTTACCATTGGCTTACAGGGATGTACATACCCATCAGTGCTTTCAGGCGCCGTAGGTCCCTGTTGCTTTACGGGAGAGCTGTCGTTGTAAAAATGCCTGGGAATGAACCCTGTCCAAGCAACGGCATTGCATGGGCTGAATGGAGGGTCCCAAACAGAACAGCAAAATTTCCTGCATCCCTAAGCTCATCAGCCAGAAAATCAAATATTGGGGCATTTGCATGTCATTATTGCTTACCTATTTAATCTACTTAGCCTAATTAGCTAACTAGGCTCATTTAATCCCCAGCATTCACTAATCCAAATTAGAGATGGGCCTGAACCACGACCTGGGTCCCAATTAGGAGATAACAAGCTCTTGGCAACCTGCGGCCTCCAGCAGTTGCTGCAGCTGATCCTGGTGTGTGGGACTGCAGGAGCCCACCCAAAACAGCAAGGAAATGCCAGACCCACGCCACCTCTGCCCTCGAGCTCTATGGACAGCTGAGAAGCAGATCAGGACCTAAATGTGCCGTTTGCTTTGCAATGGTCTGCATATACCTCCTGTGCCACAGCCCCCACAAAAAATGGGGGGGAGTTGGTTTTTGCACCCATCTGTATCAGTCGCATCAAACCGTCCGTAGTGGCCAGGGGAGCCTCCAGCTGTTAAAGCTTTTGCCTCTCATCATCCTTTCCAGCTGCTTCTTGTCCCCTTGGCTCATTCTGAGCGTGGCATGGTGACAAACCCACACGTACACGCTGTAGCCACTATTCACAAGTACCCGTAGCAACAAATTATACCCAGACGAAAAAATGCGCGTGTTCTGCCACGGCCGCGGTCACCCCGGCGGGCCTCAGGACTTGTTTCTGACTTGGCCGTTGAAATGGGGCTGTTCGTATCCGCTCTGCTCCCGCGTCCGCGCGAGAGGGACAGCGGTGTGCAGGGAGCCTGCCGGCGCTTCAGCACGTCCCCACGAGCATCAGACCCCGGAGTCCGTCATTGCTTGCACCAAAGCTGCCGAGCTGAAGGACCAGGTATTAGTGGCCGCCTCTGGCTCACGCACCACCGGCGTGGTTTCTCTCACTTTTCTCCCCGTGGGGAGGCAAAGGACTTCTGTGCGGGCGGGAGGCTCTGCGTGGGGCTCCTACAAGCCTTCTCCTAACCCCGCTCTTCTTTCCCCGGCCAGGGATCTCTGACCCCGCCAAGATGTGGTTGCTCAAGGTGCCAGCTCCTCTCACTGGAAGCTAATATCTAGATCGCTGAACAAAAAAATCCAATTTGGCATCAAAAAGCAAGCAGCCCAATTCTGGTCTCTCATCTTTTTTTCCCTGCTGGTGCACTACATCAGGCTTTTCGCTGATTTATACCTTGGATGCAAAAGAGTTTCAGACCCAAGGTTATTCTCCTGTCAGGTGTGAACATTGGCGATGTGTCCTCACTGTAACACAGGATGAAAGGGTTTATGAATTAGGAGCGTTCACAAAGGGAGTGTTCGCATCTGAACGGCGATGCTGGAGCCGGCGGTGGGCAGTGGTGGGCCGAGGACCCGGCCGCCCAGGGAATGAGGCTCCTTCTGGGAAGCCTCCTTGATGAACGGCTCATAAAAGCCTGATGCTGCCTTATGATTTTTTTTTTTTTCTTTTCTTCAAGAGGACCACTAGAAAATGAAATGGTTGTAGTTTCCTTTGCTGTAGCAGAGTTTAAAGGAGATATTAACTTGGGAGCTGATCCGCTGCTCGCTGAAGTCGGCGGCGCCTTTTCTGCCAGCTTCAGTGGGTGCTGGAACCAGCTCTCTATCAAAGGTGACTTTGATTTTCTGTGGCTGTGTGAGCCTTTCCTCCTGTTTCTCTGTGGGGAATAGCTTCGGGAGGCTTCAGAGCGCAGATGAAATATTTGCTGTAGCTTGTCCTCAGCTTCCTTTTCTCCTTGCCTCATGACTGCTCCTCTCTTTTACAGTTGGCAGCTGTAATCACTGCTGGCCTCCTCTTGCTCTACATCCCCCTGTGCTACGAGGACTTCCATTTCCACGTGGCTCACATGTACGCTCGCCTGGGATACCCCAATGCCCAGCACATCCTGGGACAGAGGTATTTGCAAGGTAACATTTCTCCAAGCTGTGGCTAACTTGCTGCCGGAGTACGTACAGATGTAAGCCAGAAGCACAAAGTGGCTCTGTGCTATGTGGTATACCACCACACTGATGGATTTTGGACACTGTATTTTATATCCTAACTATGACTTTGCTACCTTGTCTCACACCCAGGGGCTGGAGTGGAAAAAAATGAGGACATGGCCATGCATTGGTTCAGGTGAGGTGCAAAAAAACCCAACCCCAAGTTCTTCCATGGGAAATTGCTCTTTCCTGGGGAAAGGCTGCCGTGGCGTGGAAGGAGGAAAAAGAGCTGGCAGTGCTTTGGGGGAGAGCCGCGCTGAGCTGTCCTGTGCCGACGGGAGGGAGGTGCACGGGGTGGCAGCAGGGAGACCAGGAACTCCTGACTTCTCACTGTGGGTTGGGTGCTTTCCCCGCCTGCTATTGCTATTTTTTAAATCAATGAGAGGCAAGTAAGTATCTCGACAGCAAGAGTGCAGAGGGATGCTGGTGCTGCTGTACAGCCTTTTGGGGAGGTTCGAGCCGCAGGTGGGCAGTGGGAAAAAAGCACAGGGGCAGGAGGGGAGAGGGCCAGGAGCTGCTGAGGCAACGGAAAATCAAATTACGGCAGCGTATTAACCTCCTGCTCTCGGCACAGGCCCCCGAGAGGTTTCTGCCACGAAAGTGAGGCAGTCATGGCCGGTGTGTGCATTTGCTGCAGTACCTGCAGCGAGTACACCCGTGGTGGGAGCCTGGGCTGCATCCTCCGAAGCGCTCCCGCTCCTGCTGAGAAGTGGGAGGGATGAGGGATGGAGAAAGTTACAGCGCTACCCAAAAAGTGAGGGGTGGAGGGCGGGGGCATGCTGGATGTTTCCTCTGTGTCCACTCAAGGTGTAGAACAGCATCAACCTGCGGGATTTTTAGGGCTGAAATAACTGTGTCTGTGACAGCAGGGGTTGTGAACCAAGAGGCATCTTTAAGGACATCCGTACTTAGAGAAACGCTGAAGCCTTGGTGCCTTTCTGAATGAGGACGTTTCCCAAATCAGGGCCTGAAAATTTTAAAGGAGTCACGTTTCAGGACACTGGTTTATACATACCATTTTCCTTCTTTGCTCTTTGCTCTCGCTTTAAAACATTCAAACTCAGGTTTTCTTCTTCTGTGCTTTCTCTTACCACTTTCTTTGCTTCTCCCTTCTCCCCCGTAGGCAGGCGGCAGGGCAGGGCCATCCCCACTCCTCCTTCAACCTGGCGGTGGGGGCACTCAGAAACATGACCGTGGCACTTGACGAAGGGTAACCTAAGCTATTCCTCTTCCTTTCCATTACAGTTGCATTCCCAGATCCTCCTGGGGAAGGGGGGAACCCAGTGCTGTGGATATCCCACGCATGAAGCTGCTCCAGCATTTCTAATGCCCTCTCCTTGCATTGTCAGTAATGCTACCCTACTTGCGGCAAGAAAACTGAAAAACCCAGTTAGCCCAACGAGATTTAAAAGATTAGGTGACACAGTGTCTAAAATGCCTGTGGTCTGATTACGTATGTGTTTCCATCAGCCATTTCCCAGTCAAGGCAAGGGACAAGACCCATACTGGTATAGAAAGAGGTATTGAAGCAACATGTGAATTTTCTGCTACAAAGACCTGTCTTTCTTTTTGGGGGAGCTCCCTTTTCACTCTCCTTCCCGTCCAGCGAGGTCAATGAGAAGTTTCTTATAGACAGCCCGGACGTTGGGTTGAAAGTGTCCAGGACACGTTTCTCTCCCCGACGTGCCTGTGCACACTGCACACCGGTCTTCCCAGCAAGGCCCACAGCCAAAGAAAACCTGCCTTGTGCTCTGTACATTTGCTGTGGTGACTTCTCCCGGGGTTAAGTGAAGCCAAAACAACCGACGAGTTCTCGTCACAGTGAAACCTTTTTTGGTATTGTTTTGTTTTGAGTTTTTTACATTTACTCCAAGCCTGAAAATTAAAATTGAGGTTGGAGAGAGCAGTCTTAAGCTAACTGAAATGAAAAAAGCAATGTTTGGGCAAACCCTGTGAATTGAAGCCAGCACATTTTGTTTCAATCTCTGCTGCATGTCGCGTGATCAGGCAGACTCACGTATTGAGTGGTAAAAGGAGTGTGTATTTAAAGAGCTCCAAATCCACCTGTACTTTAATTCAACTAATACGAGAAAATCAGCAAACACAAAACAGACGTGCTCAGACCACAGGGAAAAGCAGAAAGAAAATCAGATCGTTTTCTGAATAGCGGAGAGTTAACTGTACAGACACTTTCAGATCCAATAGCTGTGGTCCTCTTACAGAAGCCTGGGTAAATAAAATTTAGCTAGGAATGAATCAAACCTCCTCCTAGATTTTCTTGATGAAGGTTTCATGTCCTTCAGGGAAGTGGAGAAACTCCTCAGTGTGGCAGCAGCCAGCGGGCTCCAAGAAGCTCAGCAACTTTTGGAAAACATCCTCAAGAGCAGAAACCTTCTCTGAATAACTGCAACACTGATGCTCGTCCAACCTTGCCTTCTTCCGCACTTAGCAACCCCGCGTTCTCCTTGCCAAGCCTCTAGTCTTTAGGCATTTGAATCATTCATCGGACATTACATTTGCTTTGCACTGGATCTCCGCAGTCAGACCTATGGCAGTGATGTGTTGCTGCTCCTTCTCCTTTTGCCTCCTGGCTTACCGCTTTGAAACAGCCCTGGGAAGGTGGGGTGGAGGAGACAAACAGCCTGCAGGGTCACACTGACGGTGGGCACAGGAACTTTACTGAACAAGCACTGCTAGTGTCGCACCAACTGGTCTGCTGATACTGATCTGGGCGCGATGCGGTGTTGCTTGTGCATTTGTGCTGCCTGTATTTCACGCTCTGTTTGTGCATTGCAATAAACGATCATGACTGAGGGTTTATCACTGTAAATCAGCATCACCTGCATGCATGATGTCATTTGTAATAGAAGTGACAGTGATTTAATAGAAAATATAAACAATGCCCTCACTTAATAGCTATCGTTCCTTATCAACGTTACCATTGCCATGCCAGTTTTGGGGAAAAGTAATTCAATTTAATGGAAACTGCCTTCACTTTCAGGGTGGTCTCGGTTTAAAACCACAGCGGGAGCAATTGCATTTCACGGGAAGTGCACTCACTAAACAAAGATCCGCAGCGTTTTGCTAGCAATAAAATTGTTTCCCAGCGCCGCCTTTGTTGGTGTGCAACCTTCCCTTTTTTCCTACTGTGATTACCCAGCTCACTCGCTGCATTACACGAGGTCCTGCCCTCCCGCGGGTGCCTGAAGCCACGCCGGTGAGCCTGAGACCTGGGGGCAGCCGCCGAGGGAGCCAACGGGACAGCAAGCCCGTGGCGGAGGCCAAGCTTTAGTTTCTGAGAATTGCTTTTGTGCTGGCACTTGTAGGCAAAGGCGTGAAGGATTTTGCCCAGGCTCCCGTTTCCCTGTGCCCTCTCAGGTGTGAGCCTCAGTTATCTTTCTCGGGCGATGCCGGCAGCACCTGGGGGGCATCCCACAAGCACAACGTGCCGGCACCCAGTTAAGCGAAGGGTGGCCAGGCTTTGCCCCCACTCCGCTGGCTGTCCCCGGGCTGGGCTCTTCAGGGCCAGCTTCAGTCTTGCTCCCAAGAGGAGAGGCAGAGCGGAGGAGACCCGGCGCCTGGCCGTCCTTCTGCCACCCCCGGCTCGTCCCTGGCAGCACCTACTACGGACCAACGCTCCCTCTTTGCACTGCAGCCGCCCGCTCCCCCGCCCGCTTCGCTCCTTTCTCCTTCCCTTCTGCGCTCCCTCCCACGCATTCCTTTATTAAATCTGGTACCGCAAAACCCGCAGCAGAGCAGAGCACCAGGCGAGTTTCTCTCTTCCCTCCCCCTCAAGCAGAAAAGCAAGACAGTGTTTGCCAACTCAGAAAGGAGCTTATTTCCATGGCCTCTGCAGCGGCTGCAGGGAATATTTCCCTTGGCGTGAGGCTAGCGCTGCGTCGTGTCCCATACCTGCTTTTTTTTTCTCGTACAGTAAGTGCTCATGTGTTTACTCATCAGCTCCTGATTTGGAAACTAGACCTATGCTGTATGTCTCGTATATAGAGAGACGGACCAGTTAAGTGCCCTGGGCACCCTTTTTCAGGCCTGTGGTACCCTCCGTTCTGTGTCTGAGAACCTTGGATTTGTCCCCGCAAAACAGCACCCAGCAGGCGAATGACGTGAGGAGCTGCGTCAAAAGCCCTGCTGAAACCCAGACCCATGGTGTCTGCTGCCTCTCCTCTACCCCCAAAGTCACCCTCCTTCTTTTCTTCATCATCCCTAACCACAGCAGCCAGCGTCAGAAGGGCTTTCAAGCATGGTGGGGGAGAGCTGTGCCCTGCTGTACGCCTCTGCCAGCCAGTGACGGCCGAATTCACACCCCTTTCCTATTGCCGCCGGCTCCGGGACGATGCTGTCAGCTGCCCAGGTCTGGTGTACGGCACTACCTCGGCGAGCAGCAGGCGTACTGGCCTGGGTGTTTGAATAGCAAATATGCCGAGGGCCCGGTGGGCAGGGACACTGCATTTCCCAGGACTTAAGAAATCACCTTTTTCTGTCCCTCAGTCAAAGCGAGCGAGCAGGTGTTTGTGTGCTGATCAGTTTTCCCACCTGAACTGTGTCATTGCCCAGCACCAAAATGGGCATCAACACTGACCGCGAGAGTCTGCAGCTGCTGGGCAGCAAGTCAGCCTTGAGGTTCACGCTGCCTTCGCTTCGGTGGCAAGCTGTCATATCAGCACGTTACTCATTAGCCTGTTCTTTCGTGTGCTTTCTCAAAAAAGCTGTTTTGGAATATGACCTTTTTTCCTTTGTCTCAGCTGGTACCGTACTGGTACACATGGTCTCGTACAACGGGCGAGTGACTTATCATCGAATGCTTTCCAAGTGGCCTCTTTTTTAATAAGGAGTAGTAACAGCTGGACAATAAATCACGAGCAACCTTGCATACATTTCAATAGAAAAAAATAACTGTTGATTTAATAAAGCCAGTTATCAGACAGCAGCAAGAGGAGGCTATTGCAACTCAACGTGGTGCTGAGACTTCACCAAGAAAAGTTGTTCACCATCTTCATGCCATTTGCAGAATTAGGACTTGTATTTTTACCCTCACTCGCCTCCCCTGAGACATGAGCGACTCTCACCCTAATTGCTGCCCGTACGATTTCCTCTGGGATTTTCTTTCAGTCCCACGAAACACGGGTTTGCAGTCGATGGCTGAGGGTGCACACATTCACATTCCTCCCACCTTTTTCCCTTTTGCTCCATCGACCTGCCTCGCCGGGGCTGTGCCGGCTCCCGGTGGGTGCGGGCACCCTGTCCCCCCCGGGAACGGACCCCGGTCACAGGGCGCTTGTCCTGCGCAGCACCGGCTGGACCTCCCCGGCAGCTGCCAGCCCTCTCCTCCTTGGCACTGCCTGTACGCAGGCAATTAGAAGGATTTTCTTTCCCAAAACACAGCTCTAATTATAATCTAATTCAGCTTATTTGAAGTACATTTTGGTAACATTTCCATTATGCAAATATCAATTTATTATCCTCACATTATGTTTTGACTACAGTTGTGTTGCTAATTAGAGTCAATTTAACTGTTTTAAAAAACCCCATCCTTTCCTCTCCGTGCACCCTTACTGCCTTGCAAACCACACAGAACAGACATTTAGCACGGAGTCAGTGATGAAAACCTGCAGTTATCAGCTCCGTTTTCATGACGCTAATTGACTTTCATTATGTTAGGAGCCGCTTAGAAAGCACGGATTTTTCAGATGTACTTGGGTTTGGGGATGGAGGAGCGGAGGAGAGGAGGGTGACTTACTCCAACTGCATTTCTAATATTTTTCTGCCCATCCTTTCGGGGGGGTTTGGTGTGGCCACCCACTCCCAGTAAGTGGCTACGCTGTGGCCTTTAGCTGTGGGGGGAAAAATATTATAACAAAGGTCTGGGAAAGATGACACATTTCTGTGATAAGAGGGAGGAAAACTGAGCCCAGGGATCTGGGATAAAAACCCCCTTAACCAGGCTGCAGCAGAGGTATTTGTATGCCCTGCTTGGCCCCAGCAGCAAAGGCACCAGGAAAAACCCACGAAAAAACCCGTGGGAAAACCCCACGAAAGCGGCAATTCCCATCTGCCCTGGGGCGACTGCAGGTTTTGGTCACGGAGGCTGCCCAGACGGTTGTGGGCCTTAGAAGGTGGGCAGTGGAGATTTTTTTTTTGGGTGGGAAGCGAGGCAGCCGTGGGGAGGTGTGTGGGAACAGGGACCAGGCGGTGGGAGTTTATGGAGGGCTGAGTGCCTGACAATCTGTCACCGCCGTCCTTCAAAATCCCCGCAGGATTATTCCTCCCAGCACCTTTTACGACGACCAGGATCCTACACGCTACGTGGGTGGCACGAAAGTTTCTGCCTCCCAAAGCATCTCCAGGGGCATCCCCCTTTGACATGTTTTCGGCTGGCGTGTTTTCTGACCATAGAAAAGTTGTTTTACCAGGTGTTTTGAGGAGGTCTCGGAGCTTTCCAGAAAGATGACTTTCAGCAGGGGGAAGGGAGCGGTGTTGCCCATCGGAACGATCAAACCCATAGATGGCTCGAGAAGCTGCGCGGCTCTGGCTTGGAAGCGTGTGCTTCAGCAGCAGCTGAACATTAGGGGTCCCCAGTGGACTTTAAAAAGCTTTGTAGGGAGGGGCGGAAGAAAAAAAAACCACACACACAAAAAAAAAGACTGAAGCCTTCCTGAATTTCTCTACAATATAAATCCCAATACCCCACCCACCTACTGGGCGAGCTCTGTTGATACCAGGGGCGAAACAACAGCATTAGCGCTCTGACGTAAAGCGGAGTCGGCAGCCGCCGCGCCGTGCCTACAGAAACCCGGGGCTCTCGGGGAGGGCCTTTTCTTCCTGCCCGAAGTCAAGCTTCAGAGCTTTCTGCTCCGTTTTGCCCTTAATTGCAAGCGCTATCGCAGTGCGAAGGGGTCTTTTTGTTTTGCCGCTTTTCTTCCCCTTCTCCCCCCCCCGCTTTTAATTTATTTTCCTCGAGAGGCATTATCTCTAATTTGCGGAGCGAATTCAGTGTTCCTGTAATGGAGACGTAGTGGCCGTGGGCAGGCGCGGGGGAAGCTGTGCCGCGGCTCTGCCACGCCGCGCCAAACCTCCTCCGGCCGGCGCGGAGCCGGCGGTGAGATCAGGCAGCTGGTCTGCGCGCGTTGCATCCATCAGGCGCCTGAAGTGTGTGGGATGCCCTGGCAGCCCCCCCGCCCCGTCCCGCGAAACGCCGCGGGGCCTTCACCGGCGCTGCGGTGGGAGCACGGCTCCACCGGTGGATGCGGCCACGGGAAGGAAGGGTGGGCGCAAGGAAAAGACCAAGCGTTGGCGCCCGTGTCTGGACAGGAGCTAGCGAGGTCTTCCCAGCTCAGCACTGGTGGTACTGGGGACGGTGTCCCCTCTTTCCTTATCACTCCAGTGAGTAATTAGTGAGCGTACCTGGCCAAACCCCGGGAGATCTCGCCGCTGCCTGAGGCTGTTCGGCGCGGGCGGTTGGCGGTGGGCTTTGGCCGGCGAGAGGGAGGTGCAGGCCCACGGGGGTCTCACGCAAGCGCCGGGCAATCGCAGAGCATGGCACGCCGATCCCCCGAAATCAGCACGTGGAAACGGTCTGCAAAAGGCCTCTGTGCCTCGGGAACCCTGCTTAAAGCCCCTGGGTATGGCGTTGGGGAGGGGATGAGTTTTTACCCAGTTTTTACCCAGTTTTTACCCATTATTCCTCCCAGTGCCTTTTACGACGACCAGGATCCTACACGCTATGTGGGTGGCACGAAAGTTTCTGCCTCCCAAAGCATCTCCAGGGGCATCCCCGTTTGATGTGGCTGGCATGTTTTCTGACCGTAGAAAAGTTGTTTTACCAGACGTTTTGAGGAGCACAGACAGCTTTGAGAAAGCCATTTTGTTACGTATCCCACTACTGAATAGTAGTACTTTAAATTAAGGAGCTCCCCAGATAGGGAAGACACAGTGGGTTTGTCTTCCTGAGGCTAAAACAAGTGTTTCGGTATGAGTGTCCAGCAAGAGCCTGACGGCACTCTAAAGGGCTCTCATTTCGGTGTCCCGCAGCTGACAGCTCTGTAGTCCAGCTCTCGGACACGATCACAGACGACAACCCGCGTCACTTCCCCTCATAGACTAAAAAGGGACAAACACCATAAATTGTATCTTTAGTGCATTAAGAATTTCTTAATGCAGGACGAGCGTTGCATTTCTGCCTGGTCAGCGTTCTGCGTGGGATGTTTTCTGGCAGCTGGTCCCAGCAGGATTTAGGAACTTTTGCAAACGCCGTCTCTGTCACGCAGTGGATCCTGCCAGGACAAGGCTTAGCAAATTTCCCTTCGCAAACCCATTTTTTAATGGTGACAGTGGCAGAGCCCTGAAACTACTAAAGGTTATCCGAAGGCTGGATGAGGCGGTGTTAATTAAAGGGAGATATCAGCCCTCACGGTCTCCACAGGAGTAACCCCTCGGCACAAGGCTGAGTGGTGCCGTAGAGCAGGGGATGCCTCCGCTCACGAGGGCCGGCCGTGCGGCGTGAGCCCCGGCACAGCATCACATCCCAAGCCTTACGGGGAGGCACCAAGGTCTGTCTGGCCTTGTGCCCTGCCCTGGAGGTACAGGGAAGAAGATCAGTGCAATGCAAAAACTAGGCTGCATGGAGATCTCCATCATAAAATAAAAATCTAAGTATTTTCAGGTTGTGTCAGTCTTCCTGATGCTATCAAGGTGCCTCTGAGGGACGTTTTCTCCTGCCCTCCTGTAACAGCAGGTTACCAGCTATTCCTCAGGATGGTCGATGCCTTCCCATACAGCCTCACGTGCAGCCCACCGGCTCCGAGAGCCGAACTGTCTTTATATTGAACTGGGCTGCAGTTCTGCCTCGCCAGAAGAAAGATGTGGACCCACACCTAGGGGGGCAGAATTTGTCACCAGAAAATAAAATAAATGTTAGATATTAACGCCAAATGCAATCATCCTTGGGCTATTCCCAAAGGCAGTAAAGCATCTGTGATTCCCTGGCTCTCCGAACTTTATGACTATCGGGTATGTCAATACGTACTCCTGAGCATTCAAAGCCAAAACCTATTTGGGAAATGGCTTGAGCACAGGCAGAATAAGCATCTTCCAGTGCCACATAGCTTAACTGGGACTAACTTAACACCTGAAAATATGATATCATCAAGCTTGATGTTTTGAGCCTGGCTACCACCTTTTCAAACCCATTTCTGAGCAGCTGCTTCTCTCAGCCACAAGCTGGGGATCAGGGTGCCCTCGCTAGCTGTGAGCTTTACCTCGTCCCAAGTAAACACGTCTTTTTTTTATTTTTCCACGCTTGGGGTGTCTGGAAGGAAAGACGCGGCGCCTTCCCACCCAAGCCTCCCTTAGGGCTGCAGGTAGTTGCCATCTGTTTTCCAGCTTGCTCACGATTAGGCAGGGGGATTGGATAAAACCCCGTGGCATGCCGCACAAACCGGCTGGAAAACACCTACCTGCAACAGGTCACTAATACCAAGCAGCTGTGACCCCCTCCCTTCTTTCTGGGAGGGGGTGAAGGCAGCAGCTTTGCAGCTGGGGACCCCCCGATTCGCCCCTCTCTGCTCCACCGACTGCCCCCACTGCACGTCCTGTGGCCGGGGCTGGGAGCGGGGCAATGGCCTTGGCAATAAATAGGCTGCAGCACAGGAAAAAGTTCCAGGGCGGGATTTTCAGCAGTTTTTTAGGAAATCCCCATCACTTTTGGGAAGGCCTGGGTCCAGACCCTCTCTGGGAGAGTTCCGGGGCTTGCTTTGGGCACATGCTGCGGCAGCGGGCCAGGGAAGACGGACAGCTGCGGCCGGGGAACCTTGGGGATAGCCAGCGGGGTGACGAACAGCCCAGCAGTTTGCACAGTCAGCAGCCCCCCGTAAAAATAGGCAGTGGTCTATTCTGCCATCAGCTGCCATCCAAACATCCGTACGTCCCTGACAAGAGGTGGCGATCCAGCCTCGAGGCTGCCAAGAAGGCGGGACGGGCGGAAGGGAAGGGGAGGAGGTGGAGGGAACCCTGGCAGGAGCCGTGCGGTGGAGGCAGAACTGCAGCCCCAGCCTGGGTGCGGGACCCCAGCCCTTCACCCGGCCGTCTTTGCAGAAGAGCTGGGGGTGACTCAGTCACAAAAACCCAAGGGAAAACTCTGGCAGGGCACAAAAGTGGGACCCAAGCAAGCTATTGGATGCGGGAGCAAGGCCAAAATCAGATGCTGAGGAAGGGGATGGGTTGCAGCCATAGCGGTGACTTCTCAAAAGGAACATGTCGTCAAGGTTTCCTGTAAGATGATCATCTCTAGATTTATAAGATACAAAGCTCTGAGTGCTGTACTGACACAATCAGTATATAGGTGATATCCTGCTTTTTTAGCTGTTTTCATCAGTGTTAATTTCTGTGCTTCAGCCAATCAGAACTCACTGCATAAAACAGGACCACGTTCCTGTCGTGGTTTCTAATTCCTGTGAAAATTTCCCCAGTTGTCCAAAACCGCAATCAGGAAAATATTCCATGCACATACAAGTCATTACCCAAATGCATGTGATCCTGGTCCTGGTCCTCCACTGAAATGTGGTCAAAGCTCCACTGATTTCACTGGCCGGGAAAGAACCAAGGAGGTGCAACATGCACCGTATTAAGGGGTGACCTGCAACATAGGAAATCTCCCATAGGTTGACCTAAATGTGTCTCTATCCTGCTTTTCAGGGAGCTACGTCAGTATTTCATGGAATATAAATGTAAATCCTTACAGAAAGCCACCATCCTTCTTATTGTTTTTCTGCCTTAAGGTTAGGAAAGAAAAGAGGCAGCAGCAGCTATGAAAATAAGAGACCCTACCAGATCCGTGCAGCAGCGAGGCATGACCGTGAAGCAAGGCCGTGCCTTATCCGGCAGCCGGAGCCTCCATTTTATGGTGCGAGACGCCCCCAGCCCCGAGCTGAAACAGAGGCGGAACCACAAGCACGGAAAATAAGAGCGACATAAAACATGATGGCCATGAGAAGCAAGCTGATTCCTGCACCATATCAATCATTGCTTTGGCAAGACGGCTCCAAGCAAGAAAGTGCATTATCCGTAATGGAGCAGAAGATGAATGATGTTCAGTCTACCTCATCGCGACGAGGGTTAACAGCATAGTAAAACATCAGCGCGGCGCTATTACCTCCAAGACATAACCGTGTGTCATATTGCACGGGCCCTGCTGAGGATTGAGCATCTCAATAAAGTCATCCCCCGACACAAAGTTGCTACAGCAGTCATTACTGACTGCGCTGCCTAAAAGCGGCGCGGAATACGGTGTGCTAAAGCTGTGGCTGGTCCGGTGGGGAAGGCTTTCCCCGCTGGCAGCACCGGGCTCCGCTCTGCGAAGAGCTTTTAGTTCCCTTGAGTTGCCCCAACAGCTCAAGACCAGAGCCCATGGCACCTTATAAACCCCCAAGACAAAACAGAAGTCCATCCTCAGGGGATGGTGTTATAATCACATTAACGCCGACAGTGCCACGCACGGGGTGAGGGGCCGGCGGCGCTAGCCTGAAACTTGGAGGCAGCGGCTCGCAGGGAAGGACCCGATGGCATTTAGCATGCTTGAAGCTGGTCGTCCCGTTGCAGCCGTAGGTGCCAGCTGGGCAGAAGTCCCTCCAAACTTGCCGGAAAACAAGCCAGCTGCGCCGGGGTCAATAACGAAGAGGTGATACTTCATTTTTCCTTCTGGACGTGGTATCCGCCACGTAATACATCAAGTGTTTTGGCTGAGAGTGATGCGGCAACATGGAGCCTGGGGCTGAAGAGATCCTGTTTTAAAGAAATTAATCTCCTCTGCTGAGCCTGGATAACACTGCCGAGGGCAGATGACGCTGTAGCTCAGGGGCCTTAGAAATAACAGGTCCAGTTCTTCTAGCTTGAACAATTTTTCTTTCCCTGCCTGGGGTTTGTTGAACAAAACAAGCCACGTACAAGGCACTCAGCTCGTCCCAGGGAACATCATGGCTGAGCCGTCCTTGGCTGAGCGCCAGTTATGATGAAGAGATATTTAATTAATTTTAAGACAGAAGCCAAACATGAGATCCAGAATAGTTCCCAGTGCTGTCTGTGTACTCACACGTCGCTGCCGGCCCACCATCCTCACAGGTACCCTCCCGGCTCCAGCACCAGCTGGATCTGCCACGGACCTTCTTGCAAATCTGGTTTTCCTTCCCCAGAATCGCTGTCTGTCATCCGGACATCAGAGAGAGGCACCGGTTACACACATCAGCAATCTCATCAGCTACAGCGATGGGGCAAACCGCTGAACTCACTGCCTGCACGTGCACCCCACGCACGCGGGCGGATGCACACGCCTATGGCTTGAAATTTCACCTGGACGCGGATGCTTGTCCCCGGTCAGGAGTGACTGGCATGAGAAACCTGGGGTTCCCACCACTGCCCCACGTGAGCTCATGGAAACCGAATGTCAGGGACCTGCAAAATCGAAACTGCGTGGGAAACCATCCCTGCCCTCTCTGCTGCTGCCAGCGGCTCTGAGTTTGCTCTGTGCCATTAAGGAGGTCAGCTACAAGGTTTTCCAGGTGACCATTTTGCCTGGTAGCCCCATCCATAAAAGCAATCCCAGTCCTGCCTTGTCAGTTATGTTTTCACCGCCAACCATAGGGATCACTTTCCAAAACTTTGCTTTTAAGTTATGTAGACCCAGCGTCGCAACTTAGCATTGCAAAGATACAAACAATTGTATTTCTTGTACGTCTGAGGTTTGAATCCATCCTTTTTGAAGAGCACTGTGAGATGGAGGGGCTGCTGGGTTGAGACCCCGAGAAAGCCCCAGGCATGGGGAGAAGGAAACAAGACCTTCAGCAAGGAAAAAAGTAAACTGTAGCGCTTTTTCCACTCGCCTCTGCTTTCCTTTGATATGGGTTTAATAAGACATATTGAAATATGGCCACATTATAGCCCAAAATAAGTCCAGGAAAGGAATTAAGCTGTCCTGTAGGACCATACAAATGCCTGGGTGCTGTTTGAAAACCGGAGGCAAAATTATGCTCCGTGGCTGGGGTATAGCAGCAGGAAGCTATGGCAGGAAGAGGGGGACCCCCCTTCTTCCCACCGTGGCTGCCCAGGGAAGGATAGGTAGATTTTGGGAGAAGAACCTTTCAGAGGTAGAAAATGTTTTTGCAACATTCAGAAAAAAATAGGTG
Source organism: Phaethon aethereus (assembly GCF_964289735.1). Lineage (NCBI taxonomy): Eukaryota > Metazoa > Chordata > Aves > Phaethontiformes > Phaethontidae > Phaethon > Phaethon aethereus. Next base: position 30,010,713 of record NC_138578.1, on the reverse strand, counting down.
AATTGGGATGGCAGCCTCCACTTTTCGCTACCGCACAGCCGATACTTCTCCTACTCCCCGTAAAGCGACCATTTAATTAAGGAGTCAGCTCAACAAAATTAGAATAAACGCTGCCGGAGCTTAATGCTGACCAGATCTCTTTTACTGCCAATTTTCCTCTGAAATGAATAGCCGGCCATCATAGCCTCTGCCATGGCTGGCTTTCACCTGGCTCTCTTCCCTTTGCTGCTTGCATTGGCATGGCCGACCGCCTTAAAAATAGCAAAATCATCCAATTTTCCCCCCTCTTCTGTACGACTCATGCAGCACAACGCTGGTTGGTCCTCATTTGTTTCCCCAATGACTGTGTGCTCGTGTCCGTGTTGTCACCAACAGGATTTTTATGAAATACTTCAAGCAAAACATCATCGGCTTTGCCCAAGATCTGATAAAGATCTGCTTAAGATGAATTGAATCCAGCAGGTTTTACCCCAATGTCCCAACTCAGCGATGCATTTAAGCCCACGCTTAAATTATTTTCTATTAAATTATTTTATAAAGCAGGACGAACAACTGAGTTGGGGGCTTGGGTCTCTGGCATGTTCAGCAGTTGCCAGGCTGGTTGCCCAAAGCTTGTTCATAGAACGGCGTTCATAAAAGGTATTCCCACCACCCAAAGGGCGAGAGCTCGTCTTGGGGAAAGTGCAGAGGGGTGGAGGGCAGGCTCACGGCCACCGAGGACCGGCACAGCATCGCCAGCACCGGCAGGGTCAGCCCAGCTGGGCCTTTCCCGACTGCCTTTACACCTGGTGTACGAGGGGAGCAAGTTTTGTGAACAAAACCCACGTTCACAGCCTGTCAGGCATGCAGTCCGGTGCTCCGTAAGTCCCGCTTCATAGCTGGTAACATTCAAAGTGAAGTACAGGCTCCGGCTGGTTAAGTAAATACGGAGCTGCTGCGATGCGTTTCCATGCAAACTTCACCGGAGCAGCAACAAGTTGCCACTCAGACATGAGTACAAAGATCCTACAGTTCCCTGGGTTTCTTGCCCATGTATAACGGTAGCGCCTACCTTTGCTATCCTCGTATTCCCTTACAGAAACGGCTTGCCTGGAAGCCGGCAAGTACTCAGCTACCCAGCGACGCCAGCCCGTCGCTACCTTATAAATGGGCAGCTCAGACTGTGCAAAGTTTCTTTTCAGATATTTCTTCTGCGTTCATCCGGGCTCCTGAGCATGGAAATCGTGTCTATCCCTCCCTACCAGCCTCACCATCACAGCTCTAGCGCTCAGGTCACCCGGCCAAACAGCAGGGTCACACTGCAGCAGATGAGCGGAGCTAAATCCATGCATCGTGGCATTTGGCGTAACGCCTGCCGGAAACTCCTCCCAAAGCTTTCTTCACCTACCTTGCTGAGTCAAAAGAACCATGACAACCATCACACCCCCCCGCAAAAAAAAAAAAAAAAAAAAAAGTTAAACAGGGCCATGGCAGACGGGCCATGGCAGACAGCCCAAGTCAAAAAGCGAGGATGTAGTCTTTAGTCTCAACACAGAGTAGCTCATTTCTTGTGCCTAAGGGTCGGGCTATGCCAGCAAGCACCTGCCACCGTGAAACTAGAAAGATGAGGGTGGTGGAGGAAGCTAACAACACATGGCGGTGCAGGAGCTCCAACCTCTGCAAGCGATACCACACCTGAACATTAAAACCACCACGAGTGGAACACCCACGTGGGATAGGAGGAATAAATAGGACATTTTCCCTGTAGCTTGAACCACAGCTCAGCCGTGACTCCCAGCAGCTCAAAAAAGGAGGAATTGCTAGAAACTTCAAAAACTGGAGAGAGGGGGGGAAAAAGCAGCCACCAGCCTGGGTCTTGGGGACTGAACCATTAGCTTGAGCTGCCAAAGAAGAACAGAGAAGCCCCTGGGGAGGCTCTGGGAAAAGCCGGCAGGGGAAAGGCCAAATTACCGCTGCTTCCCGGTGGAGCTGAGGGACGGACGCCCAGGGCAAAGCCGCAGCCATGCCTCAAGGCCCCGGGGTTTAGTTCCTCTGCTTCAGGAGCTGCCCCAGGGCGAGCTGCAGGGTCAGGCATCCCTCTCCGAGGGCACCCCTCTGATGCTGCTCCCACGAGGGCATCCCTCTGACACCGTCCCCCCAGCAGCGGGTCCCTCCGCGCCTGGGAAGAGCCACCGCCCGGGTCCACCGAGCCCTGCCGCCGCCAGCCTCCTGCCGTGGCCCCGGCACGGCAAGCGGGAGCTGCCGCACCTCTGGAGCGCGCTTTGCTGAGCTGTGCCTCGGCTGGTTAAACTAATTATTGCTCCAGGCTTAATGAAGTCATTCGCCACTCGACTTTATTATAGGCATTATTAAGTATTTACCTCCTCTAGGTGGTTCACCTGGAAAGGCCACAGCCTCAGCCTGTGCGAAGGGAAGGCTGCAGCCGGGTGCCGAGAGCATCCCTGCGCCAGCCCCGAGACACGGAGAGGGGCTGTGCCGCCGTGGGCAGTGCCGCCACCATCCTGGCTGCGGCGCTCGGGCCCCACAGGCGTGTTTGGGCTCCTCTGGGTGACCGGGGACTGGGGTTTTTACAGGGTCCTTTCCCAAAAGCCTTCAGCTGTCTCGACGAATTGCAGCTCCTCCTCCGCTGAGAGCCGTTGGTGGCTGGAACGGCTCTGAAAGAATAAAAATTATTCGTCCGTGGCCCGTTAACCTAACATTACTGCTCATCTGGAGCACAGGAGTCGGCTCCTCCAGGCCAGGAAGAGCAAAGTCCTCATTTTAGGCACCAAAAAGGCTTTCCACGGTGTCCTGCTGGAATAACTGCAGCCACTGAGCAGTAAATTCACTTCCAGGAGAAAACGCTCAAGAGTCTGTGGTGATTCATGACTGTATTATGGAGAAATGAGCCCAAAAAAAAATTAATGTTGAAAGTTACAGGTTTTTAGGAAAATAAACATTTGTTCTGCCTCCCTCTTGGAAAGAGTGGGAAAAAAGAAACATTCAGGCAAACAATTCTATTACTATTTACATAAAACGTAGGTGGATATTTGTTCCATAATGCGTTAGCTGAAGAATGAATAGGCTGCAGCCCCCCAAAAATGAAATACCAGGGGCGAGTGCCAAAAACCCTGCTAAAAGTCTCCCGGCCTGGCACAGACCCAGGCCGGAGAGGAGGGGAGCGGGGCCACCCTGCCGCTACCCCCCCTTGGCAATGGTTCATATGAGCAGCAGGGGCTTTCTCCTCCCTGAAGCCACGTGTGGACCGCCCCACCGGAGCCCGCTGGAGCAGCTCACCTCATCGCGGGCCCGGGTTTGCTCTCCTGGGACCGAAAACCAGCTTTGCCACGCGCTCAGTCAGGGCCCCGTGGAGCGTTGTGCTCCCGTCCCTTACGTTAGAGTTTCTAAGGGCAGCCATGCGCCAGCCGTCTGCCAAGGTTTCCGTGCGTGGCCACGGCCCTGGGAACAGAAGCGACGGGCGCAAGTGCCCAAGGATGAAAAGCTGAATTTTTATTTTTATTTTTAACAAAAAGCTTCCACCTCAGCCGAAGGAAAACCTGAATTCGTGGCCAACCCGCCCGCTTACAGCGGCAAACCCGGGCTCCTCTCTGCGCATCAGGGCGCTCGGCGTACGCGGCTGGTTGCGATGAAGCGTGAGCTTTCAGGAGGCCTTGTTTGTCGTATGCTTTCCCCTCTGTAAGAGCAAAAAGCATGGCTGGTGTTTCGCTGGAGTCTGTTGAAGTATTTAAGAGGCTGAAGTCATCGACCGCAATTTCTGACAGTACGTTCAAAGCAGGTTGCCGTCTCTCTCTATGAAGTGTGGCACTGCTGAATTACAATGCGTGCCGGTGCCTTCAGGGGCAACAAGAAAAGAACTCCAGTATGTGACAGAAAATGAATTATAATTCAGAATAATTCCTGGTAGAAAGCATACTTCTTTTAGTTACAATCGGAACTGCTTTTTGATTCTGAGGTAAGTGGTTACCTTAAAGATAATTTTTTTCCAACACTGTATAAAACACTATATGATACCTGCCCTCACAGAAAGCAATTTAGGAAGATGAGTTTTGCAAATGTTAGGCCTTGTGTATGAAAAAGCAACGTAGGCTCTAAGGAAAAATAACACCCTTTTGGTTACTGCCTGAAGAACCTTATATGCACATTTCCCTGCAAGCACCCTCATAGATGTTGTCCCAGATCTGGTGCAAGCTACAGATCTTGCTCAGCTTTCAAGCCCATGTAGACTCTGTAGAAGAATTTCAAACCCCTGTGGAGATCCAGACTAAAAGGAGAGAAGAAATCAGAGACATGTTTGTCCTGCAGAACAAACCACTCACTATTGCCTACCATCGGGTAGGTTAAAAAAATATTTTTACTTACTTTGAACCATCTTAATGTGTATTTCCCTAATAGACCATCTACCAGCACTTCCCTGTGAAGATTTTGGGAAACCTATTACGAAGCCACAACCGTCGCTGTAGTCAAGCGAAAGCACGTTTTGACACACAAAGTGAAGCGCAATCCCCGGTGAGACTCATACAAATTATTATTAGTCAATAATACCATCTTTTTTTCTCCCTGCTTTCTTCTTGTGGATTTAGAGGGATGGGTCTGCAGGGTTGCGCTGGGGATGCTCCATGTCCCAAGCCGCGTGGGGAGCCGGGTGCTGCTCTCCCGTGGCCGTGCGTCCCTCTTTCGCTGGGGTTCCCCTCGTAGCAAAACCAGCTTACCTGTGGCCAGGCTCCCTGCGGACAACCACAGCCAGCATTGTGGGAATGAAGGACTGGGCGAGTTGCTGGACTTCTGCCACCTCATGGAGTCAAGTCGTTTGCCTACACACACCTTGAAATTATTCTGGTTTTTAAAGATAGCGAGCCAAAGAGAGGGAGGCAGCACCCACCCAACTGGGATAGCAAGCGGGTTTTCTCATTCTTGTCATCAGTGATAGCCCTGCAGCAGGCTACTTTGGTGCATGACATCCTATATTAAAATTTACCCTCCTTAAATTACTTTATGACACTTGCTCTGATCCTCAGGGTACCCCTGATTTGGGAGAGTACAGAGGTGACAACCCCGGGCCGATGAACCGTGGGATTCTCACTTTCTGAGATGTTTTCTCCTGCTGAAAAATCCTGCTGAACCGTAGCCATCGTGTGAAAATCCTGATGCTGTGGCTCCAGTTGATTAATATACCAAGCCAGCTCAATGGGGGATTAGTTTAGGTGGTTGGCTTTTAATTAACCTTTTATTTTTGGAAGTTAATAGATGCGAACTTCTTCCTTCCTGAAATGGCAAGGGGTGTCTGTGTGTGTGTGTGTGTGTGTGTGTGTTTGTGTTTCAGAGGTGCTACCACTACCTTGCATCAAGGCTGGCCCGCATGGGAGGAGATAAACCAGGTATGCAGCCTTTTCTGCTTCTCTGCCACGTGCAGGGAAGGTACAGGAGGTTTCTCTCCCTCCCGCCACCAAGTGATGAATACTTTCGATAGCAGCTTTAATTAAAAAGTGCTGAGCCTCACAATAAACATCTCCCAGTCCTCTGCTGGGATCGGAAGGATCAAGCCTGACGGCGCTGGAATACCTGCCTTACGAAAAGCTGCTCCTCCTTCTCCTCGTGCTCCCTCCTCCCTCGCCCCGATAACACGCTCCTGCTAAAAGCCATGCAGTCCTGCCCCAAAATACAAGGGGAGCTGAACCTGCTTCTCCAACCTCAGCTGTCCCCGGAGCACGTGGGGACGGGGTCTCCACCATGCTTCTATCGCGTGGGATGTTTCAAACTCCAGTAAATCCTCTTGTGCTTCACTTCAGCTTAAACGCTTTCGCTTTGCAAAAATGTTGGGTGCAAAGGGAAGAGGTTTAGATAAGAAGAAGCCTAAAAGAAATTTAATTTGTGACATAAAAATTCTAAGGTGCTAGAGCGGTTCCAAATAGGCATTTAACAGATGAATAATTAAGTACCTCACACCCAACAGCTTTCAGGCACTGAATATGAGAAATGAAGGATGCGAATACGACAACTGAAACGAGCCTTTCCTTCAGTTCCCCGACACAGGATGGAGGAAAATGGAAGCATCATCTCCACCCGTCCTTAAACACTCAAGACTTTGCCAACCAGCTAAAAGCCACGGTAGTAATAAAGGAGAAATCAGTAAGAAAAAATCCTCCTCAAGTAGAGAATGAGCTGAAAATACCTTTACACCGCCCGCAGTGCCGGGTGAATTTCCGCTGTCCTGCCCATACCCGAGAGTACTGGTGGCGTGGGGGCCCAGGAGCATCCCTGCATCCGGGGGGCTGAGGCGGGGTCGTCACTGCTCTTGGCAGCCCCAGCCGTTCCCTCCGAACCCAGGTCTGGTGGCAGACGGGCGAGAACGTAAACCGAGCTTTAATTTCGCTTTAAGTTCACTTTTTTCACTGTATCACCTCTTGATCCACACCCTGTTTCATGGTGGAGCAGGGCCTCCGGAGGAAGGAAAGGTGTCATCCCCGGGAGCAGAGCAAACCTCCCTCCCAACCCTGCTGTAGAACATGGGCAGAGGAAGAGCACCGCTGAAAACTTCAAGAATTCAGAGGCTCAAAATAAGAAGCTAAATTGTTAGATTTTCACCAGTTAGGAAAAAAAAAAAATCAAATATTTCAATTTCATTTTAATTGCTATTTGCTAGGGTTAAAGTTAAAACAGTCTCATAAGAGTTTTCAGCAACCTGCTAATAAATATTCGGGAGGAAGCATAAGGGAGGGTTTAGTTTTTGGGTTTTTTTGGGGTTCTGGTGGGGTTTTTTTAGCTATCAAACTAAAATCTGCATGTTTAGAAAGCATGAGCCCTTCCACAAGCCAAACCCTTACCTGGAGACCAGCACTGCCATCTCCCATGAAGAAAACCAAGGAAACTTTAATTAGCGGAGCAAAGACCTTAAGCAACCCGTCGGGGAGCACAACATCACCACCACCATCTACCTCTCCCGTTGAAAAAAGCAAATTGTCTCCAGAGGGAACAAGGAGCCAGCAGCAGCTTCTGGGCCCAGGGAGCCGACATGGGCTGGCAGCGAGCCTCCCCATCAGTCGCAGGGGGGTACACGGCACTTCCCTGTGGGTGCTGACAGCACCTACTCTTCCAGTTTTTTGGAAGAAAGCATTGTGCTGAAAGCACAGGTCTCTTCTCTAATTGCCTGAAAAAAAAAAAAAACCCACAAAAAACCCCACACGTTTCCCAAGCTCTGGTTTCACTGCTTGGGAACTTCTCCATCCGCCAGCATCAGGGGCTGTGGCTGCTGAAATATCCGTCCCCGCAAGGGAGCCCTGCGCAGGGGCTTTGCGTCTTATGTTTCTCCTTGAAAAATTCTTCTATTTCGTCGGTGGGGTTTTCAGTTTCCGGGGATGGAAACCTGGATGTTCTCAGGGAAAAATAAACCGGCACGGACTCCGGGCGCCGTTGCCTTCCCACCGCTGCTGGACGCCGTGTACCCAGGGTCGACCTAAAGGGCATTTGCAATCAGAATGCCAAATTTCTCTCTGCTTGGGGAGAAACAAAAATGAAAGATGGCTGCATCATTACCCTGACATTTCTGGTCTATTTGGATTAAAAGATAAAAGTTTGCTGCCAAGTTGCCCTATACAAAAAGCATTGCGTTCTTCTGTAAAGCAATTTTTTAATAGCTATTTTTAAGGTAGGAATCATTTAGTCCTCCATTGCAGCTTATGGATTTCACAGTCTGTATATTTGGTAAGTTACATATACATTTACCCCTTCCAAGAGATCTCACGGAAGTTCAATCCAAACCACTGCTTTGATTTTGTTTGCTTGTGTTACACCTGCTCCATCAGCAGCCTGCCACGCATACGGGCCTGCCTTTGCCAAGCCCGTAAAACCAAGTGTAAAGCTGATGTGAACAGAAGTCACCTGGACGGGTGGAGGCTGGCGGCCGAGGTGGGGACGCGTCCCAGGTCCCACCCCAGTGACTCCCCTTGGGAGCAGCAGCAGCAGCAGCTGCCCAGGTGTCCTGGAACCGGGGGGAAGCTGCTGCCCCTTCAGAGATGTCTTACCTGGCAAACTCCTGCTGCAGCCCTAGCACGACGCTCCCAAAAGTGCCTACAGGTCTGTGTGCCTCTTGACCCAGCCGCGGGGCAAGCTGGGCTTGGTACCCCCCCGTACCTTGCCCCTCTGAAGGCAGCATCTGAACGCTCTCCGGGAGGGTGAGAAACCATCCGCAGGCAACACAGCTGAGGGGGGAAAAAAAAAAAATTGAAAATATTCCCTTCTTGGTAACCATCCTGTTTTCAGAAGATAGCCAAAAATTTTTTTGCTTTTCAAGCAAGAGCAAGCACTCCAGCTAAAAAAAAAAAATTAAAAAAAAAAAAAACAATCACACCCCGTGACACAGCTGTGCTGTGAAACGCAGGTTGAGAGCTCCTCCCCAGAGCATCTCCCAGGTGAAATGACATAAGGAAAAAAAAAAACCAACCCAAAACCCCACCAACAAACAGTGGGGTGCACACAAGACACAGCTGCCTTGGGGAAAGGAGAGCAAAAGCCGAAAGCGTTATGGTTTAGGTTAGCATATTACTGTGAAGGCACATAGCTGTTACCTAGCTCATTTTGCATCTGTGTTATGAGGCAACTGTGGTAAAATGGATGGATGTAACGTTTTAGTCAAGCCCAGTTGCCTTTGGGAGGATTATCTGCACAGCAGTGGGTTTACAAACGGCTGTTAGGGAAGAGAAATGGTTTCTCTGCGTACGAAAAACACTCAGCGTGCCTGGTCGCAATTCTCAGTGAAGGGCGTTCAGCTTCTACAATCACACATACGCTCCCTCCGCCTCAGCCCCAGGGCTGAGCTCCGTTAACGCTTTGGGCTGCTTCCCTTCTCCCACCTCAAGATGTCAAATCCCTCCGGAAAAACCAAGACCCTGACGAGTCTTTTCGTCATCGTGTTCGTACCCAGCACTAACTCAAAGCCAATTCAAAGCGCTCCCTCCCCTCCACCGCATCTGCTGAGTAAATGACCTGAAAAGGCAACGACTCGGTCCTGCTTCAGTGGTATTTTTCAGGCAGGTATGAATATCCAGGGCATGGACATCTCTTCCGACGGGAATGACACTTTTTTCCTTTCCTTCTTTTTTCTCTTTCCTTATAAGCAGGCCTAGAGAGATCGCCTGAGAGCACATTCGGGCTGCTGTTCTTATTTTTGATTGCAGGTGCAAAGCAATGGACCTGCTTGCGAATAAATAGTCCACCGAGAAAGATGCTAACACCTGAGTTTTGTGGTGCACCATGGTAGAAGAAACTTTTCATTCCTTCCCAGCTGTGCTGGTGGCTGCCTAAACCTGAAGCTTTGATGCAAGCGAATGCGACTAAGGAAAAAAAACAACAACAAAAAAAATGAAGTATTGCCCCGGCAGAACGGGCTGCGCCTACCGAAGGGCAAAGGTTGTTCTTCTTCTTAAAGATCTCACAGAGTAATAAAACAAGAAGGATGTGAGATTGTTGAAGCGGTGCAGCCACCATCCATGCCGTGAAGTCGTTTCGGGGAATGGGATGCGGAGGAGCTGTTGACACGGCAGCACCGAGACGGGGATAAGCGAGCTCCCTTTTGAGGGGAAAAGGAGGCAGGAAGGGGCAGGCAGGCACAGTACCCGCTTAACCCAGACCGTCACCACCCACCCTGGGTGCCTGGCACGGCTCAGCGTCACCGGACGGTAGGTTAGAACAAACAAGAGGGATGTACCCCGCTCTCGCTGGGTTTGCTTAAGGTTCCCCTGTTTCTAACAACCCGCCGGCCATTTGCGGAAGCGAAGACGATACCCACCCAAGAATTGCATCAAAACCTGCGCGATACTAAAAATACCCACGTACATACAGCACGTAAATAAATACCAGGGTCCCCGCGTGGCAAACTCCTGCCCCGTGGGACCCATACTCTCCCCACGGCCCCTCTTTGGCTCTGGGCTGGTTTTAGCAGAGAAGGCAATTCCAGAGTTTCCAGCTAAGCCAGCCCAGGGTCGTCTCGTGTCCCAGTAATCTTTTTAATTATGTGAAGTGACTGAGGTTAATTTTCTTAGTTGTGTATCTGGTATTTTGTGCTGCTTCAGAGGATTGCTTAACACAACATACATAATTGAGAAAATTAACCCGACCGAGAGCCCGGACCTGACGTGCCGTAGGCTCATCTGCCGGCGGTTTTGGGCCATCGTTATCTGGTGCCGATGGGGATGCTTTTTCTCCACGTAAGGGCACAGAAGCTGTCAGACACCGCGTCGTATTAGCTCTCTGGAAGAAGAGGGAGGTTTTGCACCGGAAGGTTTCACCGATTCTTTGGCACTTTGTTGTGGCACGCTGGAAATCGCAAGTCAGCTTAAGTAAAAATAGACAGGTTTTAATTAATACGAGAGGTGAACGCAAACGGCGCAGGAGCTTCGTGGTTGTCGTCTCGTACCGGCCATCGCGGCAGCAAGCGGGGCAGCGATGCGCGGAGGTGGTGAGAGGCAGTTTGGAGGGGGTGATGCACAAGTCCGTCTGCCAGATGATTCTGGTAAGGCAGCTGGTGGCCGAGAGCACCAGGTGAGCTGCGAACGCCGCTTGGGGTGAACAATTCGGAGGGGAAAAAATAAAAATAAAAGGAGAGCAGTTAACATTGTCCCCGTATTATCCTTTAAAAAGATGACCGGCAGTTGTGGCTTGCCTTGATTCCTGTTTCACTTGCAGGACTTCAAGCCTTAAATGTGTTTTTTCTGGGCATTAAACCTACAGAGCAAAGCAGGAGCAGGGGCTACGTGAGCCTTCCTGAGCTGCTGTCCCCGTCCCCACTGCAGATACCTGCTGGGTTTTGTCAACCTGATGTGCTTTCACCCTCATTTTTTCTGCTCCATAGCATGGGGACAACGTTACTTGTTTTCAGTTAGAAAACATGGTCTCTAAGTATTATCGTGCTCCATTTGAAAAGAATTTCTGAAAGCCTAGAAGTTATTTTATCCATAATAGTTAGGGTTTCTTCTTCTTCCCTGAATGCCACCTTGAGTACCTGGAACACTTGCTGCAGTAATTACATCCATTAACTTTTCCTTATTTTGCTCCGTCAGATATGCTCTTTATACTCTAATTCCTGCTGCTTCCGACACACATGGGCAAAATAACTAATTCTGTATGTCAGACCCAGCTATGGAAAATAGAAAACATATGTGCCTAATGACTGAGGCTCAGCTAAAGTTAGTGCCTTGCCTTTGCGTTGCAGCTGAATCCTAATGATCGTGTTCCTAAAACTGGCAGAGTAAATCAGCTGGTTAGGTGCCCTCATTTAATGGGGGGGAAAAAAAAAGTCTGGAATGTTTTTAATCAAGTATTTCTGGATCTAGAAGTCACCTTTCTTCTGCAATCCATGACGAGGCTCTCAAAGCTGCGGTTTTTCAGATGAGTTATTTGCAAGTACAAGAAAAGAGAGATCCTTCTTTCCTCTGGCCAAATCACACCTCTCTCTGCAACGGTACCTGCCCTTCTGTCCCTTGGAGAGGGCTGTGATACTGTCAGATGTAGTTCAAGAAAATACGTAAGGCCACGCGCTTTAATTTTATTCTGTTGGAAGATGCGTGGGCACATAAATGCACACCCGCTTGCCCCAAGGACGCAGCAACCCCACTGACTTTTCCGGTGTCAGGTTTTCTCCTCCTGGTACCTCGGGTTTAATTATGACCTGCGTGGGGACAGAAAACTGAGCGTGTGGACAAAGCATCACCATACCTGACCCCGTCCTGCAGTGTCGAGATGTCCATCACCTTCACCGTGCCGTGCTCCTGCTTTGGGCCAGCAAAGTCGCAAAGAACTGCTAAAATTCTTCTAAAAAGAAGTTTAAAAACCAACAATGAGCTTTGAGGAACCATTTGAAGGGGCAAGCATCATTCCAGATTGTGTCTTTTACAGGTTTCCAGGTTGGGCACAGCAAGCAGAGAGTCAGGTTCCAAACTTTAACATTGAGTTTAAAATTGAGCCTTTAACTGTTTGTGTTTTTTTTTTTTTTTAAGGTACAGAGCTTGGCGGCGGCTGCACGGAGAGGGCCTGGTGTTGCCCGTCACAGACAGCTCTTCTCGGCACGCAGATGCGTTCATGGTTGTGTGAGGGCAGCGGGCGCAGCCCGGAGAGATGCGGGTGCCTTCTGCCTTGTAACACCGTGACTTTTTGGAAGAGGGCAAAAGCAGATCGCCCGAGGGGGTGGCCGAAAGCTGCAGCTCACAAAAAGAGAAGAAACACAGCTACAGGATAACAGCAATTTTTTCCCTCGCCTGCTGCAGTTACTCGGTGAGACACGCCATCGCCGTGCGCCCCGGACGGAGACGTGCTCAAATACCGTGCAGACCCCCAGCAAACCTCTCTGCACAGCGCTCAGCCTTCCTGCTCCTAAGCTAGCGGCCAAGCCTGGGCATCTAGAAATGCTCTACAAAACCTATAAAATGCTCTATAAAGCAGATGTACTTTGCAAATTAGAAGTTGGATTCAACCCTTATACTGCTTTAAGGTGGTTTCCATTTCATCCTGTAGCGCAAATTGCGGCTGCTGAAATCAGGTATGATTTCTGTGCAACCCTAAGAGAGTCCCACCTGTTTGTAAGACTTGGGCCTGAGTGCATCCAGGTTTTGGGGGGATGGAAGACACCCCAGAGACTCCATCACTTTGCAAACAGCAGCAGTTATTGCCATGGAGGAGGGCGCACAGCAGCCCCAGCCATAAGAAACCTACCTGGGAGGGAGGGAGGCTGGTGCATGGGGCCGAATTTCCCTGGTGGTCGCACAGCAGTGGCACCTGGAGGAAATGGTGGGGGTGATGGGGCACACATGTGCCTCAGGGCAGGCTTCCCTGCAGGGCGAGCTCCCCGGTGTCTCTCCTCGCCCCTCGGCCAAGCACAGGATGGCTTGAAATTTTGTGGTGGCTTGTAAAGCACCCGGCTTAATCAGCAGAACAGCACGGCCTCGTTCATATCCCGGTCCCGTTTTATCTCCACCTCCTGGAGGTCCAGGCTAGGACCTGAGAGTTGAGGAGAGATGAAATCACTGTAGTGCAATAGGATTAAGTCATTGCTGTCCATGTCTGCAGTGAATGCCCAGAGATTTTGGGATGTGAGGGAGGGACCCGGGAAGGGTGTGGGAAGCAAGCCCGGCCAGCCCGGAACAGCCGAGCTGCCCTGGGCAGCCGCGCAGGGTCCGTCCCCAGGAGGTCCTTTCCCTCCCGATCCTGCCTCTTTGCCCACTGCTGTGAGCAGGGGCTCTGGCTAAGCGGGGGGCGGGAGCATTTAGGGCTTTCTGTAGCTCTCCTTTGGGATTTGACCTGCAAGCCCAAGCAGCCCCGATGCTCAGCACTCTCCGTGTGGAGCAGCTGCAGGTACCTGCAACTACCTCCTCTGCGCCCTTTGCGTCGGGTGTGTGCTTCCCCGAGGTAAGCCACCAAACCCACGGTGCACAGACTCCTTCCAGTTACTTTTTTGGTAGTTGCAGCTCTTTGCTGAGCTCCCTCATACTAAGTCTTCTTCGGAAAAGCACGCACGGGTTTCATGAAAAGGGGACCGAAAGTAGCTGAGTGTGACCAACCTGGCTGGCGTGGGGCACCCGCGGCCGTGTCCTGACCCGCAGCAAACAGCCCTTGGCGCGATCTGAGGGCTGAACGGTTTTGTCTCTCACGTGGGTTTTTCTTGGGGTGGGTGCGAGCGGCCGAGTTCAGCTCTGGCTCTGAACTCCCCCCAGCTATGCGGGTTTCGTTGGGCACGCTCTTCCTCACCCTTCCTCCCGCGCTTCACCAGCTGAATTCAGACAAGGTGCTCGCTCGTGTTGCAGAAAAGCTGTTGAGAGAATAACTTACAAGTACAGGAGCTAGAAAAGGCTTGAAGTATAAAGCTGGCAGCCCGCAAAGAGCTGCGGGGACTATCCAATCCATCTGGTGCTCCCGGGCGCACAGCAAACAGGCTTTTGACTAGTTCATAACCGTGGCACACGCAAAAGGCTCAATTATTGCTTCTTAGAAAAACCCAAATTATCTCCCGGAGTCGGAGACTGACAGCCCCAGTCTCCACAGCGTTAGGCATGGCTGATTTTTTTTGCCGGCTTATTCTCTGCTGTTCTCTACTGCCTGTAATTGCATTGCATTTTAATTGTTTAGCATCGTCAGAACTTCAGCCCCGGGGGCAGCGGAGGTGGTGAGAGCTCAACACATCAAATTGCTACCCCAGGAGCAGCCAGACAAAAAGCAGAGTAGGAAGGGAGGGAAGGAGGCAGGGAAACAAGTGAGCCACCTTCATGAGGAGAACAGCAACCCTGACCGGGGAAGTGTCCTACTGCTGTAATAAGAAAGCTGAAAGTTGTTAATAATAATAAAGAGCAGAATAACACAGTTGCTTTTCTTTCAAAAAGCACCACATCTGGAAGAATTTAATTCACAGTGGAAAGCAGAGATGAAAACCTGCAAAATGTTCCTTGCCTGCACAGTTCCCTCCCGGTTTTATTTAGGTTTTTTTCGGCGGGGAGGGTCAGTCCTGTCATTGCACTGTTCAGTGCTGTTGGCTTGAGCGCCGCGATGTGGCCCCGAAAGCCGGCATCTCTGCTACAGGCACCCCGCCGTGCGAGGCACCGTTACCTGCAGCAGGCTTGGTTTATGGCAGGTTGTGAAGGAGAGGGCCATTCCCAGGGCTGCCCCACATCCCAGGGGAACGACGGCAGTGGCGGGGCAGAGGCAGAAACCGAGGGAGTGGAACGGGTGCCACACAGCCTCCTGTGCTGGCACGAGTTGGGCAGAAAGTGCATCTTTTTTTTTTTTCTCCTCAGGAAGCTCTGCCCGTGGGGACCAAAAGGGGTGGATGAAAAGGCTGGATCACGTGCTGTTGGTGAAAGAAATTAATTTTGCCACCTGTGAGCGTCCTGACACACGTCAGAGCTCGTGTTGGGTCTGCCCTGCTGAGGATCTGCTGTAGCTTTAACCTCAAATAGTGGAATAAATTCCGTGCAGCACCCGGAGCTGCTTAATACGCTTTAGTTGCAGAAGATCCTTCCAGGAAACAGGTACAGCACACGGTGGCAGCCACAACGTTGACAGCCACAGGACAAAGGGTCACCTGCAGCTGCCTGAAGAACATCCACAGAGCTGCTCGCCACGGCGCAGGGTCCCCGCACCCTAGCAGGACCTGCTTGGCGTCCCTTGTGGGTTTTTTCTGCTGGCTACTTGCAAAGCCACGGGCAGATAAGATCATCAAATCACAGAATGGTTTGGGTTGGAAGGGACCTTTAGAGGTCATCTAGTCCAACCCTCAAGATGAAGGCAAACGCACAGGCGCATCAGCAGGCATAGCCGGCGCTTCCAGCAGCAAAGAGGCTGGTGATCGCAGGGGGGTTGTGGCCCTGGTGCAGCCCGGGGGACAAGTGCCGCTGCCGTGGTCCTTCACCTGTGGGAGAGCGCAGGGTGGGCACGAGGGGGCTGAGGAGATCCTTCGGCTGTTGGTGCCCAACAGTTTGAGGGTATTGGCGTTTCCTGTCAGCTGCATCCACCGGGGTTAATTAAAGCCGGTGTTTTATACATTGCCCTTGGCCGTAAACCGAAAAGCTGCCTCAGTTGGGAATCGATAAGAGTAATCTTTAAGCTCATTTATTTTATTAGCCATAGATTCCAAATTTGAAGAAATTGAGGAGCCATAGTTAACGGAGCCAGAGAGGTCCCGACATGTATTTAAAGCTTCCTGAGGAGAGCGCTTTGCCCGTAGGGCGCAGCACGCTGGAAGCGCCCGGCACGCCGGTGGGCAGCAGCGGGGCCGGGGGACGCAGGGGCGGGCGAGCCCCGGGGAGCACTCCGGTGCCACCGAAACCCAACAGCAATTCCATAGCCAGTGTGCTGCGCTTGCTCCCTCGCCCCAAAATTGAAGGGCAGGCTGCAGACAGCAGCATTGCCACCACGGGGCACAGAGGAAAAGCCAGATCCCGGAGTTGGCAGAGGCTGCCCGAGGCGTCCCAGAGGCGCTGCAAACACCCTCTCCGTCCCGAGCCAGCGAGAGGCACTTGCGTGATGCCCTTCTCTGAGCCCACCACGCACCGGTGTGCCATTGAAGGCTTCATCCCTCTTCAGTGGGGTGGAGCCGCTCCGAAACCTTTGTGGGTTTTGGAGGGTGAAGTGTCCAGACGGTGCCACCGCTTTCCCTCACAGCAGCTTCGCCAGTGGGCAGGACGGCCTCCCCACACTGAACAGACGGCCCACGAGGAACGTTTTTTATTTAAGCACCTTTCTGAGCAGTGCCGTAAAGCAGCCTGTAAATAGCCCTGCCCACAGCCCCTAGTGCGTCAAGGGCTGGAATGATTCCTGTGACCCGATAAGCAGAATGACGAACAAAAGACGGAGCCGTTCATGAGCAGCTCACATGAGGCCCTCAGCCAAATATGCAAAAATAATTATTTAAGTACTTAGAAGGCTAATAAACTGCCTGTGGGATTTTTAAAAGCATCTAATGCCTACCTCTTTACCCCCTACTTTTTAGAAGTAAGTATTTTCATTTTTCTATGCTGTTTTCTCATTTCTGGACCTTTTTCCTGTAAATACTGATCAGAGTCTTTTTTTCTGGTATTTTTTTTCTTATGTGAGTCAAGTAAGTTTCTTGATACAGCATAGAACAGTTTGGGTTGGAAGGGACCTTTAAAGGTCATCAAGTCCAACCCCTCTGCCATGAGCAGGGACATCTTCAACTAGACCAGGTTGCTCAGAGCCCCACCCAACCTGACCTTGAATGGTTCCAGGGATGGGGCATCTACCACCTCTCTGGGCAAACCTGTGCCAGTGTTTCAGCACCCTCGTTGTCAAAAATGTCTTCCTTATATCTAGCATCTTAGAGTAAAAAGCCAATAGTCAATACACTGCACCACACCTTTTTGTTTTGTTTTGTTTTTTAGTGCCTGCCTGTCTTGTTTGGGACTGGATCCAAAATCCCAGTGTGCTGCAGTTCGTCACTCCCAAAATATTGCAAATCTTTTAACTGAACAGGGATAAGACTTTGGGAAGGGCCCAGATAATCTTGAAGACAGTGACTGGTCTTCCCAAGTTAAGCCTAAGATGAACAGTGCTGAAACCACCTTTCTCCTGGCAAACCTGAGCCCCACAGGCTTTGCTGACAGTGACTGACTTTAGTCTTGGATTGTAACATGCAGATCAGAATCATATGCTTGACCTAAACACTTGTTTAACCAGTAACTCATGAGCCGAAGTAATTTGAAAGTGGGTCCAGTTCAATCGCATTCGCATGGGCATGCTCATTCCACACTGAAGTGGATGTCATTCACTTCTGTAGCAAATTATGACACAGAGACTGAAGAATACTCAATTTAGGTAGGACTGTCCACAGAAGATTTAGTCAAACTTCAGTGGAAAATGTTTTACAAATGTAGATCCACTTTCCTAGGTATCCTCATGTAGACAAACCTTGCATGTGGGGGACCAACTTTTACTTTTGTTTGGTGTTTGTTTTTTTTGGCCATACTAGTGACTAGAAAAACTCGAGTGGATCTTTTAGACATGTATTACACTAGAGCTGTTGAGCCAGACAACTGGAATTGATTTTTCAACTCTGTTTCATCTACCTGAGCCCTTGTGTAGAAACTTCTCTTCTTTAATAACCGAGTTCTCTCTGCAGTCAGTTCGTCAACTCCCATTAAAGGCAATTCCAGCAGCTCCAGCTTTGCGGAAGAGCAAGCCCCAAATATTCTTCCAAATTCTTTCTCTGCTTTACAGATATCTTTCAAGCAAGTCTGTCTTCTCTCCTTTCTATAAACATCAGTTCCCTCCTGATCCTTCACGAGGATGGAAGTTCATACCTTTCCCTTTACCACAAGCTCTGTCGCCTCAGGGGTTAAGAGGATCACAGGTTCTTCACTTCTACTCTCCACTAAACCCACTTCTTTGGCTTCACACGCACGCACACAAGCCAGTCACTCTGAGATGCGTTTCCCAGCCTTCGATGAGAGCGTGGTTGCCTGCCATGCGCATCGTGAAAAGCCCAAACATCCTCCCCTGTTTTGGTGTTTTTCGCTTCTCCGGCACCAGGATTTCTGCAAGCCCCGCTCTCTCCCCGCCAACACTGGTGACGAGGAGGAGTTTTCCGTGCTCCACTTGCAACCCCCAGCGTTCCTTCTGCAAGGTCTCATGCTCCCCCTGCCACCACCATGCCCGAAACATCTAATGTCTGCTCTCTGGGCTCACTGTAAAGAGCTCAGCTCACTCTGTGCTACAGGAATGCAGAGTAATGAACAACAGTTGTATCAGGTATGGGTAATAAATTGCATTTCTGCAAAGAGAAAAATAAGAGCCGCTTGATAAAGAGAATAACTTTTAATAGGCAGTTTAATTTGGTTTTTTTTTTTTTTGACACACCATGGTAGTTTCTGAACAAATTTTGCGCAAACACGTATGTGTATTTCACAATCTTTCTCTGCTTTTTTCTGCTGTTCTTTCAGTATGATGCAACATGCTACAAAATACATTTTTTAAAAAAAATCAGCATGAAATTCCACAATGATTGCTTTTTTCATAGGAAACTTCAGCCATCAGCACTCTGAATAATTGCAGTTGCCAACTAGTATATTTTATATGGCCTGACCTTTCCAAAGTAGGCATCCAAGACACCTCTGCTCCTGAGCAACCCAAGTGATCCGGGAATACCTGAATGAACCACATAAGTTCCGCTGCAGCACGGAGGACACTTTTTGGTTCCCCACCTTTTACAGAGCTTCATCAAAAGCTTCTCTTGGTGACACTAAGACAGAGGATTATTGGACCCGTCAAAGTGGAAATAAGAGCAACGGTCAAGCACAGGGAAATGAACACTTTTCAGCTTCATGTATAAACATGAACTAACAAATCTGCTCAATCTCTTACCTTACTGCTATGTAAGTTTTATTATTTCAGAGAGGGAAATTGGAGAGAGAAGTTCCTCAAAAGCATTGTATCGGTAGGTATCAAAACTTAGGTCATCGTCCTGGCTCTTCGTCCTGCACTTACGCCACCAGTTGTATTTTTTCCATTTGCCAATAAAACAGTGGAGGTTCTTGGCATGCTACCAGAGTCAGTGGATTGAGACTGAGCAGATGCTCACAGTAATATAATTTTCAAACATTTATAGTTCTAGAAAAGTAGGATACACGCAGGTAGAAGCACTACTTGATATTTTCGAATTGCCAGCTCTGTACAAATTAAGGGAATCTGTAATTAGCACTTGAAACACTCTTTAAACTTCCAGAGTTATTCAATAACCCACAGGAATCCCATGTGCTACTCAGAACCGAGGGAAGAAGGTTCATCTGCAAAACTGCTTATCTTGCTGATCCCCACTGTGCGCCCCAGGCTATTTAGGAGACGTATTTACAGCACACGTAATGCAATTAGCCAAGGAACAGGTAAAAATAGACTGTGTTACCTGCTACATTACAAGGATCATATTTGGTAATTTACAGAACTTCAAAGAGCCTCAGTGCAAGGTATATTCCCTCCTTCACAGAAAAAAGCACGCATTTCACCCAGGCATCCCATCCTGTAAACATTTATGACAAGCGAAGTGTGTGCTACAGTGAGGAGTCTCACGGAAATCACCAAATTAATTTTCATAGTGGCAATTTGCCCAGCACTGTTTCAAGGGTCGGGCCCTGTTTGTATTTTGCTACATACAATTAAAAGAACCCTATCTACCATAAGTTCAACAAAGTATTCTAATATATTCCTTCCTGTATGTGCAGAAAACCTTTTTAGTAACTACTATGCGAACATCACCTGATTTTTACATTCTCTTCAACCTTCTTGAAAGTTTTCCTGCTTTTATTATATGTGAAAATAATAAATACATACAATATACCAGTTACTAAGCCATCAACAAAGTACGTGTCATTCCAGAAGGGACAGGAGACACTTGAGATTTAGAAGTCAAGAGCTGGTCGTTAACGCAAGTGTCCTGCCTGGTAAAAAGCTTCAGTTGCTCCACGTTTCCGGTGGAACTGCAACTTTGGTGGGATGTTCCTGCATATCGTGATAAAACAGGCTGCTTCACATCTGAAATGACAACGGTATCTCAAGATTATTATTATTCCAGGTAGGGTTGTTCAGCCATATCAGAGTAAGCCGAAATGGACGACATAGAGTAAATCCAACATGGGACAGACAACAAGGAGTAAATCCATTGTGAAGGACATTGTCCTGCATCCACACTA
Source organism: Phaethon aethereus (assembly GCF_964289735.1). Lineage (NCBI taxonomy): Eukaryota > Metazoa > Chordata > Aves > Phaethontiformes > Phaethontidae > Phaethon > Phaethon aethereus. Next base: position 29,990,539 of record NC_138578.1, on the reverse strand, counting down.
ACAGAACCGCCTCTGGGTTTTCAGTAATGTAGGCAGAATTGCATTCTGCTGCTCTAATTCAGTGGACAAGGACGGTCATCTTGTCCTTACTTGTTGACATCAGGAAAGCTCAGTTTGTACATCCTGAGGGAACAGGCCAAAAGCATCAAAGATGTTTTGCAAAAGGGTCTCTCCATGTTTCTGGTCAACCAGATCTCTCTCAGTGGAGGGCGGTGGGACCCGTTCTAGAAGGGCGTCATCCTACATTGGTGGAGGAAGGCTGGGCTTCGTCTGGGCCCAACATAGCTGCCCTCTGTCTGGTCCATCCCACATACGCTTGACACCTCGTCCCTCAGGCCGTCCTCCTCTACTTCCCTGCACAACCCTGCTCACAGAGGGCCCTTCCCACAGCCTACCCCTTTCCCGCAGCTGCGTCCTCCTCCCTCCCTCAGCAAAGGACCCCGTTTCCCCACGAACGAGAGAAGCAGCTCCATGGGAAGCGGAGATTGTGGTGCCTGAGAAAGCTTTGTACGTGAAGGAAAATGCAGCACCCACCGGTGGCTTTCAGAGGTGCTCTGATGGTCTCTGCCCTCGCACACGTGAAAATACTGTCCAACACCTGCCTGTTTTCTGTGTTAGCCACCAAGGATGTCAAGCCATAATAAGCCACCTCAAAGAAAGTGCTTGCTTTTGCATGACGTGGAACAGACATAGATTTTTCGTGAAGCCAAAGGAGCTGAATGCTTCTGGGTGCCAAGCTCCCTTTTTATGGGAAAGGTGTTTTTCTTAAGCCTTTATTTTAAAGGCTTTTACACCTTTAAAAATCTCTTCCTTCTCACACAGCCAAAAAGAAAATTCACCTAGGAATTACAACCAGGAAACACTGAACAGGTAGAGCCAAGCGCTACGCCTGTAAAGGTCTACCTCTGCGAGGTGGCCAACCCTCAGTCCCTCGGTTTGCCTGGGACTCCGCTCATGATGGCGTGCTCCAGCTGAGCTTTGCTTAAGCCACTGCTCCGTAGGCCACTGCTGATGGCCAGCTGAAGTAATCGCTCTTTTTGTTTTGCAGTTTTAACCCTTTAGTTACCTGGCACAGCACTGAGACTAACAGGTATGATTGAGGCTAGCAAAGGCTAACATTACAGGACGTAAGAGAAAAGCAATAAACTTACGTACTTATTGCTGAGGTGTGAAGAGTTGCCGAGTTTTATTCTTCCCCTGAGATGAGTGCTCTCCTAAGAAAGAGAAAATACATTTACATCAATTAGACAGGCAAAGACGAAAGGACAAATGAATCTAGTGGGAACACACCACCCGACCACCGTACAAACTAGCCAGTCTCCTTACCTAACCAGCAAAAACTGCCCACACAATAGGTTTTTCACTACTCTCTCCGTGTTTTATAGCTTATTCCCCCTTGATTTGCTCCCAGTTGGGGGGTTACTACCACAAAGTATTTCCAAGGCATACCCCCAAGTTCTCGAGGGGTTAGAAAAGGCATAAGACTTTAATTAGTTTTTAACTATGATTAGAACATTAAATTATAAAAAGTTACAACTGTAAAATTAATTTTTGCCGATATCGCTGACAGCAGCTCAGTTCCTCCAAAGCCGGAAAATGAACATTTAACAACTTCAGTCAGGGATTACAGGCAGTTCTCACTCCTCCTTCCCTGGAGGAGCAGAGCCGCTGCCAGCAATCACAGGCAGACAAATAAGCCTCCAGATGAGGACGTGTTTGCAGTTGTCCTCTTTCCAAACGCGTGTCCCAGGAACGGCAGTGGGATTTCTTTGCATCAGAGATTCGTACGTGGAGACGAACAGGGCGTGTCGTCCCCAGACCGGGCAGAGCCCCGTGGAAACCGGCATGAGGGTGGGAAACCCAAATACCTCCAGGAAACTGCCTTCTGCCCCTCTGCTCACCGGCGGGAGGCAATTTGACGCCTGACACATACTCGAGAGGCAAGGAAGTGACGCACTGCATTCTAGCAGAAGTGACTATGTATGAAAAAGCCTGTATAAGATCTATAGCCTGGGGTTGAAAACTGTAATAAAAGTTAGGATTATAGCAAATTCACTGATTAGGCATTTAAATAATTAGCAGTCAAATTAAATAGTTGCACTCCTGAAGAAAACAGAAAAGACTCGTCAATGGTTTTCAGGCAGCTTTCCTTGGCAGCAAAAAAAGCTTTTTAATTTAGTGCAGCCTTTCGGAGAGGAGTAGAAAGCTTGGTATCTAATGGGGTTCAGTGAGGAACATTGAAAATTGTTCAACAATAATGTGCTGGAATGGTGTTCACTTCTCAAGTGTTCAATTTTGGATAAAATTATTTTAAAAACATTCAAAAGTGTTGCTAAGTTAAAGCTTCATAAGTTCTGATGACGTTAACTTTCGGCTAAAAAGGCCTTCAGCAACTACTTTAATAATTCATAATATAATTTTTTAGAGAAAAGGAAAGCACAAGTTTCTCGTAGAAGAAAAAGAAACATTTCGAGACGATTTATACATTTTTGGTAGGTGAAAAATTTTTGTTAGATAAAAATCTTGTTTTGAAAAGCTAAAACAAAGTGAACCCATTCAAATATTGTATAGTTTTGTACTAACAAAGGAATGAGATTTTCAAGAACTCTCATTTCTTAATTTATTTTTATTTATTTCTTCCTTCCGCATGTTTTTACCTTCCTTGTTCAATATACAGAAATATAAGATTTAATCGGGCACGAAAGGGAGAAATTGGCAAGATTGTTTAAACAAGGTGTAGGAAAAATTCACCGAGAAATATATTACCCTGGAGAAGGTCATGTTCAATAGCTGTAATAAACATCAACACTTTGTTATCAGTTCCACTCTCAGCTGGTTGCTCTGCCTAGGCGAGAAATTAGGCAGACTTACATGGAAGACCGATACCTTGCACCGCAGGAGAATAACACGTCTAAGGAGAGGCTCCAGCGCCCCGGGTGACGTCCCGTTGATGCCAACGGGCTTTGGAGCAGAGTATGAAACGGGTGAGGCAGCGCTGGCGGCGGGAGGAAGGCTGCTCAAGCGGTACCTGCCAGCGCCGGCGGCCGGGACGGCAGTGGTGAGCTTGCCTTACTGCAGACCCCGGGACCGCAGCACGCAGGCACTCGCATGCCCTATCCAGATTTCCTGGTGCTACACACATAATCCCTGGAAACGGTGAACTGCCACAACTTATTGCTGGGGTCAGCGTCCCCCCGTAATACCAGCGATTGCCCGACGAGGGTTCGCGGCAGGCAGGGATGCGCTGCGTTGATTTGCCACCGCGCTCCCAAGCGGGCAGGAGCCTGCAAGAATTCTGAAGCAAAACCAAAACCATCGGCTGCCAAGTGTATCTGAAGATATTGGCATTAGAGGGTCTATAATCGTTAGTGCCAACTAACAATTCAGCCATGAAGAGAGAGTGATTATACACTGGAGAAGAAACGGTCACGCAGATGCTCTCTGGTGAAGAGTAGTAACACATGGTTTTAGATACAGGGCTGCAGTACGCCTTAGGACTGCACAGAGAGGTGTCTAGAACAATTTTGGAGTCTAGTGGCTCAGCCGTTTGATGTTGTGTTAAATATCCAGCTGCAACACAAAGAGCAGGTTAGTTGCAAGTGGGAAGACATTTTTATTGATCTCAAAGCAGCCTTAACCGACAGAAATTCCGAGACTGCAAAAAACCCAAACTTGCCACTAAACCGTCACCCTCTAAAAACAGTGGATTAGACCTTGCTTCCCAATAGGGAAATGAAAAAAACCCCCAAGAACTTCTGTTTAGTATTTTGTTATTCGACTGAAGAAATTATTTCACACTGAACTGTTTGGCTGATGGAGAAAATACGCAGTGCAGTGGTGGTGCTCAACCAGTCTAGATAGATTACCTGCGTGCTTTGAAGGCTGTCGTCAAGAGACAAAGGGCATAGTTACGCAAAATGTACCAACAAGAGCAAAACTGCTGGACAACAACATCAGTGAAAAATTGGCTTTTCTTGATTCTGGGTTATGCATTTGCGGGAGGATGACACACTTCTCCTCTACTGTTGCACACTAGGAGATGGAAGGTATCAAGAGAGACTTGAACCATCAGCTTCTCACAATAGAATTATACAGCATCTTGCATAAAGGTATTGGTTGATCCAGTTTGACAGGTACTCTGGCAATAGTTTTCTGACGACGGGTTGAAAATTCCTTGTACGTTTGTCTACTTTGAAAACTAAATGAGCAAACCCCCAAAAGAGGGAGATGAAGGGAACTGGGAAAAAAGTATTCGGTGCAGTTAAAAAAGCGCTGTCAACTGCGCAGATGCCAGCGCAACATGACCCCCTTTACCTGTGGTCCTGCCTTGTGACACCTCTCCTGATGGAAGAAGAGCTGTGGGCTCACATAGATTGGCAGAGGGCAGCGAGAAGCCAACCTCATATATATCACGCACTTCTACAAAAACTGAAAGAAATGATGCACAGTTTGAGAAAGAGGCCTTAGGCAGAATATTTGGAAAATGAAATCAGATTGATACCGACATGAAAGTTTTAGCTGACAAGCAAACCCTTCCATTAAGCCTTTCATTCTCCCTCTCATTCTCCAATGTTGCATCTGTTCGTTGATTTTTGTCTGAAATTGGATGGTAAACACAAAGACATAGGCACCATGAAGCCTCTAAACATTACTGTCATATAATACAGACAGATCCGTAGTTACAGCGTCTAACCTATTGCTGCAGGAGGCTGCGGATGCCACAGAGGATAGACGAATTCATGGAAGGAAAAGCCACGGAGAACTATGAAGCCCCTTTGTATGCAACCTCTGACTGAGGACATCTCCAAGCCACAGACCGCTGGAAGGCTAGAGCCGTACTCCTTCCCTGTCCGTTATCCTGCCCTTCACGTCTCGGCTAGCCGCCGTCGGCGACAGGGTTTGAGGCTACGTAGATCCAGGGTCTGAGCAGGTACAGCTGGCTCAGATAGCTTCTTACCTTCAACTTTAAAAGAGAAGGTACTCTAGCAACTGCTGTAATACAGGACCAGCCTTTCATGCTCACAGCCTCCCGTGTGGCACCCCTCAAACACTTCTGCCGGAGCCCCGACTGTCGATTCACCCCAGTAAATCGGCAGCGTAAGCACTGGGCCTGATTCAACATGCACGGCACACATCCTTCTCTAAAATGCAGTCATGCTTAAAAAGGATGAGGGTAAGGAAGATGTAACAGGAAAAATTTTGTATTCGTAACTCCTGATCCTTCAACATAGTTACGTGCATGGGAAGTAGACTGAGTGCGCAGATACTGGGGACTCTGCAAAGTTAAATGTTTAACCAGGAAAGTAATGGTGCCTCAATAAAAATGCAAGGTTTTCTTCCTTTTTTTCAAAAAATTTCAAAATCTCACTTGCTTTATTTGATTTTTCACTCCCACAAATATACTAATTTCTGACTACTAATGTTGCATCCTGATGCCAGTGTATGTGAATAATTATTGGACACATAGCTGAAATTACAGATTGTATAAAATCAATTTTGAAACTCTGAAACAAACGTTTCGTTGTCTCACCTTTGTGGAAGACTATTGTATTAACCTCACTAATTCCCCTCCCTCCCATCTGATTCAGATTCTGAATATATTATTCATAATACACATACACTGCAGAACATGATGATACAAAAGAGAGTTAACAGGTCATAACTCTGTGAGTACAGAAAGTCTTTATAGAATAATAGAATAGTTTGGGTTTGAAGAGACTTTCAAAGGTCATCTAGTCCAACCCCTCTGCCATGAGCAGGGACATCTCCAACTAGATCAGGTTGCTCAAAGACCCATCCAGCCTGACCTGGAATGCTTCCAGGGATGGGGCATCTACCACCTCTCTGAGAAACCTGTTTAGTGTCTCACCACCCTCATTGTAAAAGATTTCTTCCTTATATCTGGTCTAAATATGCCCTCTTCCAGTTTAAAAGTTACTCTTTGTCCTGTTGCAACAGGCCCTGCTAAAAAGCCTGTCCCCATCTTTCTTCTAAGCCCCCTTTAAGTACTGGAAGGCTGCAGTAAGGTCTCCTTGGAGCCTTGTCTTCTCCAGGCTGAACAATCCCAACTCTCTCAGCCTATCCTCACAGGAGAGGTGTTCCATCCCTCTGATCATTTTTGTGTCTTTCCTCTGGACCCGCTACAACAGGTCCACGTCTTTCCTGCACTGAGGGCTCCAAAGCTGGATGCAGGACTCCAGGTGGGGTCTCACTAGAGCAGAGTAAAGGGGCAGAATCACCTCCCTCAACCTGCTGGTCACGGTCTTTTGGATGCAGCCCAGGACACAGTTGGCCTTCTTGGCTGCGAGCGCACATTGCCGGCTCGTGTCCAGCTTTTCATCCACCAGCACCTCCAAGTCCTTCCTGGCAGGGCTGCTCTCCATCCCCTCATCCCCCACCCTGGACTGATACTAGGGGTTGCCCAGGTGCAGGACTGTGCACTTGGCCTTGCTGAACCTCATGAGGTTCACCCAGGCCCACTTCTTGAGCGTGTCCAGGTCCCTCTACACGGCATCTTGTCCCTACGGCATGTCAACCTGGGCAAAGCCCTCTGGCATTATTGGGAAAGCTGGAAGAAAAAGGATATAAAAAATAGCCTTTGACATAAAAGATTGGTTGTACGGCATCTCAGATTACATTGTCTGTAAGAACAAATCAGTTGCACTATTATTTCACTGTAATATCCGCTGCTGAGAAATTGCTCGTAAGTGGCAATCTGGTTTGGAGCAAAAAAATTGAAGCAAGATTTTCGTAAAATATGATTGCAGAAACCTGTTTTTTATAAAAGTATAGAACTACCTCTGCAGACAAAGGAATTTAAATGTCTATCTTTACCATGATGAACTAAAAGAAAGAGGGGTGCATTACAGGTGCTGGAGAACAGCACTGAGCGGGACCCAGCGTGTGGATGCACCGGTGGGTTTTCCTGTGGGCCAGTGGGTCCAACACCTGCAACGCGCTGCAGTGCTCCCCTACCACGCACTTCATCCGAGCCCCTGCACGCTGCTCCTCACCACCGTCAGCAGGACGGAAGGATCTCCGCAGTTCGCCACGACAGAGTGCGCGCCTACGGAAACGTTCAGGTGAAGGACAGGCAGGCAACTGCTGCTGAAATGCCAGCAAAGGGTGGGAGGTGGCTCCCACAACGTCTCAGAACATCTCAGAAAGCTGCAGGCTGGGAAGTTAGCAAACGCTCCACAGACGAAAACATCACCTGACCTCAGTGATCTCTGACTGTAAGAGATGGCTTTAAAAACTCTTGCAAACATGCACTGCTCACAAACTGAAGTAGAAATATAGGAGGCATACGCCATTTAATGTTTTGGATGACAGTTTTGCCCAAAAGTCTCGGCTGGAAGCGTGTGCAGTCAGATCTTTGTGGTGTGAGTAAACACAAACAGAATCCAGCCATGAGCTGCAAAAAGCCGAGAAAGTTTATTCTTCAGTTTCTATGAAGAAAGAAAACACCACTTCAGGGCACTATACAATACAAAATAAAAAAAAAAAAATAGAGTCTCAGAAAACAAGGAAGAGAAGAAAAGGGAAGCAGGAACTTGATCTATCTCCCTGTTGTAAGGGGACCCTTTTCTATGAAGCAGCTTCTAGGTTTTCTACCTGCAGGGAAAAAAATAAGACAGTGAAAGTACAGCTCGTAATAGGAAAAAGCCCTAATGCAGACATGTACCATGGACCTCTCTTTCTCCAGGCACCTTCCACTCCAGGTGCCTCGCGAAAATCTGAGCCACATCAGCTTTGACACATTTAATACCCTTCCAAGCAAATTCAACACAGAACAGACAATACCCCTACATGCCAAGTCAGTCACATCCTACCCTATAATCTCAGAAGAGCACACACTGGTTAGAAAACGTGCCCTAATGAATCGGCTTATGCTTAGGTGCCAGGATCATACCTAACAAGTCTGAAACATTATGTCATCTGCCACGTTCCTGTGAGACTTTATACTGAATATCGAACTGGCGTGCTGCTACTGTAAAGGCCCTTCATGCATTTTATCTGCTCTAGAATGAGTACTGCGGGCAAGGGCCACAAAGGAAAATTATCAAGTCGTTACTCAGGCATCAATATTTTTATCACACATCATTCATCTGTATGGAGTAGCCTTACCCCAATTTCTATTCCTCAACCTTTCTGTTCCTGAAGAATTTCCATCCCTCAACGTTTTTCATGAGTCCTAAAAGGTGATCAATACCTTCGCTGTTTTCCAGTGAAATTGCAAGGACCCTTACAGCAAAAGTTAGGTATGTTTTCAAGATAGGCAATACTTTATCATTAACATCATGGATGATGGTATTGATCTCTTAGTCATCAAGTAAAACACTCCATTTATATTCTCAGGAAATATATCTACCACTGACAAGCTAAACATGCAGTTCTGTGGGCTATATTGAATCCCAAATAAGAAATATTTTTGCAGGTAGATTTTCTAGAGCTCTGTATTGTAGAAGACCATTTATTATCCATAGGAAAAGCCACCCTGAATTTGCCCGTACAGTCAAGATGGAATGGCTGTAGCAAATCCTGTGTTTGCACATTAGTGTAAAATTTCTGAGACTATTCAGTATCATCAGCATTTTTATCCAATTTGAGTTTTCACATAAGAAGCATGTACAGCCACCTATCTTGCATCAGGTGTTCCAGTACACTGACACATGTGCATGAAAAAAATCAAGGTGTTTAGTTTTGTCTGTTTGGTTTTTTTACTTTATATCAATTCTCAACCAGTAGTGCCTTAGAGCTCACAGCCATCAGCAACTCCATCTTTCTAAGACGACTTTAAAAAAATTAGACTATTAAAGCTCAGTTTTACTAAGTGTTCCTGATGATATTGTTCCATTAAAAAACATTACTTTAGTCTAGGCTTAACTGAACACTGTTCTTTTCCTGTATTCTTTCACATTAATTGTAGGTATTTGAAATAACATTCTTGATTAAATTTAATTCAGCTATGCTTCTGATAAAGGAGTCTTTATTTTTTCTTTTAATTTATAGTCAGAACCTAATTTTAGATGTCCTAAAATAGGATCCTTCAGTAGTCCTTATTCCAGTTCAAGGTACATATCCAAGACAGATGGACACATGTGTCTGGACACTCTTTCAACTGACTATGTGCAGCCGGCTTAGTTTTTAGATAAATAAAATAAGGCAAGATTAAACTCACAACACATTTGATCAAGTTATATCATGCACAACACTGACTTTTTCTAGGCTGCCTGCTTGAGCAGTTTATAGGTCATATCCTTATTTCATTTATATATGTGGTTTTTACACATTTTTGAAACAATTATACAATCTCAAAATCTTCTGTTTGGAATAATAAAAGTAAAAATAAAAAACCCACAAACTTAAAGTATACCTATAATTAAGTTTAAATTGAATACATGTCAAAGCAGAACTTCGTCATATGTATGCTTGACCTTAGGCAGCTGAGCACCTTATTGATAGTGAGAAGATGATGTAGGTCTATCTGTAAAGTTAAGGCTGCTCTTAAGAAATTTCTAGTTTTAGTCAACACTAGTTTTGTAGTTTTGTTGGTGCGTACACTCAGAGGTGGCTATAACACACAATTTCTAAATGGTTGAACAATTAATTTACCTTTTAATTGAGCTGGATTTTATCTGTCTAAAAAGGAAAAAGAAGAACACATATAAAGAAGTTTTGCACAGCGCAACTGTTTTCGGTAGTTGTAAGAGACACCACGAGTCAGACATTTCTCAAGTTTCTACCTGTACTGTAAGAAACACTTGCCTTTATAACTGAGCTTTTAATGAAGCAAGTAAATCTTATTCAAATGGGCAGGCATCCTAACATATTCAACAATACCTGTATGAGTGACAAATATTTCCATAAGAAAACAGGCCCTTCTTTCATAGGGCTTTTAATTTAAGAAGTAAAATATCTCTAAAAACCTGGGGAAAAACAGGACTTCAATTTCTGTGAAAGCGTGTTTAATTTTGAAACACATAAAGATGTAAGAATTCAAGAGAAAATGGTAGCTAGTTTAAATATGAATTGTATTAATGAGAAGAGGGCAAGAATCTTGTCTAAGTGGTTATGACTCATACCTTCCAATTATAGCATGCATACATCATACTTCAGTAAAAAAGAATCTCAAGCATCCTCTGGATGGAAGAAATGCAGATACTTGGTGAACAAGTAGCTGATTAACAGGCACCCGGCCTCATCTTGTGAAAAAAACAGTGAGTTTAAATGAGTCTTCTCATTTACCCTGCTGTAAAACACAAATAATTCTGCTGCTGCCAATGGAGTTACCTTATTGTTGAAACTGTTATGAGGGCAGAATCAATCAAAAAATGTCTATAAAGTCCAGTTACTGACTTCATTTAACTTTCAAAAAAAAAAAATACCATGGCTTTAAAGGTAAACACACACAACTCCATACGCCTTAAAATAAAACTAAAAGTCCACTCCCAAAGACATATAAGGAAAAGGAAAAAAGGAAAAGGAAAAAAAGGAAAAAAGGAAATTCCCAAATCACAAGCTCCGAAGTGCAGTCACGTAAGCGCTAAAGCGTAGTTTGCATTTGCTCAGCAGCAGTGGGACAGAATGATTCAGTCTGCAACGGAGCACGTTCCTCCTCCCCTCTAGCCTGCGAGCGTGCTGCGCTCTGCCCGCGAGGCTGCAGGGACCTTGCACCACTCCTGTTTCTTGCAAAAGCTGCCAGAGTTGCCCCGTGGGTCTTCTGAATTGTGCAAAAGCTTCTGGAAATTGCAGAGAAGGCTGGGAAGTGCCCACTGTGCCTCACCAACAAGCAGAGGATAGATCAAGTGCTGTGTTTCAGAGGACTTCTTGAGAATTTAGAGGAAAGGGGAAAGTAGCTATTGGGCAACCTCTGAAATGTCAGTAGGGGAAACAGATGGCCAGAAACCTTAAAAAAAAATGCTTTTGTGCCTAAAAAAGGATAAAGAGGCTGTTTTTCCTGGAGGACTTCTGCAGATAAGGCAGGAGCAAAGGTGGGTCCTAGGCACCTGAGGAAGCAAACTGCAATGCGTGAAGTGGGGAAGTTTCACCATGAGTAGCTCTACCATGAGAGGTTTCATTTTTCTTGGTTTTTTTTGTTGAATAGCTGGGAATCAGATTAGTCAGAATTTTATTCTGCCTCAGTCTTATTTTGTGCTACTCTGTTTCTTGCAGAACCTATGACTGCATCCATCTCAGCTTACATCGATTAGATTTTGCTTTCTTTTGTGCATGTTATCTATAACGTCTGTTCCTTTAGGTTTTATTACACACATATTTTGCAAGAAATTGGATCAGTAAAGCACAGAGGAATTTGCAATGAGAGTAGGATTTTGAATGCAAAGGGTGGCTGGGCAGAGGGCTGACTGAACACTGCTGACACCAACTCCAACAGAGCCCTGTTTATGTACAGCACCGACTCCCAAACCTTTTGGACCCTGGGATATTACCAGTCCTCAAACTCCCTTGTATGATCAGACCTAGCTGATAAATATAAAGATCACAGTTACTCCTGAACATGCCTAGCTGTAGATCACTTACCATGAATGATGTTAAAAAGTTTTTTCTCCTAAAACAGTCATACTTCCCACTTCCAAAAACCACACAGTGCAGCTGCACTGCAGCTCTACAGGTTCCCAATCTGGGGATTTGTACTGTAGAGGAATTGCTTGCAGTGACTTTGATCTGACAGGAACTGTATGGTTTTGCTATTGGAAATGACATCCCAAAACTGCTCCTCTGCTGTCAGACAGACATACACACAGAAGGAACACTCACCAGTCTCAGGAGAAGTTGTCTTCACAGAAAGAAGTTTGACTCCTTCTTTATCTGACTGGGCCCTGTTGAAGTCAGAAAACATTTAAGCAGTCAGCATGCAGCTCAGCGTGCATGTCGGTCAGCCAAACAAAACTCTAAGATTATGATACTGAGGAGACAGCACCTATGCCAGTCTACACCAGCAGGCATGAAATGGGCTTTGCATGGGATCATGTGTAAGTCTTGGTGGTGGAAAACACCATATACCAATATCTCTGAAAACACCATTCCCTTAAAATACGTAACAAATCAAGTTGCATGACTCCAGGTTCAACCTAGTGTTCTACAGAAGTAGTACATCTAGGGGAGAAGAGGGAGCCATCTTTTTTCTCTGTCAATACAAGGCTTTTAGCCATGTTGAATTGCAAGAAAGACCACTTCAGATGTCCATAGAGTCAGGTCTAGCAAGTAAATCAGCAGCCCAAGTGCTGCTTTTCGTCATACAAAACATAGAGGCCATAGCCAGACTCAGTGGCCTCTAGCATATATCTTCTAATGGATCTTTCTTGGTTTCACTCTCCTGAAACTCCTTATGCCAATACTGTTTTAACTGATCCTCTGCAAATGGAGAGAGAAAATGGGAAAAAGGAAAAGAGAGAAAAGCAGAGAGAAGATGGGAAAGAGGAAAATGAAATAATGGGGGACACAAGAAAAAGAAAGAGAAAAATAATCCAGAATAAAATACATTATAAAGAGAGAAAACATGAACAAAAGAAGGGAGATGGGAAAGGATGGCGGGGGTGGAATGAATGGCGCAAAATTTGAAAAAAAAATAGAAAAAAGACTGAGCCGACTGGCCCTGTGGCACAGCATAAGCTGTTTATCCATTTCAAAAGGATTCCCTGCAAAACAGTTGAGAGCCATCACATTTCTATCCATGCTGGAACGGCTGCTTATCATGCGTACAGGTGTACAATAACTGCAAGCACATCACTTTCAACAGGGTATTTCTCTTTGGGACAGCAACCGCTTACTATGTTTAAACAGAGAAAGATCAAAGAAAATCTCATGCAGAATCTTCTGCATTCACAAGTGCCCCATGATAGATTTCAAAGCAATGAAAAGACAGGATTCAACCTACTGTTCGGTGCCGTTCTCTTGTCTCTCTGGAAGAAGGAACAAAGTTAATATCATTTTGACTGCTGGAATTCAGCTAAGTAAACATTTAGACACAGCTATTGCAGTTGCTAGCAGAAGGCTTAGTTGTGATTTTGCAGTGTTGCATTAAGTACTTTAACACAGTCAACCTGCTTGAACGGTAATTGGTACTTTCCTAGTCCGTCTTCCCAAAAGATAACCATGTCATCTATGCAAAGGGAAGTGATATTGCTCGAATCGATGCTTCTGGAAGCGAGGGAGGACGAGGTGCGAGTGGCACGGGAGCACACCAGAAGCACGTTTTTCCCTGCAGCTCCCACATGCCTGGGTAGCTGGCATGGAGGAGGTGAGCATGCAATGGTTCTCGAGTATATAACAACTAAGCTAAAAGACACAGGGTGAGGGGAGTGAGGGAACAAGCTGCCAGGCTGTACGCTCTGGGGGGTTTAGCATGGCACAACATCTGAGAACAGACGTCATCCCCGCCGATGAGGAAAGGGTTTCTCCCCGACATGAATCATACACGGAGCGTATTTTGTTCTCATGTGCAAGTGCGGGCAGATGGATGGGGCCGAGGGGTTACATTGGGGACATGGAGCCAGTTCTAGCCCGACGGCACTGGGCTCTCCGTCCGCGGGGGAAGCACACTGGGTAGACATGAACAAATCCTGCAGGAAGCACCACAGGTATCAATCTACTGTAGCTTCCAAGTGAATTTGCTAGCACTGTGCCTGCTGGCATGGTGGGGCTGGCAAGGAAATGGTCTTCACCTCATATCTTTACCTCTTGACTCCAAATATTCAGTAATTTCCTAAGCAGGAATCACACCTTGCTCTGTTTATCTGGGTCTGGTTTTCCATGTCATTGGCTAAATTGGTTATGACACACTGTTTGCCTCGGTCTACAGCTTCAGCACCCGGTTGTGATTTTATATAGCCAAGGCCTGGCGATTTCACAGCTGAAGCTCTGTACAGGTCGCCTAACTCATGCCAGCTTGCAGGGAGAGAAAAACCAGTCTGGATTCAGATCTGGGTTTTCACTTAATGGAGAATTACGCTTGCCTGTGGCCCACTCGGACAGCTCTTTGAGACACTTAGCAAATGGAATTTAATGGAACTATACCCTGTTATCTTAAGTATTTCACGGCCAGCCACAAAACAGATACTGTCTTTAGTTGATCTGTCAAAACGACTGTTTCTGAAAACAGTGTGTGCTCAGGGATTTTGTTTCCATGGACGTTATACTGTAACTGGAAAATTTTACTTATATATAATGTATATGTGTGTGTGTATACGTATGTATATATCAGGTATTTCCTAAAGAAAGCATTGATATTTCTTTGCCTGTATTTAGAACAGTGTTAAAATAGATGCAGTGATTTCATTAAACAATATCTCCAAACTTAGTTTTCACTGCATCTTTCTACCTGATTGACTGATTGTGTTAGCACAGCTGTTTGTTAGCTCTTTGTAGCTGCAAAAATGTGAACAAAAAGCTTTACGGCATTATATATTCTCCAAAAATCACAGACAGTGTTGCTCCCTCTGTTCTTCCTACTGTTTTTGAAAACGAAGTGTTACTTTCCTACTTTAGGCAAAACACTTTGAAATACAAGAAGCTTTCCTATCAGACTACTGCAACTTCTATGGTTAAGGTAATCTAAAAAGACCCCAGAGATCTTTTAATAATAAAAAGGACATTGATCTTTTCCCCCTCACAGGAGAAAGCAAACGAAATACCTGGAGTTTTCTTCTGGCACATTCTGTACAAAGCCACCAGTGAGAAGACAGAAAGGGTGATGACTATCAAGGTGATGACGATTGGCAAGATAACGCCTGCAAAAGAGGGAGAACATCGTTTTGCCTGCTGCCCCCGGCTTGCATTGCCTCCGTGTACAGGCACTCGCATGCACGAAAGCGAGAGGCACCTCCAGCTCCCCTTCACCAAACTTCACCGATTTCTCTGGAGTGGGGTAACCTCCCTCTCCCGTTATTCCTCCAGCACCCACTGAGCCTCAGGCTCGCTGCCTTTGTGGAGGGAGGATTTAGGCAGCTCCCTTAGTCCTTAATCCCCACCCTTAGTCCTTCCCTGGCCCCCACACTGCCCTGTGGAGCTGGTTTCACCCATTTTTCTGTAGAAGAGTAAAGGTTTTAGCGGCTGCTACGCTGAGACCACCATAAACTTGATCAAAATATTCACAATTCACCCCAGTGTTGATGGCCCCCAAAGGTTTTGCAAAACAGTCATGTTTCAGGAATAAATTTTTGATACATGCATTTTTTTCCCCTCTTTTTTGAAAACAAGACTCATCTGAAATTCAGCGACCGAAGCGATTATTTCTCTTTTAACATTGTACGCCCAGAAAGACACCAAGGAGTTACATAATTCAGTAACATTCCCCACAGCGCTTACAACCAGGGATAGAAAATGCAAGAACTCCTTTTTAAATGAGGACATTTCTTTCCTTTTATTATTTCCCACCATCTGCCATTTCCTGACAGGTGTTTCCCAGCCAAGAAGCAAAAAGGAAAGAATTATGTAACGAAGAGAAGCTTTCCCGGGGAAATATATAAGCCCAGTTTCTCCCCATTTATCTTTTCTCTGGCAGCGATCGGCCACGTTCAAATTTAGCAGGCGCTCTCTCGCCTGCTGGCCTAAGCCCTGTGTCGGGGAGGCTGCATTCCTGCAGCCGTTCTCAGCATCAGCCATCATACCCGCCCGATATTTAGAAATAGCATCTTTGATGGTTCTTAATGCAATTAATATTTAATATTCATATAGATGTGTGTGTGCATCTATGGAACTAGAGGGAGAACCTGGAGACAAGTTTGCAGTGGAAAAACATCAAACATATTTTGCTAAGCCAGTATTTTGGGTAGGAAATAGCAGATCTGCAGCAACACTCTTGCCCGAGAGATGCATAATATTAAAATAAAAGATTAAGTAACATGCATCATGCAAATATAAAGTGCTTGAAGAGTTTGGAGAAGACTCCCTCCTAGTCCTTCTCTCCCATGACAATATGAACAATATATTAATATAATATATAATATTAATATATTATACATGAATATTATACAAATGTATTTTCCATATGCATCTATTCATATAATATATTAATATATAATATACCAATATATTGTTCATATACTGAATACAATATATTCATGGAGTCATTCAGAACAATATATTCATATAGTATGTACTCATAACAGTATACGAACAACATTTTTGTATGTTTTCTTGTGTCCTCTCCCACAGGGCATGACTTTGTTCACTTTTTTTTCAGTTTTATCACTTTGGCTTCAGTCCTTGGGAATAATTGTGCTGCTCTCCAGTGAGAATGGTGCCAACTTGTTAAGCTCTGTTTCTCTTTGAGAGGAGTTTTATAACAGGCAATTAAAATGGGTTGGTACTAGGGTCTACGTCTGGTAAGGCTAGAAATAAAGCTGCCAGTTTCATTTCTCTGCTGCTCCAATCATTCATCAAAAGCCAAATTGATCAACTGAAAACTCAAAAGCTGGACGATAAGGCAGAAACACTCACTCGAATAGTGGATAGCACCCTCTGGCAATTTCTTGTTTCCAGAACTGCTGCCAGGACTGCCAAAAGCTAGATTTGCAAAAGAAATATTGCCTTTCAGGTTAACATGTAATTGCCAGAACTTCCCAAAAAACTCCCCCCCCAAATTACCCTCCCAAACAACTTCTGTGTCCCCTGGAGCTGTTGGGTACTCCACAGCTATAGCTCTTCTCAATAATACTTAAATAACTTGGCAAGAGGAGTGGAAAAGTTTATCTAGTGTGGCCTAGAAGAAAAACACACTTTGCATGGGTGCAAATCATATGATCGTCTGCTTGTGAACTTACAGGTTAAGAGCTACAAACTCTTCCACTTTCAGGAGGTTAAGGTACTGTTCAACATTAGAAGAGATCTTTTGACAAGCAAATAAACAAGCAAGAGAGTAAAAATTAGACCTGCCTCCAAAAGAAGAAAGACCAAAATTTTTCACTGCTAATTAAAAGTGCTAATAGTAGATGAAGTCTAAAGAGGTGCAATATTAGCAGCTAGCAATTTTCTTGAGAGCTGAGTGTTATAAAGGGATGTGCGGGCTCTCTCTGCCACATTTGGGGGCAGCAATGACTATTGGGAACCTCTGGGTGTTTTTTAGGGCAGGATTTAAAGGAATGCATTTCTACCTTCAGCTGCTAATCTGAATTTGAGTCGGGTATCAACAATCCAAGCTATTTATTACCTTGTTGCATACGGTCTACGGAAAAACAATCACCGCACTTCAAGAGAGAAAAAGACAAAGCAAACGTTGGGGCTTCCCTAGCTACATTATACAGCACGCAGGATTGTCTTCCATGTCGGACGGAGGCTTGAACAGACCTGTGCTTACTGCCACATCACCTGTAGGGATGCACAGAAGAGGGCTCAACTCGACGGGTAGAAACGACAAAATTAATTGGGTCATTAAAACCAATTTCCCAGGGCCATTTTGAGGGCTAGAATACAATTTTGTTCTGCGAAGTCTCTGTATGACAGGTCCATCTTTTCTGCAGATGGATTTTTTACTTTCATGTATAGGCAGTACATGATATGCTAGTTGGCTGGATGAGAGTAACAAACAAGGTTTGTTTGTCCCAACTCTGTAGGGGCTCCATGCTGCACTGATTTTAAAAAATTCGGCCCCCCATTGATAAATGTTTTAGTGATTGTTTTCTCTCCACTATTCTCCTTTTGCCCGTATTCCTATTCTCACGACACACTGGCCTGTTCAGATATGTAAGAGTATGTCGTCTCCTGATGCAAGAGGAGTAAAGCAGAGAACAGCCAGGGGCCAGTTTCCACACAGGTTTGCTGGGTATGCCAGTATACTGGGTTTTCCAGGTAACGAAGAGCTACATGGTCCTACTTAATAATTTCTGTGGATTGACAGTGTAAAGGGAAAGATTTGAGAGCTGTGTTTTCATTTTTGTTCTGCTGTTGTGTAGCTGTGTGAATTTTGGGAAGACTGTTTAGCTTCTCTGTTTCCTTCCTTTCTTTTTTTTTTTTTTTTTTTTCCTTCCCTTTCCCCCTGCTGCTTTCATTTGTCTGGCCAAAGACCGAAACCTCCTGCGGAAAAATGATCAATTACTATCTGCTTGTGTGGTGCCTAAACAATACAGCCACAGCTGAGACATTCTGATGCTATAGTGTAGGAAACAAGCACTGCCTGAGACCCTTATCTCTTCAAGATCACTATGTTTCTTTAAAGCAGAAGTTCTCTCTCCGTGGTGCCTGTCTGCTGAGGGGTGATAATGTAAGGATGGAAACTGTAAGCCATCATCAAGTGACTGAAATAATTCTTATGAATTTGTAATTCTATGTGATTGCTTTAGATTTCCCAAGGAAATACTACTGCCCTTTTCACTGCCTTACCTGATATGCTGCATGATACACAGGGCAAGCAGGCAATTATCACAGCAATGAGTTATCCTGCATACTGACCGAAAATGTCAACAGAAACAAATCACACTGAAAAACTCGAATGTGTATCCCTGCATTTGTGCAGCACCTCCTCAGGAGAAAAACTGAGGATTCAAATTCACTGGTTATTTTCCTAGTTCTCTGTTAAATGACCAAGATGTGAATAATGTAGGAAAGACAAATGCATAGGTTAGCATTTTAACTACTTGAGACCATAAATGAGAAACACAATTGAATTAATAAAATGGATTAAGGAATTAAAACCTTTAACCCAGTTATCCACTTAATTCATTGAAGTTTCTCACAAGCCTGTCTAGTCTACTCATCCTGTCTACTTTCTCTGGATCTGGAAAGTGAATCTGGAAGGTATTTTCCAGCTATGGAACAATCTGGGATCAGAACAACATTTGGAGTAACACATCCATCATGGTAACAGGAGGGACAAATTTTGCTGGCAGCAGCAGCAGGAACTGCAGGGACCAGCGCAGAAGAGATTGTTTCCTGATAAGCCCAGAGAAAGGAAAATAGGCCAATACAGGTGCACAATAAACTCTTGTCTTACTCTGGGACCTGCTGCTTCTAACCACAGGACGAGGAATGAGAGCCACTGACAAGAACAAGCTTCTTGGTAAACTCTCTTTTATATCAATTTCTTACTGCATCACGCAATATGCCAGGCCTGATTTTTTTGTGCCCCCACCCTGTTTTCATTTCAGTATCTGCTAGTTCAACACAGCATTCAGCTGAAATCACAGCGAAGCTGCCCATTGCTGCAACCTGAGCATCACTCCTCTGTTTTTCTGTACTACGCTTCAAGTTCATTCTTCCCCAAGAGCCAACTTGTTGCCTGAACATTTCCTTTCCTCGGGCTGCCCCTCTCTCACCCCATGCCAGCCCTTCTTGCCAGTGTGCACAGAGCTCTTACTTGTTGATGCTGTTGTGGAGCCCACGTGAAGGCCTGCAATAAAACAGAAGGAACAGATGTGTTAATAACTGTTTTAAGGTTAGATGTCCTGAGTCTTCACATCATACAAACCATCAGACTCTAGCAATGTGCTCAGTAACCCCACAAGAAATGCTGACCCAGAAGCGACACGCTGATGCTGTTCCCAAGCCCAGAAAGTCTGAGCTGTGCAGTCTGCAGACATCCCTTATAGATGAGAGCAGGATCCAGAGCACAGCCTACACCGGGTTGTTATTCTGCTTAAGAGAAGAAAATCCTGAATTAATTGATACATTTCTAAAAAATTCCTCCTGCCAAACCCAAGTAAGTCCCTGGGAGGGAATATTTGGCATTTAACTGACAAATACGGGTTTTAATAAAAGAACCTCAAATGCCTAATTGAGACATGTCTTCAAGTGTCACAAAACCCTTTAAAAATGAATCTTCATTAATTATCTTGGTGTTTTTGGCTAGCAGACTGCTGAGCAGCGGGAGTAAGAGGCATTGGTAATGAAGAAGAAATGGACCTTGCAGAGCGCTGTGAACAATGCTTACTGGCCCGCTACTGTCAGCTTCCCCCGGCCACTTCACAAGTTTTTGGTGCAGAACACTAATTTTTTTGTTAGCTTTTTGTTAGTATGCTGCTGCTTTTGTGTGTCTAGACTGCAGCATGCTTGGAAATTACGGCGGCTGTGAATACTTCACATTTGGAGGCTAGCCACAGGCACCCATCGTTCCCACAGTGATTTTTATTATGCTGCATTAAATCTCTTCTGCAAGCGCTAATGGGAAGGAGGGAGTCAAAGGGAGCTGGGCACCTAACTCGTCCATGTCTTTGAGAATATCTACCTGTGTGAACTGGCAGTAAAACCTTTATCCGTTTGTGCAAGACAGACTGTCTCTTGCTAGGGCTGGGTGACTGGCACTCTGTCCATCCAGGGAGGTCTCTCACACTGGATTACTGAAGCTACCATGGAAAAAAAAAAAAAAAAAAAAATCCCTCAGGCACTGTATCCTCAGCAGTCCCCCATTATTTTGAGGTATAAATCACAGCGTTTGGTCACCTTCTTCTATGCTGGAGGTCACCATAAAAGCCCCTTCATTGGGTCTCTTCAGGGTTCACTGCTGCCACAGCATGTGGGGAACGTGGTGCATCTGACCCTGTCTCAAGACCTCCCAGGAAGGATGTGACCCACCAGAACGTCCACCGCGTGCCAGCTGTGCCAGGCTGGGATACTGCAGAGGGAGCGGCGTGAAGGCAGCCGTAACTCCAGGCAGGCACTGAGCCTCTCCCCCGAGTGCCCGGGCTGCAGTGCTCCTGCTCCTGCTCCCCGCTGCGCTTTCTGGGCTGTGGACTGATGCTTTGCACACAGACAGCTCCTACACCAGGGCTCTAACACGAGTGAAATGCATTATTCTACTGCTGTGAACGTACTCTTTGAAAACCAGAATGGCTGCTCTTGTTTTTCCTCCTCTCTACACCCAATTAAAAACATAGATCACTTGAGCCACCGGGGTGCAAATAACTACTTTTGCTAATGATATATGTGACAGAGTTTTATAACTGCATTTTAATCGCAAACGTGCATGAAAAGCATGTTCAGGTTGAAAAGCCAAGTACTTAAAAGTCAGCAGTATGAGCTCTCCTTGAACATACTAAATGTTGTTAATGCTAAGTACTCTGAAGGTATATAGTTATCTCACCCTGGCTTCCTAGGATCCAGAGGAGACTTTTTTCCCTAGGCTTTTTATCATCTCATCAATCCATCTGCAAAAAGCAGTGTCACCTTTCTCAGAGAGGATCTCTGTGGTGATTCATGAAGCAATGTTTATAGCATGTTTGGGCAATATTAATGACAAGAGCCAAGGAAAAGCTTTCAGAGAGTTAAAAACTCGCCTGTCAAAGGAAGTTTGGAATGACACACAGTACAGAATGCAGCAGGACACATACCTGGCATTAAGGAAACATCCAAATGTGATATAATTGCTTGTGACCCAAATACTGCCTTTCCTTCAGCCTATAAGGAGTGGCATCCAACAGAAAAGATAGCATGTGATCACACAAAAATGGCTGAACTAGCAAACGGTAAAGCCCTGTGTGTGCCTGTTCTTGGAGAAAGGCAGACGACCTTGTCAAGTCTTACAAATAGGTCACTTCTCTGTGAAACATCAAGCCTTGTCTCCCAAGCCTGAGGAGAGTTGAGCTTCCCTAAGAACCCCACCCCAAGGTTATAAGATAATTGTACATTTTCCCTTAACTTCACTCTTGCAAAAAAAGTGAACAATCTTGGCTCAAATTAGAGCAAATAAACAGATAGAAAAGGCAGGTCAAGCCCGAAACCGATATCCAGGTTCTCCCCAAAGACTTAAGGTTTGTCAAAGCTGTCCGCAGGTGACATTAGGCTCTGACAACAGGAAGGGTCGGGCACCCTGCGGTTCAGTACCCGCAGGCACAACCAAAGCCCATCCTGCTGTCCCGGCCAGACCTTGTCACTTCAGTAAACCCAGACAGCAGAAATGATCCCAGGTAGGAGACATGACAGCAGCCTCCTTCCCTTCCCTTCCTTCAAGGGCTGTAGGAGCTTCCCGAGCCTTTGTTACTTTTTAAAAACTGCGCACAATAAAACTACAAGCATCTTTCCCAAAGATATCTTACCCAGATGCTGCTAGAGCATGAAAAATCAAATAGGAAAAATCTTGTGCCCTTCTTTCTCTCCCCCCATCTCCAGCATGCAAGCAAGGTGCCAGCTCACCCTCTGTTCAGAGATTGCTCAGCCCTGCCACACACGCAGAGCTGTGCTTATCGGAGCAGTTCAGCCGGTGATTTCAGTCTGCATTTTCTAAATAACCCTCCAGCACCCTTTTTGGTGGCGGGGTCACACGCTGCTGTTCCACAGGAGGAGGAGGCCAGAAGGAAAGGCAGCATTTTGCCTGCCAACATAGTTACTGTAGTTTTTCCAGCTGCCCGTTCAGTGCTTACCACCTCCTTTGGGGCTGCGAGTGAGGGGGCAGAGGCTCTGCATAAATAATCTGGGAAGATTTCCAGATTCACGGTGAAAAGTGAGGCGTGCAACTCTGGCTGTGCTGAGTCCGTGTTGTGCAGCAAGGAGGACAAGGATAAAAAATTTGGCACATGACGGTGGTTTGATTTGAAAATACCTGCCTGAGTCAGTGCAGCGCCGGTTAGAAGCCTGACAGATGGAGAAAGAGACCAATAACCAACCTCTCCCCACTCTGTTCTCCAACGACCACTACCTAAGCAGCCTGGATACCCTGCAGTTTGCTGCTTCTGTTTTTTGGAGGGCAGCCACGTGAAACTGTGTTCACTGGCAAAACAAACGAACAAATTTGGCTGATTACTCAGAGGGGATACCACAATATAAATCAAAGTGAAATTAAGAACTTTAAAAAGCCCTCCTTGCCTTGACCATACTATAGATCTGTAATTGTGTTAACTGAGGTTTTGCTATATTTTCCACCTCCCAGGCACTTTGATTTTTGTGTCTCTCTCTTTAAGAAGCTGCAGATATGGTGGGTAATTTTTACCTAATATCACTATCCAAAGTTCCTACACAGTTTGCATACAGAAAGAGTCAAACCCTCCTTGTCTTACTCATAAGAATTTTTCTAAGGGAGATGCCTCCTGTGAATCAAGTGAGTAGGATTTATAATTGGAGGAGTGCAATAAAGATATCAATAGATGCAGCAGGTTGATTCATCCGCCAGTTTATTATAATAGAACATTTGATCTTACCACCCTGCTGGGTGAGCTCAAGCTCATACTGCCTTATGCATTTTTTGTTGTTTTGGTCACAGAATAAGAAGCTACGATACTTGCAGTTTCTCAGATGTATTTAGACTCTGACTGATGCATTACATCTCCAATTTTTCATTAATTAAACAAAAGGAGAAAATTAAATATTAGCAAGCAGTCCTCTGTGGAGGTGGAGAATGAGTAGGAGGTACATCATACATGACAGCCAAAGTTGTGTGTGTCAATGGCACAAATGCAGGTTGCCCTTTTTGCCAAAAACAGTCCCTATTGCCTTCTCTAGCCTGGGTGAGCACTACGCAGCCTCTCCTCTGTGGCTGGTGGTTTCAACCTCCTTTAATACAGCAATACCATTCTCTGATGTTTCTCCAAGTTCTTTCCTGGGCTCCCCCACTCATTTCAGTTGCTCTCCAGCTCTCTGTGGCACTCCTCCCACACCCTGATCTTTTGATATGGCTGACTGGAAATTTCTCTTCAAAAATGTGCTTTTTTCTTTTTCTGCAGCAAGAAAGGAAATTTTCACCAAAATGGCATTTTAAAAAAATGGAAAATGGTCTCAAAACTAAATATATTCTTTTGCATTGAGGTTAGCCAGCTGAATTATTTTGGCTGAGCATACTAAATAGAAACGTTCTGTTTTGGACCAATTGCACATTAATTTGTCTTCCCCTGAGCTCCCACGCAGAAGCTGTGGCTTGGGTGCCTTCAGCTTGCAAGCTCTGCTATCCCCTACGGGCTGCAGTACCAGCCCCATTGTGCATATCCGCCTCTGCCCTGTTGAACAAAAGGTATCTAGCCCCTATAGAAGCCCCTGAATGTGAAATTTCAAAGAGCTGGGAAGAATATTCTAGTGGAAGTGCGAGAGTCAGCATTTCTTCTAGTCTCAGCACAGAATGAAACAACGGGCTTCACACTTGCATTGCTTTAAAAGTTATTAGGGTGCAGCATACGGCTTCCCTTGGCCCTGCATGATTGCACATAGGAGAAGAAATCTGTTTAGAGGGAACGAAAATATTTTTTCATTAAGTCTTTAACATATACAGAGAATAAGGGAGCAAGGGTGATCTAAAGGTGCACCCATTTGGGATAAGCTACCTAACTCATCAGGGTAAGAAATGGGATTTCTTGCATATTTAAGCTGCAAGAAAGAAGCAAGGAGCTGGTGCTGTGAGAGACAGGAAAGGGGTGAGCGTGGAAATGCCGGTGCAGGAGGAAGTGATTTTGAAATGGCAGTTTTATGGGAACTCAGGGCGGTGGCTATGCCAAGCACCTAGACTGACTCCCCCTGGGTAGATGTGCCCTTTCTTCCTCAGCGAGGCAATTACAGTCCTGGCATCGTGGGCAGTCCCCAAGCTCCAGAAGATTTATTGGTTTTACAGCAAAGTGAGCCAAGTAAGATGAGGACTTTCGCAAACTGACCCAAGAAATGTTGTAAAAGTTTCTGGGCAAATTTTAAATGTAAAATGTAATTTTACAAACACTGTAATAGGTAATTCAATACATGTGATCCGTAGCCAGATATGTATTGCAGTTTCATTTTAACCTGGAGAATTTACCTATGTGAGAGAACCTTTAATTAAAAACATTGTCATTTACTGCTCTATTACAGTGTGCCAATGGTAAGGTGCGTATCTGCCAAAAGACACAAAACCTAACAGGATAATCAAGTAGCTACAGCTCACAATATATGCATTATGGGGCATAGGCTTATTGAAATAATTGCAAAGAATCCTCTCTAAATCAGTGGCCTTCATTTAAAAATGAAAAAAAACCACCCCAAATTCTTTAAAATGCTTATTATCATAATATCTTTTTGTATGCCTCTAAGCATTTCAGTACGTTCTGAGCATATTCTATTACTCCACTTTTATATCCAAACCTGTCCTCTATGGGGGGGGTGGAGGGGTGGAGCGAGGGAGAATCACAGTACACACACATGCTTATCTCCCACAATCCAGAGGTTGTAAAGAGAGTCTTGTATCCCTTGGGGGATGTTAAACATTAATAATAATTAGGATACGCAAACAAAGTCAGTGTCCTTATTGGATATACACACATGTAGCTGAAAGTCAGTATTGAGTGAAGTGAAGGCTCAAGAGACCTTAAGAAAACCTGAATAAGCCTTTTGTCAAAATCTAGGAAAGTTAAGCCAGCTAGCAGCGTACTAAATGATCACTCATATGACCTGCCATCTATGTTCACCACATTGTTGCTTGGTGGATAAATACACCAAAACACACCCAGAAAAACAATAAAATTAGACTGGTGTTGGGAAGGATTAATATCTTTTTGACCCTGCATATGACTCTGTTGTACTTTGAACAATGTCATTTAATTGGTAATATGCATTAACTTGCCCTGCAGATTTATTAACAATTGTAAAAATTATAGCTGTTTTCTCCTTTGTCTCCTTTGCTTTTCAGCCACAAAATTTATCTCAATGACCTCCTCTGGCAGTCAATGCTGCACAATGACCACATACAGCATATATAAAGATTGATATTATCTTTTGTAATTTATATCCTCCTGTAATGACATTGAGTATCACAACTGAATGTTTTGAAGTTCACCCATCACTGATAATAACTTCACAGCTAGATGACATGGACATAGCATACCCTGCATGAATAAGGATGTGGCCCTCACTCCAGGACAATGCACAAGTGAAGAAGAGATTCAAAATTATTTACATCTTTTTAACTGTTTGTATAGGAAAATAGAGTGTATGCTTTCGAGACTTACCTGAGGTTCCAGCAGCAGAAGTGGTTTTTTGTAGAGAGGTTGTAGAAGAAAAAGACCATCCTTCAGTAGGTGAAGCATCCAAACTCCCATTTTGTGCCAATTGTGTTCCACTTTGTTGTGTAGCTGGAATTGAGACAGACATTCAGTAAGATAAACCTGTATAAGTATTGCCTTAGATCCTGGACCACCCCTCAAACGCTCCCACCATCAGAGAACAGACTTTAGGTCAGAAAGCACTACAGCTTCTGGTAACTCCTTGTCAAGCGACGAACCATCCCTACAGAGTTGTTATCACTGGCATAGTGAAGGCATCTTTAAAGCACATCTAGCATCAGAAACAGCCCCACATCTGTGCCAGAAGACAGCCTAGAGCTCTAACTTGGGACCCCAGAATAACTAGACAGCCTTGCACCAAGAGCTACATAAGCAGAAGAGAGAAGCTCATTTACTGCCTTCTATCTTTAACCTTCATTTAAAAAAAAAAAAAGCAAGCTTCAGCCACAGCTGTCACATAATGTGATACTGTAAAAAGTTTTAGGGATTGTAATTAAACGCAGAGTTAATTATTTCATTCTGTGCTGTTAAGGTCTGGGAAATAATATATCCCTGAAAAGTAATGTATGAAAAATTAAACTGTCTTATTTCTGTTCTCACGCAGTCAATAGAGGACCAAGGCCACCTGTGTCGTAAGATTTGCAGCCTAGGGTGAGTCCAAGACAGTGGTGCAGGACACCGCCTGAGCCTGCGGCACTGAAGGTCACCGAATGACAAGAAAGAATTTAAGCTCTTCCAGCACAGCTGATAATTCCTACGTCTATGCTCAAACCTCAGCATAACAACAGGCAAGACAGCACCTACTGAATTAAACATAGGGGTGTCCAAGAGTAACCTTATCCTTCCTTCCTGATATAAATCAGAGATGCAGCTGAGCTGTAAACTGTTTTTGGTGCCTCTTTATATGAATTTTCAACACTGGAGCTAAAACAACTTTAAGAAAGCTTTTAGTCAAACGAATGCAGCATCATGCACACACAACACGTGAATGTTGAGGAATGCTTCATCACATGCTTTATTCAGAAACTCTGATTACCAGTTTAGACCCTCAAAGAACCCTTTTTTCAGGAAAAAAACCAAAACACACCCAAAGCTCCCTCTTCTACCACCACACACCTTTAACTTGGCCCTTCCCTTCCCCTTTTGTTTAAGTGCAATACCTTGGACAGGCAAGCTTCAAAATTAATGAGCTAAGAAAGAGTGAGCTGAAGCCACTGGAGCCAGGCGATTCATACAGCTTTGGGAACTGAGAGGAAGTAGACATAGAAGGAAACCATACTGAAAATTACGCTAAACAAGCTTAAATGCCTAACTAAAAGTTTTACCAGAGTTCTAGTGAATGAGAAGCGTAATTTCACTGTCAGCTCCCTCCAGAAACCTCAGCATTGTACACCTTCAATATGCAAGCCTAATCTGCGGTAGAGATGAGTGTAAAAAGCCCCTCTATGGTGTAATGCAAGGATCTGAGAACTTTAATGATTCCTGCACTCTCATCACAGTAGCTTTGAATGAAGCTTTAAAAACTAACTTTTCCCACTTTGGGTTCTTACTGCGGTTGCTTCAGACTAAAATTTTAAATGTTTAATTTTAATCTGAGGTCAATTAAAAAAAAAGGCAGCATAAAACCCAAAGAACCTCCTTCCCTCTGCCGGATGCATGGGCTTGTAATAGTAACAGCAACCATCTTGTGTCTCCCTTATCGTAAGTTAGTAAACGCTTGGATGGGAAAATAAAAAATAAGGCAGAATAACAGTAAGCCTTCGTGCGCAGAGACATTCGAACGCAAATATGCGTTGTGAATGCTGCAAAACAATCAGGTGTGTGGGAGAGACGAGGAGGGAGGCAGCCGGTTGCCTTGTAAACCCTTGTAACCTCACGGAGAGCTGTTTTCCCATGGGGGTCACACGTTCCAGGCATCCTATCGGTCCTGGCAGCAGCCCAGCCCGGGGTGCGCCTCTCGTGTTTGGGAGCTGCGAGAACAGATTGTTCTCGGGAACACGGGCTGCGCGCTGGATACGCCTCGGCGGGGGATCAGGAGGGGAGGGACGACAGCGTTCCCATTTCGTTTGTTTTTAAATTCAGGCTGGATGAGATTCTTCCTGCCACTCGGGGGTAGTACCAGGTATGACTCACGCCTTTACCTAGGGCTTAGCGTGAAGCTTCTTGCATTTATTTCAGCAGACTGCCGAACAGGCTCCCCGCTCCCCGTGTCGAGGGGTGAAGGAGACGGGCTACGGTGCAAAAGTCTGTGTGCCAGTTTTCATCACTTCCCAGATGAAAAACGCAACCTGGCGGGGAAGGTTCCCTTACCCCCACTGTACTACGGTAAGATTAAATCCTAGCAACCCAATTCTCTGCTGACTTGTGGCTTTGAAGCGGCTTTTAAGCAGCATCCAAGCCTTACGCCTAATACACAGCATAGGCTCTACCATCAACACATGTAGCAGATCGAATAGCTTCTGTGCCAAAAGCCTATGGGAATAGAAGCGTCCGTATCCAGCCACGGCAGCACTGACAGCACAGTACGCCTGCTAGAAAGCTGCCTTTTCGGTAGATCCTCATCTCTATGCAAGGTTTAATTTGATCTCAACAGGAGGAGACAGCGCAAGTCCTTACTGCGCTGCCCGCGCTCTGCACGGGAACAGGCGGGGGACTCCGCGCGGGCGCGCAGTGACTCAGTCCTGCTGTCCCCACCGACACATCGCTGCAGTCATTCGTCACGCTCCGGCGCAGCCAGCGGCAGCCAAGACTTCCGCCCGCCTGGCTGGGGGAGGCCCGGGCTCGCAGGAAAGCAGCGCGGCAGAGCAGGGCGGCTGCCGCGGCTGCTGCTGCTGCGAAAGCGCTCACATCATCGGTTAATGGGTTTGTTGTCAGCAGCTGATTATGAGTAAAAATGGTAAAGCAGTGAAGACTGTAAAATAGCTGCTCGAGTGGGGCTGATTGCTGCAGCAGCAGAACTCCCTGGTGGTGATGCAGCTCTCCCTGCTGATATTTTGATAAGATAAATGACAGCGTGTTAACACGTATTTGTCAAAGGGATAATCAACAACAGGGAACCTGAAGCTGCTCTGCAAAGCTGCTGTCAGAGCCCCAGGTATTTCCTTACTCTTTGTGCTCTGAAAACCCTTCATTTGCTTTAACCAGATGAAATTTGACACATATCCTCACTTGATCTTAGCATGATTTTCTACTTAACCTATGTATAATCCACATATATTTTAGCATTTCCCAACAGTACTTTAAATTTTCTTTACAGCAGGCTGTTACCTAACTAGCTTTGACATCATAAGATGCTACAAGTGGCAAATGCTCTACATACACTCTGTGCGCTGCAAAGAATATAGATATTTCTGTGTGTTAAAACCTTACTTCACCAATCGATGAATCAAGGAAGCACCTTTACAGGGCAGAAGAAACTGCACCCAAACCATGTTAAAACGTCAGCATGAGGGCTTTGTAAGATGGAGGACTAAACCTTCTTCCTTGAGCTCGTATCTTTAGCACAAACAGACATAGAGGCCTTGCCCCTGTAATCAATAGCCTGAGAAACTATTTGCATTAATGAATGCATTCATGAAAGCCTTGAAAAATCTTAGTGTACCAAACCCAATGCAACTTCATGCCTGTTTAGAGGAATGGAAATTGGCTGGGGAGGTAACCAAGCAGATCAATGTTTATACCCAGCTTACCATTTTCTGTTAAGCAAAAAAACCCAAGTATTAAAAAATATATATTTTAAAACATCTCTCTGCCTAACATGTCTCAGCAGCCAACTATACTCAGTGTTTACTGAGTTGCATGTGGCTACGACCTGAGGACAATAGAGCCATACATGTTACCATAACCCTCTTCCCGTGGTTTTACCAAAGTAAAGCTTCCTTCTTAATTACCAGTAGTTTGATAAAAGGAGAAAAAGTATCTCCTCCACTCTTTCCTTTTCTCACTTTTTAATATTTACTATTTCATTGTGCCATGATGTATCATCATCCATGAGAGTGGCATGAGGTAAATTAGAAACACAACAGCCAAAAATCCACTCATACTTGTAATTTAATACCTTGAGCACTGACCTTGCATAAGATGCGTGCTCCATATCCAAGGAAGGAAGAACACAATCTTGTGTTGCATTTCATTTCATATTCTCTTTCATAACTTGAAGTGTCCCAGGATATGAAATCCTGATTGCAGATGCAACTTGCTGTAGTGTGGCACCGCATAAATTCTTGTTTTAGGGCCTGGACTGCACAAGTGAGGTTGCTCTTTTGACTAAATGTGAGCTACTGGATTTGACCCCTTATATTCATAAATAAGAAGGTTAAGGGGACAAGTCTAATTGCTGGCTTCCAATATAATAAACAGGGCAGGAGGTCAAAGAGGGAGAGATTGTACTTACAGCCTGCAGAGGAAAAGAATACTGAAGACTTTAAAAAAAAAAAAAAAGTCAAAGTCGTTTGCATGATTTCACAGCATGTGGAGCACTGGGGGCTTCTCCTGAATTTATAACAAAAGGTGACAGCAGCCACAGAAATTGCAGCGGGGACAGGAAGCCCTGTCAAATCTCTGCTGTGCGAATGCGATCACTCGCTGAAGCTCTTAGCAGGGATTGAAGCAGAGAAAGCGATGGCCTCCATTACAAAACAGAGGTGCCTGCTTTTTATTAGAAATCAGGTGCAGTAAAGGTAAATTTTGAAGTGACATAAAGGCACCACCAGTATCTGCCTCTGTCTCATGTGGCCAGCCCAAAAAGGCAGAGAAGTGAGTGCTAGTGAAAAAAAAAGAAGGGAGCAGACAACTTTCGTCTCCCGTCCATTTTGAGAGCA
The DNA here is from genome assembly GCF_964289735.1 of Phaethon aethereus. Classification (NCBI taxonomy): domain Eukaryota; kingdom Metazoa; phylum Chordata; class Aves; order Phaethontiformes; family Phaethontidae; genus Phaethon; species Phaethon aethereus. The sequence continues at coordinate 29,959,821 of NC_138578.1, read as the reverse complement.
GAAGTCTTGCTACGCCTGTGCTCACATCGGGGAGCACGACTCCCCCTCCCTGTGCTGCTGCTGGGGATGCCAGCAGGTGCTGGGAGGGTGCAGTGAAGCCAAGGGCACCTCGCTGTGCCAACACGTGGGGTGGGAACGGAGAGATGGCTGTAGCCAGCAGCCAGACGGTGGTCGAGGGGTCTGTGGATTTTCTACAAGGGCTGGGCACACACCCGCACAGCCCCTGTGCCCTGTCCCAAAGCCTTGTGTCCCATCCCATCCCTTTGTGCTGAAACCAAGGCTATGACTCTTTTGAAAGGCAGAACAGATGTTGTCTTAAAAAAACACTGAAATTGGTTTTCATGTAGAGTTTTTCCAAATACTACTTACAGAATCACAGAATCACAGAATCACTAGGTTGGAAAGATCATCAAGTCCAACCATTAATCCAGCACCACCATGTCCCCTAAACCATGTCCTGAAGCGCCACATCCACACGTTTTTTGAACACTTCCAGAGATGGCGACTCCACCACCTCCCTGGGCAGCCTGTTCCAATGCCTGACCACCCTCTCAGTGAAGAAATTTTTCCTAATATCCAATCTAAACCTCCCTTGGCGCAACTTGAGGCCATTTCCTCTTGTCCTATCACTAGTTACTTGGGAGAAGAGACCAACACCCTCGTCACCACAACCCCCTTTCAGGTAGTTGTAGAGAGCGATAAGGTCTCCCCTCAGCCTCCTCTTCTCCAGACTGAACAACCCCAGTTCCCTCAGCCGCTCCTCATAAGACTTTTGCTCCAGACCCCTCACCAGCTTCGTTGCCCTTCTCTGGACACGCTCCAGCACCTCAGCATCCTTCTTGTAGTGAGGGGCCCAAAACTGAACACAGTATTCAAGCTGCGGCCTCACCAGTGCCGAGTACAGGGACACGATCACTTCCCTACTCCTGCTGGCCACACTATTCCTGATACAGGCCAGGACGCTGTTGGCCTTCTTGGCCACCTGGGCACACTGCTGGCTCATATTCAGCCGGATGTCAACCAGCACCCCCAGGTCCCTTTCCGCCGGGCTGCTCTCCAGCAACTCCTCCCCAAGCCTGTAGCGTTGCATGGGGTTGTTGTGACCCAAGTGCAGGACCCTGCACTTGGCCTTATTAAACCTCATACAGTTGGCCTCTGCCCATCGATCCAGCCTGTCCAGATCCCTCTGCAGAGCCCTCCTACCCTCCAGCAGATCAACACTCCCACCCAGCTTGGTGTCATCTGCAAACTTACTGAGGGATCACTCAATTCCCTCATCCAGATCATCAATAAAGATATTGAATAAGACCGGCCCCAGAACCGAGCCCTGGGGAACACCGCTTGTGACCGGCCGCCAGCCGGATTTAACGCCGTTCACCACAACTCTCTGGGCTCGGCCATCCAGCCAGTTCCTCACCCAGCGAAGAGTAAACCAGTCTAAGCCACGAGCCGCCAGTTTCTCCAGGAGAATGCTGTGGGAGACGCTGTCAAAGGCTTTACTAAAGTCCAGGTAGACAACGTCCACAGCCTTTCCCTCATCCACTAGGCGGGTCACCTGGTCATAGAAGGAGATCAGGTTGGTCAAGCAGGACCTGCCTTTCATGAACCCATGCTGGCTGGGCCTGATCCTTTGGTTGTCCTGCAGATGCCCTGTGAGCACTCTCAAGACCAACCGCTCCATAATCTTCCCTGGTACAGAGGTCAGGCTGACAGGCCTGTAGTTCCCAGGATCCTCCTTGCAGCCTTTCTTGTAGACGGGCGTCACATTGGCAAGCCTCCAGTCTTCTGGGACCTCTCCTGTTAACCAGGACTGCTGATAAATGATGGAGAGTGGCTTGGCAAGCTCCTCTGCCAGCTCTCTCAGTACTCTCGGGTGGATCTCATCAGGCCCCATAGACTTGTGGGTGTCCAGGTGGCTTAGCATGTCCTTGACTGCTTCCTCCTGGATTATGAGGAGTACATTGTGCTCTCCATTCCCGTCTTCCAGCTCAGGGGGCTGAATACCCTGTGGATACCTGGACTGGCTATTAAAGACTGAGGCAAAGAAGGCATTAAGTACCTCAGCCTTGTCCTCGTCCTTGGAGACAATGTTCCCCGCCATATCCAGTAGGGGATGGAGATTCTCCTTGCCTCTCTTTTTGTTGTTAATATATTTGTAAAAACATTTTTTATTATCCTTTACGACTGTAGCCAGACTGAGCTCTAGCTGGGCTTTTGCCTTTCTAATTTTGTCCCTGCTTGACCTAACGAGATCCTTGTACTCTTCGTGAGTTGCCTGCCCCTTCTTCCAGAGGTGATAAACTCTCCTCTTTTCCCTGAGTCCCAGCAAAATCTCCCTGTTCAGCCAGGCCGGTCGCCTTCCCCGCCAGCTCTTCTTACAGCACATGGGGACCGCCTGCTCCTGCACCTTTAAGATTTCCTTCTTGAAGGCTGTCCAGCCTTCCTGGACCCCTTTGTCCTTCAGGACTGTCTCCCAAGGGACTCTCTCAACCAGTGACCTGAACAGGCCAAAGTCTGCCCTCCGGAAGTCCATGATAGCAGTTTTGCTGACCCCTCTCCTTACTTCGCTCACAACTGAGAATTCTATCATGTCGTGGTCGCTAAGCCCAAGACGGCCTCCGACCACCACATCTCTCACCAGTCCTTCTCTGTTTGTAAACAGCAGGTCCAGCAAGGCATCTCCCTGGGCTCACTCACCAGCTGTGTCAGGAAGTTATCCTCCACACGCTCCAGGAACCTCCTAGACTGTTTCCTCTCTGCCATGTTATACTTCCAGCAGATGTCCGGTAGGTTGAAGTCCCCCACAAGAACAAGGGCCAGCGAATGCGAGACCTCCGCCAGTCGCTTATAGAATGTCTCATCCGTCTCTTCATCCTGGTTGGGTCGTCTGTAACAGACTCCCAGCAGGATATCTGCCTCATTGGCCTTCCCCCTCATCCTTACCCACAAGCACTCTACTTGGTCTTCACAATCTTCGATTTCTATGCAATCAAAACACTCCCTAACATACAGAGCCACCCCACCGCCTCTCCTTCCCTGCCTATCCCTTCGGAAGAGCTTATAGCCATCCATTGCAGCACTCCAGTCATGAGAAGCATCCCTTAGTGTTGAAATAAAATATAAAGTCTTTTAATGCAAGGCTGTTCCCAATGTCCTTAATTTTACTGATTACAAAAGGGAGTGAGAGGCAGGTAAGCCCTGTTTTTAGGTTCATTTATCAACCATTTTTTCACAAGTTTGGAGGGTTTTTTTTGGCTTAAATTAGGATTTCAAAAAACAAATTGCAACCTAAGCAAGTAGGGACTGAACTGGTGGGAAGAGAACACAAGAGGAATAGAAAGGAGGCATGCTGGTGAAAACTTCTCGCCCTATTGTACCACCAGCACCAGTTTTTCGGGGCATCAGTGCAGAGCAGTGGCCGGAGCTAAGCTGCACTGGCAGGTATGCCTTTCCTCATTAGCTTTCCTTTCGCTGCTGGGAGTTCTAACCTGTCACCAAGGTTTAGTTCCAGGTGGCTGTGCTGCTCCCATACCTGCAAGCCAGGAACCTCCGCCAAACTGAAAGGACCAGGAATCGCATCCGTGATGTGATGCACCATGCCGCGGGCTTTTAGCAGGCCCACAGGGTCACGAGTGCAAGCTTAAAAAGATTCTTTGAGGCCTTTGGTATCACTTCAGCAGCTTGTGCATCGGTCAGACTGTATCCTGTGACTCACCGATAGTGGCATGTAAAAGCCAAGCCAAAATACAAAGGCTTTGGGCCGACAATCAGAATACTCCCTGTACTAAGCACGGCGGGAAAGCTGCGTCAGGAGAAGATGTAACCACAGGGTAATTGCTCTCCAGGCACCTTAGCAGGGTCGGGTCCATGAGGGGTAGCTTTAAAGGAGAATTTGCACGGAGAAAACACAAGCCATTTCATAGGAGGTCCCTTTTTAGGCAAGGAAACCAAGGGAAGAGAAGTCAAGTTCTAATCATTTGTCACAGTTCTAAATATCAACTCTGAGAACATCGGTGTACCACTGACTGCTGAGTTAAATAGCTGGAGTACTTATTTTTAATTTTTTGAGTCAATTAAGTATAAAAGATGGAGTATTTCAAAGCTCTGGTTCAGAAAAAGACAGCAAACATTTACAGTGTAGTTCATAGACAAAAAAAGGGAGACTGAATTTCATCTTAAGTTTACTGAGCTCCTTGTGGATGTTATGCTTGTTTAAATTAATCCACCTGCTTGCTGGATATGTGGGATTTTTTTTTTTTTTTCTAGAATCCAATCTGATGTGCTGGGCCAAGACACATGATATTCTGAAGTCTTATGGGGAACAAAAGTATTTCCTAAGATTGATACAGGGTAATTCGTACCACCTCTCTGCTTTCAGTACTGTGACTCGTGATAATACAGAACATAATTTGTAAAATTGTAACATATATAAAAATAAAAAACAAAGGGGGCTCTTCTGACACCACTCTGACCACATAGAATCATTTATTTTTTATTAAATACTTACTAAAAAAACACAGAAGAAAATAAAAAATTAAAATCTTTCCCAGTTACAGGGAAATTAAAATCCCGTGTAATAGCTTCAGACCACCTCCACTACAAATTAATGGTATAATATTATTTGGGTAAGATTCTAGGGCGACATTCATTAAAGTTATGTGATATGGTAAGATGAACAGCTCTGCTTCCACAAGCCTCCAAATCTACAACCCAAACTACTCTTTTTGACCTCCTTTTATTGCTCCACACTGTTTTACAGAAAAGTAGCATACAATAAATCAGAAATCTCTCAATGAAATTATCACTTACTGTTTGCTGTGCTGACACTTTTATCTGTTGCTGTAGTGGTCACTTTTACTGGTGGTTGTGTTGTTGTACCTTGTGTTATTTGTTGTATAGTATTAGGTGAAGAAGGTGTGGAGTCTAATAAAAAACAACATTCAAGTTATTTCCACAATTTTGTATACACACATACGCACACACACAAAACATACCTATTGCCCTGCCTGCAGCCTAGTTTTAAATTATCAGAGGAATATTTCATTTAAGTTGAAGATCAACAGGGACAGGGCTCCCTTCACTGCATAGAAAGCCAATCCCCGTCCCATAGCTGGGTCATCCCACTGATAGCAAGCCTGTGATAATGCAGTTACAAGGCCTGGCTTGGAGTTGCCTTCATAGAATCATAGAAGAGTTTGGGTTGGAAGGGACCTTTAAAGGTCATCTAGTCCAACTCCCCTGACCAGGAGGAAGCTCCTGTGCACGCTTGCAAGATTTCACCAGAGTTCACTCTCTGTAAAACAAATTCCCAAGACAAGGAGCGCTGCTGCTTAGTTTCCTGAACAACCGCTGCAACAGCATCAACAATTAACTCAAAAAAACTTTCACTTACTGCTTGTGATGGATTCATTTGTAGCTCTGATTGCAGTTGTTGTCAGTGCTGACGCTTGCAATGTTGTTGCTTGTGAAGTTGATGCGTTTGCAGCTTCCGTTACTGCAAGAAAAGCATTCACATCTTTATTGATTTATTTTATCATGCATAAATAAACATCACATACCTCTAGCTGCCTTCTCTCACAAAGGCAGTGAATTTCTCTTTAAAGTCTGGCCCTTACACACCTTTCTTACACATTTTTAAAGAGGATTCAAAGTGCCTATGGTTGGTATCAGAAGGAAGATTTGGCTTGTGGACAATCCACAAGCTGCCCATTGAAAGTCATCAGCTGTAACTTCTAGCCATCCCCCACGGAAGAGGCATATGCTCTTCAGGAGTTATACAGAGGTGCTTGGCACGACCGCCATGGGAAGAGGTGAGGGGAAAGGAGCCTGGCGTGGTTGAGTGGGTTCGCTGTGTTGCCGGACTAGACTGCTGACTAGCACTTTGCTGCATACCTGTTTAACAGGAGGAAGGATGTAAACTCCCCAGAAGGAAGTGCGAGTGACTCACAGGAACACAGCTTATATATTACAGGTAAAGAACTGAAGGGGAGGAGACTCTAATAGTCTTTGTGCAATTTTTTCCTCTTCTCTCTGATGTCCACCTCAAGACCTGGTTGAGTCTTCTTCCCTGGCTAGCTTTCCTAGAACCCTCTTCCTCTGCACTCAGATTTCTGGGGAAAAAAGAGCACCTGGCAGCCATTCCTCTGAGGTGTGCAGCAAAGCTTAGGACATCTTGGATGAGATAAATAAGTGATATTCCCCAGGGTGAACTTGGTGCCCTTTGTAAGGTGACTCCTGGTAGTTCTCTTCTCCAGAGGAGTGAGATTTAGAGGCTGAGGGAGGGGAAAGAACTCCGTCTGGCAGCAGGAATCACTTCCAGCTGCTGCTAGTATAGGAAGAGCGGAGCAGAGTTGCCCAAACATCACTAAGGCAACAGCAAGGTTTAAATCAGCATGTCTTGCTGCGCATGGATGGCATACTGCAGGTCTTATGTGCCCCTGGCACATGTTCAAGAGAATAGACTGTCCAAATTTCTGTGGAGAGATCTGGGCTAAAAAACCCACAACTAACCATTTTAAGAGCCCAGTTTTCAATTCTGTAATCTAATACAAACAGAAGGTGTTACTGTCAGCTACAGAGGTTCATTTCAAACCCTGACAACAACGCAACATGTGTCCTACTACCTTTTCTAGTGCTTTTCATGGGTGGGCAACATGATAGAATAGGAACAGATCATGATATGACATGTCTTTTTCCCCTCATACGACTTGAGTAGTTCTAAATGCAATATTTGCACCAGAACTTCTAAAATATAACTTATACTCTCTTCCTCTGCTCTCAGCTTGCTGGCTGTTCACCTAGAATAGCAGTGCCTCAAAGAATGGACCTCCTTGGGAGCTTGCTCCACACTCACAAAGTGCTTTAATCTCATAGTGGGCTTCTGATTCTTTTCTCATAGGCATAAATAAAAATACGGCTTTCCCTTCAATGACAAAAAGCTGCAAGAGAAATTTCAGTGAAACATTTGAAGAGCTCATTCACTGTGAGGTGTTGGGCCTTTATTAAATGTCTTTGAAAGAGACTTGAACATCGGGGTTTCTGAAACATAAAAGGACTGCAACACAATGTGAAAGGGACTAATTCTTCTGCTGTAATAAACATAACCTATGCGTACTTCACCTGGCTGCATCTTATTCACCTCCATTACTAGCACTTCAAGCATGTATTTATACACGTACATGTATTCTTTCCTATTAACCGAGGCCAAACATTGGCATATATTATGTAATTCTTTGCTGTTAAGTCCATGTCCTCTTCCGTCACTCCACACCCATCAAATCAGCTACTCTCTGCTGCCCTATCCCTTAACTGATGCTGTTTCCCAAATTATTCTCAATCTGACAACCTCTTGAACTGTAAGTCTTAGCTAGTTTTTTAATACCTGATCACACTTGAACCACTCCTTGAGAGCATAGCAACTCACAGAATTTCAGCCTTTTTCACCCGAAACAAAAAATGCAGCCTGCTCAAATTAACCCTCTCCTTACTAGAGATCCCTCAATCCTTTTTTCTCAACAGACTTTTGTAAGAGACCCAGGAAAATACTTTGCTCTGCAATCACCTTACATGAAATAATTCACTTAATTTCTCCCAGAAGTTGGAAAAGCTGAACGCTAAAAAGGCAATGGTAGCTTCAGAATACCAGATAAGCGTGAATTTGAACTCTTACCAGATGTTGATGCAGAAACGGTTGCCCTGACGGTACTGGTTGGAATACCATCTTCTGAAATAAACACAGAAAGAATCACATTACTTCAGCCGCCTTCCAAATCTATTTAGCACTACACAAGCATGTAAGGCAGAGGAGCAAGGACGTTCCTGGAAAATCATGTTCAGAAGCCTATTAGAAGAAGCAACCAAATCATACAACCCTGCTAGCAACCTTTTCTATCTGTATCCTAAATCTCTTAGCTTTGCCTTCACTGCTGTAATGGGGAGCATCTGCTGTGGCCTCCCCCCTTGGACTGCGTCTTGTTTTCCAACAGATATTAATGTCTCTAAGACCAGTTTGGTAAAAAACCTGGAGCAATTAAAGATTTTTTGCTAGCTCCTCCTCTCCTTGAGTACAACCACAGTTGCTCTGGATCTTCAGGGTGGAGGATTAACTAAAATAACTGTCTGCAGGAGTAAGCACCCATTCTCCTGCCTTGGAGGAACAAAATTGTACTGGCTCCTTGGCAAGTACAAGCACTTCAGGAGGGGTTTTCAGCATCACCCTGATCCCTATGGAAGAGGAGGATTCACAGAACATGGCTTGGGAAGGACCAAACCGAGTAATGACTGACTTTCCCCACTGCCCCAAGGCAGTGCTCCAGCTGTTGAGATTTTACTGCAGTTGATGCCAGTCTTAAAAATCCTAGGTCAAGCTGGTAGGTGAAGGTCTCCAATACTACAAAACAAACCAACCAGCCAAAAAAATCCCCCACCAAACCAAGAGCAAAATAATTTCTATATCTTCTGGCTGTGCTGAAAAGTAGTAGCAGCATAACTCAACTAGAATTTTGGCTTCAAGTAAGATTTTCAATCTTATTTCTGGGGTGTCCATAATCTTCTACGAAAAGAAGTTAAGGGGGTGATGAATTGGGTGAGAAAACTACGTTGAATCAGAAACAGTGGCATTTCACAACCATTTTACACCGCCACGAGACAAGAATGGGTACATTTGGGGAGGAAGAGATCACTTCTGTGACTGAATGGGAAAGCAAAATGGTGCAGACCGATCCCCCAGTGCTTTCAGGTTTGCAGCATGACATCCTGTTACACTGCATTAGCATGCTGTAGTATAGACGTCGCAAAACTGAGTCAGGACAGCACGTCACTATTCTTGGTGTGACTCCATTCATGGTAATATCCACTGGCATTCTCTTTTTTTGGCTACAGGGCAGAACAGCCAGCTTTGTTCCCTTTGCTCAGCGTGCTGCGCACTGATTAACATTTCCCGAGCACCACCCAAGGCCTGCCGGAGTCACAGATCTAACCTGGGGGGAAAAAAAAAAAAGCAGTGATTGCAGGAGCTCTGCAGGCACTTATTAAGGTCTAGTCAGATGAGCCCTTACAACTCCTCTTCAAGCGGTGGAAGGTGTTATCATCTCTCTTGGCACCTCCGCGTTTCTGATGGGCCTCCCCTGGGCTGTTGCCCCTTCCCAGTGCGGGGGCATCCCACTCTTGTGGGCATCTCTTCTAGGTACGCTGCTGCTTTCACAATGCCTCATCACAGCATATGCTGGCCCAGTTTGATATGGGTATATCCCACACCAAGTTCAATCAGTTCCCTATGGTCCTGCTGCTGCCCCAGCCCTACTCCCCAGGACACATGAATACAGTCAGGCTATGCACAGCCCTTTGCCCAGTACATTTAAAATAATGTTTTTCCTGCCATTTAGTTGCACAGTCAGAATAATGCTTCAGAACCCACACCTGATATACTTTGAAAACAAATTTTATCCAAATAGACCAAAAAGCGATCTTGTTTCCCTAAATGACGAGCGTTTTTCCATCTCTTTATTCTCATCACGAGCTGCTGACAAACCTCCCGTAAATCCCCATGCCACGAGGCCACAGCACGAAAACAGAATGTTTTTTCAACAGTGCCTACTTTTCATATGGTTTGTTACAACATCTCTCAGTGTCTACCGTGCCTGTAACACCAGTTAAATGCACAAGCTGGCCAATTAGCTCATTCCCTAACTCTTCCCTTAATTCAGTGTGACTTTTTGGAAAGCCCATTGCAATACTTAGATTATTCATCCTTCAAAGGCGTTCCATTTAATAACCATGTTGATAGGCCAAGATTTCCTCAAAACTAAAAAAAATATGAGAATTTAAGTCACAGTTTTGTTATGATTCACAATTTGCTGATTCTATCGCAGGCTAGAGATAATCTAAGGTAAACTTGATTAACAGAGTAGAATAAAGTGGAGCTTTATGAAGTAATTGTTTTCTAAAAATGGTGCATAATTAGGTATACTTTAAAAACAAGTTGAAAGCAACATGCAAAAATGCTTAAAACTAACCAGGATTTCTGGGGGAATTGGTTGATTAAAAGAAGCAATAGAACTAGTGGCTTATTATGCTCTTATTTGCAATGTTAAGTTGTGACTAAGAAGAATCCTATGGGGGATAAAAGCAAGAGATCAAAAATGATTAAGAACTTTGGCCCATTAGAGATTGTTGCTAGACAAAGAAAGAGAAAGAAAGATTTTTTTTTTTCCGCTCATGTCAGGTTGGCTGCAGCTTCAAATGATGGACAACCAATTAAGTTACAATTGCATGGTTTTCGGCAAATTTAGATGCAGTGATCCCTTTGATACGAGCGCACTTTGATGTGCTCTGATGTGGGAGTAGCCAAAATCTACTTGGCAACTGCTCCCACACACAAACCTCTCCCATTTGCCATGCTCCCTGGCAATAAACACAGCCAAACGAGCGTAGGTGATCTGTGATGTAGCACCCTTGTGTCTGGAGAACACACGCGGAGCTAAAGGGTGCTCAGATGTGCCACTGGGATGAACAAAGAAAAAAACATGTCTAAAAGTGGTAACAGGGCGAGAAGAAATGAGAACTGGGAGAAAGATAACAGGACAGGAAGAAGATGAGAGAGGAAGGGCAGGAAGGCTCAGAGACAGTAAGACAATAAGGGTAGCAGGGAAAAATAAGAAGGAATTAAAAAAAGCTTGAAAAACATTTGACCCATGGCCACAAGGCCAAAATGAAAAAAAGAGACATTGTTGTGTTGTTTGGTTTTTTTTTCTTTCAGGTTCACAGAATTTCCCTTTATTGTCATTTCTGGCTTGGATTTAAATGATACATTTGTTCTAAAATTAAAGCAACTGTGAAATCATATGTATCTGGTCTTCAGACACGATTTTGAAATAAATGAACTGAAATATTGAACTTACTTGCTTTTTTAAAATTCAGAAGGAGTCCCTGAATTCAGCCAGGGCTGACCAACAGCCACAGTTGTCCTCAAACTGCAGCTTTTGATGTAGGCTTCAGTCTCCAAGGTCTGAGCTTGGAGCTCTCATAATTTCTTCCCTCTCTCTCACTCATTATTTTTACCTTTACACTGGGAAGACTAAGATAAGCAGGTTTTGACCTTGTCTTAATTAGGTGCCTGTCATTGTTATAATCAACACAGAAAAAAGGCAGAAATGACTGTGTGATATTACATTGGTAGTTCTGTTTACACACTACAGGATACAAGCCACTAAGTTTAAAACACCCCATGAAACAGCTTATACAAAAGTGAATGCCAAAAAGTCAAAACAAAAACTTTTTTAACAATTAATAGATTGTTCAAAATATATATTGATTATATTCATTACATGAATTACTGAATTTAAATGCTGTCTCTTTTGGCATCAATATCTGATTTTGAAAATAAATTGTTTCTATGGAAAAGTCACTATCACTACAGAAATATTGAGTGAAATGGTCTGTTTGACATTTTTTAACTTGACCTGACACTAGGTAGACAGGAGCATATGTTCATTTTAAAATCCCTCCACTCAGATGGTGGTGAGGCCACAGCTGAAGTACTTGGTCCAGCTTCAGAAGGGTGTTGAAAAGGTTGTGGATGCCTGGAGTGGGGCTTAATGGAGAACCGTAAAAATCATCAGGAGTCTAGAAAAAAATTACCTCTCAGGAAGGATTGCAAAAGTTGCATTTGTTTATCCCAGAGAGAGAAAGATTAATAGAAGGTGTGATAGCAGCACACTATCATGTAGGTGAGGGGCTGCAACAAAGACAAAGGAATAAACTTCTCATTACGTCCACTGAGGATGAAACTAGAGGTAAGGGGCAAGGGAAATTTGGACCAGAAACTTTGCAGGTTTTTTGGTGCCTGTGTCAAGCTGATGGTGTAACAGCCAGGAGCTGGTGTTTTAACCATTCTCCTGATGATGATATAAAATATTCCCACCCAAAAACCAGACCAATACCCAAAAGGCTGTAGCTGAGAGCAGTTACCAAAGAAGTGTCCTGAGGAAACCTATACATGTTAATTTGCTCTTCAAGGCTATAAAGCAGAATCTACAGGTGACATTGTTATATTATGCGGTTTTATTGTATATTATGTTATATTATGTTTGTTTGTGTGACCCTGGGCCTTTGCAATTATACACAAGTCATGGAGAAGTCGAAGTTGCTTTCTTGCTGTCTTTCCATGCCATCAGAAATAAATAGTGATCTTTTTCCAGGAAGCAAATGATAATTCTGCCATCCCCCACAACCATGATAGAGCCTCCTGTAACACCTGCTCCAGCAGTATCTGTGAGAAGACTGTACACTTCATCTGACATTTTGTCCTTTCTGGAGAAAGTTATAGCTGTCCTTGAGAGAAAACCTGGTACTGCTATTCTCAGAGTTCCCAATAAATAGCTGCTGCCTGACAATGTACACAACCTGTTTACTCTTACCTTGGAGCTCTATTGGCTATTACGTTTTCTCTTTCATTTTCATTTATTGCTGCTTCATCTCTTCATTCTCTTATCTGATCTTTTCCCAGGCCCAGTGCAGTTCTTGCACTTCTCTTATTTCAGTTTTTACTGGTTCATGACCTTCTACCCTAAACCTGGAGATAAATGTCTGTCTTCTTTCATAATGCATTTTTATGTAAAGGATCCCACATCCTTCAAATTAAAAAAAAAAAAAAAAAGGTTTACCTAAATGAGTAGTTCATCTCGCATCAGCCAGTCATTGCACAAACACCACTCCCATGTACGGAGAGCAAAAACAAGTTTTGAACACTGCTTGAGCCCTCCAAACAGAACTCAAGCGCACCTGAGTACATTAATTTAAGGATCAAACTTAAGGTTTAATTCCTGATGTAGAAATAAACCTTCTGCATGGGCTTTCTACCCGGTGAGGTTTAGCATTGAGGTGTTTTTGGGCTTTCCTCCTCAGTAATGTTTTGCGGGGGCCCAGGTGGCACTTCCAGCTGAGGGGGAGAATGCAGAGCCGTGTTTGGGAAGCCCGGGCTCAGTTTCCTGCACAGCTTCAGGGTAATATTCTGCCAAGACACGTATAAAGTAGCTTTGAAGTAGCTGCCACTGATGCTTATGGCTGGGACAGTTCTCCAAGGATCTACCCAACTTCCTGCATGTCTGTGGCATCCACGCTGCAGTAGCGTGCTACTGTGGGAGCTTGTTGGTTTATGGCGTCACAAATAAGATAAATGGCTACGACTGCGGAGTAGAGATTACTCCATCCTCCCTGCTATGTTTACGTAGAAGAATACAGTTTAATTAGCTTAGATGGAGCTTCTGGAACTTAATCTGCCTCATTCAGATCAGCTTGAGTATTTCTATGTATTTTGCCACGTAGACACTTCCCATGTCCCATTTTCCAATCGATAAAAGAGGAATAACAGTATGTTCTTATTTTCTAGAGGACTACAAACTGCAACACACAATGGCACCACACTCTAGCATTAATGGAGTTATGCAAGAAACAGAGAGATCTGCAGGTCAAGATCTCAACTGCCTCTGCAGTTTTTATCATTTGGATCTTCCAGAACAATAATATGGATACAAGCTGCAACATTTGCATTTGCAACCGGTCTCAGCTTTCTCAATATTTTGCTTTGTCTGGAGCATATGTTCAGTGCAGAATCAACCCTCTGAAAATACTGCGGGAAGCTGTAACATGGGACAGAGCAAGGAATGGGATTAATTTTAGATAACTCTTGTTATTTCAGTCCTCCCTCTGCATTTCTGCAGTTTATTTTATTTCTAGATACAGCACTTTTTTCCCCACATCCTAATTGCACAAATAAGAGCTACCTAATACCAAGAGAAATGCATTGCCAGGAAAACTGCATGTTCAAGACAGGAATGTTTCTAGGAACAGAGGGGTTTATCTACAGTGTTTCAATAAATCTTGAGAACAGTCATCCCTGTAGTACTTTCAATTTCATCTAGAGTATTTTGTTAAGACTGAAATCATGACATGAAACTTCCTGAAAAAAATCACATAACAGTGTTGAATTGTGGTGATAGGTTAGTCACCGGTTGGCTAAAAATGAATAACTATAAAAATTATTTGGAAAAGCAACAAGGATCTTCTTGCAAAATCAAGATGCAAAAAATCTTAGAGGAAACATACATGCTTCCAGATCACAAAGAATTGTGTTTGGGATGTACTGTTAGAAGAGGTTTAAGTGCAATTTTAACAGTATTGTTCAAAACCATCAATTCTTTTCTTCCTATTTAAAATCCCTAAGATCACAAAAATCTGTGAATTAAACATTCAAGAATTAAAAAAAAATTAAAACCCTGCAGATATTGTGTCCTGAAAGGATTAATTTGATAAAAGTAATACTCTTTCTAGTACATTTAATCCTTAAAGGCTCAAACTTTAAATCTTTCCTCTATAGTCATATCAGCCAGAGTTTAAGTGGGAATCAAGGTTCTGATGTAATCCGGTAGACAGCTGGAGCTGATAACAGTGTGCAGTAAAGGATGTTAAATTAAACAAAGCCATTTGCAAACTTCATGAATTTGAAGCAAAGAAAAATACACAACCTTCAGGTCTTCATATTTCTTCAGAACGCTAAAGCAATACACAAGGCATGGCATGCCTGACACATACATTCAGATGTGTTTATAATAGTATCTGCACACCACCATTGGTGCTGTGACAGCACTGCATCCCTCATAACAGTCCCATGCTGGATCGCCGCCACTGCAGTATCATCACAAGTCAGAATTGCAAAGTGTTTTTCCAGCCTGGTCCCACGATGCTTTTGCACTTCTGCAAACGCTCTTTAACACAGCCTTCTGCAATATAAGCCATTTTCCTCCTCGGGGGTTTTCTCTGTTGTGAATATCTTACAATAGAGACTTGGAAGGACTGAGTGGGCCCTGAACAAAGTTACATCGGTCATGTTTAAGGTGAACCTCTGCGAGATGTAGTCAGATACTACAGGCAATGCTAAAAACCATAAGGCGGGATGACTGACCACCTTCTTTGCTGCCTGACGCCAGCCGGGGGAAGCCTGTGACTCCCGCTGCCAAGCTGTTACCTTGCTTTCAGTCACGCCTTTCTTCGGCAGCAAACTGAAAACATACTATAAAAATCCTGCGTGTTGAGATTTAACATTTAAGTTCAACTTTCTACTTCTCCGCTGTAGCTCCCGGCCCTGGTTTGCAGGCAGGTGTCACAGGACAGAGACAACCTGCTATAAAAGAGTGGGAATAAGCATGGACAGGAGCATGGGGGAAGACACCAGGGCAGGAAGGAGAAGCTCCTGGGCCACAAGGGCATAGCACCCTCCCTGCAGAAAACAAAAGCACCTGGAAACGGGAGAGAGAGGAAGACGTTAAGGAAAGGAGAGCATAAATGCAAAGGCGTGTAGCTGGGAAGGAAGAGAGTGACAGGGCTGCGCTTGCATGGCCTGGGAACACAGAGCAGCAACTGGGGCAACGCAGGACTTGGGCTCTGCAGAGGAAGCGCAAACCGGCTGGGCTGGAGGCACCCGGCAGGCAAGAGCTGAGGAGAGGAAGGAAAGGGAGGGAGCTGCCGCGGTTTCTCCAGCAGGGAACAGGGAGAAGGCAGGAAATGCAGCTTTGGTGCCAGCACTGCCCCGGGGCTCCTCCTGGTCGCCCAGGCCTGTGGCTAGCATGACCCAACGCTCGACACTAGAAGAGAGCTGCTGGGAGTTGCTCATTCCCCGAGCAAAC
Organism: Phaethon aethereus; assembly: GCF_964289735.1. Lineage (NCBI taxonomy): Eukaryota > Metazoa > Chordata > Aves > Phaethontiformes > Phaethontidae > Phaethon > Phaethon aethereus. The sequence continues at coordinate 29,944,141 of NC_138578.1, read as the reverse complement.
AGCACTGTTTCCGCAAAGCCTGCTCAAAGCACCCAGCAACCAGCTCCTGCACAGGGAGCCACCATGCCGAGAAATGCTGAAGAAGCAGCTGCCAAGGACTGGCCTCAGCTAACATGGCTGTAGGTTGTTGAGGGCTCCCCCTCAAAAAAACCAGTAATGAGAAGGGTCGGATGAGTGACCCTGTGTTTTACCGAGTGTCTGAAGCAACCCAAGCACAGCACGCTTTGCCTCTCTGCACACGTGGACATAGAAATTTGGGCGCTTACCAGCCGGTTTCATGATTTTTTTCTTGACTCAGAAGAAACGCAAACTCCCTATCAAGGGCTTTTAATCACAAGCTTTCTCACTGCACTTTCTGCTCCTGCATGAAGCTCAGTGGATATCTTTATTACTGTGGACTACAGAGGGATGAGCACGTTGTTTGCACTCCATAAAATAATAAATGTGCTCAGCATGCTCATCAGCACTCCAGCCTGCCTTGGACAAAGGCTCCGAGCTCTGCACTTCTCTTTATTTAAACCTGCTAAACCTATTTAATAGGTTTTAATTAAACCCTTTAAAGCTATTTAAACCACCAGATTGTCACCCTTTGATGGTGATATATTTGTCTGTCCATGTGTAAGATAAAAGGTAGGAGTTACTAAGGGTTATTTTATAGTATGAAAAACAAACCACCACCCCCCTTGTGTTAGTCATGCTAAATCAATTTGAAAACGTCTTTGATGGGTGCAGTTTTATATAGAAAGAGCTTTTAACATATTATGCATTGCCGAGTAGAACAAGAAAAAGAGAGAAAGGAGAGCCCCTTCCCCTGCAACAGGAAAGAACAGGAGCGTTGGTTTAAGTCACCCCCACCCAGCAAGCGGAGAGAAAGCTACGTCCTTCTCTGGGTAATGCTTACAATGCCTTTTCCTTACCATGCTATTTGCAAGCCTATTTTTGTTTCCCAGGAAAGAGCGTGTTTGGGTAGGGCAGATACGAAACAGTCAGAGGGGAAGCTGAGCCCAGGTCAATCGGCAGTTCTTCTTTGCAACATGCTTGCAGCAGTTAGTAAAAATCACAGTTCTGCTCTATGTTTGTGATCCAAATGCATCTCCAGCAACATGACTAATTGTATAATTCAGGAAAGGGTCACTGCAGTGTCTGCTATGATGTATTTATTTATAGCGCATCCTGGATCAGCCCAGACACCCATTTCAGCCACACCCGCCCACGTCACTGTTCCTGACAAAGCTCTGAAAACCTCTGGAGCATCAGAAACCTTCTGTGGAAACACTGTAAATTGCTTCTATAATTAATGTAATTCCATGCTCAATTGATTCCCTCATCATGTTTTCCACGGTGCCTAGAACAAAGGTTAAACAGTACAGAACATCCCAAAGGGAAAGACCCAAATGGGCTTTGCAAGCCCAAAGTGGAGTACAGTCTCATTGGAGTAACATTGTACGCACAGATGAAGGATATACTTTGGAAATATCTGATTTTTGTAACTGGCACATGTAGCTGATGAAGACCTTGTCTGTGAGTATCTTGCAAAGTTGATGGAATACTCATGTTGTTTTGAACTTCTACCAACCTGATAGAACTGCTAAGCTCAGATGTGAAACTGGAATGCTTTTTTCACATGCTTTGTGTTCCAAAGTAGCCATTAAAAAAACAAAGTTGTTACTAGGAGAGCACTTGAAGCAGAGGGTCAGCACCGAGGACCTACACTATCAAAGAGCCATGGGAACTGCTGTGATAGCCACGCCAGCATCCACACTGATAACCAGCTTCCTAGTAGAGCAGAATGTGGACCATACTGAGCATGCTCAGGCTTGTCAAAACTCTGGGTCCCAGTCAGTGCACTGGGAAGTCATGGTGAGCTGGGAGGTGATCATCTCATGTTGATGAACAGCTATAGACATCACTTGTACTTTTATTGGCAATTAGCATAATTTTATTCCCCATGACAATTACAATGGTTGTGAATAAGTTATTCCATTCCTACTCAAACCTGTTTGCTCTTTTCTCTGTTGGCCATTTCTTCCATAAATGACCAGTCCTCACTTCTCAGTTTTTGTGCCTGAAAACAGTATTTTCTGCCAGTTCTTGGAAATGCAAGGTGAACACAGTTAGGGAGGAAGCAGGCAGTGCATTACAAGAAAGCGTCACTAAGCCAATAAGATAAATTGTGCATTAGTTCACCTAAATTCAACAGCGTTGAGATGCACTAGCCACATGACACTGTTAGCACAGGGAACGGCTTGCAAAGGGAAATGATAGATTCCTCTGAAGTCATTTGAACTAGATGGGATAAAATGTGCAGAGAACCAAAACACAGTCCTCATCAGGAGATTTTTTGCCTCTAATAGCTGTGCCGTGTCCTACCCTTGCCTCATCGGCATATTCCGGGGATTGGGTTATTTGGCACAGCTCTTTAATAAGTTCTTCCTCTTGCTACATGTTGGCAGCTACTCTAACGAGTTGTTGCAAGTGAAGCCCAACAGTCTGGTAAATACATTTGCTAGCTTCTGAACCACAGCAGATATATTAATACATTACTCTTCTAAGAAAAAAACCTTCCTTAAAGAGAACCTAAACCTGCTCCACTGTAATAGCCTTTCTGGGCAGGCGGCTTTTGGTGCTGGCTATAGTTTCCAAGATCTATGTGTTTTGTGGCAAAGCAGAGTTAAATTCCATAGGATGTCCAGAAAACTCCATAATTCAAAGAATTCCATCATTTTCAGAGAGAGATTTTAACAGTCCTGTGCAGAAACTGGTAACTACAATTGAATTCTCTCCTGGCCCCAGATATTTCTTTCGACACGCCACAGAATTCTGCCTTTACAACCATCTGTAGGAGTCAAGGGGAAATGAGATTTGGACAACTTGATAGAAGTTCAGAGAGTCTGTAATTCCTGGAGGGGGGGGAAAGCCCAAATTTTGGCTTTGGGGGACTGCAAATGGCAGTGTAAGCATTAGCCATGTATCATGTCCAAGCTCGCCCCTCTCTACCGGATGCGACACAGGGAATTTGGGGGTGAAAACATTTGAATTTCCTATTTTCTTGCCAGAGCAATCCTCAGATTTTTGCCATTTCACCTAACAATATTTGCTGATATTTTTCTTCCACAGCCTTTGAATGAGTTCGCAAACACTGATATTTACATCATCTATATTGCTGTGATATATAACCCATGCTGAGACGAGGAGGGGTAATTCATCTGTCAGAGAAAGATGATTTCAGACTGTCCTCACACTGGGATAGATAGCGTCACATGCATTAGCATTTAGAAGGTTGTTTTAGCTACTTGCCAGGTTAAACCACAACAGTTATCAACACTGTATTTCAAATAAAAGCCTAGGCTCAGTGTTCAGCATGCAAAGAAGAGGGAAAACTAGTAAAAAACAAAGGAATATATGGGGCTCTGATCAATTCAAATAATTATCATGTAATGAAAACACGCCTCAACAAATAGGTAAGGTATTTTACAGAGGAAAATAATGTGAATCATTGGCCAGGAAGGTTAATCAATCTCCTGGCACTGTTTTCCTCAGACTAACTAAAATCCAAAGTTTTTGCCATTCTGATGAGTTGTTGCCTCAATAGTCAAACCTGTCAAGCCCAAATATGGTATTAATCTCCTGCTAAAGATTATGAAAAAAGAAATCTGCAGGAAGCATAAACATCTCATTAATATAATCAGGGATTTAATAGATTTAACCCTAAAGTTTTGATTACACTGACACTCCTCAAACAAAGTACCACACTGAGAAATCACGGCATTAAGACAAACTGAATGTGCTTTTTTGAAAGATTACATATCTTGTAGAAATCTTCTGACAGCAAGGCTGGTGTAGTGCTCCCATCCCAGCAAAACATGTAATTTCATTAGAGTGATAAGGCAGAAAGGTTACAGCAGATAAATATGATGCAAAACTATGTGCCACTTGCTCTGTGGTTTCAGCAACCTGAAATGCGTTGCTATCTACAGCACACAGGTAACACCCAGGAGCTTGTTAGTGCCATTGGAAAAAAGGGATTAAAAACTGTAAAAATACTCTATTGATAAATAGGCTAGGATTTTCACCCGTACCAAAGTCAAGCAAGCACCTACTTTCCACATAAAAGGAGTCAGAAAATCCCTGCCCTGTTACTGGTTTGAAATGTAACCTTTGGAGCGTTAGCTAGTTAGTCTGGCCTGAAAGTAGCCGTTGTCTATCCCGGCTGCCAAGAAAAAAAATTTATTTGGAATTAATTTGGACCCCTCCAGACCAGCCTCTAGTACATGTGTGGGTGGCATCAGAGGGCTTCCTACCCCCTTTCTCCCTCTCCCACAAGGGGACAATACCCCAGCAGATCACACCTGCAGAATTCTGTTCCCTTAGAGCCATTGTATCAGCAAGCAATTATCAGAGCACAGCTTTCTCACATGGGGAGATAAATTCAGAAGGCACAGCATAGAGATAGCATCGCATTAAATTGTGTCAAACCACTTTTCCTGTTGCAGGTAGTTCTGGCTGCTGCAGCGTGCCGCTGTTAGGGCATGCAAGGTATCACTCCTGACAGCTCAGGTGCTGGGACAATGACGGTGGCTTTCATGGCAGGACATGGTGCAACTCAGGGTTTTGATGACTCTGTTTAAATCTGGGACACCTACTTTTAGAGTGCTAGCTGAAACCAAAAGTAAATGTTTGCCTTCTAGAGGAGACAGGTCTTTACTTGTATTTGGAAAGAACTGCTACACACACAAATCCAACATTGTCTCTCTGTTTACAGAATTGCAAAATAAAATCATTAAAGGGTCTTCCTTGAGTTGTCTCAGCAAAAAATACAAACAAACAACACCCCACCCCCCCTTCACAAGCAACGCAAGTAATAAAGATGTCTTTCCCGTGTGATTTTACTGTGGGGCCTTACTTATTTTTAGACTGTGAAGTTAGCCTGGCTACCAACTGGTACCAGTGAAAAATACCACCTTCCCTAGGTTAAGAGTTTCTTAAAGATTGCTTTTAATTTTTATTTTTGCAGGTTTTTCATACAGGACTCAGATGCATAAACAATTGGAGACCAAATTCAAGATCCTTTCCTACATAGAACAAACACACAAAACCAAACCAAAACATAAGTCTCAGCAGATCTTTTTTCCTAATTTATAAAGGAATAAAGATTAATAAGAACTCTAGGTTTTAATTCAGGTAAAAGAGACAGCTAAATAAAAGACAAAACATTATACTAAACTTTCAGAAGAGACAAACATTTGTTGGGCATGTTATATGGCATTATGTATTCTCAGGTTTGGAGCCTAATGCTGCAGGCAATTTGCCCTTCAAATTCAGTTTCTATTTATTTTAGCTGCAAATCATAATCGCTTTATCAAGCAGGTACCAAGCCATCTGCTTCTATCCTCAGTAAATGCAGTAAACTTGCATTTGGGTTTGGGGATAGAACAAGCAGTTTTCTTCTGTCCAGTAATAAATACACCTTTAAAATCCATTACGCAAAACTGGCCCAATCTGAGAAAGCTCTAATGAATGAAAAAAAGGGGGGGGGGGGGGGCGGGAACAGGACAAAAAAAAAAAAATCTGTACAGGAACAAAAATTCAATTAAAGGCTATGGTAAACTCCAGCACTACAACTTCATTTTTGAGAAAGCTAGTCTTGCAAACCACTAGGAACGGCAGAAACACCCAAAACACTTTTTTTTTTTTCCTCAACAGGCAAACTCTCAAGACATTCAAAGTTTGGGTTCAAGCAAGCTAAAGATGTGAAAAATCAGCTGGTTATCTATAAGCCTATTCACATTTCTCATATTTTCAGAGATGAGACAATGAAGTGAGGGTCTGTGCCTTGCTGGTCTCTCCCAGAGCACAACCATGAATAATCAACCAGAATGAGGGGAGACCATGCTCAAAAGCTTTAACGGCTCAAAACGGTTTAGTTAGTATTTAATTTTAAAAATTACTTATTTAAAAGCCTTACAGTCTTGTGAGCTGAGAACATAGAAGATGGAAAAGGAAAAGGTTTATCCATCTCCTCTAGTTAACATCGACAAGAGCAGTTCAGGCAGCTTCAAATGTATGTAATCACTACAGGAGCTCTGGTTTAGTGGAACTTTTCTCAAGCTATCAGCCTGGGAGCTGGGATTAATCTGCTGTGTTGTGGGGTTGGGATGATGTCGCAGGCTCCACAGCATCCCCTTAACGGGGAAGGGAGTTGGGAAGCATGTAACTTGGGGTTGGGGTCAATCCATAGTGTAATGGAACAGCTCCAAATTGCTTCAGTGGCCTTTGGACCAGGCTCTCAATGCCAAGATTTTCTCCTACCTTTCCAAAATGAAAAGCACCTTTTTTTTTTTTTTTTTTTTTTTTCTGTAGTGCCATCAATTTTGACATGAGTACTCCTGGAGAAAGGTACTGCTAGCTGTCAACAGGGGTCACTAATCAGACATTAATAAACCCACCCATTGTACATATACAACACAAGACAGTACATTCCAGCTCCTACGTTGGAGTGCATAACCTGAACCCACCCAGACTGATGCCAAGAGGAACACAATCCCACTCTTTTCTGCTATCATTTCTGCAAGAAAGAAGCCTGGGTGCCTGGGTGAGAAGGAAGCTGTGGTGTGCTACAAGCACTTTGTGGAGGACATCTGCTATGCTGTGCAGCTATAGCCATGCTGTATTACAAGACCAAGGCACAGGAAGATGTAACCTCTGAGTACTTACATTATAAGCACATGCCAATTCCTCTCCTTTCATATTTAATAAGAACAAACTTCACCTTTACACATTTTTAAAGTAATTACATCTTAACGCAGACTCAAAAACATTTATATTTGATTACTATCCTTTGGCAATACATTCTTTGACTCATTCCAGTGCTGTCTGTTGTTTAAAGCTGAAAATGCTGTGAACGAACCCAGAAAGCATTTTTATCTGAGATACAGTTTGGAGTGGGTAAGAATAAAGGGCACTATGCCAGGAGGACTGAACACCTTGAGATGAGCATGTAGTAGCACATACTACAAACTTTCTCCAAGAGTGCTCTTGTCAAGATTGATGGCACTACAAAGCACTGATTTAAGCATGTCATTTAGCTCTCAAAGGGTTGAGAAAAGCCTTGAGAGGAGGGACAAGTTGTCAGGAGCCTGTTGGCCTCTGCATCTGTACATAACTGAGCCTCTACTAATTTGCTGACAGAGGGTAGATCCCACCCAAATATTAGGGACTTCTGAGGATGCAAGATCCCAAATGAATTAGAAAATTACCAAGAAAGCAATGCCAGTATACAGGCTGAAGACAAGGCATGAAATTTGGAAGCCTGCGGGAGACTTGGTACATTCTTTCCTACCCACAATGGAAACATCCTTGTCCACTTCTGCATGATTTACAAAAGATACAAAGACAAGCAGCTTATGTGTACCATGTGAAGAGGCTGCAAGCCCACACATTACTTGTCTTGGTAAGCTTTGAAGACAAACTACCACAAAACCTGGGGGAGGGAGTATTAAAATGCTGGGGTGTGATTTGACCTATAAATTTTATTGAGCATAATTTTAAAATACTGAAAGTGTTTCTAAGCAACTGGAGAAAAGTCTTGCTGCTGTCTCCAGGGTTCAAAAAAAGGAGAATGAGCATGAGGGAGTCTGGTGTCAGCCTTCCTACTATCTATTCCTCTCTTCAGATTATAAGATTGGGCCATTACAGTCCAGATGTCCAGGACACTTTAGAGGTCACAAACAGTGAAAATCCAAAGACTTTGGTCCAGCCTCATATAACAGACAATGAAATTGTTTCTGTCTTAACAGGTTGAGGCATGGGATAACCTGAAGGAAGCTTGACCAGATTATGTACTTTTACTTTCACAAGGTAGATAAAGACGTACTCCAAATTTCTGCACACGTATTCTTCATTCTCTAATGTGGATTTACCAACAGAATTTCACTACTGTGTCTACCTTGCAATAAATCATTTAAAAAAAAAAACTTTTACCGAACCAAAATTGTTCAGAGCAAATGTATCTTATATAAAATTTGCTTATTCACTGTTATCAGTTCTCGTGCGTTCATACCACACAGCGGGGGGGAAATCCTTTTTAAAGAAGGGGTTGTATAAAATTGACAGAATTCCTCCCACCTGTGCATGTTGCTTTCTGATAAGATTTATGGACTGTTGTTTTAAATATGCTCCTTTTGATGTAACTCCACTTTGCTTTTCTGAAGTTGTGAAATTAAAGGTTTAACAATGACAGGAGGCTATTTTTGCTGGGAGTAGTAGACAGAGAATAAATAGTAACTCAACATAGACTTTTGGGGCTTGTACTTACTTACTTAACATAATTTTAAAAGCAGTTTTTTCTGTGGCACAATCTTATTTTTAATCTCCTTTATTGATTTTTTTTTTCCTAACAGCAATGAGCCCAAGTAATAGCATAAGCTACACCACAAAAGACATTTTTAGATTTTAACATGTAATCTGAACATTTTTTTAGGCCAGTTAATCTAGTGTTATCAATTTTTTAACCTCCAAGTCATAAAATCCCTTACAGGCAATCTATAGTTGGAAGCTTTGGTTATAAGTATTCACACCAGAGGACCAGCAAATGAAAGTACAGATAAAAAGCAGATTTGAATTCAAATGTATCTTTTGACAAAGGTGGTGATAGAGTCTGGCACTTATTACAGTTTCTCTCACCTTTTCAGGTTTTACTACTTAATTCCACTTTAAAAGCATGATCTTTCAAGCTGCAGAATAATTAAAACAGCAGTTCAGTGACCATATGAACACCACGAAGTTTGATTAAATGTGTGTGTTTAAGAATAATTTTTAAAAGATATTGCACTCAGTAACTAATATTGCCCCTAGGCTTGCATCCCTCATTATTTGACACTCCATAAATGCTGTAAGCCCCTATATCTCTGGGGGTGAAACTAAGATAATTTCTGAGAGATACCCTTGGCCAAACTTATTGCTGGCATAGTGCCAGGGAAATCCATCAGGGCAGATTTGATTTGCAAGAGCAGTATTTGCAAAATCTGACAGATATTTCAATTCCCGCCTTAAAGCCATCTCTACAAAAGATGCTTTATTTCAAAGGAGAAAAAAAAACCAGAACAGAACACCTTTGTAAATACACTTTTGCTTTTTAACTCAGACTGAGGAGCTTCGTGACATCTGGAAAGAGAGCTGTCACAAAAATACAACAGCAGGAAAGTTTTTCACAGAACATATTATAACTCAACTACCAGTTAGTACCTTCTTCTCCTTCAACACACAGTTTTTCAATCACTGAACTGAACCCCCCCCCCCCCCAAAAAAAAACCTTCCAGCTACTGACAGCTAAGCTTTTGCTCACAAAACACCCTATAGATGTGACAAGTCTGTCCAAAAAAACTAAAGAACGTACCTCCCACAGTGCAAACACAGAGTACAGCTAGGAAAACGGCGACATTCCCCAGGAGCTTCATGCTTGGTGGTGGTGGTGGCAGCGGCGGCGGCAGTGCTGTCAGCTCTCCCTTGCACAGCTGGGCAGGGAGTGCTCTCTCACTCTGAGGCAGGCCTTAATTACTCCATGGAAAAAGGTGTGTAGAGACTCTGCCTAGTCACTGCCCATTCCTGCTTATTTTGGGGACTTTGATAAAGAACAGGAGGAAACACAACATACTCCCTCTGGGAGTTCAGTACGGAGGAGATTTATTGTTTCAGTCCTTACAGGAACTCCTTTTCTTTGGCAGTGAACCGTGTTTTTGTTAATACATTATTTTGTTCTTCTTCGGCCACGAGGTCAGGAAGGTTTTTGAACAGAGGCAAATCTTTCTTTAGAATATGCTATACATCACCAACTTCCATACTGTAGCTGAGGATACTTTTAAAGGGGACATTTATAAGCGGCGAGGAAGCCCAGGTAGTGGGGGATAATGCAGCCAGGAAGAGAGGAGCAAAATAAACAATCAGAGTCCTCACCTGGCTCTTCTTTGTGTTGTGTAAGGTTGCTTTGGTGAAAATCACAGCTGCTTCACTTTAAAGGCAGAAAGAGTATCTCCCTGAGAGATCTGCCATCCTGCAACTGAAAGGATGTAAGGGGCTACCAGCACAGGGTGAGGAAATGACTCCAGCAAGGAGAGACTCTGGGTGCCACAGAGTTAGGGCTGGGGTGTGTATTTTTTTCTTTAAATGAAAACCAGGCTTCTTATTTTTTTTAAATTTGGAAATTTGCAACTAGTGTTGACTGTGTCTGCTCCATTAGTAATGGAAGGGGTTTTTTTTATTCTTCTGTATGGGTGCTTGCTGTGCCATGGAATGGGAATACAGTCCCCAGAGTGAGCCTCTTACCTGGCTCTCTAACAAGCCAGCCCAGAATTGCTCCCTTCTCCTCAGGACCCGCTGATCTGGGAAACTTTGGTATCTCTCCTTCTCACAGCTGTTTCTCTGACTTCTGTAGGAAAGACTTCTCTGACTTCTTTCTTCTCAGGAAGAAACCTGAACAGAGCTGTAGAGTTAAAGGCTATCAAAACATGATCTTGTAATACTCCTGTGCTCTGTGCATTAATGATCTAAGGCAGCTGATGGCATTTAATGACAAAACTTCAATCACAATGAAAACACAGTGCAGTATATTTGCTCATCTCCCTCTCTGTCAACTCTCAGGAAAGTTTGGCAGAAAAATTGACCTCACAAACAGCCTGACTCATTAAATAGTCAACTGTACTTATTGCAGTAATTAAGATTTTTTTTTTTTTCCTCATGATTGTTTCTTGCTATAAGGAAAAGTTTTGGAACGGCCTTGCATGCAGGAACTCCCAGCAGCTAAGCCACCGTGCTTCCAACAACAGTACTGTTTTATTCATGGGATGAGGAAAATGGTAGCAGCTCAGCATCATGTGTGGAATAACTTCTGTTTAGTTAAAGAAATTACATTCCTACATCTTAAGACTATGACACATCCTCTGTCTATTGCAGGTGACAGAAGCTGTTGCTCAGTAGAAATCTGATGCTAGACAATTAATTTCTGGCAATTCAAATTGGACAAACTTAGGTATTTGCATCCATGAGAGATGCAAACATGTAAGTTCTCCATAGCAAGACTGTGTTTTCACCATCATTGGAAAGGATCACACAGTAATACAAACTTGACTCAGAGTATACTCAGGTGGGCCACATAATGACACTTTTGTCTAGTTGGTCAGAACATATGTCAGGGAGTTAGCACCAGTGCTGTTGTTGTGCTAGTTTTATGTAGAAGTAGGGCCTACAGTTAGAACGGGCTAGACAAGCAGTTACTATTGCAGCAGAAAGCCTTCAATCAAAAAGATAAATCTAAACATGGAGAATAAATTCATCCCAGGTTTATGCTGTTCCTGATGCAATAAGAGGGACTCTAACCTTGTATTTAACTGCATTGACAAACCACCTCCTGAAATGTTAATTCTGAAGGACACAGAAAGGAATATTATTTTATTGACTGAAATGAAACCTCTGCAAGATCTAACAGGTCTGAGGACAGGTCCAACCTGACCTTGAATGCTTCCAGGGATGGGGCATCTACCACCTCTCTGGGCAACCTGTGCCACTGCCTCATGACCCTCATTGTGAAAAATTTCTTCCTTACATCATCTACTGTAAATCTTTTAGTTTAAAACCATTACCCCTTGTCCTATTGCAACAGGCTCTGCTAAAAAATTTGTCCCCATCTTCCTTATAAGCCCCCTTGAAGTACTGAAGGCTGCAATAAGGTCTCCCTGGAGCCTTCTCTTCTCCAGGCTGAACAATCCCAACTCTCTCAGCCTGTCCTCACAGGAGAGGTGTTCCATCCCTCTGATTGCTTTTGTGGCTCTCCTCTGGACCTGCTCCAATAGGTCCATGTCTTTCCTGTGCTGAAGGCTCCAGAGCTGGACGCAGGACTCCAGGTGGGGTCTCATCATACTGGCGTAGAGGGGCAGAATCATCTCCCTTGACCTGCTGGCCACGCTTCTTTGGATGCAGCCCAGGATATGGTGGGCCTTCTGGGCTGCAAGCTTACATTGCTGGCTTATGTTCAGCTTTTTATCCACCAGTACCCCCAAATCCTTCTCGGCAGGGTTGCTCTCAAACTCTTCATCCCCCAGCCTGTATGGATACTGGGGGTTGCCCTGACCCATGTGCAGGACCGTGCACTTGGCCTTATTGAACCTCATGAGTTTCACACAGGCCCACTTCCCAAACTTGTCCAGGTCCCTCTGGATGGCATCCCATCCTTCAGGCGTGTCAACCACACCACTCAGCTTTGTGTCGTCTGCAAACTTGCTGAGGGTGCACTTGATCCCACTGCCTATGTCACCGATGAAGATATTAAACAGTACTGGTCCCACTACGGACCGCTGAAGGACACCACTCATCACCGATCTCCATCTGGACATTGAACCATTGGCCACTATCCTCCATGTGCGACCATCCAACCAGTTCCTCAGCCACGGAACAGCCTACCCATCCAATCCATATTTCTCCAATTTAGAGAGGAGGATTTTGTCAGGGGCCATGTCAATGGCCTTACAGAGGGCCTTTGGGCTTCCCTAGGCTTTGAGAATGCCAAAGAGAGTATTGATTTGGTTCAGTGCTGTCCATCTGAGTAGCAGCATCCCAACAAGTCCTCAGTGTGGTGCTGCTGCTGAAGATGATGACTGTGGTTACCTGCAACTCACTGAAAGCAGAAAGCGTACAAAGTGTTACAGCCCTGCAGTAGCTATCCATATCGCAGGTACAAGTGTGGAAAAGGCTCCCCAAACTCATGCAAGGTGTTGGAAGGGAAAGAAAGAGAAAGGGCCAACTGTCTTTTCCTTACACCATGTCATGCAATTCAAACTGTACTTCTGAGAGTCCTAAGGCAACTTACTGCCTCCCTGAAACATCAAGAGAACTGTGCCCGTCTGAGATACTAACATCAACATCAAAGGTGGCTATGTCTTGCTAGATCAAACCTGGTATGGATAGCAGCAGCATGCACAGTAAGGAATAATAGGAATAGAAAGGGAGCAGCTCAAAGAACTCACTGAAGGAAAAACTGGCCAAAGCTGACTTGTAGCTTCTGGCTTAGAGTATCCGAGATGCAGAAGAGAGCTTCTCACAACTCTTGTCAATGGAAACATTTTTTTCCTTTCAAAAGAAATCAGTTAAGGTTTTAAAAACTTCCAGAGATCTTTGTAGCAAAAGATTATTCCTCTATGTGTTCACTGAACAGAAATCATCTCTTTTTCTCCCTACCAGCAAGTAAGTTTTCCTCTATTGAATAAATGTTTTTCTTTCTTTCCTCAAACCAAGAAACTTAGCTTCAGTGCCAGTGTGTGCTTTGTTTTGTAAAGAGAAATTTGGTCATCGGTACTGCTGCCAACTGTGGTATTACTGCCAATGCTGGAATATCTGGAGTTTCACTTCAAGACCCAGAACAAGTGACTGTGTGACAGTCTCAGTTTCCACATTTTTTCAAGTAAGATTTTAGCCCTTCTAGTTGCAGAAGAAAACTTGAAACATGACCAAAGAGCACTCTAGAGAATGAAAGGACTCTCTGTTTTAAAATACCGTTATTTTGTAGTCCAATAGTGGTTGAGGTAGTCCGAGTTATATATTTATTTTGCCAGTGTGGTATTTCATTATTAAAGGGAAACCATTTACTGCCACAGTGGATTTGCAGTTCCAGATTTATTAGTCTCAGGCTGTATTTATATATTCTTTCTTAGTTCACATTGCTTGGAGCAAAACATTGCCTTTTTATGCACAGTTCTCCTATGAGGTTCAAATAGTCCCCTTCAGATTTAGAGAATGTAAAAATTTTACATATAGTTCAATATTCTTGAAGCACCACTGCATAAAAAAGGAAATAATATGGACAGCCATGCTGCCTTGCTGTGGGCTACTGGCAATATCCAATGTGCGTGCAAAGAGTAAATTTGTCAAAGTCTTCACAAAAGCAAGAATATAAAGACACAAAGATACACAGTCTTTGGTGATTTACTAAAGTGAAGAAACAAACACACTGACTAAATTTGCAGGCCTTTCCCATTGGTGCTTGCTATCCTCTCCACTGATGTTTATTTTAACTCTTATAAGCAGAATGATCAAAAAAGAGCAAGATAATCTCAAACTCCTATTGTTTTGCTGCATCTGTATTTCATCAAATATATCTAAAATGACATTTTATTGGAAATTACCTGTGACTTACCTGTACATTCGGTTATAATCCCATAAGCAGGGTTAATTTACATTGAAAAACACAGTTGTAACAGCATTGAAATACATTGCTTAGTTACACTTCCTGTTCTTTTAAAAATTGTTTAAAAGTACTTGGTTTAGTCTATTACATATATTAAAAATTTAATACAAAGTAGAACTCCAAAGAACTTGACTATAGCAGTATGAAACCAAGATATTTTGATGGTCATGTATAGAAGTTACTCTGAAAATTCATGCTGAGGGACATTTTAAAATGTAGATATTTTGTTCTGAATTTTTTATGGAAGCATTGGAACATCTCAGGGAATAGAAATGTCAGTGCCCAAATTCCTCTGCACACAATAATATTAAAAATATGAAAGATCAGGCTCACAAATGTATTTAAGTGCTTAAAAAAACCAAGTCACTCACCTTTTCTTTGTAGCACGGAAATGCTTAAATATCATTGATTTGATTCAGAGCCAGCCACTAATGTGAAAAATTCCACTAAATCTCTAAGTGCCTAGATGCCTTTGTGTAGGCATTAAAGACCAAAATGCTTTTAGTCTGTATTCAGTACTCTTTTTATGAAAGATATTTTCAAGGCCAGATCTAATAGAATTACTGCAACTCTAGGTATTGAGTTTGTTTATTTGCAATACCAACAGACTCTGTAAGGATATCTATTACTGCACAGCATGTTTTTCCTACTCTTTCATACCTGGAACTCTATGGATGTACTACAGGGAGTGAAAATATCTTTGAAGGACCTGGCTCAATGTTTATTCACTTGCAATTGATACAAGTCAAGACAATATTTGTAGAAATGTAGTTGCCACTCTGCTAGAGTGCCAGACTTCAAAGGATGTTGTACGTTTGAGGTATTCAGTAGATACACATCACTGTCAAAAGGGTGCAGCAAATTTATGCTCCCCAGCTACCTCTGTACATGTCTCTCTTACTGTATGCTCCCATTGCTGCTGCTAGCAAAACACAAGATAGAAAGAGGGCTCTGCACTTACATGTTTCCTGTTCCCAAAACTGTATTTCCATCCTGAGCCACAGTTTATTTCACCATCTCATGAGTCTTGGCTATCAATACAGTCATATTTTTCTGCTCAGTCCTTATTTCCTAACCCAGTAGACAATATATTTTAATGAAAGGACACCAATTTACCCTCTACCTGATGACCTGGTTCATTGGCTTCAGAAGTTACTCAGATCTGGATTATGTATTTGAAGAGCTGTACTTGGTTGTTGTTGACTAGTCACCCTGTGGTTGTCCCTTGACTTTGTGAGCTCCTCCCTTCGAGTTGCAACGTGCTACTTAACAGCCAAGGTCCTTCTAAAGACACCATTCTAGGTCCATTCTTTCTCTGTTGGTGTTACTGATATACGGATATTTCAATCTCACTGGACAGAGAGAAGCTTAAGCATAACTACAGTGTCAGAGAGAAGAAAGCTACGGAGGGAAAAGGTACGGCTGCCCCAAGTCATATTTCATGCTTACGTACAGGGAGTCAGTGGAGCTGGATGAGAGAGACCACAAACAGGCATTCTAGGTATACAAAAAAATGTGGACTTACAAACTTAGAGCAAGGAACTTCATGTCATGTAAAGACTCACACAGAATGTGTTTATAGGCTTTGCATCCTGTCCTGAGCTAATGAAATGGGAAACAGTGAGTCAGTCTCAGTTTCTCATGTTATTTGAAACGCATGGAATGATTATATGGTTGGCTGTCTCAGAGGAAACAAAACAGAAGTATGTGTTTGAACCATGCCTTAATTTTCCAAAAGGCTGAATAAATCCAGTCGCTATCTATCCAGATATATATCTCATCTTTCTTGTGGTAAACTGCAATGAGCTCATTCTTCTTGGGTCTGGTTAAAAAATAGGCAGCAGTATGGGACTGCAGTGGACCTCAGTACTGAAAAGTGAGATGTACTTCCTGTTCCAACCCTACTTGTCAGTTTTCCTGGGCAAGATGCTGTTGGACATTAAGCTTCTGCCGAGCTAAGTTTCTGTGGCTTCTCTTTTCCATTTGGTTTCCTCTGCACAAGCAGTGGAAAAATGTATCAGGTTTCTTGTCAGTCCCATGAGGGGATACTCTGTGCATTGGCCTAAGCTATAGCTTTTTAACAGTGTCAGCTTTGTTTTCAGACCACTAGTGCCGGAAAAGAAGATCTTAGAACATTAGAAAATACTTGATTATAAAGAGCCTATTGTACCTAAATAAAACATCGTATTATAGCTTTCTCAGTGGCCAACACTATGGCTATGCTAGTATCCCAGCATCTATTATAAGCCTATGTTTTCATCCACTCATAAAATGAGTCACTGAAAAAAATGTGTCCAGATTCCTCATTGCCCAGTTTTGCTTCTGTTTGTCAACGCTGTGAGATTTGAGGGGCTTGGGCTACTTCTTAGAGGACTCTGGGAGCTGCTGAGCTGCAGGACATGGGGCTGGAAAAAGGGAGAGTTAAGGAGATCTGGCAACTGCGCAGAATTTAATGTCTAGCAGATAGTGAGTATGCAGGAACTGCCAGGCCAGCACACTCATTTCCTGCATCTCTCACTCCATCACAGAAGTGAGGTAAAGAGACAATTCATAATGAAGAATTTTTTCTGGAACACATAACAAGACACCAGAATTCACATATTATGAATTTGAGACTAAGTTATACTCCAAGACAATGTCTAGAAGACATTTGGTTGCACAGAGCTGCTCTTGAACTTAAGACAGCTCCTCTCTGCTTGGCATTTTTCCTCGTGATTTTTTTTTTTTTTTTCAGCTATCTACCATCTCCTCCAATCCAACTTCCAGCATTGATAGGCTTGAACTCTTTGTGGCTTAACCTCCTTATCCAGAATAGCTATTACTGCTGCTCCTCAGTGTCTGGCTTTCCAAGCCTTCATTCCTTTGGCGTATTTCAGACTTCCTGTTGTCGCTATCAGAATGAGTCCCGCTGGCAAGCACTTTTTGACACATGCAAAATACAATGCATGTCCGGTCTGATAAGGAAACAACGTCGCCAAGAAAAGTGGGTAAAATCTCTGTGCCAAAATATACCCCCAGCATTTTAGCTTCCTAGCAGACTGCGTATCTGCCCCTTTACAGATATCATAAACATTTTCCTGTTCTCTGCATTTCTACTTTCCAATTTATTCAGCAATACAGAAGGGCCCAAATGCTTTCCTCAGCATGTAATAGTTAGGCAGTAAGTAGCCAACTGAAAATAAAAGCATCTTGGGCACCTGCTAAAAGCAGGTATTTCAGACCATCCACAGATAGCTGGAAAATGCACAAAAATTTTCACATGTACATGCTTTTTGGTAATTTGCTATATTGCTGGACAGTTTATCATCAGGAATCCACCGATTCGCATTCTTCTCTGCTCACACTCATCTAAATTTTTGTTCCAGACAGCTGGGATAAGACTAAAACTTTTTTAAGGGAAAACAAAAAAAAACCCAAACAGACAAAAATGGACTACCAGCATTCTGTTCTGCCACATACTGTACTTAGGACTGTTCAGTAGCAATGGAAAATGTTTGTAGTATCAAAAAGCTGTTAATAAACTACCGCATATTATGCCAATCACCTTTTTAAATTAACTTTATGGTATACACCATCATATACTTGGAGTTATAAAACTATGCTCAGGAACGTTAACACCATGGGTGTTTGCAGCAACACTACTGTATCTCAATTTAACATTAAAAAATACTGATTTGGAGTCAAGGCTTATGCAAATAAGTTTGGGGTACCATGAGAAGATGGCTAGGCAAAGAATAGTTTTAAAAAATTGCTTCTCTCCTACATCTCTCCACGAAGGACCACATACAACCTACATATTATGCCCAACAAGTTAAGATAACATATTTTCCTTTACAGTTGGATCAGGTTAGGAGACTGTTAGTCCCCATGGCTCAGCTGAAAAGCAGAACCCCAGTGAGGTCCAGTAAATCAACTGGAGTTACAGGCTGAAGCTCAGGACTTCAGACACTGAACTTAATACTTCGGTTTTTTTGTTCAGTGCTGGGAATAGCAGGTGGACGTCAAGTGCTTCTACAGACTAGTTATTTTGGGAAAAGAAGGGAGGAGCACTGACAAGGCTTGGACAATGCAGTCCACACAACTATAGTTTTAGGCTGAGTACCCTAATCACATTCATGAAGGAAGTAAGCACTCAATAAAACCACAGCATATTGTTTTCATCCGACTTTCTACTGCTTGAATGGTTTGGCTGAAGACAGGGAGTGTCGTCATCACCGCAGCACGTAAGAACAGGTTAAGTATCTGTCAGAGATAATGCACCATCGTTTCTGGAAGAGAAACTCCCATTTCTGTAGGGCTGTTGCTATTCTGAGAGTCTATGAGGTAGAATTTCAGTCTGGAAAATGTATCATTTATCAATTTATTAACCTACTGTTTATCTAAGTTTTGTCATCACCCACAGATATGGAGGCCCATTTTCAGCCTGTGTGTGCAGACCACTGCTGGGGAGCCTGAGGGTTAGTCCATTAGAGTAACAAGACGAAACGCAAAGTCTATCAAGGGCTAGCTGATGTGGCAATTCCTCATACACAGACTATCAAATCCATGTGTCAACAAAAGATGGGTAGAAATAGCCAAAACCTGTGAAGTGACATGTTGTATCATCACATTTACTGAAGTAGATCTAATGATAGCACAAAACTCCTCCTTTGCAGGGGTATTACTGTACTGACAGAAAGTTCAATTTTGCAGAATAGCTTCATCCGTGTTAGGAGAAATGTAAAGTGTTGGCAGTTGTTCAAGTACGCACTGAGGAAACCTAAGATTTTTATTTAATTTAATTGGCATAACCTGTTTCTCTCATCTTCATTCCACAACAGAGCTTTACAAGAAAAGGCTGTTTCAACATAGCTTATAGCTGCTGGAAATCACTATATAACCTGATGTTTCGATCTGCTGTACAACTAAGACTGGATCAGCTCAGTCCTTGAAAGAAAAAAGCATCGGAAAGTACACGTGTTTCAGGAAGTAATATCTAGACATTGGTACTGCTCCAGCAGAATACCAATGAGCAAGGGGCAAGAGGAGCAATACCTCACCCACAACCCACAGCGAGCCCCTCCTCTGTGGTCTCCTTTCTTTGATCGAGTAGTTTAAGCAATCACGTCTTGCTTTTGGGGAGGGGGATGAGGAAGGAGGGCTCCTGCACTTCAGTCCCTCGGTAGCAATTGGTGTTAGAAAGACTTTCATTTCCCTGGGATCCTGTTGTTTGGCTGGGAGGCCCTGGGGTGAGTCACTGAGCCACCCACCACAAAACAACAGGAAGAATCACAAAATCCTTCAAGAATAACAATGACTGGGAGGTGTCTTTATCCAGGCTACATTGCTGGTTACTGACAACATTTGCAATTGCATTGGAAATATGCTTCTTTCAGGCCACATTTTTATTTTATTCCCTGTTCTAAAATGGATTTTTCTCATGAAGTCTTTCCAACAGTAGAGCTTATGGAATACTATTTATCAAGCTGACTATTTAGTGAGTTTTTCTACTTTTTGTTGAAAGATTTATTTGATAAAGAATTTTTTTAACATACGATCATCTTCAGAGCTGGTGATACATATCCTTTCAGTACATGTTTTGGAGGGTAAATAGCAATATCTGCTGAGGAATTTAACTGAAAATGTTTTCTGGTGTTCAGCCAGCTCAGATCTGCTCTCTAGCCAAAGTTACAGGGTAGATTCTTCAGATCCTTCCAGACTGGTTTAACTGTGCTCCCAGTGAAGTCAATTAAAACAGCCAAAACCAACCTTTCACCAATTTCAGTGAAGAGCATAAGGGCTGATCACTTTGGAAAATTCTGCTCACACCTGTTCTACATTTATTGTAGTGATAGGTTAACAAATCTGTACGTCGAGCGCATAGTGATTATTCCTGTTAAATTCAGCTGGACATCTTAACATACAAAGTTAATACAAGCAAGTGTTCATAGAATCAGGCACTGGAGAAGGAACTGAGGCATGTAAATAGAAGTCCTGCATTTCTATTTTCTGCAAATCTCCTGCATTCTACTCCAGCTTTATATTGCATTCCCATACGTATTAGTACGTTGGCCTCAGTCAGAGTGGGAACTACATGGAATAGGGATTATCTTTATTTCCATTGGGCACTAGCCCAATTTATGGGACAGAACGGAACCTGCAAGTTAGAAACACCACCACAAACAACAGGAATTTCCCATCACAGCAGATCTAGGATTGAGTTAGTTGTGAACTCGCTGAGCCATTGGCCTGTGACATTCACTGTGCACGAAAATGAGAGAGTATAGGCAATACTAAGTAGCAGGGCATGGAAAAGAAGCACATCATGTTTGCTTGAAAAGGCAATCCAGATGTGATCTACATGTCAACCAAAGCACCTGATACTGCCCTTCTGCAACTGGTACAGGAATCAGCTGTCACTTATAACTATACATGACCTTGCTAATGTGACTGGAAGATACCTGAGTGTCCAACTGTGAGAGTAACAACGGAGTACCCTATTGTATATAGACAGCTCTCCCTGGTTTGTGCACCTCCCATAACACCATGGAGCTAAAGACTTGGCCAAACACTTCTTTTTGTCTTGCTTTCAGTATTGCAAGACTTTTAATATTTTGCTTCCCAATTCTGAACAGTTTTGACATGCCTTCCATTTCCCTGCAACGAGCATTGCTTCTGTTTGTTCCCCCCTACTGCTCTGTTGCATCTTCATAGACTCAAATTTCATTTCTCCCCTTTGTACCTGCAGTGATAATAAGTAACATTTTTCCTCGGTTTATAAAACAGGCAATGCAGTATATACTCAGCTGGAGTGGGTTCTGATCATATGACTACCTGGCCAACCTACACAACTAAGGTCTCACTAGCCAAATTATTCTCTTGGAAATCAGAAAAACAAGAGAAATAATTGGCCAGGAGAGAAAAATGAAGATGGTGCTCACACTTCTGTAGCTGTCTGATATTCCTTCTCAAGCTACTATGGAAAATTACTTCAGATATGGAAACGCTGGGGCTATTTTACTGCTAAAGTCCTCCTTCAGTTTAATGCAGTTAGCACCTTTCACCAAATGCATTTCCTTGTTCCGTAAAAGCAGGAACAACTGCTGGCAGCCTTCAGCCAGTATGTCTGAACTCCTGTAATGTTCAATGATGGGCTGTGGGATGGGTGAGGGCAAATGTTTTGCAAACGCTATCTATCAACACAAGACATCAGGAGGAGTCTCGGGCTTGCATTTGTGAAAAACTTCACAAAAATAAAAGTATGTAAACCAGGAATGGGCTAAAACTCAACGTCAGCGTGCTTCAAAAGTGGGTGTCTAATGTTAGGCTCCTAAATCCTTTTTAGCCACCAAGATTAGTAGCTTGATCTTTGCTACTGGTAATCGCCTGGTAGGTTCTGGGAAAGTAGCTTATTTAGGCAGCTAAATGTGGGATTTAGTAGCCTAATTTAGTCTCTCAAGTCTGAAATCTTGGCTGCGCATTCTCAAGCAAGGACAAATAAGAGCACCAGGATCTTCAGTTACTATTAGAGTTTTACTTCCAGGTCGAACACAAAATCAGAAGGGCTGTAATTTTCTAGTTCCATTTTAGATACAACCCCAAATTTCACCACTGCTGTAGTATTCTGTAGGTGGAAGAGAGGAAGTATGGCAGGGACAGTGGCAGAGCCCTGAGCACCAGAACAACTCCGGGGCCACAGCCTTGTTTCCTTTCCTCCTTCCAGCTTCTTGTAAAGTTGACTCAGGTCTTGCTGCATTTCTCCCAGTTGCTTCCTTCCTTCCCTGTCTTTATCTATGCAAAAGCCACTCATGGCCTATCTGCCTGCCTAGCCTCCAGCAGGGCTCCACGGGCTCTCACGTAGCTTTCAACCCATGCAGTGTCACCATTCCCACCTCCCGACAGGCAAGGGATGCCTGAGGCCCCAGGGATCTCATACACTACAGCAGCTGAAACTACCTGATTTTTCTGCTGAAGAAGTGAATTTGTCTCTGCTATGTAAGTGGTAACAGGATGCCCTATAGGGAATTAGAAGATAAAAATAAGCTATTTTAATTGACTACTTTTAAATAAGCTCTGTTTCCCAGTCAAGACCCTCTGGAACATTGAAAGCATAACTCCAGGGTACGGCTACTCTTGAAACCAAAATCTGGGCTAAATCTTAAGCAGAAGCCAAAGCCAAACCAGAAGCACAAATCAAAACCAAATGTGTAAGTCTGTTCCTAGAAAGTCCTCTTTTCAAATAAAAATGTAATTACGTTCTTATTTTCTCAAGCCTCACCTATACACAAAAGCTGTAACCATTTTACTAACCCCTTTTAGAAGCTGATTTTTATTTTAATTAGGACAGCCTTTTTATGTCCTTTTAGGCTATTCTCAGAACACCTTGTGCTGATTTGTCTTAATTTGTTCCTTACAGACAAGGGCAGCTGTGTCTCTGGAGTCCTCAGAGTGAACATACTATATATTTTTCTGTCTGGATTTTTTTTGGTGACTACATTTGAATAATTTTATGAAGAGCAAGAATCTTTCTGAATTCCTTAATTGAATATATTGTAAGACTTGTATGTCTAAAGGAATTCATATAAGTCACTCTCTGCAGGATTGTGACGTGGGCTGTAGGATGATAGTGTTGACTGGTCATAGAGAAGTAGGGAACTAATCCAAAGGGACACTAAAAATAGTGTGAGGAAGAAGCTTTCTTGAGACAGTAGCCACCTTAGTGAGCAGAGCAAGGTGGCAAACATTTTTGATGATAGGTCTTAGGAAGATTACAAAACAAAGATTAAAAGGCAACTGATGTGAGCTTAAACCCTTAAATATCCCTTAGATAAAAGAAGAAAGCATTTTCACAGGAGAGTGGAGCTCCTACTTTGTAGAATGGCTTTGGGATCTCCTAGAACTGCTGACCCTCTGAAATCCACTGCAGCAGACCTAGCAGGGTGATGAAGAAAGTAACATGAGGATGACAATGTGAGACAACATACATTAAGTGAACAAATGCAGCTGAAGCTGTATTTTCAAGAGCTCACCACACAGAGTTGCTCCACAGATTTTAGTGCATGCTTGTGCCCAAGTACAAAGTTAAAACAACTTTGCAGATCAATTTTAAAGGGCTTCCCCTTGGAGCATTGACATGTATGCAAGACTCACATGGTGAACTCAGGGATAGCCACATCCTGGCTTTAGTTTCACCATCCTTGTTGGTAAAATAAAGTTAGTAAACTGATAAGAACTACTTAGTGGAAGATAACTGCAGAAGCTGAAATGCAAGATGAGCTTGTTCTTCGCTAATGTGGCTGATGTGGTGGAGATTAAAGACCAGTTTAATATTGCAGCAAAGGAATCTATATGAGCAACCATTATTACAATTGTGAAAATGCCCCGCTTATGATTTGCTCAACACAGAGCATTATGGCCTTATGTGTGTTTTCAGTTCTTTCGTTAGTCAGAGGCTTAACGAAACCTCTCAAAAGAAAGCAGGAAGGGCTGTGCGCTGATTCTTGGTGATTCATTGATTTCCTTCCTACCATCCCCAGATAGAGCTTTACTGGACAAGTCTGCATGGTAGTGTGCGTAGCGTTGCCGTTAAGTAATGCCCAGCGCAAGATAGACCCACCAGCCCATTGCCTGCCTCCCATGGGAGAGCAGTGGCAACACCAGCACTGTCCTCCAGAGAGACCCCCCAGTACCTCCTGAAGAACTGTAGGGCGCTCTGAGGAACACCTGTCATTTTAAGTGGTACTCTGCATTCCCCTCCAATGAACCCTGCAGCAGACAAGCATGCCACAACTGTGTGGTTGCCAGCCTTGTCTTGCTTTCATGGCCTGACAGACTTGTCTATTCCATGTGCCTGAGAAATAAGGTGATGGATTACCAGCTCAAATTACCTACTACAAAAGCAAGTTGTAAAATACCAAAATGTAAGTTTTAAATACATCTAAAGCTGTTCTGTTCTCTAAGCTGTCATACAGCATTTCTCAGAGGCATCTCTTAGCTGCACTAGTTCAGATAAACTCAGTGAAACCCTCCCACCAAACCCTGGCTTCCAAAGAGGTTTCCCCTATTTCAGTTAGATCAGAGATACCTGTTAGGGTGTTAGTATGTGAAAGTCCATCTTCCAAGCAGCTCTTGAGTCCTGATTTCTCCTTTTTTTTTTTTTAATATATATATATTAAAATCAGCCTAGGGAAACTCAAATGTGTACATGGCTTAAATGAGCTTGTGATGTTTGCAAGGGTATAAATGAAACAGCATTCCAAACTATCCTGGAAAGGCCCTGCAATAAGCTGATTTCTCCAACTGCACCCCAATGCCTGCTTAAAAAAAATCAGGCAAGGTTATGTTCACAACGTATTACATGACCGTGAAACACACCAGGATCCTCATGTCCCAGGTGAAAGGTAGCCTGATAGTCCAACTGTGTGCCTGGAATTGAATTGTGTTTTGACTTGTCTTTGGAAGCTCTTAATTATTTATGGGATAATTTTAACAAACAAGATCAAGAAGTGTTCAAGTTAGGTGGCTGGAATAATTTTTTCAAGCTTCTTGTGCACTAAGCTCTAACTACCAATGTGTTTTTATTACTGGTCAGAGTCATACCAGGAGTTAGATGTATCACTGCCGTCAGCCATATTAAAATTACAGAAACTGTGACCTTCTTGAAAATTTTTGTCTGAAGCAATTGACACTGGGGGAGGACTCCCACTGGACTGGGGGTTATAAGTGGGCTTTGGCTTAGATTATGCTCTCTCTATACAACACTTCCCTGACCTACCAGTGTGGAAATCCAATTGATTTGAGAAAGAACAGGGATAAATCGCTGCTGAAAATGCCACCCTTAGTCTTCTTTTTATCTTCAAACAACCCATGTAAGCTTAATGAGACTATTTCAAAAGAAAGTTTTAACATACAAATACTAAAAGCAGCTCCAGAGTTTCACTGAATTGCTTTTTCAACTCGTTCCTTTCATATCTTGTCTCTTTTCTTGTAGCAGTTTTTACACAAAACAAACAGGCTAATCATTATTTCTGTGCCACAAAATGAGTGGCATAATTCCCCACTATCTAAAGTCAATTGGAATTTTCTCAATAACATGGAAGGGGACAAAACCTGTCTTCTAATGGCTGTTAAGAGCTATGGCAAAACAGCTGCTGAGTTCGTTGGAAGCTAGAGCTGCCTGTACATTCTTACATCCTTTATCTGCAATGCAAGAATGATCCAACTGCTCTGTTATATTTTCCCACTCTTGAACAGGATCCCATCACCTGTTCTTGTCCAGAATTTTCCCTGTATCCAAAGTTTCATATATTCAACTTCAGAGTCTTATTGCCCAGTTTGCAGTGGCATAATGCCACCCTATCTAGTAAAAGGACATGGCTCCACTCTCAGCAAAATCAGTAAAACTATTTCCATTGAGAACCCAGCAATGTGAACCAGACACAGATCCATAACTGTGAGCCTTCCTCCATGGGTCCTCTGCTCTTTAGCCTTGAATTCCTGCAGCCTCTCAGGACCTCTCTCTGTTTTTTTCTTCCAAAGCTTTCAAAACAAAACTGATAAAATGATTTTTCTGTCTGCTGCTCCTCAAGGTTCTTTAGGCAGAGCAACCAAATGGTGAATTAAAAAAACCCACATTTGGCATAATGTTCTGTCAACAGAGGTTTCAGGAGTGATGTTGTGAATAAGATAGGAACTGCTAAACCAGGATAGGTGAGTGGTGCCTCTGGTTTTCTGTAATTCTGTGGATTACAGATCACACCTAATTGTCAAGCATTATTTCCACTTATTTTCCTCCAAATCACTAGCTGAGATACTGGAATTAGCTATGTATAAGACTTTTTTTTTCATAATCATGAAAGTGATGGGTAGCTATAGCCCTGGCCTGAACAGGAGGGCAGGTGACAAGGAAGAATCATATACCCATGGGTTTTACACAACTGCCACAGGATATTGGAGCCACTGCTAAGATTCACAACTGGCTTGTCCATGATAGGTCCAACAGACCAGCAGATGCAATACCACTGGAGTTGTTGAAGGGAACATACAGACCCTACTGCACTCTGTAACTGTATGTGTCTTTGTATTTTGCAGCTCCTCGCTCATGGGAAGGAATGCCTTGCTCTATTCTTATTTCAGACTGACACAACTTGAATTAAATTACTTAGTAAAATTGCTGACTGCTCCAATTCCATCACTTAGATGTTTTGTAGAGAGAAGAAAATTGACTACTTGTTCTTCTAAACAGGGTGAAGAGCTCCTCACTTAAGTTGGCTGCTTAGTATCACCCTCCCAAAAACTTGTTCAAGGTACCAGCAGCTGTTTATCCCTACAGGTGAAAGCCCCGAGTCACACTTCAGTTCTCACTCATTTCCAAATCCCACTGACTTCCCTTACTGAAAGTGGCTCCGGATGTGATACCACATGTATAATGGATGTGCATCATTATTGCGTTAACGTGTATGTTAATATCTTTTTAAGTAAACTAACATTTCAGTACAAAATACTGTCATTTTTCAGTTTCAAAGGCAATTTTTTAGTTAAAATGATGGTTAAGCTTCATTCTTTCCTTTTTTGTTTCTTGTTGCAACCCTTCACTTCCAAAATCAGAGATGCCAAGCTTTGTCCTGAAGGAATTTTCCTAGCAGAATTGTGTCCCAAATACTAATAGTATCAGTATCATCCAAGCTGGATAATTGGCAATCCCAAAAGAACTGATAGGATCTGTTGCCTATATATTACTAGCTCAGGGCTATGTAATGGCCAGCACTAATTGATTTGCTTTCTTTCCAGTCATACAAGTATAAATCATAGTTAAGAATTCTCTCAAGTCATTTCTAAGATAGTAAGTATCTATAGTAAGCATGCTGCCACCATAAGAAAGACCTTTGATATGCTTTCTTCGTAGGACAGACGGAAAAACATAATTCTTGATCCTGCCATTAAGCACAGATTGGAGATTTAAACATGTTAAGCCAAAGCTCAGACTACAGTGGTACATGATGTATGATAGAAGGGACTGCATATACATGAGTTCCTTAAAAAAAAAAAAAAGCAGACACTATTAAAATGTAATGATCAAAATGCAGCCTCCCTGGCTCCCACTGCACTCAACTACAATTAACAAGTCATATAATGCAGTAATAGGTACACTCACAAAGCTTTGTATAGAAAGTGTGGCCATAACTGAGTTGTGGAGTTCCAGGACTTTTAAAGCTTGTTGATTGGACCTTTAAAATGTATTAAATGTCTATTGAAATGCAGGCCATAATAGCCCCTAAAGGAGAAGGACTTTAATAGCTTTATGCATTTATGTATGTAAGTGCATATATGTATCAAATATATAATAGAAACATTGCTATATAAACATATTAAGTAAACATAGAATGAAAAACACAAAAAACCCCCATAAACGAGTATGTGAAAGCAAGAGCAACACAGGTGAGCGCAACATGTAAATGTACAGCCGATTATTTTGCACAGACTTTAAAAATAAAAGGTCAAAGCTTTTTGTTTAAAGAACATTCTGCGACATCCCCAGTAGGATACAAACAACACAGCATCCACAATGAAACCTCTATCTCCTCAAATAAACAAATGATGTTAGTTAACAATTGTAAGAGACCAATAGAAACTGAAATAACGTCCCTGATCTTTTAGACCATTTGAGCTGTGCTGGGTGCATACCACAGTAGGAAAAGCAAGCAAATCTGGCACTAACCCAGTTTCCTTCTCTCAGAGCTGGCTGGTAGTAGCTGGAGTGATTCTGACATTGCTCTGCACCGTGCCGAATGCCTGCTGCCCTCCCGGGCCAGAACAGCAGCGAGAAACCATCTGGATGTAAGAACGACCTCTTTCTCTTCACCAGATGCTAACACAGGGACTCCTTGGCTGTTACAGCCAGGATTGGGTCCATTTGGACCAATGAACCAAATGCATCCCACAGCACCCATGTGGGTATAATCACTGTTCTGCATATAACCTGTATGTTTCTCTATACTAACTCTTTCCGTATTTAAATGGAAGTGTTTATGGCAATTGAGGCAGGTGGACCAAAGCCTGAATAAATATAGAATGCATAGTCTCAGATTAGGCATATATCCAGCAAAACTGTTATTTCTAAAACTACAGAGGTGCATTACCTTCCACAACCTTTCTCTTTCTTTCTTTCTCATTCTTTACTCAGGCAAAGCTAGTGGGAGTTCCTCACAGGGCAAGAACTGAGCTGAATGCTAAGTTAAACAGGTCTTTGCTTTATGTTGCGTTCATTTTAAGAGATATATCAAATGTATATTAATTTTGTATTAATAATGTACTACACTGTGTACACATACATACATATATGCATGTAAAAATTGCAAGACATTTCACCACAGTTCATAAGGAGGAAAGCCAGGAAGACTGGCTGCTACATCGCTACTGTGTAAAGCAACATGCAAGCTGCAGTATCAACTCCCATTTCCAGTGCCTTTCATAAAAATTCAGATGACTTATCACAAAAAATATGGCAATGGGGATTTTCAGGCGGTCAGCCCTGGCCTGCCTCAAATTGGTGGAATCAGAGTTAGAATAATGCTGAAAATTGTCTCTCATTCAGGTCAATCACCCCAAAATGGTCGCATCACACTTCCAAATGAGGAATGAAGTCTCTGGAAGGGGTTCCTACCGCAGAGGGGTAGAGTCTCAGCCCATTGATTTCACAAGGAGTCTTATCAGGCCTAAAGTCAAATGAGGAGAAAAGTGGTCTTGTGTACTTTTGAAACTCCCTTTTGCTTTCGGACATCAGGGTACAGAGGTTCAGATGGGTGAATAGGTGGACCATAAACAATGATCTCTGCTTCCATATTTACTTAGGAATGCTATACTTGGCAGCACATGTTTCCAGTAGCGGAAAGCTCACTTCCTGATGTCAATATAATATTTGGCAGTTAACACATACTCCCCGAAGAAAACCATGGCACAGTTTGAACACAGTGTGCAAGGGTCTACAATGTTCAGACGCACTGGCTAAGCTCTTATTTTTCAACAAATCTTACACCAAAACGTGCAATAGAAAAGAGAGAATGCCGAGGCACACAACCAAAGCAGATTGAGGGCTGTTGTTCTGAAAACACTGACAGCAACTATTAGAATATTTTCACAGAATTTTTAAGGTTGGAAGGGACCTTCAAGATCATCAAGTCCAACCGTTAACCCAACACCACCATGTCCCCTAAACCATGTCCTGAAGCGCCACATCCACACGTTTTTTGAACACTTCCAGGGATGGCGACTCCACCACCTCCCTGGGCAGCCTGTTCCAATGCCTGACCACCCTCTCAGTGAAGAAATTTTTCCTAATATCCAATCTAAACCTCCCCTGGCGCAACTTGAGGCCATTTCCTCTTGTCCTATCACTAGTTACTTGGGAGAAGAGACCAACACCCTCATCGCCACAACCCCCTTTCAGGTAGTTGTAGAGAGCGATAAGATCTCTCCTCAGCCTCCTCTTCTCCAGACTGAACAATCCCAGTTCCCTCAGCCACTCCTTATCAGACTTGTGCTCCAGAGCCCTCACCAGCTTCATTGCCCTTCTCTGGACACGCTCAATCACTTCAACGTGCTTTGTGTAGTGAGGGGTCCCAAACTGAACACAATATTTGAGCTGTGGCCTCACCAGTGCTGAGTACAGGGGCACAATCACTTCCCTACTCCTGCTGGCCACACTATTTCTGATACAGGCCAGAACGCTGTCGGCCTTCTTGGCCACCTGGGCACACTGCCGGCTCATATTCAGCCGGCTGTCAACCAGCACCCCCAGCTCCCTTCCCGCTGGGCAGCTCTCCAGCCACTCCTCCCCAAGCCTGTAGCGTTGCATGGGGTTATTGTGACACAAGTGCAGGACCCGGCATTTGGCCTTATTAAACCTCATACAGTTGATGTCGGCCCATCGATTCAGCCTGTCCAGATCCCTCTGCAGAGCCCTCCTACCCTCCAGCAGATCAACACTCCCACCCAGCTTGGTGTCATCTGCAAACTTACTGAGGGAGCACTCGATCCCCTCATCCAGGTCATCAATAAAGATATTGAACAAGACCAGTGCCAAAACTGAGCCCTGGGGAACACCGCTTGTGACCGGCCGCCAGCTGGATTTAATGCCATTCACCACAACTCTCTGAGCTCATCCATCCAGGCAGTTCTTTACCCAGCGAAGAGTAAACCTGTCTAAGCCACGAGCCGCCAGTTTCTCCAGGAGAATGCTGTGGGAGACGCTATCAAAAGCTTTACTAAATTTTCTTCGCATACAAATGAATTGCAATAATCCCTGAATGAATACAGGTTTTTGCCTATTTTGTGAAATAAATATTTTCCTTGTATAACATTGCCCAGTGGATTAAAAAACAAATTAAGTACAAGCCTGTGCCTGCATTATCTAAAGCTCCAGGATCCCAGAAACCACTGTCTTGTACAGCATCACATGTGCACAGCATCATTAAGAAATGTCAAGGCCATATTTTACTCTACTCCCTGCATATACATAAAAGAAGGATTTTAGTCACAAAAACATCTCCCTATTATACCCAAAAAGTATGCAATTTCCTTGGGAAAATCATGGATTCTAATTTGTTTTTGAAGGAAGTAATCTTTTTTCTTGGCAGATCTGATAAAAACAACAGCCCATGATTATCTAATCTGAAGGTCATGTCACGCTTAAATAACTAACTATCTACACAGTAGATGGAAATTCTGCTGTCACCACCCCTCATGACAATTGTCGGCAAAATAAAAGCAATGCCGCTGCCTGCCTTCCTGGTACCATCCCAAATTGTCTGGGTGGTAAAAATAATTCCTGAGAACAAACAAACAAAAATCTGTAATATGTGGATATGCCGGTAAACTTTCATACGGGAGAGAAGCATAGATCGAGGAAAAGAAGCTTCAGTAACAACCCGACCTTTGCAACGGCAGGAATTTAGCCATGTTCCGTCTAGGAAAGCAGGAGGGGAGGGCGGCGTAGCTCTGGGGAGCCGGCAGCTCGTGCTGTGAACAGATGCATTAGCGAAGCCTGCTCTTCCAAGGGTTTGTGTCACTCCCGTTCCACCTCCCCTGCTCTTCCCCCACCCTTGCAACGCTTTCATTTCCCCCACTCCAATCCCTCCCCACGTGCCCCCACCATGCCTGACCCCTCTTACCGGCACTACCTCCTGCCTGGGCACCTCTCCTCTGCCCAGCTCCGGAACGCATGTGCTGGCCAGGCACCGGAGAAGGTGAATGGCGGGGTGAGCGGTGCTGACTTCCCCCACGAGGGACACTACTCAGAGGGTCTCCATCCTCTCTCCATCTGCCAGTTTTCATGTAATTCTTCAGGGCTTCCTTTGCCCCCGCTGCCAGGTGTGGGTGAAGTTACTCCATGAACCCAGGAGCTGCTGGAGGGAAAATAAGATGTGCATGAGGCTTGCTCTTCTGTGGAGAGTCAAAGGTTACAGACCCGCAAGTGGAAACCATGCCCGGGGCTTGCCGACGGGCCCCGCCTGAGCCGGCATTCCTCTGCCTCCAGCACCGTCCCCTTCGGGCTCTCCTCGTGGAACAAACCATGAGATAACTATTACTGAATACATCTCCTGCTAATAAATACCAACGACCTCGAAGCACACCTTAACGGCAGCGGAATCTGTGAATGACCAGGCCTGCCCAGGCCTGCTCCCCCCGGCCCCGCACCGCCGGGGAAGGGAAGAGGAGGAAAGATCGGGGTGCTGCCGCCTCGGGGGATGAAACACGGCGACTACCAAATCGTAGGGTGTTGCTTCTCAGGAAGAAAACCCAGTTGGTTCCTCGCAGCAGCTCACAGAGGAAAAGTGCTGCCAGAGGGAAGATCCCTGCTACTTCCCTGGCCCACAGCAGATGGCACCAACAATTCCTTAAGATTACGGCCATGCTTTTCCTGCTTGCGGCGGGGCAGGGGGTACTGGCCACT
This sequence comes from Phaethon aethereus, assembly GCF_964289735.1. Classification (NCBI taxonomy): domain Eukaryota; kingdom Metazoa; phylum Chordata; class Aves; order Phaethontiformes; family Phaethontidae; genus Phaethon; species Phaethon aethereus. The sequence continues at coordinate 29,911,982 of NC_138578.1, read as the reverse complement.
AAGCTGAACGGTGAGGCCTTTTTGCTGAAGTGAATGTATCATAAGAAATAAAAAATACGTTCCTTGCCAGTACTTTAAAAAAACCTCTGTTTTTTATGCTACGTGCTGCCTTCTCCCTTGCAATGTGCAGGGAACCAAAGGTAGCAACTTGCTGTGACTACCGGAGTTTAGGCTTCATTTTCTCTTATTCTATTGCTTAGATTGATTAGCTCCCTCTTGCCTGCTCCTTAAGTTATTAATTTGCTGCAGAAGGAAGGGGAAGACTTGACTCACTCAAATCTCGTCAGAGCAAACACAAGCAGTGTAATTGTTAATTAAATCACCTGAACTAATTAAACTATTAGGAAAAATTAAAGAAATCAAAAGCAAGTGAGAAAGAGAAAACTTCTCCCTTCGTGTTGCTTGACTGAGGTGCGCACCTGAAATCATACATGTGATCATACATGTCATACATCTTCCTCCTTTGAGGTTTTGCTGGTTTAAATACAGTGTTTCCCTAGATCTTTTGTCTTTCTGCTTGCAAACCTGGCAAGGAAATGGCAAACAAAAAAGAAAAACTTCTCATTGTCAATGTTTATGTAAACACCAAGTGCTTGCCACACAGCTGCAGCGGCATGGTTTTTGTGCAAGGGCTCAGGACGTGCTATGTCCAGCGCTGGACTTGGAAGCGTGCTAGAAAGCCGGTTTTCTTTGTATTACAGAAAAGACTGTGTGGGAAGTAGAGAGAGGAACAAAAGGAGAAAATTTATTTAAAAAAATTACTTGACCGTCCCTTAGGTCCTTCTGCCAAGCTGGTCCTGGAACTGGTGAACCTGAATCAGAGCCCCTGAGCAGGGACCTGGGGAGGGAAGGAGAGGACATGTTTCCCCAACAGTGAGGACCCAAGCGGCTTCATCTCAGCTGAAAGCTGCTGGTGTTCCTCAGGCCACTTTGTTGATCAAACCTTGTGTACTTGATATCAAAGAGCAGTGATTTACATTTAAGCGGTATCTTTAAACACAAAGGGCTCTACACGACTTTACAGTCTTTGTATCTAAATTACATCACCTCCTGCTGAAATTCAAACAGATATATTTGATATGCAAACTGTAGTCTAATTAAAAGCACTGCGGCTAGATTGCTCTGCATGCTACACTTGTATCCAAAGATGATTTTAGCCTGTATATTTTTATGACTTAAATAGCGGTTGTATGGGAGGATAACTGCATTATCAGGACACAAATACAAGGCAGAAAGAAAGACCATGATATAATAATAATAATAATGAGAAATACAGTCTAATAATAATAAATACTACAGTCTTCATGAATTTGTAATTAACTGTAATGTCCCTTTTGTATCAAGACCACAACAGTACTGTCGCAGACATGTCCCATTAAGAATCCAAGACACTCTGCTAAGGAAGACCACATTTTGTCTTTTCTGAAAGAAGTGAGAGGTGATGTTGCACAGAACCAGTCAGAACAGGAACAACTGCCAAAGGTTTACTGTAGTCAGTGTAGAAATTTCTCTATTGCTCATGATAACTGATTGTCAGGTATAAGACAGCATGCAAATGGAGAGGACCAAGGAATTGATTTGAATATAGTGTTTCAGAACAAAATATTGTTGGAAATATTTTTGTTTCTAGGAAAAGTGGGGGGGAAAAAAACACCAACAGAAAACACCAAGGCAACTGCTACAGAACTAATAAAGTGTTCCTAGTCCTACTCATGTGTCACTTGTTTGTACCAAGTTAAATGGTACTTTCCAAGGACTCATCTATAGCTAAAGAGATACTCCTAGTACAAGAAGAAATGTATAGCTCAGTAATATCTTTGGTCTCCCTTCAAGTAAAGTTTTCCTTGCAGAGGGAAAGTATGTCATGGTCGTTAATGCCTGAATTCATGGGAGTATGTATTTTTAATTAGTGTATTACGTACATTACGTTTGTTAGTATGTAACTGAAAGGGGAAAATCCATTGGCAGCTTGATTGCTTTCATAAATAAGTGAAATCACATTTAGAATGGTAGAATGTACATTTATTTACATTTAGAATGTTTGAAGTACAATGCAACAAAAGTACAATCACTTGCAGCTGGTAATGCTAATGCTAACTTTAGTAGCCACCAGTATGTCTCCAAATGAATGATAAATAAGAATGAATATTTGCATCCAGCTAATTTTTGGTTCATACCCATTGATATGTTCAGCTGGTCACTGATAAGTCATCTTATCATACATGGAAGTATGTAACAAAATCTTTTGAATATTTTCCCTTACTTCTCAAAGAAATTTCAGAACTCAGTTTGACATCCCATTTTGTCTACTTGGAAAACACGTTCCCACAACCTGGTTAACTTTGCATACTTCTCTTGGAAAATCTACATTATGGTCCTGATATTAGAAATTAATTTTACATTAAATAAAGACTGTGCAAATGCAGCTTCTAAGTAATTCAGAATGCAGAGGAGGGACCAGTAACGAAATATTTTTAGTGACTGAACTTAATAAGTATTTCTTTCAAAATGTGCTTTAAGAAAGAATTTTATAGTGTGGCTTTGAAAAACAGAACAGGCTGGTTTCATACATGCTGAAGTTCATGCTAATAGATTGACCGAGGTAATTGCAATGAAGAATTAATGACTAATTATTTCCTCATAAATAAACTCTTTGAAAAAACCCACATCATAGTGAAGCAGGAAATTGAGAAAAGATTTTTCTTTCAATGAAATTAACTCTTACTGTCTGATTAGGGAAAACAAATTTACCTTAATAGAGATATTTTTTCCCAAAAAATGATCTTTTTAGGACATTGTAATGCTTTTTAAGAGTTCAGTATCCTTTGTGTGAAGACTATCATGCAGTGTGTATGTGCTCATACTTAAGTTGGGAAATGGTCTGATATTCCACAGTTTACAGATAACTATAAACTATAGTTTTTATTTCTGGAGTTTCCCCATCTTATACAACTTAAGGAATCTGAACAGATCACAGAAATCTTCTAAATATCGATTCTTTGAGGGCAGAGTAGAAAACTGAAGTCAACTCCAACCATTTCTGTAAAGAGCATTATAAAGTGGTCTCAGTGAACAGAGGTATCTGAAACGTATTTGAATTAATAACACTTATAGGAGAGCCGAGGAGTGAGGGAAATAGAAGAGGAGGAGATAAGACCGTAGCTGAAGGCACACTTAAATAAACTAAGATGTTGGAAGACCAGCATTAGGAATGTAGGAGAAACTAAAGCAAACTAAAGTCGCTCTGTAGCGAGCTTTAGGACACTCAGTGGAGCAGCCGACTACTATCACAGGCCATCCGTTCTTCACAAAGTGAGAAGCCACTCAAGGCGGATAAATACTATATTCAAGTACCAAAAAATATCTAATTTGCTGTAGATAGGAAAAGAATTGTCGTTACTCCTTGTAAGGGCAGGATCACAGGGTCCTGAAATAGGGTTTTGCATGTAGCCAGGAGTTTCTTCTATTTGCAGCTTCTCTGAAAAGGCTTTTTCCACTTTAACTCGCTAATGCATGAGCTAAATAAATATATGGGGAATGGCAGTCCCTATCCCACAGGGAGCACGCCTGAAAATATGTTTGTTCAAAAAACACCCAGTGGAACAAAAAATATATTTAACTCACAGTTAAGGGTCCACAGAGTTCAGCCACATTTGACCAACTTACCGCATGCTGATTCAAGCCTGCTGAAGACAATTTGTTGAATTTCAGTAAATACCTGACAAATGACAGTGATGCAGAGTCACTGCTATATGTGAGCACCTTTCAGATGAACTCTCTGGTAAGCAAAAATTTTCCATTGTGAATGTACCCTGGTCACCAACATTTCCACAATACTTTGCAGGCATCACACCTGATGCTCTGAGCTCCGCTTAAACTAACAGAGACTCGAGTGCTTTGAAAGTCCTTGTTCAGCTTTGGCTGACACCCAAAAGCTGTGGAGAGCAGGGGCCTGGAGTGCTGTCCTTCACAACACTGGGAACTCTCTGAAGCTGAGCAATGGTGTGGATACAGCTCTCGGGAGCAGCTGCACGTTCCTGGTCTACGGCAGGCAGTAGAAAATGGGAGCTTTACAACCACCTCCCTATCGAGGTGTGCAAAAAGAAGTCACCAGTGCCACAAAGATGGCAGAGGCCAGTGAGTCCAGCAAAGACAGTTACTCTTGTGCCCAGCCTAAAGCTGGAAAGAGCTGAAGAAAACTTCACACGGATTTTTAACCACCTCCATGAATCACCCTTGGATAGGAACTACACTGTGCTGGATAAAGAAAATAAGCCCTTGGCGTAAACGTAAAAGAAGAAAGAAAAAATTGTCTCTTCTCTGTTTTTCCTTTTCCATTTTATTAATTTCTTGATGTTACTTCACTGTCTCCTGGTAGTCACCGCTCCTGTGTCACGGTCCTCCTTTAATACGCAACTTCTTACCCCTCCTCAGAGCTCCTGGTTTTCACAGTCTGCCTCCAGATTTTACCCAGTAGATTTCCCCTCCTCCCAAAATCTCCTTTGTCACCTTGGCTATCGTTTCTCCTTCCTTGGCTCTCCTTCTTTTCCCACCAAACAGATTGTTTCCCAAACCTCCCACTCCAGGTTGCCTGGTGTAATGTATTGGCTGTGTCGCTTCGTTTGCCTTATGTCACCCCATCGCAGGCGGCCCCCAGCCCAGAGAAGACATCGCTACATAGCGGAGACCAGAGTTTTAATTTAGCTCAGGTGGAGGTTGCCTGAGCTCCCGGCTCTGCTCCATTACCCACCCTGTAGCTGTACCTCTGTGTATAACTGAGAGGTGCCTCCCACAGCGCGCCCAAGGCTTGGTGGAGGGGTCCATGGGGAGGGGATCCACACCCTGCAGAGCTGCACGTAGGGGAGACCCTCAGGGCACATCTGGCAGGAGCAAATCCTTAACCAATGTGGTCGTGAGAACCAAAGTCTCTGCTGAAAGCAAGTGTGCTCCCACTTGTGCTTTAAGGGCTTATTGTTACTATTTTTTATTTTGGCTAAATGTGCTTGGTTTGCCATATGTTCAGCAAACAGCACTGTGACCTAACTGCTACCACCATGCCAAATTTCAAAGCAAAGAGATTGCAGCGATCTTTTAATATAGAATAAAATATTCTTCCCTTCTTGGCTTTGATCTGGGAAAAAATACATCGCTTTATTTTTACTTATATTTCGCAGGCACTGGTCTGCACCTTCCCAGCATGGTCTGTCTCATCCTAAATGGTTAATGTTTGGCTAAACTGTAAGCATCTAAAAACAGGATATTACAGCTGAAAACCGGATAAGTGCAGTAACAGTGGGAGCTGCAGGGCCCTTCCCAGTTATCCCCTCTCCCCCACCCATCAAAACAAGTAGAGATAACATCTGAATACATTCATATCAAGTTAAAACCCTGTGCAAGTTTATAGACAAATTAAATGCAGATTTCTGGCTTCTGGCAAGTTTTGTTTGCGATTGTCAGTGCTGCAAGAGTTGACACAGACATCCAGGACTGTGGTGGAAACAGTGCTTCTTGAAGGCATTCACATCAACACCACAAAAACAGCGTTTCCCCCTCTCCCTACGAAATGGGGAATGGCCATGACGGATGGCAATCGAACGACTGCAGGCTTGATGTGTCACCTTCCCCACCCACACTTTTCTGCCCAGCTGGCGGGCTCACCTTCACTGTGCCCTATGAGGCAGAAGGTAACGGTGCGTCCCAGGAGGGGACAGGTCAGGGAAGTGAGATGGAAAGAGCGGACAATTTCTGCCCCAATTCCCTTCCACACCACTTGTTCTCAAATGGGGAAGGAGGGGACCATGTCTGCTGCTGCTCTGCGCAGACCACCTCACCCAGGCAAGCTGATTCACACCTGAGAAGAAACCAGTCCAACATTTGCACAGCTGTGGAGAAAGGGATGTGGTAGCTTCGACACAAAAATCTTCAAATCGTCTGTTCTCCCTGTGCAATGATGCATGTAGGAAAATGAAGGGGACTATGTTTGCCCCTGACTCCTTTCCTCCCCTGCAAGGTAAGAGGCAATTTCATTTTCAACCTTCGCATCTTTCCGGACAGCGAGTTGTTTACTCATATGTGTTTAGAGCCAGAGACCATTATGGTGGCATAGGAACTGCTGGGACAGCAGTGGATAAGTGAATATAATCACCACACCAGAGCTAAACTCACTCTCCAGGAAAGAGTGTTATTTTATGGGACTTAAGCCACATTTGCTTTTGCTATTAAAATCTGCTTGTTGTGTGTTCATTTCATCACCGCAAGAAAGGGAGAAAACTTGTCATTCTCTAGAAATTTAATCTTTCCATGAGAATTCCTGAAGTTCCTCTCTTTATTAGATTTCCATTCAACTTTGTGTGTTTTTTTTCTTAAGGTAGATGTGCCTAGAGCTGTAAAGCAAGAGGCTAATCTGCTTTTCCATTGCATTCAGCTGCTTCTATGCCAAATCACAACATGTCCAGAGTCATGAACACTTCTTCCATGCTTTAAAATAAGAAAAGGAATCCGTGTTTCCCAGAAGAGTCATGAAAAAAAGGAAACCACTATAATAAGCCACATTTCTTCCTGAAAGGGAGAAGTAGCAGAGAAGGGAAGAGGGAAAAACGCTAACGTAGGATGTGTTCATCCTATTAGCTTAGCAACAAAACACACTGGAAGGCAACAGCGCTTTCGGCATTAAACACACTGAAAATCCTCATGTCAACAAAACAAAACAAAAACGCATTCCTGATGGGGAAATTTCACCTTAACTTGATGTGTGTAATTGTGCCAGTGCCACCACTAGGGAAATAAATCCTGCAATATCCATTTTATGTGAAGCACTATTTACCATAACAAGATAGATTTGTTCTGGAAAATTTTTTGTCAATATATCCTTTGTTAGGCAGTACCTTCATCTCCTAGCAACAGTGTGGGGATATCCATCAGAGACATGGAATTTAACTGCAAAATAGGATGGCTCACTATAGCTTCTATGCTTTTGGAAATCTTCACTGACATAGAAATACTTCTGTGCACTTAAGGTGTCTGTGTCCATGGATGGACTGATAAATCAAACTAGAGGATGGAAACTGGAAAAAAACCCCACTTTCCCTCTCATTAAAAACAAATTGACCCAGGCACATGAAATGCTGAAATAACTGCTCTGCTTCTTGCTCTTGAGAACGCTCTTTCACACCCATACACGTTGCCCACACCTCATGGGAAACTGGGTACGTACACGCCACATTGAAAATGTTTAAATGTCATCACAGAACAGTTTTGCAGCCTCAGAGATTTGCAGTGTCACATTTCAAAAGGTATGACAGCAATCATAAACCTCTTGTAAGCTGCACAGAGTCACTGAGCAGACGGGGGTACCGAAGATGGCAATGCTCCTCAGGTGCCTGTGTTTTTCAAGGCATGGCCCAGCTTCTGCTTTTATTTTATTTTATTTTTCTCTCTTCCCAGAGAGAACCTGTGCTCCATTTTAAGGAAGTTAAGGGCTAAATTTAAAGCTAAAACACTTTAAGAATTTTCTAAGGGATCTGTTTTAGTTGAGCTATGCAATACCCCTTTGATCTGCATGCCATTCTGCTGGCTGTTTTTCAAGGTTGAATTTGTCCCTCAGGCTGGTCCCAGCTTCCCAGGAGGCGGCTTGCCTGGGATGAAGCTGCCATTGCTGCAGCTCAGCCTCTGCAAGTGCAGAAAAGGGCAGGATGGTACTGCAGCCTTGTGGCCTCTCTGTGGCGTGAGGAAATGGGAATTCGCTGTCTGTCCTGTCCTGGCCGCATCTGGAGCCTTGAAGCTGACGAAGCTCGGTTGTGTCTCAGGTCACTCCACAAGGGTACGAACCCCTCGGCTTCATCAGCTGCATGGTTCCAAAAACACACAGGCTACAAGAAAAGGTCTGGGATGTGGAAACAGGCCTTGCAGAAGGGACATTGCCGGAGAATTTGGGGAAGGAGTTTGAGGCTTTCTCACTAAAGGTGTCCTCCAGGTACACGTGCTTTACCCCCCAGGTCCCTGTGCATGTCACCATGCACAAAAGCCCCTGGGCAAGCACTGGTGGGTGGCTCACCCCAGTGCTCCCTGTCAGACAGCACTGTCTGAACCAGTCCCTCACCTGCGATGGGTTCTTATGGACACAATTCAAAGCCAAGTAAAGACTCCTGAAGTCTTTGTGGGTTCATACACACACCCCATGAGAAACCTGATTTTAAAAGTAAATTGTACAATTTAATCTCCCACACTAGCGTAAAAGCGATTTTTTTTTACTTGCCAGGCAGACAAGAGGAATATTTCTGTGTCCCTTCACCACATGTTCACAGAGGGGGCACAACAATAGCTGAAATTGCCTTTATACGTTCAGTAAAATGTCCCTCGGGATTGAACATCTCCCAACATACGTTGTGGAGGAGTTTCTTAACTAAAGAAGAGGTGGCCCAGAGGTACAATCAAGTGCCCCTGAGGGACTGAGGTAGTGTCATGTTGTTCTCACAGATCCTTATTATTTCAGGTGGGGAGAGAGGAGCCAGCTGAGGGGGGCACCTCCGCACCACTGAGCCAGCCTGAGACTGGGGCTGTTCCCGGGAGGACGTTAACAGCATCATCAGATCAAAAAGAGCTTGTTTTTAATTACGCCTTATAGACACGCAAGGGCTGTCGGGGAGGGTTAATTGGCAACAAAGCGAATAAAGAGCTCCCAATACAAAAACAACTATTCAGATCTCTGCTGAACTCCGAAAAGGCAGCTGGGGAGACAGGCAAGGGAGAAAGACAGTCTTTGGCAAAAGCCCGTGCTTCCAAGAGAAAAATAGTACCCAGTTATGGGGTATTGCTGTTGTATGGGGGAGATCTGAGCAGGGACCCGAGCTGACTTTTGCCCATCCCTGGAACAAAAAGGTTTTTGCTGCAAGGAAATGCCAAGACCCTCGGTTCTAACTGCCTGACCCTCAAGCGTTTGCGGAGGACACGGGAACGATCCCAAGTAAACCTCCTGCTTTAAAAGGGCATTTAAATGGGTGTTTCGCTTGTCATCTACTCTTCGATGAAATTAGCTTTCTGACTTGGGCATAGTGATTTCAGTCCCTGTGAATTTATTTCCACCTAAGCTGTGTTTGCTCTTGAACTTTTTGCTATTGACTCGCACACATGTTCGGTATATAGAGCAAACACTTTGGTGTGAAACAACATCATACACAATGAGTCATCCCTGCTCTGGTCCACAGCCATCCCACAGAGAGCTTGTGCTGTCAGTCACTCTGTCATTTGCAAACATAGCTACAAACACGCAAAACCAGACAGTTATCTTGTATAACACCTTATGGAGAATCTGCCTTAAGCAAACAGGAGCTGTGTTAATGTATTTTTGGAAGAGCTAGAATAGAAGGATAGATTTTTTGGTAAGGAATTGGGCTTTGGACAAGTTTGTCTAAACTGATACATCTGAGCGAGATGATTTTTAAAATAATTCTAAATTAACCTTTGACTTACAGCTGAGCCTGTCCTTGGTTTCTATGGCAATGTGCAACTATCATCAAGCATTAGCTTCCAGTGTGCAGAAAAAAATGCATTTACCCATCCTGGGGAATTGCACTAAATAAATTAACAGTACAAACTCCAGACATCCTGATGCCACTGTATTATTGACTGATAAACCTTAAATCCCTTCCTCATGTACATACATTCATGCGCAGAGCTAACACCAGCCAGGAATGCAGCCCAATATTTGAAAACTAAGGCATTTGCAAAATTTGGGTGTTACCATATTGTCAATTATTTGATGACACGTGGACATAGACTGGTAAAACAATGTCATACAAGATGAATACATGCCCTTATAGAAAAAAAATTAGCATAATGCCTAATATTCTCCTTTAAACTACTTGTTTGCATGCATTCAGCACCGGGGCAGACATCAGTCAGTGTCAGCAAATACTTTGCTTGGCACATCACTGGAAAATTTGGCATCTCTTATTCCCTGAATAAGCAGCTTGCCACTGGCATGATTCTGCATGAAAAGTAAGCACAAGAATTATTACCACTAATTATAGTAATAATCTATGTTCTTTTATATTAAAAACTTCGCTAATACCTGGTTGCAGGGTGAAGATGAAGCGGTAGATAGCCCATTGCCACAAAATCCAGTCCAAAATCTTTCACTCCAGGATCATCCTGCGATGACAGAGGAATCCAAAATGCACAAATACAGAAGTACAGGCCCGCAGTTAGGTGCCTGATGGATGCACCCTGCAAAAGTGTCAGAGGTTTGTTGGTAGAGGTCTAGTATAAAAAGATGACACAAAAACTCTGATAGCTTTTGCCTACCTGAGCCAGATGCGACCTTTGAGAGTTCCCTGACATTTTACAGTTACATTTCAGCAGATGCTGAGATTAAACAAGGTTAGAAATAGCCAAAGGAGTGCATAATCCTCTTTAAAAATGTGGTTGCCCACATAGATATAAATACAGGCTGGTGTGCAATTATGCCATCCCCCAAGAAAGAGGGAGTCGCGTTCAGAGCTGCTGCTTCTCTCCTTGCAAAGCGAGGTGGTGAGAGAAGAGGTATGAGGGATTTCCTACCCCAAGCCCTGCCGAGCAAGGCTGTGAGCTCTGCTGGCTGCCCTAGACTAAGGCACCCAGCCTTTGCCCCGCGGTTCCTGCCCCTGAAGCAGGTATTTTTCCCCACAGGCGGACTATCGGAGGGCTTAGGAAGCCAGAAGCACCATTCAGCCCTGAATCATAAGTCCAAAATGTGGTTGTACACCACCCCGGTTATACTAATGGAGGCTGCGGGCTGTCAGTTTTAACCTGTCATTGATTTTTTTTCTATCAGCATATACTCCAGCTCCAGGGATAAAATCTGAAATACTTCAAAGCACAGATGGCCCGGCTTCTGCTCAGAAACATGGCTTTTCATTCCTGTGCAGCCAGAAACAAAAGCTTCGCATCTCTTCGGAGAACAGGCATTGCTTCACAACATTTACAGTTTTCCGACTCAGTAACCAGTTCCTCCCTGGGGGACCTTTATGTCAGGAAAGACGGAAGGGAAATTGTTTAAAACTTCACACTTAAGTCCATATTGACATACAAAGCCCATCTGCAGAGCCTTGTGCTATCTCTGAGGGGAGAGCTGCTGCCTCCCTTGCAAATGAATTCATTTGAGTGTGTGAAGATTGGCCTAGAATGAAAGAGAAAGCCAAAATCATTGCCAGCAAGACTTTATTCTCAGAACTCTCTGCAAAGGAGGCAGCCTCAACTTCTGCCCACACAGGTCCAAATGAACAGAGTAGATCCAATTACCTGATAACAGAATCTGAATCGATGCAGTTTTTTTCAGTCCAGCCAATACGCCCTGCTGTTGCTCATTTATCTCATTCAAAATTGCAAAAATTAAACACTCAGAGATTGTAAATTCACTTTCCCAATATTGGCACTGAGGATGCACTAAGGAAATTCATTCTGTGATTGATCAGAGTTGCGTAAGGATCTGTGATCAGCACAGTGATGCTCATTTCCCTCAGTAATACACACACACACACATATATATATATATGGATTTTTCATTCTGAATGGGAAACGTGGGAGTTTTACCTCTTTCCCTACTCCACCCCTTTTTGGTCTGGGAACAGAGAATTCAAATTCCTCTCAGCCCTGTCACAGCAAACAATCTCCAAACCATCTGCTATCTAATAAAACAACCCGTCTAGACAAACCCCACGCCAGGCAACAAATCTGATATTGTACTTGAAGTCATCATAAGTATTAACAACCTGCCATTGCTAACCTGTCAAGCTTCTTTACTGGGAAAAGAACTCACGTTTACAGTTTCAGGCACAGGGACTGGAAATGGGAAAGATTTTTTCCCATTGCTAGATACAGAAAAGCTGCTTAGAAGATGGGACAGGATCTGGTCAGCCCAGCTTGGGCACCATTTACACCCACGCAGGCAGTGCCTAAGAAAGCAGTGAGTAGTGGAGAGAGGTGGGTGCCTTTGAAGGGGCACGACTGCTCATGCTAGAGCTCCTAAAGCAGGCTCAGTATGAGTTAAAGTTAGGTAGCTGGGGTCCCATCAGCCTTGCCTACCCTAATGTGATGGAGAGCCCAGTATATTCAGGATTTGCTGGCAACCTGCTTTTGATTTGCTACCTCTGAAACAGTGGAAAGGGATCCCAGGTTTATTGAACTCAGACTCACTTGTGAGAAAAGGATTAAAAATATTGTCTCTCTCCAACGACATGAAAAATGAGCTTTGTGTTGTGTGAGCCGAGAGCTTTTCCTTCCCCTTCCTCTTGGTGTTGTTTTTTTTTTTCCGAAGTGAGTTGATTTGAAAAGAAAGCTGTCATCCCTCCTTGATGAAAGAGCTCTTAAATACCCAGAAGCACTAACAAAACAAGGCTTCAGTTTCTAGGCATTCCACTGTGCAATTCAGAGCCAAAGTCAGACGGCAACAGTCTTTCCAGGGAAGAGTCACAGGGCCAAGAAATAAGTTTAGTTCCAGCTGTTTCAGGGAAGAGATTTTGAAGTTCCTTTTTTGTTAGGAAACCTGGGAAACCAAGTTATGGAAGTACATAGGCTGTTAAAAGGCTTTCCTGAATCTCATTTTATTCTGTTCAGCAAGAGTAAGTTATGGGATAAAAAAAGCAAGAAAATATTAAGCATAGTGCTACAACACTTAGATGTGGGTTACCTGTCTGGAAGCTCTTTTTCCCCAGTCTTTCTCAGTTTGGTCCACTGGAGCTACACCCAAAAAGAGAATACCTCTGCTGGGGTCTGACCCAGCATCTCCTTTAAAGCTTCCATCGCTACAGAGCCGAGTGGCCACAGAAATTAAATCAATGAGAATTAGGCATTTTTTTTTTCAGTGAGAGCTTTTGCCTAGCCTACAAAGCACCAGTCTGCATCAGGATGCCATATTACATCTGATCAGTGGATCGGTATTTGTCTGTCCGAAGCTTTGCTCAAGCATGCAAGGCCAGATTCCCTCCTGGATGGGTTAGCGAGAGGGAGAGAAGTTGATCGAGTCTCTTTTGGGCGCATTTGAGCTGAGCAGCGGCTGAGTCCAAAGGTATGCCCAGAAAGACCTGGTTATTTAGATGAGCAACCCATCCAAAAAAAAAGTCCTGGTCCCCTGCAGCTGGGTCTCCTTCCCACAAGAGGGGAAAGAGAGAGATGTGGGGTAGGGACTGGTGCCCTCTGATAGGGGAGCGGGGTGTGCCTGAGGCTCGCTTAGAAACACACTTCAGTCCTCAGCTGAAACACAGCCAAAACACTGCACAAAAATAGTTATTCAAGGTGCAGACCATGTCACTGCAATACTTGCGAGTTGTGTCATTGTGTTGTAGACCAGCCTGAAATGAAGGATAAATTCCTAAACCATGAACTCGGATCACAAGCAATGTTTAAAGCGTCTCAGATATGACTGGTAAGGTCAGAGCATCGACGTTGCCACCTGGAGAAAAGCGTGATCTTCATTTTCAGTGCCGAGCTGAGTTTGAGCCACAGCTGTTCCCAGTGAAATTGTGCTTAATTTTGAGAAAAACGATGGTGAACTGGTAGAGACAAATCTGGAACAGGGAAGAATATTTGGACAGTGGAGTGAGTAGTTGTACTCACCCAAATGGGATGATAAGATGGGATGATAAGAGAAAGTTAGTGACCCTCGGGGGCCAGGAGTTAAAGGAGAAGTCAGCCAGCTGTGCCCACCAGCATCTCCTCCTCTGCAGTAAGCATGGACCTGTTATGATGATGGATTCAGTCGTTAGATGTTTTGAGATTTGCTTTCATGATACAGCGTCACCGTTCATTAAACCAAGTCCAGGTGAAGGAAAGGCAGTGGGAAGTGGGAAAAAGAGCCTGTAATTAAATCTTGCTGGTTTGGTAACTGAAAGTAGAATGAAACAATCGACTGTTTGGAAATGGATTCTGCAGTAGCTGGATGACAAATTACAGGACAGCCATGTCACCCTTAGAACACAGGCAAGACCGCTTAAAAACCTATTTAAATTCTAAGAATTATAGCTATATTGATTAGGAATTACAGTCAATTTAGTGGTTTCCTTGTAGTAAAGTAGAAGCAAGCTGTTAATCTAAACTGCGGTAAGTGTTATAAACAGATCCAATTTTGATTGAACCGTTACCAATGTAAACATATCATTATAATGAAATTAAAGTAGTAGCAAGAATTGTGGTATGAAGTTCTAGCCATATCTCAGTGACATTAAGATAATAGGTAGAAGTGCAGAAAGTATCGATCTTATGTGACTAATAGGCTGCTTAATAAAGGGAGGCTTACACACTAAAGAACTGAAGATAACAAATACTAATAGCAGACCTGAAGTGCTGCTTCAGTGCATGCTTGAAGTATCACAAGATGTTAGAAAAGCTCATTTACAAATTAATATTCCTTTTGTATTTATGAAGTATAAGAATCTAGTGTAGTATATCTTCTATTGGTGCACAGAACATTGAGATGATATAAATTAGACATAGCTATATCAGGGGGTTTATACAATTATATCTGAATGTAGAGGAAGAATGTAGTTCTGTTTAGAGAGAGCGCAAAATAGGTTTTTTCTTTCCTTCTCACTTAACATCATAAATCATGTGTTTATGTCCCTCTATTTTTCCATTTGTAAGTCGGGGCTAATATTGCTGTGACATTTAAAAGGACTGTTCTGAGAAGAGAGTCATAAAGATAAGGGGGAATTCAGCTATTGGAGCGCTGATTACCATCTTAATTATGTATTTTTTCTCATTAAATCTGATAGGATGTGATTGTTTGCCATTTATTTTCCATTTGCAAAAGCTATGCCCAGTTCAAATTCAGATTTCTGCCATGTGGGTAACTCTGGGAGAAATGCTTCCAGCCTCCACATCCAGCAAGTGAGAGGTGAGGGGACCCTTACCCACTCGTAAATGCCAGCGAACACTGCTCCAGGTTTCATGATGCCGAGTACGACCCAGCTGCGAGTCAGTCAGTCACAGCAAGACAATAACTGTGCTCAGAGGAAGCCATCAAAGACTTCCAAAAGAAACCTGCTCTGAGATGAAAGAGAAAATTATTATGGTAATCAACTTTGCTAAGAGAAAAGGAAAGCTGTTTCTCTTTGGGAAAATTTCCAGTGCTGAAGAAAGGGGGGAGAAGGCGGGGAGGGAACATGATAAGGTCTCACACGTTCAATGGATTGTTCACATCTAACAAAAATAGCCCCAGCCTGTTCCCATTGTCCTGCAGCTGCTGGCTTCATCGCGCTCATTGTGCGTTTCCTCGTGGCTGAGCAGCGCGGTTGCCCAGTTTCCTCTCCTTCATTTCCTAACAAGATCTGCGATGAACTGTAGGGAAAACTAGCAGCACTTCAAAACAACGCCTTTCAAGTTTCGCTGGGGTCATCCAAAAACCCAGGCTAGTGTTCCATAGCAGAGCAAAGCCATTTCAGGCAAGCAGCAGTGCAGGTAGCTGGGTCCTGTCCTGAATCGGGGTCCAGTCGCTTGCATAATTTTTTTTTTTTTCATTTCTGGGGCACGTTTGCATTTATGTGTACTTCAAGCTGCTCGTTAGGTGACAGGAGACGCTTCCTGCACTCAAGGCCAAAAGATCTTAATCTTGGGAAAAGAATGTGCACAAAGCTGTGAACGTTGTATCTAAAAGACCTCTATGTATTTAACAGCAAGTGCTAATTCTCCGAGGAATCATTCCTCTCTATGTAAGCAGGTTTTGCATAAAGAGCAAGGTGTGGGGGTGTTCCTCCTCATTCCTTCACTGGTCCCGGAGCCATTTAAGCTGAAATGTCAAATTGACCTGGTGTGGCAGGATTGGTCGTACAACGAACCTGCCCAGCCCTTGTGGAAATAAGCCATAGAAATCAAATTATCATTTCCAAGAGTAGTATTTTCTGCATACAGAAGTTAAACATTGTAGCATTGTAACTGAACACTATAAGATGGTTGAAAAAATTCCTACAGCTATTTTGGAGTTTATTAAACCCTCTTTAGCTGAATTTCTCTCTTTTATTCCATCCCCAGGTAATTACAGAACGCTTTTCTAGAGAGAATTTCCAGAGACAAGTATTTTGCATCTATGCCCTTCTTCCAGCATGGATTCAAGATGCAAGCTCCTTCTAATGCCCTGTAATGCTTCTTTGTCTTTAAGTGTTTTCTTCATAAAGGAGTTCCATTTATGCAGAAATAATTTCAGATGTTTCAAATAAAACCTGCTGAGGGAAAGATTTGCTCTTTCGGTTGTTGTTCTGTTGTTATTCTTGACTATTTGTCAATACCTTAACTGTTCCACTGGATAAAATCGGCTTGAACAAAATCCTGTAGGTGAAGCAGAATTAGCTTCTGGTGAGAGGCGCTGGATAAGAAGTTCAGACAGCTATGGACCACCTCAAGGCTACTGTGAAGCCCCATGCCCTGATATTTGATCAAAAAGTGGCCCTTCAAGAGCAAATTGCTGGCACCCAGAAGTAGGTGAGCCTTGCACACAGATGAAGGAAAAAAGCTGTCTGGGAATAATCAGCGAAAGGGAAGAGCACCTGTGAAAGCATCCTCAGTAAAAAATATTTTTCCAGGCCTGCTCCTCCCTCGGCAATCAGTCTGCTTCCTGGACGAGGGACTTGTTAGCCCTGGAAATCCAGCCAAACAGATAAGCTACGCCTCGGTTCACCTTATTTGCTGCCAGATCTCCGGCCTCAAAAACACTTAGAGCTCAACAGCTCTTAATCCAAATGTCAGCTTTCTCCTCTCCCCTCCGCTCAAATAGTTCACATCGCTTGCAGCGAGGAAAATCGTTGCAGGCATTTTCGGAGCTGCTCACTGCCCTCGCCACAGACCTTTCCTGCCCCTGGTCTTTACTGTGGGCTCTTGACCCTTGAAACATTTATTTGGACTTTCAAACAGGGATTTAATGACACATCAAGCCTGTAAGAAAAATTGAGAGGGTGAATTAATGCTTTTTGCATCTTAAATAACCAAAAAAGGAGGAGGGATAATATAAAGTAATGACCAGCGCGTGAACTATCCATGACTTCAGGCGACACCTCACGCAAAGCTCATTCAAGTACCTGGAACCCACAAGCTACCCAGGGTCTTAAAATTGCTGATAGGCTCTATTCAGAGTCTCTTTTTACTGTACCTTGACCTAAATTCTCCAATAGTCACCAAAAAAACTCGTTTGACTGGAGACAACATGGAATAAGCTTACTTCAAATGCTGCTACTAATGCTCTGGCATGTATTTTAGCAGCTTTTCTAATATTTTTGTTCAACATCATAGCGATGTAATTATTCTCCCTGTGGCGAGTCCCTTGAATTTGTATTTCCAAAGTAAAGCTGAAATTAGAAAAAACTGCATTAATTAGATAACAACAGAGAAAAACAACAAAGTAATTGTCCTATCTACCTCATCAGCTATACGATTGTTTCAAACATGCAATACTTCGTTAAGTTAAATTAAGAATGATAGAGATCAATTTATATTGATTAAATGTGAGAAAAAAAGATGACATTAAATAAACGGCAGGTCAGTTCCTACTACATAAAAAGTGATCTGCAATGAATGCTTAGGCAAAGCATTTTCTTTGGAGTTTGTCAAAGCCTAGTTAAAGAAGAAAGCAAATTTGTTCAATAGGCAATCCCTGTTGATCTTGGGGGATGTGGATGTAAGAGCAAAGATCAGGTGTGCAAATGAATAGGGCCTGTGGTTAAGTCCTGACGTGTATGGAGAGATACCATCCAGAGAAGCAATCTGGTATGACTTCCTCCTAATCATTTCTTTCTTGGATACTCCTTGGGTTAAATTGTGCATTTGTTGTCCCTAAAAATCTCTAAATCCTTGCCGATATTTTTCATTACTATGGTAACTGTTTTGAGAGGAGCTGGTGATACAAAGACGACTGCCACTAGACAAACTAAATCAATCATTGTTTTATTGGCTCCTTCATACCCACGCACATGGCTAAAATAGGAAAAAACAAGAGTCTGCTTGCTCCCCAGCCCGAGGCAGTTTGCACCTGGAGCTGGAGAGGCTTTGCGTGATGAGAGGGACTGGGTTTTATACCCCACTAGAACCAGTCACATCAGCTGTCTAAAAATACGGAGTCCTCCAATAGACCACAATTTATTTAGCTTTCCTGCTACATCTTACTCCTCGGGCGTGACAGGATAAGCTTAAATAGGGTTGTGCTTGAGATGCCCAGCTAACTCTGCCTGAGCTAAGCCAAGCACTGGAAGCAACTTTTTGCAGGGAAGGTCCACGTCTGGGCATGGGTACAGCTGCTGTATTTCAGCACCTCACACTTAGGCCTCCACCAGGCTTAGGAAATGAAATCAGGAAGCTCCAGAGTGAGCTTCAAGGAAGACACCCCTTCTTCATGCTTTAGAGCTTGGCAATTACAAAGCTCACTTTGGAGATTAAAAATGTGGCTTTAAAATTTCTTAGGCTGATGGGAGATTTGAACGACATACTCCCAGTATCTCCAAAATGCCTTCAAGCAAGAGTCACCACAAGCACCCTTCACATTTTCCAAGACAAGACTGTAGCCCTCTCTGCTCTCTGAAAGACTGAGAGGAAAAAAACCCCTGTCCTCAGGAGAGGCAGGCAGCTGCTGGCCTTCCTCGCAGCCCTGAGGGGACACTGGGAAACAAGAGTGATTCCAGATCTTTAAAAAAACCCAACCAAAAAATTGTTTTTCCCAAGGACTACCCTGTGCAGTGTTAGTGTAATATTTTGCATCAGAACCAAAACTCAGGCAGGCTGACATCTGATTGTTCACTTCTTACTTTTATCCTCCAGTTTTGCTTCTTTCCTTGCTCGCATGCATGAGTGTTTAAAAATAATTTCACAGTTCTTAGACAGGGTACCTCCTGGTGTCTTACAGAGTGTCATCAATCCATGGACCAAAGTGTGAGAAACATCTCGAATAAGATTCCCTACTCTGATGGCTGTTGATTCACCCTGAGATGCAAAGCACCTACCCTGTCGCAGGTATCTGGGTTTCTCTCCCTGGGACCTAGGAATCAAGAACTACAATGCCTGAAAGCATTAGGCTGTTTCTTTTCTCCAGCTCTATGACCATCACAAAAGAGTTTTCAGTCCAAAAACCGTTCCGGTATTACTTACTTCTCTCTCCCCCAGGAGTGCCAGAACTTTCTCAGGCATATTTTGGGAGGATTAAGTATGCATGCCCCGATAACAGTTTGATGATGCTCTGAAAGACTATAAATGCGGTAGGGAACCACGCTACTGATGCTCTCCTTGCTAGCAGCAGCTCACTTTTTCTCATCCTATAATAACCCATAAAACTCCTGCACTGCCATTTTGGGACTGAATTGAGAATTTTGGCTAGAGACACAGTCTCCCATTCTTCTGCAGGCTGCTAAATAAAGCCAAACCAGACATGCAGACCTTTGCAAAGACTCACACAGCTGTAGTCATACCGTGTATCAACCAAGAGCTTTCACCAACCCGTTTTCCGTTCAGGTCTGCTGCAGATCCCTGCGATTACCAGTGCCACCTCCTGGTACCAAACCGTACTGAGATCCAGCCATGCAGGAATGGTAGGATGGAGAAACACAAAATATCCCAATCCTTGCCTCCTGCTCAGTTTTTGTTGTTCTCTCCAGACTTTTACAAGCATCTATTTATTTTACAGTTAATAAAAAAATTAAATATTCTTGTAGCTATAAATGAATGAAAGGACAGGGAATCTGACAAAGGCAAGAGGTTACAATGGATTTTCCTTTTCAGGATATCCATAACAAAGCTAAACACAAACCAGATATATACTCATCAAGCCAGCTGAAGCTGAACAAGAGAAAGCTTGGGATTTTCAAATTTTATTCAGAAACATCTGCATTCATTGCAGGACTGAGGAAATTCTTGCAGCATTTATGAACCTTGGATACAAAACCTGAGATTTTCATTGAAGATTTGAAACTGGGGGGTTTCCATGTCCCCACAGCTCGAACATACAATTTACACTGATTTATACAGGCAAATGAAAGGGAGAGAGGCAAGGCTACAGGTTAGAACACAGCTGCTGGCAGCAGGCAGAAGAACAGGACTCTCTGCAGGGCTGTACACATTTTTTTTTTCTCAAAGTCAGATGTTGTCCTCAGGTACTGTCTCCTTCAGTATCCTTATCGCCCTCAAGCAAAACCTCTCGAGACAGTTATTCTTGAGCCCCTCCACGGGCACTGCTCGCCTCCTGGGCTGGGTCATATTTTTACCAGCCTCTTTACAGAAACCAACTCCCAAAAATGCAGGTGAGGGGGAAAACCGACATATAGCCATGAAAGCAAACGATCCCAAAATTTGAAGCACAGGATCTATTTTTTTTTCAGCGATACCTTCCCACCTCTTCTCTGTCCACCTCACGCAGAGCCTCACAGTGAGAGAAATCACAGCCTCAGGTCTGAAAAAGCAACAGTCCTCTCCCTGTGCCCCCATATTAAATACGTTTTTGCTAGTGCTGGGGTACCAAAAGGACCTAAAAGGCAGCCGAGCAGGCAGCCTGTCGCTCCAGGAGAGGGCAGTGAAACACGGCTCAGCTTGGCCAGGAGAGGGCGAATGCACCTTGACCCGCGCAGCAGCGCCCGCTCAGTCAACCCAAACGTTGGCCTCGGTGGCACAAACCCAGGCAGATTCAACGAGAGGAATCAACGCTGCCGCAAGTGCACTATTGTGTCACTATTTCCTGGGAAAAAAATTATGCAACCGCTGGCTCGCGCTCTGTCCACAGAGAGGAAAAAAACGTCATTAGGAGGCGATGTTCACTTGCACTTCGGTTAATAGGTCTCATTTGTTCTGCCAGTGTGGAGGGAGGCAGAACCAATAGAAGAACTTGTAATTCTCCTTTATAATTAAGATAATGTGACGTGTCGGCCCTCAATCATATTTTTGGATGCTGCAGTGTCCATGACACATCTTGGAGAGACCGCAGCTGTGATTAAATATTTTTGATAACCCATAAATATAACATTAGTTGCCTTGGTTAGGTTTCTGATAACATCATTCATTTCAGATCATTCAATTAGTGCAGACAAAGGGTCTCTTTCCAGGAGACATAATGTCATTGTCTCTGGAAAGGAACGTACTTCCCAATGACTGTTTATCACTCTGTAATTACAGTGCTGTAGCAGCCATGCTCTATATTACAAGGAGTCCTTTTTGTGCCCAAGGACCCAGCAGTTCTTTGTTTTAATTTATTTTCCTCTTAAATACCTCCCGCTATTTAAGCCATAATTCCCTGTAAATCAATTGTTAGCAGCAGTTAATGACTGGTTGGTTAATTAATAGCTGAAAGCGAAGCGGAGGGTGTTCGCTGCTCTAACAAACCAGCGGACGTTAACTGTGGGATTACCGCTAACGCACCCTGTAATCGAGGACTTCTCACGGCGGTGGGGTGGCCTATGTATCATTTAAAGAAGGGACTGGCTGGGATGCAATAGGTGGTGGCATTAGGTAAAAATAATTACCAACTTGTGGGTTGAGCCACACGCACCCAAGCAGGCAGTGGGTTAACAGAGTTGGTGCAAACACGGCTCAGTTGTTGGGCCTGGGGTCTGAAGCCCCCGTTGATTTTGGGGAGATGCTTGTGCAACCTTCTCTTACAGCGGTGCAGCTTTGGCCGCAGCCTGGCGCGACCTGGGAGGGACGCTGTGCCGGAGCACGTGCCAGGCGCTACGGGCGAGGCTCGCACAGCCCCTGCGTTCCTCGCGGCGAAGGGAGCGCGCCGGCGCAGGACCGGCTGCGCGGCCACCGCGAAGCCCTGCGTGGGATGGCTGCAGCAGGGACCGGGCTGGCCCTGCGCTCCCCCAGCTGGAGCGGTTTCTGCTCGGAGTCCCGCAGACCCCTCAGCCTCACATGGGGGTCAGCAGGACCCCAAGTACTGAAATCAGGAGCTGTGCCCTTGCCAGCAACGCAACAAAAAAGCCTCGGGTTTTTGCCTGTGTGCAGATCTGATTATTCCGCGTATTTAGGGGTGTCTGTGTTCTGCTGGAGAGCTGCATTAAGATGTTTTTAATGAAAACAGTCTGCTCTGCTGCTCTCTCCAAGGGACAGATTCTAAGATAATCTCTTTTTACAACATTCTCAATTAATATTTATATAAGCCTGTTTTGTCTCTTCCACAAAATAAGGTTTGGAGTGATGCTGCCATGGAGAAAGAAGGAGAGTCTAAAGCAGGCAGTAATTGATGTTCACAAAGAGAGAATGTGTAATGGAGCAGCTGGCTTATTATGAACTAAAATACTGCAGTATCTTCAATACGGAGGATGGTAACGGAGAATAAATGTTGACATTTTCGTGGTGAGCAATGCAAGACCATCAAATCAAACAATTTCTGGCATACAGTCAAAGCATGGAATGGAAACTTGAGCGATAAGAACATTTTTGCATTTTTTTTTTTTCCCCCCCCGAGTAGAAATGTGCGGCTGTAGGAAGCCTCATGGCATGAGTTCCCTACACTGACAAGGAGCCAAGGGTTCCCAACAGGCACCGTCCGACTTGTCTTAAGGAAAAACTAAAAACCCTGGTGAGGAGCATCCTTACATGACTGTGCCAGCTCTTCTCACCCTGACATTAAGTGGTAAATCAAGATAATTTCTGCTTGTTGTCCTCTCCGTGACCAAAGAGAACAATTGCTCACTGTCTCGTTCACAGCCACCACCTCTACACTGGGTGTCTGCTGCCGTGTTATTCTCTCAGCCTTCTGTTTCCTGAAGGGAACAAACCCAACTCCCTCAGCATCCCCTTGCGGTTTCTGCTTCCTGGCACCCTACGTTCCGGCTGCTTTCCCTGGATTTTCTCCATTTTCTCTTCATCTGCAGGAAAATATGGCACCCACAATTGGATGTAGATCCTCAAGTCTTTTACAAACATGCTGCTGCCTGGTTATTCCCCCCCAACCCCATATAAAGGCTCTGCATATCACAGAATCAATCACAGAATCACTAGGTTGGAAAGGACCTTCAAGATCCGTGCTATCACAGCACTTTGGAGTGTTCCCGGTAGAATGTCATTTAAATATTTGGGAGTCATTTCTCCAAGCTGTGAAGATGGTTTCAAATTCACATCCTGGCCTCCTGGGACTTGTAACATCTGCTAATTGCATCATCCACAGGTTGCATTTGTTTTCTTGTTGTTCAATTGTTAATAAAAAATATTTACTAGAACTGGATATAAGACAAACTGCTGGATGACCTACGTGAAATACCCTCCCTGACAGTGATCCAGCGCTAGCTATTGCTGCAGAGCTCTTTTTCAACAGGCTGTGCACCTACCCCATTGTAATTGTATCTATACCATATTCCTTAGCCTGTCATATATGTCAAAAAGCATTAATAAAAATCAAACACTATTGCATTTGCTGCTTTCTCTTTATTCACTAGACAAGCTACTGTGACAAAGAAGGAAATTAGATTGATTTGACATCAACTGTTCTTGACAAGCCTATGTTTTCCTTTTTTTTTCCCTTTCTTTTTTTCATCACCATATCAGCTGGCTACTTGCAAATTGATTGTTTAATGATTTATTCCTGAATCTTTTAAGGACCTAAGTTAGACTGACAGGTCTGTAATCCCCTGGGTCCTCCTTTTCCCCTCTTTAAAATATAATACACGGTGTTTGCCCTTCTCTTGTCTTCAAGGACCTCCTCTCTCCTCTGTGAGTTCTTAAAGATAATCACTAATGGCTCAGCAATTGCTTCAGACAGTGCCTTAAGTACTCTGGGGTGAATTCCATCAGGCTCTGCTGACTGGAGTACATCCATCTTATCTAAATATTCTTTAATCTATTCCCCTCCCCTTCCAGTCTGTACTTCTGCCTCCTTGTAAAAATTAAGTTTAAACAACTGGTTGTGTCCCCTGGTGATGGATAGACTTCGTAATTCAAAGCAATTAAACATTCTTCAATATATCCTTTAATATTTCCCAAGTTTTATATTTCTATTCTCCACGTTACAATTTAAAAAAATAAACTCACCGACCCCTATTCGCTGGCTGCTAAAGAGGGACACCACTCTTAAGGACAGATTCACGGCTGAGGGTGGAGCAGAAAGATGAAATGTGACTACAAACGTTGTGGTTTTTCATTCAGAACTTCCACATCCACTGGCAGACGTGTGCTGATCGCAACAATAGAGGTTTCCATTTCTCCCCAAGCTGTTCCAAAAATACAACTAGCACCTTCTTACCTGAGCCTGCACCTGCGGCAGCATCCATGCACCAAGCACTCCCTGTAAGGAACAGCCACGGTACTTTGAGTTTGGGAAACTGTTAGGGCTGTTCTCTAGACATGCGCTAAATTATAACATACTAAGTCCATGTGTTGTTTTGTTTTTTGTTGGGTTTTTTTGTGTTTGTTTTTTTTTTTCTATGGTGTTGTGTTGTTTTGTTTTTTTTTTTTTTTTTTTTAAATAAAACATCAATACCTGCCAAAAGTTGTGGTGGGTTTTCCATGTAAGTACTATGTGGAGATCCACTTCTTTTGCTCTGTCAGCCACCCAATGCTGTAGTACCCAGTGGGAACATAACCTGGGTTTCTACCTGTGATAGCTGAGCAGAACAATCTTTACTGCTGACTTTAATAAAGTCTTTTTTTGCCCACCTTTCTCCTCAGTAGTTCACAATCATTACAGAGCTGAGTGACAGTGAGTGCCTGCATACCAACGCTTTCTCTGAAGAGAAACCTCTCTCTCTTTTTCCTCTGTGTTTGTTCGTATAGTCAACACTCTCAGGTTTGTTTTCATCATCAGGCTTTCTGCCAGAATAAAAGATATTTCATAACAGCAATTACTTTTTAGGTCTGTAGGTTTAAGTCCCACCCCCATTCCTAACAAGTCAAAATGATGGCAAGAAATCCTCTTTTAAATGAAGAGCACTTGGCTCTAGTAAGTTTGACAAAAAGCTAGCAAGAAGCAGGACAACCAGTGAATCATAGAATCATGGAATCATTTAGGTTGGAAAAGACCTTTCAGATCATCAAGTCCAACTGTTAACCTAGCACTGCCAAGTCCACCACTAAACCATGTCCGTAAGCACCACATCTACACGTCTTTTAAATACCTCCAGGGACGGTGACTCAACCACTTCCCTCAGCAGCCTGTTCCAATGTTTGACAAGCCTTTCAGTGAAGCAATTTTTCCTAATATCCAATCTAAACCTCCCCTGGCACAACTTGAGGCTGTTTCCTCTTGTCCTATCACTAGTTACTTGGGAAAAGAGACCAACACCCACCTCACCACAACCCCCTTTCAGGTAGTTGTAGAGAGTGATAAGGTCTCCCCTCAGCCTCCTCTTCTCCAGACTAAACAACCCCAGTTCTCTCAGCTGCTCCTCACAGGACCTGTGCTCCAGCCCCCTCACCAGCTTCGTTGTCCTTCTCTGGACACATTCCAGCAACTCAATGTCCTTCTTGTAGTGAGGGGCCCAAAACTGAACACAGGATTCGAGGTGCGACCTCACCAGTTCTGAGTAAAGGGGCACGATCACTTCCCTACTCCTGCTGGCCAAACTATCTCTGATACAGGCCAGGACGCTGTTGGCCTTCTTGGCCACCTGGGCAACTGCTGGCTCATGTTCAGCCACCTGTTGGCCAAAGCTCTCAGGTCCTTTTCCACCAGGCAGCTCTCCAGCCACTCCTCCCGAAGCCTGTAGCATTGCATGGAGTTGTTGTGACCCCAGTGTAGGACCTGGCACTTGGCCTTGTTGAACCTCATGCAACTGGCCTCGGCCCATCCATCCAGCCTGTCCAGATCCCTCTTGTACACCTCTGTAGAGTCTTCCTATCCTCCAGAAGATCAGCACTCCCACCCAACTTGGTGTCATCTGCAAATTTACTGAGGGTGCACTGAATCCCCTTGTCCAGATCATTGATAAAGGTATTAAACAGAACTGGCCCCAGTACTGAGCCCTGGGGAACACCGCTTGTGACTGGCCACCAACCGGATTTAACTCCATTCACCACAACCCTTTGGGCCTGAACATCCAGCCAGTTTTTTACCCAGCGAAGAGTACGCCCATCCAAGCCATGAGCAGCCAGTTTCTCCAGGAGAATGCTGTGGGAAATGGCATCAAAGGCTTTACTAAGGTCCAGGCAAACAACATCCACAACGTTTCCCTCATCCACTAAGCGGGTCACCCTGTCATAGGAGGAGATCAGGTTAGTTAAGCAGGAGCTGCCTTTCATAAACCCATGCTCACAGGGCCTGATCACCTGGTTGTCCTGTAGATGCCACACGAAGGCATTCAAGATTATCTGCTTCATAACCTCTCCCAGCACCAAGGTCAGATGCACATGCTTGTAGTTCCCCAGATCTTCCTTCCAGCCCTACAAGTGAGCACTTCTGCCGATTCCCTCGGTACCCT
This sequence comes from Phaethon aethereus, assembly GCF_964289735.1. NCBI lineage: Eukaryota > Metazoa > Chordata > Aves > Phaethontiformes > Phaethontidae > Phaethon > Phaethon aethereus. The sequence continues at coordinate 29,885,640 of NC_138578.1, read as the reverse complement.
TGGGCGGATCCCACCCAGCCCCATAGACATGTGTGTGTCAAGAAGACACTCTCCCTTCCTCCCTATCTATCTCCTCCACATCCCCAGGTCTTGCAACGCACACTTTCTGTTTGACCCTGCTGAGCCTGGATGACCAGGCAGCATCGTTCATGGCTTGAAACTCTGCTCACAACTCTCATAGGGGAATTTACCCACAGCAACACCAACATTTGTGACTCAGCTGCAGGCATCCTCTTTACCTGATGCTGGATACGAAGAGTATGTTAGGGTACGAATTAGGATAGGATATGGGGTTGCTCACTTCCTTGCCTTCTCTGTGTCTAGAGGAGTATTTGAGACTTGTCCTCAAGCCCTTCTACTCTCAGTTTCAAGTGTGTGCTTTAAACTCAAAGTACAGCTATGCCAAAGTCTGAATTTCAGTGTATCACTACCAGCAACTGCTGCATGTTTCTGAAACAAGGCAGCCCAAAAAATCTAGGAGAAAGCTTGTGGTGGCTCAGAATAAGCCTTCTCATTTGAAGGGATCTGTCTCTGAAAATGCACATTCAGAGGACATAGGTAAAACAAAAATTTAATCCTTCATCCAAAAAGCTTTTCCTCTACAGAAAGAATGACATTTGAAAGGAGAGCTGGATTGGGAATTTTCTAACCACCTTTTTCATAAAAAAAGTATGATGAGTCAAAACTGACTCCTTCTGCAGTAACATACTGGTTTTGATGAAACTCTCACTGGCAGCATTGCTGAGGTCTAGAACAGAAACTACATGAAATTCAAGAAGGGGAGAGGCACACCGCAGAGCTGGCAACTGCCAGTTGGAAGGACAGTCACCCACGACACCAAATACTCCTATTTGCACTTATAATTGTCCACATCCTAAATGAATACAATGATCATCAGACCTACCTTCTGCCAGACAGAAGATTTTCAAAACCCCCTCAGCAAACTAACTCCTTGCTGCTTAAATCAAAATAGATTGAAAATTCTCGTGTCTGGGATATTGTCCTATGGAAAACTCAACCTCTGAGCACTATTTGAAAGAATTAACTACCAGATACAACTTTCCCATAATGCCTCAGACTTACTTTCTCATTTCCTTCTTGGTCTGGAAAGAGCGCTGTTGGGTTCCTCAGCTGGGACAGTTGGCTGACATCTGTTCTCTGCTGCTTGCATGGAACAATTATCATGTTCATTTTTATTTTCTGAATTTGGAAAAGTCATATAAAAGGAGTCATTTTTGTCCTATTAATCTTCTATACCTCATCTGATATACAAACATAAATGATGTTTAAATGACCCTTTTCTCTGAGCTTTACTGTTCATCTTCCTTTCTTAACCCATCCTTGTCTTTCCACTCTTTTTTTTTTTCCCGACAGTTTACTTTGAAGGACACTTATCAGTCTGAAAAAGTTCATTTTTAAAAAATGCAAGAATCTGTCCAACCTACACACAGGTTATCATCTCTAGATTTTGCATTTTTATAATCTTTTTGAGGATGGTTGCATTTTCATGACTAATTTTAAACTCCTACTTGTAATTTTGTCTCCTGTTACAAAACCCCCTTCATAACTACTTGAGTAAGGAGACAAACAATATGCTCTCCCATTGCCATCTTCCTCAAAGTTCAGTAACTCAGCAGGCCAACATTAGCAGTAAGCTTCAACTTCTGGATTTTCCAGTTCTTGAAGAACTGGACGAGCCAAGACTATAAATCAGTTTAAGAACTGGTTGATAACAACCTGTCATACTGACAGGTTGGCCTTAACCAAACGTTGAGTCAGTTTAGAAACATTCACGATTTTTCCCCTCGACTAGAATACCAGTAAACCTTTGAATCAAGGTTTTCACAATAATTATCAGTAACAAAGTCAAGTAAATCTCACTGGAATTAGGAGCTTCTCATTGTTTATTAATATCTTCAGAAAGCATCATTATTTCTTGGAAGGTGGAGTTGCCCATGGAGCTTTGGTCCCCACCGAAGGCTCCCTAGAAAGGCCCCTTATCTTCTCTGTATGAATTTGCCTATTAACAGAAGAGGGTAAAACTTGCCGATTCTCATTGTTTTGGGTAAACAGCACTGCTTTAGTGATTTTTAATGCTACACTTCCACTCCTTAGGAATGGTAAATTTTCCAGTAGAATAAATTCCCTACTACCGCATGAAGGATTCAGAGCTTCCCACTGAGCTGCTCAATAACTGTTTAAACAAAAAGCAGGGGGATTCACTGTTACCTTTATCAGGAAGGAGAAAGTATAGCCCATGGATCAAGCAGCTGTCCATGGCATCCAGTTATTTGTTTTCATTGCACAAAGGAAAAGCAAAAAAGAGTAAAAGAAAATTAGCTACATCGATTCACGCATTGATTGCTGGCTGGGATTTCATTCTGGGTTGCCCCTGGGACTGCAGCATCAGCAGGAGCGGTTGCTTAGTCATGAATGTGCTGCACAGCAAGGAACCCGATCGCTCCGTGTGAGGAGCACTGATTTCCTCTGGTCTCGCGGTGGGGCAAGGAGGAAACCCGGCTCCCCCTAATCACAGGCTGCCACCGCGAAGGACACGTAACTCCCTCCTATGGCACATGAGCTACTGCAGCCTTTATTATATGGTTTCCCAAAATGAAAAGAGCCTGTAGATCTTGGCTGTGGAACCGCTTGGAAGGGGATGCGTGTCCCTGATGAGAAGGCAGCCCAATTTTCCAGGCTCTTGCAATGAGTCTGGTGGTTCAATAGTTTTCAGAGGCACAGGCCAAAATATGATATTATGACATTAATATTATCCAAAATACAATTCTAGCAGGTCACCTTAACACTGCTTTTTAAGCTCCTTTGAAATGAGGACAAAAATAAATCAATTTATAATGGGCTCCTGATTACAAACCCCTCATAATATGAACGCATTTTAAAGCTGCAATCATTCTCAGCTTCCCCATGTGCCAGAAGCCCTATAATGGAGGGAAAGGGCCCTTTCTCAAGTAGTAGTTATACAAAAACTTAATAAAAATACACAGTCTAATAAGTCATTGGGAGGAAAGGAACAATTCTGGGTCAAGCCAGAAGAAAACGTTAGAGCAGGCCAGAAATCTACGGTTAGCTCATATGTCGGTCACTGCTTTCAGCCAGAAAATAACACTAAGCAATCTCTCCTCATTTAAAAGTTATCTCGCCAAAAGTGAGTTGTTACTGTTTGTAAAACATACTGTAACTTGCCTTACAAGATAGGTTTTCCTTCTCTGAACTCCAAACTATAAATTCCTGTTGTTCATGAGCAGAGAAGTCTGTAGCTACATATTGCACATAGTACATATCCCACGAAGCTGAATAGTTAAAAATGTTACGGGCATTACTCAGGTTTCCTTCCACTGATAGTAAGAAACTACTTCAAAGATACCGTGCCCTTTAATATGCTGAGGTATAACAATTAAAAATTCAGTAGACTTAGAAAGTGTTATGGTTCTGAATACATCTTTTTTTCTATTGGCCATTTTAGCTTTAGAGCCATTGGGGAAAAAAATTATACTATAAGAACAGCAAGTTCATAATGGAAAAATAACATTCCCTGAAAAAACTAGAACTGTAATTAGCCACTGATATTACATTATGACAATCACTTGTTTTCTGTATCTCAAACTAATCATCAACTATTACAGTCACACCTGAGCAAAAATCTGAATTCCTACACAAAAGGGAATTTCAGTATGTTTGATTAAAATTACTTTAAAATACAAATTCTAATGCAAAGTCAACATTTTTTCAACATGTTAATTTTGATTGAAACAAAACAGTTGTGTATGTTGAAGCAAATCAAAATATGTCACTTTGGCTCTCTTCAAAGTGAAATAGTATCTGCGTGGCCCAACGATACCTCCACGAGTTGTGGTTTCCGCGTTCTCCACATTTTCTCCCACAATGGAGCTTCCCATGCAAAATCTATTTCCCATGTTGCAACTTAGGCCACAGATAAAGAAACTTATGGTAGGTTAGCTCTCACCAGCAGGCTGCCCAGCTTCCCCTCCCCAAAAAATGAGTGCACTCATGGGACTGCAGGATACGTCTAAACTGGCCTGCTACGGGCACCATTTCCTTTCAAGATGGACAGGTACAGGATGGTTTGGGGAGCTGTAGTAAGGGGAAACTGGGCACAAAACATGTGTCACGCAGAAAGCGTTTTGGGGGTGGTACCGGTCAATGCTGAACTCGCTCAAAAGACGGTATTTTGTTTCTGTGCTACAAACACGAAGATTTCAGTCTGCGCTAACCCCACAGCAAATGAAAGATTTCCTTGGCATTTTCCTTTCTGGAAAACCAGAACTCTTCCCTTGTAAAAGTTTGTTCATCGAAGAACTACATTTAGACGTCAGATTCCTAATGAGCAGTATTTAGAAGCAAATGACGGGATTGCGTGAGCCTAACAGCTGCTGCTCAGCTGTTAAAATACCCAGTAACGCATTTGCAATTTTTCATAGTCGGAACCACAATATCAAGTGCAAGAGGGCTAAACCGATGGCAGGCAGTGAAGCGAGGTGGTACCAGCTCACAGTCCCTCACAGAGACCCTCCTTCCTATGATAAAGATTTTCATTTTGCCTTCAGGTGAACCCCTTATCCCCTGAAACAGTCACGCTCCTGAAGACCCTCCCTGGCTCTCCCAGACCGCCCCAGTGACACCCCTCTCCCCCAGCGCTGCGTTGCTTACCGAAGACCTCGCAGTCAGCATGCTGATGCTAAACACCACCGTCACCTTTGCTAGCCCACAAAAGGTAGCCTCCACCCCGGAGCCCGAAGCGCTATTTTCCCGCTTGATGAGCCGCACGCACCGCGCTGCTTACAGCGGCTCATCTGAGCATCCCGTCCCCTGGGATGGGGATGCTCACAGGGTAGCTCCGTGTGCCACCCCACCAGATCCTCCTCCTCCTCCCTTGGCTGAGTGGAGCCAAGGGACAGCCACGGCGAAACGGGGGTCTGCGGAGTAGGCGTAGGGCCGCCGTGCCGCAGGACCACATCATCCTCCAAACCAAAGGGAAAGGAAACAAGAGCAGCACAGCACATCTTAATCTCCACCGCTGGCAGCGACAGCTTTACTCAGTTTTAGTCAGCTACCGAGTAATCAGAATGGGTTAAGCAGCAGCAGGAAGGACGGACCGCGCCAGGACCCAGCGAAGCGGTGGGCGCTGGACCGCTTCGGGGCATCGCGGCACGCCTCCCCCTCTACATCACCACCGTGGGCTGCCCGCCGCTGCCATCAGACAGCATCTCTGGCAGCTCCCCTCCACGCCTATCGCCGGCTTTCGGAAACGGCTGTCAGTCCGGCTTGTCTCCACGGGAGGGTTATGCGTGCATGCCTGCCTGTCTTCAGCTGCTTCAAAGAGTCTAATGAGAAGGCTTGAAAGTGTTAGTAACTCCCAGAAAGTCCCTCTTGCTCCTTTTAACAAGAGCGGCCCTTGCGCTTGGTCAGCGCTTCCAGTCCCCCCCGTGCTCCATCAGCGGAGACAGACATGGTGGGATGTACGGTTTCTTTGGAAAGCAAAAGGGAATTTCTTCTTTATACATCCCAGCAGCCTCAGAAACACTACACTCCGCGGCTGCACTTCTCAAAAAGTTAGTAGCTTCTTTCAAAGGACTTCGATCTCAGAGGCCGTCTGAGTTTCAGCCTTCACGTAGGGAGGGGTTGGATATTGTTGGCTGCAATAAGGAAGGGCTTTTCATTAACGGCTAGGACCTCCCTGTGATCAGTGATCAACTTTCAGCCCCAAATTCTTCGTTTCGCACATTGTGCAAGCCGTGAGGATACTTACAGATGCAAACTCCCGAGTATGTCATTAGGGCATGAATTAGGACAGCGCTCCCGAAATCTCTGACTTTGACTGCGTTTTCCCACTGCCATTAACCGTTGCATACGGGCTGTAACCGGCAGTCATTTCATCTAACTGCGCGTACGAGGCGAACACTTAATGGCTCCTCCATAAATCCCGACAGCCGAGGGGCAAGCAGGCTATGGACACAGACTCTGCTGATTAAGTCGAGCGCAAGCCTCCTCTTTATGACACTAATAAATATTTCCCTGGGGACAGGGCTGAAAGCACAGGACGGAAAAGGTTCATGGCAGGCTCAAAGAGGACATCTAAAGGAAAGCGAGTTTCAGCGCAAGGTGGTTGCTCTTTGTGGCTGTGGCATCCTCCCTTATGCAGGGCGATCCTGGCCCATGTCAACTGGTTAGAAAATAGATTTAGCTAGATTATGGTCAAATTTATCCTGAAAGGGATGGAAAACACTTCTTGAAAAATCTGAAGAACAGCCAAGCAGCCTTTGATTATGCATCATTACAAAACTACCCTAATCCAACCCCCTTTTTTTTTTCCTCCAATTATTATTTGCCTCCTCCTACCTGAAACACCCCCACCCCTCGGCAACGCCCTCTTGAAGCTCTTCACAACATCTCGAGAAACTCAAATTCCTGCTCTTAGAGGAAAATAGTTTCTAATTAAACATACTGTGTGGGTGTGAATGAAGCTGGGCCCACTCCTTGCCTCACTGATGTCAACAGAAAAATGTTTTTCTTTTTTACCATCAGCAGAGGCGATGGGATTTTGAAGGAACGGAGGTTCGCCAGTACCGACAAGCAATGTGGCTTTTCTTTAGGTTTGGTGAAAGAGCCTGAAGTTTCTTAAATTTCAGACTTGGGGTCCGTGCTTGACTGGGAGGGTGTGCGCCGGAGGGCCAGGAGAGCCTCGCCGGAGGTCAGACCGTGCCCACTGGGCAACAGCCAAGAAACTGGGTTGTTCACGTAAACGTTAGCTACTTACGTGTCCGCTCCGGATGTGAGCATCAGGGAAGAGAATCTTAAAAACCTTCCTCTGCACCACCTCAGAGCACAGTTTTATAGGTTTTGAGTCAAATTTAGGTATTCAGGGAATGCTGCACAGCATTTTCATGGCAAAATAGGTTATTTTACAGTCTGAAAACCTACCTAAATCACTTTCAAATATATTCCTTTGTTGATCTGAGGACTGGCTTCAAAAAATAATCTTACATTTCCTCATTTTTCTTTCTATTATAACCCTTCCCTGCTCACTGCAGGGGGGATGGATTAGATGACCTTTAAAGGTGCCTTCCAACCCAAACTATTCCATGATTCCACAGAAACATCCGAAAAATAAAAGAAAGCGTTGTAAGTGCAGCCAAAGAGACGGACACAAATCTTGCCAACATGACAACATAATACAGAAAGGTGAAGACACAGCATGCTTTCCTGTCATCTAGGGGCAATCCCCTCAGGCCAGAGTAGCTCTAGATGGTGTTCAAGCTCCTGATGATTTACCTCCACCTCCCCAGTTCCCCCCCATCCTCTTTCACACCACTCGAGCAGCGCAGCAGCACTTTGTCCAGAGTGCTTTTAGGTTACGTTTGGTAGTAACTCCTCAGAAAATACCCATTCGGAAAACCGGAGGAGAAAAAAATAACAAACCGCAAGTTTTGCCTGGCACCGCTGGGAGCCGCGTAGTTTGTTTGTTTGAGAGAACTTTGCTTTACAACAGCGTGATGGACCCCGGTGGTGTTAGGAGACGTTCTGCCTCTGCTCCAGATAAGTCTCTTGCACTGCATACAAGAAAAGCTGAATGTGCTGATGGATTATAACACCTCATATTCCATTTAAATTCTGAGTTATGAACACTCTAGTTATTTTTGCAACAGTAGCTGGTAAAGTTAGGGCCTGTGTGAAATAGGAAGAAATGAGAAATTTATTACATTTCAGTAACACAAAATTACATTTTCCTTGTAAAGCTGCAGACTCTCAGGGAAGAAAAAAAAAATCAGTAGCTGATCTCTGGAGGTCCATCCAGTCCTTTATGCTCAAAGTTCGTATTCCTGCACCTAATGATATATTTTCCTTCAGAGCTTAGCTTGTCTGGAGATGGGAAGAAGCGATCCGGTTTTTCATTTTGATGAGGCTAGCACTTCTCAAAGTTCACCTATGAATAATGTCAGCAGGGAGATGTGCATCTAGCTGATTCAGAAGACACATTTGTGTCAAAATCCATCTCTCCTGATTTTCACTGAAGTGCCTCGATATGCTGTGGTACTTCACAAGATTGAAATAAATGTATTTCATAGCCTTCATCTCCCCCAACTCCTACCTTCCCTATAACCATATTTCCATCCTTTTGTTGCAGAAATACCTGAGGCTGCTTTCGTTTTTCTTAACGTCAAGACCCAGGGTAATTCGAAGACTTCTCTCTCAGACTTTTTTCCCCCCCAAGCCATAGCTCATCAGCGTGGCAGCATCTCCCCTGCACAAGAGCGGCTGCGGGGCCTTTCAGGTGCTGAGTTTCCCAGCAGAAGAGAGTGGTGCCAAGACAGTATTTTCTTGCAATAATTATGCTTCTTTTTTTCCCCCCTCAGATGTAAACATGTTCTGTTGGTTGTTCTGATTTAAGGCTCAGCTGGGTCTTTGGGGAAGAAAAAAAAAAAATGTTTTCCCTCATCTGTAATGGGCACCATGGCTAAATTTTTTAATTATCACAAGATATAGTTAGGCACTTTAAAAAATCCTGCAAATGAGAGACTAATCACCTTCAGGAATACCACTGAAATTGTGGCTCCAGCTGTTTTACCTTCTTACTCAGCCCCTTGGAGGAGCTATTAGAGCCAAAGTCTGAGGGATTTAGATGCAAGGCTGAAAGGTATTCCTTCAAGCTGCCTCCCCCAGCTGCCATCCTAGCAAACATTATTTCTCTTGCGGGAAAGACAGCAGACCAAGCTGTGTAATTGTGCTTTAGCCACCTTGGTGCACAGTCCTAATGCAATGCAAATCAGTGATCAGTGGTTTTATACTATGTTGGCGGTGCCTGAAATGTGGGTACGTTTTTTGCCCTCACCCCTGGGAGGGGGGCAAACCAGGGGCAGACAGCCAGCAGAAACCTGCCATAGGTTCTGGTAAAGCCTTTGTTGGAAAGCACTAGCCCTGAACCACATGTTCTCATTAAACGAAACACGGAAACCCTTCTCCTTTCTAGCCCCTGTGTGACACAAAGGGATCTCCAGAAGGGGCGAGCGTTGGAGGCAAAGCATCCTTTAACCTTCAGGTTCTCAGCAGCCACCAGCACGGTGGTCAGTGCACCGGACCCAATTACCTGTGCTTACGTGGCGTTTCATTCTGACTGCTCGAACTCCACAGTATAGAATGTTCGTGACATTAATACTTCTTAGTAGAGTAAGTTGAAGGATACGAGTGGAATAAAATACACTTTTTTTACTAGAAGAATTTTTTTTTTCCATGTGTAAGGGTGAACCTTACACACAGCATAGAAATGTTATAATGATATATGAGAAAGGCACAAAGCTATTGATAGCAAAGGACAAAAGTGTTTTATGTTAACCGAACAGCATTATTCCTCAGACTTATTTAAACCTGAACCAGTTCCATCTGGCTTAAAGAGTCCTCCAATACTATGTTTCTGTATAATGCCAGGAAAGATTTGCTGTGCCCCTGGGATAGGAGCTGGACTCCTACAGATGTCATGTAGGAAAGCAGAATAATGAGCATAATGGGACAAACAAGAGAGAGAAAAATAACAGAGGCGTTCTCCAGCTCTTGCTACTTTACTTTTTTAAACTAAATTTGAATTTTCCTTACATAAAAGTGCAGAACAGATCTTGTGTTGTCTCATATTTCTGTGACCTTGTCACAGCAGAATGGCTGGGCTTTGCCTATTTGCTGCATGCAGTCAGTATAGGGCATAAGTAGCACTAGAAACCCCATGCATGAACTTGGCGTTCTGGAGGTTGAAATACCAGATTAATCTTGCCAGCTCAAGCATTTCAAATAATCACCAGAGTGATTTCTTATTGTGAATTCTTATTCAGCTTAAACTTCAAGGGGGTGACTATCGGTTCGCCACACTAACACGAGAGCTGTAGGGTTACACGCACACCGCACGGAAAACAGGTCCCCACTCCGCTCCCCGTATGTCTCAGCTGCTCCCAACACGAGATGCAATCTGTCACGCTGATCTAGGAGGAGATATTTGCCCTGAGCACAGAAGATGTTACTTTTTTTTTTCCTCTTTCTTCCTGAAAATAGTTTCATTTCCTAAAAAAAATTAAATATGGAGGTCTTGGGTTGGGATATTTCAGAGCCTGAGTAATAGAGATTCCCCATTCAATAGCATCCAGGCCCCTTAGGAGGTTTTGAAGGCTACAGGCTTGCTGTCAGTGCTAGCCTGAAAATGACCACTCAAAGCATTGCTGAAGAACATGCGGTTTCTTTGGCAATGCAGTGAATTTAAAGTGGAAGAAAGGTCTGGGGAAGGGAAAGGAAAGAAATGACAAAATGGGGGCAGCTTGACTGTTGCGAGAGCTCTACCTGAGGATGCTTTACTGACCCTCAGATAAGCATGATTTCCTGAAAGTGAAGAAGGGTGTGGAGGCAGAGAGGATCTGAAGAACTGGCAGAGGAACGAGGGCTAGTCCCTTTCCCTGTTTCAGTGTCCCAGGTAAACACAAGGAGATCTTCCACTGGGACTTCGTACCATGCCTCACTATTTCTCATTCTAGCAAAAGTTTTACCATGTCAGCAAAATGATTTGTGATCTATGACACTCAAAATTTGATCTGATAAAACAGCCCAGATATTACAGTGGTGATTTGATCTAGAGTAGCATAAAACAGAGACAACCCACTCATGGGTCACCTAGTTTTTCTTTACCCAGAGCCCCTTTGTTCGCCAACCTGATTTTCTCAGTGGATGCAGCACGCATCCACAGAGGTATGTTCTTGTCCTTGTACCCCTTGTGCCAGATGCCAGCTCTGCAAGATGGACCTTCACCACCCCACGTATCTGCTCAGTGCAAAACTGCTGCATCACCGAAGACCCCCCACTGAAGCTCTCTGGGACTGAAGCTATCCATGGGGTTTCCACTGAAACACTGGGGAGGAATGAAATTCAACTCTGGCAGAGCATCTCTCTCTTTCGGCATTAGTCCTTCCCAGTTTGTACCTTCCCGCTTTCTCTTTTCCCCTCTCCATGGGGGGAAAAATAGCCTAAAAAACTTAGTCAGAAGTTTAGCCGTTGAGTAAAATTTCACAGCTTACTATGGGTTTCACAGAATGACTCAAAGAGGCTATTTGCTTTTCAGATTTTGCAAGTTTAAAAAAGAAATGTCTAGCAAGTCCTACAATCCTTCTACAGAGCCCTGCTAGTTATCTTCCTCTCCTCAGCTAGAAACCCACCACCTCCTCCATCTTAATTTAGATTTTACGTCTGACAGAGCAACACGAGGTGCGCTACGGCTTCCTCAAGGGGCTGCACACTGTTCCCCAAGAACAGCGGCACGGAGTGGAATCGAGCGCAGGACGAGCGCTGTGCAGCGTCGGAGGGAGGTGCGCTCCCTCCCTTGCGCAGATCCCTCGGGTCTCTCAGTTTCCCTTGTTCGAGCTCAGGACCAGCACAGCCTTATTTTAGCTCAGGCTGCCCTGTCAAAGCTAGACTGAGCAAACACAGAAGGTTCATCCAGTTTTGAAATTAACTTAATTTCTCACTCGAGAGAGAGAAGGGTAGGGGAGGAAAACAGCCTGCGAGTCTCTGAAAAACGCTGATTAAATATAACTTGCTCCATAATGACTTGTTGCCGTCTCTTGACAAGGATGATCTGGAACTTGCGACTTCCGTGGAATTTCATTCCTATTGTAGCTGAACTTGGGGGAAGTGACAGGGGAAGGATATTAATATACCTTGGGGCTGAGAGCGAGCTGTTTTTCAAGTGAGACAGAAGCAATGAGTGTTTTGAACACCTCATACTTCAGTGAAATCCAATTTTCTGTCACAGGTTTCACACTGAAGCAAGAAGGCGCTTGGAAGTCAGAGCCCAGCATGCTAAGTGGCATCTCTAAACCGCGTGGGAGGTGAACGCTTTCCGTGCCTTTGTCGCTCGCAAACGTACCCTTCGGTCTGCGGCGGCAGCGAGCATTAGCCGCTGGTGCGAGGCTTTGTGCTCAGAAGGCTTTGCACAGAATCCGAATCGCAGCTCACGGTTCCCAGCAAAGGCCGAAGGAAACGACTGTGAATTCCCGTGCTCGAGCAGCTCGGGAGCAGCGCACGCCTGCAAACATTTCAAGAAGGCAGGGCACCTCTGCTGAGACGGCGGCGCGTGGAGGCAGGCTTGGCCTTCAGCTGAGATAAGCTCTGGCCAGCAAATCTCTGCGTTTAACCCTTGGACAGCCCCTCACGCCATGGCTGCTTGCGAGCTGCAGCTGACCCCCAAGGGAGACAGGAGGGGGTGAGAGCCAAGGGGTGGACGGAGGGAGCCCGCCACCATGGGTTACAAAATTGAATTGATTGGGGTAGGAATGCGGCTTGAAACCTTTTGACTGAATTTCTCCTGACAAAGAGCATGATAATAACAACAGCCCTCCTGGAAGGATAAACGCCAATCCCAGCACCGAGGCTGGTGGGATCTCCAAATTTTTTGCGGCTTAGCCACAGTCAAGCAGTCAACCATGAGCGTAGTTCTTTAAGGACATGTGACAAACGTGCTGGCCTTGCAATGCAGCAAACCTACAGCTATTTGTTGTTCCCCGGCTGTTCTGTGGGCACGAGACCACAGTGGCAGCAACAAGACACACTGAAGGCATTAGTGGAAGGATTCCCATTGCCCTCCCACTGAGGGCAGATCCTTAGGGCACAGGTCTCTGCTTCTTGGACTGAAATATTTCATTAACTTCAGTTGAATTAGGTATAGCTAAGCCCTCGGACTGCGTCCAGAAGAAATCATGTTCATTTTACCCCCTGCCCAATTCACCAGTATAAACAAATTAGAGATACACTTTAAGCATGCCATAAACCACTCCTGGCTTAAATTTATGCAGTCTTAATAGCACTGCATTTAGAATAAACTCCCAAGTGAGATAAACACAGTTAGAAAATAAGGCTTCTGCTCTCCTGGAAACAAAATATATTCTTTTGTCACTACTAAATAATGAGAACATTAGTACAAAACATCAGGAAACATTTAATAGGACATAACCATAGGATTTAGTAAAAAGAATACGTTAACAGCAAATTTTTTCTGTCCGGGGGAGAAGAACTTGGGAGAAGCCGTGCCACACCAGAGACACGCACGTGGCCATGACTGTCACTTCTGCCTCCCCACCCCAGGAACAGGGACCACGTACGAGCACAAAAGCCGGTTCCTTAAAACACAGCCAGTGACCTGAATGCAGGAGCTGCTGGAGCTGGAAGCTTTGTTTTATTAATCAGTTTTCATGCATTTCGTTGAGGATTAGCATAGGCTGCCAGCTTTACCAGCATTAAAATTCGAGTACCTTGAGGTATTGAGGACAGAGCTGTCTGCGGCTCCTGTAACACCAGTGCATCGCCCCCAGCCCGCACCCCCCAGCCCCCCCGCTAAGGATTAAGGCACCATGAGGCCAAAATGGACGCTTCACCCATCCCGGCCAAGCAAAACTGATGCCTCCACAAGAGGCCGGGGCCTCCCAGCGGCAAGAGGTCCCCAAAGCTCATCACTAGAAGCATCACAGCGTTAAACAACGGGCTAGAAAGTGACTGAGGAAGATGAGGAATGCGGCCTCCAGGCTGCGGCACACAGAACCCGGCGGGTGCCTGGGCAGCTCCCTCTCCCACAGCTCACCTACCTTCTGGCCAGCTAACCGCCTCTGGCCGAAGCAGGTCCAGCAAACCTGGGGGGACGTTCACTCCCCTTACTGTCCCACTGCTACTTTCTATGGATTTTTTTGTCCTTTTTTGGGGGGCTACAGCAAAGGTTTCTCTGCTGTAGCAATCTGCATAAACTCTGGAAACCATCTTGGGTTTGCCTACAGCCCTGAAATAGTCAGCTGCAGCTGTACCAATGCAGCAATTAACACCTCTCTAGCTGAGCAATTAATGGTCCTTCAGAAGGACACCTGGGCATAGATCTGCTAGAAGAGCTGAACATCTCCACTCATCATCTAAATCCAAGGCAGCCTGAACCGGCAGCCACCACCCACATCTGCAAACATCTCCTCCTGTCTGAATCCAGGCAGCAGGTCAGAATTTAGCAACAAATCTGCAGGAAACTTCCAGCAGGTTATATATCTGTGTAGTGTAACTACCTAGTCTCCATCTAATGCATCATCCTCTCCTTGGGCTTTTTCCATGTGCCAGAAATACAGTTGGGTGTCTTCAAGCAGAAGGGCTTGAAACTGTAATCAGATCAGAGGGACAATTTGGGCTCTGGGGGTGGCTGAGCACCCACAGAGGCCTCTTTCCAGCGGAGCATATGGCAGACCTGGAAGACTGACTGTACTCTTGTGTTTGTCTGTAGTACACTCGGTGTTTCCTCTGGGATGCAATTATGAGATGAGAACAAATTAAATTCAGAGGTAGATACACCACCTGCACAGTAACATTGACACCCTACCGTAAAATAAAAGAAATCTCTAGAAAGTAGGGACGAGGAGAACGTCATTAAAAAGTAGCTATGCTTTGTCAAAACCAGGTTTCTTTAGACCCAACCCCTACTTGATCCAAGAGTCTTTTTACCAACATTGAAGCAGAGTATAAAGAGCCACCTTGGGCCTGACGCCTTTCTCAGCTGAAAACTGCAGTCCCACAGACACCAGAGTTTTATCTGGTGCATCTACATAGCTTGGGATGTCTCACAGCAGCTGTGCTCCCCACTGACCTCTGCCAGAGACTACGGCTCTCCCAGAGCAGCAGCCTCTCACCATTCCTCAGTTACAACCAGCCGATCACGCTGCCCAGCAGCTGTTGCTCCTTGGCTCCTTTGGACGGGAGGATGTTCAAGAGGACCTACCTGATTGCATGCGCTGGTGGGTCGGAGGTGGCAGTCAAGGCATGTGAAGGGGAGCAACCTCTTCAGCCAGCACTGCAGCAGCTGGAAAAAAAATGAGATAAAGCTATGAACCAGGAGATATTTTCCTGTGTTGGTGTACTTCTTGGCTGGTCATGGCCAGGGCTAGCACATCTGGGATGCCTACTTCTTATGACCTTCTTATGAAAGGCTGCCGTGCATTTGTACCACTTATAGATTTTGGCACGTTTCAGTCACAGAAACAGCTTCTTGGAGTCACAATTGTGACATTGTACTGATCTTAGTATTGAGGGAAAGCATTCACTGATTTACTCTCTAGGTCTAAGACAAAAGCTCCTTCGACATAATTATTCATGACCTATGGGAAGAGTATGTTATGCAATGTTGGTCAGACGGGTTCCTAGCAGGAGGGGGCTGCTACCAACAGGAATGAACCAGCAGGTACTTAACGTGTTTATCAGTGTTTTGTACAGGCAGATGGGATTGTAGACACCTGCCTTCACCAGTGCTTGAACAACAGAAGATCTGTTGCAGAAAGACACTGAAGTTCTCCAGGAGCAATTGTTGCAGAGGTATAGAGAGCATTAAAGCTCAAGGGCCACCTCCAAACCCTCAGACCACATAAGGAAACTAGTTGCGGTCCTGAAAAACAGCTGGCCAACAAATTGGATACTTTATAGGGCTGGGACCCAAGTTAATGCAGCTTCTGAATTGCAGCTGGCTCCACTTTGTCTGGCTCAGGACATGGGCAATGGCCCACGTGCCCACACCTAACCATGTCATCATGCCCTGGGAGAGGCACTGTCAACTTTGAGCAGTGACAGTGCCTGGTGTTCAGCAGCAAATAAAGCCTTCTCGGGGATAAGCTTCCCATTAATTGTTTCTTTGAAGTCCTATCTGGGGAGGCTGCCATGAAATCCAGCAAGAGAATAAGATGATTGCTCTCATGCCACCTTGTGTGACTCACCAGAGAGACCGGAGCACAGCGGTACAGAGAAGATAATTATGCTTTTGTGAGTACGTGCCTGCTTTCAGTTTGTTTAAGTGTCTAGTTCTTGGCCATTGTATTCAATCTTATTTTTATTAGGGTATTAAAACTTGTACAGCATGGAGAAGTTTGTACCTCAGTGGGAGCTTTCCTAATACAGTAAAATACAACCATAAATGGCAGAAGCACAGGTTGCTCCCTGGCATTTACGTATAGTGCTCTTCTCTTGCCCCATTAATTTTGTAAGCATTCGGGTTTGCTAGAAATCAGTGTAATTTATACTAACTCAGTAAAGCGAACAAGCTGACATACAAACACACCGAAGCCACTCTCGCTTCCACGTTGCACGTTGCTACAGACAGAAAACTGGTTGCTTGCAGGAGGGAGAGCCGCTGAGGCTGCGCTGTTTCAGTGACCAACGTCTCACCGGACACAACACGGAGGGGAGTCGCGGGCAGGGCTACGACTACAAAACAGGGGCTGCGGCGGTGACGCAGGGATGCCGCGGGCAGGGGTACCACCACCCACCGTCCGAGATGTACGCCGGCCTGTGGCTCCAGGCGTGCGTGCAATAACATGTCGCTGGTGCACTTTCTTCTTTCCATATTTTTTTCCCCCACTGGTTCAAGCGGTTCACATCTGAGGAAAGAAAAAGGCCAGCCTGTTTTGCTTTGCGGGCTATATTCCTGTGGGATGCTGCTCCTCGAAGAGCACAGCTGCGTGGCTGTGAGGCAAGCAAGCCCGTCCACCAGGGTCCGAGTTTGTTCTCTATGGGTGGCCAGATTATATTCTCTAAAAAACACCCCAAAACCCCCCTAACCTCACAGATAAATTACCAACAGGCATGTAGCCCTTCCACCCGCTCTCCACTTGCTCGTTCCATATAAACACCAGAATTTTATTTTTCTCTTTGCCATACGCGTTCTTAACCAGCTGTGTATCATTCCCATTTTGGAAAACACTGCTTGGGAAAAAAAAGAGGGTGGAAAGAGTCTTCAGTTTTTACTGCAGGACAAATACATTATCAGGTGTCAACCGCAGGCCTAGTCCCCTTGGTCCACCAAGAAGGAGATTTCAAGTCTTTGCAGATTTGTTTTCGTATTTCCTTTGATCAAATAGGTCACTAAAACGGGTAAGAATTGATGAAGTCCATCCAGCCCACTATCCACTATTTCCCTGGGAAGGACCATAGTGAGTGTGAGGGAAGAACCTAAAGGAAATGAAATAAAAAAGAACATACCTATAAGTAATCCTACCTGTTCAGCTTCCCCACGTGGGGGTTGCCGTTCATGTCACTGCGTTTGCTTCCAACGGGCAGTCAACGCAACGTCGCTTCTGAGCAGGAAATGTAGATTTCAGAAAGAAAACTGTTCAGCATTATGGAACACAGGCTCTTTTTTTCCCCCCTCTTTTTACAAATAGTTCAGCTAACAGCCTGTTAACTTCCCACCCCGCACAGGTGGGCTCCTCTGCACCACAGATCAGAAGTGCTGGGTGGCAATGAGAGGATACTGCAGAGAACTGATGGACGTGGCGAGGCAGTTGGCTCTGCATTACTCTCTGAGAATCCCTAATTTCCCCATTTCTAAAAGCAGGACGTAACAATGCCATCGTTACCTCGGAAGGGCATCAAAAAGCTTAATGAAATAATGTTTGTTGAGCACTGGAGGGTCCTTGGGTGTTGTGAGTGCTTTTGTGGTGTGACTCCGTTCCATTGCTGGTCTTTCCCAAAATTACAGAAACGAAGGGCAGAATTTGAAAGTGACTATTTCCACAGACCTCAGGTTCCCAACTTTGCAGGCTGCAGCACAAAGGCACCCCCCAAGCCTGCTTGTCCGAGCCTGCTCCGGGGTAGTTAATATTTGCTAGGTGTTGAAATGCTCAGACACATTTCACCCCGAGGTATTTAAAGCCGCGATCTACGGAGGCAAGTGAGAGGGATGTACCGGGAAACACATTAGGGTTCTTCCTGTGATCTTGTGATTCTTTCCCTTAACATTTTTGCAGTTTCAAGCCAATGATTAACTTTCCATTAGCAAAACAAGGGCTATAAGCGACCAAGGGAACATGCTAGGCGTGCTCTTGAAATAACGGCTCGGGCTGAGCTGGCTTCCGCGCTGCGCCGGCGCTGATGCAGAGTGGGAGTGTGGAGGCTCTGAAGCGTGCTTATTCCTGCAGTTAAAAGCCAGCTGAAACTTTAGCTTGAGGGAGCACAAAGACTGGGGTTGTTCCTCCGTGGTAACCGATCAACCAGATTAGGCAAGGCTGGAGCCAGCTGCCTGGGGGCACGAGCCGGCAGCCCGGCTGCGGTCTGGCTCCCCGAGGTGCAAGGAGCTGAGGTGACGTCCTGCAGTGTCCCTCAAACCGAGCTAGAACAAGGCGCTTCAGGTGGAAGAGGAGGGAGTTTTGCAAACACGCCTCCCCAGCCCCACAAAGAAACCCCTCAAAAGAGAACAAAACAAACCAAAAAAAACCAACCAGGAAGATAAGAGCTAGTGTGAGGGTCCTGAGACGGTGGTGGCTGTGGCTGGCCGGCCACCATGGGTGGGCGCGGGGGGAAGCCCCCAGGGGCGGCAGGGCATCGAGCCATTTCTCCGGCACGGCGGAGTCAGCGGCACACGGAGAGCACCCGCGTGGCTTGTACCCTCTGTCGATGCTGACCGTGGCCGTCTTGGCAGCCCCCGGGATGGCGAGCAACGTGGAGGGACGACACAGGCAGCCTGTCGCCCGCGCACCGTGGCTTGGTGACCAGCTAACTGGTCTCAGCTTTCAGCAGCTGCTAACAATGCAGGGAGTGTCGGTGTGTACGGTAAAGCTCAGTGTTTTTCCACTTACGTCCAGACACACCGGTGCTCAGCTTCTGCGTTGGGGCCCTGGATACAACGGGTGGCACCTAAATAAAATTGCTCACAGGAGCAAATGCGAGTAGGTGAGGGTAAGGATGGCAGAATCATGTTCTTAACAATCTTGATAGAGACTGCAAGCAGCCTAAAGAGAAGCCTAATTCAGATGCCTCCGTATGCAGTCTTTTTTATTACACCCACAAACCACCCACAACCTCCAAATTGCTATTCTTTAGAAACACCCTGCAGCATTTTCTGGTTTCCAATATACAGCAGTTCTGTAGGCTTAGCTGCTGGATTCGTGCATGCACATGCAAAAATAACTAATGGAGAGCTTGATCAGGCAACAGGGTCTTTTCTCAAATGACACATTTTAGTATTAAAGGAAATGTATTCTGTTATCCTGCTAGCATGGAATAATGAAACCGTAGCTTTTCCTTCCCAGCTTTTTTTCCCTTCCCTCTCCTTTGAGTCTTGCAAAGCAGAAACGATCGCTGGCTTGTAGGCTGCGGCAGCCCACGGGAGCTTTGACAATAGTGTCAGAAACCCACAAACCCGCGCTGCTAATTGGGGACTGAGTCGCTGGTGACACTTTGGAGAGGCAGACTGTCATTTCAAAGCAGCGAGGTGCTCCGCAGGTGCCAAAGCCTGACATTTCGTAGCAGAGGGAGGAGGGTCCCGTGCCGCTGAGCAATGTCAGTTCCGCAGCTTGGGCAAGCGGACCGCTGCCTGGGAGATCAGATCCCTCCTCCTGTGGGTCCATGTCCGTAACCTCCATTCCTCCGCGCCGCCGAGGAGACGCGCGGCCACCACAGGGAGCGATGAACTCACCGCTTCCATGTTGTTCTCGCAAGACCTGCACGCTGTTATTCAATTCCCCAGCTTGGCACTGCTACCCGTATTGTCCAGTTGCTGTAACTCTCACAGAAGATGAGTAAAGGAAAACAAGATGAGGCGGATATTTAGGCCATCCCGTGAATTTCTGTTTTTTTTTTCTTGGGCAAATGGGCTTTTGTTTTAATTGCAATCTCAATTTAAGGCACAGGAGGGAAGAAGATTGGGAGAGGGGGTGGAAATTAATTTTCTTCCCTTTCTCGCTGTCGGGTGTGGTTTAAGAATAAAATCTTCCCAGAGAGCTCCTGTAATCATAAATAAATCTAAAGGGAAAAAGAAGAGCCCTGCTCCTACTAACAGCTCCTGGCTTTTAAACACATTTTAAAAATATTTCAGTGTTGTTCTCATCTTCCTTGGCCGCACCTTGAATACTGTGTTCAGTTTTGGGCCCCTCACTACAAGAAGGACATTGAGGTGCTGGAGCGTGTCCAGAGAAGGGCAATGAAACTGGTGAGGGGTCTTATGAAGAGCAGCTGAGGGAACTGGGGTGGTTCAGTCTGGAGAAGAGGAGGCTGAGGGGAGACCTTATCGCTCTCTACAACTACCTGAAAGGGGGTTGTGGTGAGGTGGGTGTTGGTCTCTCGTCCCAAGTAACCAGCAATAGGACGAGAGGAAACGGCCTCAAGTTGCGCCAGGGGAGGTTTAGATTGGATATTAGGAAAAATTTCTTCACCGAGAGAGTGGTCAGGCATTGGAACAGGCTGCCCAGGGAGGTGGTGGAGTCATCATCATTGGAAGTGTTCAAAAAACGTGTGGATGTGGCGCTTCAGGACGTGGTTTAGTGGGCATGGTGGTGTTGGGTTAACGGTTGGACTTGATGATCTTGAAGGTCCTTTCCAACCTAGTGATTCTGTGATTCCCTCTCATTTCAGACCTCCATATTGCCTGTTGTGATCACAACCTGCACACAGACCTGTAAGGCCTTGTCCTCCAGAAGCTGCAAACGTTAAAGCCTCCAGAGAGAATCAGAGGTGGGGAAGTATTGCTGGTCCTTTTTCCAGGCAGAGGAACACCTCCCGCCAGCCTTGCCCTCTCTCTGCAGCAGTCGGTATTTGCAGGAAACCGCGTTCTCTCCTGTATTCCCCCTGTCCGGAGTTCCCATCGCAAGCCATCGACACCGGCCCCCAGTCCATCTGCAAGGCCACGCGCCAGCGCAACGCCGCCTCGGTGTGATGCGTGCCCGTCTCCAACACGTGAACCACCATATTTAGCCTTGCCTGGCACTGCTGGGTGGTGTGCCCCAGGAAACCCCTGCCGTTATATCTTAAATAGCCACTGCTCCTTTTCTGCAATGCTCTGGTGCTGTAAAGCACAGGGCAGGCAGCTGCTCTGCAGCTTGTCTGCTGTGTTTGCTCTGGGTATATTAGATTATTCTGTGGGCAAAAGTGAGACTCAGTGACTGGGAATTGGCTTATGGTCTGATGTTAGAAATTACTTTAGAGTTATAACTCCACATTTATTGGCCTTTCCAGCAAAGGAATCTGATAGCATGAAATGCAACTTGTACTCTGTAATACGAACTCATCAAAGCAAGGGCACAAGAAGCCCCTCAGCTTGAGCTACCTCTCAAATAAAGCTCCCTCTAAGGCTGCCGCTTCCTTGCTTCCCGGGTCTTCTCCGACAAGAACCACTCCTGCCAGCCCCATGGCAGGAGAAAATCCCAGCCATCCTCTCACAGAGAGTTTTCCCAGCGCAACTCACTCCCACGTGTATAATTTGGTTTCTTGCCTTGCTAATGACTCCATAAGCTATCTCAGAGGCCAGCCATAAGAAGCTGATGTCTCTGCAAAGTGAGAATTGTTTGAAGCGTGCAGAAAGGTACCGTGCTCTCCTAGCAACCAAAGTTGTAAAATAATGTAATCATATCCAAAATAATGTGATAAAAGATTATATGATGCTTGTATCAGGTTGTTATGTCAACTGAAAGAAGCTTACATGCGTGTACGCAGCATTTCAAACAAATAACCTAATTGTATGCAAAGTTACATTTCTAATTAATCCCATTCAATTTGCCGTCATCTCCATTCATTCATGCTTACTACAGGGCTGTTGTTAGGGCTTATTTTCATGGCCTTTACCTTGCTCCTGCCAGACCTAGTTTCCATTTTGTTTTCAACTTTCTTTTCTTTGACCCTGCTGATGTCAAATTGTTGTTTCACCCCTGCATGTTTGGGTCAACAGGGATTTGCATTTCAGTGCATCGTCTGTAACCTGCTCTTATTTAATTTTACTTTCTAAACAACTTTGTTGCCTGGGGAAATGGTGTCCTAAGGTGGCAGGATTTACTTAACTCCTCCCGCCTGGGTATCTTGCCGAATAACCAAGACAGCACTCCCAAGAGATGAAAACACGTGACGGAAGCCTGGGCTAGGACAACCCATCAGCTCAGCCACGCTGGCAGCAGCCGGGAAAAGAAAGCCGCCCCGGGGAGGGCACACCACGGGCAGACACTGCAGCCACATCCGCGCTGGCCGAGCCCGGCACCCTCTCACCTAGTTCAGCTTATACCTACCAAACTAGTGGCCAGTTTCTCCAGAAAATCAATTGCCTCGCCCCCAAACTCCCAGTTCTTATCACAAGACACATTTTTAAAAAAATCATTTTCCACATCCTTCGATTCCTCCCCTTTGAGACTGAATAAGACTCTAATTTCCATAGAGTGCTATCCTGAAATCAGCCCATCTCCTGTAATAGTCCCAGTGGGCTTATGTGGGGAACTAATTTTTTTCTGGATCGGGGTTTTATTCTCTGGTTCACTCCTGAGCTGTGATTTTCGAAGCGATTCAGAAAGATACAATATTTAATCTGATACCTCTGTTAAAATTTAAAGGTTTGTGGGTTTTCTAAATTGCCTCTTTCCCCCCTTCCCCACCCTTGCTGCACGTGGGGATGGTGACGATCGGCGGGGACTCGGTCCAGCACTGCACCAGAGCTGCGGGCAGGCGGGTGTAAGCCACCCCGCAAAACCCACCCCGGCGCTGGAGCCTCCGCGGGCTGCCCCTTCGGAAGACTGGGCTGCTCCGGCCCTTTCCCCACTGTGGGGCCCGACGCAGAGGAAGGTGGTTAATGGTCTTTTCCCTCCGGTTTTCTGCTACCTGCCTCCGTGCGGGCAGCGTGACCCGCATCCAGGTGCTTCCCCACGCGGGGAGGGTTTCTTTACCTGCTGACTGCTCACCTGAAGCAGCACGAATGTGCCAGTGAAAGCTTTGCCACTTTCAATACCTCGAAGGGAAAAAAAAAAAAACCCCAACCCAAAACAGCAGCCAAGAGGGTGGAAAGGAGGGCATGGGGTTGATGAATAACCTCAGCTCCCTCTGCAGAAGGGTACCTGGAGCAGGAGGTGAGGCACCAGCTGCCCGGCCACCGCTCTGACCACCCAGGAGGAGAGCCCAGCTACACAGCCCAGACATAACCCGCTCTCCGCAGAACACCTCCGCCAGCACCCGTTTTCCCCGTCTGGTGAAATATTTGGGGCAAACAGCGTGCACTTCACGGGACGGCTCCAGGCTCTTCCCCATGCGATTGTGGGATCAGCCCAAAACAAAGGTAACCCAGCCCAGAAAGTGCTGTGTGGAAACCAGCCACAGCAATGGGCGAAGCTTAAAAGCATCAGAGCCACTTGCCGTGTGAGCCTTATACACGCTTGGTTTTAGCCCGCCAGGTATGTTTATTTCTAGGAATAAATTTAGAAAATTCCCCAGAGGGCACATGCAAAATGACGGGGGAACAAACCTTACGAAAATGTCATTTATCCAGCTTTTATTTCTTCTTTTTTGCATGATGATGAAAGTAAGCCTGGCAACGTCCTTTCTCTGACGGTACCAGTAGCTCTTTGGACACGCTAAAAATGCTTTTGTGAAAGAGTTAGTACCAGAACAGTTTTTAAAACAGTATGCTCTACCACCAAATTACAGTAGCAGCATGTGTAACGTTCCTAACACTTACCCATAACCTTCCAGCTTCCAGCACAACTCGGGGACTAGAAAAATTGATTTAATTTGTCTCTTCTACTGTGTACTAAGACCCAGGGAAATGCCCGAGTGACGTTGTGTACATATGTTTCACACCGGTTGCATCATCCTTCTGCACTCGCAGTCCCTACTGTGAGTAGGGATTAACCCCAGGCTGCAATACCTTTCCTCCATCTGAGTGTTATCTGAAGAGCCATCTCACAGGGTTCAACGGGAGCAACCAACACATGATGGTAACGTTTGAAGGCATAAAGTACATCACAAGGTAGGCATCGCATCGCACAGGCACATGTTCTGAAACCAAAGACCAGGAGCTCTAATTCCCCAAACGCATGCTGAAGGACAGCTACTGTACATGCCGCAGGTGACGTTTGCTTATTTTACATCTTGTTTGAGTGCCTCTAAACAGGACGTACGATAGGTTGAGGACTATGCTCTTTTATTTTGCCTCATTGTGCTCCCTCAAAACTATTTACTTTTGTGGATTACATAAAGCATGTAATATCTTTGTAAATGTCGTCACTAGGAGGCCAACACTTTCTTTCACCCTGCTGTCGCTCCCACTCCTATTTTTGTTTTTACAGAGCTACCTTTAGCCAATTTCCCTTCCATCCCACTGAAATCCCTTGAAGTTAAACACATTCCTATATGCTGTACTCAGTGCCTCCAGAAACTTTGCCTTCTCGTTGCCATAGGGTGCGGAGATCCCTGGTAGTTAACCATTGCATTTTTCACTTGGGGATGGGGAAAGTGACAATACGAGGTCTTGAGGAGCTCCTCACTGAGTCCCGTCTCACTTTGATGGGTTCATCACATAAGCTGGCTGGAGGGGCTCAGCTGTGGGTGAAGGAAGGAGATTGGAGCTCATGGGAGATCATGGAAGATGCCAGCATCTCTACGGATTGGGTGAGCAGAGAGATGACCCGGGTTCTGGGGCTCCCAGCATGAAGGGGTCTGGAGGTGGCTATAGGGAGTGGCAGGCCTGGCCTGCGAAATTCACCTGGAAATTGAGAGTGCTGGAGCCTCCTTGAAATTAGGCCACTTGGTGTCTCCCACCAGACATCCAGAAATGCAGATCTTTAATTTAGGAGATGCTTTGGAAATGCAACACGAAGGATGGCAGAGATGTTCTTGTGTCAGAGAAGGTTGTGGGCATTTAGGAGGGAAAAGACTTTCAGAGTAAGCGATGCAGTACTTGGGAGTTGGAGATTTGGAGAGAAAGGCTGGTGAGACCAGCTGAGCTGGGAGGCCGGGGCAACCCGGACTTGTGAGCTGTGAAGACACCGATGGCAGATGAAGCACCCAGAGCAAATGAAGCTTCCCAGCGGTGGGGCAGTGCAGTTCTCAGAAAGTATTTTTCCACGTCTCTCTTACCCAGCCTCTCTCTCACACACTTCTACTACTGGAGGACTTGAAGGATCTTACAATAGGAGAAAGTAAATTAAAAAGCATTATTTAATGAAATGTAAAGGCAAAGACTTTGCATGCATAATGATGCTCTTCTGAGAGAATCAATCCTTGGATTTGCTAGAAAGACCCATTAGCATGCATGAAGCAGTCTACTAAGAGGAAAGAAAAATCAAATTCCACGTGTTAGGAGAAAGAACTCATGGGGGTTTTAATTTTTACTTTTGCCACTTTCAGACAAAATTTCAAGTTTGTATTTATCAGGAATTTAACTAGAAGGGGATACCTGCACGTGAATTTAATCTTTTGATAGGTCTCTCTTGCAGCTAAGAAAATATCAAGATCAGCCTATAATTTTATTTCCTCATGTATAAACACTAAAGTGAAAAAAAGGAAAAAGATCCATTATCTTTGCCTCCTTAGAGGTCTCAACCTTCGTTTTTCAAAATCTCTGAGCTCTTGATAATAATCCTAGTTGTGATATGTAACGGGTTGGAGAAGTTTCGTACACAACCATCTTGTGCTAGTGGCTCGTCCCTTTGAGGCTTTTTGTGTGGCTTCATCAGTGTGACTTATGCCAGCCAGTACAAGAGAGGATCATTTATAAAGCTGGTATAAATGATGTATTCAGAAAGCGTTCTGTGTTCTGGTTGATAAACGTTAATTGTACGCACGGTGGCATACAGCAACTCATCATACATCTTCATTGCAAGGTAGTTGCCGCCATTCAGGTAGGAAGATTATTTATTTGGATATTTCTAAGCTGGTTTTACAAGCATTTTAAGCACTTTCTTTAAGAAACGAGCAAGGTACTATTTGCTTGATCGTTATAAAAATTAATAAAAGATGCAAATCTAGTCATCTGCATGAAGAAACCGGGAAACCGGGAAAAGCTGTTTCTCATCCAAATCCCCGTGCCGACTCCCCTGCAGCAGCGAGGAAATTATTTTCTCTGTTCTCAGCCCCAGTTTTCCCCCTCAAGTGTTAATGCTAATTATACCTGCTTCGCCCGGGGTTTTGTAACAAACAGCCTGCATGTGAAAACCACTTTGATGCAGGCACACGCCAAGTTTTAGCAATAAACATATGGTGAACAACATTTTGTCCGGATTTATGCGCTGGAAGAGTTTATTTAAAATCAGATTTGGAAACCGATAGCGACTCAGAGAACACCGCGTTGTTTCTCAACCAAAAAAGAAAGGCGTGCTTGTACCCCTTGCTCTAAACACCCGCAAGCCCGGCCCTGCTCCGAGCGCCGCGCTTGGCTGGTGTTTGCCCTTGGCCTCGGCTTTTGGAGCGCGTCGTCCTCCCTTGCCTGCGCGCGGGCTGGCGGGGAGAGGGGCAGGCGGGGGAGTGGGGGGACCGACCAGGGCAGCGTCCCAGCGCCCGCAAGCCGGGGGAACACGTCGCCCACTCTGTCGGCGGGGAGCACCCGGAGAGGGAGGCAGACCGAAGCTGGACCCAGCCGTCTCTACAGCTAGGCAGAGGTGGGGAGAGTGCTTTCTGAGCTCCTTCCAGCCGCCGGCCTACTGGGGCCAGAAACAGCCTGAAGTAAAATCGTACCTGGGGTCTGTAATCCAGAACTTCAGACTACTGTGCGGATTACAGCAGCGCACTTAAAGGCTCTTTATCTTAAAAGGCAGCCACCGGCTGGGACAACTTACGGTCTTAAATTATTTACAAGTGTCTACCTGTCAAAGCGGGGGGAGGAGGGAGGGAGGCTGAATCCTGACACAGGCCTAACTCGGCATTCACCCAGTGCAAAAGGGTAAGCGCGCCGAGGTTTTCAGCAGCGCAACCCCAAAACGCTTCGTTTTAATGGCAAACCTCCGAAACAAGGCAAACCAGTTTTCTTTCGCTCTTTGCTCGGGAACCAGGTTTTTCATTTTCAAATGATTTGAGCCAGGCTGTCTTTGTGGCTGAGGTCTCAGCCCCGCGAGGGCCCTCCCGCAGCTGCAAACCCTTGCAAGTGCTCTCCCGATGGCTCCGCAGGCACGCTACAAACGCTCAGCAGAAATTGCTTTTGTTCTTTTGTTAATATTTAATGTAACATTCTAATGGTGAAGGAGAAAGGCCTTTCGATTCACAGGCAAATCTGAAATGATTTTCGTATTAAGGCTCTCAATTACTTTTTCCCAAGTAAGTGTTTCCATATGGACAGTCGTATGAGAAGTGGGATAGAGCTGTGGCTGCTTCTTTCAGCTGCAGCTGCTGACAATTTTCGTAACACAGGATGGATTCCTTCACTTCAGCCCCAAATTCACTTTCCAAGATACGTGCATCATCTTTTTTTCCCCCCAATCTTAAATTACTAATACCACAATCCCACTGGAGAACTGGGAAACCGAGCTTACAAAAATGTTTAATTTTCCTAATAGTTTTAATTACCATGTATTTTTAAAAACCTGCGATTTCTCACGCCCCTGTGGGGTAGCGAATTTGAGCGGTGACAATGTACGTGGGTATGGAATTAAATTTAAATTTTTCATGGTTCCTAACAGCTATTGTTAAGCTCTTCTAGCAAAGTAAGGGGCCCTGTACAATCTCCAGCAGGAGACCCGCTCCTCCACTTCTTCTCCCCCTTATTTTCTTCCCCGGCACCACACAACAGAACGGTGGCTAGGTTCAAGGCTCAGAGTAGCAAGTCAAATAACCAGTTGTCTCTTCTGTCGGGGAAGCCTGTCTCCTAAGGAGCCGAGGCAGAAGCCAGCAGTAGGCCAACTTCCCTCCTGACACAGCTAAGGCAGACCCAATACTACTTGTCACCCAACTAATTTTATTTTCTCGTTCCCTCCACAAGCCTTTGCAATTCAGTGGGATGCTGTGTTTGCCAGCAGCGACAGCCAAACAGGTCTGTCCCCAGGATCCTCCGACCGCTGGCTTCCTCGGTATGTGCAGTCCTGATTTTCCTTCCTTGCACTAGCAAAATGGTAAAAATGACAGTGGTACTCCAAATCCCTCCAGTCACACAAAACAGCACTGGGGTTTATCTGTGTGGAGAAGGCCACTGAAATTTCTATTTCCATTTCAGGTTCCTGGCTGGTATGTTGGGCAAACATGCTCGTTTTCAGCATCTACACTTGGAAAACACTTTAAGACCCCAAAGGATTTTCTCATATGTGAATTTTGTGATCAGATCAGTGTTAAATGGCCACCAACTGTACTTACTTCTTACAATGTTATCTGAGGGGACAGACACCTTGAGATCCTCTAATCTTGTAGCTTTGCCAGATTCAGCGTTGCTCATCAGCATTCCACAGGAGTCACCCACACATCCCTCCAGGACCTCTTTATCTGACCATGGGACTGCTCTTGATTAGAAGATTAGAGATCAGAGTGCTTCCCAGGGAGCCCAACCAAGCCACAACATGGGTCTTTTGATGTTTTTCTTCTCTGTGCCTCCTTTTTCAGCCCTATTATTTGTGGTTTGAGACATGCAGACACGAGAGAAGGATTCACGGACTTACTCAGGACAGGGCATGTCCTGGAGGACACTTCTCCTACCAGACTGTGAAGGGGAATCAAAGCACTAGTGGCCTCTGTCTTTGATGCCGACGCAAAATGGCTCCATAATGGCATATTGTACGTCAACCCATTTAACCACAGAGTCCACACAACAGCCGTGCTCATGAGAAACCGCTCCAAGGGCATAACTGTTCAGCCACTGCAACTCTCAATCCCCCCACGCCCAGGCCAGGAGCGACGCTACTGTTCCCGAACGGCTTTGATCAGCGCTTTCCCGTTTGCACGCACAGCCATCCCGCTGAGCCTGGGTTCCATGAGTCTCAAATGAAAGGAGGTGGTTTAGGAGAGTTTGTCGCTACCCAACGTGTCGAAATTTGAGACCCCCAGTGACTGTAGACAGGACCTGAGAGTAGCAAAGGTTTGGGCGGTAGAAGCAGAGGGATCTCCCATTAAGAGAAGTCACGCTAACAAAACAGTCTTGCTCCTTACCTACTGCAGCCTGAAAAGACTTGGAAGAATCAGTCTTCCTTTAGTAAAAATGACGACCACACTGCCATGCCTCCTTTTTTGCTCTAGTCTTAAAATGTACGAGTGCACCCAAGCCTATGGGGGCAACTGGGATCCTCCCCACAGCACAGACCAGGCAGTCCTGCCCACGCTGTGCACCAGCATCCCAACTCTTTGGCACACAGCTGAATAACCTTTCGATGCACAGGAGACTAACAAGGAAAAATAAAAGGCAAACAACAACAAGAAAAGCAGCAAGATAACAGAATAAATTACTATATAATATAAACACATCCATAAATTACAGGGATAATGATTTTTAAATTATCACTTCATAGCTGATCTATTTCTGCATTAGAGACAGTATTTTATAATTTATAGGAATTGTGCTGCTTTACAGATGTTACCTTTTCTAATTCCCCATCAGAAAACCAAAATGCTGATGCAGATGACACAGCTGGTTAACATAAGTATTGTATTTGCAGATTTCCAAGAAAACTGTCAGGATGACTTGAAAAAAAAAATGATTGGTTTATTATTTATAAGAAATTCTAGCTTTCCAATGCCAGCTAATTTACTTAAGATGCTATACCAATGTGCTAGGTTCAGCTGAGCAAGGGATTTCCAGTTTTGCACAATTATGGCTTTGGCAGCTAATACTGCTTGCAGCAGGGTGTTTTTTTTTGTCGTCTTTTTTTTTTTTTTTCTTCCACGCAAGTTAGCTAAATCCCTGAGTTCCTTCATATGCCCTAGAATATAAATCTGCATGTTTCAAGGCAAATTTGTGCGCTGCTGGGCAATGGGAAAAGAGGGGGCCTGGAGAGCAGAAAGTGACACTTTCTTGTGTTGAACACAGCAGAAGGGTGAGCCACAAGCAGATTTTTAATACCTAATGGAAGACAAGTAATTAGTAACAAGGTTGATGATCATAAATGTTGGTTTTTTCAGCCCTCAGAGATTTTCTGCTGTGGAAAGGATAACTGCATGTGTCAAAGACTGGAGGGATTTGGGCTCTTTGCTCCTCCATCTCCAACTGAAGAATCCAAGCACTGCCTTTCATTTCTCTGCACTAACACCTTTCTTCTCTGAAAAGACAAAAGCTGATGAAGAAGCAATGATCTAGTACGTCCTGACGGTCTTTCCTCTGAAGATTAAAAAAAAAAATATATAAGAACAAGGAAATACCTTCATTTTCAAGTGCAGGCTGAATTTTGTTTTTCTCTTCATATTTTGCTCATTGCATGGCACTCAGAAACTTTGGGTTTGGCTTCAGGTCAGGCTGTCAGGGCAGTGGCATGGCTCCCAGCAGCAGGGACTCAGCAGTGCCGGCAGCAGCCAGCCCTGGCTGCCCGGGCTCGGGTGGTAGCTCCTGCCGGCACAGAGCCGGGGGCTGCAGAGAGGAGAGGCCACCACGAGGAGAGATCAGAGGTGGAAACGCTGCTGTTACTAAACCACATGGATGAAGTGAAGGCAACAGATTTCCCTTCCCATGCAGAGACGCGGGTGGGATGCCTTAGGGCCGTGGGTTGGCTCCTCCATGTTCCTGCAGGGAAATGCACCAGACAGCTGATAGGAAGCAGCCGCTTCACCCACCGTGTGCTGGGAGGTCCTAGTGATCACTAAAATGAGAGCAGGTGTTTACATCAACTGCAGTCAAAACTTGTGGGATTAAATTCGTCCCTGTGCAGACCAGCTTAGAGAGCCATTAGGAGACATCGGACCTCAGAGGGCAGCAGAGGCACTTGGAGACAGCTGGGTACCTGCTCCCAGGCTGCCTCTGAAGCCAGCGTGGAGGCAGAAAATGGGCATCACCAGCACACCCCTAAGGTGCACCGGCTCCCAAAGCTACCGTAGCTTTTGCACAACTCCCTGTTAAAGCAGCACACCTCTTCCACAAGAGCTGCCAGGTGCGGGGCGGGGGGAATCATAGAATCTTTGGGTTGGAAGGGACCTTTAAAGGTCACCTAGTCCAAACCCCCTGCAGTAAGCAGGGACATCTCCAGCTAGACCAGGCTGCTCAGAGCCCCGTCCAACCTGGCCTTGAACGTTTCCAGGGATGGGGCATCTACCACCTCTCTGGGCAACCTGTGCCAGTGTTTCACCACCCTCATTGTGAAACTTTTCTTCCTTAGATCTAGTCTAAATCTGCCCTCTTTTAATTTAAAACCATTACCCCTTGTCCTGTCACAACAGACCCTGGTAAAAGGCCTGTCCCCATCTTTCTTCTAAGCCCCCTTTAAGCACTGGCAGGCTGCAGTAAGGTCTCCCCGGAGCCTTCTCTTCTCCAGGCTGAACAACCCCAACCCTCTCAGCCTGTCCTCAGACGAGAGGTGTTCCATCCCTCAATAATAAATAAATCCTTATTAAATAAGGAATAATAAATCCCTTAGCCACAGAAACCTTGTGAAGGGCTGGCTGTGCTCCCAGACAGACGGGCAGGGAGCCGACGCCATCCCGCAGAAAGCACCTCAGGAGCGCGTGTTCTCCCCCCTCCACCGGCCGCTTGTGCTGAGGAGACCTTGCGCGCAAGTACTGCGAGCAGTTGCCAGGGCTCCATCTCAGCAGAGGTTGGATTAAATTAATTAATCCTTAGCTATTTCTCTGGTTACTACGCCAGGCCATCGCCAGCCGAAGGGAGGAGTCAGGAGGAGCGAGCACAGCACGACAGGACCCAGGGAGCCAAAAAATCCCGCATAAATTTTTGCGGCGATTAACTCCGTCTGGGAAAGGCCACAGCAGTGCAGCTGTGGGAGTCCTAACGAAATGCTGCTTTCTTATTAACAACTCACAGATTTCACCAGTGTGAGGTCTAGCTGCTCAACAGCCAAGTGAAATGGTGTCCCAGCCGCAGAGGTCATGGGGGGCGCATGCAGAGCCCCAGTGCGATGGGCAGACGCGTGTCTGGTCTACGTAGCGGGGGCTCCTGAGGGAAGGCAGGCGAGCTTGCAGGAGAAGCATCCCAAGGACGCATGCCTTCCCTGCCTCCAGGCGTCTTTTCCTAATTCATCCCCCAAGAGGCTTCCCTGCCACCTCCGGGCCACCTGCCTTTGCCCAAAGAGCCACGCCGAGAAGCTTTGCTTTCATTTGAAACCATGTCCTGCCCTTTGGGCTGCCAAAACCAGCCAAAGCAACGCCCCCCCCCCCAAAAAAAAACCAACCAACCCCAAACCCCACAAAACCTGAGACAAAGCAAAAAAAAACCCACCCCAGGAGGAGAAAGCCCGCTGGCAGCAGGCTACCACACAACTGCCTCAAATGACACTAGGACGACTGGCTCAAGGAGATGATGCAGAGACCTTGGCCGGCCAAATTTGCAAGCCGGAACATTGGGCAGGGGAAACCCCCCGAGGCCCCATTTTCTGTATGGTCTGCATGACTTTTCATTGGGCTGAGGCAGCCTGCTGAGGGACCATGAGCTGGAAAGCAAAGTGAATAAAAACAGTCACAGGTGACTTGCCGCAGGGAGCACAAACTGGTTGAAATGGTGGCTCGGGTAAGAGGCCAGGAAGCTTTATTAATTAATCGACCGGCAGCAGGAACCATGCAGACAGCACCAGCCCCGGCTGCATCTGCTGCTGGCTCCCTCCTGCTGATCCCGCCGGCCACGGTGCGGGGAGGAGGGAAAAGGAGGGTCTCGGCGATGCACATGTCCACCGCTGCTTCCCTGCTCCTCGTGCTCCCGTTATTGAGGCCCACATCCCCCGCATGGCGGCAACCCAGGCGCGTTAGTACTTGTTTTTAACGGACACAACTGTGCCATCTATCAGCAGGGGAACAGAAGGAGCGCCCGGAGGTTTAAAACCAAGCTTTTAAGAAATAGTCATCATGAAAGCAAACGTCTCTGCCGGTGCACGCACCGCGCACGGCACCACACGTCCCCGGGCACTGCGGCGGCAGCCGCCCGCCCTGCCCTGCCGCCAGCCCCGGCCCTGAAAACCTCTTTTTGCACCCACGGGGCCGGGGTGGACATGCCACCTTGGCCATGCAGACGTCCCCCTGAAAGCGGGGCAGCGAGATGCCCGATGCCGGCAGATTTCGGCTCGTCTCGGCCGTGCGAACGGCAGAGAGCAAGCACCACTGCCAGCCAAGCCCCGGGCCAGCCGGGCTCCAACGAGCTGCTACCAATAACTCGCGGTCTCCCTGGAAACACACTGGAGGGCTTCGCAAAGAGTGGGACCCAGATTTACGATAACGATGGGACTTTTCATTCACTTATTTATTTCCCTTCACCCCCCTCCAAACAGCCCTGGCTTGTAATTAGCAGCGTGCTGCCCACCACTGACAGAAGTGCAGAGAAAAACCAGAACGCAGTGGGCAGGGAAACACGAGCGGGATTAAATACTGACATAAATCATTCCGAGGGTGTAGGGCTGGGAACAATTTTATTTTTCACATTTCACTCCATTTTTTAAAAAGCACAACCACCTCCAAGCTCCAAAAGACACCTTCTCGCCTCCATTGTGAAATGGACACCGGGGTGACGCGTGGCTCCAAGCGCCCAGCCTCCCTCCCTCCCTCCTACCAACCAAATTCCTCTCTGCCCCCTTGGATGCCACCGGCTACGGCTCGGCCCGGGCCCCACGTGCCCCGCGCTCGACTCCGCGCCTTGGATCAACACGGAGGCCGGAGCCAGCGCGGAAGCTGGCAGTCCTGTGGAGGATGTCCCCAGTGTCCCGGTATCACCTGGATAATTGCTGCTGCCGGCCTCTCTCTCCATACAGATGGTTTTTCATCTGCAGATTGGTGTGTCTGGCCCCCCTTTCTGCTCCCCACTTTTCCAGCGAGGGCTGCCCCACGGGCTTCCTCCCTCCCTCGCTGCCTTTGCACTGTACTAGCTGCAGCGGCTTCTGGGAGGTTTGCAGCACCGTATTTCTCACTCCTCGTTGTGTCCCCCCCGCCCCAATACCTCAAATATGAGATTTTTGTCCTTTTTCAGGAAATCTGACATTAGTAAGGCTCCAGCTGCTCCAAGAGTCTGGGAAGCTCTGGGAGGCAGGTCGAGCAGAAGCTGTGACCTCTGCTGTATTCCCCTCTCTTCCTCCTCCACCACCTCTTCCACCTCCTCCTCTTCCTCCTCCTCCTCCTCCTCCTCCTCCTCCTCTCGCACCCTCTCCCTCCGCGCTCCAGCTCCGTCTCATCCCATCTGCATCTCCCACAGCTTGCAAAGATGCCTGTGTGGCTGCTCCCGCTGATCTACCTCACCAGCCCCGAAACCTGAGGGGGCCTTTTTGTCAGTGGGGGCTGGACCCTGATGTCCTGCCCCGTGCCGTGGGCAGCCTGGCAGTGAAATCAGTCATGGCGGGGGGGGCCCAGAAGCTGCCCGCACTGGGGTGGTGGGTCTCATCAACCAGTCCAGAATAACGTTTTTTTACCTTTATGATTTACAGCATCAGGAACAAAAGGTCCTGGTTATTTTCCTAATTCTTACTGAACCCGAAGTCTCTTTGGGAGCGCTGGAGCAGAACGACGGGGCAGAGCGGGTGCGTGGTCCTCACGCTGGCTGCCCCCGGCACGGCACAGCCGGGGCCAGAGCCGGGACAGCCCAGGCTGCCGCCGGGAGCCGGGGACAGCACGGCCTCGCGTCCTGCCACTCCGACACCCCCCAGCTCAGCCCCGAGGCCGCGCAGACGGGCCCGTGGTGCCGAAGGGCTCTCACCTCCCGCGGGTGGACGCCGCCCTCGCGCTCGGGAGGGACGAGCGCCATGGGGACCCTCACCCCTCACCCCGGCGCAGCGCTACCTCACACGGATGGACGGGCACGTGCACGGCGAGTGCTGCGGCTTCGCATGCATGGTGCCATTTGACGCCGCAGCTCTCACCGAAGGGCGCAGGCAGAGGTCTAGTGAACACGGCTTTGCTGGGCCCGTAATACTCCCGTGCCTGACTCTTACGAGATGCGTACGCGAGACCCGGGAGGGGTTTCGCATCTAATTACAAGACCGATCGTTGTATCGGGTGTAATCTCGCCCTACCTCTCTTCAGGTTTCTAGTGTCGGCAGGGACCCCGCGTGCACCTCCGCAGTTAACGCCCGTGAGATTTTGGGCATCACCAGCCATATTTAGAACGCCCCACTGTCACCACGGCAACAGGTTTCGCTTACACATAGGGATGCACGGGCGCCCCAAACCCATGCACGGAGGAAGGCGACGACACCACCAGCCCCTCGCCGGGGGCTGCGTCGCTGCTCGCCGCGCAACGGGGTCGAGGGCTGCGAGCGTAAGTAGTGCAGCCCATCTGAATGTTTGTGCCGGGCGTCCGAAGGCCTCTCCCGGCGAGGGAACGGAGAAGAAAGGAGCTCCCATGCTCTCTCCCAGGAGGTGCAATTCAGTTCAGGGGAGGTGGCCCTAGAGACCCCCTTGAAGGATGTGCCTTGGAGCCTCCGTCGCTCTGAGCTGCGCTCTGCGGAACTGCAGCTTCGCGGGAGGGGAAGGGGAGAGGGCTGCGGGAGGCGGCAGGCAGCCGCGCAGCCACGCATCACCCCACACGTCGCTAGGCACGGCGGCTGCTTTTGAGAGGACGAGGTCCTTGCCGAGGGCCCGGGAGGCGGTGGCACCAGCAGGAGACCTCGGATGGGGTGGAAAGAGCAGGGCTGAATTGAAAGCATGACTTAGATCACTTAAGTAAATTATTCCCTGCGTCGCCCATCACTCCTGACCGCCGGTGTCACACTGCATAACATCAAGTAGCTTTACGGGATGGAGAAAGAGGTGACACGCCTGTCACCCTGGGGTTCTTCCCCTCGTTTCCTCTGCACCGAGGAGGACTCGCGTCCTGCCAGGGAGCCCGCAGGACGGGAGGGAAGGCAGAGGAACTCCCTGGGGAAGCAACGGGGCGTGCTGCCGGCTCTAGGAGAGGGCCACGGCCAACAGCAAGGCGCAGCTTCCCACCACGCTTTTCATCTGTGATTTTCAAGCCATCTCATCCCACGGGCCCCGGCAGCTCCTACGGGTGTATCTGCTGCGATCCACTGGCGGAGCAGCAGCTTGCTGTAACTGGGCAAGCCCACCACGCAACAGCCGCCCCGAAGGCTTCAGTACCCCAGGCAATTACCAAACCCCAGGGTTTTATTCTAACAACATACAAATGTTCACAGGAGCATAACTTAATTTGCTTTTCAGTGCCTAGCAGAATGTATTTTTCGTTGCACCTCAGCTGTGGCGCAGAGATAAATGATGCGCTTAGTCTTTTGACAATTTTGCTAAAGCTTCATTCCCAGCTGATGTCTTTCAAATGATCCATATTTCAGGGATTTTTATTCTTAATTAATCTTGGCGATAAAAAGAAAAAAAATAAAATGGAGTTTTAGAAAAAAATGCATTTTCTGCTATTAAAATCATACTTTCTCCCATTCCTCGCTCCTTTCCCTCCACTCCCCCAGCCTTGGCCTTTCACTGCCCTTGCAAACAGGCAATACCCGAGACCTCTCCAGTACATATGATACCGCGGGAGACTGGAAATATTTCTGAGCCAGGAAATAATGACAGTTATTCCATTAGATACAAAGGTTTTCCTCCACAAGCTTCACTAAAAAAGCATTACACGGTTAATAATATTACCTAAAACTCCCTACCGGCTCTAAATGGCCCAAATAGCCTTTTGTCCTGCTGCTCCGGGCTGCATCGCGCTCTTCTCCTAAGAACGCTTTGGCAAAGCGGAGAGTATTTTCACCATAACAAATATGCTCTTGCCAGGCTCCTGCAGGTCCGAGTTTTCTGCAAATACGTGCAGCGCGCTCCAAGCCAGCGAGCCCGGCTGCTGGCTTCGGCCCCTCCATAGCACATCCCCATCTATACAGGGTCATCTCTAGCCTTCTTCGGCCGAAGAAGTGGGGCATGGACAGGCAAGGCTGCCAGGCCAGGAACAGCAAGAAAAACAATAATGTTACCCAGACATGCACTTTTCAGCTCAAAAGTGATGTTTGCTGGGCTCTGCTCTGGTTGCTGAGAAATTTTGGCTCAGTGAGCCACAGCTATGCCTCCCGGTCCTGGACCCCACAGACCCCGTGCCGTGGGGTTTGCACCCACCGGTGCCAGCAGGAAGGACGGGCTGTGGGTGCTGCTGCTCGTGCACCTGGGCTGAGAGGTTTTCACTGCTGGTTTTAAGTAATCGCTGGGTCCTGCCCATGCTTCCCCTTTCCCAGAGAGGGGAGAAGCTCCTTCTGTCTTCCTAGCAAAGGGCAGTGAAGAAAGCCAGGGAAGGGCCAGACTAGACATGTGGACGCAGGGAGGGGGGAAAAAGGCAGACATGGCAGTGTCCCACTTGTGTATCTTGATGCCTGTGGGGTGATCCAATCTAAAATGATGAAAAGAGGTCATATTCTCTGCAGAAAACACCCGTATTAGTTAACATATATATAGATACAGATATACCTCTATGTATATATCTCTCCTTGCAGGCAGAGCCTCTGCTGACGCTACATTCACACTCCTGATGAAGCCGCGAGGAGCTGGGAGTAATTTCAACACACTACACACAAAGGTTAAGTTGGGTTAACTGTGTTTAAAAACAACAATAAAAGCACAACCCATAGGAAGAGGAAAAAGATAAAAGTATTTCCACAGATAGCTTTACCTAAGCCTTCGTACTGTAGGACTGGCACAGGAGCAAAGACTCCAAAAACCAGCCCAGCAAGAAATCCGGGGCGGTGCAGAGTAACCGTGCGCTCTGTAACTACTGTGGGGATATTTATCTTAATGGCTACCTACATCTTAATAGTCAGAATAGTTTACTTCAGATCTCCTCGCACATATGTTCACTCATTACGGAAGACTGCCACAGAGGTACTCTTTCACAAGGATGAGCAAGACATGTCCAAGGATGGACAAGCCACATGATGGCTTAGATGGTTTAACAGAAAACATGTCGTTTAGGAGCCACCAGCCCAGCCACTGCGGGAACCGTGGCCGGGAAGATGAGTGACACAGGACCACGATCACAGACATCTTTCCCCCCTTTCCCTGTGGGGAGGCTGAAGAGACGCACCCCCGAGGAGCCCGAGCTGGGCCTGCCTGCTTTGAATCACAGAATCACTAGATTGGAAAGGACCTTCAAGATCATCAAGTCCAACCATTAACCCAACACCACCAAGCCCCCTAAACCATGTCTCGAAGTGCCACATCCACACGTTTTTTGAACACTTCCAGAGATGGTGACT
Organism: Phaethon aethereus; assembly: GCF_964289735.1. Lineage (NCBI taxonomy): Eukaryota > Metazoa > Chordata > Aves > Phaethontiformes > Phaethontidae > Phaethon > Phaethon aethereus. The sequence continues at coordinate 29,847,586 of NC_138578.1, read as the reverse complement.
CCACCACCTCCCTACGCAGCCTGTTCCAATGCCTGACCACCCTCTCAGTGAAGAAATTTTTCCTAATATCCAATCTAAACTTCCCCTGGTGCAACTTGAGGCCATTTCCTTTCATCCTATCGCTGGTTACTTGGGAGAAGAGGCCAACACCCTCGTCGCCACAACCCCCTTTCAGGTAGTTGTCTCCCCTCAGCCTCCTCTTCTCCAGACTAAACAACCCCAGTTCCCTCAGCCGTTCCTCATCAGACTTGTGCTCCAGACCCCTCACCAGCTTCGTTGCCCTTCTCTGGACACGCTCCAGCACCTCAATGTTCTCCTTGTAGTGAGGGGCCCAAAACTGAACACAGCATTTGAACTGTGGCCTCACCAGAGCCAAGCACCGGGGTACAATCACTTCCCTGCTCCTGCTGGGCACATGATTTCTGATACGGGCAGACACCCCTTTGACACCCCTTTGGGAGGGCTGCGCTGCTCTCGCCCGGTGTTTCTAGCAGGGAGTGTCGCAGGTTTGTGCCCCAGCCCTTCCCAGGCATGGGGTATGAGCCCCCTCCGTGGCACAGAAAGCCGGCTCCGTGGGCACAGCCGGGGCATTTTCCTCCAGCTTTGGGGGAGAAAGGCAGCTTTTTAGCACTCAGGGCAGGCGGCCCCGCCAGCATCACTTCAGACCCTGTCCTCAGGTCGCTGCCCCGCTCCCTCCTTGCCCGTCTCCTCTAACTCTCGGCCCCCTCAGAAGCCATTTGCTCTGACTCAGGAGCCGGACCGCGCTTCCTCACGCGGGCTCCGACAGCTCAGCATCGCTTCCCCGGCAGCCGAGCCCTCCCCAAGCCCCCCCGGCAGCAGCGGGGCTTTCTGGGGACGGGAATCCCTGCACCCTCCCCAAAGCCCGCGTGAGTCATCGAGCCGGTGGAGACGGGAGGTTATTTCTGGATTTAACTTTCTGGACGGAGGGAAACGCTGCCGTGTCAGCATCCAGCTGTGCTTTGAAGAGGTGCGTTGTTTGGCAAGTCTTGCAAATCTATTTCCATACGAAAGCACACGCATGAATCACTCCTTATGAGAAAAAGCTGTGCAGGTGAAAGGGCCAAGAGAAACTCTTTGCTGGGAGATAGTGAAGGCAAAACCAACCAGTATTTTTTGTCCGCTGTAAGTAAAATAGCCACGCAGAGGACGGAAAAGACCGGGAGAAGCCGCCCTTCTCCCCCCATCCAGCGCCCATCCCTCTGCTGCTTTTCCCCCCCCAGCTCCTCAGGAAGGATCAGTGCCATCGCTTATTGATGCCAACTTACTTCTGGGGCAACGTCAGTGCTTCTCACTCTGGATGCAGAAGCGTCTGATTGCCAATATTATTTCCTCATCTCCTAAAAGAAGAAAATAATTGTGTTATTCTCCTGCCAAGTCACCCTCTCCCCGCAAGTATCAGTGTTTTCCTAACACCTCCTGTTCCCAAGGAATGCTCCTAACTCTGTTAATAGGAACAAAAAGCTCTGGCTGGTGACTTGCTGGTGACGCTCCTGCAGTCAGGGCCAGTCCCCATGGAATTCATCGAGTTTTATTCTGTTTTTTGTGAGCAGCAGCTGCCTGGACACCCGGGCACCTCGGTCCAGGCACGGTGGAGGTAATGGCAGCAGCATGGGGAACTGAGCTGAGGACACCCTGGAGGTCACAGGGAGGTGTGATCCCGGTGCAGCCGGGCTGGCGGGGACTCTGCCGGTCCATGCCTTGCCCATGCACGGAGGTGGGTGCTGCAAGCCAGGGCTGGCAGCAGGCTCCGGGAAAGGGAACCAGTGGCAAAATGGTGGCTGTGATACAGCAAGAGAGTGATGGAGAGGGAAGGAAAAGGGACAAGAAGGGAAGAAAGCGGAAAGGAACGGGGAGAGAAATGGGTGGAAAGGAGCTCCCTCCAGCAGCGATCCCCCCTCGTAATCCCGGTCCCCCCCAGTAATCCTAGTCTCCCACTGAAAACTGGTGAGGGTGCGCAGAGAGACGGATGCCAAAGGGAAGGGGGGAAAACAACCTACGATGCCACAAGCATTTCCTGCTTAGCTAAATTTCTATCCGCTACCTCTGAGGCACCTTTTCACCACCCTGAACTTCCTCTCCCAACACTGATCTTCTTGTGATCTTCTCTTCTGCTGGCTCCTGTCCACCTTAACTTTTATGTACAGATTCCTGACATCCGTAACTTAGTTCTATTTGCCACGCAGCGCGGTAGCAAACAGTCCCTCTCACACACGTTTTGGTCAGTGGTTCCTTCAAGATTTACTTTAAATCTTTGCATATGATTACGCTCAGTCCAATGGCCCTGCGGTTGCTCCTTATTTGTATATACTCCTGTACTCAAATATTCCCCAAGTATATTTTCAAAATCTACCACCCATTCAGAGAGCTGTTAAAGACCATTGCTATTTGATGAGTAAGCAAATGTGGTATTTTCTATTGCAACTGTAGGACAGAATCTATTGCATTTTCCTGGAATAAGTGCATTAAACTCTTGAATTTGCTTCTGTCTCAATTCCTGTAGTTCTCGTTTCCATACCCTAAATCTCATTCTTGGCTTTCCTGCCATGGTCCTTTAGCCAATACATCTACTTTAAGTCTCTCCCTTATCCTCATTGTATCGTTTCCCACTTACTTAATACCCTTCTCTTCCTATTCAAGTGTCTGGAAAAGTTTTCTGCTGCTTTTTGACCATGATCGGCAGAGACAACTTAGCTGAACTCATGCTGATTTTCACTGTATTCATGGACTTTACTGACCATCCCCAACTTATCTGGGGGTCGTTAACATTTTTTCATTCCTTGTTAGATTTTTCCATTCCTTGTTAGATTTTTATTTTTCCATTTTTTCCCTCCAGTCCTTGTTAGATTTTTATTTTTCTCTGTTTGTTTGAGGTGTCCATTACCCATTTAGTTTGCAAGCCCTGCCTTACAAGTCTCATTGAGATTTAAGGTCCTTATAATTCCTTCCCTTTTATCCTGCAGAGAGCCCAGGCTTTGGCTAGTCATCCCAGCTGACTTCATGGCAACTCCCTTGTATCAGGTCCAAACCCCTTGGTTACAGGCAGCCTTGCATTTAAGCTGAACTGATTCAACTCTTCAGCAATGTAACATTCAATGCTGCAATCTGTGCTTCTTCCTCTGCCTGGGCCGAGAGCCTCAGCCCGCTCCTTATCACTGGTCGTCCCTCCAAAACTTGATTTCCTATGCCGTTCCCCACTCTCCTTTTGTGCATGAATGCCTTCAAGTCACAGCCTGAACTCTAACATCATCTTTAAGTGCACATCTAGTCTAAGGTGAATTTTACCAACCTACATACTTTCCGTCATTGCCTACCCGAAGCCAAGGTACGTCGCACAGCCACTTTCTCTCGTCATCTCAGTCTTGCAGCGTAAGCGCTCGGGTGTCCTCCAGCACTCCCACCACCGCCTCTTCTCCTATCTACCTTGAGAAAGGAATGAAAAAAATACTCCAAGCTCTCCTGCCAGCCCCACTCCTCATCCCTTTCCTTTCTCTGGCACCCTGGTCCCTGCCTGCAGGGCTTCCTCAGCCTTTTGCCTAAACATCAGCTCTGCAGCCTTGTTTATGCTCAGCTGCAGTGTCAGCCTCATATTCCCTTCAGAGTACACTTTCTTCTCATTTCAGAAAAATGAAGGCCAAGTGCAAAGCTTATTAAATACGTACTGAAACCAATAAACCACCAACTGACAGATAAACAAATTACCTTCTCCTCAGGCAACCCCGTTGGAAGGTTGCTTCTCCCTCCCCAGGGAGGCACAAGATGCCTCATTTATGATGTGATGTCCTGATAACACGTGCAGATCTGCACTACAATAATGACTGTCTACAAATCACACGCTTCAGGGCTTCAGCCACTTGCCTGCTGAATCCAAGAAGGGACTATTTCCTCAATACAGATTTTTTCGATGTCTTCTTCGGCTTCTTCTGAAGCCCCGAGGATCAGCAGTAGGTGGGACACGGTACAGCACAGAACAGTACCGAGACAGTGAAGAGGGTCCCCCCTCTTGCAATTGGTAGCTACCGGGATAATTTGCTGACCAAATTTATTACCAAATTTGGCAATAAATATTGTTCCGGTCTTCCGTTGTCCTCTCAGACTGGTGAGGCATTGATTTTCTCTTACCTTCTTGGATCTCTACCTTAGTACATCTCAGCTCTGCGACCGCAACGTACCTCTGCTGCTTCCTTTTTCTGAGCTATGGCTCCCATCTCTTTGACTTAACAAGGCCAGAAAGGTCTTCACTTGTCTTAAATTATTGGCATCAATATATGTTGTGGAAATTTAATGGTATATAGAGGAAACCAGGGCAGGTAATTTACCTTTTCCCCCCCTGCTCAGCACTGGTGAGACACACCTGGAGTACCATGTCCAGGTCTGGGCTCCCCAGCACAAGACAGACGTGGACATACTGGAGTGAGTTCAGCAAAGGACCATGAAGGTGAGTAAGGGTCTGGAACATCGGACCTATGTGGGGAGGTGGAGAGAGCTGGGACTGCTCAGCCTGGAGAAAAGGTGCATAAATACTTGATGGGAGGAGTAAAAAAAGATGAAGCCAGGCTCTTCTCAGTGAGGCCCGGCTATAGGACAAGAGGCCATGGGCACAAACTGAAATAAAGGAAATTTTTAAACGTAAGAGAAATCTTTTTTTACCGTAAGAGCTGTCAAGGGCTGGCACAGGTTGCCCAGAGAGGTTGTGGAGTCTCCATCCTTGCCGATACTCAAAACCTGACTGGGCACAGTCCCGAGCATCCTGCCCCAGTTGACTCTGCGTCAGCAGTTGGGTTGGAGCAGCCGATCTCAGCAGTCTCGATTCTGTAACCTGACAGGCTCCTCTGGCCTCAAACGCTGTGAAATTAGCCCAAGTCACAGTGTTCAACTGCTCAGTCTCTTTTGTTTTAAATATTAAATACCCACACGTCAAGAGAAATGGGCTTGCTCGATCGCACCATGGTTGTCTACATCAGCTGCCTCGGGGACATAATAGCTAAAGCGTGAACAACCCCCTCTTGCTCGAGCCTCGCTGCTGTAAGAATCACCGAACCGGGCGCCCAGACCCAAACCTCCAGCAAACGACCACACGAGGCTCTGCCCGAAAGGGAGAGGGGGCCTTGGTGAGCCCCAGAGCGACTAGCGATGGCCATTCGTGGACTCCACAAAGGAGCGGACGCTGCCACGTCTGCCACCGTGCCCGCAGACTTCCCACTGGCAGCAAAATCAGCCCTTCAGCACGTTCTTCGCCAAGTTACTTCACCCAAAACACGCTTTCGACAGGGACGACGGAGCCAAGGCAGCCCTTCCCTTTGCAATCGCGTGCCGTGGCAGAATACTGACCAGAGCACGCAGCTATCTGTCAGCTTGACGAAACATGTGTCGCGTGTAAAACTGAAATTGCCCTCAAGGTATTAAAAAAAAAAAATAATCAAAGCCTCATAAAACGTACATTTTATAATGCTTAACAGGCCTGATACTGCAAAGCCAGCTCATCAAGATTAAAAAAAAAAAATCCCCTACCTCCAGCTCCATCACCTCCTCCTTTTTGTGACCCCCATGGAGGTGGCTGCAAGTCCTCTGCATTTTCACATACATATACATACAAGCATATGTGAACCTGGGATATATTTTTTCCTAAATCACCAAAGAACCAGAAAGTCCATCCTTTTGCATGCCAAAAATGGCCATTTTTGGCAGAATCAAACATCCCCCCCAAAGCAACTAAGCAATCTGCAAACTATTTTCCAAATGGTTGCTTTGGTGCTTGTGGTTTTTCAACATTTGCGATGATAGCTGATTCTCACATCCCTCTCTGTGAAAGAAGTGGGAAGATTCATGGATGTGACTAATCTGAGCAACAGTACATTGAGAATAGAAGGGAAACTTATTTCTGAAGACCAAAATTGTAAATTCAGTTTGAACCTAGAAAGTGTCCTTAAATTTACATGTTTTACACTCTGAACTCCACTGTTTCACTTAAAAACCAAAGCTAGAGAGAGAAAGGCTAGAGATCAGGTCTGTGCTAACAAGCAGCATCTTTCGGTGCCTGTTTTTAGCTCTGCTTTCTGAACTCAGTTTCACTGGCCAGGTCCTCAGGAGAAAGTCAAATAATATCCAAACTCCTCTAGAGGCTCCAGATGATCCTTCTCTGGCAATAAAAAAGGGTGTGAGGAAAATGCTGGAAGAATTTCTATCTGTGCCTGACAGTTGGCAATTCTGGCACAAGCTTAAGCAGGGTTAAACCTACTGCAATTCTGGGGGAAACCCTGGATAAAATTTGAATGTTGTCTTCTTCAGGAAACGTATGCTAAGAGCCAATACATTGCATGTTCAATAGCTGTGGAAAAGGAAAATCATGACAGTGCAGAAAATATAATACATTTATCCAATACACTATCTCACACAGTGGGAATAAAGTGGCAAAAAAATACAGTAAATCCCGATGTAGGCACCAGTGATATTTTTGGCATTAAAGTAGCATATCTGGTAAGAAGGAAGAAACCTGTACTGGGAGACATACTCCAGTGCGTGGCACGTCACCGAGTGAGGCCACGAAATCCAAAACTCAGCGTTCAGTGGCACCAGGGTTTTTCTTCAAGTTCTTCTGCAGCAGGAAAAAGGAAGGACAGCTGGAAGACATGGGATGCCCTGCAAAGAGATATCCTTTGGAAAAGTCTTTTTGCGCTTTTAGCAACATTTATGTACAGCCTAGACTATCCCTCAGAGCCAGTCCAGAACCTGCCCCGTGGCAGGAAAGCGGAGATCGCTCCAGAGAAGTGTCCAGGTAAGGTGGCCTGGCTCACGGGACGCTGCTGTTCTGCATGCTCAGGACATTTTTCATTCTTTTAAAACATAAAAAGTTCAAAAATCTCCTTCCTGACCAGAGAGACTTCATACATTTCCCAACGCGTTACTGGGCCCGGGCTACCTCGCTTACCTGTAGGCTCCTCGGCAATTACAGCACACCCGCCGCCGATTTTGTAACAAGGATCTTTTGGGTCAAGTCTACCAGTTGCGAAGTCTATGCCACACTGTCACTGCGAGAGGAAAAACCCCTTTCTTGCTGTTAAATTGGTTTGGGCAACCGCCAGGGCCCAACTTAAATGAAAGCGGACAGCAGACGTGGCACTGCCCCGCAGCGTTGCTCCACGCTGCACGAAGCGCCCGCTGGGCGCCGGCTCCGACGTCTCTGCAGCAAAACCTACCGGCGGTAACCTACAGCTGTTCAGCTGGCACGTACGCGGGACCGAACGGGCAAGTAAGGCGGTCACTCAAACTTTCACCATTATTTTTTGCAGAGACTATGCTCAATAACCAGATGAACAGCTTCGCCGACCGGATGAACGGTTAGACTGCGTGTCTCTCCCCTGTGCTATATTTCTATGCAATCTGAAATAAAAATTGAAATTCAAAATTGATCCGGCTTCCTAGTCCCGTTCTCTTTATTTTTGCCACCTGTCATATTCTGCCAAAATTAAACAAGAGCTGAAGTTGGAAAACTGCAGAAGAAAGCGGGCACCAAGCCAACGTGTAACAACGCCACCTGAAAGGAGGACTACAGCGATACCCACAACGTTGCACCGTTTGGCATCGTCCCTCCGTTCTTCGCAGGATGACGGACGGTGGGAAGATGCTGAGCACAGTTAGGGAGAAAATGAGAACAAGGCAGAGCTCTGACAGCTCACCTCTGACTAAAAGAGGATTTCAAATGTGAAATTGTTGAAATTTTTTTCCCTTAAAGGAAGACTGTAAATGATACTAATTGACCTTTTCAAGCGCTCCAGATGAGGCAGGGAAAGCGCACAGAGGGCACGTTTTCTTCCGCCCTCTATTTGTGGGCTACATTCTACTCATTTTAGTGAAAACCCAACTTTCTCACCAGAACCTGGGGGAAGACTGCAGACGTTCCCTAGCAAAAAACAGTTGGGTAATAACTGAATTTTTTTTCTTAGCATAGAACTGACCTTGAATCGTGAAACGAGTCATTCTTCTCTTACACCGACGGTCTTCTCCTGTCCAAAGCAAGAGAGAGCAACGAGCGCACCCGCACGTGTGCCTGCGGGCACTTCTGCGACTGAGCCAGCAAGAAAGGGAAGAGCGCTTAAGTTCATGCACATTTTTATTGAGTAGTAATATAAAATGCTTCTTTCATTGTTACAAGTGCATGCTTTGATTGCCAACATTTCGAAGTCAAATTACAAAGGCAAGGCTGTAGGCTGTAGTGAATTACTTGGGCACTTATACAATTGTTAAAAAATATCAATGGACTGTTTTGTTTTGTTTCTTTTTCTTTTTTAGAATGAACCAGTTGAAACCCGTAACTGATATACAAAGGGAAAAAAGTGAAAAAATTACACATTTCGTGGCACATGACAGAACAGAACAAAATGACTAAACCATTATGACATTAACAGTTATCATGCATTTAGAATTTCACATGTAACTACAAACTTATTTAAATTTCACAAGGTTTGCTAAACATGCTACCCATCTATATGTGCACTGACAAGCTTATGTTAAAAACTTTAAGAATACTCTCCCCTTAGATTTTTCAAAGCTTTTTTTTGATTACAAAATTTCAAAGGCATTAAGCATTTTTTTTAGAGAATATAAAGTACGCCAGTATACATACATTTCCAGTATAAGTCAGACCACTAAGCGCATTACAGTCCCATACAGGCCTATACAGCCATTTTTTCTTAAAAAACATGCATAGGCAGATTTTTACAGAATATAGATGCTTTTCACTGCACTTAATATGGTGTCTTGTTCACTATACTTAAAAATGCACCACTCATAAATATTTAAATTCAGCAAGCCACAACCAAGACTTGATTTACCAAAAAAACCCAGAAAATCCCCCAAACCAAACCCCCCTAAATATAAACAGCAAAAAAAAGATAAATGTTATCATTATTCCAGTTTTTTTTAAACAAAGAAAAGGATAATTGCTGCCAAATTAGTAAGATAAGTGTTATATTTAAAGAAGGGCATTGAAGCACACTAAAGAAACCTGAGGTAAGCATAATCTGTACAAAATTAAACTGTCGCTCTCTCTCGCTCTCTCACTCTCTCTCTCTATCTTTTTTTTTTTTTGGCATTTTAAACAAATTTCCAACATTCTCTTTTTTTTTTTCTTTTTTTCCCCTCTATATTTTTAAAGACTGCCTAATTTATTTCATAGCCATTGTCTGACAAGAGTAGCAAAACATTATCAATAAATAGTCCTTATTTAGTTTGTAAAAATGTTTCGATGTTGTCCATGTTTAGTGCTGCAACTGTAAACGTACAATAGTTAGTAAGAAATTAAACAAAGTTTTCATGTCCAGTAACATAATAAAAGGCCTTTCAGTAACATATCTAGACGTTCCCAATGCAGTAGGAAAACATGTTCATTCCCCTAACTTTGCAATATATACCAGCACGAGCTTTCATTTTTCTACAAGCATTTTAAAGGCATATCCAAAGGAGGTGTCTCTCCTCCCCCCCCCCCCCAAATTAAAGTTGACGATCTCTTCGTAGATGATTTTTGTAAACTGAATCCAACACCTGGCCCCCAGAGCAAGTAAGCTATTATCAGAGGCAAGAACATCCCACTGCTGATGCGCAGCAACCCCATCGCACCCCGCAGCTCAGCCCCCCTCCCAGGCAGCCGTCACTGAATATTGCTGCTATTGCTGCCGTTGCTGTCCGTGCCATTAGTCTCTGTGGAGATTGCCTTGTTGATGGAGTTAAGGTTGGCATCGGATGGCACGTCTCTGCGCGGAGGCATTCGCTCATTAATTCGATCTAAGCCTTTGGCCTCTTCGAAGCTAGTGATCTTATGCTGGGGTGAAAATCCTTTGATAGCTAAATAAAGGATTATTAAAAAGTAAAATTAGCAAGGTAAAACTCCCGGCAGCTTTTCCCCCAACTTAGCAATGAGTGCGAAAGTCCTTCTTTGCGAAGGCGGCAACGAGAAGATCTGACAACACGACCGACTCCTTACCGTACTCAGAAAGAGCTGGGGGATAACCACCACCGTCTCTTGCAACACAACTTTTTTTTTTTTTCCCCAGCAACTTCCAATATTTTGTTGTCCACTGGGGTTCAGCTTAAAATGCCAAGAAGCTGACATGAAACTACAGTTTGCAATTAGGAACCATGCTTAGGGCACAGCCGTGAGCCGGTGAGCTAGCATTTGTTGTCGTCATTTACAGCCTTAAAGACATCATGCCTCGCCGTAACACCCTTAATCAGGCAAAACTCCCACTTGACTTTCAAAGACCAAGGGAAAACGCGCTGGCCAGTTACCGATGGCGATGGTGAGGCCAGTCAGGGGAATATACGTGAAAGCAGTGGGAGATCTGGGGCCTTATGCTCTCAACACAGGCGAGCTGCTAGTCCATCACTCGGGGCACTTACCCTCCCCGACACCTCCCTGGACTTCTAGGAAGCAGCTTGAGTCAAGCAGCGGTAACGCCGTGCAACGCGGCAGGGATACCATCATTTTGGCACATCCGTACCATTTAACTTTGGAAACGCACTGACAAAGGAGCAAAGTTCCAACTGAACCTGAGGACTTTTGACCTTCAGCGGCGACACTGGTGAGGCCACACCGACCTCAGAAGGCAGCCACAGGCTGGGGAATGTATTTGTAGAGTGTGATTTTGGGGTTTTTTTGTTTGTTTTTTTTTTTTCTTCTGTCTTTAATTGAAGAGGTGAAGGTCTTTAGATTTAAAGCAAAAGAGAAAAAAAGCACCGTAGGCAAACAGCAGTCACAGCTCCATAGATAATTTGTCACAGCCTTCTGCGTGCTTTCCTCTCATCTGCGCCAAATCAATGCACTGCACTTCCAGAACTGGCACTTTTGCTATGACTATCTTAACATGCCATAGAGCAGAAATGGTGTGTTAGTACCAGGAAACTGCCAACTCCCTGGGGAGAAAATGGTAGGGGAGTTTCAAAGATCAAATTCAATATTCCTTCCCTCCCTTTATCTTCTCTTTACCCCGAAGTACTCCTGCTCTCCTTCCAATATGCAGTCCCGACTCTGGACAAGCTGGTAACTTCTGTTAACAAAAAAATAAAGCAAACATACCCAAAACCCCAGAACATCCCTGGTACCAATCTACCACTCTTTGCATTTTGCAGGGGGAGCGAGGAAAGCGTTTTCATGCTGATATTTTTATCAACCGTTCCTGTGAAAATGGATAGATCCTGTTTGCCTCAGGATTTAGTTCCTTAGCCAGTTTCACAAACATTATATTGGGACTTCGTGAAGTGCATGGGTTTTAACATGTATTATATTTCAACTCAGAAAAACAACAACAGCATAGTGGCGATTAGTCAAGTGAGCAGGGATGGAGCAGTGAAAAACAGAACAGGCCCTACAGTGAGTTTTTTCAAGGTTTGGTGTTTTTTGTTTTGTTTTGGTTTTGATTTTTGTGGTGGTTTTTTTGTTGTTGTTGTTCTTTATCTTCTACCACAAAAATGAAGATGTCTAACAAGCACCCAGGCCAATCCCTTAAAGCAATAGTTTAACGGATGGCCACGTTGAAGCTGAAACACTGGCTGTGTCCTGGAGCTTGCCAGTAGCACAGCCCCGCTGTGTCACCGGGCCCTGAATCAAACTGCAGAGGGACAATTGGGAAAGGACGAACCATTTTCTCCACCGTTAGCTTCGTCTACGTAGACTAGTCGTTAACGACTACGGTTACGGTGTCTAACTAGCGAGGATGGCAAATCCAGAATTAACTTGAAGGGTGCATATTGCTGGACTGGGGGCACGTTCAATCGACTGTGTTTCAAGCAGACACGTTATCGTCTGTAATACTGAGGAAGGTGCTCTGCTGTAGTTGCTGGTCAGACAACGAGTATTAGCAGTTTACATTGAGAGTATACTAAAAACACAACACATAGTCACAGAAAATCACAGAAAACAGCCAAACTGTCAACGAGAATGCACACTGCAGATTAGAGATTGCCGATAGGAATAGATAATTCCAACATAAATAGCAGCTTACTCACTGCTATTTAGAAAGCAGTTGTATTTTCTCTTACTTGCTTGTTCTGTAATTTTGTTCACTGCTTTACAAAAATAAAAAACAAATTCAACTGGCCAAAAGGGCACATCTTACCACCGGACAGCAATCATCAGATTTTATTTTTTTTTAATTAACTAAAAAAAAAAACCCACAGAAAATTTGAGAGGGGCAAGAACAAAATACAACTGAAAAATTTTGTTTTAAAGGGGAATTCTGAAAATTCTTCTTCCAAAACTTCATAATGCTGAATGAATATTGCGCATCTACGTTGCAATACATGTTTACTTAGGTTTTAACTGTAGCACTAAAAATTGCTTACGGGTTAAATTATAGGTCTGTCAATAAAGCACCATAGTTTTCGATACCAAACGTTCAGTAATCTTCCAAGGCAGCCAGTCACTTTATATTTGTAGCTAAAATGGTGCTGGTGTTAATGGTTGCTCTAATGTAAATATCCAGTGTGTAAACTGCCACTACCAGAGGAAGCCGACATCTGGCAGACAAATGTCTCATGTTGTTTTACTTTTAAAGAGAAACAGAAACATGCTGAAGTGTAACAAAAGACCAATAAAATTTCTTTACTAGTGACCTAAAAGAAAGGAAACAAACTGAAGCAAAAAAGAAAAAGGGAAAAAACCCAACAAAACCAGAAAATATTTATAAAAAGCTGCGTTTTTTCCTTGACCAGAGATGGCTGAGGATGGTTTGAGGCGAGACAAGCGCACGGCTTTTGCGCTATGTGTCACAGAGCATTTATGAGCTGCTGCCGAGTTATGTCCCGTGAAATCCAAGTCCCCTGATCTCCTCCTGTGGCATTACTCAGTGCTCAGTTCAACATACAGCAATTCCAACGTGATTGTAACTTTCAGAAAGGAGAAAAAAAAAAAAAAAACCCACCACGACAGCAGCAACGGAAAAAAACCACCAAAAAACATTTTCCCCTTTAAAGCAATTACATTTTGATTAATACCGAGCCACAATTGTTAGCCCAACACCCACACAATCTGTACAAGCTACAGCAAAATGAATACACCCAGCAGAGCCCTTATCTGTTGTGGCACCAACAGAAAGGGGACTGGCCAATTTACCTTCATCAGCCTCAATAGCCTCAACAGTAGCTGAAGAGAAGAAAGGGGTAGCAAAACGAATGAGAAAAATGAGCAGAGGGTTTTAACTCTAAGAACAAGTCAGTGAATAGCAAAGGAGCTACAACACTAATGTTACGGTAAGTGCTGGATTTTGGCAAAACAGACATACACAGAAATGCTTACACAAAAACAGTAACTCGCAGATTGAATTAAGCTATAGTTTGTTCTGAAGCAGAAGTTTCACAAACTAAAAGTTTTTAAAGACACATTTGAGTAGTTTTCTTTTGACTCGAAAGAACTACAAAATGAAAATGTCTTCCATATTGCACATCTGACCTGAAAAGGTCATTGTATAATTCTCCCAGCTTTGAATAAAAGCAGTTTGATTTGCCCTGTCAAAGAGAATGAAAAATGGCATAAAGCCATCACACAAAATTCATACCAATTACAAGATCAGCTTGAAAAGTATTAGCTGCCAGTACAAGGTAAAAGAGCCACATACACAACTTCTCAGAATGTTTTTTTTCTCTTGCCTGACTAAAAGAAACCTCCCCACAGCACGGGACAGAGTTTGCTCAGACAGCTGTGCCTTTGCTTGCAATCTCGCCCGGTCTGCTCCAGCTGCAAACGTCCTTTTTGTCAACCTGGTCTCTGAAAACAGCGTTCTTCTAATATTTTGTTTCAATCAATGGACATAGATACAAGACTGAAAGCTGTTGGACCTCCAGAATTGCAAAGCCTGGTCAGAGGGAGAAAAGTTTATAATCGGGAGGTTGCTGCAGTGTTTACGAATTACCACTGTTTTGAAACCATTCATTGTTCTTAAAGACATAATTTCATTTGAATTCTACCCATTAGCTTTGGTACGAATTTACTTCTACGGTCAGAGATTTAGAAGCTGATGCAAATCAGCAAATGCAATCCAATATAGCAATGGTACAGCTCAAATATTTAAAAAGAAATTTTGATTTTCAAGAACTACTCTGGTTTAGAGAATAGCTCAAGCAGCCAAGCTTTTAGGAATTCCTCTCTTCTTTTTGGTCTTATTTTCCTCTATGTAAAAGCTTTTTTCATCCTCCATATAATCCAAACAATTTTTTGTTTGTAGTTAGGTTGTTAAATATGGATTGAGATAAATACTAAGAGATGTATACTATTATCTTGCTGCATGGGGAAATGAGGAGCTAACCCACATGCACCAAGGTAAGCCTATGCCTCTCAAAGCTACAGAGCAAGAGACACCAAAAATCAAGGAACAAAATTAATGCAGACTTAAAAGAAAAGGAAACACGATAAACTAGAATGAGAAATTAAAATGAATAACGAGATCCAAACCAGCACTGACACATTAGGAAAAAAATTATGACTAAAATGTATAGTTCCACAACAGAACATACTACTCATATTTTCTGTTAAAACATATGGTAATATGAATGTGTGCTTAACAGAAACTATGTAAACTTCAGATTATTTGGCGAATGGGGTACTATATGTTAAGTAACACAGAAGCTTGTATATAGTAATGTTTTACTAAGCCAGAATACTGCAGTATGAGGAGATTTTCCTTTTAGCCTTTGTAAGAACAATTCAGACAATTTTCTCAAATTCATTTCAATTCCTACTATTTTGCCAGGGCAACAATAGCAGTTTCCTTGGACCAAATTTTCTGACAAATGTAAAGCAACTATACGGAGAAAAGCCTAGGTAAAGACCACAACCCCATTAAGAAAGGCATCCTATGGAATCATATTGCAGCATTTTCAAAGCAGAACGTTACTATGTCTGTAACACACAAGTCACCAAAACCTAAAAAAGGAAGGGAAAAAAGGGGAAAAGAAGGTTTACCACCGTATACCTGGATCTTCTAGGTAACAGAGACAGTAAAGGGAAAAATACAGAGAAAAAATGCTCCAGGAAGGAAACAGGAAAACAAGAGGCTGAGACTGTATTAAGGTTATAAAGCATTTCTATTTCTTACATCTACCACCAACAGATCTTCAATAAGCGAGACACATTCTTGTGTGCCTGCAATATACTCTGCAGCAATACACACAGAGTAAAAGGAGAGCTTACAGTAGTAAATTAAATGCTTTGCAGCTCCTTATTCCAAAAGGAATATTTCATCAAAGGCAGCCCTACTATAGACTTACAGATTTCCTGTAACAAGAAGCACTTGGTATAAAACTGAACTGTCAATCTGCGTTTGTCTACAAGGCAAGTGCGGTGGTTTGAAGAGCCTCCCTTCACTTGGGCTTAAATCAGAGCGAAATTGTTCTCATGCTGTCACCTAGAATTGCTAGGAGAGAAAACCTAATTCTAGAGCTATTTTCCATTGGTGATTCTCTAAGAACAAATCAGATAAAATAAGAGTTTGAGTGTCATTATCTAAGCTGAACCTTCAGTTCTCTGTGTATCAAAGGCTGCTCTTGAAAGAGCCCAAAAAGATGCTGTAAACTGTGGAAAGAGCGCACTTCACATGCAGTGCTGATCCACCATTCTGAACAGTTGATTTTCAGGGACTTTTTCCCCCCCTCTTTCTCTGAAAATCAGTGGTACGTAGCAAGTCTTGAGAAGTGGCCTTACATGAACTGCTCACAAATGCTCCAGTACAACAAGCCGCCTGTCTTAGTCTGTCCTTTGTTTTTTCTGAGAAGACTGTGGTTATTTTTCTTGGGTTCTGCAGTTGAAAACCGATTGGTTTTTTTATACACAATGACACACACAGGCAAACATGCTTACCGCTTTGCAGTGTTTGTTTTCCTCCAGAGAGCACACCACTGGGCAGCATTCCTGTTGGAGTCAAACCTTTCAGTGTCAGCACACTTTCACTCTCTTCTCTGCAGAAGGAAAAAAACACAACCCAAAAGTAAATAATTGTCCATTTTTTAAACACAGAACACGTTTTAAACACCTTAAGCTATACCTGCCCTGCAATGATTTGGTTATCTCCAATCTCCTTACCGGCACAGACTGAATCCAGTGATAACACCAGCACCAGTTAACCAGTGCAGTTCCCCCTACTGCTATGTGAGTCGCTCACCTTTGCACCACACCGTACACACACTCCCACTATAGTTAATACTATAACCTGCATCTACAAAACAATGTATGACATACATTTGAAAATAAATAAATAAAAAAAAATATACACATAAAACTGCAAACTTGATAGGAAGAGGATCAGAGGAGCAGTTATTGCCAACAATGCGTTTAAGTGTCTTATACCATGTGGTCCCAAATCAACTTAAATTGTTTTGCTTTTGTCTATGCTAGCAGTCAGGTGCATTATTTATTCATGATCATCAGACGTTTAAAAGAAAAGCAGCTAAAAGCTCATTAAAATTAATAAGCACTTCCACCCTTACTAGCACTGTTCTGAATAGTTTTGTATGCTAGAAGTGATGGTGGACTCAAGAAAAATGTTTTAGGAAACCTAAATATGTTTTGACGGTCTTCAAACACATATAGTCTATAATATACGGTGAGAGGAACACAACAGCTTTATCTAGGCAAGCCGTTAAATACAGCCTTCTATGAGTACTGTAATGCTGTCTATGATGACATACTTTCTCAGCAGCAAAATTGACCCCAATTCTTTTAGAGAAACCTATTTTGAAGTGCTTTACTTTGAAATATATAACGACATTAAGCTGAAGGAAGCACAAAAAGACAGAATTTAGTTCCACATTCACTTGAGGATAATGTGGTTTTGTCTATCAAAACTGTCTCTCAGCAATTCTACTACTTACAATTTTCTTGAGACCTACGTGCCCTGAATTACTCACATATTTCAAACAACTCTTGTTACCTACTACATATACTCTTCAAGATCTACTTTTAGTTTGAAAATTATTCTCCTTGTACACAGTTTTCTTTCTATAATAGTAAAAATCAAATTGTGACTGTTTTCCTTGCAAGTTTCCTAAGCAATTAGAACTAATGCAACAGCAAAATATTTCCACAATTTACACAGTACTTTCATCATCAAGAGGTACACACCAAAATTTTTGCTTTCTCTTGATTATTTGCCTCTGCCAGCAAATGCATAATCTGCATTTTCAATTCAGCCCTTTTCATGTCTCTTTTGGTTTTTTATTAAACCGCAATGAGACTTTAAGCTTCACCTTCATAGGATAAGTTTATTCACTGTATTTTTGTTATCTTTAAACCACATGTTCCCAAGAACTCTCTGTATCACAAATTTTGAGATTTTTTTAGCCTTCAGTGTTCCTATTTTCTATTTGATATCCTTTACTTCCATTTTAAAAAAAGGAAAATAAACTGGTTAAATATTTTATTTACCTCCCTCCTGTCTAAATACACCCAAACAAAAGTCAGACTTGAGAAAGTCACAGAGAGGCAATGACAGGGAATCATGAGAACTTTCACTGAGCTTAAGCCAATATTTCTGTGATGGCTATTCTCGGCAAAGCTCATTTATAACCTTTGAAACTCAATACAACATTACTTTGAGATCTAATTTTGAGAGTAAAGTGGCTGAAACGATCTGTCTCACATTCAGGTTACATCCTTGAGGAAAGTGGCCACTCCGGCTCGGAGAAGAGACATTTGACTGCGTCCTTCGAAGGTGGTCACATAAGGTGCTGATTGTTTGGAAACATTTTTCAAGAATTAGTGAAATAGGTTTCATAAACCAGCAATGATTCAAACAGGAACTTCAAAGGTTTCTGAAATAGGCTGGTTTAGATGATGGTGTCACCACAGTCTTTGCAAGGTTCTACACAGCCATCAGACACTTGTGCGTTAAATGTGAATTGTGCTGGCAAGACAGAAAAAATAACCCAGGCAATTCTATAGGAACAGTATCTGCAAGATTCACCTCGTGTAATCTTTGCTGTCTAGAAGCCTGGCACCTAGCTGAGGAAAAACAACTTTTCCAAGAAAAAGAGAAGAAAAGGTACTGCTGGGGGTGCAATGGTGGCTGGGATGAAACGTCACTCATCCCCTGGAACCCTGGTCAGCAAAAATGCCCATTGGAGGTACCTGTTCATTTGCGGATTACACCTCCGACCACAGTAAGGATGCGCTGTATTTGCTGGTTAAAGATAAGGGAGAACAAATATACTCTTCATCTTCAGTCCTTTCTGCAAAGTTTTACAGTCAATCAGTAACCAAGAACTGCAAAAGGCTCAGCAGCTTCAGTCAGTGAACCACTGGCTTCTCCTCTACCAGATAGAGTCTATTCTGGTCTTCTGGAGATTTTTGGATGCATGTGATAGGGGTAAAAGATTGTCTCATGAACAACTCTTGAGATGAATTTGACTGCTTTTCAGGGAAAGATCGAGACTGATTTCCATCAGTGCCTTAAAATGCGTTTTTTTGTGAAATAATTTAAGAGGGCTCAAAGTTTCAAACGGTGCTAAAACCCTAAGCTATGAGGCTTGTGCATATCATTTTAGACAGGGCACATGCAAGAATTATCCTGTACCCTTCTTCCATCCCCGAAACCACTGAAAAGTTTCTGCCCTATAGCTCCCTTCGAAAAAGCCTTTGACATATAGGTGATGTCAACCATCTACAAGTTATCAAAACAAAATATATCAGCTGAACAATATTCAAAATTCAATTTCAGGTCCTTCTGCATATTGTAGTCCACATTTCTGTTGAATTAATCCTGTATTTCAAAAGGTGCTCCACAACAAAATACAGGGGATCCCGAAGCTGCAGTTCAAGGTTATGGGAGGAAGCCAGGTTTCCCAAACTTTGTTTGCTCCACTATCATCAGAGAAAAATAATCATGCTGTTTTATGAAGGTGGTGGCAATGTCAGCTCCAGGCTCTCTGCCAGACTTGGTACAGGGGAGCAGGTGGAAATATTTGATTGCTCTTCCATCTTGCTTAGGGAAAAGGCATGATGTCAACTTCTCTTTTGCCACTTTGAAGTAGCTTGTGCATCACTAGTAATTCACATAGAACACTTTGGGAACCCCAAGTACAAAGTCCTCCATCTCAGTACGCTATTTAAAGCTATGCTGCTGCAATCCGCAACGCGTGGGCGAACTGCTGTGTCCACCTGAAGCCCCACTGACAACCAGCCCACCGCTTGCCTGCTGCAGAATAGTCTCAAATGAAGCAAGTTTGAGAGTTTAATGTGAAATTAAGAGTGTATTCTTCAATTAACTATTTTTATTTTCTTTTTTTTATATCAATCATACCAACACATTTTTTAAAAATCCCTTGATTTTGTACTAACCATAATAGCCATAAACTGACTACAGCAGAGCAACATCCAGTTTTGTAAGAAACCCTCTGCTGAAAGGGAGAAAGAACTGTATTTTCTATATTTAGACCTCAGCCCAGCACAGTACAGCATGTTTTCTCTTCTGCTCAGAGACATCAAATGGAGAGTTCTAAACATTGGGAAGCAATTAGTTGCTCATGTTCCTGTGTTTGGGGGAGTGCAGCCCAAGGTAAAGAGGTGCTGTTGTCTGCACAATGATTTCCTAGATTTTTAGTTAAATGAACCTAAAGCTTTCATCCTTAATCATCTTTACTCACAGCTATAGCAACAACTGTGGGTGACAAAGTGGAACAGTTGGATTCCCTTTTAATGAGACATGATGTGCAACATACCCTTTCTCCACATTTAACTCTTGCCTCACAGTGGCTAAGAGTTAATTAGTACACTTGGTGAGCAAAAGTCTTTAAAAAAAAAAGGGTAATTGCAATTTTCTTTGCTGATGTCTTCTGTTTGTCTGTTTTGTGTTCAGCAAAAGCCCTCAGGAAGAATATTACTCAGAGCCATAATAAACAGTAGCATTGTATGATTAAAACAATCTTTAAAAGGTTCCAGTAAAACTCAGTTGGGTGGTATAGTAAAATATCAAATTTGCTGTCTGATTAAAAGTACTCTAAGTAATCATTCAAAGATGTCCTTTAACATCAAAAAAATCTGAAACAGCACAAAACCTTACCTTAACACAGAGAAAACTCTAGCCATTTTTCCTATTGCTCTTATCTTGTTCCTTATAACCTCCTTTCGAGCAGCAGCTGTTGCTCCTATGGAAAACGCATTAAAAACAGTTACAGGGATTTGTAAACAATACATCACTATTCTGAACTCTAAATACAAGAAACACCATATTAATGCCACGGTTTGCCAAACTAAGCCACATTTGTAGTCAAAACTGAAAATATTGGGTTTTTTTGTTATTTACAGCTCAAGACTGATCACTTTGAACAATCTAGTTATTAGTACCTTTAGAGATGTGATCCTTTTCCTGCTGCTTATTAAAGCTGCATTTTTTCCATCAATGCAAGCTAATTTTCCATTTCAAAAACATTTTCAGAGACCATACTCTTTTGTTTTCAAAATTTTTGTTTTCAAAATTTTCCTATTTTTGTAGGAAATAGACAAAATTCCAAAAAGATACTCAATACAAACAGTTCCCAAAAACATGAGTTAAAAGTTAAACAACAGAGCTAAAGTGTATTTCATAATCTTATCATTTTAAGTGAAAAATAATCAAGTTTCACTTAGTTTTCTAAAAAAAAGCGATTGGCCAAGAGGGTCCAGTTAGGGTTTTCCTATACCTAGTTAAAAAGTATTTAAATGGTTATAAAACTTAAAGACAGAGTCCTGAAAACTAGCATGAAATGGTAGGGATTGTGCTGGCCAGCAGTGGTTAGGAGAGTTCCATAGATGCAATTTCCTTCTCATCACTGCTATGGAAAACTCAAAACTATAATTACTTTGAAATTTGTGAACTCGCACAATAATCTGCCTTTAAAAAAACCCATATACTAGAACAGAGACTACAGTTTAGCTAAATTTGCATGTGAACATGTTACTGGGATATCATCAAAACCTAGAATATTATCTGTGCATCCAAGAGAGAACCACCTGAATGGGAAAAGTAAATAGTACTAAGTTATCAGGAGGAGGAATTTCTTTTAAGAAGAACCCCTCACGTCCCCAAGAAAATGCCATGTTATACTCAGTAAACCAGTTTCACTTAATTATCACAGTCATAACCACATACAGCATGAAGACTTCTCCCAAAGGTTTCTGAATGATGGGTAACCTCGGCTCATGTGGACGCTGCCTGGCAACTACTGCCCCAGAGGTTCAAGAGCGCAACCTGAAAATCACTATACCAAGGTAACGCTTCCTTCTTTGCTGCTCCAGAATTCAAGGACAAAAATGAAAATGTCTGTTTTCAGTTCCTAGCCAATCGATCCATTTTATAGAGTGGAGTCCATCATGGAAGTTAAAATAGCAAAAAGGGCCAAAAATGAGAGCGCTGGTTATGGCAGCAGAGGGGACAGCCCCAGGGAGCTGAGGCAGCGGCTGAGCACCAGGCAGAGGACCAAGGTGTTGCTGAATGTGGGTGATGGATGCAAGAGGTGAAAAGCTGCAGAAGACAAGCCACGGGGCCTTGCCGTGCAGACCTGCCTTTGCTGTATTTTGAGCGCAAAGTAACTTCAGTCCAACTGGCTCGTCACAGACGCGGGCTCTGCTGAACTCAATTGGCAAAAGTCCCATCTGCTTCAGGAGAGCCACTGATTCACGTGCTGCTCCTCCTCCATGAGGTCCCAGCCGCTCTGGACAGTGCTGGAAAGGTCCAACGCTGCTACACAGATTTGCTGGGTACTTCTCGGAGCCAACTCTGTAATAATTCTCAGTTTCAGTTTTCTCCATTCATCAACAAGGCCAAGCGCAGGGTCCTGCACCTGGGCTGGGGCAACCCCCAGCATCCATACAGCCTGGGGTTGAGAAGCAGCCCTGCTGAGAAGGACTTGGAGGTGCTGGTGAGTGAAAAGCTGGACATGAGCCGGCAATGTGCACTCGCAGCCCAGAAGGCCAACTGTGTCCTGGGCTGCATCCAAAGCAGCGTGGCCAGCAGGTTGAGGGAGGTGATTCTGCCCCTCTACTCCACTCTGGTGAGACCCCACCTGGAGTCCTGCGTCCAGCTCTGGAGCCTTCAGCACAGGAAAGACATGGACCTGTTGGAGTGGGTCCAGAGGAGGCCACAAAAACAATCAGAGGAATGGAACAGCTCTGCTATGAGGACAGGCTGAGAGAGTTGGGGTTGTTCAGCCTGGAGAAGAGAAGGCTCCAGGGAGACCTCATTGCAGTCTTCCAGTACTTACAGGGAGTTTGATAGGAAAGATGGGGACAGACTTTTTAGCAGGGCCTGTAGCAGTAGGACAAGGGGTAATGGTTTTAAACTAAAAGAGGGTTGATTCGGACTAGATGTAAGGAAGAAATTTTTCAAAATGAGGGTGATGAACCACTTGGAACAGGTTGCCCAGAGAGGTGGTAGATGCCCCATCCCTGGAAATGTTCAAGGCCAGGTTGGACAGGGCTCTGAGCAACATGGTCTAGTTGAAGATGCCCCTGCTTATTGCAGGGGGGTTGGACTAGATGACCTTTAAAGGTGCCTTCCAACCCAAACTGTTCTACGATTCTCTCTCTTCTGATGGTAGCACCGGGGCTCTACTACCAGGCACTGTCACCTTTCCTACTGCAGATTTCTCAACTACAATTAAACTCGTAGCAGAGCTGTTTGTGGGGTCATGTGTCCCTGACCAGCCTGTGTACAAACGGTCCACATGAGCCACCTCGTCTGTACCCACGGCTATCACAGTCTGCACACTCAAATGTTGATAATTGTATGCTTAAGTGCTGGGGTACATTCATATGTCTGCTTAGGAACGTAAACTAGATGTCTTACAATCACACGTGCTACTTCTGCATGCATCCATCTTTTGGGGCAGCTATTAAACGCGCAATTTATAAGCATTTCTAATTGTCCTCCTAGACAGTCTTGAAATTATGAGCCTGTATCTTTAAGTTCAAACTAAAAGAAAATATGCTCAGAACGATAGCTTCAAATCTCCCACATGTAAAGATGAAAATTTAAAGAAAAGATACAAAAGATATAAAGACAAAAATATACAGATATAAAGTCTTAGGCATAAATGTCTACTTTTAGACACTAAAGAGTGGCAGAAACAGCTGTAATTCAGTTGTATCTGAATTAAATATAATATATTCACAACAGCTTAATGAAAAATTTAAATTAAATAGCAATTATTCAGTTGGGTTCTTCAGGAAATAGAGAGGGTACATTCTTGCCTCAGTTCCTATGATCTCACTGAATTGCACTCTGAAGATACATGAGACATAGTTTTCATCCTTTTTTTACCCTGAAAGCACTTAAACACAGTTTGTCTTTTTTTTTTCTCTGTGTCACTATCTCTATTTCTTTATTACAAACCCATACTGTTCTAGTAGATTTTGTTAAGTATATTTGACTTTTTCAGTAACTGTTTAACTTCCAGAAGAGTTGAGAACTGAAAACTCAAAATGTAATTTACGACTAAAGTGAAATACAATGCCCTATACTTAAATATAAAGTAAGAATGTTAAAAAAAAAAACAACTTAATAATAAAATACAACAGGCTCAAAGGGAGCATTTTGTTTCTCATCAATACACATGAAAGGTTACTAAAAACAAACTTAAAAAGATTTTGGTCTTCATTGAATTTCCTAATTTGTAACATCTGTGAAAATGCCTTAAAATATGCTCTGTTTTTTAAAGATTAGTAATTATTTTATCCTATTTGGTTTTTTTTAAACATTATTTGCTAAATAATGCACCTTATATTCACAATGTTTTGTTGCCCTGTTAGTTTTGACTGAATACTACTAACCTGATATACTATTTGGATTTCCTAACTATTTACACTTAAATCTTAGACTCACATTTCAAGTGTGAATACTCCAGTTTAGTATTCTGAAATTCACTATTACTGCAAATCCTTATGAATTATTTCAGCTACATTTAAACATACACTTATGCGAAAGTAAATAGGTCATAACCTGAGAGCTGACTAGGGGTAAAAGGGTTAATTTTAGCCTTTGCAAACATTGCTCAATATCCTCTTAAGTTTTTTATTTTTCTTTCAATATCTAAACAAACCCCACCTGCATGAAGGAACTTAAAAAACACATCATGAACACAGCGAAGTTTAAAATTGGAGTGGACAAATTATTTGGGAGGTAGAATAAAAGCTCTGGATCTTACTTCAGTAATTTAACAAGTTCTATTGGATTTTGGATTTGTGGTATCCAAACACAGGTCTTGGAAGCTGTATATGTAGGAATTATGTGAAATGTAATTTAGACCTTCAGATTAAGAAGCAGAACAATGAAAAAAAAGACTATAAACTCTGCAAATATTTTGAGATGTAGGATTGAACAGCTAGAAAACAATACTGAGTAAAAGAGCCAACCCCAAATTTCTCACCGGTATCCTAATATTTTATATATTACCTAATTAAGCATTAGGAAAAATCAATGAAACTTAAGCCTTCCAACTTATTGAATACCTTTCTTCTGTGCATGAATGGGATCTTCTTATGAATTCCAAAAGAGGGGGGAAAGAAAAAGATCAGTGATGTTTGTAGAATGAAAATAAAAAAAGAATACAGAACATTTGACAACATCAATGGAAACGCAATGTTTAAGTAACGTCTGAAAAACAGAAAAGAAAGAAATTAGGCAGGGAAAATCCAAAAGGAAAGAATCAGATTGAGAACAATGGTGTGTGGGGGGGAAACCAAACCTTTTCAGCTTAAAGCTTTGTTAGTAGGTTTTGCAGGAAACCAACATGCAGGCAGAAGACGAGCAGTGAAGCTTTGCCTCGGTGTTAGCACCCCTTGAATGCATACTTTCTCCTACGTTATTGCAGCTGCTTTGGTAAGGATCAATTGCTTCTCCAAAGCAGCCCCCCCTGAGCTTATCTGGGGAGTGCCTGCCTGATGACACCTCTTTTCTTCGAGGAACCAAGATAATTCTTCCAGTTTGTTTACGTCTGATATCTGAAAGAATAGCTTACCACCATAGACGAGTCTGCTACGTCTACCAAAATCTGCGCTATCTACCGCACACATGCATCTGTTCAAACGGTCCAGCAGATTACAGTTATCAAATCCGACCACCACCGTGGTACAAGGTATTGCATTTGAAAATTCACTATTTTTGAGGGCAAGACCAGTGCGGCAGCCTGTGCCCAGGCACACCTGCAGGGCGAGACGTGGTTTTGAGGGCGCTGGTTACCTCGCGCACACCGATAGCTGGGTCCAGAGGCAGAGCACACCAAGATGCTGTAGTGTGGTTCACATGAAAAATGCTTTGGGCTTGGAAACAACTATACCTGGCCGAATCAATGAATGAATGAATGAATAAAAAGATCACATTAAAATGCCGCTCTGCCACCAACTCACAGAGAACAGGCAGGTAGCCCGGTTTAGAGGAAGAACAAGCGTAAACCGGTGGGAAACACCCTCCATTTCTCTCCTAGTTAAAAATTAACTCATTGAAAAGCTAAGACTCTCTCATCTGCCCCGGTAGTATCACGAATACCCTGACCGAGGCATCGGCAGGTAACCGAGACCTACTGGGGAGGCCTTTGCTTTGGCGGAATCGGCCCCTGCGTTCGCTGGCGCAGGGCTCGCCCCAGCTGCAGCTCGTTGCACCGCGGGGCTGTGGCACGGCCCTGTGGCTACGCCCCTGCCCACAGCTGATCCCGGTTTTGGTGGGCGGGAGGTGTTCGACTTGGTCAGTCTCTCTGGGCTCAGACTACGGCACCGTACCGGGGCAGCCGCAGTGCTGCGGCTAGCGGTGTGGCAGCGGCTTCTCCAGGAGAAGGCTGTGAGCTACAGTGCTGAAGGCAATACAAAAATGAATGCAGGTGATTTAGGAGTGTCTTTACGCCAAATGGCGATAGCGATGCGCAGAAAGCAAGCAGCGCGTTTGCGGCAAGTTGTCTATTACATTATTGCAGCCTTTTAATTAGCAGCTTACTTTTTTCAATCAAATGCATGAGGCCAGAAATGTCGCTAATAAACCAGGACCCTACATTCTGGCTAGGTGGAAGTATTTGCAGTTCCTGTTGCCAAGTGGTATGTTTGATGCACTAACCATACGGCACACAAGCTAACGTTAACCCGAGACATTTTTTGCTGGATCAGATTATATTGCACCACAGCAAACAGGAAAGAGAAAGTACAGCAAGAGGAAACTATCAGAAATAAGAAAACTTGACCTATCATATCCTCTCATTTTTAAAGCAAGTGAAACCAAAGGGCACTACGATTGCTATTCAGGCAAGCACGCACAGAAACTGCCTACAACAAATTGATCAGATCCCCATGTGTCTCCTTAAGCAAAACAAAAAAAGGGGGGGAGGGAAGGGAATACATGCTGTTGAGCATCCTGCTCACGGCTAGATGCAACATGCATGACTCAGAACCAAAAATAATAATTTTAGAAAAAAGAACACCATGCAGTGAGGTCAGGCAATACTGATGGGGCTTTGTTTTGAAGGGGGAAGTGAGAGGGGAAGACAGAGGGCAAGAAACTGTAAGAGAAGATAACAAATGAATGATCAGTGCAAACCATAGTGAAGGATCATTCTCATTACATGTGGGAACCCAGGTCAGGGCATGTTCAAACTGCAAGGAGAGAAATGGTATCAGCAGCAAGCCCTGAAAGCTACTGATGATATAAAAATAAGCAATGATTTTAAAGAATCATTCCATCAAACAAAATTCATCTGCTGTTGCAGATTATCAGGCATTTCCTTCTACGGGAAATACTGCTAAAGAAAAATGTCAGTGGGAGAATAGGGCTGTACTTCTGCAGTCCTCCAAGGAAGCTGTACAGAAATTATTGAAGAAGAATAGTAGTGGTTCAACATTTCCACAAGACTGTCAATATACAGCCCTTACAGAAACAGTTTTGAGCTGATAATCATTCCAGTCTGTTTCATCAAGAACACAAATGAAATACATCTTGTAGTTTCTCTCCCAAAAAGGCAAGGCTCTAAGGAGAAAAAAAATAAGAAGAAAGGTAACTCAACTACCTCCAAGAGGAAGAAGATTTTTCTTTGTCGTACAGATAATAAATCAGAACCCACCAGGAAATCATTAAAGGTACCAGCCTCTTCAAATTTAAAATCAACCCTCAAATTTACTTTTATGCCCCAATCTCCTTCAGCGTCTTCCATGTGCACGACCCCCACGAGCCCATCGCTTCCAGCGGGCCGGCAGTACCAGCGTGCACCCACAGCGAGCCGCAGCACCAGCGCCACAGATCCCATTTTACAGCTCTAAGGGGATTACCCGGGAAAGCAGACGTGACCGTATGCCAGCTCTGGTTTTAGCTACACATGCTAGAGGAGACGACATTTCTAACGTCTTCCTTAACGGAATGTTTTACACAGAGAAATCATTCGTACAGAAAAAAAAACCCTGAAAGCAGACTTAGACAACAGCGTTAGCATCACAGTACCAGGAACGGTTTGGTGATTCCTTATGCAGCGCGCACACACACGCAAGCCCAGAGGATTTCCAGCCCGTCTCTCCGCAACGCTGCACACACCACGTTTGGAGCAGCGCCCTGGTCAAACTCCCGGGGAGATGGGGAAGGGTGGGGGGGTTCGCCCTCCTCCCAGAAAAACCGCCACAGACGCAGAGACCCCCTGCAGCCAGAGAGGGATGCCGTCCCCGCAGACCCCGAACGCCGCCCCACTCCTGACCCCGCTTTTGAAAACGGGCTC
This sequence comes from Phaethon aethereus, assembly GCF_964289735.1. Taxonomy (NCBI): domain Eukaryota; kingdom Metazoa; phylum Chordata; class Aves; order Phaethontiformes; family Phaethontidae; genus Phaethon; species Phaethon aethereus. The sequence goes on along the minus strand of NC_138578.1, from coordinate 29,819,872 downwards.
CTGAACTGCAACTTCGGCTTGCGAACGCTGGCACGCTGGAACGTTAGCCAAGGGCTACAGGCGCTGGCCTCTGGATGCTCAATGGAGGCTTGCAGAACAACTTTACAAGAAGGTATTAGGCCAACGCTGAATTAATTTAAAAATCCTTCCCATAAAGCCTTCGCTTTGGCATCGCATTCGGTGGGATTTCAGCCTGCGCTTAAGTGCTTTCTTGAGCCAAGGGTTTTAAGCACATGGTCTTGTTGCTACTGTATTTAATTTGACACAGTTTTTACTCACTGTATGGCTCTGTACTGTTTCACACGCTGCTTTAATTACACAGTAGCTACTTATTTAAATTTCATGAGACAAAAATTGGGCACAATATTCAAACAGGTGTTTTCTTCTCTCCACTGATTACTGGTTTCAATAAATTCAGTCTTTGTCCCAAGTCCTGCAAGATAATTGTTCACGTCCACACTCCATGGCGGATGCAGAACAGGGAATTCCATCTGGCTTTTCACAGTAAAATTAAAGCACTATCATCCATACCCTTCTTCTCCATTGCAAAAGAAAACATTTGTCAAAACCTGTGATCTAGCTTCCTCTTCCAAAGATTAAAAATAAAGATTTTGAGAGAGAAGTTTAATAATTAATTACAACTTCATTAAATATTTGTCTCACTTTAAAGTTCTCCATTCTCCCTGTTCATTTATTCTACCTACAAACATCTTGAGAATATTAGGTAGTGCTAGATTTTTCAAGGTTCTTTTTAAATTTTGTAATATTTCTGTATTTTTAATACTTTTTTTTTTTTTTAAACACTGAAAGCATTCATAGTAAGAATGTTAGGGATGCATGGGATTTTTTTTCAGTTTTGCTCAACTGAGAAGGGACATTCTGGAGAGCTGCAATTTATTCTTGCACAGCCTAACAGAAAATTTGTCTTATAAAATAAACTGACTGCTAAGAATCCCCAAATTGCAAGAAATAAAGTATCGCTTACAGTCAAAACAACAGGTACAAGGCAACTTATCATCATATAAACGCCAACACAAATTAAAACAGAAGTGACCATTCCTCTCTTTTTAACAGAAGTGTCAGGTCAGAACATTTTCTGTGTTTGGGCATCTAATTTTATCGATTCTATTGCTTCTTAAACCTTTTAGATACACAAGTGCATTAAAAGAGGTGGCTAATGAAATATTTCAAGAACAAGTCTTCCAACATTGTGGTACTGATGTTCTGGAAGGAGTTCTGCAGGAAGCTTACCTGCTCAAGATCATTTCATTGATATAATTAAACTTTCTGTGGGAACCCCTGGGATCTTAAGCATGAAATCAACATCTGACCCCTTCGTGACAACACCACCCAGATTTCATGGAGGGAAATACATTTTTTTTTAATCAAAAGAGTGAGACCAAGGAAAGAATTTGAATAGGGCAGAAGATCCATTAATGCTTTCCAAAGCATGCGGGGTAAGCAAATCCGCTGGCGTCTAGCACAACAGTTGCTTTCAGCAGCACAGAACTTATACAGGACTCAGAAAATTATCCCAGGGTTAGTAAATAAACTTTTAAAGTAGTTTCAAGGCAAACAATCTCAACCAAGGGCAGGAGGCTCTTACCATCAAACCCGTCTTCCTCTGTCCCCAATTCATCATCTGAGCAGATGTTCAGCACGTTTACCAGCATCTCTGTCACTAAAATGGAAAACAAATGCAAACTGTTGACATTAAGCTTTGCTGGTCTGTCAGAAAGCAAACTCTAGCTGTAGTAGTGTTAATGAAAATTCAGTACAGAAATGGCACCCACTTTTTAAACAACATGACTTTGTTTTATGCATGTAATAATATAAGCTTGAAGTGTCTTCTGTAGTTAATAAAAGGTACAAGTTTCCATAAGATTTGTTCCAAATACAATGAACACCACAACAAATGGACCTTAAAAAAAAAAAAAGTGTTCACATCTCTCTTTTTGCAATTGCCAACCAATAGGTAACTTTTGTTCTCTCCCCCTCAATACATTTTTGCCTTTCACTCAACTTGGACAACAGAACCGCTCACTCTCCTCTTGCTCCTACATTGCAGTAGGATTTAATTTCCCTGCTCAGCAAATGGAATGACACTCCAATTTAAAAAGTTACAGCAAGAGGGATCATAGAACATTTATTTATTTATCCAGGTTTTGGACACTATACTTTCAGGTCAACAAAACATTAACCCTTGTAAGGCATCCTCAAAGGAGCAGTGTCCCTTGAAATCCAGGACAAATAGACTAGATGATCGTTGTGGGTCCCTTTCAGACAGAACTATTCTATAGTCAATAGAGACATCATTATTAGTGAATTCAGAATATATTCAGCTTGCTTACTTTGCAATTTGGGCACAGAAGGGTCAGCCTCAGGCTACCCCTAACCTGGTCCCAGCTCCTTCTGGAAAGGCAATAGTGAGACACTAACCAGAGTAAGAACAGCCAAAGAAAACCCCAGCAAAAATCACAACCAAGGAAATGTAATTAAAAGGTCAAAAAAGCCAAAGTTACAAGGTAAAATGTGAAATCATTAGCAGATTGAGAAATACTCCACTACATCTACATGTAGTAAGCATCATTAAAAGGGTTACCAGGCATGTCTAGTCTTGCACTAGCTACACAGGTTGAAACTTTATTTTTTTTAATCAAGTGGTTATTAAAATCCTCTTCTGTGACAACTATGATGGCTTGGAACATTAGAAGGGTGGGACAAAGCTGTATTTTTCCTACATTAGTGAACGATTTAACATTTTCCTTTGACAGGATTAGTGGAAAGACTTTCCACATTAACAACGACCAGTGAAACTAACAGCTTCCTACCTTGGTTGCCCTTTGAGGGGGAAAAAAAAAAATCTATAAAAAAAGGAAATAAATAAAAAGCGGTGTAGAACATCAACCCTTACATCCATGAGTTTTGTTTTGCAGAGAAAGGGAAAACACTGATTTCATTTCTCGGGGCTCTAAAATGTCAAAGCACTTGGTAAGAGTAAACACTGGCAAGACATGAAGGAGAAAAAACAAACAAACAAACAAGAAAAAAGAAGGAGGAACGTCCACGGTCTCAGAACCTCAACAAATCTGACTGTACATCTTGCAGCCCCACCTGAGGAGGCCGCTGATGAGAAGCCTCTGAAAAAATGACCTTACAGAACATCTTACAGGACTGCAATGTGTATGGAGAACAGGCCCATCCTAAAAATGGCCTGGCTGAGTTTATGGCCAAAGAAAATTAAAGCGTTTTATCTGCTTCACAAGAGCCTGCAACACGCGTCAGTATGGATTATGTAATGTCTCCATTAGTGGAAACAGCTGTCTATTCTTTGTTAATCCCTATTTCATTGTCTATCTGCTTTGTTCACAGAGACCTCAGGCATCTCACCAGAGGCTTTCGTTGTACAAAAGAGTAGCTGAAAACAAAGCTGGTCATGACTGCAGGTAAGAGCCACAGCTGGCTGTATTTCCAGTTGTCTATTAAAAGAGAACTGTTATTCCAAGCAGCTTTTAAGAGTTTATTATAGTTTTCTGGCAGTAATTGCTGTTGCAGCAATACACTATAATGGATGGATCAAAGCAAAAGCGTCATCTCAGGCCCTGAATAAAATGACTTGGGGTTTAAGCAGTTTGCATTATGCATTCATTTAATATGTTAGACCAAAGTGTTTTCGTGCCTTTTGTGTGCTTGCCATTCGTAGCATGAAGTTGTCTTCAGGCAACATCAAGAACATCGTGTTTCAATGAAACATTATTTATGTTCTTCAGAGTCTTCTCGCCAGCGATGAGGCACCATATGCCCTGGGCTGAGAAGGGGCTGAGGAGCAGGTTTTCCTTCTGCTTGCCATCTCTCTAATCAGTTAACCAGACCGGGTCTTAGCATCACCAGCTCTGTGTTTGCTGGTGAAAAAGCAACGCATCATCATCTCATCAGAAAGGTCAGCTGAGGAAGGATGTAACCATGATGTAGTGAAGTCTGTTGTGAGGTCCCCTAAGCAGTAAGCAGTATCCAAAGGAATGACCAAGACCTTATAAAGGCACAACTAATAAGAATTTTATTCAGTGAATGCACCTCTGGCCTGCAAAGCCTTAAAATCCGTTTCTACAGCAGAAACATAATGGTATCGTAGCCTGGAAAGAGTGGAAATTATAAAAACGTATGAGAAGTGTGATTAACTTCAGATGATAACTCTGAGGGGTAATTGCTTGTCACACTGAGGCCTGTTTCTTCAAATTTGTCCTTGAAAGCAAGTCATCCTTCTTCAAATTATTCTTGCCATTTCAAATAAACAAGGCCACGTGCACAGTGACTAAGAAACCATTTTGCAGTTTCTGCGAGCAGTGCCAATTTACATACCTTTCTCACCCACAAATGGCAAGGACCAGGTAAACACGTCCATGAAGTTCGGAAGCCAGTAGGGATGAGGGGAGCAGTTGAACTGCCTGATATTCATAACGTTGTTCTCGTATTTCAATACTGCAGCTAGAAGGGAGAAAGGAGAGAAACAAGAGAGACATCAGCCACGCACGTGCGACTGTCTGCCAGACCCGTAACGCTCATGGCCTGCAGGGCTGTTCACCAGCTTGACCCAGCGGCAGCACTTGGCTTCCAGCTGTAATAGGACACAACCCCGGAGAAGCTGCCAGTCGTTTCCAGTCTGAAAGCAATGCCGTCAGCTTTCCCTGGCACTAAGACGGGCTGGTAAGTGAATTAGTAACGCTGAGCGGTCACGAACGGAGGCTCTGGGATCTGCCACCAGTGGGGAACGAGGCCGAGTATCCCCAACCAGCCATTTCACACAGTTACCTGAGCTCCTCACAGCCACGCTTTGGAGATCACAGAGAAAAGCGTTTATCGCTCAGAGTTTGAATGCTGCTCTTCCAGTGAACATTTTCAACATATTTCATTCATAGCATCGTACAACAGATGATACTTTCTTCTCACGTTATTCAAACTCCAGGCACACGAGACCGTGCTCTCTATAGTATCAATGAATACTAATATGATTTGTCTTGCACCATTTAAAATTCGTATCGTTCTTGTAAACGCAGACACGCAAAAACTACGTTTGCTAACGGGCAGAAATATAGATATTTATTAAAGCACTACGCCAAGTACAGTGTTAACTTGTGTTAATGGACTTCAGGTTCATATCTGAAACAGGACCTGATTAACCTGTTTTTGCAATATTTAATAGAACAAAGTAAATCAAAGTATTACGAAGCGTATCAGTACGAAAGAGCTATTTATTTCTAGAAGAGACCATAGCTGTACATACAGTGCAGTCAAAAGTCAGATGAAAGAGGGAAAGGCTGAATGTGGCCTGGGTATGACTGAAAGGGCAGAGAGTGCAGGCAGGAGAGAAAGGGACAGTATCAATTTGGTTAGGGAGAAGCAAAGTAAACATGTTGAAAATGCAGCAGACGAAATAAAATGAACTCTACAATAAGCCTAAGTAACTGCCCTTAACAAAACTCATTTTTCAAAGCATGAATTTTGCCCAACACTATGCTAACACTACGTTCCATGCCAAATCTAGACTTTCATGCACTTTAAAAATTTTTTTATAGCAGTAAGTGGTTATTAAGGTGCCGTAGATTACTCAAACCTCAGGCCATTCATTGAGACTGCCTGAAAGAACACAGAATGGGCGGGGGTTCAGCAGCTGTTTGGATCATAGGTCTCTTTATTGTCTTTAAAAGAATGTATTGAGCGAGAGCTTTCAATAATATGGTCTTTCAATAAAAGTCATCCAGTGCTGGATTTCTATTGTTCACTTTATGGGCCAACTGCCTCAAGCTTGGGAAACAGTAAAACTAAATCTCATTCCTTCCTTCTCCTTTTTTCTTCTTTCTTTTTTTTTTTTTCTTTTTCCCCCACCCTGTCTTCTCACAAAGATTTTATATATAATGTAAAATTTTAATAATGCAGTTACTCAACCTGGTAACAGTATCTCTAACCTAATTAGGGTATATTTTAATTTACAGAATCTGTTTCCTGAAATTCAGTAATTTCTAAATTGCACAGGCACAGAATACATGTGCTTTTGGATGTGAACAGAACCATTTATGAAATAGAGGATCAAGTATTTCTTTTCTCATGGAGAAAAAGGGTAATTTTGAGATGACCACCTAAAACGAAAGGGACTCATAACTATCCTGAACACAAAGACATAAAAGTTTTTAAACAATACAGTTACAGGAGACGGCAGGCAGGATCTTTAATCAATATGGGACTAAAAGAGTCAACACAAGCTGAAGCTTGTATCCACTGGCACTTTACATTTTTATTACCAGAAAAATAAGGGTGGGGTTTCACTTTTAAAAAGACAACTCAGTGAACTTTACTGGTCATCTCACTACTAGAATTTAGACATAGCTCTGAACACAATTGCTGCTCAAATGCTTACTCTCATGTAGACAGCACTGACTTCTCTATGTCCTGTTGGTCACGACCTGGTCTTGTAGCAGTTCTAGTTCTGTAGCTGTAGATGAGCTGTCATCAAATACTTTTAATGCTATAGACAATATACTGCACATACTGGAAGACGTGTATGTAACTTCACATAAATCATCTTTAATTTGCCTTTTTAAGCTAGGGATTAAGCCATCCTGATGAGACCTAGTAACCTGTGACCTTCAGATCGGTCCTCCTCAGCTTTAGTCAAAGAAAACATGAATCAAGGAAGCAATGCACGTGATGATGCCTTCAGAAATGATGAAACAGCATGAATCAGAAGTATGTCAGGCATGTACCACACCGAAGTTGCATGGAGGAGGAGGTATATCATACTTTGTTTTCCCCTTTCCTCCAGCCTTCCCACCTGTGGCTCCCGAGCGAGGAACATAGTTCCAGGAGCTGGTTATCACTTAACAGCCAGCAACGAAGTTGCACGACTGCAATATGGCACAGCACCGTAGGAAATGCAGCGTATCACAACGTCGGCCGAAGGGGGTGCACAGTTTCTTCTGATTTTCATCTCCTTCCATTGACTACAGTGTGTGTCAATCAGACAAGAAACCTTTTTTGATGCATCAGACTGTTGCTTCCCACAAAACTTTAATAGGTTGCTAAATGTCTTCCCTTTTGTGGCTGATGACAGACTCCAGAGTGACCTGGGAGTTTCTGAAGCCTACTCACTGATAGGCACAGAAAATGGCTCGCTAACATTTATGCGAACTTTTGCCAGGCAGACACCCTCCATTTAGATAAACCACATTTGACTCTTGCCCATCCTAGTCTGACAGCTGGCAGACATTCTGCTGCTCATTAAAATAAAAATGGTTTAATACCGCTATTAGCAAAAATGAGAAAACTAGTGTCAGCTCTCTTACGATTTCCATCACTTTTTGGCTGAAATTACATATGGCAGATCAAAATTCATTCTCCTTCTATTACAGTGACACAATTGCATAATAAAAATAAATAGTTTGTGGCTTTACAGCAAAAATGAGTCAAGACCACACAAAAACGACCACTTAATGTTCGTGAAGATTCATTTAGAAGGACTAAAACTTCAAGTTCATCATCTTAGTGAGCTGAGGTAATTCCCCTTCCCACTACTTCTTCAATGTATCCATTAAGTCTATTTCTACATTCTGTGAAAATTGAATAAATCACTTTTACAAGGAATTTTTAAAACTGGCCTCTAAAAAAGCCTGAACCATAAGCAGAACAGTTGGAAAACATCATATGAAATGTAAATGGCTCTAGTTGGGTTTGTTTTTTTTTTAAAGGAAGCGGATTTATTTTGACATTGCTGTAAAAAAAAAAAAAAAATCTTCACAGAACCTTATTAATTTACATACCTGAATACCTTACAAAAGCAATTTCTGATAACAGTATTTTAAAACCTGTTCTCTTCTGGAAATGACCTGTACAGCTCTCCCACAAAAGACTTCAAAACCCAGCTGAAGAAAACTAACACTATACAACAGAGCAGGGTAATAACAGAGACAGAAATCTTCTAAAATAACCCTACTCTTGAAAGAATAAAGTAGAGTAGGTACCAGTATCACAAATACTTTTCTGAATTTTTAATTTAAAATCTTTCCTTTATAAGCACAATGTACACAAAATAGTTTTATTACTAATAAAGATGACATTTGACATTAAACAAACTGGCTCTTGTGATGATTGTGCAGTTCTGACTATTGTTTAGTAGTCAGAAGAAGAAGAAGAAAACTTCACCTGGATCAAGGAGAAAATGCGTCCCAGATAATAGCAGGAGTTTCCCTGAGCTATTCTGGGCCCTTGCTTTCATTCGGTCATAGCTCTTTTTTTCCTCTCTGTTGGCTCAGAACAGGTTTGGGGGTTTCACCTCTGCTTCATTTCTTAGTTCACATTAACTTGATGCCTAAGTAGCTAAAGGAGACCCCAGCTGCCCTGAATGTGCAGGATTCTTTTGAAGGTTATATGACTACAGGCCACACAGTTGCTGGTCATAGAATCATAGAATACTATGGGTTGGAAGGGACCTTCAAAGGTCATCTCATCCCTGCAATAAGCAGGGACATATTCAACTAGATCAGGTTGCTCAGAGCCCTGTCCAACCTGATCTGGAATGTTTCCAGGGATGGGGCATCTACCACCTCTCTGGGCAACCTGTGCCAGTGTTTTCACCACCCTCATTGTGAAAAATTTCTTCCTTAGATCTAGTCAAAATCTACCCTCTTTTAGTTTAAAACCATTACCCCTTGTCCTACTGCTACAGGCCCTGTTAAAAAGTCTGTCCCCATTTTTTCTATCAAGCCCCCTTGAAGTACTGAAAGCTGCAATAATGTCTCCCCAGAGCCTTCTCTTCTCCAGGCTGAACAACCCCAACTCTCTCAGCCTTTCTCTGTAGCAGAGGTGTTCCATCCCTCTGGTCATTTTTGTGGCCCTCCTCTGGACCCACTCCAACAGGTCCATGTCTTTCCTGCGCTGAAGGCTCCAGAGCTGGATGCAGGACTCCAGGTGGGGTCTCACCAGAGCGCAGTAGAGGGGCAGAATCACCTCCCTTGACCTGCTGGCCACGCTGCTTTCGATGCAGCCCAGGATATGGTTGGCCTTCTGGGCTCGTGTGCAGCTTTTCATCCACTGGTACCCCCAAGTCCTTCTCAGCAGGGCTGCTCTCAATCCCTTTAACCCCCAGCCTGTATGGATACTGGGGGTTGCCCTGACCCAGGTGTAGGACCCTGCACTCGGCCTTGTTGAACATCATGAGGCTCACACGGGCCAATTCCTCAAGGTTGTCCAGGTCTCTCTGGACGGCATCCAGTCCCTCAGGCCTGTCAACCGCACCACTGTGCTTGGTGTCATCTGCAAACTTGCTGAGGGTGCAGGTGCACTCGATCCCACTGTCTATGCCACTGATGAAGATATTAAACAGTACTGGTCCCAGTATGGACCCCTGAGGGACACCACTCATCACTGATCTCCCTCTGGACATTGGGATATTGATCACTACCCTCTGGGTGCGACCATCCAACCAACTCCTCATCTACCCAACAGTCCACCCATCCAATCCATCTCTCTCCAATTTATAGAGGATGGTGTGATGAAGGAGACAGAAGAAAGCGGCATGGGTTCCTTTGGTTATGAAACCCATAACTGAAGAAAACCTGACTCCCTCCAACAGTTGCTTATTATTCCAGGCTGCAACCCCTGTACTTTTCTTTCCAAACGTATACTCAGACAGATGCTAGCAGACCAAGCCACCAGCCACAGTTCTACCGTGCGTAATCACCAACCAGAGCAAGAATCTTATTTTATTATTCTTAACAGCCACACACATTTTAACCTAATTTTGGTACTCGCTGTTGTAAATGAGTTTTAGAAGCTAATGTTTTGTAAAGTGAAGATGTGCAGATATCCCAAATGACATTATACTTCTTTCCAATGCTAGCAAACTGAGATATCGGATGCTGAAATCACATTAGAGTGAAATGAAACACTAATGCAGCAGGCAAAGGGCGTTCGTACTGTTTAGCTTTAAGCATTTAACACAGGTACCTAAAGCTAGAAATAAGGGTGGTGAAAAACGTGCAGGCAAGAAACACCCTTCTGTCAGCCAGAAATGGAGACAGCTCCTCTAACCTTCTCAGGGTCAAATATAAATACCTAGTGCCATCTGACTCCCCCTGGAGTATCTCCTTGACATCCCTCGGTTAAAGACGAGCCCCGATCACCCCTGTGTCGTACCTGTCGGATCCTTCTGGCATGTCAACTGGCGCCTTAAAAGCCTGTGGATTAAGGCCTTAAGCAATGTGAACAACATTAAACTGCGTTCAGAATTACCCAAAGACATTACATTTCCTACTTCAAGATCTGCCGAATAATTTTTTGGTGTAAACTAACTGAGAATATTTCCATCAGAGGAAAAAAAAAAAAAAAATAATGAGCATGGTAGAAATACTAGCCCAGAATGAACTACATGTTTTTATACAAACAACGTCAAAATAAATTTAGCAAGCAAGTTAACTAATTTTCTTGTACTTTTTTCAGAAAACTTCTGCTGCACTTAGAAAATAAATGCAGTGGAAGGTATCTCAAATTATTCATACCAAGGAAAGAATTTCAATTTCTGATTTAATGCCAAATTAACTTCAGCATTAACTGTGCAACGGGGAACAGTGCCTTCTCCTCCAGCAGAGTTGCTAAGTAACCACAGCGTTTTCTGCCCGAGACAGGTCAGGGATAAAGAGTGGTAAAATGCTTAAGGAGTTTAAGCATTATCAAAGGAAAAAAAATATTTACTATACAAGGTAATGATGTAAATAATCCAGTAGAGAAGCAGGGCTAATCGCAGAATCCCTTACAGAATTCTGAAGATTTTTATTTTACATATGCAATTGCATCTTCCAAAGAAACAGTGCAATAGCGTTCAAGATTTTATCAATAGACTGCAAAAATCACTTCTGGCAAACTTCTCTGCGTTGGCAATGAGATGGCCTAGATACCCTGGCAGCTCCTCTTTAAAAGCTTTTGTTTCCATGACAAGGGCTCATCACAACAGCAGAGATAAAGCATTAACGAAAAGCGATAGGGCAAACAGAAGATTACGCTGCTTTTCTTTCTCCCAAAGTGCTATTACTTCCCAAAGATCATCCTTGTCTTCCAGGTATATTACTCTGCCTTTTTCCAAGATGAAAATAAGTTTCCTGTTAGATCCATTTGGATCAGATAAATTTCTTAACGAGTTTCTATGGCATACCACATGCTGATACTTTATACACCCTTCAATGATATATTACTTATCTGAGACGTTAACAAGCATACCCACGTACAGCTGGTTTTGACTTTTCTAGTATCTCAAACTCCCCTGCATACTTTCTTTGTTTCTTTCCTTCATCATCTGCTTTTCCTTTCAGCAACACCACGTGTACGATGCAGCATGTTGGAAGAGACATCACCTTTTTGGTTTTTTGATCGCTTTGGATTCTCTGGTGGTTCTCTCACCACTACGAAACCTAGTATTTTAAAAGCATTCAAGAGATAATAGTCTGTCTTTAGACAGCTAGTTAAAATTGTTCACTCGACCAAAAAGCATGCACTTACTGAAGTGACAGCCAAACACTAAAATATGCAGCATTGCCAATGATTTACAAATAAATTACCTGCCTCTGTAGAACTTCTGTAAAATCCTTCACTTGATTTTTTTTTTTTTTGTGTGTGGCACGAACAGCATTACAGCAAACCCTAATTAAGGCATTAAGAAATATTAAATGCGGGAATGAAAGTTTAGACATGGTACAAGACCAGCAGATCATAGAATGCACTAATTTTTGGCACCCTCTTGTTCTGTTGCTATAGAGAATTTTTCCTGGTGATGGGCACCCTTGAATTCAGGGGTAAACCTGTACCTCCACAATGTCTTCAGAGTTTCTTCATCAGTACAGCCTTCCTCCAAGGCCCTGAAGTCACAGGTAACTATCACAATCCAATTAACATTTATCTTCTTGCATGAGGAGTTTTGATCCTCTCCAGAAGTAGTCGTCTTAGAAAATCACCAATGTACCAGTATTTCTTGTAACAAGTTTTAACAACAATCTTAAAGTATCTTTTCCTTTATGCCTTTTAATAATATAAATGAGAGCAGAAATATTTGAGAAAGCTATGAAGACACTGAACAGAAGCTCAAAAAACATATGTATGAATTCCTCCCCTTTGCCAACGCTCTCTGTTATAATGAATATGGAAGGCATTAATAACGGTAATGGAGAAGGATAGTCTTGGAAAGAGGAGGGACACTAGCCTCCCCCTATCTAGGCAGTTTCCTAGTCTCTGAATCACATCCTGAAAGTGTATCTCTCTGTCTCCATTAACTACACCGGGCACCCCGACAGGAGCCTCCTAATTGAAAAACCTAACTTTGGCACCCGAAGTTATGCATGTGTGTGGGCTGGGGTTGTGACAGGACCCGCAGCCACATGATGGAGAATTACACACGCAGCCTTCACGAGGCAATGGCCAGTACCCAAAAGGATACAGAAAACTCCCTTTGGTGCCAGAATCCAGTGGAGCAAAGCCCAAAGAGATTCCCATGGTGGTCGGTACTGTGAGACAGCCCATGCAGAGGGCCCACAGCAGCAGCACTAACAGCACATATGCTGAACACAGTCTTGTTTGGGTAGCTTATCTCCAGCTACTCCTGCTGAACCTCCTTTTGCTCTGAGAATGTTGCCTCCCTACTGCTCTTTGAGGACGTACCTGATCCCAGTGGCTGCTCTCCAGTGGGAACAGAATAAGCCCTTGGATAAAGTTGGCAATCAAGCCCACTCCTTCTGAAGTGCTTTGCAGAAGTACAAGAAAGTACATCTGCTTTAACGGGTATGAGAACTATCAACCTGGGGTAGAAAATGAGCATTCCTAGCCCCTTGCAGCTTTTGAATTTTTATTTATTTATTTATTTTTTAATAATCTTAAACAACAATACAACTACTCACTCATGTCAACGGGAGATGGAACCTTTTGGGAATTTATTTAGGGTGACTTTACTATCTACGTGACAACTAGAAGCATACTAAGAATGCATACTAGAAATGAAGGCACTTACTAGTAGGACAGTAACTCCCTCTCCAAGGACTGACAGTAACCAAACCCCAAATGATCTGTAAAAATCAGTCCGGTTCTGCACCAGTGCACAATGAGTCAGCTAGAGCAACTGTCCTGTAACACCTCTGGATGGAAAAGCCTTCCTTTATCTCCTGAAATAAGTCAGTCAGAAGCTCTGTGTTCTTAGTTAATTCATCTGCTGCAAATCAAGGAAGCCAACAAGTAGCCATATTCTGGACTGACTGAGGTTGGTGGTGTTTTTCTTTCTTGAAGAGAGAAGCAAGCACCTAAACTCTATCCAGATGAAGACGCATGAGCAATGCAGCATGAAAAACTATGCATGATGTACTTTAAATGCCAAGAGCCAGTGCAATCAGTCACACGAAATAATGCGTCAAAACTTCTAACGAGAGAAAAGGAGACAGTTAAGCCCAACAGAAATTCATTACAAAGCTGCTAAAGGTCAGCCTCTAAGTTTACAGTAAGTCATACACTAAAGAGTGGCACACCGGTGCCTATCTCGCACCACTGCTGGTTGGCCTGAGCTCACTCAGAGCAGGTATCGCCAGCAGCGCACGCAAACTTCAGCTGTGACCGCAGGTAACCTGTGCCTCTCACAGGCTGGCCTACAGCCTTTCACCAGAAAAGGTTTTCCACCAGTTTTAAGACTTGCCTGCCATAGCAGAGAATGCTGGAACAAGGGAACTGACCCTCTCTTCCGAAATGGAGAGGCACTTCTCTTCACCACCCAAACTCCGTGGTTTCAAATTCAAGGTTTTGTATACTACAAATCATTGCTTTACATTTAATATTTGCCTTCATGACAAAAATCTCACATTGTTCACCCATTGCCTTCAGGTGCAGAGAACTGCCTCTGTCTATTAAGAAACATAAGGTGAGCACTTTCTGTCACCTTACTTGTACAGACCTATCACTGCTCTGCCTTGTACCCAAAGCAGCCAAAACACACTTTTCCACCAACAGCAACGATGCTGCCAAGAAAATTAACACATTCCTCATTTCACCCTGTGCATTTTGGATTGCTAGCAGAGTCCTTGTATTGTTTACTTTTACAAAAGTAGCTAATGACAGCTCTGCTTGCATGTTTTTTGCAGAATGCTTTTATTAATTTTTTCACAAGTTAACACGCATATTGAGAACATCAAAGTGTACAAACCCCATTATCTAACACTGAAGTGTTTCCTTCCCTTGCATACAGTTCAGGGCATATCAGCCTTTAAATTATAAGTTCTATAATATAAAATGACGCCAGAAGAAGCTTTCTCTTGAAAGTTTCAAAAAAAATGAAAATTAAAAATCGCCTACTTCCTTTGCAGGCAGGCACCCAAATTAAAAATGTCTCTTCTCAAGACAGACTGATCTCTTTGCAATGGAGCTACTTTCAAGAATATCTTTGAGAAAAAAGTTATTTTGTTTTGCTCACAGGGAAAAACAAATAACTATCTTTACTGGGAATAGGTGAAAGTAAACATTACTGCTTATTTCAAGATATACGAGGACAGGTTTGTTAGAATGATTTATTTTTAGAAACATGATTTTTTTTCCCAGTTCATTAGAGGAGATTTCAGAGAATGCAATAAACTAATAAACTCAGAGAAGCTGCAAACACTTGTATTCAGTAGAGTCTTTAGAGAGTGACCAGTGACTGCTTATTTGTGCAGTAACCTTTTTTTTTTTGGCTATTGATATTTCATTTCCTACATAATAGTTTTCAAGTGAGTAAAAACCCAACACATAAAGGAGGTCAGACAATACCTATCACATGCTTTATCCACTGATCTGTCAAAGTTTGTTAGCTAGCTAGAAGGTTTGCATATACAAACTCCATTAATTTTATTGGAAAGGAGCAAAGGGACAAATTAATTATAAGGAACACTGGGCTCTGAACATCTCACCTACAGCATTTCTTAATATAATACTCTTAGCTAATAGAGCTGTTTTCAGTCTTGCTTTCTGTGTAACATTTACTTAATAACTTGCAGTCAAAATACAGGAATATCCTAAGGCATATTAGAAACTACAGTTATGTTCAGAGGCATACATCTGCCTGTAATAAATTTAATTAGATTTGTATTATGTAATAAATGGAATGGGCATGAACTAATAAATGGAGGAAGAAAACTGTCATGAGCTGATAAACAGAGAAAGGAGTAAAAAAGACAACCAGTGTAATATATTTGACTAAACGAGAGGAACAGTCTACTGCATATTAACAGGAATTCTTACCTTTGTTATTGTATACATCTAGATAGTTTGGTGCTGAAAAAATTGTGATTAGTGAAGGGAAGCCTGTTGTTTGGCTCTTCCTGTACATACGATACCTAAAAGGAAAGAGAAGATACTAATTATTGCCCAATGTATCACGTATATTTGTCAATGACCAAATATAGTGCAAAAACCCCTACAACAGTGTTAACTGCACTGGCTGTTAACAAATGCCAAGACAGAAAACCACGCATATGTGCTTCTTAAAGCCATGGAAAGAAATATTTCCTGCAGGCTTATTCATTATATTTATTTGGGACGGCCAGGGATCCATACCAGGCTCGAGAGCTGCGTCTCCGTCTGAAATTGAGTCAGCCAGAGGTGGTTTTCGATATGAATTCGCTCAGCGCCCATCCCTGGAGCGAGGTGGCCTCTATGCGCGTGCACTCGTGGACATTCCCAGACCTTCCCTCCACGGGACTGTGGGTGAAGGCAAGCACCAGTACGTGCCTTGGAGATGCACGGTACGGCCTTCAGAAGAGAAGTGCATGTCCTCCGTGACCCTCCAGGCAAGCGATGGCACGGCCAGGGGAGATGGAAAGTATGAGAAGGGCAAGGGAAACAGGGGGTCCAATATTTTCAGTCCCGTGTCTAATCTCATCCAGTCTATTAGCCAGTTTATTAGTGCTTGCAGGTTGTCATTACCCAACCTTTCTGCCTTATGAAAAATGAAAGGCTTATTGGACCAACATATAATAAATCAAGCATTAAACCTGCAAGGGATCGGAAGGAAACCAGCCAAACAGTACTTCTGTCTTACTAAGACACCACTAACACCAGATACTGCTCTTCAGTCTTCAGCTACAAGAAACTGAAGAATTTGGCAAACATCCACAATGGTTGCACTGAAACCATTGTATAGTTTCAATGCAATCCCTTCTACAAAATTTTATTTTTCACCCTTCATTTGAAAGCAATACAATAAAAATGAAATTTCATTACCCTTGGGTATTTCATGCCAGTTATTTTTGGCAGAGTAATAGCTTGCTTTTAATTGCACTGAGGTTTTTAAGTATGTGATAATTCAAACATTCAGAATAGCTTTTTATATGCACAGTGAATATTGACCTCATTCCTACAATCTTACTACTTTATCTTTTATTACTGTTCAGGTTGGGTAAAGTTTCTACCTCAAAATAAATATATTAATAACTCATGCAAGATATGCAAAGCTATTTATTCAGATAATGAATCCTTCATTAAAATCTCACAAGTATGGTACACTTCAATGAATGGCTAATTTAAAAAAATTTTTTTTAAAGTGGCATAAAAAGTTCTATATTTACACTGGCAATAGTTTCATGAGGGAACCATTGACACCACTGGGTGTTTGACCTGGATTGTTTTTGCACACAGTGTCTTAATAAACTCCTTAAATACATTAATGATACTCCTGCATAAAATAATTTTCGGCTATTGAGTTCCACAAGTTTATTTTCTTGATGAAGGGTAAAACCTGTAGGCCCAGAAGTTTCAGGTAGGTGTGAAGGAGTTAAGAGATGACAGTTCTGGCCTTTGTGAGCCAAATCACTTCCCAGGCATCATGGCAATCAGTGTGTCAGAAGTCTCAGGCACATCTACGAAGTTTCTTTTTCTGAGATGAATTTGTTTTCCTTCCCAAGTTCAGCATCCAAATAACTTCTTGTAATTTTATACCACTTAAAATCACTAAGGCTAAGTAGGTGGGATATATAAGGATTCACTAAGTCCTGTAATTCAGTAATAATCATGTAAAAGACATTCTAATGCCAGTGTGTGTTTTTATAGCATTAATAAAAAGTGAGAGCTGTTGCAACTTAAAATTAAGTTTTCTCGTTCATTCTCACTCAGTTGTTCTTTCTTTCCTTGCATTGTTTGACAACGGTAAGCCATTGCTCATTATTGGTGGCCCCTCTCCACACATACTTACCCAGCATCCTGGGCTTCATGAGCTCGGAGTATAGATAACAAGTTATTGTGCTGTAGGAATTCACATACAGCAGGGTAGCTGTTGGAGGAAAAGAATAGCACCTGTTATGGCATTATGAGAAGTGCCACATTTAGCTCTAGCTTTCAAAAAACGTTTCATCCAACATGCATCATCCATGGAATCAGCTCCTGCTCTGCAGGCAGATTTCAGTAGAGGCAACAGTGGAAGCAGCACCTTTTCTTCTCCCACCCTGTAACTGCACGGAGAGGAACGCTGGAAAGTTGCAATTCATTACATAACAACAATCACCTTATTGCTTGTCAGAAAGAAAGTAATTTCTTTTATTATACTTTAAGATTCAACGTACTCAGAAAAAGAAGAGTGTGATGTAATGCTTGCTCGCAACAGAAATCTCCTCGCCCTCTAACTACAGTATGCACTGGCTGCTTATGAACACCACATAATAAGCTGGTGTAAGTAACGAGGAAGAAAGACAGAAAAAAGAAAGGCCAATCAATCTACGAACTGGAGATGGTTCATCTTCTGGACTTCTTTCGCTACTGTATGAGTGAAAACTAAATCATAAAGTGAAAATGGTGAGAATTTCTCTATCATATTTTTCACTGCACATGGACAGTGTTGCTTTCAAGCAGAACGGAGGAGACGTTTCTTACAACCTCAGCACCCTGAAACCCCTTTCTTAGTGTTTAACACATCCAACACGTATGAAAAACACATCCAAGAAAAACAAAACATAGCATAACCTGTATGCAGTTTTCACAGCACAAGTGGGAAATAGTGTTAGAGAAAAGCTATTTTAAATTACACCTAAATAAATGTTACAGAATTTAAAATCACTCGATTTTGCTGTTTTCAAAAAAAAGTTTTGTTTTTTCTATAATGACTTGCTAATCTTCTTGCTTTTAAACTGCTGATGACTCTCCATACCTGTGTTCAAGGATAATGAGCAGGATGGCCATCAATCACTTCAAGACAGGAAGCAAAACCTCTCTTCTCCTGTTGTTCGCAGTTTAATACAGAACCCAAGAAAGCCAAAACTTCCTGCCTTTCCCTGTCAAGAGCCAACTGTTGCAAGAGCAAAGCAGGACGAAGAACACGCATGCAAGAGGGTAAAGGAGAAGTGGCACTGGAATAAAAATGACTTCACAGACCTGGCAAAACCTTACCAGGCCCCTTGAAAACATCTAAGGAGTGGGAAAGAGTCTTTATTCAGATGATACCTAGAGCGATTCCCTTTTCTACCTCTTTGAGACAGTCCTATACAATTTGTTTTGCCTTATCCAGATTTATTTCCCACCCCTGAAACCAAGCAATCATTCATCTGACTGCTCTAGATTTCACAACACTTCCCCATGGTGGGAAGCAGACACACTGCCAGGTAGCAGGTGGCCTCATCCCCATCCCTGCAGCCCAGTGACCCTACGTTTGTAAAGGCACTTCTACATTCAATTTTCCTCACTGGCAAGGATGCAGCATAGCACTGGCTCTGTTCTTCACAGAACCACAGAATAATTAAGGTTGGAAAAGACCTTCAAGATAATAAAGTCCAACCATCAACCCAACACCACCATGCCCCTAAGCCATGTCCCGAAGTGCCACGTCCACACATTTTCTGAAAACTTCCAGTGATGGTGACTCCACCACCTCCCTGGGCAGGCTGCTCCAATGCTTGACCACTCTTTTCAGTAAAGAAATTTTTCCTAATACCCAATCTAAACCTCCTCTGGAGCAACTTGAGGCCATTTAGTCTCGTTCTATCGCTAGTTACTTGGGACAAGACACCAACACCCACCTCACTACAATCTCCTTCCAGGTAGTTGTAGAGAGTGATGAGGTCTCTCCTCAGCCTCTTCTTCTCCAGACTAAACAACCCCAGTTCCCTCAGCTGCTCCTCATGAGATTTGTGCTCCAGACCCCTCACCAGCTTCATTGCCCTTCTCTGTACATGCTCCAGCACCTCACCTCAATGTCCTTCTTGTAGTGAGGGGCCCACAAATGAACACAGCATTCGAGGTGCAGCCTCACCAGTGCCAAGGGGTGAGGGGGCACAATCACTTCCCTACTCCTGCTGGTCACATGATTTCTGATGCAGGTCAGGATACTGTTGGTCTTCTTGGCCACCTGGGCACACTGCCAGCTCATATTCAATCGGTGTCAATCAGCAACCCCAGGTCCTTTTCCACCGGGCAGCATTCCAGCCTCTCCTCCCCAAGCCTGTAGCGTTGCACGGGGTTGTTGTGACCCAAGTGCAGGACCCAGCACTTGGCCTTGTTGAACTTCATGCAGTTGGCCTCGACCCATCCATCCGGCCTGTCCAGATCCCTCTCCAGAGCCCTCCTACCCTCCAACAGATCAACACTCCCACCCAACTTGGTGTCATCTGCAAACTTACTAAGGGAGCACTCGATCCCCTCATCCAGGTCATCAATAAAGATAATTAAACAGAACTGGCCCCAGTACTGAGCCCTGGGGAACACCGCTTGTGTCTGGCCGCCAACTGGATTTAACTCCATTCACCACAACTCTCTGGGCTTGTCCATCCAGCCAGTTCTTTACCCAGCTTGCTAGCAGCTTAAAGAAGTTGTCTGTAAAACATTAAACCTGGGGAGAAACCAAGTGTTGCCAGCTCCTGTCATTATCTGAATTTACTTCCAGTACTGGAGGTTACCTGCACATCAGCAGCAAGACGAGCTGGCTGGGCACAGAAGTTTGAACTGTTACTCTCTTGTGCTCCTCTGTCTGACTGGAGCTTGACCAGCAGCAAGTGCCCCAGCACCAAAGCTTAGGTGGTAGAGAGGCAGGTCTGTCACGGGCGGAGCGCTGGGCTGCCTTCTGAATGCAGCCTGCCCCAGAGCAACATCTGACCTGAGACCGGGTCAGATTTTCCTGGATTTGAGGCCCAGGATGTGGCGTGTAGATGTTATAATTCCCTCCTCACATTGCCGGGCAAGTTGGAGAGCAACAATCAGATTTGTTGCTTGGGGGAAGGAAAAAAAAAAAAAATCAAAACAAAATCAAAACTGGTGGCACAAGGTGTAAACTTCACACAGCAGCTCTGAAATATCACCTGATGGTTGGAGAAAAAGCAAAATAGACCCTGCATTAACATCCATTCACCATGTTTATTTTCCACTATCAATTCAACTCTCCCATAGTTCAAAGTAATAGAACAGCCAGAAAGGTTTAAAGAAGGACATACAAGGTTTTGGGGGAGACACTAAGCCATCTCCACGATCACTTCTGTGCTGGTTCTGCAGCACGATGGGCTCGCAGGCTGCCTGTAAGCAAACTTGCAGAGTCTCTGCACCTCCAAGCGTAACCCACGTGGAGGTATCATGTTAGAGGACTGTACCTATTATCAAAGACCCTGGCAAGAGCACACTGTTTTGCAGTACCTTGGGGGCAAGATGCAGCCATGCAGTAACACTGTTATGCAAAATACTTAAGTAAAAGCTCTTGCTAAAACATACTGACCAAGTTAAAAAAACCCCCCAAAATACTCAACTAAATATTATACAAAAGATCTGCTGTCCCAGCCATGATTTCACGGACCACTTTCAGAGTCCATGTGCAAATCACTTAACAGCCCCATCAGTTTCTAATTTCTTGCATGAGAGAGATGAAAATTCACAAAAAAAATAATGCAAAATCTAATGCATCATCTTTCTTCATTTTATCCGAGAGAAGCAGTACTGCTTGCTTCCAACCTTCCTGGATATTTTGAAGGTGAAATGTCATTTTCAGCTAGAGGCTACAAACCCAGCAGAATGGTATATTACTGGTTTTGGACTTGACCCATCTAGCATATAGTCTCAGTTGCAGGTTTGGTATTTGGAATTGTCTAAAAAGATTGCCATTATAAAATAATTTAAATTCCCAAATTACGTGGGGTATCGTTTTGGCAACTGCAGTGATCTCAAATGCTGACAGGCTGCCATTCAAACCACTGGCAAATGAGAACCAATTTGCATACATTTCTTTTCATAATTAATTGTGACTAAATGTAGACTTAAGGTACATTTTGTTTAGAAATTTTTACATTAACTTCTGAAAACTGGGGTCTATAATGAAAAATCTGATAGGCAGTTGATTATGTTCATTATCAGTGCAGCTGTTCAGAATGTCTAGCCTATTACTTTTTTTTTTGTTCTATAGTATTCTTTTCATCCACTGTTAAGTACTGCTTTTAAAGAAGATATAATGAAGTGGTAAAAAAATTTTCCTAAATAGACATGATAGGTTCTTCTTTCCATTTCAAAGTACAAAAGTTTTTTTCTTTTTATTCCTTAATTATCTTATTCTTCATAAATCCATGGAAAATAGACTTCTACTAGCAGGATTTGGCTGATTCTACAGAGCCTACACCTAGAAAGGCAGAGATGCCACGTAGTGCTCCATGCAAATATACATGCACACACAAAAATCTGGCTGCCATCCTTTCTTCTACGTGAATAGCATGGCATCTGCAATGAGCAAGCACCCATATTACCCAGACCACTACGATCCATGAGCAGTCTGTCTGCCAACAAAAGAGAGATTATGGCAAAAGTTATCAGAAACAACTTCTGCTTGAAAATTTTTTTCTAATGAAAATTGTCGTCTTGTAATCAAATTCACTAATGCTAGTTTTTCTGACTGCTACCCTTCCAGAAACACTTTCCTCCTCGCCCTGCTTTGCAGAGCCCAGCCTGGAATTCAGATGAGCCAGAAATCAAGCAGTTGGCCAAGAGGGAAAACAAACAAACAAACAGACCCCCCCCACGCAACAGGCTTTTCCAGAACGACCCAGCCTTCTGCCTGCATTTCATGTGTCACGCTGAATCACAGAAGAGTGGTGACTCACGGAGAAAACAAAATAGCCTACCGCTAAGCTAGAGAAATGTTATTCTGCATGAAATATGTGACTGTGATATTCCCTACTTCGGCACCCGTTTTTCATTAAAATGCCTCATGCATCTGAAGTCTCTTTTGCATGATCACCCATTATTTCTATGCAGATTTGAGAGAGAAGCAATGCTTTGCTAATGTGAAACAAAATGGCAGATGTTTTCGAATTGCTCTTCCACCAATAACTGGAAAAAACGGATGGATTTAATCTATTATTTTTTCCATATCCTTCATCATACCATTAAAGCAGAAGCATAAACATTTCTTTAAAGAGAGGACATTCAAATTTAGCCCAACAGCTTCTCTAAGATTGCATACATATATAAAACCAGGTTTCCATCAAAACCCACTGACCTCACACTTCAGTCTCCGGAGGCCAAAGGCAAATGCTTTTGCTGCTCTGCTGTCCTTGGCAGCTCCCAGCACATCTCTTTCCACCTGCTTTTTCTTGCCCTTAGCTGTGTTGTCTGCAGAGCTGCACTGAAAAGTGAAGCAGGGAACTGCATGGGATTAGAACAAATGATCTTTTTTGCAGATTCATTCTTTATAAAATTGGATGTGTTCCCAGGTCTGATGAAGCAACATGAGCAATTCTACCAGTACAGCTGGGCAGATAATGTGAGGGCAGCAAAAGGCTTCTGGCCTGGGAGAAGGAAGAATGGAAAAATGGGCAAAAGATTCTTTTTAAAATGCTGTTACTGCAAAAAACATTCATATAACTGTGCCTCACAACCTGAGGTGAAACACAGTACAGTCTTCAAAAGCTTTTAGCAGACATTCCTCCAGTCTTTGCATGCTCACAAACCTAACATGCAAGTATAAAGTAAACCACTTGAAATGATGTGCTGGGACAAAATTATTATTCTACCCCAGAGCGTCTGTAATGACGAATCATTTCACTGCTGTCCAAGGCTGGTTAACAAAGTTCTTAGAGGAGTCTCAATGCTGGTCATCATTGCTAACCATTTCTGCCTTAGTTTTTTTATTACGTTTGAAAAATATAACAATGTAGCCAACAGTCAAACCGCTTTATACAGCTCAGCATTCCTTAAGAACTCATATTCAACTCACTGAGAAAACCCGAGAGGCTGGAGCACCATGCCTGCAGAAAGCTCTGAGTATTTGCTCTACTTCTGAGGCCATCCACTGACTTTGGCCAGGCTCATGCCGCTCTCATGCTCTTGTTAAGAGTCAGCAATTAGCCAAGCCTTATACACATAAATGATCTCAGAAAGTGAGAGCTTGCACATGTGCTTACTCCTGATAGGAAGCCCTTGATAGACGTTACACAGAGTAAGACACTGCTACTTAACTCAGTGGTGCGACCAAACTCCCAACGTTCTTGACCAGAGCTTTGACACAAAGGAAATGAAACAAGCTGGGCGTGGATCCAATTGCAATTTTTCACGGTTAGGACCATGCATGCCCACAGTAACTTTGTCCGAATGTGATGAGAGAACATTTTAATTCTTCATCTATCCAGTAAATCTTATGGGAATGATGACATTCCCCATCCTAGCGCAGCTTAGAAAGGAGAGAGTTTTCCCCACGCCTCAGCAATTACCTAAGCCCACTTACTGGCTGTCTCTCCATAAGTTAATATTATTTTCAGAGAGAAAAAAAGTCCAGCTGACTTCTTTAAGCTTTCTGATCACTGAAAGAAGGCATTCTCAAGACGATAAGCAGCAGTATATCTTGCCAAGTCAGATACCTTTCTTATAGAAATGTCTGGGAGTTACTGTACCACTAGTCCATGACATAAGTGCAATGGGTCATTGGCAAGATCAGTACAACCAGCTAAGTGCAAATAAGTATTCACTAAATAAATTCAAAGCAAAACTAGATAATCTGGTAAACAAAGAGGACAAGTTTTTTATTGGCTGGATCAGCTGAAAAATCAGGGAGGGGGCCAAGGGGGGGGGAATATCACTCAGGGACAAATTAATTCCCTCTTGTTCATAACACTCCCTTGAATACGACATTACTTTGGGTAAAGATGAAAGAAAAGCTTAATTTAACTCATAATTAAAAAAACAATTTACACAACTAGCACTCCATCATTATTTCTAATTTTCATGAAATTGCATCAAACATGACTGCGGAGGACAAACAACCTTAAATTTCAGAAAGGGGAAATGACATCTCTTCACTGTTGCTCTTTGTTCACTTTAAGGTACAGAGAACTTGAATATATTTCCGAGAATTACTTAAATGTCACAGTTACTTTTCACTGTGGCATTGTGCTATTGCTGTTTCCAAGGATCCATAAATTTTGACAATCCACACTGCGAAATGCTGCTGGATTCAAAAGGCGTGCGTTAAATGTTGACTCTTAGCACCCTTGAAAATTAAGCTGACTATTCTTTACAACTCTAAACAACAGGTTAGACCTGCGGTTTCAAGATCTGACATTTTACAGTGCTAGCCATAACAGTTTCAAGAACTCTTACACAACGGGAAATTTCTTGAAGAATACTTGATCAGTTTGAACTTCAATAGGCTGTACGTAAGCGATCACCTAAGAAATGCAGTGAGAAGCTTGTCATACTACTATAAGCTATAGTCTTTATACTTTCTCGTGTGTAGTTACTTCACACAAATGGCTCAACATTTCACCAACAAACTTTGGCCGAATAGAGAATATTTCATGTACTACTGAGCTGGAAAATCCCGCTAACGTGTTGCATGTACACAGTTAGAAGGCCACATCACTGTTATTTTCCTCATAGCATTTTGTTATAGGAAATAACTTTACATCAGAGAAAAGTCAATTGAAACTTGCCATTATAATGAACATGTCTGATAAAATAAAAGTTATTTATTACCGTTATTTCCTGCAATTGATTAAGAGATCTTAATCATCTGGAAATCATTCCCCTGGTTCACGTGTGTGCCTGAAATCTTCCTGACCTTCCTTCAAAATGCCCACTGCTATCTTTTAACTTTCCTTTCTGGAAATGACTAAAGAAACTAAGAAGTTTTATTCACTGCAGAATAAACAAAGTCCACCTTATCAACATATTCTTGAAGGAGGACTGCATAATTCAGTCCTTCCTTTAAAAGCTGAGCTGGCTGTTTAGGGAAATTTGCTCCTTTTCTCACAAAGTAACTAGAAAAGGCAAAATTAGACATTGCAGACTGATGGATACTTTTTTTTTGCCACGGATTATCATTAGGTAAACAATTAGTGACCTTCCAGAGCAACTAGGCACTTCTTTTAAGAGCAACACTTGCCTTTACATAATCTCAGATAACGTGACTCCAAGCTAGTCGTCTGCTCGTGTCATTAAGCAGTTACATGTCGGTCACACATGACCTGACAATTAGGTACCTTGCAAATATTTCTTCTTTTCCTGAAATATGTGCTTTTCTGAGTATGAGTCAGGACACAGACTAGATCTTATATATTTTCAGAAAAAACCTGACATATATTTTAGGGAAATCTTATGGTAATTGTAAGAAACAGAGCTCTGGGAAAAAAGCGCCCTAAAATCTAGAAGTTGTTCCAGTATATAATAAGCCCTGTATCTAAGCACAAGGCACATTTGCAAGTCTTTTCACCTTTGTAAGAGAGGTTCACAAGGGGAGACTGCTATTACTCGCTGTTTGCAGCGAGCAGTGCCTGGGAGTCCCAGGCATGCGCCAGCGTTTGGTGCTGCTGAGAAGAGGAGGAATGATTTCAGTCCTCAGAGTCATAAGCCATTTCTGCACAGATCAATTGTTTGCAACAGTTTGACACCTTCTTTCATAATGAGACCAAACACACTTATCGAGCACCTTCCAGACGTTATCGATCCAAAGGCGGCAGCAGGACTTACCCACAGAAGGCGCGTGCCTGCAGCCTGGGCTGCAGGGCAAACTGCTTTGTTCCCATCCACACGCTGCAGCAATTAGGGCTCAAAGAAAGGACTAGGAAAACTGATTTCTACAAGTCAAACTATCTATTACCTTTCTGCTAATGTTACCAACAAGGAGGTTGATTCCAGCAGCTCTGTCTCCTGATTACTGGTGGAAGCCATTGATTTATGTTTGACGTGCTACTAAATAGCTACGGGTTGTCTACGTTCAAGGTAAGACTTTCTAAGACAACTAAATGAACTGGATTCCTTGCTTCTGCTGAGCTTGTTGGAAAAACGTACGACTTGTGTGTTGCTAGCACAGGCTGAAGCAGAACCATTGCCTTTGAAAGGTTCAACCACCTCTTAATGTTTCAATAGCATCTTCACATTTCTCCTGAACAAAAATTAGTTTTTTAATTAAGATTTTACTGGATACAGTTCTCATTTTCCCATTTAACCTCCTTCCCTGCCAGTTTTGTTACTCTGGTGTCGTTGTAACTTGTTCTTAACTACCGTAACAAACCCCCACTCCGCAAATCCCCCCAAATCCCCACCCTGTCAGAGGAAGGTACAATGTAATCACCACTGCTTGTTTATGAGGTAATACAGTCCCTTCCTATGATGAAGGGAGAATGGAAGTAGCACTTGAGATGTTCTTCATCACCAGCTCAAACACACCTAACAGGGTGTCTTCTGCCAGGTGTCCATAGGACTCTGTCTACAGACCAAGAAGCCTACCACTGGGAACGGAGAAAGGCAGCAGTCAGCGCCCAGGCAGAACTGGAAAAGGGAACCGTTTGTTGCTGTGGTCTCCCTGCGCGTTGCCAAAGAGGGGACAGTGGGACACCCCTGGCACCCAAGGAAATCCACTCTAACGTACAGGAGAAGGAGTCTCTCACTCTCTACAGAGAGAGGGACAGAAAATCTCCCCACGCTTAAAGGAAAATTATCAATAGGCAGAAAAAGAACAGATGAGAAAGCTTCCCTTACATAGTCACAAACTAATCCACAGCTTTGCTTTAGATGTCCTTCTAGCCCCAAGACTATTACTTTCTTCCGGAATATTCTCACATTTATATTTTACTAACAAACATCAATAGAAAGAAATAATTTCAAAGATTAATTACAACTTGATGTCTGTAAGTCCATACATATTTCTGCAAGAATGTTACATGCACTTTTCTACATTTCAGCTCTTAGCAGGTCCCATCTAACCAATGCTGTTCAAATCCTGAATTTCTTGGGAAGAAGTATTCCCAAACGTAAACAAAAGTTTGAGAAAACTAGGAGGAAAAAGAAAGTATCTGTGTGAGGGAAATCACAATTTTTACTTACCCTGCCAAGCAATAGGTAGTGAGTTTTCCAATGCTGGCATCTTTCATGCAAAATGAAGTTCTAATTTTCAACTAGAAATGTAGTTACCTACCCCTTTTAAAAAGTGACACATTCATTCCCGAACTTACAAGGCCAGGAATTAGCAAAATACACAGGCTTTGGTGAATAAAATTAAGTCATTTTACATTATCCCAGTTGTGGGTGAAAGCAAGACTCAAATAAACCAAACATGAATTTACCTGAAAACAAGGCAAGCCTGCAGAAAAAAAAGGCCCAGTTATCCAAGTAGTGCCACGAACTTCAAGCAAACATTTCTACTGCCAAAACCAGAAGTTGTTCACATACAGAAACCCACTCGAAGTAGCAATATTCACCTGTAGAAGTATGAGCACCCCCTGACTGTGTTGTGAGTGAAGTGTTCCTGAGTCTTCTCGTTCCCAAAGTCCTCCAAGGGGTCTGACCACAGGATGTCACACATAGGTCCATATGCAGGTGGTTCCTTGAATCGATCTAACTAAGAAAAATAGGAGACAAAGAAATACTAACTTCTTTCAACTATGTATCACAGAAATACTGAAGCAAAGTTACTATTTTTCATTCCATGGGTTGGCAAACAAAGACCCAAAGCAATTTATTTTTCATCTTTGGGTTGCTCTCAGCTTTAAAGCAACGGATTTTGAATAACACTAAAACACTCCTTGCTAACACTGACAAAAAGGAGAAGGAATAGATAAAACTGAAAGCTGAGAGATACAGTGGATTCCCATTCTGTGTGAATTTTTGTGTCCAATTTTTTTCCTTTTTCTGCTGGTTTTTTTTGCAAGCATTTCAGTGGACAAGAGAGAAGATGGTACTTCTGTATTCTGTGATTTTTCAAACATGGCACTCAATTTATGTGAGTGAGGCACCTCAAGAAAAAAATACAATAGTTATGTCAAAGCAAGTTCCCATTTTGATTTAAATACATTTTCACAAAAAATTGTATTTAAATACCAAGACAAAACCTCTGCATTACAGCATCTTGCCATGACATTCTTGCTGGTCTCATAACCTTAATCCTAATTAAGCAGCTAAAAAATCCTTTCTGCCTGACTATTGGTATTTAAAAAATCAAATTATATAGAATCATACTGCAAATAAGACAAAGTATAGCAAAATAGGGAATTATTAAAAAGCAGTATCCCTCTGCAAGAACTCAATATAATAACACCCTTTGTTAAGATGGCTGTGTGAATCAGGCTTGAAGTCCAAAATGTTCCCTACTCTGACCTGAAAGATCAAACAGTGATTTAGTACCATGCCTAACATAATTCCCCCCTGCAAAAAAAAAAAAAAATTTCAAAGAGAAAGAATTGGTTTTATAAGTTTTAAAAAGTTTTAATGAGACCTCTACAATGTTACCTTTGCGTCCTTGTCATGAAATATTCACAGCATACCTACACTTCTGACTTATTTCTGCCCTCTACCAATTAATGCTTTTGTAACTATAATTCATTTAAATTAAATAACAATTCATAAATATGCACAACCAATTCCTGCTGACTGCCAAAGATGAATAAACCTGCTGGGAGGGGGGGAGTGAAGATGTTAACGACCGTAATCTAGAATCTGAGAGCTGAACAGTTTTACTCTGCCATTACATTGTTGCGAAGCCAGCTAATTTTTAGGCAGAGAATATTTTTGCTTAATGAGATAGTGAACTCTTACCTCAAAACCAAAACTTTACATTCAGTAATTTTTAAAAGTGCAGTTAATATCTCAATCTAATTGCTTTTAAATGAAAACATGCAATTAGTGGTTCAAGTTTGTTTTGGTTTTGTTTTGTTTGTTTTTTTTAACATATTAGTTTCTTAGTAGGCTAGAAATTAACCTCAGAATATAATTTATCTTTTAGTAACTTCAAAACTCAGAAGCACATATCCATGTTTGCAAGTCTCAAACTGCAAGCAAGAACTAAGGAAATCTTTTCTGCTGGAAACGCTAACAGTGAAAGGTTTAAGTATTTCCCGTTAGAAATATTAACTGAGCTCTCTTTTACAAAACACCTGAAAAAAATAAATCCTTGATAACATGCAACAACACTGGATTATGTGAAGAAACTGTCTGACATCACTGTTCACTGAACTTTTGTGAGATTTATAAGAAACTTCTCAGAACACAAGAGTTTCACACAAGCTTCAGCTTACTAAGCCTCGCTTAGAGAATTTGCTAGGCACTCAAGTGCAGTACTATTAAAAATGTGGCAGGACCTATTCATAATGGAGCTCTTGACTCTTCTTAAAATAATAAAGCTGTTTTGTCTATATTCATTGCAATCACACCATACTTTTTTATTATATGTTTTAAGTGAGGTTTTTCTAGAGCAATTTTCATCTCTTCTCCAAGAAAGGGCAGAAAGCCTAGCAAGGCGCAAGGAATCACCACATGGTGTGCTTACATCGTGCTCATAGGTAATACTTAAAAATTAATGCTATGCGTTCATTTGCTCCTAAATACTTACATACCTAACACATCTATTTTTTTTAGAACGCAAAAATGATAAATCCTTTGTGGATGCTGGTGATTTCTTCACCTCAATAACATAGGACTAATTGCAGCAATTCCTTTTACATTCTATTAAAAAAAAACTTTAAAAGGTGATAATGTCAACATCGATGTCAAAATGACGTACAAGCATCTTACACAAATGAACGACAGAGAGAAAGGATTCAAGTTTTAGTTGCTGGCGATTAACTGTTCACTTATTAGGCCTGAGCACTATTCACACTTACTTTTCTGATGTCATCTAAGGTGTTGATCTCTGGAGACAAGCCACCGTGTACACACAGGAATTGTTGGTTCATCAGAGCAGCCAAGGGAAGGCAGTCGAAGGCATCCATGCAGGCATCATATACACGTTCTGAGTATTTGATTTTACCTTTTAAAGATTAAGATGGTATCAGAATACGTCATCAATATTTAAGATGAAAAAAGAAATTAGGATGCTGCTTAATATCTCAACCTTGCTCCTCACTGCTCTCTCTTGCCCTGAGGACTGTACCAAAGTTTGCTTCATGCAAAAAATTCTTTAGTATTATTGTTATTCACTGCTGGAAAAATTCTTCAGATTCTGAAGTGAAGCTAAAAAGGTTTTCACAAGTTTATTATATTTTTCTAAAAACCTGTAAATAAACAATTTAATGTATCATTATAGCCTGCCACGAAATCTATACGGCAAGCCTTAAAAAGTCTGCTGAATGGTTATCATCCGCTACGTTATCACTCAATATACTGTCTATGAAGTAATCAGAATTTTAGCCCAGTCCCTTATAATTAATTATCTACAGAAATGTCATTATGAAATGAACGAGGTGGTACAATGAAGCTGAAATGTTAATTTACCAATACGTGTATTAAACTCAGTAAACCATGAAGCCTTTGAGCCAATTAACATTTCCTTTATCCCTGACGCTAAAAAGGGAACACAGACTTGTGGCAATAGCTTCAGCTTACAGTGCCACAGGAAAAAAAAAAAAAAGCTTCATTGTGCAGGTGAAGGTCTACATCTAATGAGCTTCTATGTGTCACTGTGTCCTTTCTTGCAAAACAGAAAGGAATTCCTATAAAAAGAGCCTATCAAAAAGTTTAAGCCTAGTTACAGGGTAAACGTGAAAACGCTATACTTAAAGGAAAAAAAAAAAACCAGCAAAAAACCCCACATTAACATTCCTTGCATTTTTCCACTGCTGCAGATGAGACCCGGTGAGATGCCACCTCCTCCACTAGTGGCCGGGGACCTGCCGCAGAGGTGCCCGAGCTGGGTGCCGGCAGGCTCCCACTGCCAGGCCGGTGCGCGGGGCAGCAACCCGGCAGCGTTTACCGAGAGCGTCCAGGCCCGGGCGGCCCTGCGGCAGCCCCGGGCTGCTTCCCAGGCCAGGCGGGCAAGCTGAAGCGTCTTGCTACCGGCAGCACCAAGTGACGACCCCCCCCCCGGCTTGTACGGATGGCCAGCCGCTACCTACCGGCGGGGCGGGGCGGGGGGGGAATGTCTAACACCTTCCTTTCTTCACCACTGAGACGCCCTCCCCAGCCCCTGCAAGACGACTGCCCTCTCAGGGAACAGTGGTTACAATTTAAAATCAATAATAGCTAACACGAAAATTACATTTAAAAAATGACTGAGGGTAAACAAGTATAAAACGCTCACAAAGTAACAAATCAAGTTGTTGAAAAGAGAGTGAAGAGGAGGGAGGTTAAGGTAGACTTACATTCTTGCTTAAATGTGAAATACTCTGTTAAATGTCTACATTCATGATTCCCACGAAGTAAAAACAGTGTTTTGGGGTAAAGGATTTTCAAGGCCCACAAGTACAGCACACACTGCAAATCAGAAACAAGAAAGAGAAATATAATTCATAATTAATGACGTACTTCAACCACCACGCTCCCCCAAAAACGCAGAAGGAGGATTCGGTGTGAAACATTTATTCTCAGTAGGTTAACTTCACTCTTCATACATTACATGCAAACACTTCTCCATTCTTCAACCTGGACTAGCTGGGACTACTACCAGTATATTCTGACAAACTTCTAGGCTTTTGCTAAGCGGTACCTCCCCGCTCCTCCTGCGTTGCCTTCGGAGGCCCCAGCCGCCCCGAAGGAATCGCCGCGCGTCCCTACAGCGCAGCACGCCCTCTCCGGCCGGCCGGTTCGGCAGAAACCCGCCGGGGAAACAACTTCCCCGGAAGATCTGCATTTCCTGGCTTGAGGAAAAGTTGCCCTAGAACAATTTAACTTACGCTTCAGGAAATAGCTCGGCTTCCAGTATTACAGAGTTTTTACACGAACGCTTGTTCATTTTTCCACTTAACATTGTTCTGTACAAACAACAGAGGAAAACAAAAAATCCACAAAGCTCTTGCATCAAATGAAGTCGCTCCAAAGCTTCTGCAGAACCTTTTATCTTTCCAGAAAATTTCTATTTGAGATGACATTTCTTCTAGACATGTTTTGAAAGATAAAAAAAGACGACTTGGAGAGGCTAACCTCTGCTCAGACCTCTCAAAACCATCCAATTAAAATAGTTGTTTTGGAAACAAAACTGACACAGCAATGATGCCGAAGCATTACAAGACCCTTGATGAATGAGTAGACTTGCAAACTTCATGCAAGATTTATCCTTCATATAAGACGACCCTGCTCAGGTACCCGGCTGACAAACTGACAGCTCCAGGGAAGCCGATGGAAGTAAGAGCCCACCGCTTGTAAGAATGCTGCGGTGGCCTCTCAAATAACGAGCTAGAAAGCTTTCTGAACAATTTCTCCTCCAGCCCTTCTTTTCTTAAATATCTATGAACTGCAAAACTGTTGCACGAGAAAGAAAGGGTGTCAACCCCCCGCTCCTTTTATCTGCAACTACGCCCCAACACTCCCATCTGTTGACAAAAATTATTTATTTACCTTAATAATCAATAGATTGGAAATTCAGAACTTACTCCTAACTGCTATTTCTGCTTGGAGCAGAATCATTAATTTTGTCAATGTAGTGCCTCTAAATTTGTATAATATGAATTCCCTTCTACAACTCAGAATGTCATGATAAACAGAATAATTACGTTAATCATGTCTCAACATTTTGATTTCTGCTCCCCCATTTTCTACACAGTCTAGTCCTTACCTTAAAAAAAAAAAAAGGAAAAAAGATGCAACATTTTTATATTTGTGCTAAACTTCATACTATCCATGAACAATTATATAGCAGTACGGGTTTTATACCACTACTCTTTGTCTCGAATTTATTTATGTGTAAACATCTGGATGCTCTGCCTGCACTTTCTGTTCTTCTAGTCAGGGTCTAGAGCCAGGTGAGAAGAACAGAAAGTAGAAGCAGCATCCTCCAGGACTCGCAAAATTAATTCTTCCCCTTGGAAACGCATGGACAGCCTCGCAGCTCATGCCACCTCTTCCACCTCCCAGGCGCTGCTGCCGCTGCAGGAAAGGAGAAGAGACCTCAGAACGCCAGGCAGATCACATTGGTGTAACCCAGCACGAAATGATGGTGTTAGGTCGTGGGAATTATCTGCTGTGGCTCAAAACATTCACAAAGGGTGTGCCTGGGGAAGGTTTGTTGGAGTTTGCACTGAGACACACGATTTGGATTTGAAGATTGAAATCCTTCAGTGGGGAAGGAAGCCTGGACTTCTCCACATCACCAGTGCAATTCTCCATCTCTTCGACAATGACGTCATCATTCCTCCAAGAATTCCCAGAACCTTCCACTTCTTTGAACTTACTGGCTAATGCAAAAATTTGATGTAAATGTTGTGAGACAAGAAGTTTAAAGTGACGCTTCCATCTGTGCAAGAAAAGTTCCAGTTTTTAAAGTTGTACCGAAGTTAGCTTCGAGCTTCTAATCCTGCCAAAGCACCTTATAATTTAGAAAAGCACAATGATTACTGCTTAGATGAAATGCTTTATTAAAAAGACAAAAAAGAAGGGTGGTTTACATTTCTCTTGTAACTAAGTTTTTCATTTTCATAAAGCCTTGGCAAGATTGAAATGAGCACTTAGGTACTTAAAATATCATCCAGATTTGTGAAGCAGGGAAAATACAGAAAGCTGGAAATGTTATCTTCTTGGCATTTGGTACTTGCTTACAGGTAGATCGCTTTACATTTACTTATCATAGATTTATTTTTTATTTTTTCTATGTTTCCTTTGAAGCACTCATGAGAACCAGACCAAAAAGATAACAGAGAATCAATACAGTCCAGAACGTTCTGTGTTTCCCTGTCATTGTTCAAGTAATGTGAGCCCACCATTCATTCCGTGTTGTTTTCAGTGGTACCATACTGAAGGTTTTGGTGGGGTTTTTTTTAGAATTTTCTCCCTTTTCTGTTCAGTAGTCCGGTGATGTAATATCGTAATAGTAAGGAAGAACTAATTAGCAGGTTGGGGTTTTTTTTCATGCAACTAAACAGCAAATATAAGGGTGACAATTTTTCATGGCTTTTCAACTTACAGTAATTTACATACAAAAAACTTAACGTCCAAACAACATATCATGAGCAAGCATTCTGTTTTTTTTTTTAAACTCTGCTTTGCATATCAAAATTCTTAATGAAGTAAAAAGATTTATAATAAAGTCTCTTTGTCGAGAATCTGAACTTACAGTCTGCAATTATTTGGTAATACTGCTTCCCAACAGCAAAATTTTACAATTTATTTTTCTCGCCTCAACTTTTTCCTCAAGATTATATTATTCATCAAGATTATACTATATATCAGTTCTGCTGTAACTCTGTGTAAAATGTACAGCAGTGGCCTTGCAATCTAGACATCTCTCTGGTATTTTTGGCCTATCTTACTTCATACTATCAAAAAAAAAAAAAAGTTACATCTCTCAAATGCCAGCTATCAAAATACTTACTTGCTCAGTGTCTTTCAGCTGTTGAAATAGCAGATATGTTAAGTTTATAACCAAGAGGTAATCTGCCCACCTCCCAGCTCCCATAACCAAGCTGTTTTCCTGCTGAGGCTCTGGCAGCCTCACAGAATCATTAAGGTTGGAAAAGACCTTTAAGATCATCAAGTCCAAACATCAACCCAACACCACCATGCCCACTGAACCATGTCCTGAAGTGCCACGTCCACACATTTTGAACACTTCCAGCGATGGTGACTCCACCACTGCCCTGGGCAGCCTGTTCCAATGCTTGACCTCTCTCAGCATCAGGAAGGAAAAGGTCTGTACAATTAAGTGCTGCGTAAACCAAAGGCACACATTTTCAAAATGGACATCAGGTTTAACTCCACTGCTGCATGCTGAATTTGAGCCTTTGCACAATTTGACATCCCAGCACCTCCTGAAAAGGCAAGCCACAAGCCCCAGACCTCTTGCACACATCTCAAGTTACGTGCTCAAAACAGAGAACTTTGAAAAATCGTTACCGTTGCCAGTAGATCGCAGCAACACCTGTAACACAAGATGCTCACTTTTGGGTGCTCTTGCACTCATCATGCAAGGGATGCAGCTCGCTCTGGCAGCTGCGCGGCTTTGCATGGGTAACAAAAGATGAACTCTCCCATGAACAAATGACTGATGGCATTGGGCACTTCCCCAGCAGATGAAATCAAGTGTGAATAAACGCAAGGTAATTCACACTCGAAAGGATAATTTGAGCCACGCGTTGCTAAGGTCTCTGCTGATGCTCTGTGAACTGTGGAACAGTATATTGGCATAGCTCCTTCACTCTGTAACCAACACACCCCTCACCTAAATATAAAAATTGCATTACTTTAACTGCATTGAAATAATTATACCATCATAGTACCTAGTACAGGCACAGCTTTCTGAAATGGAGTTACTATCCCAGTGGAAACCATATACCTTTTTACACACGTAACTGCATTCACACTACTGGTATGACTATTTATTAGGGCTTCACTTCAGACACAAATATATCTTGCATCTGTAATCAAAATACTCACAAGAGATGCAGGTTATTGCCACTTCTAAACTACTATCCCTTGAGCACAGGGAAAGAAAACCTTGAACACTACTGAAAATAAAGAAAAAATTATATTGTCTTCAGTAGAACCCAGATTTCATTCTTTTTTTCCCGACTTTGAGGGAATCATCATAAATGATGATCTCTTCTCTTAAGGCTCTGCTGCAGAATAGGGACAACAAGGTAGTGCTACTTGCATCAACCAGATCTTCATGACAACTTACAATCTTTGCCACAACATTTTTGCCAACGTGCTCTTATTTTACCTCTTTGTTGTGCTTCTAAAACCAGTGCTCAGGTACGTACAGGTTGTGTATTTAAAAAGACTACTGCTGTGGAAATAGACTTCCTGTGGAGTAAGAGTGAATCCATTCCTCGTGGTCAGGTTCTCAACTGTTTCTAAAACGTTCAAGAATCTCATTCTGATCATTCATTTTCTGTTTATTTTTTTTTAAACATCTGTTGAATATTCCCAAGCTGCTTTGGGATCTTGTTTTGTCACCTGCATGGTACTTTAGCACCTCTAGACTTCAACTATTGCAAGACTCTCTTCTAGCTAGTCTCCCAGATGATATTATGAAAAGCGATCACCTGCAGAACATTGCTACTTGCCTTATATCCTTCTCTAGTGTTCAGACTGTATTACTCCCATTTCAGCCCTTGGAAGGACCTCAAAATGTCCAAAAAGGAAGGACCTCTTTTTCAACCAAAAAGTGGCTAGAGAATTCTTTTTCTTAAATGTTCCTCTAATTTTTACAGCTAGTACTTTCTAAACAGGTATCCAAGTGCCAGCTCCTGGCTCTCCTCATTGGACCTCACGTCTTGGACCCAGCTGTTTTCTCTGGAGATGGGTCTCAGGGAGATGGAAGCAGTGTGGGGGAAATGGTGCGAGTGACTTCCGGGGCACCGTCCCGTGCTCCCTCCCTGCAGCCAAAAGGGGTTCTTGGCAAGTTGGGGTCTCGCTTGGGGAAGAGCAGGCACAGAACCAGGCAAGCTGCGAAGATGGCTGCGACACAAACAGATGTTCCAGTCTGGGAATGTAATATATAAAAAAAATAACCTGAATTTGCTGAATTACTGAATATTCACAGCTCCAAGGAGGACCGCCCAGCAAAAATGAGATCTTACAAGATGCAAATTCTTGCTACAGAGAAACGTATTTCCTACTGTTACACAAAAGAAAAGGGCAAGGAAATTTAGGATTATTAAGGTATTAGGATCTTCTTTGCTCTGAGAGAAGAGAAAAAAACACTTGACTTCACTGATAAACTATTCATGACCAACCAAAAATATTTTAAATCAAGCTGTTTATTGGGAAACATTAACACACTAGAAAGGAATCTGAAAGGTGTTTATTCTTCCAGTAAAGACCTAGAAAGTGTACAGAGGTTTGAGAGCTCACACAGCTTCATCAGTGTTCACTTCACCCACAGTTTACTAACACAAATTTATTTATATGCAATTCTTTTATTGGGAGAGACCAGTTAATAATTTCGAACAGTTCACTGAGTTCAAAAGCATCTCAAGTGTCAGATGCTTTTTTAATTGATGCAAGGTCCAATGATCAAATTCCAGACTCACTCCAAACACCTTTGTTGTTGCTAGAAATACCACACAAACAGTTTTTCCTCCTGGCAATTGGTTCTTTGTGTTCAGGAAATGAAGATGTACGAATGTTTTGAACCTTAAAACACAACTCCAGCTTTGTTCATTTTGAACGTTGGTTTAATTCTCCATATCTTACCTCTCTGCTCTGTCAAAAATGATCAGTACCTACCTTGTGATATTCAATTGACGTTTAAGCCTGTTTGTTTTTATATGGGATTGAGCTAGAAAATCATTCCAACAGTTCATTTACATAAAATTATTAATGCACTACAGTCGGTATTTACTCTGATTGTAATTTTTCCAAGACTGTGATGAAAAGCAGCCTATATGTATACTCACCCCTACACTGCATGGCATTTATGTCTGCCTTTCAAAAGAGGGTTTTCAGACTCAGGTATAGATTAGTCATTCTTCCTTACAGCCCGTTCCTGCAGAACCACTTATGCTCTAACTATTCTTTGGATTTAAAAATAGCCTTCTGTTTTGATCATTTGGGTTTCTTTTCTCCATGACCATAAAACTTGTTTGAAAGCAAGAGCTGAGGGGCTTCTCCTCTGAAGTCAAAATGCTGGAACAATGCACAAGCACAACAGTGTTATCAGTTACAGAAGCGAGGAAACAAGTGCGCCGCATCAGATATTGCAACTTGCAGACATTTGTTATTCTAAGTGAAGAAATGCTTAGGCTCTGCCAAAAGATCAAATGGAAAAGAAAGTGCAGCTATGGGATACAGATTTGGTCTGTGCCGAGAAATGTCGTCTCATCCTATCTAGAATTTTGACATTTTTGTTTTATCTGTTGTAATTCCTTTATTAGTCTCTCAATCTGCAACCCTTGCTTATAATTAATTTTAAAGACACAAAACACCCCCCCTTCAAACACTGGAGCTAACTCTGGTAAAAATGGAGCACACAGGTGAAGGATTGAGCCCTTAGATCAAACGCTCCATGGGGCAAGGACTGTCATTTCTGCTGAGTGCCTTATACAAACACTTTTCTCTTTTTCCCTCTGCATTATCAAATGCTTTCCACCTACCTTATGCAATTTCTTCCTCTGTTCTTAATGATAATAGCTGACATTATATAGTACCTTTCATCCAGAAGAATCCCAAATGCTTTGCAGCCCACAGACAAGGATTATCTCGCCCACTACCAGAACTCAGTTAGGTCTAGGCTCAATGGTGTCACTTTTACGCTAGATATCACACAGCAATCGAAGAGATTTTTTTTAAAAGCTTATATTACTTGTGATTAGTACCTTGGACCAGCTACTTAATTCTTTTGGAACGACCCCAGAACTGCAATAGTCTTGTGTCTACATAGCAGAAAGGGAAGCCAACAGATGATGGAATAAAGATCATGGTGTAGCTGATGTGGTAGAAGTATGCATTGAGATCAGGCTAGAACAGTTTACCACCATGACTTCTCCAGCACAAAGTACTGGCAAGAGCTGCTGCCTGCTAGATATGCTGAGGGCCCCTTCTCCACCAAAAGCATTCCCCCACAATATGTCAAGTTGCATTCCTCACCATTTTCCTTTTCTTGTCACTACTTAACTGTGCTGAGTTCATGCCTGAATGCATAGCTCTACATCCACATACACTTACGAAACAGAAACTTGCCTTTCCTTTCAAAGGCATTCTTTAATCAAGGTGACAGGTGGGGAGAATCAGTTATGTGACCAAAAAAGTAGTGATCTGAGAACGTTACATAGAAAAAGGAATAATAAAAGCGACAGGTCAGATATTTCCTTGGCACTGGCAGAAGCCAGTACTGCTTCCAGTGAAAAAATAGTGTTCCAGAATGGAAAAACTAAATTCAGAATAGAATTTGCCAAATATGTATGTGCAGGTTGCTAAATGAGTAATTTTAAGGGGCCTTTTCCCCACCCATAAGCTATTTTGCTTTGTGTTACATGGCTCGCTATTGTCTTTAATCAGTAATAGCCCTGGAGTAGATTTTGGCAAACTGTCAGACAAGCACTGGAAAGCTGAAGCAAACCCCCTTGCTCTATTTCTTATATTAATAACATATATAGAAATGAAGACAAATCTCTCCCAGATACAATTTGGCCCTGTCAAAGCCTACAGAAGATACAAACTAGGTTATGGCAACTGAAAAATGGTAGTTCAAGACTGAGCTGCACAACAGTTTAAGCCCATAAAGCTACCCCTGCCACTCCCAACCTTCTCCAAGCGATCCAGCATGGTAATCCACACAGTGATGATTTAGCTCACAGCTCTCCTTGGATCAGAGAAGGGAGGAAGCAGGCATATGTGGCTCAGAAAAACCCTGATCGAAGTGCTGACTTCACTATGAGACTAAATCCCAACTATATTGATTTTTGGCAGGTGGGCAAAAGAACCTTGCGATTCTGAAGTTTGCACTTGGAACAGCATGTTTCTATTTGTAAATGTGCCACCTCCCAAAGATTCTGTTAATATTTTAATTTAAGTTTTAAAGTGAACTAATAAAGCAGAAGTAGGTTTAGAGAATTTGAAGAAACTTCTCTTCATACTATAAACAGAAAACTGGCAAGATGTTCCCTTTTACGAACACATTACCAATAACTCAGCTGTTTGGGATTACATATTTTTATATCAACATGGCAACAGCGTACTACGATGTGGTATGTAGAATGAAACCGCAGTATATGTGTTCTGACATGCTGCCATCTTATCTAGTCACAGACACACAGCCGTGTATCACAGGACCTATACTGCCTCTAACAGATAAAGGGTGTTCTGCCCTGACTCAGAGGGAGTTAAGTCTGAACTTTTCAGAGACAGGAGTCAAGCTGTAGCTTAAAAGCTGCTGCAAGGGTTTCTGACTGACCGTTCAGTGACTACATCAACTATGACTTGGATGAACAAATCCTTTTATTTGATAATTGTGCACCTCATCTGTCAGTTTGCATAACCAAACAGCAACATAGAACAGAAGAAAAATTCCAGTTTGCTTTATGAGCACTGGAACAAAGGATTTGTGCTTGGTATTTGACTCAATTCTAGTCAAAGGTGGGCAGATCGGACAGGACACGGTTTCCTTCGCAAGCCAGCTAAAGATGCCATCATTTGACCTCCACGATTCTACAACCTGATACTGGAGTCTGCACCAGGCCTCAGCACCTTCAAGAGGGCACATGCCCTGTGATGCCCCACATCACTTCTCTGTGGACTCAAGTGCTGCATCAAAAGCCAGAGATCACGCACTCCTGCATGCCATATCTAAACAGAACTCATTCATTCTCTCCAGCATAGCCATTTACCTGCTGGCTCTTTGTCCTATTTACCCCCTATCTAGTCCTGCCATTTTCATAAAATTTCACATCCAGGAGACTCAGATCAAATAAATCTAAAAGTCAAACTAAACTATGAGTTTTTCATTTATTTTTTCTGTCATGTCTCTTTTATAATAGCTTATGTCTATTCATCCTATTTAATTTGCGCAAGCTGCAAAGCAGACTGCCTTCTCTGCTATATTTGGATGGCCATTAGTTAGCACCAAGGTCCATTCTCCATCATCCAACACAGATATAGTGGGATTTGGCTGGGTACCAAGCAACCTTTATGAAAACACCACCAGCAACATTAACTTGGGACTTATTTTGCTCACAAGTGGTATCTGCAAAGAGCTTCAGTATTCCTGAACTGGTTAAATTACAATGCTAAATGTACACAATAGGCTGCGAGCAGTTTCACAGCCAAAAACAGAAATAAGAAACTTACTTCAATGCTGAAGTACCCTCTGTCCACGTAGTCCCCCAGGAAGAGATACCGCGTGTTGGCAGGAGAACCTCCCACTTCAAACAGTTTCATCAGGTCAAAGAACTGACCATGGATGTCTCCACAAACTAGAAGAGAAAAACAGCAATATTCAGATTTGCCATGTGAAGATCATGTTAGGCACATGCGTTCTGAAGTCGGTGTCTTATAAGAAATGCGTTATGACAATTTTGTGCAGCATCCTCTAGTTAAACGACCGGTGAGAGCTGGCAGCTGCTCAGCAGAAGCCGTTTTTCTATGATGTGCATCCGTTTACGCGCAAGCAAAAGGCTACCAACTAATTAAAGGAGAGCCATCAGGTAAATTTGACCTAGAATTATTTTCATAGGTGTCTGTCCATTCCTCCTCCTGCCCAGCAGAGTACACAATACTGGCAATAGCAGTAAGACAAACCAAAGTCGTCCTGCAAAAGAGAACACGTTCAAGTCGGGTTACTCTTTCTTTTGATACGCTCTATTTCTCCTAGTCTTAAACCCAGACTAACACCAACAGGCTTTCTGTAAAACGCAAAGCATGCCTGTCCTGCGTGTGCCACCGGTTAAACCAACAGATTTCCGACTTCTGGTTTCTGTGTAGAAAAATGGCCTGCTTGCTTTCCCAAAGCATGTTGTACACCAGGGGACACTGATTTCTCACGCTTTAACCTCTACCACTTTATTGAACCTCGTATAATTACGATTTGTTTCGCTCCATTGCAATGAAGCCAATCTAACAAGCGGCTTCTCTAGAAAGCGCGGCTCCCTGTAAACGTGACAGAGCACACGCGACGCGCAGCTGGCGCTACACGGGGATGCCTCCTCTTGTGCCACCTTGTGAAATCGCAAGCTCCGTGGCGGGTGGTTTTAGGCGTCTGCAGGAGAGCAGGCAACGCTTTTGGAGGCCCCCCTGGAAGCTTAACTAGCAGTGCGGTGCCAAAACCTGCTCCCTTTTCCCTTGCTTTGTTTCCCCTACCTAAGGGGAGGGGGAGAACCCCCCCAGTTTAGGGCCAAGCCCGGAACTTTTATTAGCAACGATCCTTAGCAAAGAAAACGTGAATGGCCTTGACTGTTACTGAGGTCAGTTCAGACTGGTTCTCTCAACAATGACTCAAAAAAGAAAAAAAAAAAAATCCCATTTGCAAACTGGAAAGGTGATTATGAAGAAACTGAATAAACCGAAGGCCCAAGATGGACCTTATCTTGCAACAGCAGCACAGCTTCTTATTTACTGCTAACACTAAATTCTGAAGACTTCAGATGCTCTCTCTGACGTCATGGTTCAAGCAGTGCTCTCATTTGAGCTTTTATCTGGAAATTGATACAGAGGCCTTGCTCTATCGCAGGTAAACAGATCCCCCATTGACCGCGTGCCGTGGAGAAGCTGAAGTCACATCCCCACATAGATACAGGAGGACTATATCGAACAACAGCTGTAACACCAACTCCAACGAACTTGCAGTGTACACGGTGTTCATGCGTTACCGTCCTTCATCTCAGTCCTGCCTCACATTATATTTTTTACTTGTATCAATTTCTCTGCATGTATACACTAACAATAGGGCCAACATAATATTGTTCATTTCATCCAAAAGCTAAAAACAAAACGAAACAAAAATCCCCACCCAAACCAAAACCAATCAACCCAAGCCTGCCCTGTCCAGGGACAGGAAAAAAAAAATGTCCCAGTCACTGCTCTCAGGAATATTTATGTGAAACTGGTGACACAATTCACGAGTTCTGGCTAGCTGAGCATTCTTCTGTGATAGTAACAGGGTGTTTTCCCCATGAAATAGCATATAGTACTCTTATAACCACTGTGTTACGTTGTATATCTCTTTTTCCTAAGTTGATCTCCCTCCCAAGAATTTTAGATGACAACCTTCATGTTGAAAGCCATCAACAGTTGTAATTTCTATCTAAGAATAATATCTGCCATTAACTATGCAAAATAAGTACCATTTAAATCCTCAAGTGCTACAACACCACCCCTCTTTCTCGAACAAAAAAACCACAACCAAACACCCCAGAGGAAGTTTTTTGGCAGCATTCTTATTTGAACATGTTAATCTAGCAAACCAATACACGCTGCTTGACGGTACTCCTCTGCATGGACACTGTGGGAAGATTAAGAACACGTGTCGCATATTGATGGCCAAGCAATCTGCTCTCCTAACTTCCAGCAGAAAAGCTTTTAGTTATATAACTGTACAGCTCTACCAATTATCGCCCGCCCCCATTTGCTCCAACTGCAAAAACCTCAAGTTGAACAAGACTGAAAGATTTTAAATGGATTTAACTTTTGCTCTTTCACTAAAGCACAAAGAAATAAGATTTCTTTTTTTATTTTTTTTAATGTGGACGTGTGTGAATAGGTAAATACATTGAGGCCATTACAGAGAAACCAAGAAGGTTACAGAGCTTTCTCTATGCAGCTGTGTGTCTGTGAATT
The DNA here is from genome assembly GCF_964289735.1 of Phaethon aethereus. Classification (NCBI taxonomy): domain Eukaryota; kingdom Metazoa; phylum Chordata; class Aves; order Phaethontiformes; family Phaethontidae; genus Phaethon; species Phaethon aethereus. The sequence continues at coordinate 29,776,249 of NC_138578.1, read as the reverse complement.
TGTCACAAGTCAGAAAAGCAGAAAACAAACCAGTGAAGAGGACAGAAATAAAACATGCAGAGCCCTGCAATCCTAAATCTTGCAAAATTCTGAATTGGACTTGAGAATCAATACTCAATGGATATTCCAGGCACTTTGTGTGCAGCAGCCTACTCTTTTTATACTTGACATCAGATGCAGAAATGTATCCAGGGAAAAAAAAAAAAAAAGACAGAAAGCTAAAAAGCCCTCAGACCCAACCTTGCCAAGCAATTAAAGTAGTTCCAAAAGAGAAGCTTAAAAATCAGCCGGTAAAAGCAGTGGGAAGAAGAGAAGACACTCAAAATTAGGAGTTGAGACTGAAATGTAATTTATTATGGTAAGATCTTGGAATTCTTCCTGAAAGACTATGATGTTGCATACAGTTAATACAATTAGTATTTTGCCTGGAATAGCTTAAGGATCTTACAAGTTCCAGGTTTGAGTGTATAGACCTGAACCATCCTTACAATGTAAAACCTGTGTACTCACATTCTGATGGATGGCTTTGTTTACAAATAAATTAAAGGGCAATTTTGTATGTATACAGTACCATACTCCATTTGTAGTTTGAAAGCAACTCCTAAAGCTACAGTCCTGCCACCTTTCTTTTCCAACTCTGACAAATCTCAAAACTGGAAAATTTCCCAGGTAGCTGGATCCATGCTTTATCTTATATTAAGTGGAGGCAGAAGAGATCTAGCCTTAGATTTCCATTCATAAAGGCAGAAACATCCATCAGCCAATAACTCTGCCATACACTTTACGCTTTGTCTTGCAGCTTCCCATCACTCACGAAGAGCCTTGCGGCACTGTCCCACCAAGAGCCCACAGCGGATGTTCCATGTCCACTCCACGCCGCCTCTACGAAGCTCCAAGTTCACTACCTTCTCCCTTCGTGTCATAGACAAAAGCTTTGAAAGCACGCTGATTATTATATATTCATGTTTACTCTTGTACAAGCATTACCACTGGATCTGTCGTTGCTTTTAATTTTGCCAAAAACGTTCTTTTTTGTAGTTGCCCAGGCTCTCTTTTGGTACTGGAGCACTTGCAACCAAACAACGTATTCAGCGAGATACGAACATTTTCCATCAAATAACAACAAAATAAAAACCAGCACAGTGAATCAGGAAATTCAATTCTTAATGAAGATCTCCAGGATCAATGTACTTATGGGTTTAAAGTATGAACACAGGGAACATAAAACAGTTTGTGTGGGGGGGGGATTAACATTAAAAGCAGCTGTGTTTGTACAAAACAAATTTGTCAAAAGGAGGAATACTGGGTGGGATGTCATCTATTAGAAATTCACATATTTTCCTATATCACTGGTTTCCCAAAAGTGCCATCAAGTTACGGCCTTTTTACACTCATCAATTTATGATTAAAAAATAATCTGACAGCAAATTTTCTTTCCCTAAGAAGACTCATTAATTTATCCAGTGCTTTTCAACTTTCTTTGTATCCTTAAATTGCCAGCCGGGTAACAACAAAACAGTGTTTCTACTGACTTAACCATTTCCAGGGGTCAGTTCAGGCACCAGACTTGTGGCCCGTGAATTTGCCTGTCTGAGCCTGTCAATAGCGTCTACCCACCTAACCCCTCTGGGCAGCGAGCTCCTGAACCGCACGACATGCTACCTCAAGAAATTTTTAAGCTGTCTTATACTGATCTCCTACTGAATTAATTGGTGCAATCAGAAGGTTTAAGAAACACTGGTTGGTTGTGGACTCCTTAGAAATGCATTTCTGTTGAGAAGTTTTCAGGGAAGACACAGGCCCCTCCAAAAGATTCAAGCTCACAGGCCTGCCCCTGCAATTACTGAGGAATCGTGTTTCCGAGCAGCTTTTCCTACTTGTTATGATGGGTACTTTGATCCACTACACCATCTTACATTACAGCACCAGAACATTCCCAATGTACTGTCTACAAAATACCATTTTATTATAAAAATAGAAATTGGACATGGGGGAAAGAAAGGAATTTTTTTTGTTTGTTTTTAGAAATTGTCATCCTAATACAAATTAAATTGTGTTTCTGATGGCTCACTGTCAGGATCTCCCTCTGATTTATCTCAAGGAACAAGCAGTATTCAAACTGGAACCATTAGGTTCAAGTTGTACTAGCAGTGAAGGAAGCCCAAAGCTTAGCAGTGGTATTGTGAGCTTATTTATAGAAGACAAAGTGATAGGGCAGTTATTTAGATTGCAATGATTATTGGCACAAATAAAAAGCCTGAAAATGCTCTTCAGATACCTTCCTTAAGGTAACTAAATGCTCTTCACTATGTACAAACTCAGTCCAGAGATCATTCTGTGGGGTTTCCCCCTCTAGATGGATATGAAGAACAAAATTCATATTCATAGTACATTAAACACTGATAATCCAAAAATTCTCCATCTGCAACAGTTCGGTTATGCTGCACTTATTTTCTCATTTATCATGTATATACTTAATTGGTGTTACATTATAGTCTGACAGTAAAATATAATTAATGTTTCAAGTGAATTTACATTGCATGTATCACAAGATTATATTCCCATCTCCAACTATTACCAGGGGTTAGGAGCAGAGGTGCAACACTCCAGCATCAGCTTCAGAAGCAACATCTGCACACTCATGCATGTATGACAATTGACAATAATGAAGCAAAGACACCTCACCTTTTAAAGAAGAAACTAATACTGTGCAGGGAATATTATTTGTTGCTTGACAACTCATTCTTTACATTCACTGAGCTAGGGATCTCAAGATGCTTGGAGCAAGAGCTCCAAGACATTGTGCTTCAGCAAACCAGCATGCAATACCGCAAAACCTAAGGGAGAAAAACACCCTATTGAGTTACACTGCAGAAGGCAGACTGCAAATCGCAAAGGGGCTTGCTTTGTACAACGCTGGAAGTTGCTGCTAAGTTAGCTGCTTACCATTCCACTAGCTAGCACTTGCTTCCAAGAGCTTACCATTTTCCAAGGACACCTGGTGCTTACAAAGCCTTACTGACAAAGGGAGGACCACAGTGTGTAAACCTGCACGTGTCTGAGCTGACTTGTGGATCCTCATTTGTCCAGGTCTACAGGATAAGAGGCTGCATACCCCAATGAGAAGTATGTCCCAACCATTTCTCCAGGGAAGGAGTTTGAAGCAATGAAAAGCTACCAAAGGTTGAATGAAGAAGCCAAGCGAGGAAGGAGTACTTACAAGCAGCAGTGGACACGCAAGGGCAAAGCAAAACCAACTATATGAACTTCCAAAAGGTCAAAGACTGGGCTTGTTTAGCCAACTGATAAATATGAGGGAAAACACCTGGAAGAGCTATGTGCATGAAATTCTCAGGTGCTTCAAGACAAACTACTGCATTGCTCCTGAAGGGCTCAGCTATTAACCAGAAGCTCTCTTTTTCCCCAAGATTTAAGAACTAAGTCACATATCTTTGATTACACAATCTTTGAGCCTGAATGAGCTTTGTTTCCAAGCGTACGTGCTTCTGAGGAACATTTTGTATTGCCACAGCAGCATGAAATGTTCGAAACACCATAGTTTTGTTCCATGCTTTTTTTTTTTTTTTTAGTCACTAAAGATTGAGCAATTTTCTTCCTTTTTGGAGAACAAGGAGGAAGAAGTACAAAATAAAAGTAGAAACTCCAAAAATTTTCATTTATAGCTGCTGACTAAAGCTCTACTCAAGACACAAGCTCAGTGGTTAAGTTGCATACATTGTTTTATAGTCATGCAGTACTGTTTCTGTTTATAAGTGAAATGTTTAAAGAACTTGCTGACTTCATTACTTACTCAAAGTCAGAATAATTTAGACAGCTCACTAGGTAACTTATGCTAAGAAAACATCTACTAGACTCAACATAATGGGCTTTCATATGAATGTTTGTTATACTAAGTGTATTGAATAACATAGCTCTGTATTTCCAAAAGAAGTATGATCTCATTCATATTCATATCTGGTTATCTAACATGACTATAATAGGCTTTCATCTATCTTCTCCCTTCAATCACTGCATGATGAGTTTATACTACCAAAGTGAATTGGCATTAACAAAAAACTGCAATTATGTATTTTCATAAAAAGGCCTGCTTCCCCAAAGATAAAGCCAGAAACCATTAGCCGTAGAGGTACAGCAAAGGAAACCGCAAATGGGCCATCAACATCCCATTTGACAGCGTTGTTAGGTTGCTTTGTGCTGAGGGGAAAAAAAAAAAAAGTATCTTGGGAAAAGCTGTTTTCTGTGCAACACATGAGGACACTATACTGTGTTGTGCTCTGCCAACACCCGAAACGCTAGTGTCTGCGAAGATCAACCTGTGCTCACTCCTTTGTAATAGGAATCAGTTTTCTCACACCGTCCCTTGAAGGCTAGTCCAAATTAATGACACTTGATTTGAAGAGGTAGAGTACTAAAGAGTGGGGAAGGGAAAACATCACATCAGAAAAGACCTTCAGGACAACAGTCATTAATACTCTCTGGTGAAGGAGGAAGCAAAAAAACCACTTAAAACACACGGCAGCAAGCCCTTCAAGATGTTAAGGCTACAAAAATATCTTCAGCACAAAATTTTTAAAAATAGCTCCACAAAATTATTTGCAGTGCCTCAAAACAAAATAAAACACATGTACATAAACCTGGCCAGCAGAGGAGTGCCTTCATATATGCAAGAGATACCAGAAGCAACAGAGTCCCAGGAAACAGCCTCTGCCAAGTACTGTAAAACCTACACTAGCAGGGAAAAATCCCTTCCCCCATGCTACTACCCTAGCTGAATTTTTCGGGAGAGTAAGTGGGTATCACAGCAGTGAGGTACCAAATGAAAACTTTCAATTCCAGGTCAAAGCAACATAGCAGAATTGTAGGAGAAAGGGGATGGTGATCTAGTGAATATCTTACAGAATTTTTCCAAGTTCAACAGGGAAAGGTGGTCTCATCACATGTACCAGAAGATGCCGAATCAGGTCATGGGGAGAGAAACAAAACAGGTTGTGAATAAAACAGCATTCACTTCCATACACGTCAAAGAAACAACTGGCTTTTCCCCGGCCACCCTCCAAGGTCAGCACTGCCCCTGAGCACCCTCCGTAGCAAATGGAAAAGCAAATGGAAAAGCAAATGTGCCATCATTATCTCCTGTTAATGTGCCCTTACCATCAGGGAGCAATGCTTATTCCGCAGATAACGCCATCAGAAGGATTACTTGTGAGGAAAGTGCTTCACTGGTGTATGGCTCAGGATTTCCAGCTCGTATCCCTAGATTAAGGTTATTTATAGCAATAGGGAAGTTCTCTTATCCTCAGTTCTACAGATGTAAAAAACAAAGGCCTGGGGAAATTTAATAATTTACAAGGTCATGAGTTGGGTCAGCAGGAGGGCAGGGATAGCCGGAGAGGGAACATCACACCCTCACATTGCTCCATCCCATAACGCAGCAGCAAAGAAAGCCCTTTCACTACGGAAGGTCGGTCCTGCACAAGAAGCAGAAACAGCCTGGCTTTACACATGCTGCACCAAATGAAATTCAGGGAAGGTGAAACAAGGCAAAATGGGAAAAGGGCTTTTGAAGATGAGAAGCTCAAATATGCTCAGCTCCGTGGAAAGAGCGAGCATAAAATTCAATGCTGTGTTTTATTCTGGAAATAGCTTTTATTTGCATAGATTGGACTGTAATATTATCCATCTATAACATACAGGTTCGTTATTAGAATTACTCAGTGTTAAATCTTTCTCACTAATCTGGTTGAAGAGATCTCCATTAGTTTTTTTGCTATACAATATTTTTCCAGAGTCAGCACTTTGCCATTAGAAGTAGCTTGTAGCCGGTCCTTCACAATTTAATGTGATAACTTTTTTTTTGTTGATGATTTAACTCAACTCTTAGGATCATGTTTCCTTACAGTCAGTATTTGTCTCAGCAGTGCAAATGCCAAGCCCAGTAAAGTTAAAACAAAGACACTGGTATTACATGGATATAGCAATAGTTATATAAAGCCCAAAGAAGCCGTCAGTGTTTACAAGGGCTTGATGGATAGTACCCTTGTTTGCTCTTCTTTCTGTAGAATTTCAGAGCAGTATTACCCTGACAGACTGCAATCCAATTACCTTCCAAGCACTCAACAATTTACAAGATTTTATGGGTAGTAGCATTAGCGTGTTGAGCTTCAGTATATGAATGCCTAGTATCTAAAAACCTAACCACAGAAGCTGCACATATATGTTGGCTTGTAATACATATTTCCATTTTCACCTGAGGATAATATTTGTTGTCACAGTTTCCTCATTCTGGGCCGTCGCAGACCTGCTTTATGCTTCATCCCATCCCCACCCGGTGTTATTATTAAGACTCAGGAGCATTCCTTTGTGACAAAAAGCATCCTTCTTCCTTCAGCACAACAATTAGTCTTATCAGTGGAAAACACACATTTGCTCAACACAAACAAATGCATTTGTTCATTACCTTTGCATCTATAGCACTCTGCCTGTATTTCCCAAAAACAGATGCTAAGGGAAAATAAAAATACTATTTCTCAAATTCCTGGGCTCTTAATAAGCAACCGTCAGTACTGGCATGGATACTCGCACGCACCCTGAGTGGAAGGAACCAGCACAATTAGCTTCAGAGAACTTCTGTGAGGTTCAGCATTTGGACTTCATGGTCTATATTCAGAGCTGTGAGCACGAAGAACCAGCAGCGAAGACCTACTGAGCTTTAACCTCAGCTTTTGCACCCACGTCTTTAATGGGCTTGAGCTATTATTTTTATCTAACCTTTCCGTACTACAGGTGTTCATGTGCTAGTACATGGGTGTAGGGTTAAGGACAGCAAGTAATGTGCAAGTTTCCCAATTCTAGCTCAAGCCACATAAGATGACTTTTTAAAATTACAGAATCTTAATTCCATAACCAAAGTCTTATACAAATCTAATTCTTGGTGAAAAATTATTAACCTAGTGCTTTTAAAAGAAAGCTCTCCATAGTAATTTATGTCCTGGTAAAAGCTCCTATCACAGTTAGGGGAGCCAGTGCAAGGAGGAGTTGACCACATTAATTTCCTCTTACTGAACGCATATACCTAAACATGATCTGGAGTAGGTGGTTCATTCCATATGCTGATCCAAAATCAGTATGAATCACAGAATGGTTTGGGTTGGAAGGGACCTTAAAGATCACCTAGTCTCAGGAAAAAACGTGCTATCACTTAAGACAATTAGGAAAATGAACACAAGGAAGTTACACTGATGAACAGAATAGCCTTAATTACGTTTCTTTGTATAACCTTGCTATTACGCATATAAGGAGTGCATACAGTTTGGACAGGACTCTGGGTAGCGTTAGGGGTGGCATCCAGGCAGATTTGGGCTAGCTCCTGCATCATGCTCCTCAAGTAAACTAACCAGTTTCTCCCACTATATTGAGAATTGTTTTCCCAATGGCTGGCTGAGGAGGAAAAAAAAACAAAAACAAAGTCAGAGGAGGGGAGGGACAGGGAAGAAATACTCTTTTGGCAGAGAGCCACCAACCACATCACATGCAGTGAGTTGTTCTGGGAAGTAAGAGAGCACTGCTATTCAGAAACAGAGATAAGAAGAAAAGGTCACCATCAAAAAGTAGCTTGCAATGAGAATATCAGGTGAAAAAGTGGGGAAAAAATTCTATTATACTGAATTAGCATTTATGGCACTCTTCTGGTCTGTAGTCTATCAGTAATCTCAAATATGACATTCTTTCAGGTTTCTAATATAGAGTTATCAGATACATTTTTAATAATTACAGGCCCTTGGAGATGTTCAATTTTAATAAAAAGTTATAGGTATAGATATCAAATAAACTCCTGAGTCAGCTCTTTATATTGCAAGGACAAGATTTTCAGGAAGTTCAGAGGATCTAGCTACAGAGTTCATTAATTCTGATGGGACCTATGTGATTACTTCTTCCATAGCACTTCACAGATATCTGGTTTCAAAGAATATGGAGCACCATAATCCTGGACATATACATAATCTAAATATGAAACAGCGTTTATGCGATCTTGTGAAATTTTGTTTTAAAGTAGAGTGTACATCCATTTGAATGCAGCATGTATAATAAAGGAAGTGTCTGAAAATACAATGCATTTCCTCTTAAAGCAAAGACACCAATAAAGGATGTGCTTTTAACAGAAAATACAAGAGGTGAGACCAGCAACTGATTCCCTCAAACACCAGATTTTGTCTGGGAGAGCAATTCCAACCCTAAACATAAAAGGAGCAAACCCCATCAGCAAGACGTAACAGTGCCACACACCAGAAGAAACAATTACCACCCTTCAATGCAAAACCATGCAAAATTACTGACAAAAAAATTGCCTAAAACCCCTTCAAAGATAGATTTTTCCAAACTACAATACTGCAGCTGTAGGTGCGCAGTACTGATGGCGGAGCAGCCACACCTGTACGGCGGGACCAGAAGACTGCCATACCAGTACAAAATAAAGCTTTGTATCTAACCCGACTTTAAAGATAAGCGCCTGGCTTCGCACGCTGCTGCTCTGCTGACTGCCGTAACGCTCAAATCGGAATGTGTCTGGGCCAATTTACTGCTACACGATGTCCGTTTTCTTCCTGCTTGCTTAGTCCTTGACTTCAAAGAGCTGAAGATACACAGCTTCACTGGGTAACTCCTGGCATTGACTTCAACCCCTTGCTCAGGCCAAACTTGGTTCTGCTCCACTCAGTTAACACAACCTTGTCTTCTGTTGTTACAGACCTTCTGTTACAGGGATTTCCAAAGTGCTATGAAGTAGATAAACAAGCTACTTCCTAAATTTCCATTTTGTAGAGACATATTGACCAAGAAAAAGCTATTTAATAAGTAAATTGGTATTTCATCTGGGTTGCAAGTGAAGCTTCTGGGCTATTCTCAAAAGATTGGGAAATACCTATTGATACCTATCTTTTTCCAGATTTACCTGTCTGTATTAACGCCATAGCTCATACTCTTCTCTCAGCATTGGGACAGTATTAACAGTCTAATGTTCAAGTACTCCTAGTTCAGGGAAAAAGTCCAATCTCTTACATATGTTAGTTTTAGTAATGAGGTGACAGAAAAATCAAAAATATGACAGACAAGAAAAAATTATTTCCCTCCCCACCCCCCGAATAACTGAAGTTAACTTCTGAAACCATGTCCCTTGTGCTTGCTCTTCTTGGGTGGTTGGTGTGTGAATTACTACTAGATACAAGGATAATACTCCAGCTCTCTAAGACATGCATTTAAAGAACAGAATACTGCTAAATGACTATTACTTCCAGGGCAAAAAGGCAAATATCTATTTTAGCAGGAGATGCTTATTGTTCAGAACCTTACTGGGCTAATAACAGCTGTACTTCCACAACACATTGGGATAACCAGAGCTGTAAACATTATTTTAGACCACAATGCACATACTCCTTTGAACACTATCCTGTCAGAGGATAAAGCAAAATAATGCTTTAATGGAGCACTAAAAGATGACCATTGCCCCTATTTCAATTACATGCAAGTTGGGTACTGGTGATTTTTTTTTTTAACACAACACTATATTCATGCTGTCACTGAAGAAGTTAAGCCCTTCTTTCAGAAGAACTTTCCTCTTTAACTCTCTTGCTCTGCAGAATGACTCACTTTTCAGAAAGAACATTGTCTACTTTTGGCTAAGATAAATACATTATCAGTTTAATTCATTCCAGAAAGCGTTCTTTCCAACTACAACTACTACAATACTAACCCCAAGTCCAGACATAGTTTATTTTATTTTTGTCCTGCACAAAAAAAAATAAATCCTTTTCATGATATTACAACAATTGAATTTATTTTTCTCATCTCTCCATTTCTTTAGCATGTGCTTCCTGCAGCTTTGAATTCCGCTCACAGCTGTAGAAAACAAGGACCATGAAAACGTTTATAGTGAAAAATTCTTTGGCAAAAGGAAACACTTGGACATGCTCACAGCTATGGAGTATTTCTTTTACTTGAATCTCTCTGTCTAGAGTGTTATTATCTGCTGGGTGTTTCTGACTCCTCATTAACACTAAATTTCAGAGAGAAATGCGACTTCTACCACTTCTTACAGGCTGGGAGGTTCCATCCCGTGCGGGCTGGTGACAAGCTGACCTCCGCAGCACAGGCTTTTGCTCAACACCACAGGCCCTTATCAAGGCAACTACGGGGGTCACTCTGACTATAATCCTTCACTAGAAAAATGAAATCATCGACTAAAACAGTGAATCATCATGGGAAGCTGAACATTCATTAAAACAAAACAAAACAAAACAAAAACTAGCACTACAAAAAGAAAAAAAAAACAAAACACCAACAACCAAATGTCAAAGGAAAAGAATCAATTTTCTCACACATTCAGAGCAAAGGCACTAAACCCAGCATTTTCACAAATTTGCTGCTACTGGGAAGGAAAACAGTCAACACACAAGACTCCATTGTCTTTTTCAAGCAATGATGTTTCTGTCTGCCTCTACCATGGGTTTATAAGCCCTTATGGGTCAACTGATACTTCCAGATGCTTAAATTTTACATTGTTGCTAATAAAAATAATATTAAGAGAAGTTTTCAAGAGAGTGAAAACTGGTAGTTTTTGTCTGAGGGAGCTGCTACTACCACCATTCACATGGTGTCAGCCAGAAAGTTTCCTTTATTTACTATTTCATTCATTCCTTTATTTATGTCTAATTCCATTTATTATCTATAATGTGTAAGTAGTTTAACTAACTGGCTCCTTTACAGGAGAGGAATAGGTGTCCTACTATCTTCTACACTGAAGACATATTTTCATGATGAAATTTATATGTCTTTTATGCACATTTCTGACTATTCTATTCATTGCTTGTAAGCATGCAATCAGTCTTATTATTATTATATTACTTATTCCCAAGAACACATTACCTTGATTTTATGAAACAAAATCTTTTGCCCTCGTTATGGATTCCTTCATGAAGCACAGATTGCTGCTGCTGTTTCTCCCTTGTATTGGTTAGTACAACTGATTGGTCAAATCTGGCTCTCAGCAGTCTGGCAATTCAAGGGAAACAGTTCTCTCATGGATTTGTTACTGTCAAGTGAAAAACGTGTGCTAAGAAAAAAAATGCACTATTTGTACTTCAGTGACTTTTCAGGCTGCTTGCTACTCCCTCTGGATTGCTATAGCATGATTATTTGCAAGGCAGAAACCTTACAGGCACATAAAAATAATAAAATTCTAATGTATTCATATGTTTCTTAAAGCTTGCCTCTGCTTCACTGAAACCGTAGAAATTGCTTGGCAGTCTCTTTTTTAGCCTCTTGTATCTGGCCAAGTAATAAAAAAATAATACCTCTCCGATCATAAACCTGTATTTATGACACCCAGAAGATTTCACATACTCTAAAAGCTTTATAAACTATATTTTAATTGAAAATTTTATATGATTTTCTTGTGTGTATGTATTTCAAATCAAAATATTTATGTTACTGCGTAGCGAAAATTCATTTAAAGATCTTAGACTGACAGCGATCGATCTACTGTGAATAGCCTGCCAGAAAGCTGAAAGCATGTGATGGAAACAAAAAAACCCCAAATCAACAGAAGCTTCTTAAGAAAAAAGGAAGACACATCATCAAGACTAAAAATATGAGCCCACACAGATAGGATCTTATCTTCAGAAAACATACAAGTAAGGTAGTCAAGTTTCAGAAGATCATCACCCACGAAAGAAGGTAATTGTGGGTCTGTCTTTCTGATGTCCAAAAGAAGCGGGGATATCTACGCATCATGGGAAGTAGAGCTGATTAATCTACTATCAAATAACGCAAGTCAAAAAGAATGGGGTTTTAACCCTTTTTTCTCCTTTTTCATGCAGTCTCAGACAACACACAATTCTACAACACAATCTAAAAAGGTATTAATTCTCTTAACTCAAAAGAAGGCACGTTGAGCTAGGAAATATTTGAGTTTTTCCACCAAAGGAAGTAAAAAGCTGTAGAACAAAAAGTTAGGTATGAAAATACTGATATGGAGGATAAGTATACATTCTCTGGAATAAAGAACACAGCATCTTATCAAGACTACAAAAGATTAATTTAATCTTTACACCTATTGCTAAGAAGAACAGTGTCACCTTTCATAAATGTTACTACTTTGATTAAGAATTATTAAAGTCCAAAGGACTATTTATACAGTAAATACATGAAAATAAGTTGTCTTGGTTCTTTTCAAACACCTCTTCAGCTTTGATTGAAGTCTTGCATAAGAAGACTCCCTGAAACTGGACCACTGAAAAAAAAGATTTAGAACGCTGGAGGTGTTTTGACTTTGACTTAGGACGGAGGGTTGGAAATGCACTGCAGACATTACTGTCACCTATGCCCTCAAGGACTGAGAAACCAAATATGCATCTACAGGGGATCCCAGGATCTGGGCAGCATCTTGAAGATCCTCCTCCAATATAGGGAAAGCCTGACCTGTCCCTCTCAAGCTTCAGCAGAGAAGGACAGGGAGCTTTCTTTAAGCCCCTCTCGTCGATCCACCCTTACAAACAAACCACAGCAATAAGGCAATCGAAAGAACAAAGCTACAAGGGGCTTCTGCAGTCTAGCAAGGCTCTTGTGCCAGGCACAAGTCTTGCAAAAGTCAGGAAAGCAGTTTTCACCCCCCCCCTAAAAAGTGTTACAGTTAAGTTCTACTACAGGTATTCATATATCTGTTAAAAACTAAACTTTTTAAATTGCACATTCTTAGTGAGCCATCAGTAGCATTAGTAAACAATAAGAATCAGGTGTGATTTGCATTGGATCAATGATTCTTAATATTCACTTTACTACTACTTCTATCAAGATTGTTCCCTGGCTGGCTTGTATGTAACTGAATATGAATAGCTAACTTATATAAAATTAGCTCAACTAAAGAACATGTTGTTTGCCATTAAAAAAAAAAAAACAACTGGTGGGCAGTTTATACCCGAGAAACTTCTTAGCATTCAGCATTCCCTTCACAAGAAAATCTTTATCCACTTACAGACTGATTCACATCTCATTTACAGACTATTGCCTCTCTTCAGAAAAAAAGCACCTCCAGAAATATTTGCAAAAAGAGAAAAAAATACCCAAATAAACACTTACTGCTCGTTTTCTGGGTGGGTTTGGTACTCAAAACTAGTAAGCATGATAATCTTACTTGCTTGCCTTTAAGTATGGTGTTCTTTCAGGCACAGAAGATGGTGGTGTGAAACGTCAGGAGAGTCTCACACTTCTGAAGAGGCATTATAAGATATACTAATTAAAAAGTGGACTAACCCTGTCTTCTTTCAGTAGATCATTCATATTAATGATTTGTGGGATTATTTCATACCTGACAAGCCAACATACTTTTCAGATTCAGGTTCTGTCTCTATCAGAGGCTTTTATTTGCCACCTACAAGAACTGTATTTCTGGGAACCTCCTTTTTAAGTAAAAGGCTAAAGAAAAATCATTTAAGATAACTTTTCAGTGGACTGCAGTACTGCTGTGCTTTTTCAAGGCAGCCCTTGAACATGGATGCTCTAATGATCTAGGCTCATTACCTAGAAAGATACAAATCATTACTACAGCAGGAAACAGACTGCAACATTTAAAACTCAATTAGTGACGATGCAAGGAAGTGGTAGGCTGCAAAACTTCGCTTTTCTATTGAATCAAAAATTTAGTAAAAGAACCAGCACCAGCCTCTTTTGCTACTTTAGTTTGCCGGGAAATCAGGAAATATTTCTCTGTTGTAAATTGCAACAGTAAAAGAACTTACTGGGTAACTTAAAAGGCCATTTCTATTCCCTATAGCCTCACTTTAGTTTTTCACCATTCTTACGTACAGTATTCTAATATTCACTATTGGCTGACATAGTTTTTCAGTTGCTAACCAGCATGGAGTCATTTTGTTAGCATTTGTAAAAAAATGGAAAGCTATTTCATACAACAGTTCACCTTGGTTTTTAAAATGCATTTTAATTCAGAAAACCTCTAGAAAACCTCTAGTAAACCTCTAGGTGCAAGAGGAGCACCTTATGGAGGAGATCACTTTACTTGTCCCCCAAACTTCTGTCACAGAGTGGTAATTCTGCACACAGAATGGCAAATTTTCCACATTCAGGGTTTAAAAAACCAAAATACCTATATTTTTATTCCAAGGCTGTGTATATCCTGAGCAAAATACATATAAAATAACACAAGCAAAAAGGTTTCCCTCTGCTACTTAGGTAATCATTACAGGAGGAAAAGGAAAAAATGAAGGGAAAATATATTGATTTAATCACACAGCTTAGTTGACTGTTGTTGATCTGACTGTCTCCATTCCTGAACAGTGAGGGGTTCAGTGTGGCAGATGCAGACTTCGCGAGAAATTAGAGAAAGAGGAATACTAAGGTCAAAAAAAAAAATCATGCAAAAGTATCGATACACTTCTGAAATAAAGCACAGGCACGCTGTTAAAATTGCTCTAAATACGTGCTTTACAACTGTCTCAATCCCTGCTTTTATTTGCTCTTTCCTTTGTGCTTCATTTCACCCTATTTTTCAATACATCAGAATAAAAGTGGCAGAGCTACAGGAGGAGGGAAGGAAGGGAGCAGGACCTTCAAGGCCCCTGCTTGTCCTGAAACTTAGACTGCATCAAAACCTGGGACACCCAGAATCGTTTCTCAGTCTCAAGGCAAGAACAGGTCCATACTTAAGTGACAGGCCAAGAATAAATGAAGTGCAGATGTGAAAAAAATTAATTCCTAAAGAGAATGCTGAGGCAACAGCTGCCATCTAATAATCCACTACCATGTTTTATTTCTTAAATGATGTAAGCCAGAAAAAATCTGCCACTCTGAAAGGAATGAGTAAACAAAACCAGTGTATATTCAAAGTGAGAATCAAGTTTCATGCTTAATTCAATGCATTTTTTTACAGAAAATACATCCTCTGTAATCATCAGTCTAATGCTACCCATAAGCATGAGTCATACGCAGATTTTGCATCCCAGATTTAAAAAAAGTTCTCCCTCATCGCTTTCTTTATATTATTAGAGAGAAGTTTATTTCAACAGAAAACAAAACAAGAGAAGCGTGTCATTGTTTCCATTGAAAACCATCAGGAAACAAAGTGGAAAATAGAAGCTTCACAACACAAAAAAAAAAAAAAAAAAAGCAAGCATCTGAGGCTGCAAAACATCATTAAAGTTTAATCATCTCTCCAAGCCTTTAACCTCTGCTGGGGTCCTCCAATTTTTGTACTCTACCTATCAAGATGAGCGGCATCAGCTCGGGATCTGATTTGGTATGAATCAGGCATCCTGTGTAGGAGTCAACGTGAAGGCCGCTACTCATCATCGTGAGGGCATCATCCCCACTTTCACTGAACTCACACTGCAGCCTGCTTCTGCAAGGGTAGCATCACAGGTGATACCCTAACCACGCATTGCACCAACTGTGTGGGGCCAGGTCATCCTGGACCAGCAAGGACCAGAACAGATGGCCAGTAGGTTCAGATACCACTGAAGAACAGCTTATGGCTTACCATAGGTGGTATTCCGTCCCAGGAACTATCTGCGTCTCCTTTATTTTTTTGTTTAAAAAATAAAAAAAAACTTCTTTAGGAAGATTTTGTGCTGTTAGTTTCTCAAAGCATAGTACTCACAACACAGAACATCTGTTAAAGGTTAGGTGGATATTCTACAGTAAAGTAAGGTAATATCTGCCAGTGGTAATCCAAATTCATTTTTAAGAACTGTAAAGGACAGGGTCAATAGAGTGCAAGGATAGGCACCATGCTACGCTGCGTAGCCACAGTTACATTAGTCACTAAATTAAACAGTTTAACAGCCTACAAAACGATATGTTCAACCCTCAGCTCAGAAATTCATGCCAGTTCTTTCTCTCTCCTTCTCAATTCCACTTTATTTGATTTTTCCATTCAAACCTAATTCTGTTTCTCCGCACCTTCAGGGGAAAGAGTTCCTTCTGCATTAGGCATAGAGAGGACGTGCCTGATGTTAATGCTACAGGCATGGGAACACGTCTGATAGTCAGACACATTATCTGAAAAGGATTTATAACATTCCCAGTGGAAAAGAAACAATGTAAACCAGAAATTACAAAATCTAAACAAAACCTGTTTTCAAGCAGCCTGGGCATGTCTTCCTTAGACCCAGAGTACAACCTATTTTTACAACTGATTTCCAACAAGTATCATTAGATCTTTATCCTTTACCTCACTTATTCATCTCAAGGGTTTACCTCTGGCAAGGTGACAGCAAAAGAGAACAAAATGCAGAGGGGCAAAAAAAAAAAATCTATCAAATCCAACCCTATTTTCACTTAAGTCAACCTCTGTTTAAAGGGCAGAAGTCCACAGCCCAGAATAAAATATACTGTGTAGCATAATAAACTAAGCTTAGAACAGCAATATTATTTTACTTGGAATAGTAACCATTAAACTGGGGATGACTAAAAACTCTCAGAAGGACGTGAGACTCTAAGTAGCAACATCTAGAGATTTGAAATACAGGAAACAAAACACCCGTAAGGTGAGATTGTATTTTCAAATATGGCAAGTAAAGCTATAACATCACCGGTGGCATAATCCACATAGGATTAAGTACGTGGATTAAGTACTAACCAAGATGAGCTGTTACAAACTGAAGAGGGACCAGGAGACTGTACAACTAAATGGAGAGTTCATAGGAAGTAACCTCCTCCTTAAATCTCCTTTGTTTGGGCAAGTCTATTGCGCCACAGACACTCAAGTCCATGGATGGACATCCAAGCCATGGTAGAGATTAACAGCAGCTGACCTGCAGGAATAGGGAAACTCCCTGAAAAACAAGGTAGAATTGCCCACCTGAAGCTCCAGGCTGTGCAATCAAGCTAATGCAGGTGTCCACGCTGACCTGTTTAGCAAATGACTCCTGGTTTCTCTACAGCAGATCACTGCAACTGCAGGTAGGAAGAGAAAAGTGCGAGTTTCAGCCGGCAGCTGAGGAGGGCCATGCTGAGGGAGGCATCTAGCTGGAGTGTTTGGGGAGGGGGAGGATGTTTTGGTTTCATTCCTACCCATACTTTGGCTTTTAAAGACCAAACACAAGTTTAAGCACATGGTCCAAAGCAGGCTGCCAGCAAACAGGCAAGCACCAAACAAGCATATAAGCAATGCCTGGAGAAGACTCACTCCCCTTCGTCTTACGAAACACTACCCCAGGAACACCAGCTTTATGGAAATCTGGACAGTGTCAGTGAATGGCACGTTGCCCTTCAAAGCTCACGTTCCTCTCGCACAAAAATCTCTTATCGCACGTTCTGTAAAATGGAGAAGAATCCCATTAGCATCTCTATTAAAAAGGTTTCGAAACCAAATCCTGGAGTTAACAAGCATGGAACATCAACCACAACACACATCTAAAAAGCTTTTGGTTTCCCAGGAGGGTTTTGGCTTTTTTTCCTTGCCATTTTCCTTAACAGCAAATGAAATAATAATAACAAATGGTTCTGATAATTAAATGCCTCCACATGTTTCTGGAGGCATTCATTTCTTTGCACTTACAAGTAAAATAACTATGGTATGCAGCAGCAAAGTTTATTCTTCAAGAGATTCCTTATGTATTTCCTCAGGAAAGAAAACAAATCACCAGAGATACTGACACTTCTCCATCATCAGGATCATGCCAAAATATAAGGACAGTTACACAACACAAATTATTATATCCTAAATTCTCCTACCTTAAAGGAAAAAAAAAAAAAAGCTGTAAATAAAAAAAGCTATTCCTCACCTGATGATATTCCCTAACTATAAATCCCCAGAAGAGTAAAGAAATTTCAGCAATTCCTTGTTCACTTCTAAGACTTAGCCCATCTCTTCATGCAACAAATCGCTTCTGAATGGACTTGTAAAAAGGGCTGGGTAGGCTATGCTGGCCTTCCAAAACAAAAGCTAGAAGTTTGAACAGAAGGTCACAAAAGACAGCATGTTGCCTCGTAACTGCAAACAGATGACTAGGCAGGCCACCACAAGCGACAAGAAAAGTTTAACTACCAAAGAAAACATTTCTTTTTCCCTAACACTCCCGTAAAAAAACCAAAGTTTGTGACCCTATGATGCTGAGAGTCACAAGAGGAGAAAATAAACCTGTTTTCATTATCTTTCAGAGTCTAGAAACATGCAATGACTTTGGAAACTTTATAAAACTAATGAAAATGCTTCAGAAATATCAGTGTCCATCTTCTTACTATTCTTAATTAAAAGTAATTACTCTTAATTAAAAGTAAGCAATTTTAGAACAGAATTTGTTGTCTATTTTCCATCTTACTGAACTCATTTCCCAAATTAGCTACCGGAATTGTAATGTACTCTGTACATACTACTGCATGGGTTGCAGAAAGCTGACTACCTTTTCAGCTATGACAACTCTGTATCTTTCTGGTTCATGACAGACACATGGTGCTAAAATAAAAAAAGAGCACAGCACACTTTTGCAGAAATGAATCCACATCCCCTTCAAATCACCTCCCTGCAATTTAGTCCTCCAACACGTAATAGAAAAGTTTATATCCTCAGCGGGAGATTATGTTAACTGCACTGCATTTCCCACATGGGAAGAGTAGCTGTAAGAAAAAGTGCATTAGCAGATACAAAACATGCAATTATTGGTTTGAGTAAGATACCAAAGTGTTAAAAGATCTAATGGGAAAAGCAAAAATCATTTCACACTGACGTTGAATGACCCACAGGAAAGACTTTTTTTTTCTTTTATTTTTTTTTACCTCCCAAATTGATAGCATCCTCTTCTGGCACAAGTTGTTGTTATTAGTCACAGAAGCTTTATTTATTTATTTATTTATTTTACTCAAGTTTCTCCAGCCAAGAAATCACAGGCATGTAACCTCATCGGCAGGGAGAACAGATGGACATTCCCAACAGAGTCTCCTGTCCCCCCAGCCCAGCCTTCTCTTCCCAGCATACTGGATATTCTTAAGTGATGTCCTAGAGGCTTGGCTGCCAGCACTACTACCCATGTGCTCAATTTGCAGAGTGCCCACTCCAGTTATCTGGCTCGCTCCGCCGTGTCGCAGGTGCCAAATATTGGTGACTTAAGATGTTCAGGATGCTCTCCTTTTCTGCTGACAATGCACTACTATTCCTTCACTGGATATGTATTGCCAAAAGATACAGGAGTAAATAATGCACCTGACCTCATCTTTTAATATTAGCTTTTCCCCTTCCATTTGAAGTGAAAGTATAAAATGTCATAATTATTTTTTTTACCTCATTAAAATAAAAAAAAATCTAAAAAAAATCTATCCTTGTCTACATGAACCAAACAACAGTACTAAATTGCAGGCACAGTAAGAGAGTTAAAAAGAACTCTTTAAGGTTGCAAAGTCAAGTATTTGGCAGATTTCAGCCTTCTTTCCGTATGTGTTATCAACTTCAATTAGAGACCACAATATCACCTCCTTTCTCTTTTATAATCTTGCCACATGCAGTGCAAAAGATGGACCGTACCGATTTTTGAAGAGCACTGTTCCGGTTTTCTCCTGCTTCAACATATGGCTCCACGTGGAAGCCTTGCGCTCCTTCTCTCACACCAGGATTCAAACTCACAGCCACTTAGTTTCCCTGGGAGTTTCCCCGTCCTTCCAAGGCATGCGGTGCCAGGCACAGGGGGGCTTCGAGTGGGACATTATAACAGCCTTTTCACAGGAGCTGGATTCCTGTTAAATACCTATCAACTCCGCACATCAATTTGAGATACACAAGGCTAGCACAAACTCTCAAGGGGAAAAAAAAAAAACAACCAAACGCCAAAACAACAAACTCAAAACTTTCAGCATGTGGTAAATTCAAGCACAGTCCCCAGCAACTTCACGTGCTGAAGTACGTAATCGGCAAATTCAGCGAAGACATAACCCAGGGTTTCAACTCAGGAGCTCATATGATGAGACAAACCTAACGATGAGGCAGCTGTAAAATGTCTGGGTTGCACTGAGGAGCAGCCTGCGCTGCTGGCTCAGCCCCGGGGAGAGGCCTGGGCAGGCAGCAAGATTTCAGGAACAGCAGAGGAACAATAAATTCACGCTAGTTTGTGTGCTTGTGCCCTTTTTGGGGGCTATCTGACTTTCAATAGCAGTTCTTACAAGTTGAGGCACGGACGTGTACCTCGTCTATGCTGTAATTTTAACAGCATTAGTGGGGGCTCCCTGGTTTGTACTACACAGGTGAAGTTGGAATGGGATAATGAAGCCTAAAGATGACTCGATAGCCAAAGTTATCCCAGGTGCCATAAGTTAATGTCCCTGTCACTGGTACCAATGCTGTACTGCAGAGAGTAAGTGTAGCAAGAGATGTCTGGTCTGATCTTCACAGCCTCCAAGCCGCAAAAATCTCACTATATTCCTTTTGGACTTCTGCGGTATTACCTCCAATGGCTTAAATTACGATTTACAGTACAATAAAACGTCAAACTTCTAAGTCTGTCAGCAGTGTTTTGAAAAGGAAATACCATTTAATGAAATGGTATTTGACTCTTCTGTTTTTCTTCTTAATTCTGCTCCGTGTGCAGTGAACCCCCATAAATCAGGCAGAAGCACCAACTCCCACCAGCACCTACAACTGGAAGTGTATACAAAAACAGACGTGTGCTTCTAAATTTTCAAGATACTAAAGGAAATTTTCCTTTCTTTCAAGATTTGTTCTTGCTCTTTATCAGGTCCTCTCCTCACCCTACTCTACGGCTATTTCAGAGCTACTTCAAAGATGGGCTTTTGAATTTATTTTTCATAATGTGCATACACTTCTATTTTTATACTGCAATAGGAAACCTTAAAAGAAACCACCAACTGGAACACTGGCTCATGAATTAAACCCCCCCCCCATCGTGTGGCTTCTGCCCTAAGATTGCCTTCTGAAGCCCTGAGAGGAAAAAAAAAACCTAAAGACCTTCTAGTAATACTATACTATGGGAAGAATTAATTCATACACTGAGAACAGTTCAGTTGATGATCTACGCCTCTTGTCAGAACTCAGATGCTTTTTCCTACAGCAGTGCCAGTTCAAGCCACAAGCACATATACAGATTAAGTATTTTAAAATAAAATCCCCCACCTTTAATCAGTCAAGACACCATGTTAAACACACACATAAACACTCAATTATGATTTTCAGAGGCACTCCAATATAGGATTGAAGGGGATCAAAGCCCACAGTCCTCACATCCTGATAATTCTGCTTATGAATCCTTAACAACAACAACAACAAACCCCCAACAAAAAACAGTTCAATTTTATGAGAATTCATGCTTTGTCCTTACTAATTCTAGTGGAATCCTTCCAAACAGTTTTGCTCTGAAGATGAGGAACCTTTCTTCTAAGTTCCAGCTGACTTCTTATATATATTAATAGGTGACCATCCATTCTTGTACCAGTGCTGCCTTTTAAAGAAAGTCAGTCATCTTCTCACCAGCTTTTTCCCTTCAACTTTTTGTTTTCAGTTTGCCCCATTCCACCACTTCTGCACCCTTCATCCTTGGAGCATTTTCTCTATACCTGCTTCTGTTTAAACTTCATCTTGAATAAAACCAAGCAGAAATACAGGTGTTATTCCAGACAAGCTTCACCAGGGCTTCGAACCACACACTGATGAAAATCCGCTCAACACTCCTCTGTGTTCATTAGAAATGCCGTTTCAGACAGGATGGAAATTATCTTTTTCACACTTACAGCCATTCTCCAATTAACTATCAAAGCCAGGACTTCACCCTCCACAGACAAGCTGACAAGCAACCTGCTCGCAACAGAAACTCTCAGCTTCAGGTACAAAACTAAGGACTTAATCCCATTTCTACTACTGTGACCTTTAGTACATTCCAGTTCTTTCCTCATTTCCAGCCCTCTTTTTGACAGTGCCTTCCACAGAGTGTCCTCAGCAAAATTTATTACCACACGCCCACTCTCTTAGGCCAAGATAATTAATGAAAATATTATATACAGTTTGTCTCCTGATCAACCTCCAAGCCTTCTGGAAAGAGGCACTTCCTTCAGCCGTGCTCAGGCCACCTCATCTTAGCATTACTAAGTTGACAGAGTTCTGGTTAGAATCACAAACCTGCTGACCTCAGTGACGACCAGATGACCTAGATGTCCAGCCTACACCCAAGCTCTCATGCAGCCAGTCAGCCCTAGAACAAACCGATTGCAACATTACAATACCTTTATCCTAAATTATGGTATCCTCTGATATTCTCCTGGGATTGCATACCAATGCTAAGTTCCAGCTTGGAAGGATGTGACTGAGCAGCCTTTTCTATTGCTGGTGCCCTTCCTCAGAGCTATCTTCCATCCCCAACGTCTGCACACGCAGACCAGCAGCTGCACTTGCATCTGGAGAGAACGGAGTGGACAATTTTGCAAAATGTAGCCTATGAGCCACTACACCTGCTCACTTTTCTTGCCTGGCTCTCATCTTCCTTCTGATCAACCTCCTTGCATCTCCCCTGCTACATGTTGAAAGGGCAATCATTTCATACTTGGCTACAGCACGCCTGCTAATGGACCAACCTGACGGCCAAACTCCTTATACACCTTTCCTCCCTAACTCTGCAGCCTGCTAGAAACATTGCCCTCAGCATCCTGCCCTTGGTTGAGATACCAACTGTGCCCAAACAACAAAAGAAAAATCAGATCACACAAATGTATTCACTGAAAGCAGACAATACAATCAAGTAGTCAGTGCAAAACTGCTGGGTTATCCTCCCCTGAATACATGCCTTAACGAGGACTTACCATCCAGATAAAGAGGTAGCACTGCATTAATCCTCAAACTCTAGGCAAGAAACCTGTAATTCACAGAGCTATTTACAAGCCACAAAGGTGGTTAACCTCCAGTACCTAATGTCACCATGAAAAAGCACCTATGCGTAGCAGCTTTAATCATACTGTAGGGACCAGAAGATGGAATTGCAGATGCATACATTGCTTTTACAGGGTATTACGAGGCAGGTTTGCCTTCTCTCTCACTCCTTTTAGGTGCCAAGGCTCTCCCAGTCACGCAACACAACACAACACAGACGACTGTGCCCGTGGCTATGTGGCTGTGCGTAAATTTGGCTTCCTTTAGCTTCCTTCCATATGTGGTGTTTGGTGCTGCAGGTCAGGGCTGCAGGAGTCAATATTGCACTGCCTGCCGAACTGCCAATACACTTACTAGTCAAACACCGTGCCTTAAGTTACAGCCTTAGATCCACAACTGCGATTAGAACCAGAAAGAACAACTACACATCATGACAGAAATTAAAACCACAAATAGACAATTTCTAAAATGGTAGAGGATTCAGTCACTCTCACAGAGGTTGTCGCAAGCCAGCAATGTGCCCTTGCTGCAACAAAGGCTAATGCTTCCCCAGGTGAGGGGGATGATCCTTCCCTTGCACCCAGCACTGGTGCGGACACACCTCGAGTGCTGTGTCCAGTTCAGGGCTCCCCAATACAAGAGACATGGAGAGCCCAACCAAGGGCTGCAAAGATCATTAAGGGGCTGAGCATTTCTCCTATAAGGAAAGGCTGAGAGAGCTGGAACTCTGGAGAAGGCTCTTTTCAATGGTGCCCAGTGACAGGACAAGAGGCAACAGACACAAACTGAACCACAGGACGTTCCCGCTGAACATCAAGGAACCCATCTGCCCTGTGAGGGTGACCGAGCACTGGCATAGGTTTCGCAGGAGGTTGTGGCGTCTCCAACCTTGGAGATCTTCAAAAGCTCTCCGGACACGGTCCTGCGCAACTGGCTCTAGGTGGACCTGCTTGAGCAGGGGGGTTTGGCCAGATAACCTTCACAGGTCTCTTCCAACCTCAACCATTCTGTGATAATATGACCTTGGTAACTGTGATTTAAGAGAAAGTATTTTTCACAGGATGCTCTTAAGTATCTTAGAAATCCCTAAAATTCTGCCTCTCAAACCCTTTGAAAAGCTTTCCTCCCATTTGCTCTAGAAACCCTGTACAGCTGTAATATCTCAGGTGCATAACAACTGGCAGCCACAAGTCTTCTAATTACTGACCATCAGTTCCCTTTGTCTCTGAAAACAGCACGCTACTGCCATGACAGCTTTGGCTCAATAAAAAGCTTTCCTATCTATGGTACTACAGACTAAGCACCATACATTCATGAAAAAAACTAAAATAAAAAACAAAGCAAGCCTCAGAAAAAATTTAGCAGCATGTATGAATTCTGGTGAACCACAGCAGCTACACTGAAGCACAGTAAAGAAGTCCCTCTTTTTTCTTATATGCCTGCCATGAGTTATATGTACATGCTCCCAGAAAATACTAACAGCTTGCTTTACTTCAGTTTTACTGATAGAAACCGTATGTAAAATAATTGATTGTACCTTGAAGACTGGCAAGGTCTCAAAGGTGTGCTGACAGCACCCTCCTACCCGTAGGGCAGAGCTCCTACCTGAAGACTCAATATGCTGGCATCTAGTTGGTTGCCAAGGATTCATCAGCTAACGGTTCATTAGGATGGCCAAAGTTCAGCTGGCAAAAGCCCAGACGGACAGCAAAAGCCACGTACTTCTTCCAAACACCCTGCAAGGTGGTCTCCTGTTCGCACGCTGCTGCAACGTCTCAGGGCAGGCTCTTTTATCTGTGAAGTCCCTGGTCATCCCCAATGTTTGTAACCCATGTGCTCGAGGTCATCCCAGGTTTGACACATACTCTGATCCTGCCAGTCAGCACTTATCACAGGGGAGAGGCTCTGCACAGGAAGATGACTGCAACTCTCGACAGCTGGTTATCCCTTTCAACCTTATTTTCTTTTTGGTGCAACTTCAGACAAAAGACCTTGCTGCAGACATTACTGCCAAAGCTGCAGGTCAAGTTCCCTAGCGGCACATCAGCCATCTGGCATGACACGGCCACCACAGAGACACAGGGCAAACACCTGCACAACAGCCAAGTACTGCCCACGATGAGCTTGGCAAGGGAGCGTACCGTTTGCCAGCAACGGTGCATTACCTACGTGACAAAAGCACCAGCTACACAACGTGAGACAGACACCTCCGTAGGTGATCTGAGAGAGGAGTTATGGCTTGGTTTGTTTTTCTTGACATCGACACCAAGGCAAGGAATTGCAGAGACTCTTCAACTCCACTCCGCAGCAAGAGCCATCCCACAGCAGAGACCATCCCTCAGCAGTGGTAAGCAGCATGGGCCATCCACCCACACTGCTGAGCTCGTGCCTTAAAAAAAGTTTAACTCTTCTAGAAACAAGCTTGTACCGAACTACAGAACTTATAAGAGGCACTAGCTCCATACCATTTAGTACAAAGACACTGAAATACTCTTGTCAAAAAACCAAACACTTTCCATAGCTAACACAATGCTATTTCAAACCCCATTGTTTGGTTAGATCTGCTGGGGAACGTGCAGTTAGGCATACCAGCCCTTCACCTAAGGTAAAGTAGTGGACAAGGGATTCCTCTACTATCATTTCAGTTACTGTTTTCAGTAAATATCATGCCTTTCGCTCAAAACTCCCCCACCTATAGCTGTACCAGGTAAAGGGGCACCCTGCCCTAGTGACAAGCTACTGAAATTCTGGGGCATCCCTGCAATCTCAACTAGACACTAGGATCTAAACCATACTCCTCAAAGCATGTGTTAGCAATGGCCAATCACCCATTTCTATGCTCTTTAGGTGGTTTTCCAAGAACAGCATGTTTTATTGTTTCCGTTTAAAAAGACTAAACATAAATATTTGGTGTACATATCCTACTGCAGTAACAGTGTGCACTAGCAATTAGGATGAGAGAACAATGTAAACCAATACTCTAAGAAGAGCAAGATTGTTTTTCCACCACATTCAGAAATCCCTCAAGTCAATTTTAAATACATGTATTCGTTGAGAGAAACCCTTTCTTTAAAAAAAATAAAAATTAAAAGAACACTCTTAGTCTATATTGAGAATCCTATTTATAGATAATGAAAACCTGAATTTAAAAAAAATCCCCACATCCCGATTCCTTTTTCCTCATATATACTTAATTTTATATTACATTACATTTTATACAGAAATAAAACTAAACTTACTCTACGAAGGCTTGAACCCCCTTTTCTTGTCCTTCGTGACTTTCAAAGCACAATTACTGTTGCTTCTCAAGAAATATTGACAGACTGTATCAGGTACATGTGCTACCTCTTTCCACCTTCCACTCTCCTCCTCTCTCCCCCTCTCTATGCCCCAAGAAAAGATGTCCAGTCATATGAAGTGACAAACACTCTTACTCTCCTTTGGAACGAGCAAAGCCAGACCATACTACGCTGCTTCCCCAACGCCCACACAATCGTAAGTTCAAAGCAAAAGGCCAAAGTCACTTTAAAAACCACATTCAAGATCAGGGCAACACAAAGTAAAAGAAAAGACTTTATAATCCTTTCTTTAGAAGGATTAAACATAATTTGGATTTAAAAATGGTATCTTCACTCTGGGCTGGTAATGAAAACTGCAATATATAAACACTGTAATTTCCTTTTGTCCAGTGCATCTGCACGAAAGTTTGATGGGTAATGTAGTACAAAAAGAGTTTAGCTCAAATTCTTACATTGATTACTCAGCATCAGTTATTATACATAAGCAAAAAAAGCGACCACCACCAAAAACCTACAACAACAGAGGAGACAACAAAGAACTAGTGGGACAGACTAATTTGTGAAGCAGAAACTATCTTTTACCAGATGACTGCAGAGAGCTTGGCATAATGGTACTGCAATCTGATTAGCACGGCTCGCTACTTCTTTTATTAAATAATAATTTACAATAATGAACGCTCAGATGATAGAGATTAAAATAATTCAATATTACAGTAAATTCAGGTGGTACTAAATACATGACCAAATTTGATTCTTAGAAGAGATTCTAGCATCTATGTCAACTTGTCATCACGACTCTCCTCCAAATTAACTGCTCCATGTCAGCTGTGTGTAGACATCACATCAGGGACACTAACCCCACTTGCTTCGTCTCCATTTCTGCTATCTCACTGACACAGTGACACATCCAAACACCTAGCAACAACCTTCTTCTGCCACGGATATCCAGATAAAATGAAGCCCACTCACCAGCCCAAGCCCTCCTCTCCTTCACACACAGCCAAAGAGGCAGGGCAACGCAGACGCCCACTTCAGTGCAGAAGACAAAGGTCTTTCCAAAAAGAGAAAGTCGTCATGTCAGTGCACGCACAAAAAGCCCCTGAGGAAGAGGCTTGTGTTTCGGCATTGCGTTTAGCCCCACAACCACCTGCCTTTT
This sequence comes from Phaethon aethereus, assembly GCF_964289735.1. Taxonomy (NCBI): domain Eukaryota; kingdom Metazoa; phylum Chordata; class Aves; order Phaethontiformes; family Phaethontidae; genus Phaethon; species Phaethon aethereus. Next base: position 29,748,909 of record NC_138578.1, on the reverse strand, counting down.
GCCAGAGTCATCTACAGTCAGATAAACAGGACACCACCAGCAAAGCTTTGACAAGAGTCCTGTGTAACACTGACAGAGAGCGGAGAGGGCCCCAAGTTCAACCCTGGAAGAAAATACATTGGTACCTGCTCTCTCTTGGATGTTTCAGCATAGGAGCAAGGAAAAAGTCTTATCCTAAGCAAGACTAATAAAAACTTGAATTACTTTTTGACAGTCTCACACATATATGAGCAAAAGGAAGCACAAAAGCAAAATAAAAAAAAACATCCCAAGTAGAAGGAATGCGTGCTTATAAATTAATTCTATTCTTTCAACCATCAGCTGCTTGAAAAGGACAACTGCATAGACAAAGCACTCTGTTACACATCAGAATTTTTATTGCTGCAAACAGAATTAATTCAAAAGGAAAAACACCTCACTCATCTTAAATTTTAGGATGGAACAACAGCCATTAATCATGTGAAGAACTGATGTAATGCACCCCTTCAAGAATCCTCTCCAGCCAGGGTGTGCTGCAAGACACGTTCCTTCTCGCTTTCATTCCTAGTTGAGTTTCCATCTGCTGACAGACTTTCATCAACCAAGCTACTTGCTACAGAGATATTAACACTTGTCTGCCTTTGTAGCCTATTCTCTGAGATGCAAACCCATTTGCCCTCTCAGACAGGACATCCTAAGCCTCCCAAGGGCAGAGCAAGATGCAGATGTGCTGCAGGAGATGAAAGAAGCAGCTCATGGAAGCAAGCCCAAATTTCTTATGTAGAGGTCTTTCAACGTGCGCTTGTGTATCTGCTAAAGAGACAGGAAATTTCCTTGAAGGCCAAAGAAAAAGATGTTTCTACATTGAGAAGGGAAGCACCACCATTTTGGTACAAGGTACAGTTATATTATCTGCAGGAAATTCTGCAGGTTAAAGAGCACAACAGAAAGGAAAGAAATCCCTCAAATAAATGAATGTGACTGCAAAAATGACTGGACACTGCCTTCAGAGAAGGGGAGAAAGAGGAGAACGCAAGATTTACAGGGCTTGCGGTAAGGCCAGGAACAGAAGCACTCCTTCTACATCTATTTGCATGCCAGGTGCTCGGCAAACCACATATTTATGGGCTTATCACAGGAAAGGGGCCATGGCTTTTAAAAGCGGTCGTCCTTCTTCACTGTACTGTTCAGCAACTCAATAGGTAAAAGCAGTGAATTAACCTCAAGCACAATTATATATTTAAAATCCACTCTTGCCTGCTGCTATTCAAGTATTTCTTCGTGTTCCCCGAGAAATAATCCAGTAAATTTTGTTCTGCCCCACTTTGACTTGTGGCTATTTTTTTATCTGTGAATTATGGGTTGTTCTTGTTCTGCTTTTAAGGCAAGCTCAGGCAGCAGATTGTCCTGCATGGCCTGGCACCATTAGATTGCACTCTGTAATTCTGCATTTCACTCTCCTGGAGAGAACCATCTGCTCTACAGGTTTTAGATGCTGACCACCTGGGTGGAAGCAACTTCATTAAAAATAAAAAAATAAAATTAAAAAAAGAGTACTTTTTCACAGTACTTCCACTTACTTAGGATGTACATATAGAACAAAAATATTCTCTGTGTTTTTAAACATACATTACATATACGCTTTCTAGTTACTACAGTATCTAGTAATCAAGGAGTTTTATTATTTTGTTTCAATTTATTGTATTTCTCCACAGTGCCTTCTGCAGAAATTTGATGGATCCTTTCACATCAGCACCGCTGACTTCTCATTGGAGCAGATACCTAGAAAATATATATGAAGGCTCTAAATTAACTTAAAATTCATAAGGAATATTCAATAGTGAAGTTTGAACAGGTAAACTGAATAGTTATGAAAAGAGGATGAATTAAAAAGGGATTTTTTTTTTTTTTAATTTAAAAACATAAACAGCACATAAAAATTGTGCTCTGAGCTGGGAAGTGCCTCATTAATCCAGTCAGCATGTATGAACAGGGAGCTTTTCAAAACCTTTTAACATCTGCCGGATTCTGTCCCTTGGAAATCCTTTTCCATTTCAGTAGGATGAAACAAAGAACTAGGCAGAGTTCCTTCTAAAATCCTTTGGCTACAGACAGCCCACTGCATCTATCATACAGAAATCCTGAGGGGAAAAGAAGGAGAAAATAAAAAAAAAGGTTACAAGGAAATTAACTCAGTCTTCAATCCTACCATTTGCTTGGGTGTTGTTTCCTGAGAGTTCATAATCCACTCCAATTTACCTTTTTAACCCCTGAAATCTTCTGTTTTCTCGAACGCTACCTTTATTATTTGTATCGCTTGTTTGACATTGTGCTCCTCTGAATAGCAAATAAGCAAACTACATGTTTTCTTCCATGTCCCGTTCCACCTCTACAGAGTACTCCATGTGAGCCACGTACTGCCAAAAGCTTTCTGACAAACATCAAATTAATATACCTTACCAAAGAATAAAGCATCAAGCCTCCACGTGCTCCAAGTGAACACAAAATGCCATACAACACAATTTTCAACGTTTTTTAAAATATGGGGTTTGTAAGTCTTCGTCACAAAGCTTAGAGCAACGTATCTAGCCACTCGATAGAGCAAACATGTCCTGCTGTTCCCAGAAGTGTGCATTTCTTTCAAATTAATTTCTATGAATTTGAACCAAGCATCTGAACCAAGTCGTTCTTTAGCTCTTCCTCACCTCTGCTGGTAAGAAACAGCAGCCCAAATGAACAGAATAAAATATACAGAGAGATACACATGTAGTATGACAAACACAATCAAAACCAGTGTTAAATACCACTGAGGGTTCATCTGTTCTGACGTGACTATACTGAACATTGTAAAATCACATTTGCAACCTCTGACTGTGCTTGACCCAATGCTAAGGAAGGGTAATAGCAACACGCCGAAGAGCAATACCACCAGGCATGCTCAGACTAAGGAATAAACACATTGACCCACGTACTTCCCAGGTCAACCACACAAATGAAATACTGTTTTGCTCTTCAGAAGTAGTCTTCCTTAGAGAGCTTCCAATTAGCTATTAACCAATAAATTAAGTTTCCCAGCAATTAACAGGTACCCACCCTTTTGCCCTTCCCCAGAAACTGTTGTGTGAAGACGCAGTGTCACCGGCACAATCACAACAGTCATCAGCCACCGTACCCCGTACAGCCCCTGGAGCTCACGGCTCAATCCAGCTACCAGAGGCTTAACTCAGCCTAGCAGAAATAACTGTTTTCTTCTTCTTCTGGAGACAATATAGTGACAAAAATATCATTACAAGCAAGATGTTCAGTACTACAGAACCACACCCACCCTGTATTGCGTTAGGGACCAACACAAGCAGACACTTCCATAGTCAGTGTTGTTGCAAAGCCAAAAAAAAGGTGGCTGCCAACGAGCTACTATGAACAGCAAACTACTTAAGAACAGCAAAACTAAGAACAGCAAACAGCTGCCAAGAGCGATACTGTCTGCCCAAGCAGTGTATAATGAGCTACCAAATAAAATAAAGAATGGAAAAGGCACATTAGATCCCAGAAAAAGTTGCTTCTAATGTAGGAACCAAGGCAGCGTTAACGCCTAGTTCACTGTGATATTTATTGCTACATACTGTAGCTACCTCATGGAATAAAAGATTAAACAGAACTCAGTATAACTTTCTCTGGCTTCTAGAAACACCCAAGGCAGGAAGGCTGTACAGTACCTTGGGACAACAAGTAACCTAAATACCTACTTCAACCCTACTTGCACGTATGCCATTTCAAAATTAGGAGATGCCTAAAAGGTGCTTGCTGGGCAAAATATTTGGAACAAAATGTTACGAAGAAGGAAGGGGGGGGACATTCAGAGTGATGGTGTCTGTCTTCCCAAGTAACTGTTACGCATGATGGAGCCCTGCTTTCCTGGGGATGGCTGAACACCTGCCTGCCCACGGGAAGTGGTGAATGGATTCCTTGTTTTGCTTTGCTTGCACATGCAGTTTTTCCTTTACCTATTAAACCGTCTGTATCTCAACCCATGAGTTTTCTCATTTTTACTCTTCCGATTCTCTCCCCCATCCTACTGCGGGGGAGTGAGCAAGTGGCTGCGTGGTGCTTAGTTGCCAGCTGGGGTTAAACCAGAACATACACAACATTTGAGCTGTGCATGAAACCCAACTCAAAGTATAAGCTTTGTATCTTGTGTGTTCATACATACTGATTTCAGGTTTTCTTTAAGCCTAGAAGTGAACAGCTGCCCTCCTTTACACTTGTTCCACAGAGAATTATTTCAATGAAAACAAATACAACTTTTTCATCTTTTGAGCAAATGTCATGAGTATAATTTAGGCATATTTACCAGATAGAAAACATAGTGAAGAAACGTCATGCTGTACTGAATTTCTTGATGACAAAAGCATCACAGATCATTTGACACAGGATGACTCAAACACTGAGTCTAAGATTATTCTGCAATACTCGGAAAAATATCAGCAAATTTTCCATATAGTAGTAGTAAAGGACCACAGGAAATTACTTTTCAAGAAATGTTGCATTTCTCCTATAATTTAAATATCGTACCACAAAAAAACGAAAAAGCATTACATCCTTTGGCTACGCATATTAAACATGCCCAGATTATACATTTGACTTTTTACCTTGTACTGGTACTTACTCTTTCCTGAGCATTCAGGAGAACACTTTATTTCACAGAAATGACAGAGTACCTTCAGCTTCCCTAATAAGCAGCTGTAATTTCAGCCTGAGGGTTCATGGCAGCCTCAGCTAATCACGCTCCTGGCCACGGCAGTCCCCCTCGCGCCGGCTCCTGGTCTCAGTCACCCTCGAGCAAATCGAACCGCTTCAGCATACTAAAGCAGCAAAAAGCCAAGCCCTGTATTTAATTAAGTAATTTTTGCCAGGTTAAATTTCAGTGGGCTTAGCATGTTGGAACAGCTGAACACGAGTCCAGGGGAGCTCCGGAGCCCGAGGGGACGGGAGAGCCGGCGAGCAGGCCAGGCTGCTGCCACAGAACAACCCCCAGCCAGCCAAACCGACCGCCGGCGCGGCTGGAGGGGCCACCACCACGCTGGAGGACAGGGTCACTTACCCTGGCTCAGATTCCAGGAGGTGAAAGGAAAATGGAGGACCTACATGCCCAGCTCCACTCACCTGAGGAAACACCTTCCGCAGGATTTGTTTCACTCTCTTCAACCGACAACACAAATAATGCTATTATTATAATAATTCAGTGATTGCATCAGGCCAAGAAAAGGTATTTGCAGCCATGCGGCTGGAAAACTAACGGTAGTGACGGTACAAGAACATGCTCCAAATTCCTTATGTAATGAGTGGAATTTACTATTACAGCCAATTTTACAAAACTGTCTCAGCATTTTAACTTTAAACCCCAAAAAGCGACAGCGCATATTGAAAGGGGAAAAAAAAAAGCAATCTCTTCATATATCTCAAAAAAGGAAGCAATTAAGACTTATACTTTTTCCAATATCATCAAGGATAATGGAAAATTGCAGAGAAAATAAGAAGATTGCCAGGAATTACACTATTTTTGTAGATGAAAGCATGGGGAAGAAGTGGGAGGAGAATGAGCCATCTTCCATATTGTGTAGTTAATTTTCCAATTGAATTGTCATGGCAAGGCTTTTACTTCAAAGTTTACCACACAATTGCAGAGACATGAACTGCCATCAAATCTTCCAAATGCAGCTCAGATTTTCAGTCCAGAACTACAGCCTCCTCCACTAGACACACTCACACAGCTTGACTGCATCTGCAGAATAAGAAACTACTGAAAAATATACACCTGTGCGATACTTCAAAAATACACTTGCTCCCTTCTGTTTGATCCAAGAATCCTCCCCAGACCACATCCCCCTCATGGTTTCACTAGCATATTGAAGGATTACAGCTACGTATTGTACATTAAAGCTACTATGGAGATGCAGATTAAGGAGCCACTGAAATGAAGACTTTCCACACATGGAAAGCCATGAGATTAATACACTACTTATAGGTTTCTTTACAACTATGTCTACACCACCTTAAGGAGCCACAATACTTAAGGACAGGTGAGGAGACAGCATTTTTTCCTGCAATGTAGGATAAGTTTTCTGCATGATTAATCTAAAAGGACAGCCATTATTTGTCCTAATGTCTAGCAGAAAATTTAAAAGTCACTGGAAGCATAGGATGATTACAGAGAATTAGAAATGTCTTGTCTCTAATAATTTTTCTTGCACCACCTTCCCCCATTCTTTTGTCTTCAGGAAGAGGATAAAAGGCTCCTATACTGGACAATGTTTGCCAAGTAGATTGCTGGTTTCCCTTATGTAGTTTATTAATTAAGAAAGCAAATATAATCTTAGTTTTAAACTTCCTCATAGCCCAAAAGACTAGGCTTTTCCTTTTTCATGTGATTTTCACTATGTGGTTTTTCTTCTCATTTCTTATTGATACTTTCAAAAACATACAACTGTTTTACTTGTGACATGAAAAACATGGTGTTTCAGCAAAAAGAATAATTAAAAAACCCTATCCTTCCACCTAACTGCATCATAACAAAGGGTCATCTTCTCTTTGTTTGTTTTACAAGTCCTATTGCCACAGCAGTGCAGGAAAGGATGCACTCTTGGAGCAGCTGATAGATAAAAATAGGAAGGTGTTGGGCGGAATGTGTCATATATTACTTCTTCCTTAAGTAGTCTCATAAGATAAAGTTTTTTTAAAAAAACAAAAACAAACTATAAAACTTTACTCTTCAGTCCAAGTGTCAATGCACATCACACAGTTTAACTAAAGAAATCTCTAGTACCCAAAATCTTGTGAGGAGGCTTCCTCTGCCCCTGTTACTCAACCTCCAGTAGAAATTTCTCATTGGAGCATAACTGAGCAATTCAAAGAACCAGCTTTTGAATTCTATTGGTTAGGATTTCTCAATTATTCTCCTCCACTTTCTGCTTCCTAATATTTACCTTTCTGTGCCTGTTTCTAAATGACATAGATATCATGTGAGTAATCTCTTCTGGTTGAAAATGTAATTTATTTTAATTGGAACTGAAAACTTGTTTGAGGGGTGGCAGGAGGAAACTGTTCCTGTTTCCTGCTATAGTTCTCTCAGCATCTAATTACACCCATAAAGAGAAACAATGGGGAGGCTGTGTGTTATTCAGTTTAATGTGGTTAATGACATGATTCCCCTGTATGCGTGCAAATACACCAGAGCCTCACAACTGATAGAGCACCCACACAGCACATTCATCAGATGTAACACTCATGCTTTGAGATCACATATGGTATACCCTCTAGCCCTCTAGATATAACTACTTACTTACTGGAAAAGGTTTGCAGTTCACAAGCACAAAAAAAAAAAAAGAAGAGGAAAACGCAGCAGAACAGACATCAAATCAAAAATAACCATTAGCACCTGTATTTTCCACAAAATTCTTGTCAATATGAATGAATTTCTTGCAACTAGAAGCATACCCTTCTTACTGAAGTAACTTTTCCCATGCTTTCCCTGAAGATAAAAACTTTGGGGAAGTCCTTTTTTTATACCCCCATGCCCCAAAATAGTAATATGAGTTGAATCAAACACTACAATTCCAAAAGTTTGAAGAGATTTGGGCCACCTCAGAATGAAATAAAAGTACCAGGCAGATCTTTTGCAAGTCAGATTCTGTGTCCGGGTAGTCCTGAGGACATAAAAATCATATTTTAAGTATCAGCTATCACTGAGGCCAAGGTTTCAGTTGGGACAATCACACATCAGGTGGATGGATCCTCTTCATTATTACTCCTTCTTCAAAGTCTTTCATAAGCAATACTTTATGAGTCCAAAGGCAGACAGAGAGGGTAGGTGGTCAAGGAAGGTACAGATGAAACCACTGCAGGCACTCAAAACAGCCCCTGAAACTCCACGCTCTCCTCCATAGGCTTCTGTAAGCTTAATGGGGGATAATCATCTGTCAGGCACTGCAGAGTAATAGCTCTTAATGATAGCTTAAATGTCAACGCTGCCTGTTCCAGGAAGCACATGTGAAAGGACCTGGTCTTGAGAAAAGACAGACAACTTAGTGCTCAGAGAACAACTCTTCCAAGGACAGATTTTTCAAGAATAAAGTCACTAAAAGGGGGTTGGGGGAGAAGGGAAAAGGAACTGCATATGGTTCCCCTTCTATGAAGAGTCAAAGAAATGTTTCAGAGGCTTCGCATGAAACAGTCTGAGCTCAGATGAGTCACTGAGGTTCTTGGAGCTAAACAGACAATGTGAATAATTGATAAAATAGGGGCAGACATTAAGAGGGATTATCTTGATGCTTGAAGAACATGATGGCCCCCTCACTACACAGTTGGAACAGTAGGAGTTCTGTTCAGAAACATGGTATTAAGAGGGAAGGAGGAATGTGTGAAAGTTGCAAGGAAGATGGGTTAGTTGAGAAAACAGAATGTAGCCCTGATCTATCTTTGAAGCTAGCCCTGCTTTGAGCAAGGGGCAGGACCAGCCAATCTAAATTATTCTGTGATTTTAAGGAAAAGGCTTGATGTAGGAAGAACATAACAAAAATAACATTATCTTCATCACTGAATGAAATCCTACGCTGAAAAAAAAGATTTAGTTTGGAGAGTAAGTCACTGATGCCCAGGGAAAGTGTGATGAAATAAGAGCAAAAGAATTTGCAAATGTAAGAGAAGATGGATGTCTTTTGGCAGGCTAATGCTTTGATTTTGTTTAAACTAGCTAAAGTGAGTAATTCAGCTTCAATAGCACAGTGAAAAACTGTTACTGCTACGAAATTTTAACCTTCACCCATTCAATTAATATTAGACCTTAAAAGCTCTTCTCAAAGAAAAAAGCTTTACATATAAACTAAGATATTCATATTCCTGATATTCTTATAGATTAAAAAAATACAGCCCTCAATGTTTTAGAACACATACAGAACAAGGTTTGATAACTAATGTAAAAACTTAGAATTTTTGCTTATTCAATTGATATGCATTTCCTTCTGCCACAAAAATCTGCACCAGGCAAAGGTGGCAGATCTTCATCATTTCATTGTCATCTCAATCTAACACAAATCCAGTTTATTTTCCACTGTGTCCCCAAGTAAGATAACCTGAAATTTTTCCCAACTGCTTATTTAGAAAAAGAAAAATCAGGCTTCAAAATAGAAGGCTGACTTGCATTAATTGCTTATGCTTATCTTCTCTCACAAGCTTGTGGCAGTCTTCCAGCCTGTGCCTACAGCAACAACTGGAGATCTTTGCATTCTGGCCTTACCATAATGGCTATTCTTTCTCTCTTGCACATTAAAGAATATATGGCCTTGATGGCACGCACATCATGAGGCAGTCCGACATATCAAAGGCATACCACCAGATGGCATCTTCAACCAGTTAAATTTTAAACAGCTCATGCCTTCAGGAGATCGCGCATATGATAGAGCCTTTGTATTCCAAAGACTCAAGCCTCTATACTACAAGAAGCAGAAGCACTTTTGAACACCTATATGGGTGCCAATGATCTGAAAGTCATTTTGCATTGCTAAAATCATGAGTTTAGTGAGGATACATTTGCTCCCTCAACAAGGATTCAGGGAGCCATAGAAGTATTCTGCACTATGCTTGGTGTCCTCTCCCCAGATCTCCTTAACGGTTCTTCTCTAATTTTAGACTAAAATCTAGGTGCACTAGGTGCAATGCCATTGGATTTCCACGGGGGGACTACTGATTTACATAGGATTTATTTACATTTGATGCTGGCCCTCTATATTAAGAGCTAGTTTTGGCCATAAATAACCTCTACATGTGTTCGGAAATCAAGTTTTTCCACTACAATGAGCAAGTCCATTTCCAGTAGCAGATACCTTAATAAAACCAAAACAACCTTAATAAAACCCCCCAAACACCAAGTAATTCTAAGACAATCAGTAGAATACAAACCTATTTTTAATTTGCTGCAATCAATCATTAAAATAACAAGTATAGCATACTAACCACTCCCAAATCCTTAACAATGATTGCTTTTTTGTACTTAGAGCACAACCTAGTCTCTATTCAACACTGGCTTACCACGCTAATCTCATTTAAAGTAAAAGTTTTGTGAAATGGCTATCACCTATCATAGGCTCTAAAAATTAACTGCCATTTAGACACATATATTTTCTTACTACTGTATTTTCTCCTCAAAGGATTTTTACCCTTTCAACTTTGAGTTTTTGAGATTGGGAAAAAAATATAACCTAGTTTTAAGTGTGTAGGAGTTTTAAGTATGTAGGCTGATCTCACAAACAGCTCTTAGGTCTACTTCTCTTTACTTTTAATTATGTATCCGCACTGAGGCTTGCTTCTCCCCCCCCTTAAAGTCTCATAAGAGCCAAAGGAAATGAAGTGGAACAAAGAAGCAACATTAGCTTTCACAATTTATTGTTCTAGACAACTTTGACTATTGCCTGTGACAGAAAGCAACCAAGCAGAAAGAAAATAGAAGTCTTCTTGCACTGCCACTTCATCAAAGGCTGACGTCACAGGACTGATGTCTATGGCCACCAGCAATGCCCCCAGCCCACGCTGCCGCCCTGCAGCTCTCGGGCTGTATGTACAGAGAGCACCAGACACAGAAGAGAACATGCCTGAAAGATGAGCTGGAATGCGTTGTGGGTTGTTTTCTTTGTTTTTTAAGGTTATAGATTAAAAATGATACTTTAGAATGTTCTTTATTAATACAGGTTAATAAAGAATAAATCTGACACAGTTCACTCAATTTTAACTCCTTGATTGTTCAGAAAAATTTTCGTCTGGCTGGATAAACTCCTCCAGTAAAGCAGTTCATTTTGATTTCTGAATTCAACCTATTTTGACTGAAGCAATACTTTTGTGATGTTTTCCACTTGCAGAGGTAGATTTGGAACAAGAAGGGGGAGTACGAGTGACTGTCAAATATTCAACATGGCAACTTTCAGAAGTAACATCCGAAAGCAATGATGCTGATACACCTACTGTGCCAGAAGGATTCTCTGCAGCACCTTCCCTTGTGCTGGGCACCAAAAAGCTGGTTTTGATTCTTAGCCACAGGCTCTTAAATCAGAGCTTAATCCATTGCCATTGTGTCCTTGGGTTTCCTGCTTTAAAGATGCTGATGTAGCTGAATCCAAAAAAACTCACAAAAAGGAACAACATTGACTTAAACCAAGCAAACCACAAGCTTCAATACAACTGCTGAGCTCAAGGAATTATTTATGCAACAAAGAAAAGGAATGACAAAACGGCATAGGACTTAGATTTCTCTTGAAAATTCAATTCTTGTTGAATCTTCATCAGAGGATGAGGACCAAGATCCTCCTCACTTATCAAGGATATTTTCTCAGGAAGTAATTAGCACCCAAGTGGTATCAATACATGAATTCCAACTAGATTTAGATACACAAACCTAAGAGGAGAGAGAAGCAGAAGCCAACACAGTCATTCTGGAGACAGCACCAAGGAACAACTAGAAATTCACCATTTAATGATTTGATGCCCTAAAAAAGGCACATAATGACATAATGAAAAAAATGTTACGGCTTGACACACTATTAGTACAAGTCACATACACTATTGCCACAATCCCCGTGACACTTAACAAGACTTTCTGAAATCAACTGCAGATTGAAAACATGCTCCTGTTCAGCACAATTAATCTTCACAATTGGTGCATTTATTTAGAGAACATGGATTTTATAGAGTATAAAGACAATTTAAAAATATGAAAATTTTAAAAGCTAATTAAAATGTTTTGAACTATAGCAGATTGTTTTCATTTAAAAAGGCAAAATCTTCTCAGAGAATATTATATACACTTGGAAATTATTCTATAAATGTCAGCCTATAAACTGTCTCAGCTCCAGTCCTATTTTTTTAGAAATAGCATTTAAAGGCAGAAGTAGAAGAACCCACCCCAGAAGAACATCCTCCTATAAGCATCATTTCCAGCTTCTAATAACTCTGAGTTATGCTCTTCCTAAGTGATGACAGAGAATGTTTATAACATCTCTTAAGAACAAACCTGCTAGTTATCTCCTTTGCACTTGCCAGTGCTTCACAGTCAGGTTTTGGTGAAAGGTTAGACACACAAACATGAAGTACAGATGAAGGCAAGAGATGGCTTAGCTCCGAAAGCACAACTGGACTGTAATACAACAGGGTCACACACCTGTACAGCGATTCCCAGATCAGATGAACGCAGTGGTACCTCCAAGTGGCAATGATCAGCTGACACAAAATGCTGTTTGGCTCCTTCTTCCTACTAGTCCGCTCCCTTGCACTCCTCCAGTTCCTCCTCTTCTCTCCCATAGGTGTTCCCAGCTTGATTTCTACGCTACGGCTGATCTACAGCTGTTGTGGTATGGTGTGATTGAGACAGAAGCAATCCCTCTTCCAGCCTCATGTACCTATAAATCATGATCCTCTATTATTTCACACACACGCATAAAGTGGGGAACGCCGGTTTGTGTGCGACTGGTAGATTTTTGTTTTGCTGAGGGGTGAAGGCAAGCACATGCTGGAATTTCCCTCTGCCCCCTTCTAGGTCTTAATCATTTCAGTAGTTCTTCCATCCAAAACAGGGGAGGAAGGAACGTGGGTGGCTACAATTTCAGCAGCAATCCCACTGCATTCCCACACCCCTTGCCAATATAAACTACGACCTAAGATTGAGTTAAATTAACCTGAGGCCAGAATCAAAAGGAGGAATAACTAGGCAAAGCTAAGAGAACATGAAAGGCAAGAACAAAGGCTCTCTTTCTTTCTAATGAGGATTACACAGTGCAAACATCATGGTTATTTTCAAAAAAGAGTCCTAGTGTCAAAGACGCAGAACTACCCAGTTCTAACTCAAGTTGTGCCACTGACTACATAATTGCAAAGCAAACAAAAAAGCCTGATTTACAAGTTTCACAAAAATCTTTGAGAAGCTACAATAAACACCACTACTATGATGTACTATGTCTTCTTGGAATAGCCCTAGAAGAAATGCTAACATGCTATACTGTGCCATCAGTATCTACATGATGAAGAAGCACCCACACACTAAGTAAAAGACAGTAAAAACAAGGTCCTAAAGACTTAGGTATTTGCAAGCAGTTGTTTTTGTATTTTTGCTGGTGGTTATTTTTTAATCAATGCAATTTCTGTGCTGACTTCAAGCCCAAATTTGATCCCCCATTTCACAGCATCAAATTAAGCTCCATATCTGAAGGGCATCTCAGATCCCATGATTTCACTTTGGCTTATTTGACTATGATTTTTGCACCAAAGCAAGTTAACTATAGATTTATAAGAACAAGTGGGGTAGTTGTAAAGAATACAGTCTGTAGTGTCCACTGTATTGGCTATAATGATAGATTTTAAGCAGCTGCGACTAGAAAACATCAGCTCTGCCAAAATGTTAGATGCTAATGTCTGAAGCAGCTCAATTAAGCTACAAGATGTAATCGCTTTGTTCTCCCAGGGATGCAGGCAGGCATATTTCAGTCCATATCTGGAACTGACAGAAGCATTTATGGAAAGAACAGAACAAAAAAAATTTGAATACATGCAGCCTTACATATTCACCTTCCTTCAGAAGTCCCGGTTTTTAAGCCACACGTGATTTGATGTATTATGGGTTCTCAATAAAGCATGCAAAATAGCTGGAGCACTGCCAGTTTTAATCAGCAATCCAATTAAAGGATCCAATCAAGTTCACTTTAGCTGTTCAACAGTATGTGTGTAACAAACTATTTTTAACACGACTTTAACATGTAGGTTCTCTGTCTTTTAATAACATATTCAACAGTGACATGTAAAGGGAAATAACTGTTGCAACAAACTGCGCTCATGCGTACATTAAGAATATACCTAACGCATTTTTTAAAATTATGTCAAATGTTTCTTCATAAAGTCTAATTAATTTATTAAGTCAGAGAAGAACACATCTGCCTTATATCGGCATGTAAAAAGAACTGGACTATCACTTGTTTTCAAGAAAGATGCAAGAGTAGATGGTGTTGCTGATACTTTCCCTTTCCTCCTCTTCCACGGTTTCAACCCATTCTGTTGAAATGTCATATTATTCATGCAAATGAGATCATGCATTGGTATTTACGAAAGAAAGAAGTCAAAGTTTATTTCAGACTAACATTTACCTCACTGCAGCCAAAGTCAATTTTCCTATGATGAAGGAGAATTAACTGCAGGCAATTTATTCTGGAAGCAATAATTTGCTGAAATGTGTCCGGTTCTCAGGTGTTACCGGTCCACGCAGGGAATGCATACCACTATAACGCAGAAACTCAAACTGATGCTGTTATACCAGGAACATTTGGGACTCTCATGCATTTTAAGGCTAGAATGAACAAAATACCAGCATGTTTTCAGCATGACTAGCAATACAGTTAAAGCAGCTAAAGAAGTTACGGTTTAGATACCACTACTTGGCTGAGATACAGAAAAAAGTTTCATATGTAACCAGCACCCTGTTCGGAGGGCAGACCCCATCACTTACTCTGAGTATCACAAACAATATTAAAGACGTTTTCTAAAGATAACTTTAATGAATGCAGTATGTCAAAGAAGGGAAAAGAATAATACTTCTGTTTAACACTTACCCTCAGAAGCTGCAGGCATCTGGACCACAAACCAGCATTAAAGCTTTTAGACTTGGGAGTCTGAAGACACCAGCCACTCAAGATGAAGTTTTGCAATTTGATTATGTAAATGCTTTTTTCACAATACATAAGTAAATATGTCAGTTATAACACTGTCCTGGAAATTCAGTAGTTTCCTCAACAGTAATCATGGTACATTAGGTTTACAGTATAAATTAAATTACTTAAGTGTGAAATACAGAAGCTTCAACTAAAATTACTTTTGCCAAAATGTTAAATTTCAGACAAACTTTAATGTTGTGCTAATACAGAGCCATCTTACAGTACTTATAGGCCCCTAATAAGCAATCTTTGTTTATTTTGCATGCTGGATTTTTATCTTAAACTGCTTCCAAGGTAAAAATCAGAAATAACTGTTTTAGTTTGACTCTTCAGTTGCTATCAGATCATTTATGTGTGCTACAGTTTGATGCGATTTTAAAAGTTATTGCCTTTTTACTATAATGTGGGCAGAAATATTTTCATTAGCTTGCCTTAGCATTGATCACTTAAGCAAGAAATTCTCGATGTTTACGAAGTTTTAACTTGCAGAGCACTAGCAACCTACTAATATTACTTTATGTTACCAAATGAGAGAAATTGGGCAAAGGAAAAATGTACGTGGAACATGAAATGTTCAGGCCCAGAAGACCCTACCATCCCATGGAATAACATACCCAAAGAATATCTGGAAGCCTCAAAGGTCATAAAGGCACATGCTGGCAGGAAAGGGCTTTCCCTCTATAGTGTCTATGGACCTGTAATGCAGCAAAAGTCTCTGAAGGTCACCAGAGATGTCACAATTGTCCCCACACAGGCTATCCCCAGATGCCTACAACCTCTTCCCCCCACATTAATTTAGAGTTTGAATTGCAAAAGCTCTCAGCATGCTTGCTACAACACAAACATTACAAACGATTCAAGTATTTAAGTTATATTTCCGTACTGCTGCAATATTCAACCAAGCCAATGGAATTTTTTACCCAAAGACACTACAAGGAAACTGCAAGTGGGTCTATTCCCCCTCAGCATGCACAAGGTTAGTGCTTACATCCCTACTGGAAATGCACATGCACCCTACCTTACGTTACATTACATCAGGCAATGCAAAGGGAATAGCAAGGAAGGCTCTGCAAGCAACAGGGGGTTCCTTGGATCTACCACATCTGTAAACGTGGGAGCTGCAAAAACCAGGACTAGCAGAAGAAAACAATATGGCCAAGGAAAAGACCTGCAGAGACTGAGACACTTTCCCTTTCTTTTATAGAAGTTTCTACACTGCAACAAGCAGCTTTTATTCTGCCTTATCCAGTGCTCACCTACCTTCACATACCAAGCTGCATGCACCGGGCATTTCAGAAAGCTTTGAACACAGGACAGCACAGTCAGGGCTTTCTCAATGAAGCATGTAAAGGTTCAGAACAAGAGTGTATGCCTGTTTTACCTATTTTCCCTTTTTTCCTAAATCAGGGACTGACAGATGCTGCCCCCAGTGCCTGCACATGGCCTGCCTATTGTCACCAGGCCAGAAACTGATGTCTTTGCCACTGCTGGTGGTGACACCCATGAAAACATAATTGAGAACATCTGTATGTAGGCAGATACCTGGGTAATGTTCATACGTTACATGTAAGTACCACATGCAAAAAAAGCACAGTTTTATAAAGACGCATATGACTTGGGCTTTTGTCGTCTTAGTTTACTAGAGGAATCTCTTGTTAATAACGATGGGCAGAGACTAACCAACAGAGTGCACACTGAGTACACAAAATGAGAATTGTCATGCGTTACAAGAAGAAACAGAGCACATATTTATTACTTTTAAAACAGTCATCAACAGGGAAAAAGACTTACCTTAAAAACACCAACACACATCTCTTACAAGCTTATTCACTTGAGCAGTCACACGTGCAAGAAATATCATGTTATTTTCCGTAAATGTGTCTGTAAATGTAACAGTATCCTCAAGAAACATAATCCAAAATGTGAAAGCAAAGACACACGACGATAGATATTAGACAAATATACCACTTAGAGTTCTAGGTCCACCCTGTAGTTAAGTATGTCATTTAAGGAGGTATAAATTAAAATCACATAAAAGTTAAGGTGGAAACGTCATCTAGCACAACCTGCTTTGCTAAAAACAGGGCCAACTTCAAAATTAGATCTAACTGTGAAGCTAGAATTGGCTGTTGTCATCAGGTACTTTGCTGTTGAAATCAAATTCTGCAATATGACCTTTGGGTTCTTGTATTTTAATCCGAGCCCCTCTTGTAGCTGGTAATTTTTGCAGATGTTGGAAAACAATTTATCGCATTCCAAAAGTGCAGGTTTGGTTTCTTTGAAAAGGACCAGTGAACTGAGTGAGGCCTATTAATGTCAATAAATCACATACCTAGTAACTAAAGTGAAGACCACAAACGTTGTCAAAAAAGACCTCCATATTCAGGATACAACAGAATTAAGGTTTCAAGTGCCACCTCTCTTGCATATGCATTATGCTACAAATTCCTTAACTATATAGTCACTTTCTCCTCTTTTCCATGCAGTGGACAGAATGAACCAGACTCATGCAGTGAGTAACTTTCAAGTTGTGTTCTCTTCACTTGTGTGAAATATACTTAAGTTACAAAACTTCTACAAACCTTACTCTGAAGACAGTACGATCAGCTTGCTCACATACTTTTAACACCACTCAGTATAGCAGTATCTCATCACTTCAAAAGACACATGTGAATTACTGTCTTCAAAACACAGGTAGCTAAAGGGTCCATTTTACAGACTGGGAGCCAAGGGAACACTGCCATCAAAGGCTTTACCTAAATTCGTTTTTCTGACCTAACACATTCAAAAACCCAAAGAACTTATCATTTTATAGATAATTCTATAATATACAGAAGTATACACATATATTCATGCACAAAGTCACTCATGCATTGAAGTCAAAGGGACATGCGCTTGGCATGCAGTTCAGAGTGTTCAGTACTTAAAGAATTGAAGATTTTTAGATCTGAACGTGAGGGCCCATAAAAACAAGCAGGTAATTAGTTAGTCATCACAGAAAGGGTAGTCTATGTCACTTGGCCAGAATCACTCTGTATAATAGTGAAACTATATAATAAGGCCACAGAAAGCTACCCAGGCAATTCAAAATCTGGCATTCCCAACTGTTCTTTGGAGTGTGGCTTCAGTAAATATTGTCATCAGGGAGGTTCAGAAATGTACTTCCTTAGCCTTCTAGAAAAAAACAATTAAAAAGGAGCCCATTTCTCCATGTGTCATTATATTGCTATGAACATAAAACAGGACTGGAAATTCTAGGGCTGCCATAGAGACATCTTTCCTCTGAACACTGAACAGCTGTGATCTAGTCGTAGATCCACCTCATTAAACCCACAAGCTTAAGATGAAGACCACATGCCTCCAAGAGAAGAGGGTATAGATGAAGAAGTCAGGAAAAATCCATCTGTGCAAAGTGATTCCCTGTCCCCTTACCGTCTGCCCATTCCCTGGTGGGTGAAGGCTGGCATGGACATTCCCCATGCTGCTGCAGGCAACTGGAAAGCATGCTGGCAGGCCAGGGTGCCTGGCTTGCTTCTCCCCCACACTGGACACCCAGATGACGCCACAACCCTTGTGCCAGCCCCTCACTGCTGCCAGTCACAAGAGAGGTCTGTACTGGTAACTGCTTCTACCACAGCTGTCACTCTGCAGCCAGGCCCACCCCACCATGTGCGCCTTCTCCTCCCAGACCACGTGCCTTGCCCAGCTAGTCCCAATACCCTGTCAACCTCTTGCTCATCTTCCTACTTTGCCTGCCCAGCCATCCTCTGTCAACCTCTAATGCAGCCTCTTGGCCATTTCCTTGCCTCCCAAGGTTTTCCCCTCTATCATATATTCTTGTCTCCAAGTCAGGTGGCCAGTCTCAACCACCTACTTGTCATCTGTTGAGCAGCCCCTGTCACCACTTTTCATCCCAACTTTCAGCCTTCTCCTCAATACACTCACTTTTTTTGACCCAATTCTCTTCATCCTTTCCAACTCATCTTCACAGGTCAAGAAAAAGTTGCCTCAACATTTCCCAGATGTAAGAAGAGTCCTGAAAGCAGAGTACTTGGAGTCTCTTCTTAGTTCAGGCTCTGTTCAGATTCATACCCAGCGAACAGCAGCCCTGTGTAACAACTGCAGGAATAGCTCATCTTGGTTCTAAGCCAGAACTGTAGCAAACAATGCACGCACATACGTATGCGTGCAGCAAACGATGAGGATGTGAGCTAAGGTCACAATGAATTCATCAGCTATACTTCAAAAGGCTTATGGCCCTGCCAAATTTGAAACCAAAATGTACTAACTCAAAAGGAGAATCACATCAGTGCTTCTAGCTAACCACAGGCACAGAGTAAGTTTTATACATAAATGTAAAATAATGGGTTGTGCATTCCACATTAAGGCTCTTTCCATGCCTCCGCCCCACTATACAAATCATAGTCTCCCTCAAATCCAGGTCTTCTATGTACCCACTTTATTCCACATGAGTTTGATTACAAACAGAACTCTGATATTTTTTCGGAGGACAATTATCTCACCCCTTAAAATAAACAGAAGAGAAATTTCAAACTGAGGGATGGCTGCACAAGGCTTTAAGAAAAAACTTTGCATGTTCTTTAACATTTATCAAGTATGTCACGGTACTAATCCACAGTGCTCTTACTTCAACAGTTATGTTCTTCTATCTCTCCCCTTTTTGATGATCATCTCATTAACCAGCTACAGGGATATGTTTCTGAAAGATGAATGCATCTCCCACAAAGTATGCTATATCAATGATTTATGACTGTCACTGTAACACGACTGCTTGCAATGGCTAAAATCCAAATTTTTTTCTTCTCCATTCTATCAGTGGTTTTGTTTGTTCTTCCATATGTTTGGAAAAAAAGCTTTCCTCTACTCCATAGTTATTTCTTGATTGCCCGTACACCTTGCACTTCATATCATCGGTCAATTGATATTCTCTTAATCCAGTCATCTGCTGTCATACTACTCATACAAAGAAAACTGTCAGGCCCACAACAACATGTCTCACAAGCTTTCCCATCCTCCCCTTCACAACTTATTTTTTCCCTTCTTTTGATGATCACTTTTGTAACTCCAGCTTTCATGTTGGTTCATACAGAACATTAGCACTTCTCAGCTACCCTGCTAACAAGCATTAGGAGCCCAGCTTTCCTATGCTATCTTAAAAAAAGAGTAGCTACCAGCCACCCTGAAGAATGCTGCAGTATCACAATCACTGCGTGAGAATAATTTCAAAAGCAGGAACAAAGAAAGATGTAGGCTCAACTGAAAAAAAGAATCAAAGACTTAAATTATACCAGTATTATACAATGGGGTAACCTTCAGGAGATTAATCTCCAAAATACAATTCAGAAAAATTCCTATACCTTTAAAAAATATTTCTTAAACGCTTTTGAAGAGATAATTAAAAAGGGAGAACATTAAATATGGACTTATGGAAATCAGTCAGGACACAACACACCAGACCCATCCTCCCTCCAGTGTACATCTCTCAATGGGTTAAAAAAAAAAAAGAAAAAAGAATCACAGTCAAAACAAGAGAAAATTCACAGAAAAATAGAATTTCTGCATGTCTGTCACTCAGTTATGGACAATAGTATTGCACCTCTACAACTTCTTCCGTTTATCCTGAAAGTGTCAAACAAAATGCCTGTAGAACTTTATTGTCAGTATACTCCTTTTATTTGTCCCATTTCCTTTATTCATCTATGAGCTGCAACATGATTGACATCCTTTAATCAGAATTGTACAACAGCATGCCAAGCTAATTATTACATAAAAGATGATACACATTACCTCTCCAGGTCAAGCTACAATCCCCTATTTGGACGTCATTTTTAAAATTACAAGCTTTAATAACTTGTGCATTATTCTACTTCAGACACTATGGTCTTCAGTTTCAGAGAAGGTTTTGCTGCTCCTGTGTAGTTTTTGGTGAATGCTACCAGTACTGATAATAAAGACTGGTAACCCTTCTTCTGCAGCAGATGAACCTATTTTTTACTTTTGTCAAGACTCTCGAAAAACAAAAGTGACAAAAGGACCTGCCTTCTTAAACCAAGTTTTGTAGTTTGGTTTCATAGTTTAAGCTGGCTGGAATTAGTTATCTTTTGCCCCAGAGCTAACTTTCTATGCCACAGATTGATTTCTTGCCAAAAATGCATTCATATCCGATAGCAACAACAAAACAGGGGAGGAGGCACATTAGAGCAAGTAAATGCATTCATATGTTCAGAATGCAGTCAGAGGCAGGAGACAATTAGAGAAGGAAATTCAAAGTATAAGGCATTTCCTGAGGATTAATGAGTAGGTGGTAGTGTTTGATAGTTAAGGGCAGGATGGGTTCTGCAACCAGCACAATTCATTAATCCCCCAGGCAACACAAACTGGTATTTTGCTATTTTTTTTTTTCCTTTTTGCTGCACTCGTTATTTTCCTTAGCATTTAATTAAAACTTCCATTTACTCTGACACCATTGTTCCTTCAGAGCCTAACGCTCTCTGTATGTCTGAACAGTGCTACTGTGGTAAATGACATCTAGAAAATTATGGAATTAATACCTGGTGCAAAAGGCCAGATAACTTTTCAAGTTTAAGAAAGTTCTTCTAACCTTCTCCTAAAAACTAAAAATGTTCTCTGCCTTACAAACAGAAAGGCCTCAGCAGATGTGATCCTTTCCTCTAATTTACAAGCTGCTTGATGGCCTCCATTATCTTATTGGTAGCAGACAAAGAGAGAATCGAGTATTGGAGAGAACAAATGATTTTCAAGCTGCTTTTCAGCTCCTTAGGAAGCCACATACACTAATGCATACACTAATGGGACTTAACATGTCCCAAACCAGCAACCATCCCCTCCATCATCATAACTCCATACTGACCTGTGACTGGCGCATCTATGTCCAGCAAATTTTTTTCCTGGCGGAGAATTGAAGCTCCCTCTGTTATTATTCTCAAAGCAACGCTCTCTTCCAGTCTCCCTTCTTTCATAAGGTGTGCCTTTAAGATATCCACACGGGGTTTTCCATCATTATCAAACACTTCCTTAGCTGTGAGCCGGTGACTTGGAGGAAATGGGACAGCTGAGTGGAAAAAAAACCAAAAATATCTGGTCACTTTTTAGAGTAAAGCCTCTATTAATGATAATCACAGAATCATTAAGGTTGGAAAAGACCTTCAAGATCATCAAGTCCAACTGTCAATCCAACACTGCCATGCCCACTAAACCGTGTCCCGAAGTGCCACGTCTACATGTTTTTTTGAACACTTTCAGTAATGGTGACTCCACCACCTCCCTGGGCAGCCTGTTCCAATGTTTGACCACTCTCTCAGTAAAGAAATTTTTTCAAATATCCAGTCTAAACCTCCCCTGGCACAACTTGAGGCCATTTCCTCTCGTCCTATCGCTAGTTCCTTGGGAGAAGAGACCAACACCCACCTCGCTACAACCCCCTTTCAGGTAGTTGTAGAGAGCGATAAGGTCTCCCCTCAGCCTCCTCTCCTCCAGACTGAACCACCCCAGTTCCCTCAGCTGCTCCTCATAAGACCTATGCTCCAGCCCCCTCACCAGCATAATGACACATTTCAAAAGACATCTCTGCTGCAAAACAGTGTTAACATGAGTTTTCCACTGCCTCTTATATTTTGTGGTTTAACTTGTACATAGATTATGAAACATACTATTAAAGCGCATGTATTCCGTAGGCTACATTATTCATGCATGCAGGAACAACTTATTCATGCTTATAAAAAATTGAGAGGAAGATTTAGGCCATATTTACAGGTAGATACATTGAAACAAGCCTCCCAAAAGGCATGGGAATATTAGGGAAAGCAGGGAATGGAGCTTTAACTGCTCTAGTTGCACTAGAGAACGTTGATATAATGCTCCCTTCCATTAAGAGCACAAAATGCACAAACAGGTGCAATATTTAATTTCTGTGCAGGGACACGCGCATATACACTCCAATGCTAAAATCCAAGACGGACCTCTCTCTAACGACTTGGGGTAGGGGGACGGGAGATGTCTGCCCCGTGTAAGTAACAGTTAGCTACACGAGAAGCACCTGAAGCCCTTCAAAGCGCGCCTGCGAGCCAAACAGACCACCCCAGCAAAGGCCGGGCAGAGGATGTATCAAGACTGCAGTTGGAAATACACGAATAGATCGGCGGGTTGCCCTAGCAACAGGGCAGCGACTAGCGAGCTGCGCGCTGCCGCCACGTAAGGGCCGAGGCGCACGGCAAGCTTCAGGGGCTCCTGCGATGCCGTCAGCTGCCAGGGTGAGGCCGGAGCGTTATCCCGGCTTAACCCGCTTTCCCTCGCGGCGCAACCAGAGCGGCATTAGGCACTGCCTGCCTCGCCAGCCACCGGGTAATCACGCTGATCCCTGTGGGTCCGGTCACTCTGCAGCTCCGAGCGGGGAGAGGAAGGGGCTGCAGGGCTGCTCTCGGCTGGCTGCACCCAAGGGCGCAACCCCGTCCCTGCCAAGGGGCCTCGTCTCCTGCGTCTTGCTGGCAGCTCTGCCACATTGTGAGACACGAAACCCTAACGCCGGGGATCAACACGTCTGTTAGCCTCAATTTGCGTCTCATTTCCCCATCGATATACTTCAGAAACAGCCCACAAATCATACACGTCATTTAAAGCCCCAGACAAGAACTCTCCACTTACACGACCAAAAGCAACAGGGCAGAAAATAAACAATTTCACTTTGTGCAGTTATTTTCCACAGATATTTTAAACACAAACATCTGCAGAAAACGCTGGGTTTTCACTCAGTTCTTCCCCACCACCCCTTCTTCAGCCCTAGCTCCAGTAGTCCGTTCACTCCACCCAGCCTGGGGTGCAGTAATGAACGTGGGTCTTTGCTGTACGCTGAAGCCTGACTGCTCTCGGACTTAAAAGTGGGACAAAAGGGGGAGAAGGTGAAAGTTTATGACATCCCCAACACTACCGCAATTCTCCTGAAGTGATGACACCTACAACCAACAATGAAGACGAAACACAGTCCTCAGCTCTGGAAAGCCCTGCCACAGGTCTGTTAGGATCTTCTCACTCAATTGACAAGAACTCCTAGACTGCTTTAAATTAGTTTATGTTTTGAGTGGTACTTCTATGATAAGATGAAGGCTATTAAAGACCAAAACCTCACTCTGTTTTTCACAGCTACTGCAGTTAAGCCTGTCCCACGACACTCACAAAAATGAGGTTATACGCAGTGTCATTCACATGTATCTGCAGCAGACCCTCAAAAGAAAGACTGCAATACACGAGCTATAAACAATTAATAACGCAACATAGAAAAAGAATCACAGAATCATTAAGGTTGGAAAGGATCTTCAAGATCATCAAGTCCAACCATTAACCCAACACCACCATGCCCCCTAAACCATGTCCCCAAGTGCCACGTCCACACATTTTCTGAACACTTCCAGTGATGGTGACGCCACCACCTCCCGGGGCAGCCTGTTCCAATGCTTGACCACCCTCTCACTAAAGGAATGTTTCCTAATATCTAATCTAAACCTCCCCTGGCGCAACTTGAGGCCATTTCCTCTCGTCCTATCGCTAGTTCCTTGGGAGAAGAGACCAACACCCACCTCGCCACAACCCCCTTTCAGGTACTTGTGGAGAGCTATAAGGTCTCCCCTCAGCCTCCTCTTCTCCAGACTGAACCACCCCAGTTCCCTCAGCTGCTCCTCGAAGACTTGTGCTCCAGACCTCTCACCAGCTTCGTTGCCCTTCTCTGGACACGCTCCAGCACCTCAATGTCCTTCTTGTAGCGAGGGGCCCAAAAATGAACACAGGATTCAAGGTACTCACCAGTGCCGAGTACAGGGGCACGATCACTTCCCTACTCCTGCTGGCCACACTATTTCTGATTCAGGCCAGGACGCTGTTGGCCTTCTTGGCCACCTGGGCACACTGCTGGCTCATGTTCAGCCAGCTGTCAACCAGCACCCCCAGCTCCCTTTCTGCCGGGCAGCTCTCCAGCCACTCCTCCCCAAGCCTGTAGCGTTGCATGGGGTTGTTGTGACCCAAGTGCAGGACCCGGCACTTGGCCTTATTAAACCTCATACAGTTGACCTCTGCTCATCGATCCAGCCTGTCCAGATCCCTCTGCAGAGCCCTCCTGTCCTCCAACTGATCAACACTTCCACCCAACTTGGTGTCGTCTGCAAACTTACTGAGGGAGCACTCAATCCCCTCATCCAGATCATCAATAAAGACATTGAACAAGACCAGCCCCAGAACCGAACCCTGGGGAACACCGCTTGTGACCGGCTGCCAACTGGATTTAACTCCGTTCACTAGAACTCTCTGGGCTTGGCTGTCCAGCCAGTTCTTCACCCAGTGAAGAGAATAATCATTGCAAGAAAAAAGAAGGTGAATGAGAACTCAGCAGTTCTCCAAGCCTCCATCCTCCTTTTGCAAAATCAAAACCCCAGAAGCTAGCTAGTCCTAATGATCCCACATTCCCTGCGTGGAGGAAGGGAGGGAAAAGTTGTTAATTATCTCCAATCAGTTTGGCTGGAAGAAGCACGTACCATTAGCTTGCATACCTTTGCGAGACAACCGCGTCTGCTCTTCACTACAAGTATCACAGTGTAAAAATCTACAAAGCATATCATTACTCTGAGGTAACTACCATATATGCATGTGTGTTGAAAGGAGATTTTTAGATTTATAAAGATAGAGCAAAACAGACAATCAAGCAAGCAAAAGCTATGAAATGTTACCTACGATTAAGAGAAAAATATGGCATCCACTGCAGCACTGTAAGAGGTCTGCAGGCAGATTTCTAACAAACATGTGCCAGCGGCTAATTAAAGAAAAAAAGATACTGTTCCAACAGCAGATGATTAATGATTAATTAGCAGAAAGATGAACGACTGAATAGAGCACAAATTGCATCTTCCATTACGAGAATATTAATTTTGTATGTACACATACACAGAGCTTCCACAGAAGAACAACTAAGAAATGGAATGGTTCACGTGGAAGTCAGTTAAACATCATTCTTTAGTGTTATCGCCCACAAATGCCTGGATCAACCAGAATCCTTTTATAAATGTAACAAACATTTAATTTCCATTGCTTTATATATAGCAACATCACCATCTGAATACACAGGTATCCATCAGCTTCTCCACACCTGCTTGCTTTCTCCATTTTTTTTTAAAGCCATGCTATTAGTGCTTGCAACAAATAACTCTCTCCCAGTGGTTTTGCTTTTATCAGAAATAAGACTGAGAGCCTCATCAGACAGCAAGGGTGCACACAGCATGCACAGCCAGGAAGAGCATGGAGCTGGGAGAGGAGCCCACCAGGGAGAGGCAGGAGGAACGAGTGGCACGTTGAACTGCCAGTACCAAGGCCCTCACCATAGCACAAGCTCAGGGGACATTTTCATAAAAAGAGGTGGGAATCTGTATTAAACAAATGCCATAAAAAAGGGAGTTGATTTGTCTGTACGTACCACATGTATTTTTAGGGAGTTTAGTGACAAATCCCACTACAAGACCACCACACAAGAACATCATGCGCACTTACCCATACTCCGTAAAACCTAAAACATGGACTGGTCTCCACCTCTGTTTACATTTATTTCTTTGTATTGGCATTAAAAAAAATCCAAAACCTAACCAAAACCCAACCAACTCTTCACCATGTGAAATACTACCGTGGTGGTTTGTTAATACAATGTGGACCACAACAAAAAGCAATGAAAAAAAGGTTTTAACCTTTTACCTCAGCATGTCAGTAGCATCCTCCCGAGATCTGAAAACACAAGAAAATGCTCTTTAACCACTTACTGTTTTTTTGGGGGGAGGGGTTGGTTTGGTTTTTTTTTCCCCTTATGCTATCAAGTCTCTTGATGAGCATGTTCCAGCAAATGGAGAAAAAGATCAACCTGCTATTTTACTGTTCTTGTAGGCTCCTGCAAACCCCATCTTACCAATAACAGAACGACTGCAAAGGTCAGACACATCCTTACTGTTTCTCTCAAATATTAAGCAGCCTCTCTAGACCAAATAAATAAACCATAAAGAGCTATGCTTAATTAGAGTAGACCATGGGTGCACACATAAATAAAATACAAGCATGCACCAAAGCAAGCATTATTTTCTTTATATATTATTCATTTAAAAATGAAGCTGTACACTAAATTAATACTCTCAGAGGAGGCTGCCCATAAGAAAAGACTATCTATCTCTCATCAATATTCAAGTTCCTTGCAAATTATCTCCCTCTGTAATACTTGTCCTATAATTACATATAACTTATGCTGTATGTAACTACGTTTATAGCACAACATACTTCTATGAAAAAGACATGTTTTCCTCTTCATTTGCAGTGAAAACACACCAGTAACTATCACCATCTCAATAACCCAAGGTATTGCAAACACCCTCAGAAGTTTGCTGATGACACCAAGCTGAGTGGTGCAGTTGACATGCTGGAGGGAAGGGATGCCATCCAGAGGGACCTTGACAGGCTTGAGAGGTGGGCCTCTGCAAACCTTAAGTTCAACAAGGCCAAACTCAAGGTCTTGTAGATGGGTCAGGACAATGCCCAGCACAAATATAGGCTGGGTGGAGAATGGATTGAGAGCAGCCCTGAGGAGGACTTGGGGGTACTGGTGGATGAAAACCTGGACATGAGCCAGCAATGTGTGCTCGTAGCCCAGAATGCCAACCGTATCCTGGGCTGCATCAAAAGCAGCACAGCCAGCAGGTCGAGGGAGGTGATTCTCCCCCTCTACTCCACTCTCATGAGACTCCACCTGGAGTCCTGCATCCAGCTCTGGGGTCTCCAACATAAGAAGGACATGGACCTAATTGGAGGGAGTCCAGAAGAGGGCCTATGAAGACAGACTGAGAGAGCTGGGGCTCTTCAGCGTGGAGAAGAGAAGGCTCTGGGGAGACCTCATAGCAGCCTTCCTGAAGGGGGGCTACAAGAAAGCTGGAGCGGGACTTTTTACAAGGGTATGTAGTGATAGGGTAATGGCTTTAAACTGGAAGAGGGTAGATTTAGGTTAGACCTAAGGAAAGGAAGAAATTCTTCACTATGAGGGTGGTGAGACAGTGGAACAGGTTGCCCAGAGAAGCTGTGGATGCCCCATCCCTGGAAGTGTTCAAGGCCAGGTTGGATGGGGCTTTGAGCAACCTGGTCTAGTGGAAGGTGTCCCCGACCATGGCAGGGGGGGTTGGAACTAGATGATCTTTAAGGTTCCTTCCAGCCCAAACCATTCCATGATTCTATGACTCTACGACTTTACAATGGCATATTCTTGGGCATTCCTGCTGAACAGTAACACCATCCCTACTGCAGTATTCACTATTTACTCAGAGCTCTGCATTTCCGTACCATGCCGCATCTGACCAAAGCTACAGTCCAATATATAAAGAAGCAGCCAAAGATCAACTTTTTGACCTAATGGCAATAGTTTA
The DNA here is from genome assembly GCF_964289735.1 of Phaethon aethereus. Taxonomy (NCBI): domain Eukaryota; kingdom Metazoa; phylum Chordata; class Aves; order Phaethontiformes; family Phaethontidae; genus Phaethon; species Phaethon aethereus. The sequence continues at coordinate 29,720,726 of NC_138578.1, read as the reverse complement.
ACACTACATAATTCTGAGCATGTTTCCTGTACAGTTGCCTACAAATTTCTGGCTTACAGATTTACTATGAACCAAAAAGGAAAGAATGATGAAATATTTTTTTCAAGAACACCACTACTTCAGGTGACAGACAGGAACAAGAGGATGAGTCACTGCCATCCACAGCTGCTAAGGGGAGCAGAGCAAAACCTTTCAGGTGCAGGGCTCACCAAAGTGGTGGGAAAGGGAAAGGGTGCTGCCAAAAACGCTCAGCCACGCAAAACATCGAGTTCTTTTGTGATAAATATCCCCCTCCATAGATGTCCTCAGGTGGCACGTGGAAGGTGCTTTCATCTCCATGCAGAAGTTATTTGGTGACAGATTCACCATTCAAACACATTGGATTACTAGCATCTTTTTTAAACCTACACCTTTTTTTCTTAGTAGGTATTTTTTAGTAGTATACAAAAGGGTGAGTCATTTAGAAGACAAAATTTATTTTCGATGTAAAAAAATTGTACTATAGCATTCAGGACGTGTGCAATTTCTTACTAGTTTTTTGTCCACTTGAATTTTAGACAGGAAAATATGTCTCTACCTGGAGGAAAAAAAAAAGAAAAAAAAACCAACCAAAAAACCCCAACTATTTATATGACAGTTATAAGACTCAAACCAAATTTTTCTCAGTGGAACTCATATTCTTTTGTTTTCTAACAAAAACTATCAGGTTTCATTTTACATTAGCTTCTTTCATTAGGAGTCGGCACACGCAGTGTAAAGCCTGCCTGGTAGCTATTCCTGATTCAGAAACATCACTGGAACTGGCAACCCCTTGCTAAAAGATCAAACTTCCATGTGCCATTTTAAGACATGATGTATGTGAGTATTTTTTTTTTTTTTTTACTAAATATGCTCACTAGATCTTCACTAAACAATTTGACAAAGCTTAATAATTGCTGATACAGTGAAAGTGTTGGAAATTAAAATCTGGAAAATAAATCTACAATATTAAATAATGAGAACCTATGAGGATTCCTATAGAAATTTAGTATTAATTTTGCCCCATGGACAAGTTCTTGCAGTGTAATCGTAATTGCTTAACTCCGCTGTATTGGTTTAAACACATAAATAAATCAACCTCACTCAAGAGCAAGGTATGTTGCTCCACAGAAAGCTGAGGGTTACACTGGGCAAGCTAGTCAATACTGCATAAAGAAACAGTCCATAAAAAAAGAAAATGCTGTTGCATTAAGTCACCTTAGAGTAACAGCACCTGTAAACCAGATCTGAAACAGACAATGAGGGTCATTCCTCAACAAAGACCACATATATCAAATTTAGAGAGAAAACACAAAGAAAAGAGAGTTCCTTTGACAGATATCTCAGCTGGCAGCATGGAAAAGAGGGCACTTAAGAGGCAATAACACCTGTGACCCAGAAATAACCATTATCAATAGACTTGGCAGTCAGTTGTCATAAAAATGGTCAGTATTTACCCAAGATCACTGACTCTTCTTCATATATTGTGGTGGGGGAGCATCCCCCTCAAAGAACAGTTGGGGGCAATAAAACCCACCACAACAGAGCTGCTTAATTGCTGTTGAAGTTGTTAACCAATGCTAGTCCTTGGCGTCATCACCAGAAGGTACTACAGGTTGGCAAGGAAACTGCTTCACTGAAGACTGAGATGAGGCTTGCTAGCATCATTTCTTGATGTATGAAGGCTCAAAATAAAGAAATAATAAAGAAAATAACAAAAACACTTCATCAGATCTCCCAGCTGTGATGACTATTTTTCACATCTTCTGACAACCATAACTGGAGAACACAACAGCAGAGACAGAATTGCCTCAGAGAAGCTCGCCTAACTTTGGACAGAGGCTGCGCTTGGGAAGGTGTTTGTAAAAGAAAAGGCGATGTTCATTGTGTAGTGCTCCCAACATATCGCCAGGTCGTTTCCAGATGCCACGGCACTTGATGTGGCCTTCTAATTGGTATGCTTCATTCCTTCACTCCTCACGGGAAATGCCCCACCTAAGCCAACCTATTCGAGCACACCGCAAGTTGTCCTCACGCGACATAACTCTGTGATACCTGTGGGAAGCAAATTCTTTACACAAAACACTTCTGCAGGATTTGAGCCTCAAACTTGTGCAGGAAGGATCAAGTCTCACCCCTCTGTGGCACCCCGCTGCTTTGCGGGAGAAAGCGGCACCCGACCGGCTGCCGAGCAGGGACTGCACGTTGTGCCGGGAGCTATTTTGTTACCTCTGTGACGTGAATATGTTTTTGACAGGATAATCTTGTCTCAGCTACCTCTGTCATTTCAATGAGCACACAGGGACCTTTTTGCAAATGGATGAGTGGCACAGCAAAGAGGATGGGCACCAAAAGTCACCACAGAACTGGACCAAAAACCTGTCCTTTCTGTCAAATTACCTGGCTGAGGTAAGAGGGTATTTTCAGTGTCCTTAAATCTGAATTCCGAATGTTGTCTTTCCACCAAAGTTACCCATTCTTAGAGCTATCGGACAAAGAGGATTAAAGGTCACAGTACTGCCATGTCAGGAACTGGTATGGTATTTTCATTACATTACTGGCCTTCTCCAGAATATGCCATACCTAACAAGAAGAGAAGTATAGAGCAACACTTTTCTTCAACTCTTTAAAAGAACGGAACCAATCTCCTCATAAACTCAGGTCAAATTACACTTGAAAAAAAACAACCACAAGTAGCTATGCCACCTTAAGTCACCACATACAAAAAAAATAACTAAAAAAGACAAAAAACCCCATCCGCCAATATAGGATTTGATGTTCTTTATATTCACCACAGGAAATGTTAAAAACCCTCATGAAGAATTCACATAGAGTTCTTCAAAAGTGTTAGAGCAGTGACCCATTATTTTTACTCTGGGCTCAAATGAAGTGTAATAAAACACACAAAGACCTGGATAACACACAAGATTCCCTTCGTTGCTTGACTTTCATCTGGTGAACTGACTGACACAAACCCATCCTAGGCGCTCTGAACGCTTTTATAATAACTTAAAGTGTTGGTACCTGTAACACACATAAATTTGAATTACCATAACCAGCCAAATCTAACTCTTAATCTTCAAGGATTATCAAACAATGATCAATAAAAAAGTTTTTTGGTTTCTCAAAAAAATCTGAAAAAAATAATCACATGAAAATTTTTGCAGAAAAACACCTGCAGGCAGCAGACACATCAAGAAAGCATATCCTGAGAACCTAGGAAGAGGTACAGGTTGGAAAGAGAAGGGAAGGAGGTATGCTTTAAAAGGAGTTGCCTGAAAGAAAAGCCTCATAATTCAAAGAACCGGATCTGTTTGAAATATACAGTCATAGGGTATGTGGTTATTTACTAATAGCATTCCCAGAGTATCTTTTGACCAACTACTGGAATAAGCAAGCAAATCCTACCAGTCTTACAGAGCACAATGCAACATGTCCCTATAAAATACTACAAAAACATATCCTTTCCCTGTGTTTGAGATCATACGCAAGTACCTTTGGCATCTGTTATCCCCTCCTGTCCACAGTTTATGGATTAAAAAACCCTACAAAATAGAGAGGGAAAATTCAGTTTCACAGGAAATATTCCCTGTTAGGACCAACACATGCAGTTAAAACTGGAAAATGTGATCGTAGCTTCCTGGCCTCATCAGCAAAGTTTGTTTTTCTACTCTGTGTGTTACACCCAAGTTTTTCCATAGGCCTCCAACTGCATACTGTTGAGCTTTGTTTTTATTAGCTTTTGGAACAGACAACAATAATTATCCAGAGTTGAAATTCCTTTATAGGAACAATTCATTTGGAGAAAACACAGTCTGGGAAAAAAAACCTGTAACAATGGAAAATACCAAAGGTCTTCCAAGACTTAGATAAGGAATCAGGCACACTCCTCCAACCCCCCAAAATATGTGAGTGATGGATAATTTCTTTTCTATGGTAAGACTTCGTTATTGTTCCTAATTGGAAACAATTCGGAAGTGATGATATTTGAAATTATTTCAAGCTATTGGGAAAAAAATAATCAATTATAAAACCAGAATAACCTTCAGGAGTCAATACAGATTTATGGCACCAATTTCTCCTGACTCTCCAGTTTAACCTACTTCAGTCAGTTGACACTACCAAATTTCAGTCTCTTATCTGGCAACATAGCTAAAAGGAGCACTGCAGACCATTCCCCACCTAGAAATTGAGGTCTTAGTTAAGACCCTCTCACACCTTTTGAGCATAACTGGATACCATTACCAAGCTCGGTCAGAAACCAGCTTAGCTTTGAGGCCTACCTCCAAGTCTCCAGTGACATGCAAAAGGGCAGAAAGCAAACACCCTTTCCTTTCCCAAGCAGCTCCATCAGGACAAGATTCAAACACAGTGAAGATTCAGTATCCAAAAATTGACCACTGAGCATGGTCTGGCATTAGTCACACAAATTTGTTAAAACCAGTCCTAGAAGGAGAGATGAAGAAGTGCAGGTAAAGCAATCTTTATTTGCAGAGACTCTGTTTTATAACACCGCTTAAACATTACCTTACAGAAGTTGCTCTGCCTAAATGTCAGCCTGCAGAAGTTGCTTCTTGGAACAAGAAACACCAGCTCACCTCTTGCCGCTACAAGAAAGTCAAGAAGCTATTCACCAGGCAGAGGAAATGGAAATTCCTGCTAGTGTTACAGAGCAATCCTTAAAAAAAAAACAAAACCAACCAACCAACCAACAAACAAAAAAACCCAACAAAAAACCCCACACACAGCAACATTACATATTTCAAATTTATGATGTTTTGGCATCTAGCAATCAGTACCTTGTCCAAAGAGCCTGCAGCCTACAGAGCAAAGACAAGGGGACAGGGACAGTAACAGAGGTTGGTATTTTACTGCCTGCATCTTCCAGGCTCTAAGCTGCTAATGCTAACTAAAGGACTGGCAACTAGCATCTTTGAATCCTGTAAGTTTTAGTTTGCTTAAAAATTTTCAAAGAAACAAACCTTGGGGAAAACAAACAAAAACCCCAAACACCTTACCTAAGTCAACAGATATCAAGATGTGAAGAACATTTAAAACATTGTCTGAAGTATTCCATGTTCTAAATCAAAAAATTATGCTGATCTGTAAATGTTAACATGGTTTATTATTTTGCTGGTCTTGGGACGTGCAGGAAGTAGCAGATCTATGCCAGCACTTCACAAATCAGTCAGACAAGACCAAAGCTGTATAAATTATAGTCGTACAAATATAAATATGTGCATGGACTAAGTGCAGCAAGGGCCAACTTCACCTTTAAAAGTAGTTGGAAACAATAGTTGATGGGTGGTTTGGGGGGTTTTATTTGGTTGTTTTGGTTTTTTGTTTTAATCCTGAATGGCTTTGCTTGTTTTAGTAGCATTTTTGCCTTTGACAGAAGTTTTAAATCATCATACTTCTGCACAAATGAATTTATACTGACTAATACTGGTTTGTGTTGTTTGAGGAACTGGCCAAGCTCTACACATATTCATGTGGAAAACATAATTTCAGAATTATACTAGAATTGAATTCTGCTTGTTCAGCCATAATCAGTAGACAGGAATCACAGGATAGGCATGAAGTAAAATGCACTTGATTATAGAAGTAAACTAATTTGTACAGGTTACACCTATTACTGATCCAATGACAGCCCTTTCTCATTTAGGAATCAGGTCATGTACCTGAAAAAGCAGCAACACAAAAACATACCAGTCATCTTTTTTTTTTTTTCCTCTGCAGTTTCTGCAGTTTAAGAGCTCGACACTAACAGTCTTCACGGCATGATCTGGCTTTCTCTAGATTAGGATTTAGGGACATACGCATCACATTACAGGGAGTCGTATTAAGGAAAAAAACCACACCACACAACAACAAAAAACCCAAAGCTGAGTCTTTACAGTAAATACCCAAATGCAGTTTAAATGACTGGCCTCTCCTGGAACTGAACTTTAATCAACTCAGCACATGCTCAGCACAATTTGTTTCGTCTTGCCTGATATCAGAGATACTGCTTGCCAGTTCAAACTAATACCCCAGTTCAAACTAGAACCCTTAATAGGGAAATTCAGCCCTCTGTTTTCAGACAGGGCGTGAGCAGAAGGCAAAGGGTGCATAAGCCCTCCACGGGCGACAGAGCCTTTCGCTCCCAATGAAAAGAATTGAAACTCTTCCAGTACCTTGTAGGAACCAATTCCCAGCGACGACTTGTTCTTCTTCCAACATGCTCAAAGAACTAATTTTCATGAGATGTTATTACAGTTCACATAGATCAGTGCTAAAGATTATGGACCACATTCATCACCGCGCTATGCTGCTGTAATTCCATTAGACAAATGTTCTTTCTAATCCAGCATTAACAGATCATACTGTGAGCTTTGAAACAGGGTTCAGCCTGCTCTTGATGTCTAAATAAAACTTACCAAACCAAACTGAATGGTGCTGGCATTAATCTGAAATAATGTAGCTGTGAATCAGCCTTCATATTTTTATTTGGTTTTCATGGCTTGCCTCTACCAGCACTTACACCATGGAGCATCCCACATGGAAATTCTGCCTTGGACTCATCTCCAAAGCAGCACCTCTCCGCATTCATATTTATTTCCATCAACTAACCTGGAGTGCTGCAGGAAGCTGTTTTCATTTTAAAAATAATGCATGCAAGATTGTAAAAAACAAAATTAAAGAAATTGAAAAAGGCAAGTTTTTGTTGATTGGGCCATTTTCTACTTTAATAGGCTTTTTTTTAAAAAAAAACCCTGTTGTTCTGCGTTTTATCCGGGTATATGTGGCAGCAATAGAGTTTCAAAGCCCTCAGTATAAGCTTCTAGTCCTGTATTTAAGAGGATATTTAATCCAAATCCTCCTTTTATTTATTAAAGATGCTTTTATATTTTTTGTAAACTATATCTTCCCTCAAATCTCAATTGTTGCGTAATAAACACGTTGGATAAAAATAAATCTGTCCAAAACTTACCATTTTTCTGATATTCTCTGAAACATCCTGTTCTTGAGCAGAACACTGGAGTTTAAAAAAGTAGCTTTATGAGGCTACGAGAGGATCAGAGACCTATGCTGTATTCCCAGATCTACCGTGTGCAAGCAATTTAATCGTCACTTGCCAATCACGACACCCACGGGGAGACCTCAGCACTGGGGCACTCAGTTCTGTTGTGCACCGGCATGTGTTGAGTGCAGTGGCTGTGAAGGATGCCCACAGGGAGACCAGTACAGCACAACGGGACTTCCAACACCCTTTCCAAAAAAGCCCATGAACGAGCACAGGTACCAGAGGGAAACAGAGAAGAGAGGGCTCTTTCATCTGCTAGCAGCAAGGTGGAGGGAGGCCCTTTCGATCACACCTCAGGTCTCAAATCCCTTAGAATAGGTCACTGTTGTTTCGCACCAAGATGAAAAGAGATTTCAATCAGCCAGAGCTCACTTCACTCAGGGAATTGCTGCAGCTGGGACACCTTAGCTCAATACCACCACCTCTTCTCTTCATGAATGTCTCAGCCATAGACCTTTCCAAGCTGAGGTTTGGAGGTCCTCTCCCTCACCCTGACCAAGCCCAAAAGACCTTCCAAACATGACTCAAAAGCCCTGGATCAGACGGGGTGAGAGGAAACATGATGTTGCAACCTAGGCAGATGCAGGCACCAGGCAGCAGGGAAGCTAAACTCATGCCTTCTGCTCCAAGGACTGCTTCCATATTTGACATTCGTTGGTCAGTGTGGGGGAAAAAAATGGCCTCATCTGTCCTAGGGTCATGAATTTTGATGGCAGCATTCCTCTCCTGTATAAGCACCTTTTCTCTGGTCCTAAGGAGTCTGAATATTTTTTATGCTAAACAGTAAGTTTTCAAGAGAAGTTGAGGAAATAATATTTTCCTCCAGGAGGAAGTAATAGAATATTAGCGCACCTTCCCAGAAGGTAAGAAACTTGTCTACTTGAACTTTTAGTAAAGTCTTTGACACTGTCTCCCACAGTATTCTCCTAGAGAAACTGGTGGCTCATGGTTTAAACTCATGTTTAAGGCGTACTCATCACTGGGTAAAGAACTGGCTGGATGGCCGAGCCCAGAGAGTTGTGGTGAATGGAGTTAAATCCAGTTGGCGGCCGGTCACAAGCGGTGTTCCCCAGGGCTCGGTTCTGGGGCTGGTCTTGTTCAATATCTTTATTGATGACCTGGATGAGGGGATCAAGTGCTCCCTCAGTAAGTTTGCAGACGACACCAAGTTGGGTGGGAGTGTTGATCTGCTGGAGGGCAGGAGGGCTCTGCAGAGGGATCTGGACAGGCTGGATCGATGTGCCGAGGTCAACCGTATGAGGTTTAATAAGGCCAAGTGCCAGGTCCTGCACTTGGGTCACAACAACCCCATGCAACGCTACAGGCTTGGGGAAGAGTGGCTGAAGAGCTGCCCGGCGGAAAGGGACCTCAGGGTGCTGGCTGACAGCTGGCTGAATATGAGCCAGCAGTGTGCCCAGGTGGCCAAGAGGGCCAACAGCATCCTGGCCTGTATCAGAAATAGTGTGGCCAGCAGGAGTAGGGAAGTGATCGTGCCCCTGTACTCGGCACTGGTGAGGCAGCCGCACCTTGAATACTGTGTTCATTTTTGGGCCCCTCGCTACAAGAAGGACATTGAGGTGCTGGAGCGTGTCCAAAGAAGGGCAATGAAGCTGGTGAGGGGTCTGGAGCACAAATCTTACGAGGAGCAGCTGAGGGAACTGGGGTGGTTCAGTCTGGAGAAGAGGAGGCTGAGGGGAGACCTTATAGCTCTCCACAAGTACCTGAAAGGGGGTTGTGGCGAGGTGGGTGTTGGCCTCTTCTCGCAAGGAACTAGTGATAGGACGAGAGGAAATGGCGTCAAGTTGCACCAGGGGATGTTTAGATTAGATAGTAGGAAAAATTTCTTCCCTGAGTGGTCAAGCATTGGAACAGGCTGCCCAGGGAGGTGGTGGAGTCACCATCTCTGGAAATGTTCAAAAAACACGTGGATGTGGCCCTTCAGGACATGGGTGAGTGGGCATGGTGGTGTTGGGTTGATGGATGGACTTGATGATCTTGAAGGTCTTTTCCAACCTTAATGATTCTGTGAAACTTCACTCCTCCTTGAACTGAAAATTTTTAATTAGCTTGGGATGCAGGTATGGCTACCGGATTGGTGGGTGAGGGGGATGAAGAATGGTGGGACAATTGTGCAAGTTATTGCTGCAGCATGGCAGGATTGCAGTCTGCGTACATTTATAAAAGTTATTATTAATAATGAATGTTAGGACAAATAAAATTAAGATGTTTTCCACATAGGGAGAGTAAAAACCTAAAGTGGCAAACAGGACTGAAGTGCTCTAGCAAAGATCTCAAAAGTCAGGTTTTCTATGAGGTTCTGCTTATACATGAAAGTAAACACCATTAGCCAGAGGAGAAGCCACAGTTGCTGTGTCACAGAAATATAAAACCAGATCCATTCACCAATAGATTGCAAATAATAAAACTGGCCCACACAGTTTCAGTGGATTTTAATCTCTCAAGACCATTTGTTCACTGTATTGCCAAGAGATGAAACTTATCTGTAAGGTTTATCAGAATTTTTTGATTAAATTACCTTCGCAAGAAACAGGAATTTATCTACCTGAAATGTCATTATACTGATTTACTTATCTAACTAATATAGCTGGCCCACTACATGATTACCACAATGAAGCAAAGCAGCGTAAGGCAAAGCAGGACCTAGAGAAGCAAGCTATCATCACAACCTAGCACCAAGAAGCCATCCAGCACATACAGTCCGTGAACGTGCCCGTTGTTTTTTCCTCTCGGAGGGAGTTCCGCGCTGTTCTGTTTTGTTAGAGGCATTACTTCATTTCTGCGTATCAACTCGACTCAAGGAAAACAACTCTGACTTAAGTGGAACACGGGGTTGTTACTGGCTTTTCTTCAAATATCAAGGGGCTAGTTCCTGCTACTTGTAAATGAAAAAAGCATCTTTCCAGGACTGCAGTTACCTCTCACACCGAACAACGGGTCCGCATTAAGCGTGTAATAAAGGCCCGCAGATAAAAGGCATACTTCACAACTCGAACGAGGGGGCACAAGAAGGCACAAGGCCAGAGAATTCGCTGGTTCTTGCTTCATGCAGCTCTCCCCGCCAGTGCAAGAGGGGCAGCAGGAAGGTCTGAGAAGCTTGGGAAGAAGGAGAACTTCACAGCCTGAATAACTGGTGGGAAACAAGCAGGAAAAAAAAAAAAAACAGTAAGGAAAAGAGTTTAGGTGCTCAATACCAGCTGAAACAGATCCAGAGCCACACACAGAAGACACTCTGCTGTTTGATTCAACTCTTTCACATTTGTAGAACTCATGTACTTTTAATAAAGCCTTAGGAAACAATAATCAACAGAATTACCCCTCGCACTTTTTGTTTATCCTACACAGAACAATCTCCAAGGCCTCTGGTGCACAGCTGGCACCTAAAAATCAAATGGAGTAAAAATACCAACATAAACCCTAGTAATTTCCAAAGCCTCCAAAATTTAGAAATATCTGGGTTTTGGAATTGTCCCTTCTTTCGCTCTTGCTTTAAAGGCAAACTTCTGATATAAACACCACATATTCAAAAACCCCTGGTACGGCCTTCACCGTGCCCTAAGCTCGACCCGTGATTTGGTAAGACGCGCGCAGCAGGACCGCCGAGGTGACGCTGCGTGCGGACTAAAGCCCCGACGCAACCCCGACTAGGCTGGGCGAAAACATCACAGAAGGCGCAAAATATTTGCTACACCTCTCAGCTGAGCCTCCAGCGAGGATCCTGCAGATGCCTGCTATTTACTCGCGTGACGAGCACCTCAAACCAGCTCCGTCAAGGCTTGCTGCGGTTCTCTCCTTGGTACGAGGACGAGGGCCTTCACCGAGTGGTTTGTTGCTCAGAGAAAGGGCAGAGCTCGCCTAGCTTTGACCATATTCGAGAATGACATTAAAAACGGGTACGTAATGCCATTAACGGGAAGACGGAGTCAAAATGTGCACCTTAGTCACCTGAAAGGTACGTGAAGATTTGCATAGCCAGTACCTCATCACCGCTTCTCTAGCTATGCCGTGACCAGCGCAGCAGTTCCTCTGGGGGACAGTGTAACAAAAGGAAGCACCTTTAAAATGTCCAGAGGTATCCCAAACCGAGCAATTTGCCCTAGGGTAAGAGGTTTTGTTGTTTGGGGGTTTTTTTCAGATACCTTCAGCTTTGCACAACTAAAAATACTTGCAAAAACTACAATGATTATGCTTCTTGAAGAGATTTTTAACTTCTGTTACCTTACACCATCTGCAGCGAATGCAGAAGTACCTGTAAGGTGGACAGAGATTGCACCTGGACACGAAGTGTTTATAAAACCTCTCTGTGCACAATTATTCTAAACAAAACACTTTGATATGGTTTGTATTCAATAGACAATCTATCGAGGAAATAATGCACACCACAGACGTATCAAGACATACTGCTGACGCCCTTGTTACACACTCTTACATGTTTAATAATAAAGGAGTGAGTTGCAATTACAGAAATTGTAATAAATTTATATACCCACGTGCCTGGGCTTGCGTGCATATTCATGCACACAAGTAAAACCTATACAGATTACAGATTTTATCTATTAAAGCTCTACAGAACTAGAGAGAAGTACCAAAGGCTGTGCAGATGTGAACCATCGGTCACTGCTGAGAGCGCCGCCCTAAGAAATTAAACCAATTTTGTAAAAGTTTGGGGGAAGTGTATGTCTTAAAGTCTCACCACCTCAGATGAGAGATTCCACCTGAATTCAAAGGGTAATGGAAACTAACCCACATGCTCCCAAAAGCCTCAATGACAGCATCTAGCAAACACACCTAATAGCTGCAAAGCTTCTAAACTATACTAACTCTCAATCAATACAAATTCAAGCACAATCCCCCAAAAGCACATTACCACCAGAAATATCTACGCTATTTGAACAAGTTTTTGAGGGAATGGGTAAAAAGAAATGCATCTTGGGGCTGTGAGTACCCCAAGCGATTTGGATCCTTCAGATCCTTCTAAAATAACAGGTATTATACCCAAAGTGCATACCAAAAGGAATACCTCAGTACAGGGTACCTTCATTTTGACCCAAATCACTACAGCAGCCTTGCCTCTCTTCAAAGAGTATCTTCAGCAAAGCCATTATCTCCAGAAGCAATATTGCTCTGAGCGGAAAACACAGAAGAGTCTTTCATGTTCTATGGGCAGCCAGGGGGTAGCTCCAGGTTTGAAGCATTGAAGTACCCTCTTTTATCACCAGAAAACTCAAGGGGGAAGGTGAGCCTTTCAAAAGCCCTCCCCATTTCACAACAAGTGCCTGTACAAACAAATTAAATCCAGGCAGACATTGGAGGTAAGTGCTCAACTGAGGGACAGATGCTTGTCTCCTCATTACCCTAAAGCGGTAATTTTTGATCAGGTATAACACACTTGCGCTGTTATGAAGGTCTCCAAAACACAATCAAAAAAGGTACAGAATACCTTTGTTTCCAAGTTAATAATCTATTTTTTTAAATAAGTTTACACAGAACAAATTAAAAAGATGATAGCAGTTCCCAGCCCTCCCATTCTGCTAAATGTTCCCCTGGAATACCACTGGAGAGCTGAAACGATATTTAAACTTGCTTCCACACTTTTTAATCGTCTTTTCATATTTGTAACACAACAGACACTAAGCAGCGTAGAATGCCGGCTTTTCCTGACTTAACTACAGCTTTCTAGAATGGCCTACAGTACTTCCTTGTAAACGCAGCTGAGAATTGCATTATTAATACATCGTATGCACATCACCAAAAAGAGAAAACATTCCAGTATAGAAAGAAAATAGCTTAAAGATAAATAAATTTATAAACAGTCAATAGAGATGAATAACCACCTTTGCATTAGGAATAACTTTGTTTTTTCCCCCTAGAGCATGTTATGACTGGATACACAAATGTGTTTTTCTATACTTGTTAAGATTGTTGATGATGTCAGAACTAACAAAGGCTCTATTTCAGACCAGAATTCTCCCAGTCCATTAATCTGGTTCCAGTTCTGACATGGAGGAAAGCATATCTTTTACCATTCACTTCACACTTTTTCAGTTAGCACGTGTCTAAAAAGACTGCAGAGTCTACCTCTCCTGCTCTGTTTTCCCCACCCCCCCATACACTAAAACATACTAAAAACATGATTAACCATCTCAATTGTACTTTACCATAAAAAGAAAGCTGTATTTTTCATGATGCTTACACTGTGTTGCATAACACTTACTCAACAGAACGAATTCCTGCCAACCAATATGTGCAAAAATCGCAACGGGAGCTGCAAAGGCCCAAGTGATTTGCATCTAATTTGGTTTTGAAAACTTGTCACTGTGTAGCTTCTGAACACTGAAATCTAATTAACATCATCTTATTACAATGCAATAAACTGCTGTGGCTTGGGGCGAGGGCAAGAAGTTATCACTCTCCAAAATCCAGCCACCACTCCCAGTGTAACTAGTTCTGTGCATTCTGCCTACTACCTGTTGATGGCCACCTAATCTGTCTGAGTCTGTGAAAAAAAGTTGGTAGTTCAGGTTTTGGTTGGGTTTTTTTTCCTATTTGGAGAAGTATATCCAAGAATTAATCCATCTGGGAATACATAAGTGTTACAATTCAGCTTAACGTACATTCAAGCTCCAGAGAGTTTGGGTTTTTGCTCTTCATTTCAGCACGGCTGATTTGCTTCTATCGCAGCCTGCAGAACCATTAAGGAGGTTTCCATCAATGCAAACAAGGCACAGCACAGTGTTACTTCGGTTCAAAGAAGCTCACTTAACCATGCATGCCTCACACCACATGCACAGAGCCTTTGTTTGAATTACCTCCCTGCTAGGAAAGGTTACTACACTAAAAAGATGACATTTTGGTACTACAAATCATGGCAAAGGCTTGTCCAACAGTCTTCCTCCAACATAACTATACATGGTCATTTTCCAATTTGCTTGCCCTGCTACTCTCATGAAATACACTGATTATGCTACATCATCTCCTGACTTGGTACGTCAGGTGAAGAGAAGCTACTGCTGGAATAATTTCAGCCCTATATGAGCCACACAATCTTCATTTGGTTTGCTTTGCCAGAGACCTGCCAAGGGCTGTGGAAAGTCCTTGGCACAGAAGCTCAGTGTATTCCATCTCAAGTTCCTCACCAGGATTGGTAGGCTTCAGCTTCTTGAACCATTTTCCAAATAATCTTACTGAATGCTTGAATTAACAAGGGTTTATGCCGCACAGCCACAGGCTTCCCTTCCCACAGACTTGTCTCTTTCAAAGGTATGAAGTGAAACCCCACAATTATCTACTGTATTACTTCTTCCTTAATGTCCCCAGAAGTAATACACAGCAGCAGCAATACCGCACAGATCGTGAAAGAGTATCTTTCACCTCACAGCTACCAAGTTATTTCAGGTTTTGTTTCAACTACAAAATAGTAGGTTTAATTACAGTCATTATTTGCTTAGAAGTTTTTTTTCTTCCCCATCTCCTTCAAACTTTGTTCATGTCTGACTGTTCTGCTCATAAACCAAGATGAGATGGATCTTTCTTTCTTAGAAGATCAGATAGATCTTTAAGAGACATTTTGTTTTCCTGAATAGCTTTAAAGAACAGTCCTTAACAAAATCATCACCAGTTTGTTAGACAATAAGGAGACAACTTTATTTCTAACAAAAAGGATGGTGAAAGACAGGGAGGAAATTCGCTCTGTTGAAAACAGGGTAGTATTTCTACTGTTGTCTTCTAGGGAAAAATGCAGAACACCCTACACTGAATTAGAGAGTCAGTAAACAGCACTGAGAATGAAAAAAGAAGAGGAGACAATTTTCCCCTTTCTTTAAAAAGAAAAATTAGAGGAATGCAAGTGAGACCGAAGGAGCTGCCTTTTTTACTCTTGTCACTATCAAGGTGACTGTAATGACTGGGATGATAACTGCTAAGGAACTCACCTTACAGAACTAGCACCTTGATCAGCCTTCCAGCAAACTATTTATTATCTGTGAAATAAGCAGCAAAACCAATCCCAGCATTTCATGTGTTCCCCTTACCCTTTCCAAGTTACTTTCACAAAGGCACAAACAGAGACTTGTTAGAAAAATCTAGAACTTATCGGATATTGAATCAATTAGTGGCCATTTCGCAGGCAGCAATAACTTGCTTGGATTTCCAATGCAGTTTTCCCACTCTAAGACAGGGAATAATGCAACAACTATGTTTTAGATGCACATTTAACTGGCTGCTACATCAGCTCTGTACTGAGTCCATAAATGGCTTACTCTCCAGCATAATTCACATTACAAATAAGATCAATTGACCTTTAAGAGGGAGCAGGAAAAAAAAAGCAAACCAAAGTCTGGTTTAACTACAAGCAAAACTTTCTGAAGCACAAGTTGTGGCATTTTCAATTATCTTTTATCAAATACTCAGTGAAACAGAGGAGATTAAATTAAGTGCACTTCAACCGAATCATTTTCTGCAGATTCAGGCAGTCTCAAATTGCTCGGCAACTTGATAAAGAGTAGAAAATCCTGCCCTTCTGTCATGTAAGTGAAAGGCAAGTACAAATGTATTACTACATTCATATGACACAAAGGCTTTTCTAAGATTAATATTATCTTAGCATTAAGAACATAAACATACTAATGTTTACTAAGTAGGATTTAGCACACAAGAGACAAAATCCTCGGTGCTTAATTTCTTGAACGTGTATTAACAAAGTCCAAGACTGCCTCTAGGCATTTCCCAAAGCAGCAAAGAATCCATCCCTTCCCAGATACAGGCGAGTCAGCAAGCTCAAACTCCAATTTTTCAAGTTTGATCATTGTCGATCACATTGTCACAGAATAACTTCCACATTTTTCTTTGTTTTAAGATTAGGCTAACAATAACCTCAAAGATTGCTGGACTAATTGCACCACCATCCAAAAAGCAGTAACATGGGTCTAAAAGATTCGTTCCAAACTATCCCCCGCACCCCTAGATGCAAATAAAGTTGTAGTTTCCATCTTTCCTCATGCTAGTTCAGTATAGCATATAGAATTAAACCTTATAAGCTAAATACGCATATTAACTTTTAGCAATATTAATTTTTGACTCCTGTATTGCTGCCATTTTCTATCTGACACACCATCACACAACGTGCTTTGGCAAAACCCACATCTTTATCAGACTCTTTCAGACCTCTGCTTTGATGTTACCTTTTAGAAACTTAATCTTACAGAAAGCCTGTCAACCTGAAAACCAAGAGACTCAGCTGCATGAGGGTAGTTATCACACTTTTAAGGACTTTCAGCTCAAACTCAAACCTGTTTTACAGTTGTGCCCTGCGGGATGCATTAAAGAATCACAGTACATGGATATCCAGTCTTCTTTCATTATCTGAAGATCTTACAACCTGTGTCACTGGCCTAATCACTTAAAGATATTTAAATATCACAATGAATACTTAATGGCAAATTCAAAAGGATAAATTCTACATTTAAAGCTTTACGGTCAAACTTAATAGCTTCTGATTTAACTCCTTCGGGGAAAATAACCCTACTTACTAAATTACCAGTCTTACAAAAACGCTGTTTCTAAATTACTCGAGTCCTGCGCTTGCATTTCATATGTTGGTACTATCACTGTCAGATTCTACCCTGCCTAAAGTCAGGGGCAGATATGGAAGGAGATCTGTTAAATCGAATCACAAACTCTTAATCATCACTGCAATCGGCAGCCTCGGCTGGCAGGACAAACAAACAGTATTGAATTTATGGTTTTAGTATCTCCCTCTTCTGCAGGCAGCCAAAATGATCTGACACATTTGCACACGTCAACTTTAGCAGCAGATGTCAAACAAGTTAAGCTGTTTGTCTATTTTCCCCATACATAAACCCTTTCAAATGGAATCCCAGAACGTTTCCTGGCTAGAAGCTATGTATGAAGCTGTGTTTTCAAGAGGGGAAAAAAATAAAAAATTGTTTGGGCTAATCCAGCAGGCAAGAAGAAATTGTTGTTCCTCACAGAAAATGCAAGGTGAGGGATGACGAATGGGTTTTCTGAGGTTCACAGAGAACGGAAAGAAAACATTGCCTATCCATCTTTTCCATACGAGGGACCATGCTTTATTTTGTAATGCCACAGCATAGATAAAACATATTATGCCTTCCTCTACAAATGATGGGCCTTGGCAGAGGTCCTGCAAAATAGGAGTGACTTAGTTTCCACAGCAGTCCCTCTTTCCTCAAACGTCACCCTGAAATTTTTGGGATGCACACTGGACTGCGTTCAAATTTTCTCTTCCCAGGGGGATTCCCCAGCAATGAGATGAACATACTGAAATCACAACTCCAGCAATGCTCACACAGAGCAACTTCAAAACGAGCTAGACTCAATTGATCTGTGTTAAAGAGAGACATTTCAGCACAGGAGCAAAAGGCCTGCTTTCCAGGGCACCAGGGCTGTGGACGAGTAACACCATGTTTCTTCTCACAGTGTGCGGCAGAGCTGCACGGTGTAAAACACTAACAGTTCACTCAGTTGAACTAACTTCATACGTTTTCCAGCAAAACACAATACAGAAGCATGCCGAAGATGTATTCATTGCACAAATCTTGCCACAGGGAAAAAAACTACTATCAAAAAGCAAAATATACACTTACACATACATATGTTAATGGAGAGCGCTTAAAATCTTTTGTCTGGAATTCAAAATTAGCCAGGACATGCAATCACACTGCCTTTTGTTTTCTTTTTCCAGCACCAATAAACGTAGTCTGCCATCCATGCCATTTAACTTTACCTGATTACTTGAGAAATGACATTTCAAACACAATATTTGAAATACATTCTCTCTTCCAGTGTTCAGGAGCATATATTGAAAAAGCCCTAATGGCAAACTACAAGCATGGAATAAACACCTCTATGAGGTAAGGACAGAACAGGGGCATGCAAGTTCCTCTGAATAATAGGCAGATACAGTTAATTCAAAATACAAAAAGACAAAATAAAACCACATTCGGAAACAACCACCAACCTCTCCTGCAGCAGTAACAGGCAACATATTCTTTCTAAACAGTTATTTTGGTGTAAATACTGAGCAACTCCTTAAAGATAAGTTTACACACAACGCCTATGTACAAGCCTTTCATTTAAACAGGAGGCTGTATTGCTTGCCTTTGCCTCAGTACTATTGATGCTTTTTCCTTCCCCTACTTCCTTTTCGTGACGCCTTAGGCTCAAGGCAAGGCTTATTCCCTTCCAGAATTGAAAATAACCCCGAACATCTGGTAGCTTGGCATTAACTCAGCACACCAAAGGTTGTCACGAAAGTCAGGCAACATTCACCCTCAGACACTCCGCCAAGAAAATTCCTAACATTTTTTCCCCCCAATATAAGGATTTCCAATTAGAATACCTCTCTTCCTCTTAGGAACATTGCATGTCAGCTGGCAGGACTTCATAGCTGTCCTGGTATGGGGACACCTGGGGTTTGGAGTTGGGTTTGGGTGGTTTTGTTGTTGTTTGGGATTTTTTTGTGCTAACAGATATCCAACATTTCCCTATGTTTATGTAAACAAGCATCATCACCATAATACAATCAAGCTTTTTCTTAGATTGGGATTAACTCCCACTTTTAAAATTAGAGGAATGGAAACACCTGGAGTTGAGGAACTTTCTGAGCCAGATATGTTTTTTGTAAGCTGCTCTCAATGGATTTCCTCCTCTCAAATTTTTAATCCACTTTTTGAATTATTGCAAACTTTCATCATAGCTTACCACAGCATTCGGAACAACTTGTGGTAGACAGTGCTATAGCTTAACTATGCTCTGAACATCTAGAATGTAGGCAACACCACTGTACAATGATGTCATAAGACCTGTTCTTCATCTTTCCCCTAGTAATAGCTGCCATTTCATTTGCCATGCATTACTTAGCCCTACTGAGCATCAAGCTCCTGTCTTCCCGGAGTTACCCATGGGAAGATGATCCTGGAGTGACGACTAAGTGACAAGAGCCAGGTCAGAGCCTAGCATGGCAGAGCTATAATTTTCTCATGTTTCCCATTCCCATGTGCGCACTCACATTTCTCTACATGGAGCTTCATTCACAATTTTGTGGCTTAGTTAAGCAGGATTGTAAGGTAGTTGCACGATTCTTTAGAGCTGGCCCTTAACTGCCCTGAATAAATCAGTACTTCATTACTTCACTGCTCACCTGCTCTTCCACATCAGTTATACAGCCAACACAACAGGGAGCAGAAATCTCATCTTATTTTTCCAATACGTATTACAAAGTTTCCAAGCTTTCCACAGCTGATACTGCCTATGCCAAAGTGTATTTATACTTGGAAGTTGCCGTTTAATTTGACATTTAGGGCTACGGAATACAGTGCTCTTCTGCAGGGGAAAAAAGCCCACTGTCTTACTCATACTCTTTCATTTTTGGCAGTCTCTCTCAGAAACACTTTGTCTCATCACGGAGATCATTATCCTGAGATGATGCAGCCTGCGTGCAGGAATGAGCTATGTGCCATTACGTCTCTCGCAGTAACAGACCTGATTCCAGTTTCACACTGTTACAACACATCACACTTCGTCCTTATTTTATTGCTTTTTACTTTGCTCAAAGGGAATGCAGAATAAGGAACTCCAACCTCAGGATAAGTACTGAGCCACGATACTTAGAAAACTGGAGTATGATGGTTTATATGTCATTTACACACAAGAAAAAGCTTTTTCCATGCTGACAATATACATTTTGGCTTTTGCCAACACGTCTTCCCACCCATGTCATAAAATTTCAAGTCTATTAGCAACTGCAGTCTCACTGCAAGATGAACTAACAATCCAGTGGGCCTCTTGCCCCAATGACCTTGAAAAAACAGGGATGCATTTTGAAAAGAGTTCACAAAACACAGACTGGCAGACCTGGTGAGACTTCACACACTTGAGCAAGATAGTAGGTAAGCGAGAGGAAAAACCATCAGACAGTTGGGTGATTATACTTGAAAGGAAGTCTAATTTAGCAGCTTACACCTAACAAGGAGACAGTGCAGGGCTTGCAATTAAGTTACTGAAGATTAATAAAGGAGAAATGTCTCATAAACTTGATGTACATGGCTGAAGCTCAGATTAATATTCAAGACCTAACAGATGAAAGAAAATCAAAAGCCACAAAAGTCAGTAATGAAACTTCCACTCAGCATGTCTTTGTTTCATGCAATATATAGGTACAGTGAAAGATAATAATGGATTTTTCCTCTGTTCCCATCAGTTGCAACAGCTGATGAAAATATTTTTTCAGTGTAATGAAGAAAAGGTACAAATAAAAAAAAAAAAAGGATGCAAAGATTATAAAGCTTACGGGTGGGGGGGGGAAAGGCAGTTATTCCCCTATACAGTGAAGTATCCTAACTGTTCCTGCTGCTAGTATGTTACACAGTCTCCCACACTACAACATTAGATATTATCAAACATTTCAGAAGCAAATACGAGAGGCCAACATCGGAGGGCTACAATACAGAGATGGTATTATGATCAGAGATTCATGATTCTGCATTTAAGCCAGTTCCAAGCTACTGGAACTGGTGAGCAGCGGTGAGGTAGACCCCAGCCCTGGGGAGAACTGGTGCCATACCTCTCTGTGCCTAATTGCTCTTTCTGTTCAGACTCCTACTCGTGAGCATTTCAGAGGCCTGTATAAAACATTTGGCTGCCAAAATATTTATTTTAATGACTTTTCAACCCATTAAAACACGTTCATGACAGTACCATTAATAACTTTGTCACACATCACACTTTCACAGTCTTCCACTGGTAGCGCATTCTCCCAGGTAGTATATTTTCAGCATTTCAGTATTAGGAGGAGGGGAGAAGAAATTATCTGAGAACTGTAAGCACGTGGCACAAAGGACGTGAGCAGCACTGGGTATCTAGACCTTGGCTTGTCAGCGGTGCAGTGCCTGCACGGTTCTCTCCCTGCTCGCTCTCAAAGTACACGGCTTCTGACAGTCAGCTTGCACGATTTTGTTGCTTTAGTCTGGCAGGGAGGGGAAGATTGGCAAAGGGAAACTGCAGTGGAGGATGCAAGGAGGTCAAACAGGAGAGAAGACAAAATCAGAAGAGGCGGAAGCCTGTGCTCCAAAGTCTCCTGTCACTTCAAATAAAGTGGCTGCAGAAAATCCAGCCCAACAGCATGAACTGATAAATGTGGCTTAACAACTTAATCTAAAGCAAAACACTGTCCTATATTCATTTTTAAGCTTCATCGTTTTACCATTTTCATTAATCCTGCATTGTTTTCCATTTATATTGCAGTGGGTTGACCCTGGCTGGATGCCAGGTGCCCACCAAAGCCGCTCTATCACTCCCCTCCTCGGCTGGGCAGGGGAGAGAAAATATAACGAGAACCTTGTAGGTCGAGATAAGGACAGGGAGAGATCACTCACCAGTTACCATCATGGGCAAAACAGAATCGACTTGGGGAAATTAGTTTAATTTACTACCAATTAAACCAGAATAGGATAATGAGAAACAAAACAAAATCTTAAAAACACCTTCCCCACATCCCTGCCTTCTTCCTGGGCTCAACTTCACTCCTGAATTCTCTACCTCCTTCCCCTCCAGCACTGCAGGGGGATGGAGAATGGGGGTTGCAGTCAGTTCATCACATGTTGTTTCTGCTCTGGAGGGGCATGATAGAGCAGCTTTGGTAGGCTCTTTGTTAGGGTCAACCCGCCACATATATCTTTAGATACTCACAAACAGGAGAAGTGCTGAAGCTGAGGACTGGGTCCAGGCGGGTTTTGAGCATCTCCAAGGATGGAGACTCTACAACCTCTCTGGGCAATCTGTGCCAGTGTTTGACAACCCTCACAGTAAAATATTTTCTTCTTACATTAAAAGAAGCTCTCCGTATTTCAGTTTGTGCCCACTGCCTCTTGTCCTGTCAGTGAGCATCACTGAGAAGAGCCTGGCTCTGTTGTGTTTATTGCTCCCCATGAGGTACTGATAGAGACTGGCAAGATCCCCCTTGAGCCTTCTCTTCTATGGGCCGAACAGCCCCAGCTCTCTCGGCCTTTCCTCACATAGGAGATGCTCCAGTCCCATAGTCACCTTCACAGCCCTTTTCTGGGCTCACTCCAGTACACCCCTTTCTTCTCTTATACTGGGGAGCCCAGAACTGGACACTCCAGTGCTGTGTAGGGTTGATCCTGTAACTGGGTACTTCCTGCTTGTGCCAAGACACAACATAAAATGCTGGTGGAGAGCCATCAGCGATTTGTAACACGTATAAAGACATCAATTGATATTTAATAATGAGCAGAGTTCTGGATTTCTAGAGACTGTCCTACAGCACAGAGTGATCTGATGCACTACTAACTTGTAATTTAATATCACT
Organism: Phaethon aethereus; assembly: GCF_964289735.1. NCBI lineage: Eukaryota > Metazoa > Chordata > Aves > Phaethontiformes > Phaethontidae > Phaethon > Phaethon aethereus. Next base: position 29,698,257 of record NC_138578.1, on the reverse strand, counting down.
CTAACGGAATAACGTTATCACAAACTCAGATGACAAATGAACTAAGCTTTCAAGTTGAAAGTTAGCAGAATTGGTCCAAAAGTAACAAAACCCATGAAAAACTAAGTTACAGACATGGATCTAAATTTGAGTTAGCTATGCTCTAGTGAGAGCATCCACACGCACTCCGACTCAAATGACTATTCTCAACTCGTATTCTGACACAGAAGTACAGCTATTCTGACATTGAGAACTGCTCACCAAAGGCAATCTGGCAACAAGGAACATTTATGTTTTCTTAATAAAAAGAAAAGCAGCTAGAAGAAGAAAGTCAACCGTGCAAAACAGTGCCTTCCTTACTCAACACGTGGAACTCAATGGCACAGAAACAGGAGCTAGAATTCAGAGGCAAAAGCAAAGCGTATCACAAAGAACATGAGAAAGTGGGAGCCCAGGACAAATTAAACAAGCTCTCAAGGGTAGATTTCAGCTGTCATCGCACAACTGACAGCGGTACCATGATGCATATGTAAACAGCAGCTGAACAGGTATTCATGCTTCAGGAATGCTTGGTCTGTAATATCTAGTGCTTGGTACGGACTTTACACTACCTGTTTTGTGACGAGCCTGTGTCCCACTGTCCTTACTAACAATGCAGAGCCAGCAGCTGAAACCTAGAAGAGAATCCACACCTACTCTATGACTCATGCATCATTAAAAGAGCTCTTTATATTTAATTGCAGAACCTCTATGTAACAGGAATAATCTATGTACTAAAACCACTTTTTTTTTTATTTTAATACTCTAGGCTATGGCTGAAAAGCTGGCAATTTTAAGCTGAGAAAACAAACAAGCAAACAAAAATCTTATTTTTACCTGCAGACTGAGCAAGTTTGTTCTGGAGAGTCTCTTAAAAGAAAGCATAACTCAAATCATGATCAATCACGCTTTAAAAAGCATCTGTTGATGTACTGTTGCAAATAAAGTTCTCTGATGTTAGTTAGGAGAAAAAAAAAATCTCACCTCTAAGCACCAAAAATTCTCTTTTGTCACAAAAAAGTATTACTGAAAATCACTAAGGGCTAAATAAAGACACAGACTCAGTCTCCCAATTGTCATTTTCACTCAGCACATCATGTTAAACAACAGACACACACACTAACTTAACAATAAACCTAGAACTGCTTGGTCCTCACTATATATTAGACCACAGGAAACAGATTATCCACCCCATCACATAGTGCAACTACACAAAAGCTGCAGCATCGGCCTGGTCCTGTCAGAAGCTAACCAGGTAATTCTTTTAGGGTACAACTTGAGAAAATGTAATGTTTCATTGGGATTTAACCAACACGGGGCTACCTACCGCTCAAGCAAATGTTATCAAGAAGCAGCACTCGGTTTGTGCGACTCCCAGTTGTGACTGTGCCATTATTCTTCCAATAGCTCACCACGAAAGGTAACATCAGCAAGTGCTGGTTAGAGCCTGCTGTGCTCTCATCCCAAGAGGCCAAAAAAAACCCTAGCATAGTGTCAACAGCCAGGCTGGACAGGGCACACTCAGCAGGTTCATCAGTTGGTTATCAATGGCTGTATCTTTTCATGTCTACCATATGATGGAGAGGGAGAAATAAATTTGTAGGTTTCCCTAGAAACATGATAAACTGCCTTCACTCTGGTAAAGAGAAAAAAGTTCTGATTTAAATATACCTACAGAAGAATGGAAATGGAGGAATATTATTCATAAAATGTCTATATTTCTAAATCAAGAAACACACAAGCATGTTCTTGGAAATTAAAATTAGCTAATGACAGGTTTCAGGTATGATACTACTGCTTCCATAGTAAGGTGGCCAGTCAGCATTTCTCATTCTCTGTTTTAACATATTTTTTGCAATCAATTATAGCAGTAACACAAAGATGTACGAGACCATTTCACTGAGCTGTATTCCCTACTACCCTCATTTCCTAATATTTTGATTTCAGGGAGTTGTCAAGAGGATAAGACACGATCTTCCAAAACCTTTCACTTCAACACTGTAGTCACAAAACTAAGACACAAATGCACACACACACGTCAGAAGATCTTCACCACTTGCATACTTAGCCTTTACGCTGATATCCTGGCTCTTCAACAGTTACAATCAGTGCCCTTTCTATTCATATCTAATATTGCTGTCCATATGCCACAAACATCTCTTTAAATGGAAGAGACGGCTGCAAGAAGCCATTAGAAACTTCATTCTGTTGAGCATTGACATTACTGTCGCTGGAAAAAGGAGCAAGAAGGATGAACATATTCCAAATACATTGCACGTTCACAAGGAATAAAATGAATCCCGGCACATGCCCTTCCTGTGGCCACCACTGGAAACTAGTGCAAGACTGGAAACCAGTGCAAGACCGAGGAATGTCATGCCCACCTTCCCCTCAGAAGGCAGCAGCCAGGGAAGGGGAGAAGGCGCTGCCTGAGGGAACGCCACGCAATGGCAGCGCTCGCTTGGGCAGTGACTTCACATCTACTTTAAAAAAATCTCCTGCAAGTGCCAGCCACGAGGATTATACAGCTTTTTATCTGCTTTACAGCAAACAAAGCAGTTGCCAAGATAAAGCAAAGTTACTGTGCACAACCCAGCAGGGTTTCAAACATACAACGGCAAGATTAAAAGGTAACAAGAATAGCAATGAACTACTACCCACCTCTCTCCTGCCATAAGACTATACTGGCAGGAGAGACACTCATGTTGGTTTGAAGGCGAGGGATAAGGAGAAAAAGTAGATCATCTCTGGTTCTTTATGCGATTCTGCTGCGCAGACAGAGCTGTCTGCTACCTCCTGCACCCTGACATCAGGGCTTGACTTTGCCAGGGGTTCTCGTCCCCTCTTGGGTGCTTCTGCAGCACTCCCACGTACGAGGGATTACAACAACCCACTTCTATCAGCAAACTCTTGCTAAACATTATCATTCAGAGTTAGCTTTAGATCATATAGCAAATCATAAACAACATATTTCATCTACATAATATTAATTCCAGCCATGTTTTTTCTCACTTTTCTTTTTCCTTGTCAGATTTTTTGGAACAGAAGGCAGGCCAAGAGAAAATGAGGTTTTAGCCCAACCCCCAACTACACCTGCATATGCAACCAAAACATCTTCCTGTCTCTTAAATCTCTCATTATCCACCATTAAGGACAGGGATTTACAAAGCAGAAATTAAGTGTCAGGTTTTAAAAATTACAGTTGCACATTGGTTTCAACATGCTTTCGTCACTGACTCCGTGTAGCTTGTTGCTGTTCCCATGATTTTCTTGCAAAAGCAGGTTTTCAGTTTTGGTTTATGTCTAACAGTTGCAAGAGTTGTCTGCTTTCTCTGCTGGGAGACAAAATACAGGACATTATGCATCTAATCTATAGATTTGCATAAGAAGCATAACCATCTTTTGACAGCACTCAGGAGAAAGCAGCTGAAACTCAGACGGATATATCAGATACATTCATTTCCAAGTAAAATACAAAATGGAAGAAGTCATGTTTTGGTCTGAATCCTTTTACTTCAAAAAGAGGACTAGGGGGATGCAGTCAGGGTTTTTTCTCAATGTGTTGGACCTCTCTTATTTTACCGAAGACCTCTTCACATTCAGTATACCAAAACAAGGATGAAAAAAAGAACTCCTCTAGCTCTGCCTGACCCAGTTATAAAATTATAGTCAAGCCATATTTAGACTTCCAGAGATGACCTAATATACTGAACATCAAAGCTAGACCAAACTATTTCTCCGTACTTTGTTAGATGAACCTAAAAGTTCCTTCAGTCCAGAGGCCTGGCTCTCATACAATCTATACATTTCTGGCTCTATCATGAACCTGCTCCGTGACTGCAAGCAAATTTCACCACTTTCCCATACTCCTTCCTTGCCTACTCTGCATTTTGCCTGAGAACCCAGGCAAACCTGAACCCAGATCACAAAACCACCTCGGTGACCATCCCAAACAGAACTACATTAAACACCTTTTCAAGTACCCTTAAATTTTCCATCAGCGTGACAAATGCCGAGATGCTGTGCTAAAGTAGAACATGCTCCCAGAGCACAGCCTTCAACTGCAAGACTTACAGATGTGCATTGACTGATCTAGTGTCTTTACACTCCCTTTACCAGCAGTTTGACAGCACGACTGAGTTCATTCTAAGGTACGAATCTTAAATAGGCTAGATGATTTGTGCCCCCCATGCCTCCACTGCCTAGAAAAGGACATGAAAGCAATTAGCTGAGGTAGAGACAGAGGGCAAGATGAATCCAGCCCCAAGTCTCTATACATACCTCACAAAAGGCCTCTAGCTGCTCCCATCGCACAGTGCAGCAATAGAGTCAGTTAAAAGATTTGAGTCAGCAGAGCAAACCAAACCAAACACCCCACCGGTCACAGTCCGCCCTCCGGTTACATACGACGTGATAGGAGTACGTGCAAATCTCCAGTGGTAAAAGCTGGGCTGTCCACCTATTTGGTTGAAATGCTTACATGACAGTAATCAGAAGTGAGCAGCTTTCTGTCCTATCTATGGGTCTTTCTGTGAATTTCTTTTGAAGAAGATGGCAACCACACCACCCACATGCATAATACCTACAGCAGGAGAAACTGTCAACTTCCACCAGCCTCCCACCAACACAATGGACACTATCTGAGCTCTGAGGTTTAATCTGAATGAAGGCAACCAACCTCCTGAACCACACTCAGCAAAACATATTTTACTTTTTCCCTTTCAGGAATCCCTTCTTCGCCCCTCTACAAACACGTTAGAACATTGCTCAGAGTGACTAGCTCTTTTGGAAACAGATTTTTTTTTAAGTGACATGACAGACTGATCTGTGAAGAAAGCAAAATTAATGCCTTCATTTTCAACCCATATACTCAAGATGTAGCTTTCTGCACATCTATTACTAGACAGCAAAAATAAGTATAAAACCCTGACAGCATGATGAATATCAGTTAGAGATAATGGGTACACTCTAAATGCAAACTTAATTAGAATGGAATTGAAAAGTTAAGAAGCCATAAAAAAACATTAATAAAATATTGCCAAAGAGTACAGATAATGGATAAAAAAAAAAAGTCCTACTCTTTCTCCCCTCTCCAAGCCTCTCCCTGAAGTCTGTTGCTTCTATGGACATATCTCGCTCAGTTGTTTGTTGAACTGGTTGAGTGCTGTAAGGCTTTGTTCCTGGGATAAAAATCTGGGCTAAGTTTTTCTTCTTCTGGCATAAAAAGCTTCTACAACGAAGTAAATTCTTCAAGGACAGAAACGATTTCCTCCCCCACCTTGCAGGTTTTCATATGCATCTTCCAGTTGCAGGTGAGGTCACCTTTCAAAGCAATATGGTCAAGTCCACACCACTAAGCTTCAAATCACTGCCTTAAGACCACCTGCTGATGTAACCCCACAGCTGCAACCCTGTTTTAGTATTACACTTGCTGTAATTCAAGAGAAGGATTGTACCATCTACAGACTAATGCCTTGAAAACATAAAGCAAAACCAGCCTTGCACGTGAAATACCTTTAAATCACAGGAAATGTGTGACTGGCCAAGCAGGAAGTTTTCTCAATATTTCAATTTTACTTTTAAATTTGTGTTTTTATTTTTTTTCTTTTAAAGGTAGTAACAGATATTCAGTAACCAAGGAGAGCTTTTAGAGATGCTGTCAAGACAACAGTCTATGATTCCAGCTTTCCTCAGAGCTGACAAGAGAACTTTTCTGTATTTCTATTGGGTAAAATTAGAGTCACCAGCCCTTAAAAGGGGGACTCTTGCATTTATGAGCCCTTCTTCCCCTTTTGTGTTCAACTACTACAACCCAGAGTTCAGAACCACCACTGCAAGTAACAAAAGGCATCATTTATTACCACCTGACATAAGCAACACACTTCATCTGGAGGTCACCACCCATTTCGTTTGATCATCATACCATTAAAGATCAATTTATTCATTTGGCTTAGTACAATGCAAAGTTTTGGAGTAGCTGCACATTTGCTTGTCCTCAAAAATCAATTATGAAACTGTTCTTTTGTGCAAATGCTTTATTTAATCTCTTGCTCACTGTTAAACTTAATCACCAAAAGAAAAACGAAGACAACTGCCTGCTATCAGGGAATACTGTAGTGAGGACTTTTGATGTATGTTCTTTATACTTATATTCTTACAAATTATGTATGTGAGAAGCAGATGATGAGCGGCAATTTAGCAACACTTCACCATCTGCTATTTGCAGATCTAGTCAAATTCAGAGAGTTAATTAAAGATTAAAGACAGGGACCGATACTGTTGAAGCAAAGAGCCACCTTCTTTCCTGTTATGACCATGAATAACTTTGGTAGCTTCTTCCCACTCAATCCAATACAACCGTAAATCTGCGACGTGGTTAACAGCAACACAACTTGCATTCATAACATACCTGTGCATCTTCTATTTCAATTGACAAAAAAACACTAAAAATCACATCAGGTTTTTTAGAAGGCCACAATCGCAACAGGCTACCCAAAGGAAAAGAGCAGAGTGTTTCCGCCCGGCTCGGAAGCGCCATAACCCGAGTTTGCTCTCTCCCCACGGGTCTGAAAGCACCACTTCGCTTCCTCCGCCGCCCGAGGCCGCAGCTGCACCGTGCCAAGTCCAGACACCGCACCAGGCCGCTGTCACGGCGGCCGGCTGCCAGTTAGAGCAACACCAGCGGAACCCAGCTGCCTGGGACGGCGGTCGCCAGCTGGCCCTGCCCGCTGAGCCAGGCTTCTCAGCCAGCCGGGGAGCCATCAGCGAAAACATCTTGGCTGCAAGGCTGCAGGGGACACGGGCATGGAAGTTACTCGAGGATGAGGGGCCAGCTCGGAGGATGCTGTGCGGAGGGAGCCATCAGCTGAAAAATGGCAAACTCTGCCCTCCCCCTGTCAAACACAAGCTGGTGATGGGTTGAGAGGTAATGACTGAAAAGTAATTATACTAGAAACACACTACTTCTGTAGATTGCCAGACACTTTTTTATTTTTAATTAAATTCCATCAAACATCAGTCTTCTTGCTTTCTCCTTCTCATTTTCCCAGCAGTAAAAAATTTTCAGAACTGGCTGTGAGAGCATCATGGCAGCAAACAAGCTCTGGTTCACCAGCACTTCATTGAAGGTTACCTCCTATGGGAGACTTACATAGCAAACAGGCACACTAAGAATTTATGGAGCCTGATTTGGGTTAAATAATGTTTTTAGACCAGGAAAGCTTAAACCAATGGAAATTTTATGTCAAAATATTTAATGTCAACATTATGTTCTCAACTTTCAATTATAATCTCTCCACAAGAGATAAACCAATATATAAAATCAAAATGAATCCAGAAATACTTTAGTGTTCCTAAAATTGCATTTTCTGCCAAAGCATCAACTGAAACATTCTACCCAGTTAGCATGAGGTGTTGAGCTTAAAGTTTCCGGGGCAAAGAAGAAAAGGAAGGAAGTTGTTTTGACACATCTCATACAGGTTTAGACCAAAACCAAGATTTTTCACTAGTCCTGTGGTGGGGAGGAACCACACCACCAGCGTGACTCACTCATGACAAAAACCTGCAGGAAGCTGCAAGGTTGATTTAAAAATTGTTCCCTAGCTGAAGGGTATTACCTGTTGAAAGTAGACAGTTATGTGAGCAAATGGTGGACTTAAAGATCCTAGCTGCAAAAGTGAGCTGAAGTTAATGTGCAACACAATCTTTAGTCCTGTAGACTGCATTTGGCTGCTACACCAGAGAAGTTTGCATGAAGTATGCATTGTGGGCACAATATTCTGCAAACAAAGAATAGAACCGTCAAGCAAACTTTCTACTAGACTAACTATAAATGACTTATGAACCCTCAGAGAAAAATATCTAGATTAATTAAAAGGAGATTTGTCACCATTTAATGAGGTAGAATTCCTGGCAATGTAAATGCTGTGTTGAAATCACAAGGCCAGTGTGTGGTAACTTAAGATGAACAAAAAACATCAGGTTATTTTCTAGTCCGTATAGCTGAAGTGTTTCTTCAGAAACAGAGTAGGAGGATAATAATGCATTTTTCCTTTTCACCGCGAAGAATTGCTCAGCCCTCCGAGCCACATGCCGCAGCTCCCAGTACACGCAGTCCACGTAACCAGCGTGAGAGTCTTACGAGGTTCGAGGTTGCCATTTCCAATCATGTAGTTTGGAGCAGGTTTTTTTTATTGTCACAGGCATCTGTGACAAACCATGAGCAATCCAGTGCCCCCACCCCAAGTTTCAGAATCAGGGGTTCAACCATTCCCATGGTAGGAATCCCTATCTAATTCCTACCTGTATAAATTTGGGCGTTAGTTTTGCAAACGTGTGCCTTGCTGTTAAGTTTCTCCCCCTCACATCTAAGAGTTCATGCCATGATCAAAAGATTTTTGTTAAACAATGCTTATGGCTACCATCACTACAGAGGAATTTTGAACATCTAAGATCACATGGATTTTTTTAGTTAAACGGGTTAAAAAAAAAATCTTGTTCAATGTAAAGTAAATGCATCACATCCACAGTGATAGCAATTACGTAGGGTCTAGAAGTCACATTTCTGTAGTCTTTGCTAGGCTAGGCATTCAGCAGGTAAAAATGACTTTGAATTTCACGATTTTTTGTTCTCTCAGGACCACAGCAAGTATTAAAAATAGAAAGTTTTGTTTGCTTTCCAAATATGCCCGAAAGGAGGGGGAAACAAAAGCTTGACAAAAAACCTGAGGTGTGTATTCCCACAGTACCAAAGGCAAGTACTCAAAGTCTCCAGTGCTATATTCTGGAACACCAAAATTGCAACACAGCATTTTTTGCTGTGCAAAGAACCAGCTGATGATTCCCCTCAAGCTGGTTAGTGCACTTCGAGACTTGGCGTATCACATCAGGCTGTGTTTCCACTGCAGTCTATTTATTTCAGGCTGTCTCTGTACATGGTTTTCTGAAGTGACTATCAATGGTATATTACAGAAATACTGAGGTTAATAAAGGAAAAGCTGATTGCATCACCCAGCATATTCTCCTGACAGGGCAAGATTTTGTTCCTACTAGGAAATTTAGGATGTTTTGCACAGTCCAATTTGAAAAATATCAAGCAATAACTTTTTAAACTCTTCTTGTCGCTCGTATCCATCTACCAGGAGAGGTTTGAGGGTCGTCTTTTTTTTCCTGAAAGACTCTACTAAAATTTTTCACTTAATTAGTCCAAGTTTTATATTTCTATTTCTCAACCTTTATAGTTTCAAAACATGCCCTGGTTCCAGACCCTCACCATCAGGTTACTCCTTGCTTAAGTTAGCTACATACATTCGGTCTTCCTGTTTCTAAATATATTTGAGAGAGAGGAGAGAAAGGCAGTAAACAGGACAAATCAATCAATATGTACAACCCTGGGACACGAGGCAAGTCTGAGATGCAGTAACTGGGAAGGCTGTGGTGAGCGATTGCCGGGAACACCATAAACAGCTCTGGCCACCTGCGATGAAGAAATAAATTCATACCCTAGTGGGTGCAGAGCGGGGCTGTGAAGGGGGTCACAGCAACCCTGGTTCTGTTTTACGAGAAGCTGAAAGCGCTTTCCTCCTTCCTGCTACGCAAAATGGAAGTGGGGAGAAGGGAGGGAGACGGCTGCCTGGCGTAGAGACATCAGAGCAGGAAAGACGGGCTGGAAAGAAACCGGTGGACAGTGCTGACCAGAGAACAAGTGGGTATAAATTGGGTCATAAATGAGAAGCTTGCCAGACATGAGCGCTGAAAAGGTCTCACGCAGTTTTGAATCCAGGTGCAGAGACACACAAATCTGAACGGCGCTGAAGTGGAGTGTGAACCACTTCTGGAGAGGCTGCCAGAGCGCTGGAGGCGACGGGTGAGCAAATCGAGTGCTCCAGGAGCGGCCCCCCTGCTCCTGTAATTCCTCCTTTTGTGATTTTGAAACAATCCCTCCAGATTCCCAGCCAGTTGCCACTACTGCTCTGCTAACACTGGCAGTGGGGCCACGCGCACGCTGCTCCGCTTCTGCCGGCGAGCCACAGAGTCCACGTACACAGCTTCCCGAGGGACCAGCAACCGCTGGCTCCTTGGCGACCCGGTATTTCCCTGTGCAGAAACACAGGGAAGAGCCCCACCAGCGATACGGCAGCACTGCTACGGCAGGGAGAGGACGTCAGGTCCTGACGTGGGGGCCAGGCTTCCTTCCGAGATCGATATTCGCAGTTATGGTCTGGGTTTCGGCAAAGCTGCCCGGCACAGGCAGCTCTCACGCAGCGGTCACCGTATCGGCGTTACTCAGTGTCCACTATATAAAAAACTTCTTTTTTAAAAAAAAAAAAAAAAATCTTTATTCTGTATATAATTTACTATTTCGTATATAAGATTTTAATAATTTATAGTGTGCATACACACACAAAATACTTCATTTATTTTTATATATGTGCGTGTACGTGTGTGTGTGTATATATATATATATATATAGCATTCCTATCCACAAGTTCCATCAGATAAATATTTAGGAAAGCGTTATGGCACAGTAACTTCTCTACTATCTATAAGGCTGAAGACTGTTCACGTATAGTTTCACTGAAAAATATCCAAGTTTTCTAATATTAGGTATAAAAGCTTGAATAAAAGTATGAATAATTTTACAACGTGCTTTAAATAACATTATGCCCCATGTACCTTTCTGCATCACTTACCTTACAGTGCTTCCTGTAAAGGAATCCGTTTTGTTGAGTGAGGCTCTTGCTTTCTGAGCCAGCAGGTCTCTTCTGGCTCAAAAAGCCAGAATAATTTTTCTCATAATTATCTTTTTTTTTTTCCCCCTATTGATAATATTATCCTCAGACATGCTCTTGCAGCTGTTTCTCTTATAAAACCCTGCTATGTAGTAGGTGGGGTTCCTTCCATGTCACAAAACTCATTTGGCTTAGGAAGAGGACAATTATTACCATTTTTATCACACAGGTTATTTTTGTGACTTAACACGCAGGTGCAGGGAGGGTTTATCATTTTAAGACCAGTATTTCTGTACAGATATTTATCTATAAAACTAGGCTGCTTCCAACTTGTGTTTAAGTCTACATTTTGGAACTCCTCTCTTCTTCCATTGATACATATTCTTGTTAATTTACACATCACCTTGCTTGACCCCCATATGTGGGATATTCTTCAGGCCTATATGAAACTGCATACACACACACACAGAGAATCACTAAGGCTGGAAAAGACCTTTAAGATCATGAAGTCCAACCATCAACCCAACACCACCATGCCCACTAAACCATACCCTGGAGTGCCAGACACGTCTCAAATGCTATTACAACATCAAATGCTTAATGCATAAGACTTTCTAAATTATTATTAGTTAATTTCTTAAATGTATTTACCTGGCAATTCAATTAACTAATTCACAGGTCAACATATTCCTGAGAAGCAGTTCAGCAAGAAAAATTACCATGCCGTTTTACTCAACCTAGTTTCTCCAAAATAAACTAATGGTAAAGGAACTAAGTAATAGTCAGAGGGTTACACATTTGCTTAGAAATGCCCAATTAACTGTGAGTCTTGCTAATTCCCAGCTCAATTACTGAAAGAAATCTGATAATTCAAAACATACTGAAAAAAAGAGAAAAACACTTCACTATGAAAACAAAGAACTTTAACAGATGTGAGCTTAAAAATCTTAATGAAGGAAAAACATATCCAATGCTCTACTATTTGACTGGAAAGAATAAAAAGCTTTGAACTGGACAGAACAACGTACAGCCATGTTTCTGAAAAAGCAGTTGGTTTAGGGTTCGGAGAAGGTGTTGCTTTTTTGCTTGGTTTTGTTGCAATCTTCCTTTTTTATCACTAAGAGGCATTAAGTTGTTTGACACACGCTAAACAACTTTGGTTTAGGAAAGAGCAGTATCAAGTATTTAAAGACTACAAATGCCAATGGTTTTGTCCTATGTATAAGCATTTAAAGGTCCCAAACACATCCTATTTGGAAATACAGGCACCTTAAGACTCATTTCTTTTGCTGGACTCTTCTACTTTTTTTTTTCCCCCTTCTTACCTACTGTAGTATCATCATCATAAATATCAGAGTTAATTCTAAGTGTAACTACGTTTTAAATGGTGGCATATGTTTGAATCTGCATCACAGACTTCTGATTTGAGGGTTTAGTTTCTGAACTGAAATTTTGATGGACCTTTCAATAAGACTGAGATCAGCCCCTTAACAAGACAGCAATACAGAAAACAGTAACTGCTCAAAATTGACAAGTTTTGTGTTCACGCAATTCACATATTCCTTTAGTGCCTTTTTTTCACCCTTCACTTTGCAGTAGGAAGACTGCACATGGACTTTTAATAAGAGATTTTCCATGTTTTGGGTTGAGTGTTAAAAGGTTAGTGGTTTACCAATCTAAGGAAAACAAACCATACTTCTGCAGAAGAAACTGAAAAAGTTTGCCATATATTTGCATATTTTGAACAGTCCTGTGCACTAAAAGAAATGACAGACCAAAATGATGGCCTGCATGCAGCAGCAAACAGTCAGCAGGTGTAGTTTTGGAGTCTATACACCGATCAAGCCTCTTCCGTGCGAAAAGCCTTTGCAAAACATACAATAATAATTAAACCCCACAAAACAGTGAAATCATCCAGGTTTGTTTTCAAATGGGTAAGGAGGAGGAGGAGAAGCCCCCCTTGTGAAATATTTTCCCGCAAAGGCGGCGTGGTGCTCCGTCTGACCGGGATTACAAAGGTCAAGCTATCCAGCAGTCCGCAACTAACCGATGGCACCTGACTACCTTTTGCAAACCCAATAGGAACAAGCAAATCTAAGCGAGGAAAGCAAACACTTAAATAGTGCTAACAATTATCTGACTAAAGAACTAACACAGACCAAAACACCTACACACGCTCATGTCCTGGTACATGCACAGCATGTTACTGCAAATCTGACATTAAGAAACACCAAGGGGAAAAAAAAACAATTGGTTAACCTTCGTTACGGAACATATTAGAACCAATGCCAAAATAAAGTTAAGCACCAGAATCCAGACAGTGAGACTAAGCAAAGTCTAAACGTTTGATCCTGTGAAAGAAAGACTATTCTGAAAAAACACATTACTAAGAGATCACTTGTATCGTTTTTTCTCCCAACAGAAAGAGCTATCATTTGTGCGAGTTGGGAGAAGTATTTTTAAATTTTAATACACTGTTGTGCACATTTCATTAAAAAAACAAAACAGAAGAACAACTGTCCTTACTGCAGAAAAGCACTCATTATGTTTGCACATGTATAGGCAGTAATACTGGGCTCCAGAAAGCATACAGAGCAACAGCCCTGCCATGGAGGAACCGGTACTAGATCTTGACTGACACACAGCAACAGTAGTTATACCGCATCCCTGAACATGGATGGATCGCCACAGAAAATCCACACACCAAAGATTCAACACTGACTATCATTAGAAACAAACATTTAAGTCAAGAGGAACCAGTCATGGTATAGAGGAGATCCCATCATCCCAAAAAAGCTCAGCAGTGAGTTTTTTTGGAAGTTAATTATTGAAATGCAAGAGTCATGACATTTTTTCATTAGTTTTAAGTAAAGAAAACCCACAAAACCCCGTTCTTAGGGCTACTGCTAAGCTTTAATAGGGGTTAAGAGTGCTGCTGTCAAAATGAGGTCAAATGGAGAAATTCAGCAGCAATACTGCTGGTTACATCAAGTTATATCGCCCAAGTTAAGAGTGAATCATCAATCTGAAATTTTTAACATCTAAAGTAGTAATTACTCCACTTAATTTCTTCCCCAGTACAACGGCTCATATAGGCAAGAATACAATTAGCACGTGCTTTGAACCCGTTCGGCTGGGGAGCTTCCTCTGTGGTATCGCCACTGCCGATGAACGCAGAAGTTCATACACGTGCACGCCCCAACCCCATTAGTCTCAAGGCACGGTAATAAAGATCGTAGTGACACTCCACTTACCAGTGGATTCGGCTAATTCCAAATAGACAGCACAAAAGCCAAACTCCACTTATATCTGCGGGTTTCCAGAGACAAGGGTAGAAAAGACATCCCTTTAGGTCTTTTCTACCATCCAGAAATTCAAAAGGTGGGAGAGTTTAAAAAGGCCTACAAGCAATTTTTACTTTCACTCTGCAGAGCTTACAAAACAAAACTGAGGATTTATTCTTGTCTTATAAAGGAAGCAGTTTTTAGAGATCAGGTACCACTGCTGACATTTTATGGGATGCAGAAAAGTCTTATCTCCATAAAGGCACCTGCCTTCAGACTCCAGTTTTGAGAGTTTTTAAAGAACTCTATCAATATCATCAAGGGGGGAAAAAGAAAAAAGAAAAAAAAAGAAAAGAAAAAAAAAGAAAAGAGAGAGGGGAGAGAGGGGAAAGAGAGGGGGACGAGGGGGGGACGAGGGGGGGACGAGGGGGGGACGAGGGGGGGACGAGGGGGGGACGAGGGAAAAAGGAAAAAGGAAAAAGGAAAAAGGAAAAAGGAAAAAGGAAAAAGGAAAAAGGAAAAAGGAAAAAGGAAAAAGGAAAAAGGAAAAAGGAAGGAAAAAGGAAAAAGGAAAAAGAAAAAGGAAAAAGGAAAAGGAAAAAGGAAAAAGGAAAAAGGAAAAAGGAAAAAGGAAAAAGGAAAAAGGAAAAAGGAAAAAAGGAAAAAAGGAAAAAGGAAAAAGGAAAAAGGAAAAAAGGAAAAAGGAAAAAGGAAAAAGGAAAAAAACCCACTCCTTTTTCAAGAGTATTTGTTTTATCTGTTTTAACATTTTCAACACATACCCAAAATCAAACACATGCTGCTGAAATAGCACTGCTAGCTTACATACTTAGTGGAAACTTTACCACTGACCTCTGGACAAAGGTAAGCATCCACTTTATCCCTCTTTTCCTCAAAGTATTTCTAGGAAGCACAATACATGAATATTCAACTACTACTTGTCATGTTAAAAATGCATATTAACCTTTTACAGCTTGAAGCAATAACAAATTAATTTCATATATTAAAATATGCAAAATAATATAAGTTAGCCAGTGATATCATCAGTACTCGGAACACTTTTTCCCCATTTTTTCCAAAACGTTCCAGAGCTGGATACTATTAAAAAGTGTAAACCATAAAAGAAGGCAGCTCATCTTTCCATTGCCTCACAGCGACTTTTATTGACTATATCTGGCTTGAAAAGTGCGGAATAATAATAGAAACCATCCTTTTTAGTTTCAGGCCACAACCACACTGTTAAATGTCTTTTAAACACACATTAATCTTTTACTTCATGTAATCTCCATTTACAGTTTTGAATACAAATGGTTTGTTTCTGAAAACACCCTGATTTGTCTGTATGACCTTCCTAAAAAATGCAATGGCTGCTGTTACAGTCTTAAAATGCTATGCACCTCCCTGTGCAGAGCCCAGTCACCTTTCCACCTCTCTGGGTGGCTTTCAGAGCTTAAAAATTAATAAAATTCCGCCTAATTCCAGCCCAGGACTCAGCACTTGCAAGTTGAATTCCTGCTTTCTAGATTTCACTGTTATCCAGCATAGTATTTGGGAAGACGCAGCAGAAGACAGAGAAGGACTGATGCTAGTTAAAGCTGATATTATACAGCCCCTCTTCTTTCTGTAACACTTCAGAAATGACCTTGGGTTTTTTGTTTGGCTTTGTGGGGTTTTTTTAAACACGGAAGATAAGCGTGTTTGCAAAACACTGATCTATAGTTTAGATCAGTAAGAAATACTCAGTGGCAGTTTCATTCTACAGCCCAGTTATGCTCAATTATTGCCACGCTGGGCCACTGAACCCGGTCTCAAAATGACTGTGTTCTTAGTAGACACAGACTACAACCACACCAAAGGGACAGACCGAGCTCTTGCCACACTTACAGCAACAGGACTGCACTGCCAGCTTAATACCACCACACATGAACAAGGCATGTGAAACTAAATACGTTTTGCACGCTCCCAAAAGCCCCTCTCCCGAGACCCAGCTGCAAAGCTGAATCCCACATGCGCGTATTTAAACAAGGCATCCCCTCAGGCTGGAAGTACATGGATCTTGTCAACAGGCAGCTTCGCTTCCCGCACGGCAAACCCGCGGCTCGCCGAAGAGAGCTGAAGCGCCGGCAAACCTGATCCTGCGTGAGGCTTCGTGACTCGGCTCCAGGGGGCTTGGCCCCCCCCAGCCCCTTCCCCTTCCCCGCCGCACGCAGGGTGCCTTGCTCTCCCGTGCTGTTATGGCAGACATCACTGGGTGGCACTGTTAGACAACGTTCATGTCCTTGTCAAGGTAAGCAATATCCTCTCCCCGCCACGCACCTCTGCCAATTTTTAACTGCTGGCAGTTCGGCTGTGCAGGTTTTTCACGGATGCTGTTGCTCTCCGACATCCCCTTCCCCACCACGACGCGCTCTGAAACACCGCTCGCTCCTCGGGGAAGTAAAATCTGATGCCTTTCAAAAATTCCAGAAAGTGTTTGTTTGGGTTTTTTTTCTTCTTGAATATTGTAGGTGTACAGTGCTATATTTGCAAACCCTCAAATACAAAAGAGTTGTACTAAAACTCCAACATCATTCTCTATAGTTGTTTTTACTGTCAATGACGCTGCTGTTGTAACGATCCTAAAACCTGATCTCAGAAGGACCACTTGTACTAGTGCTGTTACAGAAGTGCTCCCAGCCTTGCTCTGTCTGCACTCAGGAGTCCAATTTTGCCCAACCAGAGAGAAAACACTTAATGTGTATTGCTCTGCTTTTTAAGACACTGTCAACTGCTAGTTATTGAATTTGGCAAAATACTAAAACCAAACCAAAATTCATTAAAGAATAATAATAAACTTCTTAAACAGAGGTAGCTCAGTTGCAATATTGTTCTTTATTCTTTTTATCATTCTTTATTACAATAGTATTCTTTACACATTAGTATATGCTCAGCAATATGTTCAAAACCGCAGTAAGATACTTACTAAAAGGTGGGAAGGCTACTCCTGATGGCCCAAAATGCGTGGGCTAATCGTTACCAGAAATTTCATGTAGGTTCTTCACCTTCTAGCACAAATTGCAAGGTTGATGTAATATTACAGGATGCACTATTACAGGAAGTGGAAAATTAGAAGCCAGCACCTTGTCAATGACTACAGGACTTCAAATATAGCTATTATTTGACTAAAAGCAGGCTTTTACATACACTCCAAAGAAAAAAATTCCAATTCTACGAAGATGTCTGAGGGTCAGAAGTTAGCTACTGTATTTCAAAATTGCAGATGCTACAGTGACACTTATGAATAATATTTAAGAGCTTAGTACTATTAATTATTTGCACCCATATTATACAATACATCATCAACATTATACATAAGCAACAGCTCTACTGAAAAAACATACCTTATGTTTCAAAGAAATAGGATGGGAGGAAGGAGGTTGAAAAATGATGTTAAGATATAACAATTTTAGAGCTCACGGGTTTTCAATGCTGCACTGTAATTTGGAGTAATCAAACACTGAATTCAGAGCCATACAGACTTCGTGACACAACACCACCGCGAAGAGGGATATTAGAGATGTGAATGACAGGGATGCAACAGCCTGGGTCACCCAAGGATTCCTCCCCCACCTCCCATAAATATATATATTGGATATTACACATGGCATTCAACTTCCACAGAAGAAAATGGCAGCTTCTGGGTGACTGAATGAGAGGACTGGTTAGGACTCTTCTTCGCCTCTTAAACCTCACCAGCCCAATTACTTTCTATTCCTGGATTTTGCTCTTGGGGTTGAGACAAGTCAGAGCTGCTGGGAACAAAAACCTAGATGCAACCCCTGACTTACCATCTTTATCTTGAACCAGAAGTATATGGCCTGTCACACCTACCGTAATGCCGCTGACTCCTGGCAGCAGGACGGCTCGAGGCCGTGGGGTGTGGACCCACTGGGAACCCATTGCAAACAAATTCATCCTCAAGAATTATTCTGTAGCGGGCCACCTTCTGATGCTTAAAGCAAATTCTACCACAGCTTTGTCTGCACCTTGTGGGACATTTGACAATCTCTGCATTCAGGAAACCTAACGCACTTACCAGAGTCACGGCAACCCAGGGAACCAGAGGGCTGCCAGCGCTCCGTTAACCCATGGCGCAAACGTTTCTCCGTTCTTTCCCGTGTTGTCAGAGCCTGGCAGCTAAACAGCAAAGTCAACCAAAATAAAGAAGCTGTACTACCAAACACGTATCACATCTGAGCTGCTGCCTGCGACATACTTCTCATCCAAATATACTATCCTGAAGTCTTTCTATAATATGTAGATTTAAAAAAAAAAAAAAAACCACAAACTTTGACACCAA
Organism: Phaethon aethereus; assembly: GCF_964289735.1. Lineage (NCBI taxonomy): Eukaryota > Metazoa > Chordata > Aves > Phaethontiformes > Phaethontidae > Phaethon > Phaethon aethereus. The sequence goes on along the minus strand of NC_138578.1, from coordinate 29,679,886 downwards.
AACTGATATGGCAATTAAAAAAAGTAACCTTAATTCTCAGGTAAGCTGGACATTACTCAATCCCCAACATCATGCTGGAAAAAAGCAAACAAAACTCACCCACACCATTGCTTTAATAACTAGGAAACTGAAACCCTTCTATGTACCATCTCCAAACTTGGGATCTACCCTTTGATCAGTCAGAAATTAGTATGCCAGATCAGGACTGAATTCGGAGGAGTCCAGACCAGCAAGCCTGCACCTGGACACCAACATGAGCTGCTTTACATGACACAATGTTTTCATTAACTCAAGCAACTACCCTGAAGAGCTGCCTTTAATGGGTGTTGAAAATATTTAGCCCTCTTTCTGTTCTAATTGACAAATACATTTCTCTTCTGCCTTATGTTACTATTGTTTCCAAGTTGGTCAAACCCACAAAATTTTGACGCCACAGAACTGCCATCAAGGACTCAAGGGCCCCCGGCAGAATTTAACAAAGCAAAGATTTCAGATCTATTTGCATATACAAATTGGGGTCTATTTTAAAAACAGAGATGCATAGGGAGCGAGCTTTCTTTTACCGGAAAGCAGTTATTACCTGGTTCCCGCACGTCTGCAAGCCCCAACTAGGGAACGCTGCCCTTCGCACTGGTAAAAGCTGTGCTTTGGGCAATTGCATTTGTCTCTTCTCTATTTGCTTCTTTACCTCATCTCGCAGAAACGGGATAAAAGCCAAACCAAAAGAAAAAAAAAATCTAGGAAGCTGCACTGTATACAGCCATTATTCCCTTTATTTTAAGGTTCATAAAAACATCAGTTTTTCACAGAGAAAATGACTGAGCTGCACAGTATGACTAATGGCCCCGGCTGAAGAAAGCACTCCAACCTGCGCTCAGCCCCAAGCACACACTCACGGCCCAGTGATGTGAAGGGGAGATAATTGCTTTCCTTCCTCAGGATGGCTGCCAGAGAGAGTGCAAGGCATGCAATCCATTTCCAGTTTCACTTGACTTAAACGACCGGCATACAAGTAGCAATAACAAAACTCCTACTGATGTGTGCACTTGGTCCTTCTCCCTCCCTCCCACTGCAATTCCGAAAACAAGTAAATTAGGATCCCAGAGTGATAGGTCTCTGCTAACGTTTGATGGGAATTAATAGGTTCTTTGAAGCAAGTAGCAAGGTACAAGAGGAGAGTTAACCGTGACAGTTAGTAGGAAAGTCTGAACACACACTTCACCTTAAGCAAATAAATCTTACTTTGAGGAGTTTAAAAAGGGATGAAGAAAAGTGAGTGTTTTATTCTAACATTAATATATATATATATATTTATTAGAGGATATGCAAGTCACTCTGTTAGGTGGTACCATCTACACAGTAAGCTTTCCTTCCTTCTACAGCCACAGCCACCAGACACCTTCCTTCCACACATGCTTAAACCACGCAGGCATTTTGCAAGCCGTGCCCCTTTTCTCTCTCCTCCCTCAGGTACGGGCTTTTATTAAAAGCGCCGAACTGTTGCCAGTGTGCTGCTTTAAACAGTGCCACTAATTACACAGAGGAGACAGAAGATTTCTTGTAGGGCAGATGGCCGGGGCAGGGTCCCCGTGAGGCGGTGGCCGCACGTCCCCGTCCCTCGCAGGCACCAGGGCTGGCCACTGCTCTTCAACCAGGCTTCAGTAAGTAGGTCAGCTGTCACCTTGTGACAGGGTTCAAGCTTCTCACAGAAGAGCACATTATCAGCAGTATCTCAGGATCAGTTTTCCACAGCTGAGGCCAAAATCTTTTTGCCTGTAGAAAACCCCAGTATATTTTTCAGCCAAGAAATCTGTTTTCTTCTCCCCTTGGTTTTGTAAGGGAGAGACGGGAGCAGGAGGAGCCCTCCAGCTGCGACATTGACCATCCCGTCCCCTACCCACCTTTAGCTGTCTGCTTCGGAGACCTGCACACGAACCCATCATTTTCAAGCAAACAAAAACTAACATACCTGGTATTTTCAAGTTTGCAAACCCATCCTGAATACAAACGTGGGCTTTTTTTGCCTGGCTAAACGTATCACTTCATGCCTCAAAACAGAACCAAACTGGGAAGGGAAGCAGGGAGTCATACTTGCCGTTTTAAGTAACTTTCTAAATACCTCCATTTGATGCACATCTATCTATACTCCTCTGGTCCTGCCAGCAACAATAAATGTCCCATCACAGAATCACAGAATCACTAGGTTGGAAAGGACCTTCAAGATCATCAAGTCCAACCATTAATCCAGCGCCACCATGTTCCCTAAACCTCATCAATAATACAATGAACAGTTTGTTTTTAAAAAGCACCTCTCCCAAATGGCTTTCTTCTCATACAAATGTTTCTGAAATGCACAGGTCACTGTAGGTATATTATTTTAAAAAGGACTTGTTTCCTCTGCATTTTAGCTAGTTTTATCCCAAACCTGAAATCTCTAGAGCAAGCACTACCTTAAACTTGAGTTTGCTGGACCACTGGGGGACAATGAAGGGGAAGGTGGGCTGGAGTTCAAATGTTCTGGCACTTGGGCAAGTGAAGTGGGAATACAATTGCTCAAGTTTCAACAGCTCATCAGCTCTGCTCCAGCCCTGCCGTGCTGCAAATCAAAACTTGTTCTGGGGAGCCCCAGTGTTGCTTTTGCTACATGGTCACCGTCTCTCTGTTTGGCTCTGTTACCTGTGCTCAGGGCTGCAGCAAAGGCAAACCTCAAATGCAGAAAGCTGGATCCCACACCATTTGGGGTTTTGGAATTATTCTTTAAAAAGAAAAAAAAAAAAAAAAAGCACACATCCATGTCCACTCCAAATCCTTGTCCGATCTTGCAGATAAGACACCTTATCCTCCCTCCTCAGGTACCTGCAGTTTCCCAGATGATGCGGTCCATACACAGCTCCTGTCAAAAAATATTTTATTGCATACCATGAATAGGAGAAAGTGTTGATTTCCCTTTTCCCCCTCTAGAAAGCCTTTTTCTTCCTCATGTAAAAAAATACAGGTGACAAATAAGCTATATACGTGCCTCATGTACATTCACTTCTGATGATAGCATCTTATCATTGGATATGTAAAAGGAGGGATGCTGAGTATCCAAGAGGACAAAAAGACAGTAACACGTATCCCCCTTAGCCCTACCTGCCACTGAAGGCACATTTATTGTCAGAACAAAGTTTCTCAAGTTCCATCCAATTCATGTTCCACCACTTGGAAGACAAGGAAATGAAAAACTCTTGTCTCCTCTGTTTGCTTCACAAAGCTTTTGAGTTCCACTTGAAAAGAAATACAAAGGAATCTTCACGACAGAAAAGAGTGGGTGGACAGTTTAAAAATTCAAGACCAAGCCTGCAACAAGAGTTTTGAGACATTATTTCTCCAGGCGGTAAGCAGAAGGTAAGATGCTGCGTCTTTGCACGTATTCTCTGTAATAGGCATTTTGCAAGCTCTCTTATCTCATCTGCAGGAAAGGGTTTTTCCCCTCCTTGCCATGCCAGCAGGAGACTGCTGTACAGATGAGATGATGTCACCTCCAGGAATCCCCCCCAAGCCCTGCCAGCTGAGTCCTCCCACTAACAGAGATACCGGCTATAAATAGTTATCTGAGGAACACAGGATAGTTAAGGAATCCTGAGGAAAACAAGAAACGAGGAAGACTTTAACAAAATATTTTACAATACACTGTTTCTTCATCTTTGGACATCGATAGTTAAGATTCTTACAAAAAGGAGAACGCCGCTGGGAGAACACCTTTGCCAGGCGGTAACTCCGCAAAGCCCATTATCCAAAATTGCCACCGTTCCTAAAATTATCCAAGAAGTAGAAAAGAACATGAACAAGGTTCTATTCATATAACTGTGCTTCTATCATACCAATCTGCTATTCAGAACAGTCTCTGGCAAATACAGATACTGCGTGCCGAGTGATGTCACTCTGCGCTTCACAACCTCGCAACACAGAAAGCTGTAGGTTGCGAAAGCCTCGTTTTGGGGAGCGCTGCACCGTTTTCCCAGCACTGCATACATTTCAAACGCTAGCTCTGCATGCCATAAAGGGTATTCTGAAAGTTCTATAGAGTTGTAAGCATGGGGAAGTTTCCCTCAAAATATGAAAAGCGTTAGTAATTCAGAAAGCCTAGAATACATGCTGCAGATAATTATTCAGCCTACACAGAACTACAGGTTTAAAAGCCCTCCTATGCAACTGCTTTGGTGACTACAAATTGTCATTAAGTGTATGATGTTAAAAGAGGGACTGACAGTGAACGCCGCTCGCAATCCGCAAACCTCTACCAGGAGGTGCCTCAGATTTATCTGAGATGTCTGCGGAGATGTGCCAGCTGAAAACACAAAGTGTTCCTCAAGTAAGTATTACAGAATCGTTCAGGTTGGAAAAGACCTTCAAGATCATCAAGTCCAACTGTTAACCCAATACCACCATGCCCACTAAACCATGTCCCGAAGCACCACGTCTATGTGGTTTTTGAACAAAAAACATTTTTTAACATTTTGAACTTTTTTTATTAAGTTTAAACCAGTGTATTACAGCATGTGGCATATTTAAGAAGTACATTTACATGCTGTAAAAGTAGCAGGTACTGCTGGTACAGAAAATCCTATCAGACGTTAAATAACAAATGCCTTTCAACTAATGTGGAATGCATTCAGTGTTTTGTGGGTGATTTTTAGAAGTGCTGGTAAGTGAAAACCAATGTCGAGCTCTGCCTGGGCTGGTACGAGAACACTAGTCTCGTTTTAGTGCAACAAGCCTATGTCAGGTATATCTATAGCTATATCTATACAGATAAAATACTTACAAAGCCTGAATTTACAACACTGAAAATAATTACTTCAGGTTTTCAGGGAAGTCGAGTCCTGTCTCTGACACCATTTGATATTACACATGCCAAATCCCTTGATGAAATACCTGCTGCGCCTCGTACAGTGAGAGCGGAAAGCGCTGCAGAGCAATAAAAGAACAGACTATCATAAACCAATTGTCTTAGTACAAAGAAGGCAAAACAACAAGCCAAAGGAATTAATGAGTTAGTTTAAGAGCACAGTGTCAGGTTAATAAAAATATCCTCTTTAGTGCTGTCCTGAATAAAGGAAACAGCTGTCTAAATATTTGAGTTTTTCTGAAAAAACATTACTGTACTATGGCAAACAGCAAAGCTAATACTTTCACACACTGAAGAAAAAAGAACTGACCAGAAGCAAAGGGAACCCGAACGGTGATGTTAGCCAATTAACAAAGCTATTTTCGCTTGAGAAAAACCACATGAGAAGATTCTGTAGGTATTCTGTCAAGGAAGGAAACGAAATTAAAACAGACAAGGCTAATGGAAGCTGCTAAACGAAGGAGTCCAAGTGAAACCAGCCTCGCTGCCGACAAAGTGCACTGAAAGTGCTCATTAGAAGATGACTGTCACTTTATCATTTAATCTGCATCTCAATGACTGCCACAAAACAGATCAGGGGCTATCTGGGAAAAATCTTTACACTACTAATTTTACTCCTGGATGGACTTCCAACATAATCCTTGAACCAGCTGAAGAGGCAACTGCATCAAGCGTTGTATCAGATGCACAGCTGAGATACAGAGACCCCAAGAGAAATCCCTAGTCTTCATTTCATGCCCGAAGTCAGGTGCAGTTGCCCAAAGAACAAGGTTTTCCAAATGAAATGCTCCCTTCTCCTCAAGCACCCGAGTGAGGAATTGACAGCAGCCACCTGGAAATTACACTGTGCTAAATTGTAACGGTCATCTCCTGTAAATCATCTGGAATATGTGTCCCTTCTGTACATGACATTTTAACTCCACTTCCCTGAGACTGATATAAATGGTCAAAGGCCTCAAACATTGAAACCCAATGTTTTGGTTTTGTATGCTTTCACTTGACCAAAATAAAATAACATAAAGGCATAAATTTCATGTTTGTAACACTTTGAAAAATCAGGCCCTTATAAAGCGACAAACTTACATGAATATTGGAGTTTCAAAATTTTAGCGTCTGCAAATTACATAATTACGAGTTTAAAAGCTAATCTGTTGTCTGAATGAGTATAAATATCATTTCACTTTTATGCACTTCCCTCTGCCCTCAAGAACAAAATAAAAATTTCACAGAAGGGTCAGATTTATCTTCCCCCCTTAGCTGACCAAAATAAGCATTCCTGTCATTTGCAATAGCACCTAAGTTAAAAGTGACTTCACTGAGCTCCAAAGCCCATCTCCAGTAAAACCCCAAACTAGAGCTCCACAACTTCTACTGAAACTGTTAATTTCCTTTTCCCTGCAATTGTCTTATCCCCTCTTTTGTGTGCGAGAGTTAAGACACTAATTTCAAAAATAGCAAGCATATTTGAGAAGCAAAAGAGGCATTAGGATCTGTAATCCGTTGTGGGGTTTTTTCCCCCCCGTGACGTTCAAGCATAACTGATTCTTTAATCTACCGCTTCACTGTTTAAGGCTGGGGCGGGGAGGTGTAGGAAAAAAAAGAAAAAAAAAATTCACCTCTTATTCATCGCTGCAAGCAGCTCCTACTACAAGTCACAGCAAAAGGCAAGTAAACAATTTATCCCAGTCTAGCGCTCAGTGCAGCTGGGTAGATCCGGACAGGAAAAGAAAAACATTTTGACTCTAGCTACCACCTAATAATTCTCCAAACACAGTAGTTAACATAGTCGGGCTGGCTCAAAAATCAGTAGTCCTGCCAAATACAGAGCAAAGGAAAGACTGCTTTTCCCTGTACCACAGCTACGAGGCTGAGGAATGTGTCCGAGACTCAGGCAGCCGCAGAGACTCCCATGCCACTTCCCAACGCGATTGGGCTCTTGTGCCGGAGCTTTTAGCCCTTGTAGCACGGTCCCTTGTAGACAAATTTACGCGATGAGAAGCTAACCCTGCGTTGACTCAGATGTGTACATTACAGCCCACTCTTATTTTATCTGCTTCTGAGCCGGCTAAACTAAAGGCTTCTTACGAATCCGAGACTTGTTTTAAAGCCGCCAGCTAATCCTCACATATTCATTTTCCTAACTTTGAAATGCACCTTTAGATAAAACTGAACAACATCCAAGAAATAATCACTTGGTACTATTTAGAGAACATGAAAACTATCCAATTAAAGTATTCACACATACACTGAGGGAATCCAGAAGTACATGCTGTACTTTTCAGAAATAAAAAGGGAAGCAATAAAACTACCACTCGCTACAGAACGTCAATTCATTGCATAGTAGCATGCAGCTTTACCAAAGCTAAAAAGATGACACAAATCCCAACAACCTGAAATCTCAAGACTAAAGAATCTGGATAATTTGAAGGAAGTAAAGAAGAATATTTTTTCCTGGGTGACTTCAACACAAGATTGACCTCAATAAGTATTGAGCTAAGTATGCATCACATTAGCTTATCAAACACAGTTCAGAGGGGACTGGAGAGAAAAGGAAACATAAGCTTTGTATACAAGAGTGTAAGTAAATGTTAACATCACCTTAAAAGCAATATTACTTGTGTTAACACCAGGTAGGTGACAGATGCCGTCCTGAAAGCAGCTCGCGTACAGAGAACAGCAATCGAATGAGACAGAGGTAAGGTTTCAGGCTCAATCAATTGCAAACAGTCTTGAATTACACAAAGAGCTGATCATTTTAACAGTGAATGACAGAAAACCAGAACTCAAAAAATAGACCCTGGCAATCATCTAAGCCTGTTCTTCCCAACTTGCGAGGTGTAACTCACTGTGGGAACACTGCAGAAAACAAGTGGGGCATAAAGACCCTTCCCCACTCCAAGAACCACATACTACAGTGAGACAAGAATTTTAAATAGCAAAAATTCAGTGTGGACTAGAAGAGCTGAGAAGCCCTGACTAATACCAGTCCCTGCCTCCAGGACAGGCTCTGGCATCTTTAGGCCCTCTCTACCCCACGCAGCATAATTTCCCTGCGGAAGCATCCCAGGCAGCTACATGAATAGAACCAGATATCCCTGGCTACGTCAGTGCAGCTCCAAGGCTGAGCTGACAGGCTCTCAATGGGGTTAACTTGCTGCTCTGTTGCTTTCAGAGTCCAGCTACAACCTCCTTTCCTATGGTGCACACCACGGCGAGGGCACTGAGGGGGTTACCTGCTTCGGCCAGCTTTTGTTTGTGCATCTTTGCAATGGTGTCAACGTTTCATCTATCTCTTAAGTCTCCAGAGAACTTCTTTCAGCCCATAAAATATGATCAGCACTAGAAAATTTGCCTTCTGCGTAATCTAAGATCCACCACTGCAAATTAAAATAATTTATTTTAGCCTCAGTAAGAGCGAAGAATAGTTATCTCTATCTTCATTACATCGTCTTTTCCTATCACTGAAGATTTAGGCATTCCCCAATCTTTCTGTTTTCTAGGCTGAAGAAACTCAAAGCCTTCTTATTTTCCCCAAAAGCTGAGCTTTTCAAACCTCCTGTCCTAGCCTTGTTGGTGCCATTAAGACCCTGTCCCCTTTATCTACCACATTCTTCTTCATTAAGAAGTGTAAAACAGAGGCTAAAAGCACAATGCTGAGCACAGAAGAATAATTACCTTCTCCACTATTTATCTGACGTGTTTCATCACGTGTTTCAGCCCTAACGAAATCGCAGTGTTTATGCACACCTCTCCTGGCAAATGCAGTTTGCGATCCACCGCGATTCCTGAGTCCTTCCAGCCAGTGTGCTGCCTAGCCCATTTCTATTTCTGCATTTGATTTCTCCTAAGTGTAACACTTTACGGTTGTCTTTATTAAATTTCACCGCATCGATTTCAGATCATTTTTCCAATTCATCATCTGAAATTCTAAATCTGTCCTCCTAACTGTTTATAATCCTCTCCCGCTTTGTCTTCCAAAAATGCTCAAATTATCCTCTTCGACAGTAAGAAGTGGATGATGAATACTGAGAATATCGACTAGTAAACAACTTAAGCCAGCCTCCTCCAGGAATTAATTTAATAGTCTGACAGCAACCAACCAAGCCTAGCTCAACATTTCGGTCTAATTTCTCAGTGGACTGCAGCACTGCCATCATCCAGGCAACAGAAAGCATTTTTTCAGCATGTGCTTTAACCAAGCTAATCCCATCTCATCACTGTCAATGCTGCTCTCCTCACCAAGTTTGTTGATTGACTTTTAAATGCTAACATTTAGTTTGGTGGTCAGTGTTTCAACAGGGACTATTTTTATATGCATATATCTATTTACTGTCCTAAAAAAAACCAAAAACATTCCTGTTGCCAAAAGTATGTAATTAAGCAGGAACCAAAAAGATACCTGAAAAAGAAGTCACTAGGAATGGAACTCACTATATGAGCTGCAGACTCCTTGCCAAGTTTTCAGATGTAGCGCAGCTCTCACAAAACCATGTCTCCCCTAAACGGGGAAAAAAAAAAAACAACCCAAACTGAAACAAAACCACCCACCCTTCCCAAGCACATAAAAGACACAGGTAATAAAACCGTACTAAATGAACCATGTACTTCAAATAAAGCAGGAACACATCTACGTAGATTAGAAGACTACCCACTTGACTGTGGAGCTATTTCATGTTTGCGAAGTTATACAAAAAAAACAACTTACTGTTTAAGTCCCAAATTAGCAACTACTCTTCAGCCTTAACACCATGCCAGCTTTGTAAACAGAGATGAAAATAATTTTATTTAATTAAAGACCTACACCTTCAATCAGAATTACTGAACCTTAGAGAAAAATCTATGTAAACAAACTGCAGTTTAATCTATCAGAATTCTGTAGCGTCAGCAGTCTACTGTAACATTATACAGATCGCTTCAGTAGGACAAGTGCCAGCCTTTTCAGGAGCTACACATATCTTCCTGTTGCTCTGCTCCGCACACGAACGCTCAGCTCTTCTTTCCAATGCCCACTGCCAGTACCACTTCTTAACTCTACAACCCCCTAGATTTGCTTCTGGGTTTAAAACAAGAAGATGATGAAGAATCATCTCAATGCATTCCCTTATCTCAACACCTTCCCTGGAAACCTCCTCACACCCTTCATTTCCTGCATGGGACGCACTTGGGCACCTCTTCTTCAATGAGGAGAGCTTGTGAGGAGGCCCAGCTGCCAGTGCCTTCTGCAGCCCACCCGGAGCCCAGCATCCCCAGCTAAGGCAAGGCTGCACGGCACCCAGGCGCCCTGCCGAACGCCACTCATGAGCTTCCTCGTGCTGGAAAATACAACGGAAGAGCACCTGGGAAAGGGAAGAAGATGCTAGGCACCACCTCTCATCCCGAGACAGAGTCATGGTGTAACTGGGGCATGTGCGTGGGCCTGGGAAGCTGCCTTGATCCCACTGCTTTAGAGGAGTCCCTGCACGATTCATCTCTACCTTCTATCTCACCACTAGACCTTCTCCATAGTTTTGGAGATTGCTCAAGGAAAATGTTCTCAACAGAAAACATCAACTTACAAGTCACATCGGTGCTTTTGACAGCTTTTACACAGTCTAGCTATTTTGCAGTTTGAAGGAAAGCTTTGCATCTTTTTTCCTGTTTCATGCAACAGTGACCAAGGGAGAACAGTAATATGTCTGTTACATTTATAAACTAAATCCTAGGCCTTAGGGTTGCAATGAAATCCTTGTTGTTTATTCATACAAAAAGTGAAACGTACATTTCCCACACTCTGTTCATACATATGTTTTTTCTAGAAATTAAATATGAAAAAGTACAAAGACCAGCTACTACTAACTAAATAACTTAAAGTCATCCATACTTCATTTCCCCTAAGTGAAATAAAGCAGTATTTGATAATTCACAACGTATTGTGTCATAATGAAAGTAAGCTTCTTCGTGAATGTACTTAAGACTTCTCAAAAATGCAGAACTAATAAGCAGTCATGCAAGTTGGCAAATGTGCTTCAAAAGGATGTTTTAGGTCATGTGAATCTTGCCACTGCCAAATTAAGTTGAACACAAAATAATGATAAAACAGGAAACACATGAATACTGTCTTCCTTTTCAATGGTTTCTATTTCTTATCGCTATGTTTCTGTTTAACGAGGTTTGCAAGTCCACTCGCAAAAAAGAAAAAAAATATCTAGCAATAGCATGCCTCCACAGTTTAAATAATTCTTCTACTCTCAGTTTTTAGGAACTTCATTTTAATTCTGAACAAGTAGCCAGCCATCTCTGCAATTACAAGTATTGCAAGAGCACTCCTTCTAGTTCTTCTTATCAACCACCAGTCAGAGCTGCATGAATTATTCAGGTTTTATTGAGCACAGTAAAGGTGAGAGCCGATATTTATGCAGACTGAACAACAAAAGAACCATCCCAAAAGAAATGCAAACCCCACATTTTCCATCAAGCCGAGTTTTTCATTCATGACACGCGCTGTGCCCAGGCTCCCTCAGGCTGTCACTATCGGAGCCCGGTCTCTACACCCTAGTTGTGAAATGCGTAACATAGTTAGAATCTATCGATCACAAGGGCTTCACAAACCTGAAATTAACAATACCCAAAACTGCTCTGAGAGCAGGTTAGCATCTGCATTCATCTGAGAGGCCGAAAGACAAAACGTTCAGCAGATCAAGGAACTGGAAACATCCTGAAAAGCAACAAGAGGCTTCCGTGCTGCCAGCAGAGCCACATGCCAGTGTCACTGGCCCGCTCCCTTCCCCTGGGGGGTACAGCCTTCAGCTTGACACCCACTGGCATGAATATCGACGGCAAAAAGCACTTACCTCACCGGCACCGCTGATGACCAGTATGCTACGTTACACTGCATGTGAGCACCAACTCTCCCTCCCTTACTTTTGCTTCTCTACCATACCTAAAGGCCAAGTGTTTAGCCGCTGCTCGAGAAGACGTGGGGCCATGTACCAAACGACACGGTCTAGTTTCAACTCCGTGACCTGGGCAAATATCTCTACATTTAAAAGAAAAACAAGTGAGGAAATCTGCTGAGGCACCATCCACACCCAGGTGTGGGAAAACATCCCTGCCTAGCCTTCTGACTCCACGAGCCTGAAATAGCACCCGGTCAGGCACCAGCGCACGCCCCGGTCTCCAGAGAAGAGCGGGAGAGGCCCGGGAGCAGCCCGGCAGCGCTCGGCAGCCGATGCGCCGTCCCGGGGGAGCCGCCACACCGCCGCGGGACTGGCGGGGAGCACCGGGACGCAGGGGAAGGCAGCCGCCATCCCACACCCGCCCTGCGCCCTCCAGCCTTGCAGGAGTTTTGCACTGTTCGTGCCCGTCTGGAAGATGACAATATATTGCATGTTTAGCTGATGCTGCATTAGCCTGAGATAAACATGGTTGTTTCTGTTTTGCTGTTAGCACACCCCAGTGGACCTTTAAACAGTTCAATACAGAAATAAGTAAAGGAGTAAGGCAATTTATCCATCAGATTCACACCTCCTAAGCGTTAGCGATCAACTCCCTAATTGCCTTTATATACAGTGTCAAAAAACCCCACCTCACACATTGCCACAGAAAACCCAGAAGATTTTAAAACTTTATATAAAATGTATTCATACTGCACCTGTAGACATACAAGTACTGACATGACTTTTTTCTGGACTTCAAAGGAAAGAGTCAGTGACTAAACACAGAAACTATGAGAAGTTTTTGCAGCATTATAACCCCAGTAGAAAACAGTGCTTTGGTCAGCTGTTTTATGAAGAGCTAAATATTTTCATTTTTGCTTCTTCCACTTATGAGTTCTGTATTTTCCCTTGCTGTACTTCTAACGCATGAATTACACATAGGCTCCATATTAAAAAAAAGACAATTCTAATGAGGCACAAATCGTTAGGCCTAATGTAACTTTTGTTCAGCCTGCATTATTTGGGTCTCAAAGAAGAGAGATGGATGCAAAAAGCTCAACTTGGAAGCCCAGGTCTATATTCTTCCACTCTTTAACCTCTAAGTCAGGATGTTCAGGATTACAGAAGATTCCTACAAACAAAGGGACCAAATCCTTCAGCCCTCAACGAGCAGGAAAGCTTTCCCAAGGAAGGTAGAAATCACCGTGGAAGGTCAACAGGCAACAGTCTGGCCAGTGGTTCAGCTTTCTCTGCTACAAACAGAGAACAGCGCTGGGATTTCCAGCTGGGTGAAATTCAGCTGCCCATGGACAGTGGCAGGGTTACCACTGGTTTCTAAATATCAGTAAAATAAGCACGTTTGATTAATTCAATTTTGCAGCTCTTTGAGCGATGCTAGAGGCACTGCAGCTGCTTCTCTCAAGACATCAGATTGAAAAAACACCAAAAAAACCTCACATGCTCCCACCCACAAATACGGATTTGGATCTATTTCCAGAGGCCTCATTCTAGCTGCTGCATTCATTAACAGTAAGGATTCTTTTTAAAAGTCACAAAAGCCTATGCTCTGCACATGGTTAGAGTTCTGCTAGAACAAGACTAGTAAGGAGATCTGCAAGGAAACTTCCCTACCCAGGGACAAATGTTCCTGTGCAAGCGCAGCTCTGTATCACTTCAGGATGGAGAGATTTCTGCATGAATACAAAAAAATACAGGATATTGGATTTGATAGGAAATTCCAAATTATAGCAAGCCTACTTACTCCTTTACTGATTTTAGAAGATGCTTATGACTTCCTTCTCCAAAGATGAAGTGTAAGAATATCACTCTATAGATTGTGTTAGGTCATTTAGTAAGCTGAAATGTTAAACCCAAAGAAACCTTTTAAAGAAGTTATTGCAGCTTTTCAAATATACAAAAGCCACTTAAAAGGGGCAAGCACATCCATAGCTATACTTTATGACCTCCAGATGTGATCTCCAATATCCCACAATACAATTCTTCATTGTAGAATAGATATTTAACAGTGACTTTAGTTATTTAGTTAATTAGTTATTGTGATTTTTTCCTTGCATCACAGATGAAACTGCTGTAAGTTTTAGCAAACAGCTAATGAGCTTTTTCATATTGGAAATGAAAAAGGAAGATCAGAAGACTCTCAGCTTCTCTTTTCTTTCCTCCTTCTACAGAAAGAAAAACATTTTAAACTGGCACAAAGGCTTTGAAGAACCCTACACCATACAGAGGACCAGAGGCCCTTCCCACCCCTAGCTGTGAAGTCCCCTGACTGGCATTATGTTACGGGCATCGTGGCAACAGCACCAGAAACGCTGAAGCTGCTCTGTCCGGATGGTGGGTAACTACAGAAGGAAGCAGGCCACCAGCAGCATCTCCTCCTCTCACACGGAGGGCAACAGCAACCAAGACACCCTCAGCAAGTAGAAGTGAGTGGTATTGATTCCTTCAGAAACCCTGGGCACTTCCCCTCCATCCCCTCCAGAGGAATAGGTGGCAGCAGAATTTGTTCAAAACATAACTTTTTTACAAATTATAAAATCAAAAGGATTTCACAAGTCAAGCAAAGCAAGAGAAAATACATTGCAGAGATGTTCCTAGTGTTTTATACCACAGAGCTGAAGCAAGAGGATGACAAAGTTTGAGAAGAACTGTAACTTTCATATTAATCAGCAAGACATCATGAGCTGAACAAGATCTGGCAATGCTATCAAAAAAATGCACCATTAAGTTACTGAACTAGCGCTCTGTACTTGGCTTTAGGCAGGACTCTGAGAAAACAGGTAATCTTCTAGCCTTTGCAAGAAAATGTCAAGGGTTGTATCTCCCTCACAGCCAAGACACCGTGCCTCTTCGTTATCCTTTCAGCTGACCATGGAGCAGTCACGCTGAGATATCAGCGGGCAAAAGCCTTTTGATCCATCCCCGCTTCTACAAAATGACTAAGTAAGAAACTCCAGCCTCTTGCAGAAGTTTGCAAAAAGCAATACACTTAAATTGTTCTTCTAACCATTCTGAGGGGATGCTGAAACTTTTACAATTTCTGGTAACGACTTCATGAGACACCAGATTATATAATTCTGGAAAAGAAAAAAAAAAAGTAACCTTTTAAGAACAAAAAACTAAGGAAAAGAAATCGTGGTATTTCAATTTGAGCTTAAGATTCCTAATATATTTAATTAGCCTGTCTGAAGACTACCCATACATGATTTTGTGATTTGAGAATGTACCATCACAGACAAATAACCTCTGGCTGGCCTCCTGAATTAATTTAAATACTTTATTTTCATAGAACTTAGTCAAGATCATTTACCACCAGCCATTTAGAGAAACTGTTTAGGTTAATAGAGATAAGGCAAACAGTATTTACCAGCCCTTAAGTGAATTTGCTCAGCCCTCTATAAACTGTTTTGCTTATCTGATACATTAAGACAGGACTGACTGCCGATAGAGGCAGCACTGCAGCCAACTTGCGTGCTGCGCATTATAAGGAACTGGATCTTCAGCCATGCTGCAAACCAGCATTAGCTAATAACGACGACAAGACTCAGCTGTAAGCTTGTTGCCCTTCCCTGAAGGGGCTTTCTTGCACGAAGCAGGGCTGAGCCACCAGGACCGTGCTAAGCCATCCTACCTACCCGCTGCCCTGCACGCTCAGCAGCCAGACCGCTGCTCCTTGCACAGGTATCCACCCACCTGATAGCTTTCCCCGGCTCTTACATTAGCTGAATTAAAGGCAAAACATAGTCTCCATACAACTCCAGCAAATACTTTACCTTTATTAGACAAAACTGAAGAGAGTGGTCCGTTCCCACTCGCGGCCAGTCCAGTACCTGGAGGCTTAGGAATACGGCTCTGGTATGAAATAGTGAAAACTTTCTATATGACTAGGAGCGATTCAGACAAATATTTACAAATATCCTCTCCAGCTTGCTTTCAGCTGATTATGAGTTTAGATGGAAAGTCAGTTTATGTATAAAAAAACCCGTAATTTAAAAGCGATGTATATATAGGGAATCCAACCCTATAACTACACAACCTGCCTTTTTTACTTTTGTATACAAATGTCCCCAGAAGGATGGTACACCTGAGCTGGAACACTGTTACGAGAAAATAATTTGCTCCTCTTTTGTAACTACCAAAATGAAAGCAGTCTCCCACACAATATGTGATCTAACTTGCTGTACATGCTAGAATCAGGTATTTTTCCAAAAGCCTTCTGGCCCCAGATCTCAAAGAACGCCAACCTGTCAACACACTTTGTTTTCATTGTCTTTTGGATCATGTCACAAATCAACGCAGTTCAGTTAAAAAGAAAAGGGGGGGGGAAGGTAAGGGACAAAAGTGGAAGGAAAAAATAAAACAGGACAGGGCTTCTTCCCCAAACAATGACACTCCACCTGCAAGCCAGCATCTCTAACCCACAGAAGGAGCTGTTCTACAAACCGGATGCATCTTCATGGTCCTTCTTTTCATTCAATGCACAAGTCACAAGCCATTATGAATACCAACGTCAATTTTTGCTTGAATTGAAAACCTGCTTTTTTAGTTTTAGCCACGCGCTTAAGGTAAAGACACCAAAAATTATTTCTTAGTTGCCCTCCTTAATGCTGGAAATTTATTACGCTTGCAGTTTGTAACAACACTTTTTGCCTCTGAGAGGCAGAGAGCAATATATTCTCTACACACAGTTGTTCTATGAATTTCTTATAGATGTTCTTGGGGGAGAAAAATCACCACAGGAGATTCGGGTTTTATAGAATAATCACTTTGCCTTAGGAGAGTATGTATTAGAGAAAATAAGACCTTTTCTTTCTAAAATTTTAAGAGGCTTTTCAGAGGGTATTTGTCTTAATTAGTCATCGCTATATAAAAACAAAGTACTGCAAACTATACTGGGATCCAACCAGTTTTTAAGGCTCATAATAACCTGCATTTGGCTGAGTGCCCAAGAACATCCTCAACATCCGAGGATATACGAGAGCGATGCACATACTGTTTTAAGATACAACAAAGCCTCTGGAAAGTTAAGTGACTGCACACCTGAGCTGTTGTCCAAATGAGACATTTTGGCCTCTCACAGTTACTTCACAGTGCCAGAGACTCTGGATTTTTATGAAGTTAGATTGGAGAGAGGCATCAAAACCAAAAGGTGCCATGAAAGCAACAGACGCTTAATATACAGTGTAAGCCTTTAAATATTGCACTGTGAGCAGCTTGACTACTTCCCATCCATAACAATTCAAGTGACGTTATTAAAAGGTAGCAAATATTCCAGTTAAAAAAAAAGTGAGGGAAAGGAGAAGCTGTGATCACTGCAGAGAAGACAGAGAGGAGATATGCCACTGCAAACACAAAGACAGCTGACTGTATTTGAAGTCCAGACTTCACAGTAACTGTTCATATTCTCATTTAAAGATTAATCCTTGCTTTTGTTCTGGAATCCTAGTTGTGGAGAGAAGGATCATGTACCTGGCAGGGTCGGGGGGAATATACATGCTCTAACTTAAGCAAAAGGCAAAGCAGTACAAGGAGAACATGCTGTGTATGCCAGACCAAACACCTTCATCACACAGGTAGCACCAGGTAGCACTATTTTGAGAGCAATATGGATAAATCAGATGGGGGCACTGGATTGCAAATCAGGAGACTAAAATGCGATTCCTGACACTGCTGCTGGCTTCCTGCAAGACCATGGGAAAGTCACGGAGCAGCTGTGGACTCAGAGGGATGGGTTAAGTTTTCCTCTGTCTCCCAACAAATGGAAACAAAAACCACAGCCTGCATGTTAACAAGAGTACCAGCACAGCAAAATGCCATTTTTATCGTCATTTATTTTGGTGTGTAATGTCATGCAACAAACTCCAGTAACTCATAGCGGATTTTCAGGGAGAAAATTTGCTGTGGATCTCAGCACATGTGTTAGCTGCCACTGGGGACACCTGATCCATCTCTCCTTTTGGTAACTCGTGTCGAGAACAGGAGGAGGATGCTAACACACAAAAGTAACCAGGGGAAAAAAAAGGTAACATTACCCCCTTCTTGGCCTAGGCTCAAGTGAAAGCCATCAGGAAAGAAATTAAGTTGGTAGAGAACAAAATATTGTATTGCCCTTGCTTTCTACTCTTCCCCCTTTCTGCAGATCATACCTCCCTGCAGCACTTTTGCTAATGTCATGGTGTCCCCTCCAATGAAACCCTCCAGCACCTGAAAACCTGACTAATAGTCCACACACAGATGTGAAGGAAAATGTTCATAACAGTCATTTAAATTTATCATCTAGGTTTTTTTAAACACAAGTCAAAATAACCAAAGGCTATAGAGGCAAGGTGAACCTTAATTATGCATCCCACGAGTCAACAACCATTAACTACATGGGGATCAAACACGCGAGAGACCAGTAATGAAATGGTCTGAGTGAACTTATGCCCAAGATATCTTTGTAACGCCTAGGTGGGTTTTTGGGGTGTTTTGGGGGGGTTATGTTTTGTTTTAAGGCTTTGAAAAACCCAAACAATTTCTGGTAGATTTATCGTAAGAAAAATCTAAGTCCATATTGGATTATATTTTGCACGAGGAAATGAAGTGATTCACAACAAATCTTCCTGGCTGTTTTACAGGGCATAGGAGTGAACAAAACCAAAAGGGAAGCAAAAGGAATACGACTGACCTCACTGCGCTTTCCTCCTGGGAGAACTAGTGGGCTTGCTTCCACTATTCTTTAAGAAAACCTTGAGGTAGTTTATATACAGCAACATACAAGAGACAACTTTTGGGGGAGGGGACTAGACTCCTAAAAAAAAAAAAAAAAAAAAGGCCTGCAAAATGGAAAATTCTCAGAAGTGAAAAAAAACTGTTAAAACCTGTTAGGGAAGACAGACTGCACAGCCCAGCAGTGCAGGCCAGGTGAGTCAGCCAGGCACAAACAGAGAAGCCCTCAGCTCCGAAGTAAGACAAAAGCTACATGGCCACATATGTGGGCATGATTTGTTTCTATCAATATTTGTTCTCTCTTCACTTCTGGTTCTTACATCACCCTCCTCGCTGGAAAACCTGAACCAAATCAAACAACAACAATCAGCATCTGCAACCTGAGGTCTGAACTCTTCGCCTTTCCACAGAGAGAGGCGAGCAAGAAGAGGGCTTCACTTCGGTCGAGCTGCAATCAAAGATTCTACGAGATCCCCAGCAAAGCGCAATCGAAGAGGGAAGTGTCGTTGCCTATCGCCGGGTGGGCACGTTCTTACACGCTGCCTCCTCCTGGGAGGGTAACAGATGGCTGGCAATCCAGTGACGGGACAGCATCGGCTATTAGTGCCACCAAATCCTCTCCAGTTTCACGCCCTGGACTCAATCCAAGATATGCCCAGCTTAAAATATGAGATTCAATTAAATGAGTCTCTATTTAGGGTTTAAAAGGTTTTCTGTGTACTTTGCTCATCGGGCAGGAAATATTACGGCTGTAATAGTTTTGAGCTACCTTATTATTTCCTGCCGGACTGACCATCAGGGTCTGAAACAAGAAGTAGGAGTTGCCTCTAGAAAGCACTGACTTTTTCAATCAAGGATGGCAGCAACTGTTCACAGCTCTTCCACACAATAGAAAAGAAACACATCGGACTGACGAGTCTTGTACTGAAGCTCCTCAACGTCTCATACCTAATGAAAGTAACACTGGTGGGCAGTTACTCGTGGGTTGGTCCCGGCCATTTGAGGTGGCCTTCCACACACAGAGGCCTTTCCAGTAAATCCTCTTCAGGATTTATACCCCTGCTGGGTAATTCCATTCACTGGATCCATGAAAAGCTTCGAGTCTCTTGACAGGCAACCCCCTGATACAGAACTTGGCAGCTTCACTAGACGCTTGAGGGTTTGTTTTTGCCCTGTGAAAAGCTTCAAACTTTGCACAACAGCTCCTTCCTCCTGCTTATTTCACTAGGATATTTTATAAGTGGCTACATGGCAAACCTCAGACGGGAGATAAAGAAGTATGGCGCTTTTTCATTTTTGCCAAACACCTTAGGTTAAAAAGCAAAAGACAAGAATAGGAGACAAACCCGGACGTAAGCTTGAAAGGCAAAAATATACAAGGCAGCTACAGTGTGTGTGTTTATATAAGAAGTTTTACAGTAATCACAGTATTGTAAATATTTCAAGTACCCTGATTACAGAAGTTGAGGACATGCATTCCAGTCATCACAATTTTCTTGGTATAGAAGAAGGGTATGACATTAGACAGGCCATATTAACACAGCTTTTATAGCAGCTAGGTCACCAAAGCAAGAAAACATCCTCTTTTTTGGGACAAGTCCCAGTTTGCATATAAAGAAGAAGAAGAAAAAAAAAAAGTCATGTACAGAGACATACATTTTTTCTAAGGTGTTTGTTTTGGGGTTTGTTTTTTGTTGTGGTTTTGGTTTGGTTTTTTTGTTGTTGGGGTTTTTTTTAAAGAATCAAAAGACATTCATTTGGGAACAAATTCATTCATTTTCAGTAATATTTAGCAACATGGGACCTAACACTTTCCTGAGGTGAAAAAAAAAAGGCAAAAAGTTTTCTAAAGCTTCAAAATCTAGCCAGTACATAGCACAAAACATTAATGCTACTGCCTCTGCAAGACCACACAACTACACAGTTACTTCCCCATCTAAGCAGGAAATCAAAGGCTGAAAAAAGTTTCAGGTAGAAAGCTTTTAACACTTACCTTTCCCTTATACACTGGTTCTGGTTCAAATACCACCTCTTCTGCGATGCCAGTGAACCAGAAATGGGTACACATACAGGGACCTGGGATGCCGTTCTAGCAGAAACAACCTAGTAGCATGCCCGGTATTTACCGCTCAATAGCAAACGTAGGATATTACAGTCCTGCCACGTACAAACACATCACCTACATGGACCTGTTTCCTTCTGGTGCTTGCTTTCAAGAGAAACGAGCCCCTCGCCTGGGACTTCTACAGTGCAGCAGATACACAACCATGAATAAATAACTAACTACACTCTTTGGTCCATTTATCATTATTGGCGCTCCTTGCTAGTGAAGGCTAATACCAAATGAGAAGATTTCTCCTTTGAATTACTTAACTGTGAAGTTTACACTAAATAACACACTTCCCAAGCAGAGTGTTCCAAAGCAAGCCAGTACAAAATTAATTATCTTCTTTTTTAACTGAAAAATGCAAAAGTGGGGTCTCCTAGATTTGCACAAAACAAAGTTATTAATATGGCAGCAAAGATGATGTAAGGCATAAGAATAATCTTCATGCAGATGGTGATGAAGAAAAGGAAAGGCAATTCAAACTCGTGTTTTTCCCTAGCTCTGAGCAGCATCCTTTCTGACTGCTGCTGTGTACTGCACCAGTAATAAACTCAGCCTGTTATTTTCTCAGCCTCCTACAGCATGGAAAGTTTCAGAGCTAACCCAGCCCGCTCCTCCCAGGGTACCTACTAGACTGAACCTTTCAGAAGACTCACCTTAGTTCAGATAAATCTGACAAAGCTTCGCAGATGCTTGTCAAAATACAATTTTGCATTTCCAGAAGGTTAAAAAACCCTATAAGTAAAAAAAAAAAAAACAAAAACAAAAAACCTCCAAAAAACGTTGCTTTCAATAAGGACTCCAGCAATAAAATGGTTGCCATTATTCACAAGTTTCTAGACCACTATTCATAAATGCACATTACGTTTTTTAAAAAAAAAGGTAGCTTTTCTAAAAGACTGATGCTTGGGAGGGAAGAGGAACACCTTGAAAGGAATGTTTTTTACCAAAATAATCCATGGTACTGGATTAACATAAACACAGGCAAAGGTAATTCACTCTGTAGTTCAAATACAGTTGTGAAAGGATTTTGTCCCATTCTCTGGCTAGACAGGTCATCTGGTCTCACCAGTTCACTCGGCTGCTCTGCACACTAGAAGAAGTATTATTACTGCCACCAGTTATCTTTGTTCAAAGATAAAACCTGCATTTTTTAAGCCAAAAAAAAAAAAAGTTTCTGCTAAACCTTTAGTGAGGCAGTTAAAATTCTGGCCCTGCATCAAGGCACAGGAGGAATCCAATGCCCTCACAGAGACCTTCATTTTCCAGGAATCATGATAGAAACAGGATTTAGTTTTGCCAGTTTTGATATACTAACACTTCAGGCAAAAATTTTAGAAGCCCTACAAACCATGGTAATTTGTTAATATACGCTGATAAAATTATTTATTATATGCATCATAGGTTCAGATAAAACATGGCACAAACCGAAGCCAGCTTTTAATCTTACCCAGCGTATCAGAGCATCAGGATATAGTAGATACAAGTCCCAGCATCATATATCTTCCCTCAAAGACGTATGTTACCAGCTATATAATAACTTTTCCTCCATAGTCACTCTCGAGAAGCTTTTCATTAATATAATCCATTGAAGCACTTTCCTCTGGTGTCTATGACAGGTGCCCACTGTGCTAAGAAGCCTTCTCTTCGCCTGGCCCGCACCTGAGCACGTGATGGTGTAACCGTCAAGAAATGCACTGCAGCACAGCTAGAAGAAACATTCCCCAAATACCCCTTCATGCTTCAGGTAGCTGAACATATGCTACCAACAGGCACCTGCAGGTTGTTGGGCTTTCCTGTTTACTCTTCATTTCCATCTATTCAAAGTACCTCTTCAGCTCCTTTGGTGTGTTTAGTTGCCAGGAACATCCTTCCAGGTCATGGTATCCAAGTTCAACTTATCTTTTTTTTTTTTTTTTTAATATCTTTAAGGCAACTCTTCAACACCCCACTTGCCTTTTTGCAACCAGAATTTCTCCAGCAAAAGGGATTTTTTGACATACACTTTTCTAATAACAATTAATTAGGCCACAGATTTATTAGCTGCGCTAGCAAGTCCTTTTCCCAGTTGTTGTACAGGATGTTGCGGAGACAGTAAATGCATTTAAACTTCTTTCATAGGGATGTATGTTGCCTCAGGTTTTTATTATACAGTAGGATCTATATGAGCACCGAGGCAATTCACACTTCAAATTACAGTACTTGTCTATCATTTTCCTGAAATGAATCTAGTCAACTGAGAAACCCTGGAAGCTGTATTTTCACTACCAAAAAAAAAAAAAAAAAAAAATTATCTCCATGATCCAGACTAATTATCCATGAAGGTGATCCCACCTCAAGAATTTGCTCAAAAAACTTCTAGTGTGGTAGTTCTACGAACTTTTCTGAAGCAGTCAGCATCCTTTCGTCACACTCAAACTCTTCCACAGCTTCTTTTCATTACCTGTCACTCACATCAAGAGTGAGTGACAGGGAAAACCTTATCACGGGTTTGATTTTACTTTCACACATGCAATATTCAGGTGCTTCCTAGCCAGCTTTACAGGGCAGTGTGCATCTTCAGAGGGAAATAAAAAAGCATGGGAAAGTGGCAAAGAAAACAATATACCAGAGAGTATTAGAGCTGAAAGACAAAAAGCCATTTATCATTACTACTAATTTCAAAGTTTTTTAATTGATTGACATCACCCTCAGTTTTATTTGTCATGTCACTATGGAAAAATCAGACGAACCAAGGACTAGTAAAAGATAACCACTCCTTCCAGTAATTAGAAAAATGGACCTTTCTGATGGTCATGTCAGAAGCATTGGTAGTAACTATGAAAGATTAATATAAAAGCTTTTTTACCATTTTTCTTACAGTTGCCCAAAGCAAAGTACAGTGAACATGCTGTCTGCCCCTGCTTTCAAGGTACACCAAACTCTGGAGCTACACATGCCCAGGAGATTCTGAAACTTGTCAAGAGTGATCTATGCAAATGTTTTGCCAGCAACACTACCATCTACATATAGATGCATCAATTAAAAAAAAAAAAGTATATAATTTCCCAGTGCAATACCTCTTGCTGCTGTTTCAAAATTAAGTATTTTTATGGTGAGTCCTCATAATCACACAAAGCATTCTTCCTGTAGAACACCTCATGAGCAGATACAACCTTTCATTTTTAAAGGGAGATTTCTGTATGTCGTGTTTAGTCAAAAGGCCTGTGAACCGGTACGCAGCGCTTTAATTATCCATTTAAAAGAGTCCAGTAAAAGATGATCACAGAACGATTGAGATTGGAAGAGACATCTGCAGGTCATCTAGTCCAACACCCCTGCTCAAGCAGGGTCACCTACAGCCAGCTTCCCAGGACCATGTCCAGATGGCTTTTCAATGTCTCCAAGAACGGAGACTCCACAACCTCACTGGGCAACCTGTGCCAGTATATGAAAACCAGAAAATCCAGTTGTCAGTTTGTGCCCATTATCTCTTGTCCTGTCACTGGGAACTACCGAGAAGAGCCTGGCTCCCTCTTCTTCATTTCCTCCAGCCAAGTATTTACACATATTGATGAGATTACCCTGAGCCTTGCCTTTTCCCAGGCTGAGCAGCCTCAGCGCTCTCAGCCTCTCCTCACATGAAAGATGCTCCAGTCCCATAGTCATCTTTGTGGCCCTGCACAGGACTCGTTCCATTATGTCCATGTCATTCCCCTACTGGGGAGCCCAGAACCAGACACAGCACTCCAGGCGTGGCCTCACCAGTACTGAGGAGAAGGGAAGGATCACCTCCCTCGACCTGCTGGCAACGCTCCTCCTAACGCAGCCCAGGAGGCTGTTGGCAAATTCTCTAAGACAACCTATAAAAACTCTTGTCTCCTTCAACTCCAGTAAGTACAGGGCAGGGTGGGGGGAAGTCTAATACGTATTCAGAAGCCATAGCAACTGGATTATAAACCAAAGAGATATCTGCAGAGTAACTTTCTGACTGGCAGTACTTCTAAGATCAGCCTGGGTTATACAAACAACATCCTACAGTGAAGTATTGTCTGTGACAACAGGATACAAGATGTAAGGTTGATACACAAAAATTCACATGCATTTGAAACTTTTGTTAACAACAGTGATAGCCCTCATCATCTACGTGGTAAACAGACAGTATTTACATGTGAGGTAGGTGTCACCTGAGATTCAGAGCTCCAGGGAAGAGCAGTACCCTGTTACAAAGGATAATCATGTGCTATACCCTAATGTGCAAGCTCTTTATATGTATAAATGAACTTTTATTTACATTTAGATTTCATACAGAAACTCTAAGATATGGAGCAGCTGCAGAGAGTCCAGCAAAGGGCCACTAAGATGATTAAGGGACTGAAGGCATCTCTCCTATGAGGAAAGGCCAAGAGAGCTGGGGCTGGACCAGATGACCTCCAGAGGTCCCTTCCAGCCTCAACCATTCTGTGCATCTGTGAAGTTGATAGAGCTCATGTTTTTCAGTTGTGAGTGACCGGGAAAAGGACTTTGACACATGATTCATAAATATTAGGGACACATTATTCCTCCAGCAGAGCGGCGAGCAGAAGGTTAAACGACAAAGAAAAAACCTGTACCTGCTAAGGTAGTCAACAGCCCAGGAGCCAAAACTAATCTCTCAACTGAAATGAATGCATGTTCATCCCCTTTGTAGTACAAATACGTTTTTTGGAGTTCACTCTTCCTTTCCCCCCCTCACCAAAACTAACCTCATCTCCATATGCTCAAAAGATAGCATCTTAAAGTCATTTTCCCCTTCTTACTACTGATAATGTAAGGAAAAACAGCTTAAAAGCTGTTACAGTTAACAGAAACTATAAGCACTTTATCAGAGGAAGCTTTTCTTAAAAAAGATGCAGAAAGATCATTCACTGATAATCTAAACCAAACTTGGGTTTATACAGACAAGAGTATACGAGCAACTAAAAATTTCACCAACTGCCTTTGCCAGTTCTCTGCTTGTTGATAGAGTTGAGCTCCCTCGCAGCTACCGCACAGCTTCCCACCCTGCTGCACACAGGGACCTCGAAGATATTCACCTGAGCCGATACAAGCCATTAGGCAAAGCACTCCTAAAACAGCTCTCCGCTGCCGATTTCTCAACTAGATAGGATTCCCTAAGTAGCACTTTCCTGCAGTGAAAGCACATACCCTTGCCCGTTGTGCTCTTCCCTTCCTCCCAAACTCTCCAGCCGCACGCCCAATACACCTTGTATTGCCATCGGGCTCCCCTCTAGTAACTACAGACACCACCACTTGTGTGATGCAGAACAGCAGGTCTCTCAGGGAAGAAAATAATGCTCCCACACAGACCTGGCATATACATCTTTAGTACCACCAGTGTGATTTTAATATTAAGACTTACTCTGTTACATCAGAAAAATAAGTTAAACAGATTTTATTTAAGGCAACCCAGATGCGTTCATTACTGAAGAAAATTCCTTTGTAAGGGAACACAGAAAACAATTTGTGGATGAGAAAAGTTCCTACTTGTTTTTCCAATGATAAAAAACAACCATTCATACATATACGGCAAACGTTTTAGATTACACTTCTGAAGACACAGCAACAGAGCAGCAAACTGTTCCTTGGAAAACCAGCCACCTATAAACAGACAAGTCCCTTTTCACTTGCTAAATGAGAGCACTGCAAAGTAGAAGTGCACTTTGCTCAGAGTTAAAAGAAGAGCTAATGCTGTCCTGTCCTATGCAGCATAAGATCAGCTTATGATAAAGCAGTTTAAACCAAAGAGAAACCATGCACTGAAGCGGAAGGCCAAAATTTTAAGTCCTAGGATGACGACTTGATTCACAGTTTGCTCAAGTTAATGAAAAGACTCCAACTCCCGCAGATTTCAGTGGGTTATGAAACAGGTCCTGCAGAGGGAAATGTTCCAAGTCACAAACAGCAATGCCATATTTTGATACCTAATTGCCACCACTGCCTATGAAGAAATCCCTGGTGTAAAATAGAGAACAAATATAATAATCTCACTTTCTCATTTTAAAAATGGCATGAAAGGAACAATAAAAGAAAATTATTGAAGGGAACTAGATTGTTCCCAGCTGTTATCATAAAATACTACAGCTGTTCGTGTCATTGTAGCAAATGACCAGTTGTACTTTTTCAAAGACTGTAACACAGTATGACCATCGTAATCTACATCAAACCAAAACTTGGCAAGTGTCATGGAAAAAAAAGACTAAAAAATTATTTAAATCATGTTGTTTTTTTTTTTAATTTCTGTTCATGGGTTGTTTTTTGTGTTTGGAGGGATAGAAAGGGATTTTGTATGAATGGTTCTGCATTCAAATTGTCAACTACATTAAACTGCTTAAAAAACAATGATAAATAAAAGGTATTAAATTACTAAAACTGTCTTTTCCAGTAATGAAGACATAATTCAGACAAGAAATCCCAAATATGTTGTTAAAAAGAGGTGTGCCGAGTAAAACTATCTCAAGTCAAAAGTGGATGATGAAACATCTTTCCTCTGGAGCCAACA
Source organism: Phaethon aethereus (assembly GCF_964289735.1). NCBI lineage: Eukaryota > Metazoa > Chordata > Aves > Phaethontiformes > Phaethontidae > Phaethon > Phaethon aethereus. The sequence goes on along the minus strand of NC_138578.1, from coordinate 29,652,728 downwards.
ACAGGGTGGGCTTCCCCTTTTAGAAGCTTTTAATTGCTTTGTTAACTGTACTGTATGTGAATCAAGTCAGATTTTTCCTAAGGATTCAAATACACAAATACAAAGAAAAGGTTAAAAGAGAAAAAAACCCCACACATATATACATGCAGAAAGAATATTCAGATACAACACTCTCTACTGGAGCATTACTCTGTGACAGATGGAGAAAAAGCTAGGGGGAAGCATGTATTCCCACAGAAAATCTCCACAGAAGCTGGAACATACTATTTCAAGTACTTTCATGTCATTTCCAGAGAAAATCATGAGTATATGCTCCTCTCTAGCCATGTGCCTTCCCCTCCAAATCACCCATATAGAACTATAGACCAGTAAGAAGTCACAAGCTCCTGCACTGCTTTTTTTTTTTTTCCCCCTAGTTACCTAGGAAATCACTGATTTAAGAAAACTAGTATTCATTTTACCAGTTTCTCCACTTCAGGACAGAAAAACACTTCCAGAGGAATGCCAAACACTTCGAAAAGACTACCACCTAATTATACACAGCATACACCCAATCTGGGACTCGGTAACAAGTAACAAACATGGCCACAGCAGAAGAAAAATAAAAATTAAGCATCCCTATCCAACAAAGATAAAAATAATAGTTACACATGTGCTTATAACCAAACACAGCAGTGGAAAACATGTTAAAAGCCGAGCCTCTTTTCCTCACTCGGGTCATTTATCTAGATCGCAAAGGATTTCTTTCCAAATGATGGTTACTTCAAAACACGAACAACTCAGGAACTGTGCTTTATCCGGCCACACAATTACTGAGCTGTCACTATCAGCAAACTTAAAAGAAGAAAAAAAAAAAAAAAAATTAAAAAAATTGTATGACCTACCTTCAAAGACACTCACAAAAGCTTAAATTAAAAATTAAAATCTAATCACACACTAAATTAGGCCAAAAACCTGTAGTTTGGATTCTATTAATTAAGTCTATTGAACAACGCCCAGAGTGAGTGTTAAAGACTGTCTGCGCATTACATCTGCATAACCCATTATTAACACATGGTATTTTCACCATTCCAATCAGAAGTTCAAAGTGCACTTCCTTTCTTGTGGCAACACCGTGCAGGTTTGATATTTTTGTACAATTAGCAGGTATCAGAGCCAACATTGTAGCAAATTTGCTCCACAGCAGGTTAGTTTTTCTTTTTTGCTCCACTCCATCAGTTCTACATTGTGCAACAATCAGGACAAATCAAGGAAAGCATTTTGGCCAACACCAATCTGATACAATAAAATGCCTAAGCTCCGTGCCCCTGAAAGGTGGGATGGCAAAAAAAGAATATGGTGTAGAATGCTGGCGTTGTTATACTGATACCTGTCTCCATCAGTACCTCTTTCATCCCATTATGGCACTTCTCAATTTTAAAAGCCCTATAATGCATCAGACTTAAATTCTTTTTTTTAAGCTATATATGCCTATCTGAAAGATGGAAAAATAGTTATTACTATTGCCAAGATGGCAACCGTATTTTAGCATAGATTTTCCTTCTTTCTCTTCCACAAAGATTCTGTATAATCTCTATGCAGACTAGGTTCCGCACCTTTTATGCTTAAGTTTTAAGGTGGGGGTTTTAAAGTTCACTCATCTGTGCTGAACTTCTGGCTTTTTTCAAGCAAGTATTACCAGCTTCACCAAATCTTCCCTTCTGCTGCTAATTAAGTTCTGTCTGGTTGCAAAGACACCAAAGCATGACTGCTTATACCACCTCTCTTCCCAAGGTAACCAAAAACCGCCGCCGTCTACGCTCGCCCTCGGAGCTTCTTGCAAACTACATGAGTTAAAACTAACAGTCACGCTGTGAGTTTTCAATCTTGCTGTTAAGCAACCTGCAAGCAGCAGCTGAACTGCTAAACAGAGACATCCTTCTGTGACAAGTGGGGTAGAGCTTGGCACCCTGATAGTGGAGCTTTTCACTGAAAAGAAAACTACAGAGGCAGCAGCTGGCTACAGAATTACAACAGAAGTCTGAGGAAGAGGCAGAATATACTTCCTCTATTCTCACGTGCTTCCCCAGGCACCTACAGTCGCCTATAGACCCACCAAGGGAAAGACCCAGTGTTCAGTGAACCTCTTGCATTAGGTACGTGCACCCAAACCACAGCTACCAGGCAGCACTTAGGCTGCCTGACAATCTTAGCAATAGGTATGAGAACAACAAGGAGAGAAAAGTTTGCAGAAATGCAGGAAAGGAACAGACAGGAGAAGAAAGGGAGTATTGAAACACAAAAGGGAGAAAGTATAAAAAAAAAAACACAAACAAAACAAAAGGAAGCTGCAACAGAAGTTCAGTACAGCACAGCTTTATTTCTAAGTAGAAGAAGGTTTAAGTGGTAGATAATCCTCAAACTAAACGTTTTCAAAACCTTCATGAAACACACCCTAAAAGGAAAGAATGTCATCTCCACCTTAAGCAGATGCAACCCCCAGGGAATTAATTTCTAACCAAAAACACTGTTTTTGACCTCTTGTGCCTTTCCAGTCTGCTCCTTCCCTTCTCCATCTCCAAACATAAATGGTATTAGTTGGGAATTAGTTTGAGGTTGTGTTGGCATCATAATTCAATCTTAAATAAGACAGTTATGTTCTCCTCATACAGCAGTGTTGCCATATCAACGTTAACATGCCTAACCTCACTTATAAAAATAGATACCATAGTCAGTTTAAAATGCACATACATGACTGTCAAGGAGGTACTACTCTGGAGGTGTTATTTCAACAGTAGCAGCTTTCTGGCGGGGGAGTAAGTAGGGTAGGAATAAGTACTTCAGATTTTTATCTTTCCAAGTAAAATTTACCATCATAGCACTTATTGTCTCCCTGTGTCTCTACATACAATCTTCCATCTCTTCCTCTACTCAATACTTAAACAAGAGTGCACCTGGGGTACAACTTCAGCGACACCTGAACCTACAATCTGAGTGGCAGATTGCTCAATGAGCCACGCACTTACGTGAACCAGGCTGCACATACGCTGTAACATTTTTGAGAACTGGGATGACGCTTTCCACCATTATTGATTGGGTAGCCATAAAATCATCTTTTATGGGGGAAAGTCAAGGTAAATGACTGATTATCAGAGCAGGAAATTATTTAAGAGTTCAACTGAAGAAACATTATGCAATTGTAACCTGCATTTGACTCGTGAAACCACATACAAAAGAATGTAAGAAGGCACCTTTTCATGACGATGATTTGAAGTGGCTTTTACTTCAGAAACTTGCGGCTTCTTTTACGGCACGCTTGAGAAAAATGTTAAGCAGTACCTTTGTGTCTTAAAACACTCTTAAGGAAGTACTCTTCTCCACATTCTGTATAGCTTTAAAGAGGGAACTATCCCCCACAAGGTGCTGCTTCAACATTACTGGGAAGCCTTGGACTAACTAATATTCATATTTAAATGAAGTACCACATTTAAATTATAGTCCTGCTTTTGTCCTTTAAGTAGGAGTCACTCAGTAAAACAGAAGAAACAAAACAAACAAACAAAAAAAAGACTATGAGTTTAGAGTATCCAAGCTACAGGTACTTATTTATTGACATTAGCCAAAATTACTTTTGAAAGAAAATCCCTTCAGAAATACCAGACGGGAAGGAATGTGAGAGTTCTGGAAGTCATAGAACTACAAAAAAATAATTTACAACATCAAGTTATGTAATCAAAGGTAAATATATTTTTCATCTTCCTGTCACGACCTGCTCAGGAGAGCAAGCATAACCATGCAACATCTATCATCTCTAAGTGAGATGGATGCAATGGAAGTAGATACCATTCAATTTGGGAATGGATAGCAGAGAGGAAACAACTGTTCTCCACAACATCCCTCTATGGAAAATGACCTCAACTGGCTCACATTTTCCAATTAAGTTAAAAGTTGATAACATCCAGCATGAACTCCTCTTTCAAGTTTCTCACCACCACCAGTGGTATCAAAAGCACCAGCCCTCTTGCTAGGCTCAGCCAAAAAGAGCAAGTAACAGAAGACAGCTTTAGCCAATGTAGAATTCAGCAGCATACAAAAGTATTTTAACACACAGATAAGGCAATTTTGTCCCTCACCTCATATCTGCCCTGAGACTCAGCACGCCCAGCAAGCCACTTTCATAACACGGAGCATGAGAAAAGCCTCCCACCTATGCAGTGCAGCAATAACTACATCAGAAAGGCACCCTTCAGCATGAGCACAATTTTTTCCCCTATGCCCATACAGCAAGAGACTTGTTCTGCTAACGGCCTTATTTACAAAATTATCTTAATGACTCAGAGGCTCAGTGAGTTCACAGATCAAAATAAATCACTAGCTTTATTACACAAGCGTAACTGTCAGGCATTGCAATTTGGTTTTGTTTCAGTTTCTCATTACTACATCCACAATCCTTTACAAGTGTTATATATACCCATCACATATATATACAGGTTTGTGCAGTGTAACAAACACCAAGACTGCAATACCCAAGCAGCATCCAGCTGATGGAACGCACCGGTCTTACAAGTATTAACTTAGTTTTGACCCCAAGGTAAGAACAAAGCGGTTACATGTAAGAAAATAACAAGCCAACCTTATTTTCTTTCCTAAGTGACCATGAAGCCTATGCAAGCATATTCAGTTGTTTTCTGCTCTCAGCTGCATCTCATATGGCTTGCTTCATGAAGGTACCAGGGGATCTGTGATTACAGAGTTACCGAAGCTGAGGTGGAGGAACATCCATCCCCCCAAATGAAGGTGAAAGTGGATGGAGGAGAGCAGATAATCCCCAGTTGCACTAGTGCCACCTTTCTGACATAGCTGAAGGTGGATTCTCTAGTTCATAACACTCCTTAAACCCTGATGAAGGCTTCACCACAGCAAGCAAGTACATTCCAAAGTACTACAAGGATATATTAATTAAAAGAATAATAGAGTGAGCTTTCCTACGTCAACAGGAACAGCTACAAAGCAACTCCTTCCTTTCCTTTGTCAGGATCAGGCAGATAATAAATCTTCAGCACCCTCAGAAGAGGGGCACATAACCATTTAACCTACTGTCATCAGACAGCTGTAACTATCCAAGTAACGGTCATCCTTCTCATAGGTTTCCTAACACTCAAATTTACACCAAAACATATACCAAATTCACCAATGCTACTGACATTCAGGCCATCACACAATTACTGCAAAACCACAGAAGGGCAGCCCAGCACTTGCAGGATACACCTATGATGGAAAAATGGCATTTGATTCACAGAGAGACTGAGGCAAGCTTCTGCAGTACACCGATGCTGAATTCCAGCCTGGAGCACAAGCCTTCAGCAAGTACACACAAGTCTCCCTGGACTAATGGAAACTCTAAACTTCATTGTTAATTCTCATTATTGACAGCAATTTTACCTTTCACGAATCTGAAATTAACACTGATGGCTAACATATTGATCATGAGCTGGCATTCATATCATATTACAGAGAACTGACAGCCCGAACATTAGAAGACCATTAACAATGACGTGGTTTGAAATTCAGAGACTAGACCAGCGTCTAGGTTTTTTGGGGTCTTGTCAATTGTTGCTATAACTGTGTACACCACTGCACGCAATGCACATGAGGAAAAGAAATTGCCAACACCAAGGTTCACAAGCCATGGCAGCAGCCCATCTAAACAGCCAAGATTGAAGGATTTAAATTAAAACTCCACCTTCCTTCAAAGACAAAAAAAGGGAGGGAGGAGGCAAAAATCCCCCACAGACAAACAGCTCCAAAACGCATAACCATCTGACCTGCCCAGAAGAATCAAAACCACCATTGTACCTAACTAACAGCAAGATTTCCAATAAATACTTCTTTGCATGACTACTCCAGTTCACTTTCAAAGTTTTTATTTAGGATTACTCTGCTTTAGAGCAGTATTTCTAGAAGGCAGTAATGCAACACTGAATGTTTTGAGGAGGTCGAGTAACACGATACACAGCTTTTCCCTCCAGGTCTGTGGAGTTCAAATCTTGCTAATGTCAGTAGTGACCAAAAGCTGTTGACATCAGACAGCTGTTATGTGACCCATGAGGAATGAGCTAGTATCCTCAGTCCAGTTTTTCCTGAACAGGTATTCCTACCTTCACAAGAACAACCAAGCCCACGCTCTGGCTGGCCACTCTCAGGACTAAAAAGCAGTGGGGATAAGGAATAGCTTTCTCAGTCCAGAAGGAGAACAAGAACTTAAAGATAGCTCCGTCCAGCTGAAGGCTGCATCATACCTCTAACAAAAAAGCAAGGAATTTTAATTCATAAGTACGCCAAGTCAGCATTTACTGCAACAGTATGTTGTCCTGAGCCTTGATCCCGCGAACCTCTGAATGTACAGGTTATTTGCAGTCAACTGACTATTCAAAGAGCTGCTCCTCTATAGGACCACAAAATCCAGAAAGTAAAGGTGAATTGTCTACTTTGCATCATAATATATGTCCCATCTAAAGGGGAGCACAACAGTAAACCAAAAACTTACTTCTCCAACTGTAACTGGAGCATCTGGATTCATATACAGGATCTTCTTTCCCTTTAATTCTACTCCAGCTGTCAAATCTAATTGTGCACAAGCTGCATAACAGAGGTGAAAAAAGACCAAAACCTTACAAGCACTGGGGTCTTCTGAGCCTTTTTCCCATTCTCCCAAAAGCATGTTTTATTTTTGATTTGAATCATTTTAAACACGGTTCAGACAATTCAACAAGCAAAGCAAAATTAGAGTGAGATGAAGCCCTCACCCCACTTCTTAGTATATTTGTTTTTTAAGCATGAGGAGACAAAAAAAAAAGCAGCCCACGGCAACCCCAAGAAGAGGCAGCCAGAAGCAATCTGCACGAAGCTGCTGGAACCGTCACCTCCTCAAACCCACCCCAACGTTACGTAACTGTGCCGAGCCAGGATTTTCACCAGCCAGCTCAGAACTGTTGTTAGACGGAGACATCTCCTGTCATGCACCAGCAAACTGAAAGCATTTAAAAAAAAAAAGTCAACGAAACACAATAAAGACAAGCAAAAAAAACCCCACGCATGCAAACAGAGAGTTTAATCCAGAGCCTACATCCATGTGCTGAAAACATTTCCTTTCCAAGTAAGGTTTTATATGATATTCTACCTTAAAAAAATAAAAAGTTGTTTTCACAGGTTCTATCTCACCAACATCAGGATATCTGTTTTTCCTCTCTAAAATACCAAGGATCAAGGCTCTCCAACTACTTGCATAGGTGCTTACAGGGTGCCTTTTTTTTATTATTATTATTTCTTATTCATTTAACATTGCACACCTATTTCAGCTGCTCATCTTGAGAAGGTACAAATCACATCCTATAGGAAAGGAACAAAGTAATCTTTTTCTATCTCTATTATTACCACCACCAATTGTTTTCTTACTCAATTTCCTTACAGTCTGCATGAAGGCAGTGTGAAGTGCCTATGATACAGCAAAGAATAATCCTATTAAGAATCAGTTTACTGTGTACTACTCTCCTTAGATGTTATTTTAAGACCTTAAAAGGATTTCAATATTTAGTAAAGGCCTCAAGCGGTTAAACAAATCTTCACATCTCCAGGTGAAACACTGACATTATGAGACAGCAGTTACCAGGTGAGATGGGCACCTAAGCAGCATGTTTTGTTCTTTGTGTTCAACACTTTAACTCAGTTTAGCAAAGCTGACTTCTGTTTTAGTTGCATTACAAAAACATCTAAGTAGACATACTGCTGAGTTTTCTCAAACATCTGAAAGCACCATTTCTGATACTTACATGTGTGAAAAATGCAAAGAGGAATTACTGATAAAACACATGAAGATGCACTGAAACCACTGAGGTGTTTGTAAATATAGAGGTAATTCCTATTCATGATGAATATCTACTTAAGCCAAAGGAGGTTCTGCCACAGCAAAGATCAGGACATTTGGTCAAGTGTTAGGACCAAAGCAAGATTTAAAGAAAAAAAAAAAAAGTTAGGCACCCCATAATCACAAAGAAGTCTTCCCAACAGGATGGTCATTTGTTGTTTCTACAGAAGATAAGCATCAGTTAAACATAACTGTTTCAGTCCTCAAAAGCCTACTCGTAGTGTGACATAACAGACTGACTACTTAAACAAGCAGTAAATATTCCTGATGTTAGAAGGTAAAAGTGAATTCCCAAGCCGTTTTTTAAAAATTCTTATCATTCTTGTAATTATGTTTCTTACAACATCTGAAGATCTACAATTTCATTTGGAGGGAAAAAGAAAAAATAAGAGGGGAAAAGGCAGATAAAGGTATAAATATATACAAAATATAAATAATATACCTTTCTGAATAATATTTACATTGAGTGTTTAGTTTTGGTGTACACTCATGTAAATACAAAACTGTATAAATTCCAAGGCCTTTCAACTTCCAGCCTCCCGAGTTCTGGAAGGATGCACACTGCATCTAGGGTTTGCGATTTCCACCATAACACTCTGTATTGGTATACGGGTTATAACCTAAGAGGATGAAATACACCCTATCCAAGTGTATCCATCTATGTGGCCAGGGGAGAAGGGGGAGGAAAAAAAAACAACACAAAAAAACCCCCACAACCCCAAACCCACGCCACTAAATACACAGGCACTTCATACGCACCGAGGAATGCACATGTGCAATTTAAATCAGGCACTACCCCGGTAAATAAGACCTTGGTCCGTAGTGCAGGGCACAGTGTGTTGTTAATCCAACTCTAATGTGTTTAGGCGGCCGATGCTCGCAGCACACGCATACCTTCGAAACCGAGCAAAAATCATGGAGCCGATACGTGTTTGTGCCGAGCACCCCCACGCACATCTGCACGCACACGCGGGTGCACGGCCACGGTACGCCTGCTGGATAACTTCACATCCACGCAGGCCGGGCCGTCAGTAAGAGACGGCGATGGAGGAGGAGGAGGAAGCAGCCTTCGCCGCCTCCCACAGCGCCCACGGCCACGTCCCGTCCAGTCCCCCCCCGCGCCCACTATCCCCGCCGCGGGGGCGGCCCTGCGGGGCGCGGAGGGGGGAGCCGGGCAGCGCAGCCGGTCCCCCGGCAGCGGGGCTTGGTTTGGGGGGGAGCGGAGCGGCGGCTGCCGGCGCAGGGAGGCTTCCAGGCACCCTGCTGCATGCGGGGAGCCGAACGGCAGCGGCAAACGGCGGCGCAGCCTGCGGGGGGGCGCTCCGGGGAGCGCGGTCTGGACGAGGAGGAGGAGGAGGAGGAAGGAGGGATGCCCGAAGAAGCAGGCGAGCTGGGGGAGGGAGCCGAGCCCTGCCCCCTCTTCCCCAGGCCCTAGGCGGGCGAGGAAGCTGGGGCTCCCCCTCTCTCTCACGCCAGCCCTGTGCAGCGCCTTCGAGGCGGAGAGGGGGAGGCGGCGGGGGAAGAAGGGGGGGAAATACTGCAATGTAGCGCCGGGCGGGCAGGCGAGGGAAGCCGCAAGCCCTCCACCGGGGCCCGGCGCAAGCTCCCGGACCGAGACCACCTCTTCCCGCGGCCGGCCCCGCGGTACCTGCCCGGGGCGGGGAAGGAGGGGGCGGACGCGACGCCAGCCGAGGGCACGGCGGGACGACCCGTCCGAAAGGGCGGCGGGGGCGCAGCACCCACCTTTCACCACCCTGTCCGTCGTCGATAACTTGGGATCAACGGCCTTATGCTCCGACATGTCCGGCGGCCAGGGAGGCGGCGGGGCTCTCCCCGCTCGGGCAGGGCAGGCGCGGGCTGAGGCGGCGGCCGCCGCTGCGCTCCGGCTCCTCCGCTGCGGCCGAAGTTACCGCGTCCCGCCGCCGCTCGCTGGCTCGGCTGGGCTCTGCCGCGCGGTGCCTTCCTCCTTCGTCTTCCTCCACCCCCGTCCTCCTCCTCTTCCTCCTCCAGTTAATTATTGCTCACTTTCAATCACGCCTCCGGGTTGTTTAGGACGGCTCGCTCTTTCCCCCCCCCCCCCGCCAAAGACCCCGGCGACAACACCCGCGGCGGGCGGCTGTCAGGCAGCGCCGGCAGGAAAACCCGCGAGTGGACGCGGGCAGCAGGAACAGCCAGGTTGCACACGCAGCGGCCAGCCCTGCGCTTGCTTGCTTGCTTCCTTCCTCCGCGGCGCGCCGCTGGCTGCTCCGGCTCCTCCCGCCGCCGGCCGCCGCACTGGATCGGGATCCGGATCCGTCTCTCCCCCCCCGCGCCGTCCCCCGCGGGATTTCTCCCCTCACTCCCACGGACAGCGGCCGCGGCCCCACGGCGCTGCACACGCTCCGCGGCGCAGCGCCCCCCCCCCCCCCCCCCCCGGCCGCACCGCCCGGCCCCGCCCTCCCGGCTCCCGCTCCCTCGCGCCGCCATTGGCTGCGGCCGAGTTGACAATCACTGTCAGGTAGCCCCGCCCCGCCCGCGCCGCCGCACCGCCCAGGTGCACCGCCTGCGCCCACCCGCGCCGTGGGGACCGGCGGGGCCACACCGCGCAGCGCCCCACTGCGGTTCCCCGCGGGGCCTCAGCCGTACCGCGGGGCCGTGGGCGGAGCGGGGGAGCCTGCGTGTGGCCGCGTGGGCGGCCGCCACTTGTCACTCACGGTGGCTGCGGCGGCCGCACGCCGGGGAACCGCGCCCGGTGGCCGCGCCTGCGTGCCGGGCCGCCCCGCGCTGGTGCGGGGGGCGCGGACAGCCGCCCCGCCCCGGCGGCTCCAGCCGCCTGCCTCGAGGGGGACCTACCCCGAGGCGGTGTGTTCCCGGCGCGGCCACACGCAGGCACAGGCACCCACACACGCACAGCCGGGGCTGGCCTGCACGAGGGGGAAACTGCTTCAACAGCATCCTTCGTTCTGGGGGTTTGCTGGTGTATCTGCCGGATAAGAGACTCTCCGCCACGGGAAAAAGAAAAAACCCTGCATCTCCCTTCACTGTGCTGCTTGCCTGGCACACCTGGCACAGGTTGCGGCGCTTGGCCTTGCTGCTGGGGCCTGTCCAGCCCCACTGTCTCCTCAAACCGTCCAGCAAGGACAAACGCAATGGTCAAACGTGGGATGTGAAGTGTTCGTTGTCCCCGGTTGGAAGATGACAACCCTTCATGTTTCTTTGGGGACTGGAAAGTAATTTACATCTGTGGCGGTGTCCCTCATCGTTCTGGACAACATAAATATTGTTTAGGGCTTGTTTATACATGTAGCTGTTCAGGAGGAGCTATTCCTGACTAATTTCATGACTAATTTCCAGAATAAGGCTGAGCTGTTCCGGTTTAGTTTAACACTGTGAGTTTTAATTAAAGAGGAAAATAGGGCACACCTATTCTGGGAGAGGGATGTTTACAGAGTTGTTGTTGAATAACTTCTGTGTAGATGAGCCAAGAATCAACAGACACCTAACTTGGCTTCCCATTTCCCTCCAGGGTGATGTACAAGTTGCTTGCTTAGCAGATACTATTGCTTTAGAAAGCCACAAAGAAAATAAGATGGCAGTTATGACACATACTCTCTGCTCCGATTTGCCTGACATTTTTAGGGGACATTTTGTTGGCTGTCCTCATGGTATTTTCACTGCACATGGGAAGACATTGTATGCAACTGACATTCAGTACAACAGCATGAGTTCTCAGCTTGTTCCGACAACCATGGTGAGCTCCATGTGGTGTGACCATCCCTTTGTCCCAGGAGCACAAACTAGCTGGGTAACAAAATTCCCATCTGAGATTCCTATCGCAATGGTACCACAGGACTATAAGACAGAGCTAGCACTCAAAGAAGAGTGTTTTATATATGCCCAAACAAATCCTGAAGCCCATGACAAGTATGCAGAAGGTTCCCCATATGTTAAGCGTACTTCATGAAGCACCAAGCGCGCAGAAGAATCTGGACAGAAAAATCCCTACATCTTCATCCCCACTGCCAGGAAGCACTGCTTAGCGGCACTCGGTGCTTGGACACGGAAGGAGAAGCAGCATGTTAGGAATGCAGTATGGCCAGTACATTCAGGTATTGCCTACACCTTGTGGGCCACAACTTCGTGAGATGCAGAGGACCAGTTTGGATCCGTTCTTCTGTGACTGCAGGCTGTTTGCGTGAGTCATCTGGATTCTTCTTGATAGGCTGCAATAACAGGGACTCTGGGTCTCTCCAGCTTATGCTTGCTCCCCCATTAGTCACAGGACAAGACTTCAGCCCTGATTTTTTAACAAGAAAGCATGGTTATTGTTGCTGCTACATAAGGACATTCAGTGTCACAAGTCCAGCAAGTTGGTATTAATTCTGAAAGCTATCTAGGACTGTTTTTTAACAGTTTTCCTTTGCTTCTTAGTTTTCAGTTATCATATGCCAACCAGGCTAGGTAAAGTTCTTTCATTTTATCTTGTGGAGGGTCTTGATTATGCATCTGCTGAATGCATTTAGTCTTCCTTTCCAAGGTAGAATCTCCATTTTAGGTAATTTCTTCTTTAGGAGTTTTCAGATAAGCTTTCATAAGACAAAGGTGAGTACCACTGCCAAATACCACGTATCATGCCACTTCTGCAAGGTATGATACGGCCAAGATTGAGATCACAGGTATAAGACCACATGACTACTCTGTCATGGTGTGGTGCAATCTTAATCCCATGACTTGTTTCAGGACCATTTGCAAAATCCTTATCCTTGCTATGAGGGAGGGAAAGGAAGAGAGAGAAATCACCAAACACCTTCTTTGTTCTCTCGTAATGGCAACAGACTAGGAAGATTCTGTATTTCAGATCTATGTCAGTAGTAAAGGTTGTATAACCATTCCTTATAACTTACATCTGTCCTTTTCCCCCATCTACACAGGGGGTCCTTCAGCTTCTTCTCACAAAGACCTCCTTTGCCACAGAGGGATTTCTTTTTCATGGGATCTGAGTCCTATAAGATTCCTTTTTCTCATCTGACAGTAGGAAGAGAACATGAAGATCACATCTTCAAATGGAAAGAACACAGTCTGTGGATTCTGGGAAAATTCTAACACACTTGACCTTTTGCATCACCAAACTGTAGTAACATCGTTAGTCATTTCATCCCCTAGTAGAATAGAAGCCCAGCATGATGCACTGGAAGCTCTGATCTTCTGAAGAGCAGTCACTTCTGATCAGATTTTGGAGAGAAGATCTGTGAGAGCTGGAGGAGAAAGAATTTTTTTCAAGTCCAAAATAAGTCAGTCCCCACCTCTTTGCCTCAGATGAGTGATTCTTTTCCATTTTAGCTGAGACATGACAATTCTTTTAAGCACACAGCAGCTCCAGAAAGCAGCAGCATCCAGCTGAAGTGGAAGGAGGAATAAATGCCCGTACAATGAGAAGGCAGTAATTTTAAGACAGAGTTTCACACATACAGACTACCAGATTCCAAACTTTGTCGTAGGTCCCATGGAAAATTAGCAATCAAGTTGCCTGGACATTATTTCAGGAGCAAGACAAAGATTGTCTTCTAAGAATGTAACCATATGTTTGCACGCTAACTCAACCAATTAAGATACTGTTTTAAAGTATTGATTTTAAGAGATAGTGTTTAAAATTTTAATCATTATTATTAGAGAAAAAACTGTTCTAGCTACAGGGAGTCTGTCCTTCATGCATTAGCTTTTAGCCCCTGGAAGTTCTGGCTTCACATGTAATAAATGTAAGTTTGACAGTATCTTGGAAGTAAAGGGAAGTTAGAGAGTGCTCTTGAGTATTATGATGGCTGCATGGAAAATATGTGCAATGAGGTTAGTCTGGATATTGGTGCTGCCTTAACTGATTATATTCCTGATTTTTCTTTTAAGAGAGATTTGTAATTGTTTCACTTCCCTTCAATGTCAAAATTAATGGGAATTTTTCACACCTGTGTATCTAAGCCCATTGCCTAAGCCATAATCTCTATAACACTGTTGTCTACAAGATTAAAACCATTACATACAAGTCTGTGTTGACAGCGCGTCTTCAGGAGATGCTCCGTAGTGGAATCAATGTCCTGTTACGGCCCATGCTCACTGTGCTGACTATAAGCACCTAAAACTTCCAAAAGAACTACAGTCATCTACATCTGGCCAAAATAAATTTGATATCAAGCGCTGTATACTAGTGTGCTGGTTTTAGCTGGGATGGAGTTAATTTTCTTCACAGTAGCTAGTATGAGGCTGTGTTTTGGATTTGTGCTGGAAACAGTGTTGATAACATGGGGATGCTTTTGTCATTGCTGAGCAGTGCTTACACAGAGTCAAGGCCTTTTCTGCTTCTCACCCCACCCCACCAGTGAGCAGGCTGGGGGTGCACAGGAAGCTGGGAGGGGACACAGCTGGGACAGCTGACCCCAACTGACCCAAGGGATATCCCATACCATATGACATCATGTTCAACATATAAAGCTGGTGGAAGAAGAAGGAAGGGGGGGATGTTCAGAGTGATGATGTTTGTCTTCCCAAGTAACTGTTACGCATGGTGGAGCCCTGCTTTCCTGGGGATGGCTGAACACCTGCCCGCCCACGGGAATTTCTTGTTTTGCTTTGCTTGCACATGCAGTTTTTCCTTTACCTATTAAACTGTCTGTATCTCAACCCATGAGTTTTCTCACTTTTACTCTTCTGATTCTCACCCCCATCCCACCGGGGGGGAGTGAGCAAGCGGCTGCGTGGTGCTTAGTTGCCGGCTGGGGTTAAACCACAACAACTAGCCTTGGAAAGCCAATATAATTTATCAGTTCTCCACATGCTATTAGGTTCCATCATATCCAAGAGAGAAAATTCACCCCAGTGTAGAGAGCCTGTACAAAGGACCATGTACCAATTTAGATCACCATCGAGGGGCACTCTCTTGAGGGTTTTCTTGACAAATGATTTCCCACACTTATCCTACCTCAGTACACAAGAGGGAGCTAGATAAAGGGCCTGTAGCAGATAACAATCCTTTGTATCATCCAAATGCTTTCTGTCTATGCTTGCAAAGGGATGGAAAGTTTAGAGGGCAAAATATAACCATATAATCCACCAAATGTAGTCTCTCATTTCCCCATGTGTGGTCTTCATGCATCCACTGTGGGCACTTAACCTGTTGCATCGTCAGCCTCTCTGGAGCTTTGCATGTTTTCCCCTTGCATACATCTGTTAGGCTTTTGGCTCAGCTATGTATACAGGTTCTGGATTTGGTCCTGAAGCTTTTAGCAGAATTTATACACACTGTTAATGATACCGTGTCTGGTTTAGAAAGCAAAGCAAAACAGATAATTCTACAGAGGGTCATGGAACAGATGATACCAAAATGAATTGTGTTGGAATAAAATACAAGCTATGGCATCTGGAATAGTGGAGAAGGAAAACAGGTTAGCTCCAATCCCAAAATCCTGAATAAACATTGGAAACAGTAACAAATGGAGCCATGAGCAATTATACAGGGTACTTGACTACCATTTGAAAAGTCAACAGATAGTAAAAGAAAAGAACACAAGTGAAAGAAAATAACCTTGAACCCTGGGAATAGTTATACCCCCTGCGAAAACTGGTCTGCTTACAACAGGTTTCAATATAAAAGAAGCATAACTATGGTCATCTAAGGCTGTGAATTAATATTTGCATTCAGATTAAGCCTCTGGTGCAAAACTGATCCACAAGTCATGCCTGTAATACCTAGCGGTATGTAGAGTCAAGAGAAATCATGCAAGAGACTTCCACATCTGCCCCCTTTCCAATACTGCCAAGAAGCCAGGTAATGCAAGTTTCCTACACTGCAATTTCAGATTTCTTAAGAGGCATGTGCTTTCACCAGACTACCCCAGTAAGCCCAAAGGTGAACACCAGGTCAGAATTAAATTTGGAGACAAGTACTGAAGCCAGCATAAGAATAAATCAAGACACGAGAGACACAAAGAGTTATACCAAACTGAAGAGCATAGTCAGAAAATCATAGAGCCAGAAGTTTGAAAACCAGAGTCCCTATTATAAGATAAATCAGGGATTGGAACAAGGTGAGGTATAGGAGCATAACACAAAGGAAACAGGAACCAGGGATTAAGACTAGGCAAACAAGAATGAAAAGCAAGAGAGTCAGAAGCAAAACTACAGCCAAATGGCACTGCAGATTGCCAAAAGCAACTGGTGGAGTTGCCTGACACATCTGCTATTAGAGGAAATTAGCCAAGCCTTAGCTCCTGCACAGCTGGGCCACAGTCCCAGTTGCCCTATTGCATCCAGCTGCAGGGCCAGTAGCCCAGGCAGAGCCCAACAGTGTGGATAAATGTGCATTGGTTTAAAAGTCAACCTGCAGGAGTAGCTTGTCCTTATAAATTTACTGGTGCAAGCAGCAGATTTAACTCAATTTATGTATCCAGTAGAGCCCTGCACTGATATGCCTAAATGTGTTTAAAATGAGAGCTTTAATTAAGCACTGCAAGTTTGTGCCGTAGAAATGCGTTAGTGTAAAAGAAATAGATGCATCTGAAGCACGCAACAGTGCCAAGGTTCCCAGAAGTGGAAAGACATCCCCTCATCTCCCCCTGCTGGTGTGCACACCCCCAAGACTCCGCCAAGTGATGAGGAGCATCTACTTTGTCTGCTTCACCTATGCCAGTACTTTGTGAAACTGCAAGAAAGGACTCTTGGGAGCAGCTTCCAGCATCGAACTGTTCTCGGGATGCCGGCAACAGCTTAAAACCACAGTCCTGCTATCAGGAATTAGTCATTTGCTCCCAGAGCCATCCTGCAGGCTTTGGTTCTTAATTAGATGTTGCTTTTAATGGGATACTACAGAATACAGATTTCGCAATGGGCCTTAAGATGTTATCCCAGTGAATATTAAAATCTTCCAGAAAATACAAATTAAGAAAGGAATGGAAGGAAAACTCATTGATTTTTTAAGATGTTCTTGCAGTAGCAAACATCATGACAGACTGATGCCTGTTCAGAGAGAAGGGAACAATATTTGAAGGAAACGGGAACAGCAAAATAACAAGATACGTGTTCATTTTGTATTATTAGTATCTAATATATAGCTAATTTAACTCTGGTGTGGTATTAAAAACTACGAGTTGCAGAAGCAGCTGAAGAGATCCTGAAGTGACACGTGATACTCAGTAAGTTTAATATGCAGGATGCTTTTCTGCCTTCTTTTTCAGGAGCAATGCCGTTATCAGAGACACAAGAAGAAAGAGGAATGTGTGTAATTGTTTTTGCAAGAATAGAGCCTTTTTGTTTTCATAAAGATACCACGATTTGTTGTTTATTTTTGCTGCCTTTATGGCTAGAAAACAGTACATATTAAATCCCTGCTACTTTAAAGGTAAACGTGCATGGAACACATCCTGGTGTAAATGATTTATTCAAGTGCCATCAGTGCCAGCTGAGGACTCAGTGGCAACAAACAGACTGTAACTGAGGTGAGGGGTGAGATAATTAATCACAATACGTTAACACCCAAAGAAAAAACACTGAAAACTTTAATTGCCAAAAATTCTCAGAATATAAAGTGTCTTGTGATGTATTACTTAACAAAGCATAGTGAATATGAAAAGGAACAATGGACTAAAATGTCTATTTCATACTGACCTCCTGTACTATGTCTTTTCCTAGGAACTTTGGAATGGAAAAAAAGGACAGAACAACCTGACCTCTAAATGCATGTCTGTAAAATTCCCAAATATTTACAAAGCAAAACACTGAAACCTGGAGATTACCATACAGTTTAAGAAGCTCTAATGAATACAATTGCTATATTGAATTAAATGTAACTAACTTATTCAGGTTGGCTTAGTGGTAGCATTACAAAATATAAAAATCTTCAATTAATTTTCAGTCAGACTTGGCCATAATTTATACATTGGGAATCCAGATCCTCACTTACCCCAAGGCTTTAAACTGCTCTAAGATGCAAAGCTGCTTTATAATGATTATGTTACACTTACACTCACTTAAAATCCATTTTATATTCCCAGCGTGATGAAGAGCAGCCCTTAATGTAAGGCAGAACCAGGTTTCTAATTGACTACAAACATTCTCAACCAAGGATGCAAATTCAGGGCTGAGGTCTTAACCAGCTGCTGCAAAGGGAGTCCTTCACTGTAGCAGTGCCCTTACCAGTCCCACAAGGCTTTCCTGCAGGGCAGCTTGCAAGATTAGGTGTTAATATCCTTAAAAACCAACAAAAATATCAACAACCAAACTCACCCTTTCTCCCCCATGCACCTATGTCACTGAAAAACATCAGCCTCAGGCATGCCACAGAACATCCTTTCAATCATATTTTAATCAAACTGCTTTTCACCTTCTCAAGTTTTATGTAAGAAGCACATGAGCTGCTTTAATCTTTCCTCCTCCTCCTTCAGTCCCCAAAAGAAAGTTTCAGTGCTCTGTGCTTACTCTAAGAATGGCATTCAGCACAGCAACAGACATATAAATCTTCTGAATTGCTAAAAAAGTGCTACCCAGAGGCTGGTATGGCTGTAGATGATGACAATCAAGTGCACAGGACTGGAGAATGCAGTTGAAAAGCACTCAGATAATATATTTTCCTTTTAAAAGATCCTTATTGGTACAGGGCACATCCATGCTATAAATAGATGTGCTCTACAGGATGGGACAATTTCATCATCATGACTTTAATGGTTTGTGAAAATAATTTAATCCATAAGCAAGGAACGGACATTAACGTTATTCAAAACTATGAAGAACTTGCTTATTGAGTGTAAGTAAGTATTTTTCAGTTACTCTTGCTATCTTAGCATTGCCAATAAGCCCAGCACTTGTGTTAGTTGCTTTATATGACACTGCTTTCTGCCTAAGAAGGAAATATTTCTCTTAACTCTCCTGGAGTTCACAGCTATCCCAAGAGTAATGACTTCTTGCTGGTTGTCTTCCAAAGGATGTTGTCAGCCCCTCAGTAGTTCATTTCGGGTGAAAATAACCCTTGTGCCAAGGCCAGGCCAAGATCATATACCAAATAAGTCCCATTAAAATCTTCAGATAAGGCTTAAGCGATATTTAAGGACTACAGTGCTGGCCTTCTGCTCAGTAGTGAATTTGTCTAATATCTGCAAAAATGGGTTTGCTCTGAGTTAAAAATTGACAAGGGCTTATCCTGACCTCAGGGTGGGACTGGTGAGATTTCCAAAATTGAGTAGCCCAGGAGACGTGTGCTCTGCCTGATTCTCAGGAGTTTTCCACTTAAATACATCAGCTGGCAGAGGGCTGATCACAGCCATACCAGTGAAGGATCTGGATGCTGTTGCAATACATTGGTCCCCAGAGACTTGAAGGCTGGGAGCAGCCCTGACACTGTGACTGGTGCCAGACATGAGAGTCACAGAGAGTGCTAGCACTATGTCCTTGCATCACGTTCCCCCCAGCTGGGAAACAGGGTGCTAGAGGATGTTAGTCATGTCATCTCATCTATGCATCCATCTATTTTAGTAATGAAGCTTACATCAAAGAGAAAGGGGCAGGAGATAAGACAGAAGAAAGTGATTGCTGCTATGCAGATATACAGTTAAATGTGGTCCACCAGTACACCAAGATGCTACCAGATGGCAGATGACCCGACCTCTTTTACTTCACTAAAATGCTTTCCTTTTGCATCTGTCTTGTCCAGACTTAGCTTGAGCTGACACCTTTTATTCTTGCTCCAATTTCTTTTAGACATTGGGTCAGTTGAGAAAAAAAGGTCTTGTTCATACTGGAAGGAAACAAGACAAATGGATGTTTCCAGCACCATATAATTAGAGTGCAAAGCATGGCTACAGATAAAATATAGATGCATGTAAAATATGGGAACCAGACCTTCTGCTTTACTAATGCAATTATTCATACGCATGGCAACACAAATATGCTGTGGAAGGGAATCTGTGTCAGTGATAATGTTTGCTCAGATATTCACTTGCATATTCATGGGCTCAGATGGAGACTATGCAGTGGGGAATGATTGATTCACCTCCTTCCATTTTTGTTCCCTCAAAATTTTCCTCCTTTGTTTTCCTTTCTTCTTTTCCCTCTTTTTATTCTGGATTTTTTATTTCCCCCCCCTCCTCATCTCAGAAGTACCTGGAACAATATTTCAGAAAATTTTATGACTGCATGTTTCCTCTTAAGGATGTAGATTGCACCTTGCAGTACCATACACATTCCCCTTCTCCGAGAAGAACCTTTGTAATACCCAATTAGAGCTACTGGACCTTCTTTCTCCCTCCCTCCCTCTCTCCCTCCCTTTTTCTCTTTCTGCTCATCTTCTTAGCTGTGTTGTAGCCCATGGCAGGCAGTGATAGGGAGGGATGGGTAAGTCCCTGCTGTGACATTTTCCAGTGATTCTTTCCCAGGAAGGAGCCATTTACAGTGTTCGCAGAATATACTCTCATAGTGTCCAGAAACACTTTCCAAAGTATTGCAACTGGTCACCAACTTTATCCCATCAGAGCGTGTACTTTGAATGGCTTCAAGCTTTCTCAGGCCACTGTCTTTGAAGTATCTACGTAAATACATTAGGCTAAATCTGACTGTGTCACTCACAAACAGAGATGAGCTTGGTAAATCTATTGTTTTCCTGTTAAAAAAAAAAAAAAGTAGTTGCTAATACTGCTCTAAATATATAGTCACTGCCAACAGTAACACACATAGCAGCCAGCTCCCATCTGCATTGAGATTTCCCAGACAAGCTGCACAATGTCACTCCAGAAACTGCTAAGCCTTGGCAATAATCAAAAGATTGGTGGGGAGACACTGCAGAGACATTGGATAAAGTTAATCAGGCAGGCCAATTAAATAAATATTAGCACAAATTGAGGAAGAAGCAGCTGCTGACCCACTAGGGACAGACACTGAAGAACTCTGAAGTTCTGTGTATTTTGCATATCATTCATATATAATGTTGACACTATATGAAGATCATATAGGAAAACCCATATGAATTAATGCTAAAAAAATTACATTGACTTTCTCCTAGGAGAAGGGAATTCCTAAATGAGAGAGGAAGAAGAGAAAAGGTTTATAATTTCTTGGTATTTAGCAGTAAACAGATGCTTTCTACCCTTTCACTTACTTTATGTTAGACTAAAAGTATGTATTTATTTTAATTCAAGGCCTCTCCTATTGCTCCTGCCACTTCCTGCTAGGGCTCATCCTTTTAGTGCTTTAAAAGCCACCACGTGGCATCTTTCATAATTGCTTGTGCAGCAAGGCAGGAATGCTAACAACCTTCTGTCCACCCTACGCACCAACTGCAGAGAATCGTTTCCTTTCCTTGTGCAAATAATCTGTATAAGCGATCAACAACAAGAGAGTTTCATATTTCATGTTCAAAGATGCAGAGCCTGGAAGCTGAACTCAGAAAAATTCAAACTGGAGACAAGACACATATTTTTAACAGCGAGGCTAATTAACCATTGGTATTGCTTGCCCTGGAATATGCTGTGACACTAGGAGCTTTTAAATCAAGTCTGGATGCTAAAAAGATGCTGTCTGCTTCAGCTGCAAGATACTGAACTCGGTGTAGAAATCATTGGCCTTGTTATGCAGAAAGTTAGACTAGTCGATCCTAAGGGCTTCAGTGGCTAGGAAGTATACTCAGAAACAGAGTCAAGTGTAAAACACAGTTTGCACGAATACTGGTAATGCACACTACTTATGCGTTCACTTTTGCTGAGAATATCAAGCACTTGAACTTAAAGGAGCTTTCCATGATTGCACAAGTCATACTGGAATATACAACGTATACAACAGAATGTGTACAAGTGGAAGAGTGCGTGGCTTCAACTGCAACCAAACCAAATCCCCATAAAATGTGAACCCTGTGTTTGCACATTTTTGTTCATGTATTTTATTTTTTTAATCAGTTCTTTTTAATAGCCTGAAAATGAAGAATTGTATTCCAGTAAAAATAACATAATGACCGGCTACAGCTAGAGAACAAAAGGGTAGCAGCTCTCCAAAGTCACACCACTTAACCCTGCATTGACCAAGACCAAGCTGCTGAGACTCCCACGGCACTGCAGTCTGGATTTCTTCTGATACCCCTATGTGTCTTCATCATTGAATTTGTGTAAGCCACAGTAATAATCCTTGTTGGAGAGAGTAAAGAGAAAAACTCCATTCCACTCTCACCAGCCATTGCCAGAAAGAAACTTCAGCCCCCACTGATGGAGCTTTCCCTTGGAGCACTGGTCACCCAGACTAGGCAGCAAGAAAGAGTGAAGCAGTTTCCACAGCTCATGCCTTGTTAGCTTCCATGAAAATTTGGCTTCTATCCAAAGCGCTAGAATCCACAGCAGCTTCTCATTCCTAGGAATCACATATTTGAATGCTGGATGCCCCGTGTCATCCTGCCACCTTCAATTAATTCAGAAAGTTCTTTATGGCATTTTATGCCAGCAAATTTATCAACCTAGCCTGCTGACTACATGAGTCTTTTTCCTAAATGCTCCACACTGAGTACCTGTAGGCGAGTAAAATATGCCATGCATGAAAACACAGAACTGTTTTTCTTAGAAGCTTAGTGGCAAAGTCTCTTACCTCACTGTTTCATGGGTCGGACACAATGGGACATCTTTCTAGTGATACTAGCACAACTTATTGCTCATAGTCCATCATTACTCTGCTCAACTTTATCCAATTATCTATGTGATTGCCAGACTAATTTCGTCAACTGGACTAGTAGCTAGATGGAACGTTTTAGACAAAACTGTGCCCTAAAATGCACCTTGTTTGTGATTTTATCAAAAAAAAAAAAAAAAAACAACACTCAGTCCATTCAGCCTGTGCACGAAAACCACTAAAGCCAGTGGTTTTACCTTACTCCTCAGTTAGTCCATTTATTTCAATGAAGCTCCACAAGCTTCCACAGGAGCTAAATATGTCTCCTAGGATTTTTTTACTGCCGTGACTAGTCCTTGTGCAATTCAGAGCCCCCGTGAGCCAGCACTGAAGCAAGGTAACATGGTGTTCTCAGAGGAACCAGGGCTCTTAGGTGAGATGTGAAACTGAGGTCCCTGGGACTGCTTTTCCAGCAGTAAGACTAAACTGAACCAGCTGGGGACATTACAGTCCTGCCTGCATAGACCTTCTGTAGCCACAAATGAGCTAGTTGTTGGTCATTTTGCAACACAAACTCTCCTCCAGTGTTTCTGCATTTTTGCTTTTGAGAATTGAGAAGGAAAGCCTGGAGCTTAGTACTTTTTCAAAATGTAATACATGCCAGATGCGTATTTGTCCACCGCACGGTTATGTAAGAGTGGATGAACAAGTCTCTCTGCTTCTCTTCTGCCATGGGAAACCACGGCATAGCAGATATGATTTAAATCCCAGCCTGCAATGTTTGCTGCGTGCTGATGGCTTTTCACCTGAAAGGTTTAAGATGTCACAGACCACAGGACCACAGCTAGGCAGCTAGCTATCCATGCTGCAAGTTTTTCCTAGTCTATGGCTGGATATTAAACAGCTATAACAAACAAGAGACCCCCAAACAGTCTTTCCTTAAAGCTGAACTCCTCAGGCCTGAAAATTGCATAGTAGGATTCTGTCAGAACTGACCCCCCCTCCAAATTGAACAGAATTTTAGGAAATTTTGACCTATGAATAAACTAAAGTTACAGAAGAAGGAGAGACATACATGCTTTGATTTTACTAATTTCTTCTCTTTTTTCTCTTTTCTCCCTCTTCCCCCTATTTACATGAGTTTTTAAATCTAGATGATTAAAGCAGTACCTATTGTAGCAGTCCAAGAAAAAGAAAGCCCTTCACTCCAGGTGGTTCAGGCCCACACACTAATGCTGAGGTACCATTTTGATGTCCTGTTCTGGCAACTGTGTAATTTTATCTCAAGTAGCACAATTAGATTGACTGTGCACACTCACTGAAAGAGATATGAATAACTGCATCAGCTTTCAAGATAAGATTTTTATACCGATGCTCTTTCTGCCACTGTACCAAAATTCTTGTGGTAAAGTCACTGAATCACAGTAATATGTAAGTGTTGACAGCTATTTATGTTAGGTCCTTTTGAATTTGTAAACAGAATACGACAGAACTAAAGCAAATGCCAAGAGGTTATTTTACACTCTGCTGAACTACATGAAGTGATATAAAGACATTTCAGAAAAGTTTTACAGAGCTGGGGAAAAATGCTGCACTGTAGGACAAAAAATCAGATTGTGTTGGAGAAAAAACCCTAACATGGTTCCCACAGTGAAAGTTCATCCTTGTAACATCATGCTACTTCACATTAGCTTCCTATATGTATAAAGCAGATAATTAACAAACCAAGCGTGCACAGTATGTGCGTACCGACGGTATGGCTGTGGTGCCAAGGCACATTCTCTCTTTTCATATTAGATACGCTGTTGTGGCAAGCGTTGTTTAAGGACCTAGCACACTCACAAAAAACCAGACAAAAAGGGCGTGCAAGTTCTGGCCTAACCACAAGCAGGATGTAGCCCACAGAGCATCTCAGCAGCTAGCCACATCCTCCTCCACTGTTTCTTTTTTAGATTTTATGGGAGTCCCCAGGATCCGCATGCAAGCAATACTCATTCATTCTTCATGCTGCTCTTTCCCTCAGCCTCCCGTTCTCTTCCCACTAGAAATCACCTAAGGGAGAAAAATAAATGAGGACCTGGGTATAAGAATGTGAAGAGCTTGCTTGGTGAAGCTATAGAGAAACAGACTTAGAGTTAAAATTCACGAGAAATCTCTGCTCTGTGTCCCAGTTCTAGTTTTCAAACAGCTGACTATGAGGTCAGACCACTTTTGTGGTTTTCTTGGTTTTTTTTTTTTGCCTTGCCACATTTCTATTTCTGAACACGTTTTAAGGCAAAGGAAGAGAGTACTTTCATGCAATCAAGCCAATTCCCATTTGATAATGCAATGACTTCTAGCGAGGCGCAGGCTGACCCAAGGTATACTCAGACTGATCTTGTGATATTTTAGAGTGGTAGAGATGATAGGCATAAACAGATTAACATGAGAACTAACCAGTCTGTCAGCATGGATATTTTCACTGCTTCAGTTCTCTATTTAATTGCACAGCATGCCCTTCCATCTCCAAGACCTTTTGTTTACTTGATTCTTAAAGAGAAATAATATGGAACCTGTAGAGAGTGGCAGTGATCCTGTAAGTTCTAACAGGTGAAAAAATACATTATTTTTGTTGCATGCATTTTATAGTTATTTATGCAGCATTCTCATTCACTTACGCTAGTATAAATCAAGAGTAACTCAGCCACTCAGCCAGCATGAAGGAGTTCTCAAAAGTGAGATATCTGATGCTTTCTCAGCTCAGAGGACGTCACAACATTTTGTGTGAATATCTGCTGTCACTTCTGCCCTCTCCACAAGAAAGCACATTTCCTGCTAGCTACAGGAAAATGCTCGAAAGTGCAAGCACTCTGGGTGAAGAACTTCTAAATGTATTATTGCTTAAAGCATTATCGCTTTCAAGCCCATTTCACGATTTTGAACGCTTCAGGTTGGCAACAGTAAGCAAGTTGGAACATATGAGTTGTGAATGCTAAGTAAGGCCAACAAAATACACACTGCATGAAGAGCATCATATATGAATCTGTTGTCCAGAGTTCTGTTGGCTGACCTCTAGATAGTTTCTGGAATGCTACTTACTGAACGTTGCTTCAGTAACCTCCATCCTAATGCCAAAAACAATACTCCCGTTTGTGGTGACATGGCCTGTTATGATACATGTTATTTAGAGATGAACTGATCATAAAGAACATGATGAAAACTGGAATGATTGAGGGAACAAATAATGTTTTCATGAAAAAAAAATTATAAGACATGGAAAATTTTACTTATTTGGGCAGCTGAGCACAGCAGATGGCAAGATCTACAGGGAAATAAACACAAAGTTTGGGAAAGCAAGAGTGTGTTCTAGCAGTTGCCAGTGATCTCATGCAGCAGGAAAATCAGTCAAAAATTAAATAGACACTCAGTAGCACCAGTGTTTTGTCAACATTTTGTAAAGAACAGGGACTTGGCAGCCAGAAAGGAGAGGACAGAGGAGGCTGACTGGCTTCAAGGACCAGTGTTTGCAAAAATAATTGTCAGGATCAGATGGTATTATAACTTTATCAGTCAGTAGTTTTTCATGGAGATACACCAATTGTATATCAAAGAGTGTGCAACAACAAAAAGAGAGGCAAGGAGACTCTCCATCCCTTACTGGATAGGGTGGGGAACATTGTCTCCAAGGACAAGGACAAGGTTGAGGTACTTAATGCCTTCTTTGCCTCAGTCTTTAATAGCCAGTCCAGGTATCCACAGGGTATTCAGCCCCCTGAGCTGGAAGATGGGGATGGAGAGCAAAATAACCCGCCCATAATCCCGGAGGAAGCAGTTAAGGACCTGTTAAGCCACCTGGTCACCCACAAGTCTATGGGGCCTGCTGGGATCCACCCGAGAGTACTGAGAGCGCTGGCAGAGGAGCTTGCCAAGCCACTCTCCATCATTTATCAGCAGTCCTGGTTAACAGAGGAGGTCCCAGAAGACTGGAGGCTTGCCAATGTGACGCCCGTCTACAAGAAAGGCCGGAAGGAGGATCCTGGGCACTACAGGCCTGTCAGCCTGACCTCTGTACCGGGGAAGATCATGGAGTGGTTCGTCTTGAGGGTGCTCACAGGGCATGTGCAGGACAATCAGCATGGGTTCATGAAAGGCAGGTCCTGCTTGACCAACCTGATTGCCTTCTATGACCAGGTGACCCGCCTAGTGGATGAGGGAAAGACTGTGGACGTTGTCTACCTGGACTTTAGTAAAGCCTTTGACAGCATCTCCCACAGCATTCTCCTGGAGAAACTGGCGGCTCGTGGCTTAAACAGGTGTACTCTTCACTGGGTGAGGAACTGGCTGGATGGCCGAGCCCAGAGAGTTGTGGTGAATGGCGTTAAATCCAGCTGGTGGCCGGTCACAAGCGGTGTTCCCCAGGGCTCGGTTCTGGGGCCAGTCTTGTTCAATATCTTTATAGATGATCTGGATGAGGGAATCGAGTGCTCCCTCAGTAAGTTTGCAGACAACACCAAGCTGGGTGGGAGTGTTGATCTGCTGGAGGGCAGGAGGGCTCCGCAGAGGGATCTGGACAGGCTGGATCGATGTGCCGAGGTCAACTGTATGAGGTTTAATAAGGCCAAGTGCCGGGTCCTGCACTTGGGTCACAACAACCCCATGCTACGCTACAGGTTTGGGGAAGAGTGGCTGGAGAGCTGCCCGGCGGAAAGGGACCTCAGGGTGCTGGTTGACAGCCAGCTGAATATGAGCCAGCAGTTGCCCAGGTGGCCAAGAAGGCCGACAGCGTCCTGGCCTGTATCAGAAATAGTGTGGCCAGCAGGAGTAGGGAAGTGATCGTGCCCCTGTACTCGGCCCTGGTGAGGCCGCACCTTGAACACTGTGTTCATTTTTGGGCCCCTCACTACAAGAAGGACATTGAGGTGCTGGAGCGTGTCCAAAGAAGGGCAACGAAGCTGGTGAGGGGTCTGGAGCACAGGTCTTATGAGGAGCGGCTAAGGGAACTGGGGTTGTTCAGTCTGGAGAAGAGGAGGCTGAGGGGAGACCTTATCGCTCTCTTCAGCTACCTGAAAGGGGGTTGTGGCGACGTGGGTGTTGGTCTCTTGTACCAGCTAACTAGTGATAGGATGAGAGGAAACGGCCTCAAGTTGCGCCAGGGGAGGTTTAGATTGGATATCAGGAAAAATTTCTTCACCGATAGGGTGGTCAAGCATTGGAACAGGCTGCCCAGGGAGGTGGTGGAGTCACCGTCACTGGAAGTGTTCAAAAAACATGTGGATGTGGCGCTTCAGGACATGGTTTAGGGGACACGGTGGCGCTGGACTAATGGTTGGACTTGATGATCTTGAAGGTCCTTTCCAACCTTAGTGATTCTGTGATTCTGTGATTCTATAAAACTAAACTAAATGTGCACCTGCTACAGTCCACTCCTAGGCTAGTGACTCTCAACTGATCAAACAAACCATGAGCGAAAGCTGAACATAGTACATGATGGAGCAAATAATTTCTCAAGGAAAAATTTTTATCAATATATGTGGTTCATAAATATGCTTATTGATTAATATGGCTTATAAACATATTAATAAGTTTATAAATCTAAGAACAGAGTGTTCATAAATCCGTGTTATTCCATAGAAGGCCCATAACTGTCTCTTTCAGGTAAAGATGAATTGAAACACTGCGCAATATCTCACCTAGAACTTGATCCTTTCTCCATTCATTGCTACTCAGATTTCATGTTTCACATCTGTGGGATAAATAAGGAAGGGAAGATTTGGCCTATTATGTCACACTGAATTAGCAATTTATTTAATTTTAAGATAAGAAATTATAGATGGCCAGAATTATCCATCATTCTGCTTGTGTTTTGGATTTAAACCTCTACTCAAGGTCTCTTTGTACATGGGATTCATTCTTAGTCGTCATTTTAAATTACTACCAGCTACCCAGCTGCCAAAACTTGAAAAAAGGATAGCTATGGATGCAAGGAAAAGTGATTATGGAAGGAAATCACACATTCTTTCTGTACATAGACCCTAGAACTGTAATCATTGTGGAATTGAGTTGATCACTATTTACAACTGTGCAACTTTTGTAATATCTGCCTCGTGATCAACTAAAAGAGAAAAGGCTGAGTATACAAACAAATTAGACAAAACCTTTCACATGTATCTCTACCTACGTGTGATGCTTATGTCTGCAGGTGTATGTCAGACTGGAAGGGAGCAGGGGCTCACTCTGGCAGTAGCATGGGAGAAGACCACAGCATCGATACAGTCCTTTAACCCCAGAATTTTATCTGGGTACCAATTTCTTCCTTTTACGCTCAGGAAACTGAGCTTTCTGCCCATGAACTTGAGCTGATAGTCTCTGGTTTAAGTTTGCAGGTGAGATGAATGAAGTGCTCTCCACAGTAAAGTTAGGTTAGTTACTTTTTTTTTTAATAGAAATTACACATTCAGTAGCAATCCTGTACTAATGAACTGGGTAAATTCCTTGTCTACTGGTGTCAGAGGTTTTCCCTGGGCTTCAGAAAGGGGAAAGGATTTCATGCAGCATTTGAAAAGGGCTGAATCAAGTAAAATTATGCATGATATTTGCATGGATGTCAATACCTTAAGCTTAAATCCAGATACAATAGGACCATGACCAAACATTAGTAATTTATAAACTCTAGCAAGGATCGTGGCCAATTTATAGCATTTTGGTAATTTACATCAGCTCTTAATATGGTTTTAGGTTTTCCCAGAGGCATAACATTAAGACCTGCAGAAAACAATCCCTTTTAGTTTTGTTTATTTTGGTATTAATTGCATGCTCCAGCAGTTTAGGAAATCTCACTAGAGTCTTAGACTCAGAAGTACTTAAATCATTAAGACACCCATCTACTCCAGAACATTGTGCCTTGAGAAATCAAGATATACTGTTGTCCATCTAGTCTAGTTTTTTGCGATTAATACAGGAAAAAAGTACACAGTGGAAAATTTATGAGTCGTGTTTCCAGAAAAAAATACCTCCACAAGTTTAATGATCTGAAATGCATTGGTTCTCTGAAACTTGAGAGTTGGTTATGTACTTTCTGTGCATTTAATATTATAACTCTGTATATATTTGTTTTCTAGGTACATTAAAAAATTCTCTTCTGTACCCAGATAAAGCGGCTGACCCCAAATGTAGCTTCTGCTACTGAATCTGATAGTCTAAATATTTACATGGAAAGAACAGTCTTTCCATCATTTCCACATTTTCAATTTCCAATTTACAATGTGGAACGGATGGAAACAGTTACAATGAATCCTGCCCACCCCTTGGCCAAATTTAAGGTTTTTTATCTATCTATCTATCTATCTATCTATCTATCTATCTATCTATCTATCTATCTATCTATCTATCTATCTACCTACCTACCTACCTACCTACCTATCTACCTACCTATCTACCTATCTACCTATCTACCTATCTATCTGCCTTCTGTAGACCTTTTTTTTAATTATATGTCCATGCATTTGTTTTCTTTCTAGTATAATTGTTTTAAGTCTAAACATTCTGTCTCTCCACTGGTTCTAGCAATGACAAAGCAAAGGCAGTACCAATGTCTCATCTGAATGCAATCAACATTTTCTTTGTTGCTTTTTATTATTTCCAGTAAAAGAGCATTTCTAACCCTCCCCCAAAATTCTGTACAACAGGCAGAATATTCTTCCAAAAAATTTCTCTACCCAGTTCTCACTCAGCAGACATAAATGTCCTTCAGAAATTATTTGTAATAATCCAGTCAAGCACCTACCTTGTCTTACTGATGTCTATCATCACACAAATAAAAAACAAACTGTACAAAGGTTTATTCCTCAGCCAATGTATCTACAAACTTAATATACCTGTGGAATTGAGTGGATCTTAATGTCTTTCCTATTAGGATCTGCAACATCCCGAGCAAATTCCAAGACAGGAAAAAAGATCCCCTCTTACTGATTCAATGGGAGGAACTTTGAGACACTCATTATCTCTTCTGTGCATTCAAAAACTTGCAGGATAAAACCTATGAGTCACTGAGCAGGGATCTCATCTTTATTTATGTATATCTTAGCGGAAATAACTAACTTACATTCTTCATAAACAGACAAGTACATACCTATAAACATATGCACATGCACAATTCTGGCATATAAAATAGGAGATAAATAAATAACCTGTGCTGTCAAATGTACGGAAAGTAAGTTTGCAGTGTTTCAGGCTACAGATATTTCTATCTTCCAGCTTTGTGGCAATTATCTTTGCATTTAGCAATGACTTTATAGTCTTTAATCATGTCACAATTGCCTTTAAGATACACACCTTATTTACATGCTGAAGGAAATCACTTTTACAGCTGGATGTGTTCCTGGTCAAATATCACGGTTCAGTCAGGACAGACAGCGTATATGCAGTGTGGAGAGGCTACCTCAACTTAATGATTAAACTCTGAATTACTTAACATTTGAACTCCTAAGAACACAGATCTGTTGTTCTCTGGTGTGCAATCCAATGACATTCAAAATAAGCACATGCACAAGTAAGCTTATAGCCTTCTCCTCCCCGTTTCAAACATGTGATTAAACGTCCATGTAATGGTTTTGATGAAATACCCATAAAAGTATTTTAACAAAGAAGTTCTATGTCATTTCCTGTCCCAAATCTACATAAAGGCCCAAATTCATGGGTGTAATGAGAGGGAGATTTTTACAGAAAGTCTGTACCGTACCTTGCCTCCTGAGGGAAAATGCAGTACACATTGATGGCAGTGTAAGCCAACCATGGCAGGAAGCAAATGTAGCTTTTCAATGTGAAATGTGAAAATGACTTTTCATTGTCAGCCCAGAATGTCAAACATAAGGTCTGAAAATAAATCCATTTACAGTTAGGGTAGTTGTGCTTTCCTATTCTCTATTACAAAAAGTACTCCATTTGTTTGCATTTAGATTTAATCTCAAGTTTATTTGTGGGTGTATCAAAAAGGTGGTTTTTTCCATATCTGCAATCCATTTGAACTTATAATAAAGAGAGCTTAAACTTTTCAAATGCATCCAGGAGTTCTGTCTGACTAAAGATGGTTGAAATCAATACTGCTGGCAAATGATATTCCTGGCATCCATGAGAGCGTGGTTATGAAAGATTCAACTTTTTATTTGCAAACCTATCCTACAAGTTACTAATTTTTCTTTGGATCATATTTGAAACAGAAATTCATAGCTGTGTTTCCCAGTTCAAAGCTAGTGTAGAAAAAAAACAAAAGCAGATTCTGAGAAATCATCATTATTACTAAAAAATGTAAAGAATTTGCTAACTATTTCAGTGGATATGTTAACCTGCCTTTAACTTTAAAACATCATGTAACCTGTCAGGCTGCTTCCCAAAGTAGGGAAGCAAACACCACGACTGTGTCCTTTAAAGGTCCTTGCTTCACAGAACAATTTATCATTTGAATACAAAGACATAATACAAAACCAAAACTACTCAACTGATAAGTATTGGCTTTAAGTGATTTCCTTTCTTGCCTTCATGCAGAAAACAGACAAACCCTGGCTTGTTTTGCTTCATGGGTTAGCTCAGATAGCCACAAACCTCTCTGGACTGTTCCTTTACTCTTCCACATGTCTGGGTTCAGCCACTTGATTCAGGCAGAAACTGGATCAAATCCAAATACCATATGGGCAAATATGTCATGGACAACCAATTTTATCTTTTGACCAGGGAAGAAAAACTTTTAGTGGCAAGACTAAAGCTAATTGTCAGATCAATATAATAGGTATTCTTTTGCATTATCTATTTATAAATACATCTGTATCATAGCAAAGGAGTTATGCAATTTCTATTTCTCTGATATATTTTCACATGCTGGTCATTATTTAATGAACCTAGAATGATAAGAGGAACTATTGCCCACTGATTGCTTCTGATTTAAGCTTGGGGAGGAGGGTGCATAAGCCTTCACTTTGACATTCTGTTCCTTCACTTAAACATACAGGGCTTGGTCTGTAGATCTGTATCATGTTAAATCTATATATATAGCTTGTGAGGTGGCCATAGTGCTGGGATGAGCAAATCCAGCTTTGAAGTCTGCACCTCTTCCTGTTTATAAATAGAGTCCTGAATGTTAAATATTACATTGAAGCAGATGGCACCTTCCAAAGGAAGCCATGAAATAGCTTTAATTTTACTGTATCCATGTCCTGGTTTCAGCCAGGATAGAGTTACTTTTCTCCATAAAAGCTAGTGTGAGGATATGTTTTGGATCTGGGATGAGAAAATGTTGACAATGTGCTGATGTTTTGGGTTGTTGCTAAGCAGTCAAGGACAGTCCAGCATCTCATACTGGCCTGCTAGCAAGAAGGCTGGGGGTGCACGGGAAGCTGGAAGGGGACGTGGCCAAGACAGCTGGCCCAGGCTGGCCAAAGAGATATTACATACCATATGACATCATGGTCAGTATATAAAGCTGGGATGAAGAAGAAGGAAGGGGTGGATGGACATTCAGAGTGACGGCGTCTGTCTTCCCAAGAAACCATTACACGTGATAGAGCTCTGCTTCCCTGGGGATGGCTGAACACCTGCCTGCCCCTGGGGAGTAGTGAATGAATTCCTTGTTTTGCTTTGCTTGTGCGCGGCTTTTGAAACTGTCTTTATCTCAAACCATGACTTTCCTCACTTTTACTCTTCCAGTTCTCTCTCCCATCCCACCATGGGGGAGCAAATGAGCGGCTGTGTGGTGCTTATTTGCTGGTTGGGGCTAAATCACGACAATCCATTATTGTACATGCAAGTAGAAAGTGCATGACACATTTATGTGGATGAACATGCAAATTGGGTCTCATGCTCACGCTTCTGACAAGTCCTTAATGCTGCAAAATCTGTGTTTTCCATAGCATAAAAGGGACCAGCAGCCTATTAGGAACAGCACATGCCCTTTAAGCCTTACACAGAGGTACCCCAGTGCACACATGCACTGGTTCCTGTGGCTGGGGACAGATCCAGGAGAAAGCTGTGCTCCTTGGATGCTGAGGCCACACCACCCCAGCTGGGCACAGGCTCTGCAGCCTGCTGTCCTGGTGCAGCCCTGAGCTGCCCTGCACCATCTGCATGGCCCAACATCAGGACTTTACAGTTAAGATTTAAACAAACTAACAAAAGCTACCAGGGACATGATCAGCAATATCTGAAGAGCTCCTTCTACATTAGCTGCAAACAGGCTCAGTAAAAACATTACAAGACTGATAAAATAACTGTGTTTAATGGGGCATGGCAAAGTTAATTCTGAAATCCAGAGGCACCTTAGTGGCCAGAGACTGGGGAGGCAAAGGGGCAGAGAGGTGGAGAGGATGCTGGAGCCACAGCCTGACAAAACTGCAAAAGTGGCATCAAAGTCTACATAACCAAACTGTCAGACACAAGCTCCAGGAATCAAACCACGGAGGGATGTTAATGGTGCTTGAACTCCAGCGAGCTATTGTAAATGAAGATGACTACTGCCAAGCGCGTTGTGTAGTTAAAAAAGAAAGAGCATGAGAGAGGGGCATTTCTAGATCAGTCAGACTGAATCCTAAGAAGCTAGAGAGCTGCTTCACCTCTGAAGAGAGCTGGATAAAACAATGTACCATAATACAAGTTTAACACCATATACTAGAACAATCTTGGGAAGCTAAATTCCCTTTCTTTTCCTGGGAGATTCCACAGTGTGATTGTTTCTTTTTCACTCGAGGTCTGTTTGATGTATTCCACTTTCTCTCTTAGGAAATAACATTTTATTTTCGCTCCCCCTATCTCATATATTCAAGAATTTCTGGTTTTATGCACTCAGTTACACAGAGTTGTTTCTAGCATCTTCTGTGCTGCAGGTACAGTTTGTTCAGTACTCTCTGTGTTGTCCTCAGACATCAGTGGGCAACACAGTAATGTTGTGATACCAATGTCTGTCACAGATCTGATTGACAACCCTAACCTCCCCCTAAAAGCACAAATCTAATCCTCAATTTGCTAATGCATTTTTATCAAAGGAATGTATTTTGTTTGGAGTAAGCCATGCAATAATTACTTATTTTGAAGCATTCAAGCTACTTCTCGATGCTAATTAAATGCTTGTGTCTATTAGCCTCCCCATAGTTACAGTAGCATAATTATATCCCCATCTTCCACAGCAGAGCTCATTTGTGAAACCCTTGCTTAAAAAGTGTCAATTACCTAATCAGAAAATAAAAATAATCCCATGAGTTTTAGGTGACTAGCTACGATAACAAGTAAAAAAGCACAGCGAAAGTGATTCCCAAACAAACCATATTTTTTTAGTGGGACTACCTGGGTGAACATTCCAAATAGTGAAAAAAATCAGAGGAAGCTGAGACTAGGTCATGAATAATCGTTTAACCAAAACAGAGCTAATTAATTATTTATAAATAACTGTTTGACCTGGAAAACACTGTACAAAGAGTAATTGTTACAAAAGCTCCGTAAATTGTGAGATATTTTGGAGCTACAATAGGTGTGGGATGTGTAAAGATAGAAGTGCTTCTACTTTATATGAAGGATGAGCAATGCAACTTAAGTTGCACAGGGATGTGCTGATAAAGTTCTTCAAATCAGAGATCTTGGTTCCATGAATACAGAAAACCTTTATCAGAGAATGCAGTTCTGGAAAGCTACATTTCAAGCATTAAGGAACTGCATTTGCTTTGAGATGCAGCATTTTTAGTAAGACATTGAATACACTATATATACAGAGCAGCAAAGAGGAGTTACTCCTAATTATGTTGGGATTATAACAATAGATGACTTCACGCACTTTAATTTGTCATAACGGCCATTAACTAGCTTTGTAACAGTTGGTGTTTTCCACGAAATGAAGATGATCGGGTCAGTAATGAAGGGTTTGCCATGTGTTGGCAGCTGGGATTTTACTTGCTTTATCAGAACTGTCATGTTATCACTGTATGTGTTTTTCCTTACCGTAGTGACTCTGGCCTCTCTGCCAGCTGAGCATTGCTTCATGGGGACTGAAGCTGGGAAAAGTCTTCAACTCTTTTTTGGTTTTAACTTAAAAAAAAAAGCTTCTAACCTCAAAAGTTTGCTACTTGAACTAAAATTAACTTTTAGTTAACTAAAAATATCACTGATCATTGGACTACAATATTGCAAGTAGTTTTGCCACAACAAGATGAGAGTAGGACATTCCATGTAGGGTACAGAAGGATAGATTATGTTGATTACAAGCAGTGTTCCCCAGGGCTCGGTTCTGGGGCCGGTCTTGTTCAATATCTTTATTGATTACCTGGATGAGGGGATCAAGTGCTCCCTCAGTAAGTTTGCAGACGACACCAAGCTGGGTGGGAGTGTTGATCTGCTGGAGGGTAGGAGGGCTCTGCAGAGGGATCTGGGCAGGCTGGATTGATGCGCAGAGGTCAACTGTATGAGGTTTAATAAGGCCAAGTGCACTTGGGTCACAACAACCCCATGCAATGCTACAGGCTTTGGGAGGAGTGGCTGGAGAGCTGCCTGGCGGAAAAGGACCTCGGGGTGTTGGTTGACAGCCGGCTGAATACGAGCCGGCAGTGTGCCCAGGTGGCCAAGAAGGCCAAGAGCGTCCTGGCCTGTATCAGAAATAGTGTGGCCAGCAGGAGTAGGGGAGTGATTGTGCCCCTGTACTCAGCACTGATGAGGCTGCACCTTGAACACTGTGTTCATTTTTGGGCCCCTCACTACAAGAAGGACATTGAGGTGCTGGAGCGTGTCCAGAGAAGGGCAATGAAGCTGGTGAGGGGTCTAGAGAACAATTCTTACAAAGAGCAGCTGATGGAGCTGGGGTTGTTCAGTTTGGAGAAGAGAAGGCTGAGGGGAGACCGTATCACACTCTACAACTACCTGAAAGGGGGTTGTGGCAACGAGGGCGTTGGTCTCTTCTCTCAAGTAACTAGTGATAGGACGAGAGGCAATGGCCTCAAGTTGCGCCAGGGGAGGTTTAGATTGGATATTAGGAAAAAATCCTTTCCTGAGAGAGTGGTCAAGCATTGGAACAGGCTGCCCAGGGAGGTGGTGGAGTCACCATCACTGGAAGTGTTCAAAAAACGTGTGGACATGGCACTTTGGGACATGGTTTAGTGGGCATGGTGATGTTGGGTTGATGGTTGGACTTGGTGATCTTGAAGGTCTTTTCCAACCTTAATGATTCTGTGGTTACAGTCCAAGGCAGAATGAAATCAATCCCTTTGTCACTTTTGGTACTAATTAATTAGCACTATTCTTCTAATTGTCACAGGAAGTCATACAGACAAATAATAATGTAGAACTTACTCCAGCAGGCAAATGTTCCCTCATAAGGAATCTGTGCATTGATAACAACAATTTTTCATTATATAAGTCTGGGAGAAAATTTTTTTTTTAATTATTATTTATTTATTTATTTATTTATTTATTTATTTATTTATTTATTTATTTATTTTTCATTTTAAAATGTATTTGCCAATCTGGAGGAAATGAGCAAACGACATGCCATTTCACAGCAGCACAGGGAACATTGAGGATCTCATTCACATGGCTACAATGTCACCAGTACCTTGTTACATACAGAGACTGAGAGAAATTTGAGTCCTCTCTGAAATTCTGGGGGAAAAAAGCCTTGCCAATGCCACACAACATGACCTTCAACTTCCAGCACTCTTAGGGAAGTTTGCTTACAACTATGTTTGCAATCAGACTGCATAAAGTATTGTGCTGGGCTTAATCCCTTGCCTCTGGACTTAATTGATCTATAGTGTAGAGTTACCGATCACAGCATTGATTTTCTTCCATGACTTTCTAATATAATGTGTCTTCAGACTCTCAGGCACATTATCAAATAGAATTCCACTCCCCTCTGTTCTATTGGCATGTTGTTGAGATCAGTGAAATATAAGTATAAGCTTGGAGAAATACAGTGGTGACAGAAATGCAGTAAAAGACTTTGTATACAGGGTGTATAAATTGGGCAGCAAATGAGTTACAGTCACTTTTATCCATTTAATGCTAAATGGCCATGCAAAATTGATGTAACTACACAGATTTATCATTTCTTGGGTTCATGTTAAATCTTGAAGCCAGGGGAATGTGTACCTAACAAAGCTACCCAGAGCTGCTTTTGGAGCTTTGAGGAAGGTCAGCCACACATTAAAGTGTATGATGCTGAGGAATTAACTTTCATATTTAAGCTTGCAGACATACTAAAGATCAACCTTCCCGGAAGTATTTAACATACCTTCTGTCCAGCCTGCACTGGTATTTAACTTGTACCATACATTTTCATGGTTAGATAACATTTAATTTTCTGTGCCTAAATTAAGGAGCAGAAGCCCTACAGGTGAAAACAAGTTTCCCTTCAGTTTTTCTGCCATTGCTTATTCTAAAGACTACTACCTACTACTACGTACTGCCAAGTTATTAACTACCAAGTGATTCAGTTCATTTTGAAAGGGTTCTTTAAGCTGCAAATGGAGATGTCCTTAGAAGCGGGGAAAAAAATTCCATCCACTCCAGCAACATTAGTTATAGCACTAGAAAATGTATCCACTACTAGGGGTTCACCATCACAGGAAGGAATCCTGAAGTCCTTCCTGGATTAGAAGTGATAAGGAAATGACTCCAGTTGATAGCACAAACTTAAAAATCATGGTGTGCACAGAAAGTTTTGTGTTTAAGCCCATTCCATGTGGGCTTTTTAAATCTTAGTTGGTGTTTCCTGCTACTAAACACAGCTCTCGCTCTATGAGAAGACTTAATCTAGAACTGCAAGTATGCAACAGTTGCTTGAGGTAAGAGTGACTTTGACAGGACAGTGCCTCTACCTCATCACAAATGCCAGTGCACAAGTAAAATGAGAACCCATGTGCTGGTTTAAATGAGAACATTACCATCAGATGGTAAAAACCAAGAAAATGCCATCAAAATTAGTAATTTTTCAGGGTTATGAACAGCTTATGTTATGGCCAACCACAAAGTTCATGAAAAAGGGCCATAAAAGCAGCTACATTTGGCTGCAAATTCCTCCAGCTCCACTATCCACTCTTTGCCAATGGCCATTAGCACTTACCTAGGCAAGAAATGCAAGAGGTTATGAAATGATCCATTCATTGAAATACTCAACCAAATACCTAACCACTCATTTAAGAACTTCCTAAACTGAAAACTGCACCTGAAAAAACTTTCAATAGCCACCAACTGATCTGTCTCCCATAGGAATGTCTAATCCTTTCTTTGGCACTTTTAGTTCTTTGTCTTCACAATGTCATGAATTAACAAGCTACAACAATTCACTATGCATTGCCTGCACAACTACCTCCTTTTGTTTGTTTTGAAGTCATTTGATAGTGTGAGTGTAGAAGAAGCTGTGTACTGTAAGAAGTAGTGAGTAATTACTGCCTACCTGCTTTCTCTGAACCATCTATCGTTTCAGAGACCTGTGTCATACCTCCGTTAGTCACTTCCTTTTCCTAGGAAAGGCAACCACGCTACAATTTGTTCATGGGGTCAAGAGTCTTCCCTTTTTTTCCTTATCCCATCAATATATTTCCAACTGAAAGAAAATTTCCAACAGAATAAAGATAATATTTGTAAATGCAAGCCAGGCTCCTGCCCTACTCTGTTCCTTGCAAAATAAGATGACACTTCTATGCTACTTTTCCAGATCAATCATAACTTGCATAACACTTAGTAAATAACCTCATTAATCTTTTAGATATGGGAACTGTAGCAGTATGTGTCTCTCCTTTCATCAAGGCCTAGAAAAGTCAAAGAAGATTGTGTGTGGTTCACATGTCAGACAGGTGTGCACAATCTTATTTTACAGCAGGGCAGTAATTACCGAATTAACCGTGGCCAAGGAATTCTTCACGCGGAGCATCTGAGTGCATTGGTCTGTCTGATGGTCTGTAGGCATCAAAGAGCCGTCAGTCACATTGCATTTGGGAGAAGGGTGACTGCTAAATTTTAACACTAAAATTATACAACAAGAGCAAGATTTCTGTAGTATACATTTCTACACATATTTCAAGAGAGATTGTAAAATACTGCTTTAAACAGCTCCACAGCCCAGAGTCGCCTAACTCCTAATAGAGTCAGTAAGATCTATGCAGCAAAATCACACCAAGGAAAGATGTCCGTGAACATTTTTTTTAATCTTTGTCTTTAGGCCATTATAATCCCTCAGTAATAGGAGATAATAATTGTCATCCTTTCCTAATTGCTTTTTGGTAATCCATTCAGTTCTTGACTTCTAGTATCTCTGCATCCCTCTCCTTCCTAATTTGATGCTACTTTGTCCTAAAAATGTCATCCTTTGTATAACTGAACTAAAATCTCCCTCTCTCCTTTTGGAACCAGGGTATTCCCCAGCCACCAGGTCTGCAAGGGCAAACACTGCACTGACCCAAAATCACGTTCAGACTCGCGCTCTCTTCCTGGCCTTTCACACCCTGACTACCTGCGGAGGAAACCCTGGTGCAAGCAGCAGGCAGTAACCAAAAGGAGCTTGGTGATAGAGGCAGGACTGCAGGGTACGTCATGGAGCTAGACTGCTCCAACACAGCCAAAGACAAGTAATGCTAGTAGAACTGAAAGTATGTGGTCAAATCTTAAAAGATGCTGAGGGTGTATTTTGCTACCACCCTCTCCAAATTGTGAATAATTATTTTCCTTGTTTCTTAGAAGATGCACAAGGATTAAAAACAAGCACAGAATAACAGTGTCATATCAGATATCTTGGTTTTTTCCTTGTCTTATAAACAGTGTTAAACTCTTTGGGACAATTTTGTGTGCCACTTCAAACTCAAAGGATGTGAATTCCATGATCAGCTAAGAAAAAAAAAGGTAAAAAATTACATGATTCTATGCTTTGTCAACAAGCAATTTCATTATAAAAAAACTTATATTATATTTGTATATTCTTTTGAATTTAGGTTTAATATATTGCATAAGTGTAAGAACATTACTAATGGCATTTACATGCCTCACCAGTATTCCAGAATACACCAGAATTCCTGTTGTACTGCCTAAAACCGTTCTAAAAACTTGATGTGAATGTTTTCTTGAAAAAATAATTAGTAAACCAAACGTTGACCTGACAAGAGCTGAATTTCAGTTCTCCCGATGAAACTTACAGTGGTACATTTTCAGTTAGGCATAATCAAAACATGACTACTGGAAGTGTTTTATCTGGGTTTCTAACATTTTCTGTGTTGATGCTTTGTTATGGATAGGAAGAGCTCAGGAAAGAGCTCCAGGGACCAGAGCCCCACGCATTTTTTCACTATGACTTTAGCACCCAAACCCTTTGGAGAATCTGAGTCCATTTGACAGAAAAAGCACACAACTGAGTTGTTTGAGAGTGATGAGAGGAAAGACACTGGAAATTTTATTCCAAGATTTAACTAATGAATGGCTTTATTTTGTCAATGTTTTCTGCTCAGTCAATACATTGTGTCATCAGGCGGGGCGTCAGAATGGGCTTGAGTATCGTATTGATCCATATTCGGCTGGTGTTTTACACTGTTGTAATCCAAATGGGTAACTAAGAACTGTTCAGTCAAATCTGTGTTGAATCTGGTTCTGTGCCAGAGTAAATCAAGCTAAACTTTTAAACAGCCAGTGGAGTTAATTATGAGGAAAAATAATTGTGCCAGGGAAATCAAAATCAAAGCCTTTCAACATTGTGCACAACATTGTATGCATTGGAATGAGAAGTGTTGTGCCTGTGCTGCATGGCCACTCATTGCCTTCTGTTTTGCCAGGGGCAAGTGTATTTCATTAGGTTTTTGAATCTCAGTAGCTCGTGAAGTACCTTACAGTTCTTTGGGATGCATGGCACTGTACTGAAGTACTGGCAGCTTAATCAGCAACCATGTTACAGACCTCTATAACATGAACTGTAACATGAACATATTGTGCCCGTGTAAAATTTCGATCATCCTGTCTAAGATTTCTTACATACCTCTAATTTGCATTTACACCTAATTTACAACTGCATTCCCATATACTTTAATTGAATTTAAAATGTTTCACTGTATTTCATAGGATGGACCTGAAGTCTGTAATTAGATTTCTCTTCCACGGATGGAAGAGGTACGTTAGGCCCTTTTTATACTGAAAATGTGTGTTTCCTGTGAATGTTACTGAAAGATGAAATCATGCATGGTTTGGACAGCGAAGCAGAAAAACTGTGTTGCTATTCTAGGGAGATTTCAACATAAACAGGCGATATACAATAGCAGTATAAGTGAGGTTAGTTATACATAGATATTATGCCATGCAGATAGGCTGTGATGAGACAGTAATAAAACAATTTCTCAGTTCTACATATTTGATAAAGTTGTTCATGCCTTCTGTTTTCAAAGGAAAACATTCCACTCCCTTTTTGGAGCATATATTGCCTGGATTTTTTTTTTTTAATTAGTATGTACTCATCCACATCTTTGTAGCTTTTAAATTCTCCAGAGATAAGTAGTTGTATGAGATTAGAAAGCAATTTTTTCTTCATAAAGCGCCTTCTGTTTCTACACCTGTTTTTTCTGGAGGATGGAAATTCCCAAACAGAAATCTGTGAGGGGAAAAAGAAACACCTCTCCGGGTCCCAGGTTTGATATAATCCTGGCTATATGTTTCTGCATTCCATGTTTTCAACATTTACTCATAGAGCTGCTCCTCTGATAACCTTTAATTTTTCTGAATATGAAATATGAATATTCAAAACATGAGTAAAAGGTGCTTAACATACAAAGGTTGGTTTAAAAACATGAGAATTCTTGAACTTTGTAATATTTTTTAATATTCTTTTGGACCCAAAGCCTTTGGGGTTTATATTCTTAAGATGTCTTTGACAACCATAACAAGCAGAAACATTATTTTATTTTTGTAAATGAAAAATGAGACTTCCAGCTAGTTATACAGATACACAGATCCAGGAGACTTGTAGCAGAAATGCAGGTTTTGGGGGAAATAAAAAAAAGGGTGAATGTTATGATGACTGGATCATTTCTGAGAGCTGTGAAGCCTGGGGGGAAAAGAACAAAAAACTTCAAGAAAGGAAAAATACATAGTAGGGCGTAGAAGACTGATGATCAGAAACATAGAAAATGTATCCTTCAACATTCTGAATTGCTGATTCGTATCAGTGATGACAGAGTTATTGATGGCATCTCCAGATTTTTGTCATTACAGGCAATGAGAATGTTTTAATAAATTTTTGTCCTATTTTGCTAGATCTTCTTGTTATTCAAGGGAGCAAGCCCAGCCTTTTTAAAATGTAAGCTGGATAAAGGATCTACTTGGGGTTTTTTGTGAATCTGTGAGAAGCAGCTGTACTTAGCTACTCAGGGATATTTTAATGTCATACAGGCAAGATGGCACTTTAGTTCTAGTGTTAGATGATCCTTGCTAAGTTCCATATGACAAATAAAAATGAAAGCATGAACTTTTTTTAATGACATGACACAATTCTTCAAGTTGTAGAAATAGTTCTGTTCTGTGGTTTTGGGTGGTTTTTTCCCCTTACTGTTTGTTTATTCCTAGATTATTTTTATGCTAAGAAACCACAGAAGGCTACATAGAATCTGCTGCATTCATGGTGTCTGGTCTAAAAGCATTTCTCTAAAAATATCAGAGGATTATGGGTTACAGTAGGCAAGTTTCTGGGATGCTTAAAATTAAATAAACATTGTGCATTTGTTTTCTAAAATAACAGAACAAACCAAACCATAT
Organism: Phaethon aethereus; assembly: GCF_964289735.1. Lineage (NCBI taxonomy): Eukaryota > Metazoa > Chordata > Aves > Phaethontiformes > Phaethontidae > Phaethon > Phaethon aethereus. Next base: position 29,609,503 of record NC_138578.1, on the reverse strand, counting down.
CAACTTTCTTGAAGTTACAGCCAATTAAAATCAAACTTTATATATATCCACAACAGTTTGGGTTATAACTGTGAGAGTGTGTATTTTGTACAGTGCTGGAATTTGGCTATATTTTGTTCCATATAATTTTTAGACCTAAACAAAGTGCTTTTCGCAGAGGTTGGTTTGAAAGTATTGGAGAGTGCTGTTCATCAAGTGGGTACAACACAAGCAGCACAGACAACATCTGCGGAAGACCCATGGTCAGACTAAGACTGCAGCTCTGCCATTAGACCCTCTCATGAGGCTGCCAATAAGGCACTTACATTAGCAGTGTTAATGGGTTTTATGGATGCAGCTAGTTTTCGGCAGAAGTTCACTCATTTTTCAGAAACTAACAACCAATTCTAAAAAAAAATGACAACAGCTTCTCTGCAATTACAGCAAGTGCAACTAATACAAAATTAACATGCTGAAGGTATTTCAGGACTTTTGTTCCCAGTCTCCTCAACCTTACCCCCCAATTTGTATTTTGTTTAATAGGGACTTTTTTTTAAGTTGAGTGCAGAGTCCTCAATGGTAAGTCCAGCAAGATTTTCACATGGCAAGAGAGTCCAAGGAGTCCTCCTCCACGGACAGGAACGGGATGAACTGGGGGCCCTTCCATGATGGACTGAATCCAATGTACATGGATCACCTCAAGATTTCTTCAGCATCAGCAATAGCTGCTTTGGCTTTTCCCCACACTCACCTTTGCAGAGCCTGCTTCTGCTCTGTGCAAGGCAGAACTCACCTCGTGAAACTCCTCCTAAACTCACACACAAGTTGTCTTTATAATGTAAAATTTAAAGGCCTATCTGTCTTTACAGCAAGAACTCACAAAGGTTGTGCACTAGTTCAGTAATGCTCATTCAGACACATTCAGCACACATATGCAAGCAACACAATGTAAACACATTGTTTTTGCTGTGGATGTGGAAAGAGCAAATGAGATTTATTCTTCATAAATATCTTTCTCAAAAGACATCTAGCATCAGAATGACAAATACAGGAGGGTTGTTGCTCCAAATGCTTCCTCTGTCTGCATGTGCATCTCTCATATCACAATTTCTTTAATTTACTGCAGTCAGACACCTCCACTGACTTTTTAAAAAATATTTTTTCAAAGACTATCTTTGCAAAAATCAAGAGAAAACTGATTATTAAAATCTCCCTCTCGGATGTGGTGAGAATGTCATCGTAGGGAAATCAGAAACCAAAATGCCTATGGGATGACCAAGAACCGAAAGGATAAAAGGAAATTCTAAAATCCATAAGTCCATGAGAAAAACAATCTATTCTGGAGCTTTCAGGTTATTTACAGTGACACTTTCCCAGACTTTTTGCCAATTTCTGTGACAAAGGCTGAAGAATGATCTTTTTCTCTCTCTCCCTTTCCAAATGGCTTCACTCAGGCAATTCTCTTGCCAGTTTCACCAATTCCCATCCTACTAGGAAGAGAAATAGAAACTTCTAAATTGCTTATACAGTCATAACCCTTCATAAGTATGATTTATATCTCTTTCTCTTTCTAATTAATTCCCACCTGATCAGTTTATTTGAATTAATTTCAACTCCCAAGTACTACCTTCTTAGGAGACTGAACCTATCCTCTTGATTTTCACTTCAGCTTCGTTCCCCAAACTTAGTGTTAGTCACTTTTATTGCAGGGATTAGATGTACTATTATATCTCCGTAGAGCTTTTAAACTCACTCTTAGACCATCACCTCAGCCCAGTTTAACTGCAGAGGAGTACTGGACTTCCTATTTGTGCTCTAGATACATCAGACTATTTTCATGGCTTCTTCCCAACTAACATAAGTTAACATTTCCCAAATATTGTTAAAACAATCATGCTTCTACAGAAAAGGATAGAAGGGAAGTTAAAAGTAAGATTCTGGAACTTGTTTAAACTACACACACACACTTACTTTTATCCCTTGTTGACACATGTGTATATGTGCTACAAAATGAGTAATTTCAGTAGTTTTTAATTTCTATGCCTTGCCTGATGTCTAAACTGCCACATAATTTTGCTGTGTTGTCCTTAACAATTTCTCTTATGATTGTGAAGATGGCACATTTTAGGAGGTATAAAGAAGTAACTAAGGCAAAAGAGCTCAAAAAAAACCCCAACAAACAACAACAAAACAGCCATCTGAACCAAAACCCTATTTTATTAAATCTTTTGTTTCATTTCCCACTGCCTCGTTTCAAACCACAGGCTCTGCTCCAGCTTCAAGAATGTTTCCACTTTGAAACGGACCGCTATATAGGCTGCTCCAGGATAACAGTACAGAATGTATTACCAGAATGTAGCGGTGCACAGTATGGGCTTTTTATCCTTGTTCCTAAATGTGTGAGGTTTATCTGTTAACTGCTGTTGACTTTTTGTTGGCATTAATGGCCTTCAAGCTTGTGCATACGAGATGCATGTTTAAGAATCCACGTTTGACTGATAACCTTGAGAGGCACACACCCAGTTGGGGCTGAAAGGCAACCCCAGTAGACCCCGCGATGCATCTCGTGGCAAGCTCCCTACACAGCAGGCACGCTGGATGTTCGTGTCTGGCACGCCTGGCCAGCTGGCCCCCTGCATGATGGGGTGAACTGAAGCCTCCTCCAGTGTTTCTTCTTCACTATCTGCTTTCAAGCGCAACCTTTCACATTATTGCAATGCTTTACTTGGTGTGAGACCGTATCAAAGCTCCGTCAGATCCTTAGGTGCCTATTTGTCATCAGGTTTTTTAATGGGAAAAAAAAAAGATGAATCGTCAGTCCCTAAAACAACTGTCTCTTTAAAACATGCCAGAAATGGGTCCTCCTGCATTGGTGGCTTCCATTTGCAAAAGCCTGTGACTCCCTGCTGCACGCAGCAGCAGTGATTCAGGAGCATTGAGAGCTTTCAGTGTACATGGAAGAGGGACATCTTCCAGACAGAAACACGAAGTTCCATATTTCTAACTTCCCTCTGTCAAAAAGCATCACCAGATGCAAAATAATGGATAAATAAAAAGGAGAACCTAGTAAGAGCAGAAAGCTTGTGTAACACCTTCATTTGGCATTCCTGCTGCGGTTATGGGCTGATTATCTCCAATTCTGGTATTGGCAATTCAAGGAGGATAATGAAAATGATGCAGAAAAATGTAGAAGAGAGCCACGAGGATACTTAAAGGATTGCAAAAAGTCCTGCTTGAAAAACTAAAAGCTTAGTCTATTTAGCTTACAATGGAAAAGGTTAAGAAAAAATTTAACCCCTCTCTGTGAGCAATAACATGAGGAGTAAAAGGCTTTTTGGATTAGCAGACATGAGTGTAACTGGCTAGAAGGTGCAGATGGACTGGTCTACATGGGGAATAATGGGCTTTTTCTGTAAGTGATGATAGTTAAGCACTGAAACAACTTGTCAAGGGCTGTGGGGAATTCTCCATGGCTGACAGTTTTTGAAAAAGGAGCTAAGTTTTTCATTAAAAATTATGCTTTTGTTCCGATAGCAATTATTTGGGGGAAATTCTAAAACCAGTGTTATGGAGGCAAGACAATGTGGAGTCTCTGTGACTGCTTCTGATGTTGTAATCTATGGATTCTTGTGTTACTTTAAAGAATCAACTAGATCTTTGTATGACTCTGTTTAGATGCCCTCTGTGGGTCAGAAGGTTGTGGTACCACAACATTCAGAAAGGGAAGCACTGCTGTAGACTTGTCTAGAGAGATTTCATGGTAGCTATTTAGGCCAATAAAGAGAACATACCTGGGGTACTGATCACAGGTCCCATTTTTATTGCAGTGTTTCTCAATGGCTTTATGTATACACACAGCATTAGCATGTGTAAGTCTAGCTTATTAATTACATAAAATGTTGTATTTTAAGAAGTGCTTCTGCAAGCTTCTGTATTTCAGTATATACTTTACAGATAAGACAAGATAATTGACAATATCTTGTCTGAGCAAAGCTCAAAAAATCAATGCAGAAGAATAGCAGACCCTCAAAGTAAAAGAGCACCTCTGTTTTTGACTTTCAGTTTGCACTTTTCATAAGGAAGAAATTTCATAATTTTCCACAGTGTTATGTAGGATGGCTATCCTAGCATTGCTAAGGTTTTTTATTATGTGATCACTTTCTAGAGATGCTTAATGACTGATAAAATTACTCTTTGTAGCTTTTAGGTCTATGATTTCTACATCAAGCCATTTGCTGATAGAAGGCTCTCAAACTGAGTCTTACAGTCCAATTTAGCAATGCTATATCTGAATATATATTTGAATCAAAGTGTACTGGCAGCATTTTAGTTAGTGCTATTACCCCATTTTCTAAGAACCCGGGACAGCTGAAGATTCAAGAAGGGTTTCCTGTGGTCAGAAATGTCTACAAGAGAACGGTTGTTCAGAGATATCTCAGCATAAAAGGTGTAACTGAGAGGGAGGAGGGCCCCTTTCATCCAAGCCATTCTTCCTCCAAAAGCGTAAGTAAGGATACAGCAGAGGGAATGCAGTCGCCTACAAATGATTTAATGGGCTCACAAGTAGAACAGCAAATGCATCACCTCAGAGTAGCCTCTGAATGCATTTGCCATTCTTGTCCTCACTGTGACAGACATCAAACATTTGAAGTTTCTTCGCTACTTAAAGCTTTTTTAATTTTTTCTATGTGCTTCTACAGTAGTCTTTTTAATAAAAAGAAAACTCTTGATAAAAGGCATTAAAGCCCAAAAGAAAGCAGCAGCTTCAGTCAGTCACTGGAAACAGCTGGTAGCTAGCTTTTACTAAGAGCTGCCAAGAAAAGGTTGATTGCTGTATCTGGCAGAGAGGATCCCATGCCTGACCTCGCCAGGCAGAGAGCAACGGGGCATGGGGATTTCCAACAGGATGGGGCTGAAACTCAGCTGTAAAGCAATGATCCAAACATACAAAGCGGCTCTGAGTGTCTCAGTTTGAATCAAAGGCAGATTAGAGCCCTGCTGGAGCCCAGTTTGAACTCCCAAAAAGTTGAAAGGCTTTTCAGCGTGGTGTTCATTTTCTTTTCAATAACGATCTAGCTATTCATCTTCTCCATTACCTTACAAAACGTGTCTACTTCCACTCAAAAGGAAAGCTAGCCTCTTACGGCTAGCTGATACAAAAGAATCTACTGGACACCTGAAGGTATTAAAAAGGTCTTACTTACTTGAAAGCAAGCTGTAATTAACTCTTTTATGCTATTCAGAAACTATTTAGTTTGCGGAGGGGTTATTTAAACACTTTAAACCTTTTCTCCTCTGTCCACATTAGAATCTTCATGCTATTTTCAACTAATAACTGCTTTTCTGTATTCAGTGTTCCCTCATTTCACAAACCAAAAAAGTTTGACACACTTGGCTCTGCTGAATGAAGAATATTCTGAAAATCCACCCAACCTTCCTCTGGAGTTCACAACTGAGAATATTTTAGCTTGGCAAGTCAGATCTAACTCTTTCCATGGTCAGCCTGAAATCATTCCCAAAGAACAAAGTGAGTGAAACACGGTCATCCTGGTCCAGCTGCCACAATACCTGGTAGAATAGCAGCTTGCCAACGAATTTGGTAGAACTGTTGCGAAAGAATCTTTTCAGAGGCCACATAAGATAATTTTACACTACCTCAACCTTGTGTTGGGGAGACAGAACATAACAGAAATCTAGTAGCACAGAACAAGTCACGTTCCTTAAAAAGGGCAAATAACTCAGGACCAAATTACCCGTTGGTCTTTACTTGCTCTCTTGTTGACCAGATTTTCCACTGATGCTTCCATCCATCTGTATATCTATCTCAGTATAAATGACCTTTGCAACAGGCTTAGCTCATGTAGATGTGTACGTGAATCATCTCGGAGACACGTCAGCCCCTATCACTAGGGCCATGTCAGGAAGCACTGTACACTTACGCTGCTTGTATTGAATATCAGGCTTAATGGAATTTTGTCCAAGGTTCAGACACATGTAAGAAAACATGCATTTGTGTCACCATGTCAGTCCACACAAGCTCTTCTTTTTAGGCAGAACTAATCCACATAATATATATTCATACTAAATTGCACAGATCCCACCACCTATGCAGAGTAAGTTGTATATACAGCCATGGACAGGAATTTCATAAAATTGCAGCATGTACTGCCATCTGTTAAGATTTACCCATGGTTGCTACTGGCAGTCAACCTTTATTTTCAGAAATAAAACTTTCTAGGCAGAAATTGCAGTTTCTAAGGTCAGGACTGAGTAAATTTGAACTCACTGAATATAAAATACCTTTGCTATAGGAAAAAAAACACCTCAAACAGATGCTGGAAGACAAGGAAAAAAGGCTTTAAAAGGAACCAAAGTAGGTTACTTTGATTTAAAGAATAAATCATTCTGTTAATATGAGGAGATGAATGTCAAATTTTCATTTCTCTAGTAATCTTGTCTCTGCATGCAAATCAGTAGCAACTGCAATTAGTAAAACCTTCATGTCCAAAATTTGACACTCATCTCTAAACAGGACTTCTCAGCATTGGTCCAATTTTGAACCAGACAATGATGGAAAAAACAACATGAACCTTGCTTAACATCATGGGAAATTTTAATTCTTGGGGAAAAAGAAAAGCAACAGGTATGTCATCACATATTAAGAGGAATATATATAGCATAAAGAATTAAATGAGGAAGATAATTCCCTTTCAGTTAAAAAATGAGGTATAAATACCTTACATATAACATACACATATTGTCTGGAGTGTTGCAATCAAGACAGAGAAAACAACCAAAAACTCCCAAGCCAAGCCTACTCAATAGAACATATTATAAAAAACTTTGGCTTCTGATTGAGGACCTTTATTGTTTATTTCAATAATTAGCTTTCTTCTGGTATTCAACTTCATGTCCCCTCTTTGAAGCTATCTTCTTTTTCCTACCGAAATTAAAGCATTATTTTCTTTAGCAAAGAATTTGTTATAGGAAGTAAGTGAAATATGTATTTCTCCAAAAGAGGAAAAATAAATACTTTAGTATTTTCTTCATCCACAATACATAGGTTTATTTTAGGAGAGCCACTTCTGACTCATTAGAATAAGATGAAGAGAAATACTAATTTAGCTGTCATAGGTTAATTTCAAATGCTTCCAACAAACTTTTCAAGGGAAGGTTAATTGAATCATTGCTTATGATCCTCAGAGTGGTCATACCTGGAACAACTGATTTGGCTACAGAGATGGATCTAACAAGAAAGACAAATTCCTCTAATCTAGTTACCGGGGGGTAAAACAGAAGAAAACACAGGCAAATGTTTTGATGATCTCTCTACTGTAGTCATGTTTTGCCAAGGACCAAAGGGCATTGTAAATTATACTAGTCACATGCTTCCTGTTAAAATTTTGTGTAGGACTCTGACTATGAGAATTTTTAGAAGAATCAAACCTACAAATCCTGAATTCATTTCAGGGATTAAGAAGTGGAATATTTTCTGTTTACCACAGTACACTGAGTGTCTGGGACTTCATGGAGTACTTACAAAAGGTGGTACTTAAATTCCACTCCAAAAAGAAGGAAAGGTTGGAAAGACAGCAGAAGGAATCTGAAAAAACCTGTCACATAGTGTGGTCCACAGAGTTGTGTATGATGGAAGGGAGACAATATCTGGTGCAAAGAGTCTTTAATGAATATGTCTCCTAGAACTGTTCTTTGACCAGAAGGAAACACAAATCAAATTAGGATAGGCTTGTGATACTGAGTTGTAAAATACGTTTGTAAGCTGAATTGACTAAAGAAGGTTCTGTATGGGAAATCCCAGATGAGGAGATGTCCCAGTTTCAGCTGGGATAGAGAGCAGTGGATCTTCTAAACAGATGTTCTCATATAAACATCATGATGAAAAAACTAACACAGACTTTACCATGGAGGGAAGGTGAATTATTCAAGGTTTGGATCCTTCTGAAGAGGCCAAACTGAGATGGATGTTTATTCAGAAAGTAATATGGTAGGGCTCCCAAGATGAGTATGTACACTGAGGTGCTGGTTGAAGTAATTATAAATTTGGAGTATATTTTCAAAAGTTGGCTGTCTCTCTTTTGCTGTTGAACTTTCCCAGTACTTTTCTGCTATTTGGTGGTTGTTAAAGGTTTTCCCACAAAGAAGAAAGGAAGCACAAACACTCAGCCCGCACTCTGCATCATCTGTCCCTGTTGTACCTGTGCTATTAAGTTTTATTATATTTGTCTACCTCCTCTGACAAAGTTCTACTCAGGTTTCTTAGACATAACAGGATGGGAAAAGAGCTCCAAAGAGGATCACCCAGAGCTGTCTTTCTGTTGTTTTTTTTCTAGTGGCCGGTAAACCAGTGTAAGAATTGGGCATACTGAAGAGTTGTCCCAATTGTTTTATTGATGGGAATATTGCTTCTCTCTGAAAGAATTTTCCTTTTCATTGCAGAAGACACAAAGCAAAGTAAGAGAGGATGGGAGTCATTAAGCTGAATACTAGTTCTAGACAACAGTAGCTCGATACAGAGTGTCTAAAAAAAACCCATTGTATATATGTATATATACAGATATATACAGCAATGTTCTTTCATTTTATGACAGCTATATTTGCCTTAGCTCTACTTGAAATAACATATGAAAAACACAAGTCACAAAGACCTTCTTCCATGGAATACGCGGGCAGAAGTATGCAAAAGGAAGCAGCAGCTGGGGTAAAAGAGGAGAAGGCACCAGCACTGCGATTATTGTGTAAGAGGCCAGGGAGTCATTGACTTACTTAGGAAATGACTGTACCATCACACTTGGTGTGATGGCTTAAAGGCCTTTTTCATGGGAAGCTCTACCAAATCTGTACTTACAAGAAGCGTTTCAACTTTCATGTACTTACTAATGCTAAGAGGATGTCACTGCTCTGCTTGCATAATTTGAGGTGGATGTGCGTTTGTACTATGGCCTTCCTTTACTGAGAGTCACTTCTTCATGCAGAATAGCTGCTAATATAAGCCTTGATGGCTGTTAGAGTGATATAAATAGGATTCAGAAATTTGAAAGCTCTTCATCAATGCTTCTGTCTAGCCATGGAAATACACTCTTTAAAGCAGAGTTGGGAAATATTTTCCTTAATGGAAACTAAACAGGATTTTTTTCTGCAGACCAACCATAAGGCTACATCTCTGTCTTATTTCCCCATTTCCTGCAGCCCAGCCGCCCAGTGCTCCCTGAAGCTCTCCATTTTACGTTGTGATCTTGCATGGCCCACAGCCCTGCTATGCCCTGGCCTCCCACAGCCTCTTGTCTCCAGAATCCAGCCAGCACACAGCACTAGCTCAGAGTCCCTACCAGCACACTGCCTGAGATTTTGCAACTGTGCCGGGATCCTTCCACATCCCACAACAAGCAGCCCTATACCACTACCACTGAACACACCAACACTGTTGTGCTCCCCCCAGTACTTAGGCTTCCCTAAGGGCTGCCCACAGCATCTCTCAAACATTGCTCAAGTCCTGCACAGGACACATAGGGCTGGTTTGGAAGGTCATCTTCACAAATATAAAGGAAAAAAAGAAGTATAAGAGACTCATGAGCAGTGTAGCTGTATGGCATGCTAGCAATAAAAGCTCTGACTGACTCACAAACCAATTTCATCAGTAAATACCTACTGGGATTTGTTTCCCCAGATGAGTACTGCTATCTTTTTTATGCACATACACAGTGCACTACTCCTGCCCATTATTTCTTATTTAACTCACCTTTTCCCAGCACATTGTACAGTTTTTTGCCATTTTCTGTCCATGAATTTCACAGCAAAATAGAGAATCAGGCCTGACATATCTGATGCATGAAACTTGTATGACTTCCAAAATGACTAATCAAACTAAATCCATAACAATTCCAAGCAGCAGAAGGTATCATTAAACTATATATTAGTTGTTTAAAGTATGTGCAGATGTTAACAACACCTGGAATTAAGTAAATTATGTACTCTGAATTGTGAGATAATTTCTGATGAACAAACATTGAATACAGCGATATATTGTCCTTCTAAGCCTACTTATAAGAAAACTATGGGCATCTGTTTGAATAAGTCTTACTTTCCTCCTGCCCGTTTTTCTACTACTAGAGAAGTTAAGCTTATTGATTTTTAATTTGTCTCTCAAATATGAACTCAGTTTATTAGAGGTAGAAGTAAATTTGGTGTTACAGAGATTCTGTTTAGCTTTGCAATTCTGGTATTAATTCATTCTTACAACTATTCACAGGGTGACATAAGTTTTATTTTCTGAAGCTTGATCTCTTATTAGCATATATGGTTACTTTATGAGTTGTTGCCTCAAGCTAAACTGTTGCCTTGGTAGCAAAAAATGAAGTACAGATGCCCTCTGGGCCAGAAGAACTAAAACTTTTAATAGAGCTGCATCCTGTACACTTAAGTTTTGCTGTTAAATGTGAACACATACAGTCCAAAGCAGAGAATAACAAATGCTGACCTCTGCACTCAGACATTTGATTTTAATGTCTACACCTCAAGAAGTTTCAAACTGCTAGCAGAAACCTTAATATGAAAAACAGAATATATGAAATAGACATGAAAGATGAGATCAAATACAAACATGAAATAAGTGCAACACACATCCCGGTGCAATTTCTGAGTATTTATAGTTCAAAGGAGTCTAAAACACGCAGCTTCTGTACCTGTGGCAAAGGATGGTTTCTGTTAGTGACCTCTGCTGTGAACACTAATTTGTGCTGGTTCCATATCCCTGTATGGTGATGTACAGCCCCACCCTTTGTTGTCTTGATTAATGCACAGTACTCAAAGACAGTACTTACTGTTGTGTTAAATAACTTCTCTCATGTATCTATCTTAACTCTGATCCTGGACACAGAAGTATTTTCAAAGTTTTCCTCTGTGGCCTAATGAGGTCACTCTTTGGCTTGAGAGGTTAGGGTGTCTCTGGGATGTTGTCACTTTCCACATTACCAACATATAATGTATCACAGACTGGCTCTTGGCATCGGTGTGAAATTCAAATCAGCACATGGCACAGGACGTAACCCTTTTGTATTTTTGGACACTAGCCCTGGACATTTCACTGTGCCATGTCATCAAAGAGCCAAACTCTCTGCAGTAGTGGCAGGATTTCCAAGTGTGTGGCATTGAAGGTGTTACTGAACTGCAGAGAATAAAAGCATATACACGTAGACTATCATACCCACCCTGTTTATACCAGTTGTGCTTCAGCTATTTTGTTCCTTTTTTTTTTTATTTCAGTGAATTAAATATTTGTCTTTATGTATGTTTAAAGAAGTGTATCCATTTATGCTCAGTTCATCTTTGCATTTTAGACCAAATATGACCCAAATATACAAATTTACGCAAGATTTTATAGAGATCACAGTATGATACACAATCCTGAAAGCATTCATTCAATACATAAGAAAGATTTTCATTTAATCTACTTGAGGAGGGAGGAGAGAGAGACACAATGTGCCTCTTCCATAAACTAAATTAAATTGCTTTTCATTGACTCAGGTTACCCTGGGCACTGCTCATTCTAATGCAGTCTTATTAAATTCAGGGAAGGCTGCTACAGTGAAATCCGAGGTAAACTAAACAATGTTCAGATCCTACACTTCAGATACGTATCTCAGATGCTGTCTTTGAAGAATGACATGTAACGGAAATAGTGCTTAACTTGCTGCAGGAAGGCATCTTTAAAAAGTCTTCTGCTGCCTAATTACAGTAACTCAAAGACATTTAAGCTAGAAAGGTCATTAACATTTTAAGCACACAGTACACCACAACTACTGCCTATTTCCTGACATTCCTATAAAACCTATGGTTCTTGGGAAACTGATAGCTCACGGGGTTTTTAATGAGTGAGAGACCCTTCGCCTCTTGATCACTGGTCTGAATTCTGTTTAATCTGGAAGCAGCAAAGAACTGTCAGTGGCGGGTGGTGTTTATGAATTAATTTGATAACTGCTCTTGGTTTAGACTGTAGCAGGAAAAAGTCCCAATTTAAAAACCTTTCCTCACCTTCCTTGCCCTTGCATGGCACAGAAAACTACAGACTCCTACAAGACTGCCCAGACAAAATGTCAGTGATCATACAGCTTCATCATGGCTTGCTGAGGTGACCGTATAGCTCACTGGGTACACAAAAGGTGCAGTATAGACCTACTGACTCCAGGTCAGATTACAAACTCTTCTTTCTTCCCAGGGATACTACTGTGTGCTGGGAAGAAAAATTCTCCTTTATGAATGAGTAAGATCAAGTTATGGGATTTGCTTGCCATTGCTTCTGGAAAGCATGCGGGCATTTCCCCCTCACTACCTCATTTGCTTGTAATAAAGGTTTCCTCTAAAACATGTTTTTGGTAAAGCTGGTTATAAAATCCATTTTCTTACAACTTGGCAGATACACAACCCAGATATGGCCCCAACAATGGTCTGTTTCCCTGGCATATGGGACTTTTAAATGCATTAGGGAAGAAACATCCTGGAGGGGTGAGTAACTGACGTGGGACTCCTCTTACCTGGCAGGCTGAGGCAAAGACTCTCTTCCCTTTCTGCTTCCCCATCTCTTTCCCTTCTTTCCTTTTTGTGCTGGACCTGTGTTAATTTAATGAAAAAAACAGGATGAATTACAAAGGAAGAATGGTCTGAATCAGACGAGGTATCACCAGATGGTTCCCACTATATTTCTACTGCACGTCATTCTACTATTCCCTCTTCAGCCTGGTGAAAGCACCTTCCTAATGTTCTGAATGAATACCTTCCTGTGTATCTCCAGGTAAAAAGACTGAATTGTTACTGGAAGTACATGGGCTTCTCCATGTATTGGTATCTACCTCTTTCATTCTGAAGACAGAAATTTTCTTAGGCTGCATCTAAAGTCATGTGTGGATATGTGCCATGATTTTCTCAGGTGTCCTGTGATCATCCAGACTAGAGACAAGCTCAGAGCAGACCAGGATTTCTATCCATTCCATATGCCAAGATTCCCACTTAGTAGAAATCAAGGCACCAAGGAGTGGTGAACCTAATGAATGCTTGAGTCTTACCCAATATGCAGCTGGGATGTGGCTAAGTGGGATACATCGACTATATATATCTAGTCTCCAAAAATGTATAACCAGTGATTTCTTGAGTCTTTTTCTGTTAATCTGGTAGAGTTTTAAATACTGAGTAGGACATTCTGACTCTACTGAAGACTATGATGAACGTCCCATTGACTTAAGCAAGGATAGCACATTAATTTGGTAACAGCATAGTTTTGCTTCTGCCTCTTCTAAAAGTTCTTCCTGGTTTGTCTCTGATCTACAAGGAGGCCACAGTTTACACCACCCACAGCTCTGCAGTCCCCAGATCAAAATATTTTGCTTCTGTTTTCTGACATTATTTTACTGCAGTTAAGTCTAGCAGCTGCCTGCTCAGAGAGACAGAATGGGAATAAGTGTGATAGAATGTAAAACATTGCTAAGTCTATATGACAACTTCGGTGATATTTATTGCTTCTCACCTTTTCTTAATTACAGGATCAGTAGAGAGAATCATTCCTCACCTAATTTTCCTGCCCCTTCATTTGCAACTGGTTACAAAAACCACCTCACTAAGTAACTATCTGTGGCCCAGCATCAAGACTGCTTCCACAGGGAACCGAGATTAATATTAATGACTATTTTTAATTAATTTTGTGTAGGATGGAGATTGTTGAGAACAAACTCGAGATGCTATAAGCTGGGAAGGGATGACAAATTATTTAAGGTGCATCACAGTGAATGAATGAGAAAACCAGACACTATCAGTGGGGCAAAATATGGATAGTAGCTGATGTCCCTATAGAAGGAGTATTCTAGTCTGCTTGGTGGCTCCTGTTCCTCAGGTACAGTTTGTGAGAAACCAGAGAGTCAGCTGTGTTATGGATGCTTCCTCGTCGTTATCTTCTGTCTAAAAATGGTTCTGAATTAGCTAGATGCTGTTGTTATGTCTGTAAAAGTATACTGTGTGTCTAAAGATGGCATGAATTTCAGCACTAGATCATGACCATTTATACTGTTTAACTGTTTGCATGCTGCCTGGCATGAATTTGGTACATACCAATTAGTGCTCCCCAGATAATGCCACAGCATGGCTCAGCAGTAGGATAAGGTCCATTTTCTGTAAGTAGCAAGGACAGGTTATACCAGGAGAAGACCTTAGTCATATGGTTATAAGCTCTGACAAGCTTCTGCCAGAGAACAGGCCATTGCGTTATAATGTTTGTTAACATGAAGAGACGCAGCCCATATGTTTGCATAGTGGCATGCCTTTGGAGGAAAACTGCCTATGCAACAAATCTATCCATTTTGCCTCCTTTAAAATAAAGTTGTTGTTGTGTCTTGGAAGGAGGGCCAGATATTGTACAGAAATACTGATAAACGAGTTGGTTTTTGTTACTTCAGACTATACAGACAATAGCCTCAGTGTATGTGTCATAAGAGTATGTCATAACCAGTATGGATGTTGCCCCAGCCAGGAGACATTATCCCAAACATAGATGTCTTTTCATATTTAATGATTCCTTACGAACAGATACTTGTAGCTTCAACAATAACGAAAGAGTTGTATCTGCTGGATCTTGAAACAATAAGTCAGTAAACAGTAAGTTTGCAGATGACACCAAGTAGGGTGGGAGTGTTGACCTCCTGGAGGGTAGGAGGGCTCTGCAGAGGCATCTGGACAGGCTGGATCGATGGGCAGAGGTCGACTGTATGAGGTTTAATAAGGCCAAGTGCTGGGTCCTGCACTTCGGTCACAACAACCCCATGCAACGCTACAGGCTTGGGGAAGAGTGGCTGGAGAGCTGCCCGGTGGAAAAGGACCTCGGGGTGTTGGTCGAGAGTGGGCTGAACATGAGCCAGCAGTGTCCCCAGGTGGCCAAGAAGGCCAACAGCGCCCTGGCCTGTATCAGGAATAGTGTGGCCAGCAGGAGCAGGGAAGTAATTGTACCCCTGTACTCGGCACTGGTGAGGCCACACCTCAAATAGTGTGTTCAGTTTTGGGCTCCTCACTACAAGAAGGACATTGAGGTGCTCAAGTGTGTCCAAAGAAGAGCAATGAGCTGGTGAAGGGTCTAGAGAACAAGTCTTATGACAAGCGGCTGAGGGAGCTCAGGTTGTTCAGTTTGGAGAAGAGGAGGCTGAGGGGAGACCTTATCGCTCCCTACAACTACCTGAAAGGGGGTTGTGGTGAGGTGGGTGTTGGTCTCTTCTCCCAAGTAACTAGCGATAGAACGAGAGGAAATGGCCTCAAGTTGTGCCAGGGGAGGTTTAGATTAGATATCAGGAAAAATTTCTTTACTGAGAGAGTGGTCAAGCATTGGAACCGGCTGCCCAGGGAGGTGGTGGAGTCACCATCACTGGAAGTGTTCAAAAAACGTGTGGACATGGCACTTTGGGACATGGTTTAGTGGGCATGGTGATGTTGGGTTGATGGATGGACTTGATGATCTTGAAGGTCTTTTCCAACCTTAATGATTCTGTGATTCTGTAATAATTTTCTAAAGTCTCAACCAGAAAGATCATATCTCTAAGGTGTGTCATCCCCAGTCATCATTGGGCGTATGTGAAGCACCACAGTGAAAATGTGGGCAATCCCTAGTTTAACGATAAGATGGCCAGAGTCTGGCACCCATTGTGTTATCCCCAGCTGAGAAGCAAGCCTACTGCATTCCTGCCTCATGTCCACAAAGCCAGACTGTTGACTTTCAGGTCTTTTTTCAGGCTGGGTTGTTTTGCCTGGTATCTGGAAGAGGAGAGATGCAGTTTTTGATGAGTTTATGAGTTTTTTGAGAGATTCTGGTTGTTAAGATGCACATTATTTTGGTGACAAAATTACTTTTGTAATGCATAGTGTATCTAGAACATGCAATGGGCAGGGGGTTTATGTTTCCTTTTACGCTAGTATGTTTAAAAGGTTTTTTTTTGCTGACAAATTTAGCTATGCTTTCAAAAGCGCAAACACTTCTTGATAGGACAGCAGACATACTTGCAAGAAACTCCAAATTGTTTCCTTCGCCCACTCCCTATTTTAGATCATCTTTCACATGGGAACAGCGTCCCTCCTCCTCACTCACCTCCTCCTCCAAAACATTTCTGACATCTGTTCCTTTACCTCTCTAGCAGCCACTCTCCCCTCATCATTTGCCTTTTATTTTATGGTACCCGCTTGT
Source organism: Phaethon aethereus (assembly GCF_964289735.1). Lineage (NCBI taxonomy): Eukaryota > Metazoa > Chordata > Aves > Phaethontiformes > Phaethontidae > Phaethon > Phaethon aethereus. The sequence goes on along the minus strand of NC_138578.1, from coordinate 29,593,299 downwards.
GCACTTCAACTCTATGCTCTTTGGGGTACGAGCTGTTATGTGTGTTGCACTTGAACACTTTGCAAAGCATCTTAAATGTTACATTTACAGCACAATATAAATGATAACATAGTTAGACTGGAAAGGCAATTCCCTAGTTAACACCTCCCACATGTGATGATTAAGTACTAGGCTCAAAAGCGTACAGCAAACCCAGTGCAGATACATTTCTAGAAAGAGACTGCAAATTTCTAACTCCAGATGGTCTGCAGTTGGTGAATAATTACATGGATTGTTTGGTGCTTCACTAATCAACCATGACAGCAACAAGGAGAAAAAGCATGTCTGGGTAAAGGAAAATGTCCTTTGGATAAACCCCAAGTTACCATTTTGTGCATTTGATCTGCTCATCAAATACCATCTTTTTTCCCTTTTCTGGTCCTATGCTGTTCTTAACTATTTAAGCATAAATCCAGAAAAAGCAGTTGGTTTTTTTCCCAATAAAATACACAAGAGGGGAGGCTGAACAAGCATTAGCATGACTGCAAAGCTGCATTGTATTTCACAGGCTGCAAAAATTATAAATGGGAGAGGAAGGGGCAAAGAATTAATCTCCTGCACTAGGTTTTGGAGACCATGAAGCCTTCTCCAACTATTTCTGCAATATCAGCACAAATCCTGCAATTTAGGATGCAGAAAACAAGGATTGGAAGGAAGAATGCCAATCTACAAATTTCTTCCACGCAGTATGAAAACAATTTGATTTTTAAAAAATAAAAGTAATTATCTAAATCAAACCATAAGCAATAAATATGGAGTCAGCTTTAACTGAAAAATATAGAACCAAGTCCAACATTATTTTGATTACATACTGACCAGTTTAATTTGATCACTCTGTGCATCAGTGCAATTAAACAGTACAATTAAATATAGAAAAGATAGAAACAGTGGATGGAGATACTGCAGGATTCAGAAGTAGAATAGGCGTTTTTTTGTTCTGGGTTTTTTTGGGGGGTGGAGGAAAAAAGTCCAGTTATCCTATTGAATCCATTGTTTGTGGTTCCTTCCACTATGTATAGTATTTCGCAACCTATTTGCAAATGGTCCAGGAAACTGTTAGATAACCTACATCTTCTTCTAAAGTAATAAGTCTTGAAGAACTGCATGGCAGTAGACACAACAAAATGTAATGAGCATGATAAACTGTGCGGCTGTTGTTAAAAGTTTGGACATAAGAGCAGCAGAGAGCTGAGACACAATGTGCTGTATTTCAATCTGTTTAGATTTTCCATCAAATAAGCAGAATTCATTTTCAATTACTGTAGCCATGACTCAGAAAAATTCAAGTGGGCAATACAGAAAGGCTGTGAAAGCAGAGGTAAAAAGTACAGAATAACTGTATTTCAAAGATCTAAAATTACAGAAGATTTATCCATATTAAGGCTAACTACTGTTTGTGTCTCAGTACTACTTCATTAGCAACATGTAGCATATAAGTAATCTGATCTTCTTAGGGAGGAGAGTTGCCGAAAGGTAGATACTGCACACTGATGACATTAATACTTCCTTCTAGTACCAGCCTAAGTAATCTGGAATGAGATCTACATAAATTATGTGCAGACACTGCTGGTGGCCAGTGCTTTTGCTGATGTTTTAGAAGATATGCCTGGAACACTGGCCAAGCTAATAAAGTATTGATCCATGTACAATGGGAAGAAAATTAGGTGAAGAATAAGCTTTTATCTGCTTTTCTTCATTACCTTGGACGTAGTATGTGTTGAAAAAAATCTTAAATAGAACAGTCACTAATCTGCTATTGTTCCAAGTGGCCAAAGTTGCAGTAACTTGCTTTTCTTACATTCATTTGCTTACAGACCATTATATGGTCTATTGCACCATGGGTCTTGCTCAAAGGAGACTCATCTGTGAACAGCAGTTTTAAAGTGGCATTTAAAGTAAGCCACTGAGGGGCTCACAAGAAATGCAGGAGAATTCAGGACTGGCCCACTCTGACTGAACAGTAAAAGAAAAAGCAATGGACTTGGCTGGGAACATTTCTGACAGAATTTTTAGAAGCCTTCTTGAGAGAATGCATTGTTGAAATGCAGAGTACAGTACAGTACACCCCACCTTTCCATATCATTCTAGTTGTTCCCATCTGGTACAGAGCACAGTCATCCCTCCTTTATAAATCTCTCATTCTCTCTTTATGTTTTAAGCACCAAGATACCGAAGTTGCTCCTGTTGATTTCTTACAGGAGATCGTTTCTGTCTTTCAATATTTCTAACAAGCGTTTATATTCTTTTCTATCAACAATATGCATAAAGCCTACACATCTCAGCTCTCTTTCTATGATCAGGCTTAGTTTCCCACAATTTGCTTCTCCAAGCCAGTATTGAAAAAAATTAAGCTTTTCACCTGTTGAACGTTTGTACTTTTCTAAATGTTTCTAGGATTTCTTATGCTTTTCTCCATGAGAAGATACAGATGAATTGGAATTCTGCCTCTACTTCCTTTTGAATATCTTTGCAGTGGGATAGAAAAGTTTCCAGATAACTGAATTTATCTATTGTTTCTGCAGTTGATCAGTAGGTAATGTTTGCTTGCATCCTATCTGTGGTAACTGAGTCAGCGTACAGGCATTTCATTCCCTCCCACATGAAGGTCCTTAATGTGGTTTTCTCTCATGGTTTTCACTAACTCCAGCATTTGCTGCCTATTTTCTAGGACTTGCCTTGTTATCTTATCAGCACATCTGACTTGTTCCTGGGGCGTGGGGCAGGGGGGCATGCCATTCCTTTTTAGTTTGCAAATGCTTTCAAAGCAAATTCTTTATACACGTTCAAAAATTCTGAGCAGCATGTTACTGTTTCACATGCTAATGAAATGGTTGCTTGCTGCTGTTCACAGATGTTCAGAGCCCAGTACTGACTTATCAGGATGTGTTTATTGATAGCTTGTACTTGGTAGTTTTATTCCATAGCCCATTTGGGTTAACTGACTACTCCTCCATGCCAACACCACCAACCTCTTCTGGACAAACATCATATAGAATTTTCAAGAAGCAATGGGCTGCTGAATATCTATCTTTTGACATTCTAAAAGCCAACAATTGATCTTCTGACTCAGCGTTTTCTTTGCTTGCTGCATGTTCATCCTTCAACATCACTTGGCTCTTAGTCTTGGTGACACACCCATCTGTACAAATGTCTTGGACATTCAATTTAGGTGTTAAATGAAGAATGAATGAACATGAAAGCAACAAAGTTCAACCAGCTGCCTCTTTCATTCAGTAAACCAAGACGAATAGTCATTTCCCATTACTTCTTTTGGAGAGCTTATTCATCTGACAGCCAAACTTTCACAGTTAGGTCCCCAGTTGCAAGGGTGATAGCTTTGCTTCACTTTAACGAGTATCTCTTCAAGCTGTTGATAGAACTCATCAATTACATCTTTGTCATCTGCTATCGTAGGAGTGTTAATCTGTATGATCGACATATTGACTGGATTTGCTAGAAAAAGAATTGTAATGATTTTATTGCTGATTGGATTACATCCAAGCATATACTTTGATCTCCTCTTGGATATGACAAACACAATGCAAGTTTCTTCTAATTTTTCTGAGCTTAAGCAGCACCCGGAGTAGCTGTTCATCATCCTAGAATGACACCTATTATTCCACTACAGCACTAATTCTATATTTATCTACTTCAGATTTTTCCAATTCTTTTGTCATAATAATGTGCTTTTTTCCCCCCACACATTTCATGTTCTTACATTAACGCTTGGTCTGCAGAAGATTGGTGGTATAATCATCAGGGATTATCTTCCTAGAGGCTTGGTAGAGCCACAAATACTATATATGACCAATGACTCCACATGGCCAAATACTCTATATGAACCTCTTCTGAGCTGCAGTGTCTTGTATTCCGTCATATGAGAAAGATAAGAGGATGGATCTGTTGGCCATTGCTCTTCCATGCTGTTTTTTTTAACCCAGCACCCTTTCCAGTTGTCATCTACCTAGTCATGCACATGTCCTGAAGTTTTCCAATGTACCTGGACCGTGGTCAGCATTTCAAGTTTGAGTACTCTACTGATCCAACAAGTAATGAACTCCTCATCTGACAAGAGTCAGATGACTTAGTGAATATTTGATCAACAAAAAAGTTGTGATGAAAGTGGAAGTACAATAGGGGTGAAAACATGGGTTTGGTAACTCATGAAGTGGGCCATAGAAGTTGGAGGAAGTAGAGAGCACTTGACAACCAAAGGGAGACTTTGAATATTGAACAAGTTACTTTAAGGAATCACAGAATAATTAAGGTTGGAAAAGACTCTTCACCAGCTTTGTTGCCCTTCTCTGGACACGCTCCAGCGACTCAATGTCCTTCTTGTAGTGAGGGGCCCAAAACTGAACACACTATTTGAGGTGCGGCCTCACCAGTGCCGAGTACGGGGGTACAATTACTTCCCTGCTCCTGCTGGCCACACTATTTCTGATACAGGCCAGGACGCTGTTGGCCTTCTTGGCCACCTGGGCACACTGCCGGCTCATGTTCAGCCGGCTGTCAACCAGCACCCCCAGGTCCCTTTCCGCCAGGCGGCTCTCCAGCCACTCCTCCCCAAGCCTGTAGCGTTGCATGGGGTTGTTGTGACCGAAGTGCAGGACCCTGCACTTGGCCTTATTAAACCTCATACAGGTGACCTCAGCCCATCGATCCAGCCTGTCCAGATCCCTCTGCAGAGCCTTCCGCATGTAGTCAGTATTGCTTAGCTATAAGCAAGTGTTGGATAAGCACTGTGAAACCTCCAAAATGTAGCAGATCTGGTTGACACACCTATAGTCAATCTTCTTTTGCATCTCATAACATTTAATATTTATATTTGTTCTGGAAACACAACAAATGTCAAGTTACTTCAAATCATGACCCTATTAAAACTGAAGCTATGACTGAAGTTCATTTCTAAACTGATTCCATGCTTGTTAGAGCATATTTCTCTTTTGAAGATACTGCTTTGCTACAGAGCACAAAATGGCAGCTTAAGAAAAAAAGAAAAAAAACAGAACAACTTCCACTTCTTTCTTGAACACTTACATAATATTTTAAATGTGTTTTTCTGAGCTGAAATAAATTTTATTTCTAAGGACAAATCTGCCACTCACATGCCACTAAATAATTTTGCTTTTCTGGGGCGCGAGTCCAAGCAGAATTCGGGATATTTCTGTGTTCTCTTCGTAATTTCGCATTATATCCCCCAATGGCTTTCCTAGCTTCATCTTCAGCACTTCTCTCATATTGTCTTTTTTAATTAACTTTTTTCTTTTTTCAGATACAAGTAGAAATGACCTTGCAGAAAAAACATAGTGGTGTCAATACTTTCAGTCCGGTCTGTAATTTCTTCCTTCAATCCCTCTTCATGGGAAAAAGAGAAAAATGAATGGCAGGATTGAAGGCTGCCTTTTATTGAGCCTTATAACATGTCATTAGGCCAGATGGTCTGCTTTTTTTTCTGTTTACCTGGACACATTAGAATTTCCTTCTTAAGGTTTTGTTGACACTCAGTCTTGATGCAGATATTTTAGGAAACTATATATATCACCAGAAGAAGACTCTTCTGACCAAGTCCACCCACTGGTCTAACTCTGTCACACATCTCAGGTTCAGCAGCTACCTATAGGCTCTCCACATGATCATAGAAACCTTTAGATGATGACAAAACCATTGCAATGTGAATTTGGACCTGCCGCTGGCATGAAAGTAGTATTTGTTTAGTCTCTTCTCCTCAGGTTCTTCATGTACTTCTCTCCAGAGCAATCCTGTAATGCAAGAAGTCCCATTGATTTAAAATAGACTCTTTTGCTAGGAAAGGTTGCACCTGAGATTTGAAAAGTAACAAATTTTTACATCTAATTTTCTCTCAGAATAATTTAATAGATTTATGTAGCCACATATTTAAACTGCTTAGAATGATATCCTGGTACTCTGGAAAAATGCTTTCAATATGTACAATACAAGTCCATAACCTTTACCTTTACCTTTACCTCAGATTTATGAAATGTAGAAAAGAAGAACTATTTTTTTCTAATTTTTGCATTATAGTCAGCAATTATGATCTTTTATAGACAGATACTCATCCACAGTTACAACAAGTCATTATAATTTTTGTTACCAGCAACTAAAATACAACAGCAGTGTATTTCATTTCGGATGCACTTCGTTCTTCTCAGGATCTACCTGCTTGTAGTTGCAGCATCATAAAAGTCAACATGAAGTAAACAGAAATGCAAAAATATGAATGAGGATCAGTGAAGAACTCGGAGAAACCCCTTGGCTGGATCCTATCTCAGGAAAGTGTGAGTGTAACTGCAGCATTGCCAAATCTTATAGAACTCACTTGGTACAGCCATGTTATTATGTGCTTTATTATTTTTGTTAAATTGTGGGTTTGGGTTTTTTTAATTACTCATGAGAATACAGAGAAGAGTCAGCTAGTGAAAGAAGTCAGGATAATCATTTTATTTAGATTCTAAAGAATTTTTAAGTTGGCCTGATGACAACTTGTGTCCTCATTGTTTGGGAAACCTGTATAAAAGATACAGTGAACAAATCCATACTGCCAGCATGAAGTATCGTGCTGACCTACATAGCCTCTTGTCCGTTATTTCATTTCTGGTGTGGACAACTGACTACAATCCATACTTGTATGAAATACTAGGGCTACTGTATCTGCAGAAGCAGAGATGACAAATTTCTCTTTGCCTATTGCTATTGCAGCTCATAACTGGTACATTCTGGTGCACCAGTAAGGAAAGATCTTTGTCTACCTTTACCCATGCAGATGTACTATTTCTGACTCCATCTGCATAGACCCTATGCAGGATATAGGTGACATGTTATGCTGGCCTTTTGACTAAAAGTCACTTTCTGCCCAGGGGAAATGCAAGCACTAGGAAAGTAAGCAATAACACAGTACCTTGATCAAAGCAAATAAGCACATTCAGGCTTTTCAAGTCATTCCTAAGAAAGCATTGAAGATTTATCTTTAATGGTAGCAGGAGTTGGTGCAAAAGGTGTGGTTCCCTGTTTTGCCACACAGTTCTGGTGTGACTTTGAGCAGTGATGGAATTACAGAGCTTAGGCTAAGAAATAGCTCATGAGGTTATTAAGTCCATCTATCTGCCCTGAGGCAAGATCAGCTACATCTCTGCCAAGGTTTGTCTAACTGCTCTGAAAAATTATTCAGTGACTGGGGCTCTAAAACCTCTAGGCAGTCTATTTCTGTGATTAATTAATCTTTATCTTCAGGAAGATTTTTTTTTCTCCTGATGTCTAGCTTAAATCTCCTTAACTACAATTTAAGCCTGTTTTTCTTATCCACCATGGACTCAGAAATATTTTCCTTCTTTTGCAGCGAGTTATAAGCATTTGAAGAATGTCAGTGAGTCTCCACTCTTCTCACCTCAAGTCTAAGCAGTATGTAAACAGTTTAGGTGTGTAAACCCATGCTTCAGAAATTACTTAGCTGGGTGGTATACCACACACATCCCTTTGCCAAAGGGAGTGTTCAGACCTACAAAGCCATTGTTAATATCAGACGTTGTGCTTCTAGGAACAGGACTGCTGCAATTGCCAACTTCTACCAACAGTCTTTCCAGTAGTCTTTTCATTAACAGGTTCAGTTAGAACACAATGTTTTTGTACTTAAAAGTCAGCCAACTCAGCTGTTTACCACTGATATGCAACAGGGACAAATCGCCAAGCACCAAAAGGACTATTTAAATATGAGATTACGGTTATAAGATTTACCTAAACAACAAAGTTCCAGAAAAAACATCCACAGACTCCTAAGTACCAGTTTGCGGAAGCCCTTCAGGAAATATGCGTATTGAAGTACTTTAAGAAACATGAAGGGCTTGTGGGGGTAGCAAGTTCAGAACAAGGCTTCCCTGTATTCACGTGGGCTGGATAATAAGAAAACTGAACATGCTAACTGCTTTCTAAATACTGACAAAAGAGATTTATTCTAATGGCTTTTCCATTGAGCAGTCTTGAAGTTCTTACCCAGAATTTACATTTACCTAGTCTTCAAATTTCAGTGAGATCTCTACAGAAGGAATAAGAATTTTCATTTACAACTTATGCTGGCACGTGTGAAACATACCTCATATCAGGAGGAGGCAAACTGTTAAGACGAAAGTATGGTCCAACATAAAACAGTAAATAAAGGCACTGATAGCCAGAAGGCTGCCTTATAACTCAGCGGACCTGCGTCCCTCTGTGCTTTCTATGAGTAAGGATCCTTCCCCTCTCGACCTCCAGGGACAACTGTTCTTTCAAGAAGAGAATTCTGAATAATAAGAAATGTATTCAAGTGAAGGGAGGAGTGCAAGAGGGAAATGATTCATTACCATAACTGAAGTAGAAGAATAACCCATTCATATGCAAGGTCATCTGTTGTTCTGTGTCATTGTGCTAATGAATCACGGTTTGTTTATACACTGGGAGTAGTACCTTACCAGTACAGAGAGGAAACAGAGACTATTTGCAGCAGGGATTATGTCAGTAATTTTAGTGAAAACTTCTAATTCCAAAACATCTGGCTGAAGAAAGGGCTGTATTCATACCTAAGCCTGCAGAGACTTCCCCAGTTCTTTGGGCTGTATGGGATTTAAACATATTTGTCTTAGTGCCAGATCTGTGGCCAACTGATCTGAAGCAGAATCTGACAGTGCAAACACTGATGTATAATGAACTGCCAGAAGTACAAACTAGGGAGCACAATGTTTGTGCTTCTTCTACAAGTAGAGTATTCTTCAGTGGTTTAGAGAAGAGAAACAGAAAGGCTGTGACAGGGAATAACTTTACCAGCAATATGACTGATTTATGCTTTAATTTTCTGTCTAAAGGTCTTAAGAAATAGGTTGCCTCAACTATGAGCCATTTATTCCAAGAACTCTTAATTTGGATACTCAGGAATTTTTCAGTATGTTCAAATGTTGCCAAAGAATCTGAACAGAGAGAATCTCTTAGCTTAAATTTCCAAGAGGTGATCTCTTGGTTTGACTAGACCAGTTCAAGGGGCTGCTCTCTGAAGAGGATTTTTTTCTGAGTTGGTTTGTGGATAAGAAAACCTAAAGGTCATATGAAATCCTATGATTTGACTAAACAAGTGTTAAATTCCAGTTAAAGCCTAAGTGACAAAAGAAAAATCAATACAGTTTAGGAATATTTTTCTGATAAAACTTATTTTTATTCCCCAACATGGTAGATTTCTCAATTTTTAAATTTTTTTTTTCCCTTGATTCACATCATTTGAGAATTCCTCAGGGCCAAATTCCAAGGTCTGAATGCAGTTCTTTAAGCTGAGCAAATTCTTGAGAATCACCATGGGATTGGGACACAACCTGTCTTGGATGAGCTAGTTGCAACGTTCAATCATAATCATCACAGGCCAGATTTGTCAGCCTTCCTCAACTGAGAACGCTTGCATTAAATGCCTGACTGGGTTGGAACTACATAGGTAAAGGTGGCAGAATTTCAACCTTTGCTTTAGGAACCCATTTTCAATCATCGTCAGTATATTTGGGAATCCCTTGCCTAAAAGAATATAATAGCATCCTTTAGGGGCTTGACATTCCTGAAATTCACAGATTCTTGCAGCATTTAAAGACTAAAAAAAAAAAAGTATGATTTAAATAAATTTTTTAAGGTTTGGAAGGAAAAGCCTTCTTTACTAATCTTATATATAAAGCACAAAGTAATCCCACCCACAGGCATAAATTGGAGAAACCCCAAATGTTGAAAAGATTAATAACTGCACATTTACAGAGAATTACAATCAATGGCATTGCAAAATGCTTTTTTTTCCTCACTCTGTCACAGGAGCCCACTACATGGATGCTTAGTCTAACCTTATCTGAAAGACTATAAAACAGAACCAGAAGACTGGACTTGTCCAGGGACTTTCACATACTTCTCCTTAGTTACTGTTTAAATACCATGTGATGGATGAGGACGATGTGCAGAGTGCAGCCTGTATTTTTAACAATTGTTCTGAAACCTGCAGGGGGTCACTTACATGCTTCATGCAGCATAACCACGGGCCTCCCACTGTATTTCGCTTCCTGATGTGCAGAAGTAATGCAAGATTCAACAATACATTCCTTCAGACCTCTACTGATTTTCAAAGAGAAAAAGAAAAGCACCCAGGAAACAACTTCTGTACAGATTCTCACACCCTTGTGAAAACTGAACAACACAGGTGATGCTGCAATACTTCAACTTCCAGTGCCAGATCTATAAGCAATGGGCAAATGACTACCCTAAAAGGAACAGAGTAGAGACAGGAATGAGAGAGATACTTCACTTGCTACTCTGCAGAGCCACGTATCTCTGGAAAGAGCCTAGCCCTAACCATCTGTCTGTACCTGATGAACACTCCACAGCCCTTCAGACCTGCTAGGTGTTACAAGGGATCAAGCTTATCTTACTGCCCAGATTTTCATGTGAGCTGTAAGTCCTAGATTTGCTTCATTACTCCTTCCTTTAAATCTCTGGGAAATGAGAAGGGATAGAACTCCCAGGCTCCTGGTGATCAAGTCAAACATCCTGTTATACAAGAAAACACGGAAGATATTGTACTCAATTAAAGACACAAAAGAGCCAACCAACAACAACCAAAAATGGCACCCAGGATTGATACCCAGGAAAAGTTTTAGATATATCAGTACATCCATAAAACTATAGTACTTGCTATCAAGAAAAAAAAGAAAGAGTATGATTTAGGGAATGGTACGAGTAGAGATAATGAAGGAGCTAAAGCAGATGACAAACATTTTAATGTTACCTTTGGGGGAGAAAATGAACAGGATTTTTAATAGTTCCACAGTAGGCAAATGGTTAAATTATTACTACTAGACCCTTTCTATAGTTGTAAATTTATTCAAAGAGAATAACAACATTTTCATTTATATTTTCCCCTAAAAATGTAGGGGAAGTTATTTGGTATACACTCTGCAAATAAATAGAAGACAAGTAGTTCTGCTTGTTGCTTAAGGTTTTGATGCTTAAATATATAAACTACTTCATAATTTTATAAACTTAATTATAGAGTTTCACCTACATTTAAATACCTGCTTTACTTTATTATAGTTGTGGACTAGTAAGTTTTATAAATACCTCAAAGAAGCCTTGCCTTCTTTCTCTTTTGTTTATTTGTTTCCCTGTTAGATGGTCTACCTTTGTAAGATGACTGGAAAAATCAATTCAGAATGTAAAGGAAGAAACTCACTATAATATCTTCGTTTTCTGATTCATGGAAAGATGGGGAAGAAAATAGAAACAACAGTGTAACACAAATGACCTTATCTGGATAAATCTGAGTTGTTGATAAAGATTTGGAACAACCTGGCTAAACTCCATGGGCTTGATAAGTTAGCTCTGCACAGTACCATTAGAAAATTGAAGAGGAAAAACAGGTTATGCTCAAACATTAATACTCTACAGGGCAGAAGGAGTATTCCCCTCTTTGCAGAAATTCCAAGGGACTATCAAAACCTCAAGTATTTAGTCTTCTGCTTCTTTCCAGGATCTACTTAATCATAAGTATACTTATGTTAATAAGTATTATTATGATTATTATTATTATTACACTTAATCATAAGTATACTTATGTTCTATCATCAGCACGGCTTGGGCTAGCCACAAAAAATAACCCCTAATTTATGTCCTGAATACTAGAAGATATCGCTAACTCTTGTAACTGTAGTTGAACCTTATCTTTTCACATTAGCTAGCCACTATACTGCATATGTTACACACACTAAAGCAGTTCATTAAATAAGTCAATCAAACAAGGTAATCAGAAAACGTAAAGAAGAATGAGAAAAATATGGGGACCATTTTCCCCCTACTCTCTGAACCCACCCCTAAGCTGGTAGAGAAGGCTGGATTTCTTTTGGAGTAGAAAAATTCCATAATTTTCCTGTCAGGCTAATGAGAAAGTTACAAAATTAAGTCTATACTAATGTATTAAGCCGTGCCAGAGTTTCACGTTTTCAAGCTTGGCACTCTCTCATCTCTACAGCTGAATTACTGAACTGTCCCTGGCATGGATTTGTCCTGCACCAACTTGTGCGCTTCTAAGCATTTCCAGTGATGTTTAAGGTGTTAACACAGCCTCGAAGCCACTTTTGGTTGCAATTCAGGCAGAATGCCAAATATAGATATGGCTTATACAGGGCATACACACCAGTATGCACTTTATGGCTCTCCAGTCTACAGGCACAAGCAGCTAGCAAATCATGCAGAGAGATTAGGGCATCAGCACAAACAGAAAATGGCCATCCCATCATATATTGGGACACAGACACCTAAGTATTAATTACAGACGTGTTAATTTCTCTTGGCCATTCTTGCAGAACACCATGGTTTTACTTAATACCCATTCCAGGCAATGGTGTTCCACCTTTCCTTGACATGTGTGATGTAAGGCAGTTATTAGGACATGTATGCAAGTTTTATAAAGGACTGTACCAGAGTTCACTGAACAAAACTCCACCATTAAGTGTCTTAGAGAAATGTACATCTGAAAGTCACTGAACCACAAGATAATAATGCTGAGTAGGCCAGTGAAGCATAAATACGTGTGTTGTCAAAATTAGTTTCTTTTAAATGGGACAAAGAAATATGCAGTTCTTACACAGAACTCACCTACTGATTTGGAGAAAAAGATCTGTTCAAATGTAACTTGATTGAAAGGGGTAATCTTGAATTTCAGTGTATTACAGAGTAATTCTATTAAAGAGATGAATTCCTCATTTTCCCCCCTACTAGAGATGTTAATCAGTTCCTTGATGTGATATTAGTTGCATTTAACATGAAAGGAGATGGATTCAGTCATGTATACATGACTAACTCTGTTAAACATCAACATCAAAACAGAAAATCTACCATCTAGATTTTAACTGGACTACACAACTAACAAAGTCCATGCATTGAGATTCATAGCCCTAAAATGTCAATAATCATGTTAAGTTTATGATGAAAAAAACCCAGCAAGTGCAAAGAATGACACTTTTAATGTGTGCTCAATTAAAAGGGGAAAAAAGCATATACACAATACCCTTTATTACAATTTAGTCTTTACTGTAAAGGTTTTCAGAGACACAGTTGTGTATTCCAAGCAAATCAAGTGGCATTTAAGCAATGCGAATTTCATATAATCAGAGCCCTGAATATTCCACAAATGAACAGGTGTTAATATTACCAGGTATTTTACTCCTTGGTACAGACTTACCTTTGGAATTAGATCTCTGTCTTGACAAAGCCACTGATTTGCTTTGACATAAGGGAGACTATAAGAAGGGGTTAACTGTAACCTGATGTGTAAAAGATTCAGAGGACAACTCTGACTTCACTGACTGATGGAATACAATTTGTACCACTGGGGACTAGTGAACTCAATCCCACCATTTCCTTCCGCTCTGCTGTCTTCTTGATTATGCAGGGCAGAAAATGTTTTTCAAAGGAAGTAGAGCAGACTGCATTTCTCATAGAGGTCCAGTATTTCCCATGTACTTCTGGTTTATATGCACTAGGTGGGAAGAGGTTCATAAATTATCATCTGCAGAGAGTGATAAACTATCTTTGAGAAGAAAGACTTTGCCACCTCTCATTCTAACAGTAAGTCAAGAGGTGGAAAGGCCATCAGCACTTCCAAACAGCCAGTTCTCCCTGGCAGCTCTGCAAATACAATTCCTTGCTGCTAACTCTAAAACAAACAAACAAACAAACAAACCACCCAAAAAAACATATTTGGGTGTGGGAGGTCACCAGAAAAAGATATCCAAAGCCAGTGACAAACAATTCTGTATTCATCTATTTGGCTGATTTAGCCAAGTTTCCCAATCATTAGAGTGAGGTTTGAGGATCAATATAAAGATATCTTTTGCCATGTTAGATGCTTTAGTATATCCATTCCCCCCTAGCCTCTCGCTGTCATTCCAGAAGGGTACAGAGCCCTTGCAGGGTTTGTGACATAACTGTCATCTACCCGCATGTATAAAATGGCACTGGATGCCTTGGTGTAAGTATCTGCACATTGATGAATTGATGAATTTTGAGGTATTTGAAGTGGTTTTCTGTGATGGCAAACCGGATTTGTTACAATTCAGATCAAAATAGATGCACCACACAAGCACTCTTCCCTTTTTCAGTAATGAATAGGTGGCTGAACTAGGACTTTTTCCACAAGAATTCTTCTTCTTCATCTCCCTCCATTACAACTCATTACTACAAGAAGGTTGCTACAGAGACTAAACATTTGTCCTGAAGGCAATACAGGAGGCTGTCATATCTTTTGCAGAAAACACCCTGATACACACACACCCCCCACTTCACTCCATCAATGAACTTTGTCCTTATTCATGTCATGGCTAGAGGCAGCTTGGGACACCCTGGACACAGAGTCAGGTTTTGGTTTGGTTTCATTGTTCTTTAAAAAAAGATCAATAGTAAGATTTTAGATTTCATTGTCTTCAGGTACACTGGAAACCAGAACCCCAAATCAACATGCCGGGCAATCTGCTAGGTGATAAATAGTCTATTTTCTGGATGTGGCATGAGTTACTGAGGTTTCATAGTTTAATTGCTATAATAATCATATATCTAGAAATCAATGTCCCAGCCTAGGAATTAAAAAATATATTGATTGGAACTGTGTTTGAAAGAACTAGCCTAGCAGATTGAAGATAGACTTATTTGCTGTCACTAATAGGTCCCTACCAACTCTGTGTATCCAAAGTTACAACCTTTGAAAATGCAGCCCCTCACCTGACTAGTCAAGCAGCACAACAGACCTGCAACCTGTTTGCAATAGCATGCCCTCAGTCAATTTACAATTACAGAGGATGTCGTTTGTTTCATTCTAGTTTAACACTTTAATCTAGAAATACACCAAACCTTTAAAGTCAGAGAATTCTGCATGGGCTATTAAATCAGTAGCCTAACTGAATAAAACTAAGAGCGGGTAATACATCTGTTATTTAAATAAACCTAAAATCTCCCTCTCCTTGGCTGAATCAATATTTCAGTAGACAGTCACATGTGCCCCAAATACTTAACTCAAAATGCAAATGCTTTAGAATTTCTATCTCCTAGATTTTACCACAGTGCTACTATAAGATAGTTTTCCTTAATAACAACAAACTACTAAGACTGACTTACACTGCGATGGAAAAAACAATGCATTAGGGCTTGCATTTCCTTCCCCTTAAACTCTGACCATGGTTCTCAGTAGGAAATACTGGGCTGTTTGAGCACCAAGAGCTGTGTTTTCTGAGGTCTAAAGGAAATGGAAAATTGGTCCCTTCTGGCTCACACTCTGGCTCGGCAGTCAGCTTGCACCAACTTGCGCTGAGCTGGAATCACTGCTTCCAACAGGACTTTTGGTTTTGCCTCCTGAAGTCCCACAGCTGCTAACACCAACAGGACCCACACTGGAGATCACTAGGTTAGGCATCTGTTTCCTACCAGTGGTATCATTTGATTACATGCTGTGAAACACATAACCAAGAGAACAAGCTAAAACCTGTTTCTGGAGGCACAGTTGCTGGGGAAACCGTCTTCTCTCTGTATTCAGTACTTCAATAACCCTTTAGCTTCAACAAAACAAACTAACCAACCAATCAACTAATCAACCAACCATGGTCAATTTGCCTCGGAGTGTACATAACATTAATAGCATTTTTTTGTCTTGCACCTCCAAGGAAACTGCCTTTCCTTTAAAGGTTGTACTGTCTGATCTGCCTATTTTCTATCTGTCCATTATTATTGCATCCACACACTTATTTTTTAACATTGACGTACAAGAAATATATAAGTCTAATGCCCATAGTCACACATTCATACTAGTTTGCTTCACAAAGGGTAAGCTGTGGAATTTGTTTCAGCCATTACAACAGAAAGGCCTGTGTACTGTGAAAGCTGGTGAAGTGAGTGAGGAATTAGAAGCAGCAGAAGGAACTTGACAGATGAAAATGGAAATGGCCTCCCTAAGAAACCTCTTGCAGCCTGATCACCCCTGTCTTAGTCGTCTGCTTTTTACTGTTGTCCTCAACAACTCTGGAGATATTCTCATTTAAGAATCACTAACGTTTCCTCTAGCCTCAGCCAGTCTCAATTGCTTTAAATTGCAGAGAACAAAATAGGTCAGGTTCAAGCCTGCAAGAAACTGTACCACCTTTAAATTTTTTTCAGAGGTCCACATGCTTATGTCCATAAGGCTGTTTGTCCTGACTGAATCCTATGCAATACCACAGCTCTGCTTTGCATCTCTTCACTTCACGAGCTTAACTATATCTTAATATGAATCTAAATTTTATCTTCATATTACAATAGAATTGGGGTATTTATTTGAAATTATTTCCTACTCTTTAACACTGCATAAGCACTACTGTGTTCATTTACAATGGCTACTGTTATTAGGTTCTTGAAAGGCACAGAACATTAAAAAAAAATCTTCCTAATATTGCACATTTTGAGTAACGTCTGTCAGCAAACATCATGACCTCAGAGTAGGACATATTTATAAACTTATAGTAGCAAATGAAGACTTTTATAAACATGCTTAAGAATTCTTGTCCTGATTTTGCAAACCGCAACTATTGCCTAGCTTAAATGCACATGAATTTCTCCATTAGGTTTAACACCAATACTTCTTTGTAAACGGGTTATTATTTCATGTCTTCCCCCAAACTTACATTTTGGAAATTATTTTGCACAACAAAACCTCATCCCAAATACAGATATCAAGAACAAGAGGCATACAAGCTGAAATAATTTGATTTACAGTAATAACAGACTGGAGATACCCGCTACTTGTTTTAACTACAATCATTATACAGAACAACCATCAGTTATGCAACTTGAGATGCAGCCCATTTTTCCTGATATATAAAACAGACATAAATGACCAAAATGTATGATGAGTTTGTTAATTAAAACAGTGGCAGAATTCCAGTAGGACTACTTTATCAAGTTTATTATAATACAGGTTTGTTTTGCACCTAATAATGAATGGTGAATTACCATATAATTTTACCAGTTTGCAGAAAGGATTTTTTTTAATTTTTCCTTTTTGTAACAGAACATGAAAAAGTTCTTCCTAGTTCAATTTAGTCTGTCTTACTTAATTTCTTTCCTCCCTTTTTGTGAAACAGTAACCAGACATTTCAAGTTACATGGAAAGAACAAGGAACAAGGAACTATTCCTTTTAAGGAATAGTAGCAATAATAACAAAATAACAAGAAACTATTCCTTTTAATAGTTCCTTACAGGGAACTATTCCTTTCTGTTCCCTCCAGGATGAAATTGTGCATTGCATGCTAGTGTCTCTAACATTATGCAAGAGTTTGTATGTAGGATTACTGCAGTGCATGGAAAAAATACAGCAACAAGACCTAATGGGCTGCGTGTTACTCAGCTGTCTCTTTACATTTCACGTGTACTGCAGTGAGGGCTCCGTGCCTTCAGCCATTCAGGAGCTGCCCAGCTGTGCAAAAAACATAGCACATGTAGCACGTTTGGAACAAATTAATATTGCAAACCTCATTTTGCCAAACAGAGCAAGAAGACAAGGGAACCAAGGCCTAGCTAGGCTGCAGTTTTAATTACCTTCAAAAACCTGGAATTATAATCAGTAATTCTGCCCAAAGAATTATCCTGAATGACTAACTGTAACGAATGTGATTATTCCTCTATAATCTGGACCCTTCATAATGTTTCAGCCTATCTCAGAGGCTGTTCTTTGTGTAAGTGCTTGGGAAATGTTAGGAACACCTTCATGCCAGCCATGAGGAGTGCAGACTCCCATCCCACATCTCCCTGAGGCAGGGGGAGATCCTCTCCCATATTTCCTCTAGCAGGAAAATGGCACCTCTCCACAACCTTCTGTACAATGCACTTTCCAGTCTGCATCATCACCTCCTCAACATCGCTTGACACAAAAAACTCTTTGCCAGGGCCTGGGTTACTAAGAGAAAAACCTCAGTACAAACTCAGAACAAAAGGCTTCCAAAAACTTGAGCTAATGAAAACATCTCATTCCTTGCTCTGAAATGTTTCTAGCACAAGCCCAAGGAGAAGATCCCATAGTCAATCCCACGCTCACCAAACACAAGATAAGAAAAGACTGCCATTGCAAAACACACTTAGGTATGCAGGCTTACAAACCCTTTCCTCACAGGCAGGAGACCACTGCATTACCAGCTGGCAATGTTCCCCTTTAGTGCTCCCAGATTCATGAGGTGGTTGAGCATACCCAGAGAAGCATCCTTTTTACAGAAAGGCTTCTTTTTCTTGCTAGCTCATGTTGCTGTCTCTTGCATAAGCTGTGAGCAGTCTTACAGATTTATACATCAACCTGAGGTGTTGTCAGATCTTCGTTTTTATCTCTTCATTAGAAAATTTTATACCGCTTCAGAAACTCTGTTTTATCCTTACATTCTCATTTGTTCTCTGGAGGAAAGTATCTGCTCCCTGTGGGATTATTCCCTTTATGCAATTTATTTGGCCTGCAAGGTGAGCATGCTCCACAGCCTATGCCTTGCAGGCTAACACACCTTTAGTATTTTGTCTAAACGCCACATAATGCCCCCATTTTACCTTGGGTTTTTTTTCCCTCCTGATCTAAGGCTCCTCACAGTGTTTTCTTAATCCTTTTAAGTACTCTTGCTAAATTACTTGTGCTATTGAAGTGATCTAATTGCTGACAGAGAGTGAGGTGGTCTCCAGGCTAGCTGACCAAATGCTGATCTTGCACATATACTACAACTTCTAACTGGGAGCCAAGATGTCTGCTGACAGGTGGTAACTCCTCCAGGATCTGCTCTCCTGTGACCTGCTGAGTTATTTTCTTGGCTTATTCATTTATTTCCTAAAGAAAGAAATATGACCCTTCATAACTTTTGCTTGTTAAGTCTGGCTCGTGCTCTCTGTGGCTTTGGCCAGGAACCATGTGGTTGGAGGATTTATATAAAATGAAAAGGTTGTGATTCTAGTAAGAAATCCACATGACCCATCAGCTGTGATTTATTGGTCCCTACGACGGCCTAAAAACATGTTGAATGGTTATATTCTTTCAGTCAGTGCTTAGCATTTGAAAACAACACTTTTTTCAGGTGATGCAAGAATGCCTTCATATCAGTGCAGTGGGGAAAAAGATTTTCAATAATTATTATTAATTTCTGTAAGACCTGCACTGTAAGGCTATTATGATAAGTCCTGACAAAGTATTGTCTGCCTGATACTTCTGCTCAATTTTTTTGGCTTTTATTGACATTACTGCAAGTCCATTGCTTAAAATAATACATTCCTAGGGCACATCATTCATAAAATTAATCTGCCTACTGTAAGCATACAGCTGTCATAATCAGACAGCTTTTATGTTACATTGCTTTACAACTGCCTGGACTTACTGTCCCTGCTGCCATGTCCAAGTGTTTTCCAGGCAGTATGCAGTCTCTCTTTCTGGATGGAAGGAGAGGGTAGGCATCACAGAAAGACGAAGGAAAAAAAGGATTATATGCCAAAAAAGAGAGATACAGTTCTCTAAGGTGCATAAGCAGAATTTAGGAAGATGTGGCCAAAACCACAGTCCTGAAACCTAGCTGTCTGTCAACAAACCCCAGAGCTTTTGACCTTTCAGTGCTGTGAGTGCCAAAAGCTCTCTTCTATGAATATGCCAAAGCCCATCATCACACCACGGTACATACTTCTTCAGCCTTCTCTCCCACCTTTGTCTCATTGTGTGTTGGAAATTTGGCGGTTGTCTCCTACATTCTTGGATGCCTGATATGCTTGTGAGATGCCCCCCTCTCCTAAGAGTGCCCTGACCACTACACTGTTGACAGCTCCTGGCACTTGTGCAGTTGACTGCCTTCTGCGTGGCAACACATCTTTGAAATACAGAAAGAGAATACAGAACAAACACAATCTTGCAGCAGTTACAGGCCCAGTCCCTGCTCAAAGGACCAGTTCTGCAGTTTTCTATTAAACATTCATTAAACAATACAGAATTCTAGGTAGAAGGAGGGACTAGAACCCAGGTCTCTCTCCTTTCCCTATAATAAACAGTGCTCTACCTATTAGGAAACACCTTTTCCTTCCTGTCATACAATGCTAATTCAGGGAAGGATGAGTAGAGGGCAGAGCAAACAAGCAGTAAAACACTCTGACAGAAATTATTTTTGGTAAATCACGTGAGTCTGGAGCTGCCACACAGCAACTCAGTCCCTCCTCAGAAATACCCTCAATCAAGTTGCTTCACCAAGCGTTCTCCCATGCCACTCCAAAGGCTGTGCAACAATCAGGAGTGCTTCTTCCTGTGCCAGTTACAGTGACCAACTATGTTACTGGGAAAACATTATTGTACCAGCACAGCATAGCATTTATATCCCTTTCTAATCCCTGCATTTATACCCCCAAACAGTCCACATTCCTAACCAATCAGAAAGTTAGAGACAGGAAAATAACCTTTCACAACACAGCATAAAACACAAAATCTAATGTTCTAATAAAAATATATTAGCTGTAACTTTTTTGTGCTCTTCTGTTAATAAAAGTCCACGCAAAAAATGTACTTATCTATTTTAGCTCCAGTACAGCTGCTAAATTCATGCAGTAATGTGAGTGCTCTGTCTTCCAGCTTTTCAGTGCATAGCACGGACTTTTCAAAAGATCAAAGCAATTAAAAAAGAAATGAGTGTATGAAACTAGCTTCAAAACTGCCTCAGTTCTCCTGCTGTTCCTGATGTTTTTGATATGACTTCCCCTGCTTTCTTCTTTCTACATCTCTGTTCACATAGTGAAGAGCTATGGCCACACACAAGGTTTCCTTAAGACAGGTTTCTACATAGTATAGATAAGACAAGAGTTTTCCTTCTGTATAAATTGTACACAGGTTTTTTAATCTCTATTGAGAATTACTTTTATACTAGATTATCAAAGAAGACATGCCCACACTACCTGGACTCTGACTGGAATTTCATTTGTGCTGCAAGAGCAGTAAAGTCACTTACTGCACCTAGCTGAGCTGGAGCTGACAGCATTCACTCTCATAAACAGTATGAATTAGATACAATCCTTCACAGAGCTCTCTTTCTTTCTGCTAGCATACGGAAGAGACTTTAAAATTTACTGGAAATGTTTACTTCTGAATTGAGTAAGATCTGTGGATGATCTTCAGATTCCTATAGTTTGGCTGTGGCAAACCAGCTCATTTTCTATTTCAAAATCTATGAGATGAGATTTTGTGCACCTAGGAGCTATAAACAGAACTACAGGTGGTCCCTAGCTGAATAGTTTTCTGGAGTTCACAATTTCTTTGAACCTTTTGAATAGTGAAGTAAATACATTAGATTTTACTTTTCCCATCAGACTTAAATGCCAGGAGATGTGTTATTGTGAAAGTGTGAATCTCACTGAGAAAGTTTCAGATCTATCTAGAAGCTGCTGAAATGGTGGAAGTCATCTGAATGACTTTGACATGCAGATCAGACTTCATGTGGGTATAGGAACTTGTTGATGAATGTCACAGAAGATGATCCTTTGCCACGCAGAGTTGTTGCCTTCTTTGTTTTAAGGAAGGGAGGAGATCAAAAGTGTTTCCTTTATTTTTGACACAGCTGGACATACTGGTCCCTGAAGCCAATAGGCTTCATAGAGTCATCTTTTTCAATAGTCAGGGAAGAAACCAGAGACCTTTTAATATGCTTGGAAACAAAAATTTCTCAGCCAACATACTCTAAAACCTTTGGCAATGTTCATAGTACTATAGAACCATAGAATCTTTGGGTTGGAAGGAACATTTTAAGGTCAGCTACTCCAACCCCCCTGGACAATGAGCAGGGACATCTTCAACTAGATCAGGTTGCTCAGAAACCCATCCAACCTGACCTTGAACAGTTCCAAGGATGGGGCATCTACCCCCTCCCTGGGCAACCTGTGCCCAGGGAAAGGTGTTTCACCACCTTTATTGTAAAAAATTTCTTCCTTATATCTAGTCAAAATCTGCCCTCTTTTAGTTTAAAACCATTACCCCTTGTCCTACTGCTACAGGCCCTGCTAAAAAGTCTGTCCCCATCTTTCCTATCAAACCCCCTTCAAGTACTGGAAGGCTGCAATAAGGTCTCCTGAGAGCCTCTTCTCTCTCTCTGGCTGAACAACCCCAACTCTCTCAGCCTGTCTTCAGAGAGGTGTTTCATCCCTCTGACCATTTTTTTGGCCCTCCTCTGGACCCACAAAAGACATGTCCATGTCTTTTCTGTGCTGAGGGCTCCGGAGCTGGACACAGGACTCCAGGTGGGGTCTCACCAGAGTAGAGTAGAGGGGCAGAATCATCTCCCTCGACCTGCTGGCCACACTTCTTTGGATGCAGCCCAGGATATGGTTGGCCTTCTTGGCTACAAGCACTCATTGCTGGCTCACGTCCAGCTTTTCATCCACCACAACCCCTAAGTCCTTCTCAGCAGGGCTGCTCTCAACCCCTTCATCCCCCAGCCTGTATGGATACTGGGGGTGGCCTTGACCCAGGTGCAGGATCCTGCTCTTGGCCTTATTGAACCTCATGAGGTTCACATAGGCCCATGCCTCAAGCTTGTCTAAGTCCTTCTGGATGGCATCCCATCCCTCAGGCATGTCAACCGCACAGCTCAGCTTGGTGTTGTCTGCAAACTTGCTGAGGGTGCACTCGATCCCACTGTCTACATCACTGATGTAGATATTAAACAGTACTGGTCCCAATATGGACCCCTGAGGGATACCACTCATCACTGATCTCCATCTGGACATTGAGACACTGACCACTACCCTCTGGATGCGACCATACAACCGATTCCTCATCCACCCAACAGTCTGTCCATCCAATCCATATCTCTCCAACTTAGAGAGAAGGATGTTGTGGGGGACCATGTCAAAGGCCTTACAGAGGTCTAGATAGACGACATCGGTAGCTCTTACCTTGTCCACTGATGTGGTCACTCCCTCATAGAAGGTTGGTCAGGCAGGACTTGCCCTTGGTGAAGCCATGTTGGCTGTCTCGAATCAACTCCCTGTCCTCCATGTGCTTTAGCATAGCTTCTAGGAGGATCTGTTCCATGATCTTCCCAAGGCACAGAGTTGAGGCTAATGGGTCAGTACCTCCTGGTAGTTCATATCTCACCCTTGTACACCAAAGAATTACTTCCCATGCTTAAATATGAATCAAGAGTTTTAAAAACAGTATAGTTCTAGGTCTGTTTAATTCTCTCTGCTTAATTCAAAACAGAGTTTAGGAGCTAAGCATAATTCTCATAAAACAAACCTAGACACTTTATAGAAACACTACAGCATTTACAGACTCAAAGAAAATGTCATATAAACTCTGCAAGGTTTTTTTCCCTAGGATTTCTTTTAAAGAATGTTTCATAAAACCTCAGGATTGCTCAGTCTGGTTTATGGTCGGTTTTTACCTCAATTTCATTAACAACAATCAGAATTTTGGCATCAATTCACCAATAAATCCCCTGAAGTTGTATCAGTGTACACCAAAGCAAAATGTGCTTTCACATCACTCATGTGACACAAGGTAGCAAATTAAGAGTTGTATGCCATATCCTAGACAATTGCAAAAAGAGGCAACTGGACCTATTTTTTTTTTTTTTTTCCTTTTGCTTTTCTAGATCACAGAGCGAAGAGGGAAAGAC
Source organism: Phaethon aethereus (assembly GCF_964289735.1). Classification (NCBI taxonomy): domain Eukaryota; kingdom Metazoa; phylum Chordata; class Aves; order Phaethontiformes; family Phaethontidae; genus Phaethon; species Phaethon aethereus. Next base: position 29,569,572 of record NC_138578.1, on the reverse strand, counting down.
GGTTATAATGGCAAAGGTAGCTGAGTTGTCCTCACACTTACGGAAGTGTAGGCATGCACAGTGCAGGGCAGTGCCAACTTGTAGGCTCAGGGCTGCTGCTACTGGGTGGCAGGTAACCACTGGGGTGAATTCAATCGAATATGGGCAAAAGTCAGAAATTTTGTGCTGCTCTGAAAGAGTTGAAGCCCATGCAGTGTCTGAGTGCAGTTGTCCACTAATAGCTGTGTCATGCCCTTGAGTCTGTTCCCTTCTTCTCCCTCCCATGGCAGGCTGAGCATCCCTTCCCAGCAGTGCACTACTACAGACTTCCCTCCACTGGCTGTGCTGGTTACAACAAAGGTAACAGAAGTATGTGTTTAGTAGGACACTGGAGTAACATCATCAGTTTTATAAAATCTTTTTTAAAAAAAGGCAACTACAAAATATCTTTCACTGGGTTAAATTGCTTTCCTTGGACTCCTGGTATTTTTTTTTTTTAATAACATCTACTTCTTACTGTTAAAACTGAATTTCCTTTCTGTTACAATTGCTAACACAGCATTTATAGTTATTAAGACACTATCCATTGATACAAGCTGATATGGTACAGGGTCTGAAACATTGTTGATTTTTATCCTACTACATAGAAAAAATGAAAGTAAATTATGGTAAGAAAAAATAGCAACCTATTTTGTAACTCTGAAAACATGAAGTTCACATTCAGTCTTATATAACACAAGATACAAGTATAATAATAGCAGAAAATGCCTTGTGAAAATTAAAGCATTCAGGATGCTCTGGTATCTTTATCCTGGTAAATGGTCAGTAGTGCCATGCTCTACTTTACAAACCATGTCTTATCTGTACAGCAAACTGTGAGCAAGTGAGGGGTCATCCTGGTTCCCACTTGCAGCCCACCCCAAGTAGGAACAAAGAAAAAGGTTTGCATGTGGTCCACACAGCTGCCGTGCAGAGGAAAGGACAAAAGCTCAAATCTGCTGATATGAAGTCTAAACGACTAAACTTTCCAGCTTTGCAAGGCATAATAGCAAACGTAAAGGAAGTGAGAACGGCATCTGGAAAGCTGGAAATGTGAAACAGTGGCAAGACAGTTGTTACCTTTTCAGCCCTGATAACAGTGCCTGATGATAAAGACTGCTAAAATGGACTTTCCTGGACTTGCAATCTTTGAAAGGAAGAAAACATGCTTGATTTGTTGATTAACAACTAAGATACCAAACTGTTTTTAAATTAAATAGGAGTCTTCAATTAGAAGACTGTTAGAATATCACAACAAATTTCAATTTAGATTTTTATATTTACATTTAATAGTTAATTTTATTATATTTATATGCTTATATAAATTTAGAGTGTTAATGATAACCCACATAAATAAAAAGCCAAATACAAGAACTAATCTCTTTATCAAATTCCTATGTTCTACCTCCCTATTACTAAAAATATTTCTAGACTGGCCAGTGGTAGTTGGCCACCAGAGGGAGCCTGCACAACTTCAAAAATTGGAGAGACAGTTAAGACTGACAAAAGAAAAAATGGCTGTTATTTATATAGAGACGGAGGAAGATAAGTGAAGTATTTATCAGGTGCCAAGGAAACGTTTCACATAGAACTTGGGCTTCATGGTCATGTGACATTATTTTGCTGCTTCAGTTTGGAAAAGATAGGACCCTATTCAATGTGAATGAAGACATTGAAAAAAGCTGCAGCAATCATGTGAGAAAGGGGACAATAAACATCTAACTAGTTCAGCTTCACATAAAAAGAGTAAAAAAGGAAAAGAATGATTTATAATATTAATTCCATCATATTTCTGTATGGACAATATAGGTATAATGAACAAGAAACAAAGCAACAGATTCTCTGTACTCCTCCAAATATTTAGTATTACTTGAATGGTATTCATGAATGAGAAAAAAGACTTCAGATTAATCTAAAAATAAGAAAACTGAACATGCCTTGAGAATAAATTTACAACTTTCACCATCCACCGGTCAGATTTGCTTCTCTGAAGAAGATAACTGTCCTTTTGGATATGTTGTATTTATAGTCGTAGCATTCTAAATGCATTCAGTGATTTCTTCTCAAGCAACCCTGTGAAATGCCAAGCTGATGTTTATGAAAGCGGTAAGATTTATGGAACACTCTTTCAGAACAAATTAGAAATTTCTTGTGATGACTTTATTGGAAAAAGTTCAAAGAAACATCTCTCTAATAATATTGATGTTGTTATGATGGTAACTGTGTATTTTCCTGCAGGACATGGGAATGAAGAAACATAAAAAGGGAAGCGGGGAAAGTGGGCAAGAGATGAAGAATGGAAGGGAAATGAAGGCAAATGGCATGGGGTTCACTCTAGGTAATCAAACTGACCAGAAACTACGCACGGTGCTAGAAGAGGAAACAAAATGGACAATGTGTATGTGAGATGCCTGCATCTTGAATTCAATCTATTACACAACATCCAGCAGTGAAACTATTAGTGGCTTCTGACACCTCACCAGAGAGGCCTCCTGGCTTCTTCAATAACAACTTCAGTGCCAATATGACTATTCTTGCTGACTGCAACAAATGCAATAGGAATAGATGGCCACATACTCCCTCCCTGCTTGTCACAGAGGGCAATTAAGCTCGTTAGAGGCCTACATCCAGGCTATGTTTTCTGCACAATCCAGTGCCCATTGGATGTGTAGCAGAAGTCAAAAGATCTGATTGGGGCCTGACAATTAGTGGGAACAAAAGCACTGGGGTATCCTACAGTCAAGTGTCTTCACTCACACTTTTGACTCCAGCTACTGGTAGGCTACCGTAAAATTGTGCTTGCTTACTCTATTTTCCAAAGTCCTCAGGTCCTTTATCTATCTTTCCCAATGTCATCCCACACTATAAATGTCAGGTAATTGGAAAAATCACCACAAGTCAGAAAAAAATGAAGGGTTTGGTTTCTCATTTCTACACTTCTGAAGAAATAGCCACTATTATTGGGCCAATTTGCCAGTTATGAGTTTCAATCTGTTGGGATACTATAATTTCAAGCATATTTCTTCCATTTCTCACCACCTACAAGTGCACAGGTTGGCAGCAGGAGCAGTACAGAGAGCTAAGAAGCTTCTATTAAAAAAAAAAAAAAGGTCCTATACTACCTGATCCTAACTACAGGACATCCCTTGTGCAGTGACTAGAACAGCCTCAGTTTCATTGCTTCTGCAACTTTGCCCATTTGCTGTGTTACTGGAAAATTTGATATTTTTTGTGGTTTATTATGGTTCAAGTACTGCAGTCAGTAGAGTCCATGAGAAACTCAGTTTTTACTTCTAAAGAAATGGAAGCTTCTGCATGGTGCAGTTCTGACTTACCTCTAAGAGTATCCAGGATTAGGAAGTAATTAGAAAGAATCAAATAGCTCTTGTACATTTTGCATTTCATGTGATTCTTTGGGGTCAGACACATGCTGTGGGTTTCCTCTCTGCCTATTTGATTTTCTGATGATTTTCAGTTTTCCTTGTTGGAGGAAAGGAACTGACACAGGACTGATACAGCACTGACAGCCACATGCACCATGTTTGAACCAAAGTAATCCAGGGTTTGGAGCCTCAGAGGGGTGACAAACACCACACAGAGGATTTCTCAGACTTCTTTCTTCTGACTAGTCTGATGGACATTTCAAGGGGCCAAGTTACAAATGGAAGAAAAGCACTCAAAAACTTTACAGAAAACAAACGAATGCAGACATGGGCTTTGCACTGAGTATTTTAGTTGTTGCATCGGAAGACCTTATATTGTTCAGATCAAACAAAACGTTGATGCAGAGAAGTCAGTGTTATCTTCAGTTCCTACTTCCCTAGTCCGAGTAATAGAAGTACTCAGAAAGCAGTAAAGGAGGTATTTTAAGGGCCCTAAATCACCTGAATACAAGCTTGTGTATTTGGGATCTGACAGCATGGCCACTTTGCAGTGCGGTGTTCACCTTTCTTTACCCAGATGCTTCTTTGCACATTTAGTATGTTTTACAGGGTCCTTTGGTTTTCTCCCCTGCACTAAAACACTGAAATGTTGTGTTACAATGTCTCACGTAACATAAAACGTAAGTGATGTTCTGTACCCACCTGCCTTGCTATAGCCATGCAATCCACTTAAATAAAAAGCAGCATTTTTCAAATAGGTAAAAACAGCAAAAGTTAATTTTAAAACTTATTAATGTGGAGTTTCAATTTAATATTCTTTGTTACCTGCAATGTTTGAATAATCAAATTATCTCCTGAGGCCTGCAGTAGTTTCACATTACAAATTGTACTGGTAGCTCGGGACTCCAGTTGGAATTTCTACTCTTTAAGTTAGAGAAATAAGCTCTTTAATTTTAAACCCTTCACACCACTTGGGACCTAAGTATTTTAATGTGCTGCTATGTTTTGATATCAAATTGTATTTGAATGCATTTTTAGTATCTATACAAGAATGTCCAACTGCGATGCAATGTTTTGTCGATAGGACCATCTGCTGGGTTCCATTACAACATACTGATAATGGGAATATGCCTGCTGTATTTAAAAAATATCGGAGTTTTTCCCTACAGTTTAATTGGAATGGAAAGTAGAGAGAATACGGTCTTCAATGAATAAGGAGGTAACTCAGCAAAGGAGATGCATGTGTGTGCTTCATAAAGGTATCACTTTTCTTTCCAAATATCAAGTGGCAGATTTGGATGTGGGAAGGAGAGCTATGTCTATTCATTTAAAAATATGGCAAATATTTATAGCATTTATGTATTCTCATTTTTAGATCTCTACTTAAATATAATTGTCTACCATATACATAATTCTAACTGCTTAACCCAAAATTATTTTCCTTTTCAATTTTTAGAGAATAAACAGGAGACACACATAAAATCAATATGTGTAACCGAAAAATCCTGTGTGCGTATATGTATACCACACCTATGCAGTATCCACAGATATACATAAATCTATGTACATGGTGTCAACATTTTACATTTACAAGGAACAAAATAAATATGTAAAACTACTGAGAAGGGGTCAATTAAAAAACCCGACACCTCTAATGTATTTCAATTCTGAACTGTCCTGATGTTATTAAATCAAAGATATAGGAGGAAAACAATCTGTTACAAGGCTCTACAATACTTTCAAGGTCTTGCCCAGTCATGTGTGGCCTGGATATGAAATAGGTAGCACGTGTGATGTGACATGAGTTTAGCTGGCAAGAAATGCACCAAATTGTTCACGAACAGCATAGCAGTTAAAGCATAAACAAATGACTGCCACTAAAACCGTTACTCTGCAAACACCATTTATTCTACACAATTGTTTCAGAAATGTTTTAAAGACATTTTTGTATACATATATATACGTGAGTATATGAGCATTTTTAATACATACATATACATATATTTTTATATTTCAACATTTAATGTATCCACTAAAGCCAATACGAATCTTTCCACTGCTTTCAGTGGACTTGGTTAATTACATTGGTTTCAAAAGGAGAGAAAAAGAATATGCAATAAAGCACACCAAAATTCCAGAAAAAACAGTTGTCTGGAACAGAAGTATGTCATTGTTTTTAGGTTTACTATTGCCTGGCTTTTTAAGCTAAATCTTTCAGTTTTGGTTGCTTTAGTCAAACACTAGGAAACAGACACTGCACCATAGCTTCCATCTAGGCTATCTGCCTCAACAATAATAATTATTCTTTCTCTTAAAGCAGCACTTTCCACAATAAGAGACAAAAAACATATGGCTAAATGGCTCCTCAGTGTGCACCATAATTTTAATTTTGGTGACAGAAACCTGGTTCTAGCTTTGAGGATTTCAAATATACAATATTGCATACAGTTGCTGCGCATCATGTCTCATCTTCCCTGTTCTGCACAAACGTAATGGGTGAAAGGGCTCAGAGGAACAATTGTTTTCTACACCATAAAAGTTGGCAACTGACTGCCTCCACTTTGTAGCTTTTGTTGCATTACTTGCTTGGTGTCCAATAATCCCTATGAGCCATGATGCTGGAGTTTCACATCTCTGAGCCACTTTCACACAACCCACACACCACTCAGCATCCTGCTGCCACAATGGTTATTTCCAAAAACCTGTTTTGAAATAGTATATTTAAAAGGCAAGCCCTACGGAACTGCACTGTGCTAACAGAATGTACAGCACAACTTATTCTGAAGCATGAAAACATGACGGGAAATTCAGCATTGCCTGAATCCTTTGATTTTGTATCAGCACATGCACCATAAAACTCTGCACATGAGACTGAAAATTGCATAAACTGTTTGTTTATAGGATACTAAAGTAGGCAGGTGAGAAATATGTCTCCATTACAAGACTCTTATTTGCAAGAATAAATGTATGTATTCCTGCATATATGAACTGATGGAAGAAGGTATGAGGTATTCCTGGTAAGGGAGAAAAGTTAACTTCTGTCCTACTCTGGAGCACAGAGAAGCAGGAAAGAAAGATACTATAATATTGTGTTTGACTTTTTGTACATCCAGTCCAGAATGTTGTCCCTGGTAGTAGTTAGCATCAGAATTTTTAAATAAAGGTGACAGATAACTTCCATCATCTATATCTAAGGTCTTGTCCTAAACTCGATATCCGGGATTCAACCTCACTTCCAAAGTTTTTATTTCTAAGTACTGTAACTTCGGGTGTGTTTCCATCAGTCTTCAGATCCGCATAATTTTTGATCTTCATAACACTCTGTTTAGCTAGAAGCTGCACAAGAAGTATTTAATGAAAGTCACTTTTGTTGAACTATGACACAGTGATATAGCTCTGAATCACTGCACCCTCGAGGGTTACTCTCGCAGGCTATGACAAGAACAGTTTCTGGCGATACGGGCTTCCCAGAACGTGGAAATAGAAAAAGGTCAGTGTTTTCCTTTCCCCTACAATGCCACATCCTTTTTCCCTTTGGCATAGTCCATACCATGCCCTTTTCCCTGAGCTGTTCATACACTCATGCCCTGGTCCATTAGAGCTTGTTCTGACTCTGCATGCTGCAATGGAATGCAACAACAGCAGGCCATGACCTACCAGTTCCTATAAAAGGCATGGGAAAGTGGCAGCAGTGAAAAAGGTGATGCAGAGGGGAGAAGAGTAGCAAGGGATGGAGATAACTATTGTGCTTGGTCTGCGGAGGCCTTGGAAACCTTGCTTTTCTGCCTAGTTAGGGCCATTCTGTTGTCAACCGCTGCAAAGCAGCCAAACATGTGGGTACATTGCAGGTCAAAGTTAAAAGTCAATTGAAGTAGCATTACAGGGTGATTACACTGCTCTGACCGTGCTGGTTGCATGGGCACACCACCATCGGCATAAACCAAAACAGCAACTACTGAATCAGGTCCTTCTCGAAGGAAAATAAAGCTAGGCAACCTATAAATCCACCAGCTACCCCACTATAGTCCAACAGAATCAGTCTGCAAGGAAATGCAAGGATATTATCAGAAAATAACTCATTCATAAGGGCTTTTTGGTAGCTGGACTTCAATTCATACACAAGATGCTTGCATATAATGAGGAGCTCAGTAAGGCAACTAATTCCAAGCACAAGAGTGCTAGATGATGGGGGAAAAATTATTTGTTTGGATCATCAGCAGATGGCACCTCTTTAACTTCTCCTCACTAAAAGAAAATAAATGGTTGTTACTCTCACTGCCTGAGATGAGTTTCCCTGGGTGAAAGCCTTAAAGACATCAATTTTTATTTTAATTTAGCACGTATGCACTTCAGAGAGTTGAGTCTTGCTGTGATAATTCCCCTGCAGTCTTTGGAAACTTTACTTAAGGAAACTGTGACAAGACCTGGTTTGTGAGACAATAAACACCTCAGATCTGTACAGGCTTTGAAGGAAGTCCATTCCTCAAAGAATGATTTCTCTGTTTCCGGTGCAGGAGCTATAGGACGTGTGAAGCTCTCATTCTAGCCTGGTTTTTGTAGCTTGCATTATCTTCATTTGTATTGTCTGCCTTTTGCACGGGATTCATAGCTCTTCTGTTCAACGGTACCAGCATGAAAAATTCTGCCAGCAAAAATGAAAAACTACAAAAACATACTACTGTAGAAGTTACATCTGATTCGTAGAATGTAAACAAACATGCAATCATCTGTAGGTCTCTATGTAAAACTAGTTAAAAAAAAAAAGTTAAGTGCAGAATCGGGCAGACATTCCTGATTGGTCTTAAATTTGTGATTGTAGACATGTGCCGGGTATTAGTTTTTATTGTATTTTGCCTTACACAACAAATTTAAGACTATTTGTCAATTAGAGCACATCCTCCTCAGATTACAAGAAATAAGCAATGGACATTCCCCCAACATAATTTTCAATATGAACCCACAGTCACTAACCAACATCTCGGCCATCTATGATAGGTTGTTTCCATTTTAACATAAAAGGAATTGCTGCTGGCTGTGGCTTGCTGGGATTATGTGCTTTGTTATGTATCTCTTTGATTTTACTTTAGAAGCTTGGCTATCAAGAATATCAGGCAATTTTGATTGTTTTCATCATTTGCCCTCTAAACCTGTAAGTGAGAAAGAATCCAATGGGTAAATATAGCACATTAATATCTACTGTAAGGAGAGGGGATGGAAAGAGGGAGAGAGGGACAGAAAATCTCCTAGAGCACACTGTGACATGTGGGAAATTACATAATCTAGGCAAAGCATGATACAAGTATTTTTTCTTTCGTGTATGTGTGTGTGAAGGAAAATATAACATCAGCTTCATTCTTGTTCACGCCTCCTCTTCATAAAGCAAAAAACCTGCTCTCCACTGTAATAGGAGAAGATTCTGGGCATTTTGTGTACTGAAATGCTACCCATAAACAACAAAAAGGCAGCATTTGATTGCATTCTGCTGGGTTACATAGTCCCCAACACTGTAATATGTTCTCCAGTGGCCTAGATATCAGGGTATAACTTGGATGAAGATCTTTAGTTTTTAATTAATAATACATAGTGCAGAATCTGAAAGGCTATCTATAATTTATGTATCAGTGTCTCAAAAGCAGTCATTCATACATTATATATTCAGACAGAAAATTATCTCACTTTTATTTTTCCAATAAAAAGCATATTAAGATGTTACTATGTACCTTCCAGAATGGATCAGTGCTGCCCGGAGCTTCATAGCAAGGTTCCACTGGGTTCTTTGTGCTACAAGAGGCTGAATGTGTAAAAGCATTACTGAATGAGCATCTCTCCCTCTCTTCTATTGGGCTTTTAAAAATGATCACGCCATTTCCTGGATACGTGCTAATTTACCCATAGAGGCACAGATAATTGTTTTAAAAAGAGGTTTATAAAAAGGGAAGGAAATGATTTAACAATATGGGTTTTCCAAACTGGACTTAAGAAAAATTGATAATGGCAATATACCTCGAGACTCCTATAAAATAGAGGAAGAAAAACGTCAGCTTTTGCTTATATTAATATTAATATTAATATTAATAGTCATTCTTACCATGCTGTCCTATTTTCCAGGCACCCACCTACTTATGGGCACTTTAAACAGGAAAAATAAAAAAATGCATACTGTGTATGCCAAACATGCAACTCTTAAAAGTTGCTTTCAATGCTATATTTTCTCCCCCTCTCTTTAGCTGCAAAGCCTAAAATAGTTTATTAGTGCTACACAGTGCAAAGAAAGCCAGTCTCTGTTACACCTCAGTCTTTGTTACACCACTTTTATGCATAAAACAAAGTAGACAAAATGCTAGCAGGATCAAAACAAGCCCTCCGTCCTGCATCAGGTGCTGGGGAGGTCACTTCTGGGTGGCCGAGAGTCCCAGCTACTTGACAGGCTGTCTGACCTTGTGTCCTGGTTTCAGCCAGGATAGAGCGGGTTTTCTTCACAGAAGCTAGTATGAGACTGTGTTTTGGATTTGGGATGAGAAACTGTTGATAATGTGCTGATGTTTTGGGTTGTTGCTGAGCAGTCAAGGACAGTCCAGCTTCTTGTGCTGGCCTGCTAGCAAGGAGGCTGGGGGTGCACGAGGAGCTGAGAGGGGACACAGCCGGGACAGCTGACCCAGACTGGCCAAAGAGATATTCCCTACCATACGACGTCATGCCCAGTACATTAACTGGAGTTGGCCAAGGGGCGGAATTCGCTGCTCGGGGACGGGCTGTCGATCGCTGGGTGGTGAGCAACCGCTGTATTGGGCATCACTTGTTCTTGTACATTCCTTTGTTGGTATTGTTATTGTTGTTTCCTTCTCTCTTTCTGTCCTATTAAACTGTGCTTATCCCAACCCACGAGGTTTTTTTTTCTAATTCTCTCCCCCATCCCACTGCGGGAGGGGGAGTGAGTGAGCGGCTGCGTGGTGCTTAGTTGCCGGCTGGGGCTAAACCACGACAGTCCTTTTTGGCGCCCAACGTGGGGCACGAGGCTTGAGATAATAACGGTTGCAGGTCACAATATCAGTTTATTTGATTTGCGTCATGCTCTCATCTTTGCCATACATGTTAAGGATCGGTGTTGGTTTCTGCAGGCTGCTGTACTCTGCGATGATTAGTGATGTCTCGCCTGCAAGATTTGTTTTTAGAACACTGACCTTGAGCTTAATGTGGTATCATCTGAGCTCAGTACTAACGCCGTTACTGTATTTTGGCTATATCTGGTGGAGATGATTAGCAATTATACTTCTGCCTCCAAAAGGCTTTTTACGGAGGAAATGCAGAATGGTACCTTTGCTACCCTCTATCATAATGTTTCCTCCTTCATTACAATAACTTTTCAGTATTTTGAACACCCTTGGGTAGTTAAAATACTTCTATTGCTACTTCTGGGGAACATTGTTTTGGTTTTGTCTAAGGTTGGCAAGCAATTTAAGAATATCACCCAGAGATCTGCCCCAAGGCTGGATAGTTATGAACAGCAGGGCGTGTGGAACAGCATGGGCAAATGCCTGGGGCAGTGGGCACCTCCGTTGTTTTGGAACTTCACTCCCAAACAAGTGCAGAAGCCTGATAAACTAGCAGAATATTTGGAAGAAGTATGCTGTCAGCCTGGCAGTTCCAAGGAGACACAAATCATTGCAATGTGCTGGGGCCTGGCCCATGCCTACCAAGCTCTATTTAACACTGCAAAGGGGAGAGAGGGTCTCTGGGTCTGATGACAATGTGACAGGCACTGTCACTACTCCAACCTCCGCAGAGGGCACTGAGACTACTCCAACCCCCACGGTGGGCACTGCCACTACTCCAATCCCCACAGCGGGCACTGTGGCTACTCAGACTGTTGCAGCTGAACCAGAGAACCAGCCCGTCCCGGTATCAGTTGCCCCTGTACAAAAGAAGAAATCTTGGAAGCGGAAGTCAGCTTGTTTAGTAAGATTTTTCTAAGAAGGAGCTAGAGGAAGAGAGTGAGGAGGCAGAGTGCTCTGAAGCAGGGCCATCACGAGGACGGAAGAGAGCGAGTCATCGCTTGAAGAGGAGGAAGAGGAAGAACTCATAAAAGAGATGGTAACTACCCGATCTCTATCCCTGAGTGAATTGCGAGATATGCGAAAGGATTTCAGCCGTCGTCCAGGTGAGCACATTGTCACCTGGCTGCTCCGATGCTGGGATAATGGGGCCAGTAGCCTGGAATTAGAGGGTAGGGAAGCCAAGCAGCTGGGATCCCTTTCTAGGGAAGGGGGCATTGACAAAGCAATTGGAAAAGGTGCACGAGTCCTCAGCCTCTGGAGATGACTCCTGTCGGGTGTGAAGGAAAGGTATCCCTTCAAGGAAGATGTTCTATGTCACCCAGGCAAGTGGACCACCATGGAGAAAGGTATCCAGTACCTGAGGGAGCTAGCGGTGCTGGAGGTGGTTTATGGTGACTTGGACAATGGACAATCACCCAAAGATCCAGATGAAGTCAATTGCACGTGACCTATGTGGCGGAAGTTTGTACGGAGTGCACCATCATCATATGCCAACTCATTAGCAATAATGGCCTGGAAAGGCGGAGAGAGACCAATGGTGGATGAATTGGCTGGCCAACTCCGGCAATACGAAGAAAGTCTCTCTTCCTCCCTACGGGCCTGCGTCTCTGCTGTAGAGAAACTGTCCCAGGAGTTCTGGCAATTCAAAGAGGATATGCCCTACCCGCCACCCGTACGGACCAGTATCTCAGCTATTAGGAGTAAGCGCTCTTCTGTTCAAGAGAGAGGATATAGAGGATACACACCACGAGCCACCCTGTAGTTTCAGTTGCGTGACTATGGAGAGGACATGAGGAGGTGGGATGGAAAACCTACCTCGACCCTAGAGGCACGAGTATGCGAGCTGCAAGGGAAAACAATTACAAAGGGGAGTTCAGGTTCCTCCAGAAAAATCGTAGCTCCACTTTCCAGTGGGCAGTTCCCCAGAAAGAATAGAAGGGCTGATCTCACCTCTGATCCTCTTGAAGGGACTTCTGATTCATGTTTACAAGAAGTGGGTAATGAGTACTATGAGCAGGATTAGAGGGGCCCTGCCTCCAGCCAGGCGGAGGAGAGGGACAACCAAGTTTATTGGACTGTGTGGATTAGATGGCCTGGCACATCAGACCCACAGGAATATAAGGCTTTAGTGGACACCGGTGCACAGTGTACCCTAATGCCATCAAGCCGTATAGGGGCAGAATCCATCTGTATTTCCGGAGTGACAGGGGGATCCCAACAGCTGACTGTGCTGGAGGCCGAAGTGAGCCTAACTGGGAATGAGTGGCAGAAGCACCCCATTGTGACTGGCCCAGAGGCTCTGTGCATCCTCAGGAGAGGGTATTTCAAGGACCCAAAGGGGTACTGGTGGGCTTTTGGTATAGCTGCCTTGGAGACGGAAGAAATTAAACAGCTGTCCACCTTGCCTGGTCCCTCAGAGAACCCTTCTGTTGTGGGGTTGCTGAGGGTTGAAGAACAACAGGTGCCGACCGCTACCACAACAGAGCACCGGTGGCAGTATCGCACCAACAGGGACTCCCTGATCCCCATCCATGAGCTGATTCGTCGGCTGGAGAGCCAAGGAGTGATCAGCAAGACTCGCTCACCCTTTAACAGCCCCATATGGCCAGTGCGAAAGTCTAATGGAGAGTGGAGACAGACAGTAGACTATCGTGGCCTGAATGAAGTCACACCGCCACTGCTGTGCCAGACATTCTAGAGCTTCAATATGAACTGGAGTTAAAGGCAGCCAAGTGGTATGCCACCATTGATATTGCTAACACTTTTTTCTCAATCCCTTTGGCGGCAGAGTGCAGGCCACAGTTTGCTTTCACTTGGAGGGGTGTCTAGTACACCTGGAATCGACTTCCCCAGGGGTGGAAACACAGCCCTACCATTTGCCATGGGCTGATACAGACTGCACTGGAACAGGGTGAAGCTCCAGAGCATCTGCAATACATTGATGACATCATCGTATGGGGCAACACAGCAGCAGAAGTTTTCGAGAAAAGGAAGAAAATAATTCAAATCCTTCTGAAAGCTGGTTTTGCTATAAAACAAAGTAAGGTCAAAGGACCTGCACAGGAGATTCAGTTTTTAGGAGTAAAATGGCAAGACGGACGTCGTCAGATCCCAACGGATGTGATCAACAAAATAACAGCTATGTTTCCACCAACTAGCAAAAAAGAAACACAAGCATTTTTGGGTGTTGTGGGTTTCTGGAGAATGCATATTCCAAATTACAGTCTGACTGTAAGCCCTCTTTATCAAGTGACATGGAAGAAGAACTATTTTAAATGGGGCCCTGAGCAACGACAAGCCTTCGAACAAATTAAACAGGAGATAGTTCATGCCGTAGCCCTCGGGCCAGTCCAGGCAGGACAAGATGTTAAAAATGTGCTCTACATGGCAGCCAGGGAGAATGGCCCTACCTGGAGTCTCTGGCAGAAGGCACCAGGAGAGACTCGAGGTCAACCTCTAGGGTTTTGGAGTCGAGGATATAGGGGATCTGAGTCCTGCCATACTCCAACTGAAAAGGAGATATTGGCAGCGTATGAAGGAGTTCGAGCTGCCTCAGAAGTGGTTGGTACTGAAGCACAGCTCCTCCTGGCACCCCGACTGCCGGTGCTGGGCTGGATGTTCAAAGGGAGGGTCCCCTCTACAAATCATGCGACTGATGCTATGTGGAGTAAGTGGGTCGCACTTATTACACAGTGGGCTTGAATAGGAAATCTTAATCGCTCGGGAATCTTGGAAGTGATCATGGACTGGCCAGAAGGCAAAGATTTTGGAATATCACCAGAAGAGGAGGTGGCACGTGCTGAAGAAGCTCCACTATATAATAAACTGCCAGAGAACGAAAGGGAATATGCCCTGTTTACTGATGGGTCCTGTCGTATTGTAGGCAAACATCGAAGGTGGAAAGCTGCTGTGTGGAGCCCTATATGACGAGTTGCAGAAGCTGCTGAAGGACAAGGTGAATCAAGTCAGTTTGCAGATGTGAAAGCCATCCAGCTGGCTTTAGATATTGCTGAACGAGAAAAATGGCCAATACTCTATCTCTATACTGACTCATGGATGATGGCAAATGCTCTATGGGGGTGGCTACAGCAATGGAAGCAGAGCAACTGGCAACACAGAGGCAAGCCCATCTGGGCTGCTGAATTGTGGCAAAATATTGCTGCCCAATTACAGAATCTAGTCATAAAAGTACGTCATGTAGACGCTCACATACCCAAGAGTCGGGCCACTGAAGAACATCAAAACAACCATCAGGTGGATCGGGCTGGCACTCAGATTGAAGTGGCTCAGGTGGATCTGGACTGGCAACATAAGGGTGAATTATTTATAGCTCGGTGGGCCCATGACACCTCAGGCCATCAGGGAAGAGATGAAACATATAGATGGGCTCGGGATCAAGGGGTGGACTTGACCATGGACGCTATTGCACAGGTTATCCATGAATGTGAAACGTGCGCTGCGATCAAGCAAGCCAAGCGGTTAAAGCCCCTGTGGTATGAAGGACAATGGTTGAAATATAAATATGGGGAGGCCTGGCAGATTGACTATATCACACTTCCACAAACTCGCCAAGGCAAGCGCTATGTACTTCCATGGTGGAAGCAACCACCGGCTGGCTGGAAACATATCCTGTGCCCCATGCCACCGCCCGGAACACTATCCTGGGCCTTGAAAAGCAAGTCTTATGGCGACATGGCACCCCCGAAAGAATTGAGTCAGACAATGGGACTCATTTCTGAAACAACCTCATAGACACCTGGGCCAAAGAGCACGGCATTGAGTGGGTATATCACATCCCCTATCATGCACCAGCTTCCGGAAAAATTGAACGATACAACAGACTGTTAAAGACTACATTGAGAGCAATGGGTGACGGAACATTCAAACATTGGGATAAACATTTAACAAAAGCCACCTGGTTAGTCAACACTAGGGGATCTACTAATAGAGCCGGCCCTGCCCAATCAAAACTTTTACGTACTGTAGAAGAGGATAAAGTCCCTGTGGTGCATGTGAGAAAAATGCTGGGGAAGACAGTCTGGGTTACTCCTGCCTCAGGCAAAGGCAAACCCATTCATGGGATTGCCTTTGCCCAAGGACCTGGGTGCACTTGGTGGGTAATGCAGAAGGATGGGGAAGTCCAATGTGTACCTCAAAGAGACTTGGTTTTGGGTGAAAATAGTCAATGATTTGAATTGTATTATGTTAATTGTTACACAATACAGTATGACAATACTACTATGGTTGCTATTGACCATATACATATCAATGGTATTACAGTAAGAATCACCCAGACTGATGAAGAATGAGCTTCACTGAAACCAAGCAACGTGCAGCAGTGATGGAACCAGAACTGACTTCAGCAGCTTGCGTCCAACAATTTCCTCGAGATTGACATCTTCAACCTGCAGATCATGGACATGGACCGTGCCAGATAACAATCCAACACCACATACCATCTCCCCTGCCCTGAGAGACTGCTAGGATGGATGAAGCCCAGAGTCATGGACCGAATGAACTCCACAGACATTTTAAAGTGATGGCCCATGGACTAAGAAAGTGATATCTGTGTGTATATATTAAAAGACAGGAAGAGTAACAATGAATAATTGGAATGTATTGAAAAGTGTAGGACCCGGGCATGACGTAAATGGTATGGAATAAGGGGTGGATACTGTCCTGGTTCCAGCCAGGATAGAGCTGGGGAGTGAGTGAGCGGCTGCGTGGTACTTAGTTGCCAGCTGGGGCTAAACCAGGACATCTTGTTCACTCCAGGACAGGGAAATGAGTCACATCTGTACTTGCTTTCCTGCAGCTCCACCACAGAGGATGCGGGACCAACCAAAGTACGAGTTGCGTTTTTTTCAGACTTGCCCCTCTTCCATGTTCTACACTCCTAAAAAACCATTTGCTTTCTTTTCCTAAAGTAGTGAAATAATCCAGCCGCAACAGAGATAAAAAATATTATCCAATATCATTAAGGGAAAGGACATGATAAACTAATTAATATTTTTGATGTATCCAGATGTATGATGATTCATATCTAGTGAGGCAGTGAGGTAGGAGATCAGACTTCACAAGACAACTTTCAGTAAAGTGAGAAAAGGAGTATCAACCCACACAGAAAGGAGGTATAAAAATTAAATTGTTTTTAATGTGGATCTAAAGTTGCCATCTGAATTTTATTTCCTCAGTACATATTTTGGAGAAAACAAAACAAAACAAAACAAAACAAAACAAAACAAAAAACAGTTCAATGTGACCTACAAGAAAAAAATCTAGAAGAGAAACATAATTTCTTGAGATTTTTACTTCTGTTTATGAGTGGGGCCAAGCATTAAACTGCTCCTGCAGGTATGTCATGGGGGAAAAGACTGGTCATAAATATTTTTGGGTTAAACCTACCTCTGCCTCTTTATCTAGTACAACACAAAGCCAGCTAGTGCAGTATGTACAACTAAAATTATCAATTCTCAGAATTGAAATTTGGGGATGGAAGGTCTTATGAGCGACATTATTATTATTAGACTGAGATGTTATCAAACAGAACATTTAACTTGGCTAGTCTAAAATCATAGCATATTTTTCCTTCACAATTTGTAGCTCAATAACTAGGATTACCAACCAGCTCTTGGCAGTTATTTTGAAGATTACAGCAATTACACTTCAATGAATTTCTTCATAATCATCTGCTTCTTGGTATAATAAAATTCTAGAATATTACAGTGTATGAATTAGCAGGTAGCTACCACAGAACTCTGAAATACAGCCATCCAAATCCACCTCTATTTGAGTTTTGAAATATTATTTCTTAATCTTGCAAACTGTCTACTGTGGTGGTGAACAGTTTCTAAATTTTTTTTTATCTCTGCTTCTAATCTTTTGTTTCTGTTCTATAAATTTGCATCACTGGGTACATAATCTCATACGTTTTTCCTCATGAGACTCTAATTACAGTTTCTGCATGATGGTCTACACCACAAAGATGTATCTCTGATATGAAATCAGTAAGAGGAAAAAAGATGCTGAGAAAAAAACCATTGCTTTCATCATGTTTATCAGCCATTATAAAAAAAAGCTTAAAAAAAGCCCTGCAAAACCTCAAGCTGTGGTAAATATGAAAAAGAACTATCTTTGCAAGTAGTTAACCGCAGGCAAATAGCAATCACAGAATCATAGAACCATTAAGAATGGAAAAGACCTTTAAGATCATCAAGTCCAACCGCCAATGCAACACCACCGTGCCCACTACGTAATGTATGCAGAAATTGCTTCTGCAACAGGAACTGTTAGATTTTCTCATTAGTTGAAAAGTAAAATATTGGCAAATTAGAGTATAATTTTAGCAAAAATCTCTTCGGTCACATGGTCTATTTTTTCTGTTCTGACAGGATGGAGCTGTTCATTTTGAAGTGTTTTGTACAATTGGTTTTGAATAACTCCAATTAAAAAGTGAATAAGATCATTCCAGTGAAAAGTTCTTTATAATTCATTTGCCACCTGACAAGTTGTCTTTGAAAACTACCACAAAGGACTTAAACTTCATGCTATTAGAAAATACTCCTTAACAGACATGTTATTGGTTTCTTCATACTGCTTGAGTTGTATCTGAAAGGGATTTTCTTACTTGAAGAATAATGACTATAATCTGGACTAAATAAATTCTATGGTCAAAGGTATAAGCTAAATTAACAGGAGGAGGCTGTAAATCAACATTGTTTTAACAGACCATTACAGTACAATAATTGTGTTCTGAAAAATTACAATAGTGCTCAACAAATCAAATGTCAGGACTGCATAATGTTACATAGCTACCAAGAAGCAAATGATGCCGTCTTAGTCTCTCAGGCACATACGATCAATAAGAAGCAAGTGCTGACAATTGGTCAGGAACTATACATCACCTTTGCTCTGGTTTCATTATTAGATCTCTCTCTTTACAATCACAAACATTGAAGTCAATAGCCTCATTGGTTTTAAATCCCCACATATTGCTGCAATCCTATTAAGCTGTCTTAAACTAGTGTTTCCCTGTTTGCAACACATACCTTTGCTATTTTTCAAGAATGCAATTCAAGTGTCCCCTTCCTTTATCCTTCAGACCATTCTTAACAGTTGATCATAAAGAGGAGCCAAGCATTACTCCTGGGTGGTTCAAGCAGTCACTACTTTGCTAGACATACTAGCAGATATTTTACTAATTTGAAAAGAACATACAATATGATACAAAAGAAGAGAGAGTGATACATAGGAAGTAATGTCCATAGACTTTCAGGAGAGTGAAGAGGGAGTAAACCTGACTTACATCAGCCAAGAACACCACCCAAAGACAGTGAGTAATCTAGGTCTAACAAATCCAGCATGTACGCATCCAGTGATGCTTTCAGTGAAGCAAAGAAACACAGTATCCTGCTATTGGGGGTCTGAACTCTCTTGAGCAACTATTTACTGTCTTTCTGGTCATTCCTTTGTTTGCGGGTTGCAAATGGGAAGACAAACCAGCAGTTCATTTATGAACATGCTTTACTTATAATCCATTAGCCACTCCATTGTCTATTTAATGGGATTTGAGTCTAAATCAATTCAATCTGAATTTTTTGTAAGAACATCCTGATGGGCACTGCATCAAGTGATTTATTAGGAGTTTAGTTTTTCAATACAGATTTTCGAATAAAGGTATAAAACAACCATGATGGCAGGCATTAAAAATTCATATTTACCAACAATTACTGTAAGACATAGACAAGACACATCAGGTGTTACCTTCCAAAGTATGTAAGAGTGGCTTGCTATATAGCATTATATTGTGGCATGGACTTTCTTATGATGTAAACAGCATTTGAACTGGTTTCTAACCACAACATGATTCACTCAGTTTGTTACCACTGAAGGCTTAAATGTCACCTAATTTGTAGATTTTTGTTAATCAAAATCTTGAGGATTAATGTGATTTGTACATGCATACCAAAACTTAAATCACAATAACTGATATACTACATGAAAGTATAGTCCACAGATGGGGGGGGAATTCATTCCTGCTCTCTGTTATACCTGTAGAGAGAGGTTTTTTTAAAACCACACAGGTGTATAATGTATCTGAGGTTTCTTCAACACTGTATAAAACTCTGTTGTAACCACCAAGGACGCTACGGGAGGAAACAGTTTTGTTTTTTTTTTAATATAAGAATTAAATTAAACACTAGCACAAATAATTTTCCTGACATTCTGGCAGTGCGTTTAAATTCTAGGCCACCTATTTTATATTCTCTTATATTTCATCTTTGTTATTAACCAATTTAATATAATGGTACTAGAGAAAGAAGCTATTAGGTTTGTCTCACTTGACCCATTTTTTCCTTAACTGACAGTGTTACTGTATACAGTAACATTTTCTTTTGGCCTCACATTCCCTTCTAGATCTGCTTTATTATTATTTTAGTAGGTGTAAACTTAAGTAACAAAAAGAATGTCTCCAGCACTATTTTCTTGCTTGCTTGAAAGCTATCATACCGTTTGATTAACACTTTCTTAATTCTATGATATCTCTTCATAAGATTTAACCAATATTTAGAAATATATCATGTATTTTTGTGCAGTTGACAAGAAGATGACGCTCAGCTAAATCCATTGTAATTCCTACAGTAACATCTGATACCAAAACAAAATATCTGTGAACATGTGCAAATATACTAACATGACTATAGCATGCATCTAAAAAAACCCACATACATGCAAAGCTCTGCTAAAATACAAAACCAAACAGCATCGTCTGAAATGCAAGACTCTCAACTGCTTATATTAGTGATTATAGCAATATTATCTATATTGTAGTATAACCTAGCAATATTATCAGTGTGTTTTACGATGAAAGCTGTGAGTAAAATTAAAGAGTTAATTATGAACTGGGAATAAATCTTTCAAGACCACTTCAAGCTCTTTAACAGACAAAAAGTTGTTCAAACCTTAGCAGACTTTTAAGAAACAAACATGTAATATATGTAGGAAATTATACTGGCAATATATTGAATATTAACTGTAACCAAACGAGAAACCCCTATTCCAACAATTGTGCTATATTCACAAAGGGAAAAACAAAAACAGTATTAGCAAGAACTTGGTTTTGAGAAGATCAGTGAGAAATGAATCTAAAAAGCATTACAGAAGTATACAATTATTGCCAAATGAGTGTTATGAATCTAGGACATTTGGAGGTAAGCTTATACTTGAAGTAAATTTATTAAAATTGAAGCATGACACTCATATTGAGGACACCCAGACAACTTGAACATAACACTGACGTCATTCCCAAGGCACTTTTTTCATGTTTCAACATGGATTTTTTCTTTGTTTTCCCTCTAATATAGCACCACTTCATGTTAAGTGCTGAGGTTGCTTAATAATTTAACTAGTTTTTCCTTGTCTAGAAACAGTGAGTGTTCTTACACCTCCAGTATGAATTATAAATACAAAGTGCAGTCATTAGAAGGTTGAAAAGCTGGAGAAACCTAATACTTCTGCTGGGCTTGTAGAGAAGAGCTTGACGTGAGAGACTTCAGAGCAAACTTAATGTGTCAGCAGGAGTCTTTGCTGGAAATGGCATCGGCAGTAATATCTAGTCATATGCAGACACTACACCTCACCAGAGAAAACCTTCATGACTGGTCTGGTATAGGAAGAAGTATAAATTGATAGCAATAACCTTGCAGTTAGAAAATTTAGCTGCTTTGATCTTAGAAAGAAGGCTGCTGGCTGTAGGCCTTGCTATACCACTGTCTTGAGTTACAAACAGAGACCAGCACCATGCTCACCGTTACCCCTGTTGTTCTCATCGTAGTCCTGGAGAGGCCAGTATCATGGTCTTAAAAGCTGTTATGGCAGAAACAGAGCTCAGGAAAACTCAGTGTTCAAGCGAACACTAGTTCTGCTCAGTAGCAAATGCTCAATCAGGTTCAATTAAAAGCACAGACCCAACACATTCAGCCTAACCATCATCAGGCAGGGATTAAAGTGCGCATACCATGACAAAAAAAGCTTCATTACACCAAGCAGTCTTTCTTAAAACTGCCACAATACTCACCGAGTTTTATCCTCCCTTAAACTGAGATCTAATAACACAACTCCTGCACTACGTTCCATCTCTATCTTCATCTTCTCAGCAACCTGTTCTAGATGGTCGTCTTCCAGCCTTATCTGGATCACCCTACACCTAGCACCATACCTCCTTCTTCCCCCCTAGATGAGAACACACATTTTACCCCTATCATTGCAAGCCTTTGTGCATGCCATTCGCATTGACCAATGCTCCAGCAAGGCCTCCATGTGGAGCAGAGCTTCTTGCTTTTGGACTCTGATGAAGGCTTATCTTTCTATGCTAGTTGTTTGGTTTAAAATCTGAGTAGAGCAAATCTTATTCCACAGTGCTGGCTTACTTTTCTCTCAAAATGTAAATAATTGGCCTATCACAATTCCATTTTGTCCCTTATCCTAACACCCAGGAAAAACACCTGATTTTGTTTTGTTTTTACTGGAATGACAGAGTTCCAAGTTACATTTTAGGGGTTTCTATATTTAAATACATTCATACTTAATTATCTTTTTTTTTCTTTTTATGAATTGTTATTTCTACAGTGAAGATCATCACAGTTCAGACTGCTAAATCTTCCCAACCACATCCAACCACATTATCTATCCTGTCTTTTAAGAAGCAGCAGCCATTATTGCCTTGGCAAAATAGTCAGATACATTTCCAAATGTTTTATCTTTGACGTACTGCTTCCTCCATTACATCTCCTTCGTGTTCATCCTGCTCATGACTCAAGACTACCGACACTCTAGTGCTGCATCCTCTGTGTCCAAAAATACAGTACTGGAGTGAGGCATTGCCTAGATACCTGTCACTTCAATGAATGAAACCTGAAGTACAAAATGAGCAAAAAGGAATAATGTGAGGTATTCCAGGTGATTCCCAATGCACATGTAGAGTGACATGATTTGATCTAGTCTAGAATTTCCCATTGTATATGCAGCTAGAGTTTTCCTCGGTGGTGTAGGCCTGGCCAAGCCAGGCCAGAAATTCACCAAAGCCACTCACTCATTAGCAAAAGTATATTGAAATAACCCCCAAAAACATACCAAATAAAAAACAAGTAGCTACCTGTGTAATGACAGAAACAGGAACAGCTCACAATGGTTCAGTTTTTCATATATTTCAGTTGAACATGATCCCTGCAGCGTGCAAGGGCTTTACAG
Organism: Phaethon aethereus; assembly: GCF_964289735.1. NCBI lineage: Eukaryota > Metazoa > Chordata > Aves > Phaethontiformes > Phaethontidae > Phaethon > Phaethon aethereus. The sequence continues at coordinate 29,546,867 of NC_138578.1, read as the reverse complement.
AAGTAGTTCTTTGACTGAAGTCCAGCCTCCTGCAGGTTTGTGGTTTGTGGTTGATTGCAAACTGTGAAGGTTTTGTCACGCTGAAGCATCTATAAAGACAGCCTCTGTGTGGATTTTCCTTTCTCTACTACTGCTTGAATTCACTCTGCAGCCTTTCCTTCAGTTCAGGCAGAGCAGAGCATTTGTCTCCTCTGTTTTGGACACCCTCATTCCTGAAACTGATACTTAGCAACTTCACCTTTGAGATCTTTAAAACCTTTGACAAATTTCACTAAAATCAGCCACAAGTTCTGGTAGAGTAGGGGAACACAGAAGTTCAGATGGGCATGCTTGAAGTGCAGTCGGACAAGTTTTGCTTCCTTTGGAAACCAAGTCAACACTTTTTTCTTCCAGAAGGTACTTTCAGTTTTCCTGTTTTAAGGGGCAACTCCAGCTCCTCATGGTGAGTTTGGCCTTTATCTTGAACTTTAAAGATGCTACCTTGATTAAAGGCTCCTGACTAAATTTGACAGCCAGCATAGCAGTGAGCTGAAGTGTTTGCAGTCTCTCTCACGAGCTGCTTTGTCTCACTTTCGGGTGTTTCGGTTTTCCTCTGCCACGTCAAAAAACAAATATACAGCATAATACAGCAGAGGAGTTACATCACACCACACCAGAACACCTTCCCGGCAGGCCACTGAAACTGTGATGCTATGACAGAGATTTCTAGGGGATATCTCCCAGGCGACCTTCATCCTCAGTGGGCTTTTCACGTGGCAAAACCCTGGGATGACCTGGGCTCCCTACGGCAGCCTGGCGCTAAACCCAAAACCCCGCGGAGCTCGAAATTCTCAACTCCCTGCTCATTTCCCCTCCGCAGCCAACCAACTTCGACGGTCGAGGGCTCCTACCGTGTCTAATGTGGGGGCAGAGAGGGGGTGGGCTTCAGCGGGGGCTCCCCTCACACTCTCGCCTCAGAGATGACGCTTCCCGCCGTGGGGAGGATTATGGGGGTGGCAGGGGGCCGGAGCGGGCGGTGGAGCCCCACGGCCGGGAGGAGCCGAGAGCGACCCCACGCTTCCGGCTCGGCGGCGGCGACGACCTCAGCAGCCGGGACAGCGCTCATCCGGCCCGGGGGAGGGAGCGCGAGCGAGCGGCGCCTTGCAGCGGCCCCACGCGCCCCGCAGGGCGGTGAGGGGCGGCGCGGTGCTGGGGCGGGAGGGGCCGCGCCCGCGAGGGTGGGCGGGGGTGTGAGGGTGGGCGCGCGTGCATCCGTTGAAATCAGCCGTTGGCGCATAGGCGGAAGGTCTAGTCCCGCCGCGGCCTCCATTTCGCGGCTGGGGGGCAGGTGGCGGGGCAGGGGGGCTGCCGCCGGGCTATAAGCTGTGCATGGGTAGGCCTCGTGGGGAGGGAGGTGGGGTGTGGGTTTTTTGGTTTTTCTTTTGGGGTTTTTTTTTAGGATTCGGCATGAAAGAGGGCTTTGTTGCCGTGACGGATGCGGCGGTTTTCTTCAGGGCTGCCCGTAGGAGCTGAGGGGCTGTTGGCAAGGGGTGTAGGCAGCGGGGTGTGGTGAGATCCCTGTGGAGAAATGGGATGTGCTGCTCCTCGCGAAGTGCCTTTGCTTCCCCAGGTTTTCATCCAAGTGTCGTGTTTGAGGGTGGAGAAACCTATGTGAGGTATTGCCTGCTTTTTCTTTGTAAAGCTGGGTACTTATTGGGTGCATACTCTGTTAGCATGGCTAGTCCAAAAAAAATTTTTTTTTCCTTTTGATATTTCAATTCATGTTACCTATTTGCAAGTTTCCTTACAAATTATGCTAGAATTTTTCTTGAGACAAGCTGTTCTTAGCACCTCAAGACAGTTTTAGGTAACTCTTCCTTGAAAATATTCCTGAGTTGCAAGTGATATTCAATTCACCTGTTACTGTCTTGCAATACACAACATAGCTTTTCTGAAGAGTGGGAAGTCTGGCACCAAAAAGTTAGAAAATGAAAGAATAAAAGTTGTATGAGCGATGTTAATTCTGTCCTACATGCATATCCATTCCAGGATAGTCTTAATTGGCTAATCATAATGCTGTGTTATTAATTAAAAATTGATCCTCCCTTTTCAGTCTCTCCCCATTTAGTATGGGCTCCAGGCTTATTTTATACTGTGAAGCAAAACTAGACTTTGTACAGAAATAATTAATTGTTTGTGTTTTCATTGGTGTTTGTCACATTATCTGTGTGCCTCAAAACTCTTAGTGTATATCTTGTCACTGCCTTGGTAGTATTGGAGTGTATTATTATCCTATTTACTGGTGGAAAAAAATTGATGAGAAGGTAAAATATCAGGTTCACACGTGAATCAAAGGCAGGCCTGAATCTGAACCAGGAACTCGCTGATTCCTGTGTTCATTCTTCCCAATCATGTTTTCTTATTCACAGAAATACTGTGTATCTACTGCTTCCCTTCACATGCATTTGCAAGGCTCAGCAACACTTAAAGCAGCGATGGGAAAGCTGGGCACTCAATAAAGGGGAAATTAAAGATGTGCAGCCAAATGCCAGAGGTTTAAGCATGGAGAACAGCTTTATCTTTGCAACTCTTGTATTGGTTAGGATAATATTTTATCCTCACTTTATGAATGAGGAATCAAGAAAGAGATATCTGAAGGCCTGACTCTGCAAAGGTCACTCAATACTTTGGTTTACTGTTCTGGTTTGCCATTTTAAATTACTACTTCAGATGTCAAGATAGTTGTAGTTTTTTTCAGAGTGCCTAATATTTTTATATCATTTTATAATATCAAAGTAACCATATTAGCTCTTAACTATCAAATGCAGGACTTCTAATGACATTAGCATTGCAAGCCGTCTGTACCTACTACTCTTATGATACAGGTGAAGACACTAGAGAAGAAAGGCTAAGTGGCTTTCCCAGCTGTCTGTAGATAAAATACGTAACTCAGAACTGCTTTGCTTTCTACACAAGGCTGATTGTAAAATGGCTGTAGTTATTTTACTACTATCTAGTCGTTGATAGATGGGATTTTCTATCTAGATTGGACTTGCAGTATTGTAAGCCTCTTTAAAGAAGAAAAGCAGCATGAATGAGCAAAAACATTTAATAGCATTTCTAAATGTGCATGTCCTATCTCAGTTATTAGGCAAATAGATATTTCTATATGTGAACAATCAGTTGTATTCTGATATTCACAGACATTTGCTTAGTGATCATTTTGTATAAATGACATACAATTGTGCATGACCTGGGGACATCCAGTTTAAAGTTTGGCTTTTGGTGAATAAAGTCAGTCAAATCCTGAGTATGCATGTGAAATTGCTGGAGTAATTGCTGAGCAAATACGTAAGAGGACCAAAGAGGGATGGACAGTTTCCCAGCTGCTTGCAGCCAGATCCACACATGCCATTGGCAGGGAAACAAGTAAGTGTAGGTCCAGCCAGCAGTGAATATGCTGTCTGCCGCCTTTGTCACCATTTGTTTCTGTCATTTTTTCATGTATTGCTCTACAGAAGCTTCATCCACCTGGGACCCCCATGCATAGTTTTATGTAGTTTTACCACAGCACCAAACCTTTCTTTCCACAGTGAAAAGAAGTTTGTTTTCCCTTGATGGGACACTAGCTGTGAGGTATTGAAGTTGCTTTGGGTGGATTGCCCAAGGCCTAGTCTAGCTCAAATGCCAGAACTGTTTGGGATGCTCGGTGGGAGGGACAGACTAGTTACTTGTCAATACTTTGTAGGAAACTGTAGCCTGGATTAACTTCTTTGTGCAAATTCTATTAAACGTGTGGTACCTAGCAGAGAGATAAACGTCTGTAATGCGTGATCCTTGATGACATCTGTCTTCACTTGAGACAGGAGACACTGACAGGATAACTTATTAATGGCTATGCTATGTTTGAGTTATCACTCCTCTCAAGGCACTCATGAACATAAATATCATCACTGAGATCTTCCATTGTGTGCTCTTTATTTACACGAATAACATTTCTATGCCTCCAACTGTTTCTGGGACAGTGTTTACATGACATGTTCTGCAAGGATATCTAGCCAGTGAATAGACACAAATAGTACTTGTGGGTTGTTTGTTTTTTTCCCTCAAAAACTAGACATTGCTTGAATTTTTAGTAGCCTTAAAAAATTTTAAACCCTTTCACTTCTAGGGACAAAATAGGTCTCAGACCATGATTTGAATCAAAATCTATGGGGTCTGGTGGTGGAGTTCTGAAGCAATAACATAATATGAATAATTAATGTCACTAATAATTAGTAGGAAGGTAGTACTGCGAAAGTTGCTGTCATCTGCTTACAGTCTTATTCTGAAAGGAAGTTCCTATTTTTTATTATTGATGAAACATTTTGATTTTTCTGCAGTGAGAAAAAAAAATTATAGTATTTTAAAGCTGAAATCTGTCTCCTTAATATGTAGAAATGGAAATCTTCACCATGGATAAAGAAGTTATTCTGATGTGTACTCCAGATGCAACATCTTCAGGCGAGTCTGTTGGCTAGAAACTGGAATTTTATATTTAAAAAAATACTGTGGGAGGAAAAAGAAAAATGGGATCCATTAAGCTTTGAAACTCAAGTACCTTATAATTAACAAAAAGCTATCATTTATCTTCAGAAGTGCTGGGTTGCTGATTCAGATTCAAAAGTTGATCCTAATAAGACGTTTTCCTTATGCTGATTGTCTCTGGTCTCCCTTCTGTTGCACGTAGTGATTATGGAAATTTGCATGCAAGCAATTGACCACCAACATTTGAAAAAAATTGTATCTCTGGTGCCACAATAGAGGTGGAAGAAAGAGCAGTGATCTCAGTTTCTGAAAAGAAAAACATTTGTGTCCAGGGACTCAAGAACCACAGTGTCACTGTATTCTTGTTTGTATATCTCTTGAAGCTGGTCTTTCAGCATTTGGCTAGCTTATATACTCCTTTATTTGCTTGTAGGTAATAAAGAATGTTTCAAGCACTCTACATAACTCCTCTAATAACCCAAGTGCCACAATGCAAACAGCAGCAGGAGCTTGTGATATAATTATATCCTCCTGGGAGGTCCAGTCATTTCTGGCTATCATTAAAAAAATAAAGTTGCCCTAGCCTTTTGTGTAAATTAAAGTGAGACTATTACAACATGATCTATGATAAACAGATAGGTTGTATTAAATGTAAATGAAAATGAAAGTAGTAATGAGTTTGGAATGGTATTTTAGATATTTAGGCATTTTGAAACTGCTGTGAAGATAAGAGAGTCACAAATACCAAGATCTAAATTTTAAACTGGGATCTAGTTTATGTGATAATATTGATGATTATGATTATTTAGTGTTCATTGGCTCCCTGCATAGTAAGAAAGCAAGGCTTTTTATTAAGCCACAGAATATAATTTATGCTATCGCAGCCTGACAGTTAAAGCAAACTAGTCTTAAGCAGTCACATCATTACTTTGTTTTTCAATATTTCTGTGAGTCTTTGTGTACAGTTGAATAAGTTAAGGTTTGCACATGTTTGACATTGAGATAGTTCAAGCAGAGGTATAGCTGAGTTTGGAAAGCACCCTTTTGCTTTCAGATCATGTGCTTAGCAGCTGTAAGTGAATTGAAACTTTATACAGGTATTTATAAATAGCTACAGTTTGTGGCTATGGTTTACTGCTTCTTGTAAGCTTAGGGGTGATGAGCAGTCATTTTTATTATATGACCATTTGCCAACTAATGACTCTTTGTTATTGCCAAATATTAAATACTATTAAAACCAAATTTACAACAGTAAGTACAACTTACTTTAGCAGTATCTTGAAATCACATTTATGATAAATGAAAACTCACAACATAGCTTTAGGAAATACAGTTACTGCTTGAGTATAGCCTACTTGGAATATCAGCATGCAGCCATACTCAGTTACTACTTTCATCAGAGAACTGTGTTTTTGGTATACCATCTGAGCATTGATTCAGAGCGTTCAAACCTTGAATTACACAGTAATGTATACTGCAATTAGAGAAGGAAAGCAAACTTCCTTCTTCCTTCCTTTTGGTCATGTAGATAGTATCAAAAATATAAGTAAATGGCAGGTGTTTTTAAAAAAGATGCCAAGATTTTTCACAAGCTTATAGTGCCAAGTAGTTCCCATTATTATTAGGCTTTTTGTGGAAAAGCTTTTGGAAGAGCTTTTGTGGAAATTTGGGACAGGCAGCTCATGGATAGATTTTTTGAAATGTCCACATGTTTTTTAAGAGCCTGTTTGTTTACCTTCCTTGAAATACTTGGGGGTTTCTCTTCAAAATGCTTGGGAATTGCTGTTACGCTTTACCACAAGTGGAATTGTGACTACTTAATCTTTTTAAAGTCAAGTCTTGGATGGGTAATGCAGATACTGAAAATATACAGGTCTGCAGTAAACTGAAATGTTAACTGATCAGGTGCATGAGAACTTTCAGGGCAGTATTTTTCAACTGGTGTGGAAACAAAACATTACAAGGATAAAAATACATTTATTTCCATATTTGTCATGACTTGCTTCTGCTGTGTGTTTATAAAATTGACTTGAACATGGCTGTTAGAGTGTTATCTCTCTTATTTGTATGTATAATGCTGGAAAAAGACTGTTAATGTTCATGCGCGTGTAGAAGACGCATTTGTGTCTTTTATCAGATCAGAGCAAAAATTGTGAACACACTTGATTACAGGTCCCACACTGTTTTAAGCAAATAAAATGTAATTCAGGTGAGAGCAGAAAGAGTCAAATATTCAGGGTGCTGTAATACTGTGAAAAAAAGCAAAAGGTAAGTCTTCATACAGCAGTTCTTTGCTGTGCAGATAGATCCACAACTAAATCTAGAGAAAGAATGACAGTCCTAGAAATAAGAATTCCTTTGGGTAGGATTATGAATGGAAGGATTTTGTTCTTTTCAGTATTTATGGTAGTTCATTGAAACTTGTTATGTTATCTTGGTGTTGAATGACTCGCTTTAAGACTATGGTAGTATTTTTAAAAAAGAAGATAGTAGGATGTCCTAAATTAAACAGCATGTCCACGAATGACACCAAAAACTAGGAATGATACCCAAGATACGAGAATCTTAATGATACAAACCCAAGGCCCTTGTCTCTCTAAGTAAAAGAAAAAAAAGAATTACCATGGAGATATCCTAGTAGTAGTAATAATAAAATAGTAATCTTTCCTTTTAACTGAAAAAAATAATTGCAAAGACTATTCAACTTTTTGCAGTCTTTTGAGCATCTGTGCAGAATTTTGACACAGTGGTGGTTTGCAATGTGCAGTACAGGGCTTAGCTTTCCTGTCCAGAGAAGCTCTTAGACTATGCTGAGATGAGAAAAGGGAGTTGGTTTTAAAAACATACGTTCCACCTTCACAGTGGAGTGAACACACATCTGTTCCTCAAAACAGATCTTAAGAGTAGTGGGATTTTCTTGGAGATGCTGTCTTGATGTACTACTCCATGGTTTTATTTCTTTAATTGACATCTATGTTTGTGTCAAGTACAGATTCATACTGCAATATTTCATTGTTTTTATTGACAAATACAACACTAAAATCGGGAAATAAAAAAAGAAAAACAAGCCAAAAAATAGGTGGAAAAATTGGTAAAACTTCATTGGTGATCTGTTGGCATTTTAAGTATTTCCTTTGCATGTAGTAAGCATGATGTTTGTATGAAAGTGTGTATGTATGTACCTAAGGGTATTCTTTAGAAAAGGGAAATGGGGATTTTCATAACTGCTGTTGCTTCTGTTTAAGAACTAGGGACAAGTCATGTAAGACTATGAAACTGAAATGCAGTACCTTTGTCAGGTTCTGTATTTTTCCCTCTGTACCTACTGATAAACTTAATTCAAGTGAGTTGCTGAATCTTGAAGGTTTTAATAGCTGAAAAACAGCACTGCAAAAGTCTCCCCCTGCCCTTGCCCCACCCTTTTCCTCTAGAATATCCTAGTAGGTGTCTTCATTTCTTAATTCCTTCATCTTACAAGGAAACTCTTGTTCCTCTACCTCTGAAATCCATAGCTCCTGCACGCATTTCTTGTTCTTCTCTTTGCCTTTGTGAAACACGCTCTAGCAGTTTCCTGATTTTGCATGAGTTTGGGGTAAAGAATGGGGGAGGAATGAGGAGACTGAATTCTTGTAAGGTTCTCCATCTTACTCTCCTGAGCAAACCTCTTAAAGCCACGTGGAAAACATCCACCTCATCAGCCAAGTGGCTTTTATGGCTGTCTGGTCTTTCTGCTGAAGTGTACCTGAGCTTCTGTCCAGCTTCTCACCCACACTCTTGGGTTTCCTTTCTATGGAAACCAACATCGGAGGTGGGAAGAAAGAGAGGTTTTCATGGATGCCCAGGTTTTGTCCTGACACCAAGTTAAGGTGCAACTGAATAGTGCAACTGGGTCTAGGAGCCTGATTCTAGATCCCCTACTCTAGACATACTGTATTAACCAGACAAAAGAATCTTCTTAAAAGAAACAAAAATAAGTCAGACTAAAAGATAAAGAACACTCCATCCCCCCAAACCTGACTGAGATCCTGTCAAAGGCTAATGCATTCAAGTCTTCATGTGAGAATACACATACAGTCCAGTTCACGCCTTAACGTACTTTACCCTCCAAGATTTACATTGTTGGGGGTATGCATGTGTTCTGTCTCTCAAAGCAAGCTATTTTCCTGTCCAAATGTAATGAAGTAATGATATTTTCACTTGCTATTTATTACTATACTTTCTTCCAAACTAAAAAAAAACAATGAATATTACTGGTTTTTTAGTTGTTCTTTGTGGCACAGGGGGAATGCTAAATAAATGAATAAATAATTCAAGTTTGCTTACTGTAGTTAAAAATGGTGGATTTTTTGTTTTTTTTAATATCAGATTAGAGGTACAGTTGAAATAGTAAGCATTTATTTTCTAATGGAAAACATGAAAAATTCTAGAAGCTTTTTAAAAAATAGAAAAATGTATGGAATGGCATTTATGAATTGACCTTCTAAGAAATTAAATAGCATATATATTTTCATATAATGCACCCTTCTATTAGGCATAATTTTCATGTATTCATGAAACACAGTCTAAGTAGCTGAAAGAAAAAATAATAGTATATGTGGAACGAATTGAACAAGGACAATTTAAAGCCATTTGAGAACTGAAAATAAAACCCCCCATCTTAAGTAATGGTAGTGTCTTCTGTAGCAATGAAAGGTTAAATACAGTACAGGCTTCAAAGCAGTTTAATGCTAAAGTGATAGTGGGCACTAAATGAAAACAAGCAGTACTTTTATCAGTAGCCACAAGTGTGGTGTTCCTCTGTTTTAAGATTTATGTGGCTGAAAAGATCTGGGCACTTGTTCTTTCTTAAACTATAATATGCATGACTGACAAATCTTTTTTTTTTTTAGTTAACAAAAACCATACAAACAGCAAAACACAGGTATCTTCTGACTTTGATTAGCTTCCTTTTAAAAATATAAAATACAATGGGAAGCTGGTAGATATGCAGTATTCAGTGTAAAATCTTTGATCATGTAATGATTTCTCTAAGGTTTTGTTAACTGTTTTTCTGAAGTGCTTGTAATAGCATTCACATAATTCATTGATATGTAATAGCATTCACATAATTCATTCACATCATTCACATATATTCACGTCATATGACTGATAAGTGTGTAACACTAGCCAGGAGTGTGTGCTTGAGCATATGTCTGAAAAATCCTAAGAAGGTGGCCAGCATAGTTAACAGTGTACAAGTAGACTGTGTCTACCTAGAACAACTTCTTCCTATTACAAACTCAGTTTAGCTAAGCATTTAAAGAGAGGCTGGCTCAGTCAGATCTAACATATTTGCAACTTGGGATCTGACTAAAAACAAAACCAAATGAACAGAGTGCTCTGAAAAATGACTATTTGATCATCATTATTTCTGAAATGCCTTTTGTTTGCTCAAGGGAACCGAAATAAACAATCGATGTGACTTATAAGTCTCAATTCTTGTTTGCATCAAAGCAAGTTGATTAGGCCTTTAAGTAAACCAGAGAGACCACACAACATCTTTCTGAGTGTCTAAATGATTTTAGCTATGTCCAGAAAGTAATTTCTAGCAGCTTAATCTTACTTTTAATATCTAAAGGTAATTTACATGTAAAATTTATCTGAATCTTTTAAATAGTATTTTTAAAAGGTAGGGCTATGTTACTAGAAAATTTAATAAAGATTGAATCAAATAATAGAAAAGGTCTTGCTTGGAAAGGATGTTTGATATTACCTAGAAAATCCAATAAAAATGCGGAAAACTCAATACACCTTTTTCTTCCACTCCCAAGATGTCTGTTACTAGAGCATTTCACTGAATCTCCAGTTGCTATAGACATTCTCCCTGTAAAAATGTAAGGCCAATTCCCAGGCTAGTGTGTGTCGGAATAGCTCTATTTAATCAATGAAGCCCTGCTGCTGCGTGCTATCAGAGGAAATTTTGCCAGTGTTTTTAATCAAAACTTAAGGTTTTCTTACTTGCATTCTGTTTTTGTCACACCATAATCTTATCAAAACTTCCAAATTTGTTTCTCTCCCTTATCAATTCTGTTCCCTGTTCAAGATTAACCATTTTAGAGGCAGCCAAATCTAATTTGGCCTTGAATACATGAAACAGAGTCTATAATGATTGAATTGGAGAAAAGATATTTTCTGTGAAAGTTTAAGGTAGAGCCTATATTTATCAGTTTGGAAACAGAAGTATTTTCTGCTTACTGGGTACATTCAGGACAGTTTAATTTTAATTTTGTTGTAGTGCTGTTGCCAAGCTCTTGTCAATTGTTTTCTACAAGAGTTTAAAAATGGCTCTGTTTCATTGGCAAACTTGCAGCCTGTATTTCAGCACAGAAATTTATAGAATTCATTAAAATGGCCATCCATATTCCTGTATTTTAGCTTACAAGTAGGTAGTGCATACCATAAATTTTGTACTCCTGCATGCTAAGTCCATACTGTTCGTTGTGGATGATACGTATAATAATCATTATTATTCATTTTGTACACAACCTCTTCTTTAAAACATGCCTTAAATAACATCATAAAAAGGCAGAACTACCCTTTGAAGCTGTGACAGCTCATTCAATGGATTTAACGTTTTGGAGACTTGTGTGAAAAGCTTGTCCTTTTTATCAGAAATCAAGGCTTGAGCATTAACCATATTTAAAATATTACAAAAGTCAATTATACTATTTTATTTCTCTCACCAAAATTACATCACAGATGAGCACTGTAAAAATTAAATTGCCGAAATGTACATACTCTCCCCAAAACAGTCTCTTTTGTTTAGCACACTGAAAAGAGCAAAGTTTTCACACTCATCTAGCCAAAAAAAAAAAAAAAAGACTTGCCTGAAACAATCCAGTACTGAATAAATGATAGTTAAGAATATAAGTCTTCATTGAAACAGTAGGAGTCTTTGGAGGTATGTTTCCAAACTTGAATTCCTTTCTTTTCATAGGTTTATGTTTCTTACTGGAAGATTGGATTGATGAGAAATTTCAGAAGAGGTTTAAGCAACTGTCATTTTTTGAAAATTACTCCTGAACATGTTGTTTTCTTTCTGGATATTTCCATTCTTAGTATATTAAAGTCTTGTTCACTGAGTTTTAGTGTTGTAATAAGCATTTTCATTTTGTTGTAGTCCTAATTAGCCAATCCAGGTACCTATAAGTGCATTAAATACTACAGGACCATGTGGCACTGCAGTCTGTACCGGCTATGAATTCAGTGAAAGTGGCTATGTGCAAAAGTGTCACTTGAGGAACCTGCTTTGGTACAAGTGTGCAAGAATGAGTGGGAGCTCAGGTGTGCACTCACATTACTGCAGTTTAGCATTGAGTGGCCATGGGCAAGTCAGTGAGCACTCTCAGGACTTAGTTTGCTGTAAGGCTACTTCCACGCTGGTAAATAGTGCTCCCTACAGAAGGGGATTTGTAGAGGCCAGCAGTAGGTGCTTAGGACCTGAGGGCCATGCAGGGTACAGTGAAGGGAGCTCATTTTGAACTTGCTCTTAGTCTGGTCCTGTGGCATTAGCAGGTGGCACACATTAGGTGTGATTCTGAAGCATATGTTCTGCTTTAGTTTCATCTGAAAGGCATGCAGTTTATATGCTCCAGGGTAAGGTGAAGCAAAGCCTGCTAAGTGAGGACAATCAGATGATTTGATGTAAAAGTATACTCCTGATCTTAACTGAATATTAATGTTGACTCTAAGCCATAGCTGTTGCTGCAAGTGGCAATCTTCTCCTCCCTTTAACTGCAGAGGCCTGGATTTATCCCATGCTTCATTTTCACTTTTGTCAACGGAATTGTCTAGGCAACTGCAAGGCAAAGCAGGCTGGGGAGTTGATCGAAGTGGCAAATAAAAAAATAAGTTGCCATGATGGGTATAAGCAACTATATAGTAGAGATGTGGAGGACTGCCCCTTCTGGCACCAGTGAGTTTTTTTGGTATGTTTTTAAGATGTTTGTGCAGTGATAGCAGTAATTTGCAGTAAATGGAAGATGGGGCATGGGCAGTATAGACATCAGAGGAGGAAATGTAAGAATGCACATTCTATTTCATATCTATACCAAACATGTGAACAGTTATTGCTGAGCAGCTGGCATGTGGTAGCATGTTAAACTGTGGTTCCTTGAGGAGTCTTAGATTAGATGCTAAAAAAATGTATGTACAAAGATGATAGTGATAGACCTATGACAGCATCAGCCTGTTTTGTTTTAAGATTTTTCTTTATCTGGATATTCAAGAGGAAAGTCAAAATTTGGTTATATAGATTTGATCAAACAATGAGGGGCTTGATCACGTAAAAAGCAGGATACTTCATAATTCCTTCGTCCTGTCCTGTCCCCCTCAAGCTTCTCAGTTTTACTATATTTGAACTACACAGGTTCTCTGACTGTAGTGAGGTAAGTTTTAATTTGGTCTCAGGAATTATTCAAGAAGGACTTGTTTTTGTTTTCACTTTCTATTCTATGTATGGTATGGTGAATATGTTTGTAAGAACCTGAACATACAGAACTTTCAATTGGTTCATTTTCAGGAAGCAACCCATTTGGTCAAAGGCAGGAGTAGTTATATTAAACCTTTCTGTGAGGGCTATTTACTAGAGGAGGACCCAAAATTGAAACCCAGGTAACTCTCCAATTTGATCCTGTTTTAGGACTGGTAATCATTCGAGAATTTATATTTTGAAGGGGGGAGGGATAACTGCATGTGCTAAACATACTGGGGAGGTGCATTTATTGGAAAATGTCTTTTGCATCTCATATAAGCTTTAATGGTATTTGGGCATTGCGGTTGATTTTGCAATCCTATGGGTGAATTGTGCAAAGGCAGGCTTGCACTTGTGACTAACTCAATTTCTTTCTGTCTGATGGGCAGAAATAAAAGTAGTTTGTTACACAGCTAGTGTCTAGAATCTTTGTCTTAAGGCAGTAGAGAGGAAGCTGAGGTGGGCTTAATACAGAGAAGACTGCTTTCTACTGAGGCTGTTGTTAAATGTTTTGTTTAACTTGGTATCTAACTCACTGTTAGTTCTGTCACTGCTCATTTTGTGAAGCTACACATTTATGTAATGATTTTCTACTTCATTTACTTCCTTCTGTGTGCATCATTAGCATGAACACTGTTAAAAAGGTCAACACAAAAATATAAAGTGTTTGTCCAACACTGATTAGAGATTTGTCATGGGTTTTTGTTATTGTTGTTTGGGGGTTTTTTTGGTGACTGTTGTGTATTTGTCAGAAAGGGACAAAAGAAACGAGCTGAAACCAGAGGACACCTTCTTCTACAGCCTCATAGCTTAGACATGTTATACATCAAATAGAAACTGCTTCTCTCACTTCCTTTAATTTCTGAATGAAAGCTGAAGTAAATGAGATGCATAAAAATGGATTTAAAACCAGCCTGCAAAAGCAGAAGAAGGTCAAGCCATTTGATCTATGGGGTGTCAGGAGCTCTCCCTGGATATGCTGCTGACTTGTGGCAAAGGAAACATAATAGTTTTAGAAACCTAAAGAAGCGTGGTTGAGACACTGGAACAGGTTCCGTAGAGAAGTTGTGGATGCCTCATCATTGGAAGTGTTCCAGGTCAAGCTGGACTGGGGCTTTGAGCAACCTAATCTAGTGAAAGATGTCCCTGCCCATGGCAGGGGGTTGGACTAGGTGATCTTTAAAGATCCCTTCCAACCCGAACGATTCTGTGATTCTGTGACTGCTCTGAGAGTTTTCTACCAGACAGATTTCTTGTGTCAATGATAATCTGTAACTTAGGAACTGTTGGAATGTCATCTATGGTTAATTCAGTGTATATGACCATGTTACAAATGCAGGGAACACAGAAATCTCTGTGAACAGAAATTGCAATAAGTGATATTTATTGAAAAACATTGTCATATAATGGTGATTGTCTCATGATGAGTGTCTGCCAAGTCCCTGGTGTACAAATTGCACTACTTAAGGTGTAAGACCTCTTCCTTGTGTTTGACACAGCAGGGCTACTGTGTGACCTCCCCAGATCACAGCAGCTGGAACCACAGCAACTTGCCCAAAATGTTATTGCTTGCAAGATCAGCACTTTCCATTTTGTATATGCACCAGTTTGAGAGGTGTTCTCTTGTGATAGAGGCAAATGTACTCGGTTTCATAAGACTGTTTTCCCTAGCACTAATTAATATCTGCAGAAGGTGTTTTCCATTCTCTGTTTCTTATTTCAAAGGAATTAGAGAGAAGAATTTGCAAGAAACTGAAGTAACAATGAAAGCAAAGATGGCAGAGGAAAAAAGCAAAGAAGTTGAGTTTAAATGAGCAGAATTTAGATGTGATCATAAATCCAAAAATCCCTGGGGTAAGCCAGGATGGTCACATCTAGAGAGAACCTGATGGGAGAAACACTGGCAATATTTCTTTTTTTTAAATAAATAAAAGGACACTTTGGTTTACCATAACAGTGAAATTTTGAAATAGAATTTTTTTTAAATGTTTCATGTTTATAGTACTATAGTTATAGTAGTAGTGTAAGGGAAAGCTTCAGGTTGTGGTTTTTTCTAGTAGCAATAGGATCCGTTAATGCAAACTTGATACAGGTTATTCAGGTTTTTGTGTGACCTTGAAGACTTGTTCCCTAGCAATCAAAAAAGTAGTGCTCTTTAGACTGTCATTATAGTTTATTTTTCTCCTCGTGATTTGTTACTGTCTAAAGCATTTCTGAATTACCTGACTATATTCTGCTAAAATCTACCAAAGGTGCAATTTGCCCTCAAGGAAGTGACTGTAATGACACAAAGTTTTGCCTCATTGCAGTGATGATAAAGGAGAACGATGTGTATCTTGAAAAAGAGAATTGAGTTCTGACCTCTGTATCCCATGTTTGTGCATAGTCTTGCTCATGAGAAATGAGAGCACCTGTCCATCATTAGGTATTCAGCCATGGATGGACAAGGCCTCAACAGGAAAAGATGCTGTGATAATCATTACGCTTGTGTATGTTTTCACAGGACAGATCAGTGAGAGAGGCCTAAACCAAGGAATAAGGTCATATCACTCTTCAGAGGAAAAAGCTTTTTGGGCATAATGTTAGCTTTGTCAGGTGTCTTTCTAGTCTGCCTGGGTCAGGTCCATATGGTGGAAAGGTCAATAGAATTTCTTTACAGAAAAAGCCCACAAGATCAAGCCTAAACTCATCCCATTTGTAGGAAAATTGTTCCTCTCTGTAGAATCTCATTTTGCCTACTCCAGACCTCACTGAGCTTAGTGAGAAGAAAGATGAAGACATAAGGCTTGATTTTATGCAGATAGAGCAAGTATTTGTTTTCACACACAACTTAGCAATTAGTGACAGAAGGTACATAAACTATGAAAACGTTCTTAATACATGCTAGTTAAAAAGACATTTGAGAATAGACGTGTGGCTGCTCTGCTGGCTGTTACAGTGATGGCAGGAATGTCCCATGCTTTAGGATAACTGCTTTAATTGAAACAGGTGTGCCACAGTGCTGCAGCAATTTAGCTACTTCATGATCTCACTCTAAAGTTTACAAGCAGGCTTTTATAATTTTCATTTCCATTAGTGGAACACCTCTGAGAAGCAACATGACTTACTTGAAAACATTTTCTATTATCTGCAAGTAGTTCTAAAGTGCTTTCTGCTGTCCTACCCACGATGAATCCATTTTGGCTTGCTTCAGGGGATTTGCCTTGCAGAATTCCAGCAACCAAGAGCTAGAGATGCATTTTGATACACACTTACTGGATGTATGTCAGGTGTGCTGACTGGGAAAATCAATGCCTTCTGGATGGGTGAGGGGCAGTTCATTATGCTAAGGCCACTGGTCAGTGGTGAATTAAATGTCCTCATTCTGTTTCGAGATGTTAAATTGCAGAGGTTGTTTGAAGTGCTAGAGAAACTTTTTCCATAGTTTCTTATTATATCATTTTAAGTCATCAGGGCAAGCAATATGAGGAGATGAATGGCTGAATCTTTGTGAAAAGATTGCAAAGTGGCCAAGAGACTAAAGGTCTTTTGTTTGTGGACTCTCATTTGAACTAGAATGTATGCTTGCCATTCTCATCCTACAGACAGCCCAAATGGAAACGAATCTTCTTGAGATTAGAAGAAAGGGTTTGCAAATCTCTGAGCAAAAGACATGAGTCTGGGTCTCTTATGCTTCATCATGTTTCTCATGCTGCATTTTTTTGTCGCTGTGTCATGACCCTTGACTATACCCATAGTTATTTTTCCTACAGGGTGAAATGAATGTGGGGGAAAGGGAAAGCAGAGGAGCTGCCTCAGAGGGAAAACAGACATTTTTCAAACCCTAGCAGTTTTAAAAACCATGGACATGAGATTCTCTAGATGAAGAAGGCATGTTTCTGTGGAATGGGAACTCATGGGAGAATATGTTATGCATTCAGTTTGTGCAACACTTGATTTGGACAGTCAAACGAGAATCTTAAGGTACATAAAAGTGTAATCAGATGAATGTGGTCAACTTCTAAAGCCTTGAATTTCCCTACCCTGGCTCTCCTTGCCTGGAAAAAACCTACTATTTCTTTTTGTGTAAGTTTTTAGCATTGGAGGATACTCATGGTAACCTTGGAGAGTGTAGTCTGCTATTCACAAAAGAATTAAAGATACAATGGATGTCATTCTGTATTGTTTGGGTTGCCCCAGTTTTTAATTAATATATTACGAGAAGGGGAGCAAGAACTTCCATTCTGGCTTTTCCACTTCTCCTTTGAGATATTCAGAAACTGTACTTATTTTAACATTTTTGCTTATGGACAGTAGTTCATTACATACTGGCAGAGATGATACACTTCTTTCTCAAATGTCTTTCCTTTGATGACTGACATTAAAAAAAAAAAAAAAAAGAGTAAAACAACCTTCCCCAAGAGGATATCTGTGACAGGAAGAAATAAAAGAAATTAATTTTCTTCTTTCTCTAGCAGTTGATCTTCTCCTTTCTCAACATAGTGCTTGAGAACAATTTGAAAGGATGTTTTCTTTTTTGGTGTCTATCAAAAGCTAATGTGATTGAGGCAAGGACTGTAAACAGACTTGGATAACTTTTTCAGTTTCAACTTTTTTTTGGGTTGACTGTGGCAAGCTTGTTGTGTGGTTATAGGGATTCCTGGGCAGCTGAGTGAACAATAGGAAATGACATTGTTGTGCTCCAGTACTTTAACTGGAAAAGGCTGTGAATGACCCCAAGAAATATGGTGATCCATCTTTCAGTCAAAACTTGGGTAAATGTTGGTGTTCAAGCATCACTTTTTTTTTACCAAAACATCCTAAGACAGTGGGACTGCAGATACAATTTTTAAACCCTAGCCTAATTGAAATCAGTCTTAAGTCAAAGAAAGTATATTAATGCTGATTTGCTGGAAACAGCTGTAGTAAAATGCAGATATCTATAGAAGTAAAGAACATAATCTACAAACATTAAGCCTTTGAAAGGTGGGGATTAAGTTGGCATCTATGCAGAGGACTTGCTTTTCTGAATCTAGCACTGTTATTGTCAAAGATGAGTGTTATCAAATACTTCTAGCTCACTTCTGAACACACAGAAACTATCTTTTACAAGATTGCAAGATTCATAAACTGAGATAACTGTTTAAGAGTAGCCACCAGTCACCGATCTTTGATTTGTTTCCTTTGCCTTTCTCATGTGTTTAATGCATTGCAGTGTTCTTGAGATTTCCTTTCACTTTCTAATATACTTGTTCTCTTTTTTTTTTTTAAACCATACTATGTCATTTAATTGTTGCTGTAAAAAAAGATGTTCTTTTGCCTGTGTATGCAAGAACTGTATGCAAGTTCTTGATTTCTCCTTGGTCACAGCAGTCTGCAAAGATGTTCTTTCCTCATTTGGTTCTCAAGATTCAGCAGGGCTTTTCAAAGAAGGCTTCAGATGGTATGTTTCATGAGATGTGCTTTTTAGGGCAACCACACGCCAGTAACTTGAATAGCTTTGCTTGTCAGAAGAAAATTTCTGGACTGCATAAATTCTCTTACTGTTTCTCATATCTGAACTAATAATACATTTTATTTCTACCTTTGAGTCAGTTCCCAAGTAGGAGTAGTTGAAGCATGGCTTAATTTTGTCAGGATATGATAGTTTCTATTACATTAACATTCAAAGGAACAAAATTTATCTCCACTTATATTGTATTCCAAATGCAGTAACTTCAAAGAAATATTCAGCAAGAGATGAAAATAATGAAGGGGAAAAAACTCTAGTTGAAAAGTTAAGCATTGTTACTGTGTATTCAATGTTCGGTAGTGTTACATTAAAGCTAGACATCAACTTCTTGTGTTTCAGCTTAAAATTACACTGTTTTGAAGGCAAAGTTTTGGGTGGGCTTTAATTTTCAAGTAAACTGTGTTCAAGCATCTACATCTTAGTAAAACTTCTGAAGGCAAAAATGTTGTGTAACAGGAAAAAGCTAAGGCACATGGAGCAGATTTTTGATAGGGGACTTCATAACTATTCCTAGGGCAAACTTTGACTCTACATTTTAAAGTCAGGCAAGCATTTCAAAATAGTAATATTTCACCTTTTAATATAATTTTGGGGAAGTAAGATGTAGGTCTTACATTCCTGCTTAATATTCAGGTTAACTCTCTAATCTAGAAGGCAGATCAATGGCAGAAAAAAATAGAAGCATGTAATTCAAAACAAACCCACATTTGGTTTCCCACAGGTAACTTGATAGCAGTAGCTGCTTTCTTCAAACCAATAAACATCGCACCAAACTGCGGCACAAAATACCCCGTTCCTGTGGGTCTCTCCTCAACAGTATGACTCTTCCCTCTATATACAGATAGAAAAGACAAATTAAATATGGCAGCCATATTAAATTAAAGTTTTATGAGATAGATGTTGCAGAGCCTTTCTTCTATCAAGCGTGGTGTTAGATATATTTCACTCCCTTTCTTAAATAAATAAAGCTTTCTTTCTCATATATAAAAATCGATATAGTTAAAAAGAAATGCAGTCAAGCCTTCAATAAACATCTTAAAACCCTTTTCTCATTCACACTTAGCTAAGATCAAAGCTGCAGACGTAGGCACAGATATACCATATGGAAATAGAATTACTTCTTCATCTTTTATCATTTCAATGCAACTTCCTCACTTTTATCTTTAGAATTTCCTGAATACTCAAGCCTTGTACTGTCCATTTGCACAGGGGTGAACTTTGTACCTTATGTATATTTTTATTATGATTATTATATATTGTCAGCTCTTTAAGAATATTTCTACCAAAAGACTTCCTCCACACCCAGCACACAGGGAGCTCTTTGACTGTGCCTGAATGGTTGGGTCCAGAGTTCTTTCCTGCTCTGGGGTATGTGAATGCCTTTTGGGTGCTTCCAGTCTGCACAGGGATGAGGTGCAGTTGTGCACCATTCCTCAGTGCTCTCTTTCTACATGGAGAGGCTCTTGGCCAAGTGGGTGCCATGGAAGACACCAGCAGTTCCCTCTTCTGCACAATCAGAACATCAGGATTCTGTGAAGCTACAAAAAAAAGTCTTTAATATTCAATTTAAACATACTTTTTTATCCCTCCCTGCAATTCCACTTAGCTATGTCCTTACCCAAGTCCATCATAATAGAAGGAAACACGGCTGAGCATAAACTTAAAATAAGACCTTTTAACTTCAAATACTGAATGTGAATTTTCCATACATATCTGTGAGATATCTCAAGTGAGATTATTTTATTCTTCCCATACACTGTGTCAAGGAACTCCTATTCTGTATACAGTTTTGGGTTCCTCAAAAAGTATTTTGAAAAGGCAGGAGAGTTCACAAAAGTGCGGAAAGATCGGTAGGAGTACTACAAAGACTGTTTTGTAGTGGGAAGAGTAATAATCCCAGATCACAAGCTGTAATGAAGGCAAGTCTAAGACTCATTTCATGAGAGTCTGAAGACATTAGGGGACAGATTTCTGAGAGCAGATACTTCTGTAAGCTTGCAGAAATAAATAAAACTATATTCTGTAGCTGGAAGTTAAAACTGAGCAAGTTCAAATGAAGTGTAAAGAATGAACTCTTAAATCTTATTCATGGATTAAGCATCCTCTTTAAATCCATATTTTTAAAGGACCACTACAGTGCTTTTAGTAAATAGAGACTGAAAACAAGGTGCTTGGTGATTCCGTTTCCTGTGATATGAAATGGTGTGATCAGAGTGAAAAAGCTTTTGGCCTTACAGCTCTGTTAATATAATTTCTTCTTTTAAAACTGTGTGGCAAGCTTCATAGCTTTTTTTTTCTACTTTTTTTGTGTGTGTAAGTGTTATGGAAAATCCAATGAGATTCTGAAAACAAATAATATTGCAGCAAGTAAGTTTCTTATCCTAGTGTCATAAACCACATAACTTTGCTCTGTGATTCAGTGAGTTAAATGAGAAATATGCTATTATTTGTTTTTACAATTAAACTAGCATTTCATCAGAAATGGGCATTTTTCAGAATGCTTTTACCATGGAAAATGGAGCAGTCATCTTTCCAAATGCATTTTGACAAATACTATGCTGCTCTAATGTAGTAGTCGGGGTCAGTCATCTTGAAATATTGTCACCCCCCTCCATATTGAGCATGACCCAATATGACTTCCTGTGACATAAAATTTTCTGAAAGGATGTCCAGATGGAGATCAGTGACAAGTGGTGTCCCTCAGGGGTCCATACCGGGACCAGTACTGTTTAATGTATTCATCAATGACATAGTGGGATCAAGTGCACCCTCGGCAAGTTTGCAGACAACACCAAGCTGAGTCATGCGGTTGACACGCTTGAGGGACAGGTTGCCATCCAGAGGGACCTGGACAAGCTCTAAGCATGGGCCTGTGTGAACCTCCTGAGGTTCAACAAGGCCAGGTGCAGGGCCCTACACCTGGGTCAGGGCAACCCCTGGTATCCATGCAGGCTGGGGGCTGGGGGGATTGAGAGCAGCCCTGCCGAGAAGGACTTGGGGGTACTGGTGGATGAAAAGCTGGACATGAGCCAGCAATGTGTGCTCGTAGCCCAGAGGGCCAACCATATCCTGGGCTGCATCCAAAGAAGTGTGGCCAGCAGGTCGAAGGAGATGATTCTGCCCCTCTACTGCACTCTGCTGAGACCCCACCTGCAGTTCTGAGTCAAGCTCTGGAGCCCTCAGCGCAGGAAAGACGTAGACCTGTTGTAGCGGGTCCAGAGGAGGGACACAAAAATGATCAGAGGGCTGGAACACCTCCTCTGAAGACAGGCTGAGAGAGTTGGGGTTGTTCTGCCTGGAGAAGAGAAGGCTCCAGGGACAACTTATTGCAGCCTTCTGGTACTTAAAGGGGGCTTCATAGGAAAGATGGGGACAGACTTCTTAACAGGGCCTGTAGCGATACGACCGGGGGTAATGATTTTAAACTAAAAGAGGGCAGATTTTGACTAGATAGAAGGAAGACATTTTTCACAATGAGGCTGGTGAAACACTGGTACAGGTTGCCCGGAGAGGTGCAGATGCTCCATCCCTGGAAACGTTCAATGTCAGGATGGATGGGGCTCTGAGCAACCTGATCTAGTTGAAAATGTCCCTGCTTACTGCAGAGGGGTTGGACTAGATGACCTTAATATCCCTTTCAACCCAAAGGTTCTATGATTCTATGAAGTTTAAAAGCAATGTTTAAAAGATGGTAGGTATCTTCCAAGCAGTTTATAGATGTGTAATGACCGCAAGAGAATAAACTTTAGAGTAGTAAAGAGCAGTAATCATGGATTGGAGATTTTGGTTCAGCTGCTTCTTTTGTACAAGGAATTATGTGGAATCCTTGACAAGTTTTTTATTCTCCTTAGCTACATCTTATACTTCACCCCGCTCAAGTAGGGCCACCTAGAGCCAGGACCTGTCCTGGCACCTTTTGAGTAGCTCCAAGGAGGGAGATTCCACAACCTCCCTGGGCAGCCTGTGCCAATTGCTCACAGTAAAAAAAGCATTTCCTGATGCGCAGAGGGAGCTTCTTGTGTTTCAGCTTGTGCCTATTGCCTCTGTTTCATACTGTCACCCTAGTAACACTGTGGAAGAGTATTAGTCTTCTTACTAGCATCATGTTTTACATCGTAAAGGGAAAGCAGAATGAAAAAAATGTAGTTCTAGATTTATTTTTGTCAGGTTTATAAGTAATTTTGTTAGAATAAGGACAATAAAGAAAGATCACTAACACCTATCCTAATACTACACTGCCAAAACATCCTAAACATACTAGTCCTGTTTCTAATGAAGTCAGATCATGTCTAGCATTCAAATATATGTTCTTTACTTCTGCCATTAAAAGCTAACTGTTGCCTTCTTAATAGCATCACCTATTTGTCAAGAATCTAGGAGTGAGCAGAATGTTCTACACTACAATTTCAGTATTTATTCTGAAATACTAGTTGAAGCTGCTCTAAACAAAGTATTCTGAGCTATTTTACCAGCATTTCTGTGGTAAGCTTTCTGCCTTGGTCTAGAAATAAGCAGATGGTTGTTATTTCAAGGTGGTGACCTGTCCTGTTTCTTCAGAACCTCAAGTTTTTAAGAGGGGGGTAAAACTAATGACCTGTTTTACAACGGGTTTTACAACCTGTTTTTGTAATGGATTCAAAATTTGTATTTGTTTTTCATGTTTTCTTCTCTCTAGGAAATATGAAGGATATTCTCGTGATCTATGAACAAGAAGCAGAAGAGTGGGCTCTGTATTTAAAATATCTTTTTGGACACATAGTGAATGAAGGAGGAATCTTGCTCTATAATCTAGAGACTTCATCTTTCAAGCACCAAGAGCTGTTCTCTTTACCCTGTTATAAATGTAAACTCCTGATACTATCATGTGGACTTCTTAACTGCCTGAATCGAAAGAGAAGGTATTTTCTGGAGCAAGTTCTAAAACCTCCAGATAATGTGGTGATTCTACTTTGTGGAGTGGAGAATTCAGAGATTCTTTATGAGACACTGACCTTAGATGGAGGCAGCAAAGAGATTTCTGCTGATCAGGAACCTGAGGAATATCTCTCTGTTGTTACTGGAATTATTCAACCAGGTAATCTAAAAATGAAAACTTTGTATGATTATTAAAAGAGTTTTCTTAGCTATATTAGTATCATTTGGAAGAGAAAAAAAGTGAGAATTCAGATTTTCTGGAGAAATTATTTCTCTTCAGCTTGGTCCAACAATTTTAGTTTGGTGATGCGTTTGTCACTGAAGTGTGATAAAACTGTTGTACTCCTAGTCTGGCTTCATTTCTACAGGGAAGCAGCTTTGGAAAGTCTAAAAGCTGCCATTGGCACCTGTGAACCTACTGTCACTACTTCATGGTAAGAATGAAGAGCTGACATACACTTGTTTCTCTTTTTACTGAGTTTAAAAGTCTCAGAAACTGTACAAAACTATGGGTTTATGTTTAATCTCTTTCAAAATGCCTTAATGTGACTGTATATATCTCTTTAGATAAATCTGACAGAGTTAAAAATAATTCCTGAGTAAGATCCAGTTTTGTAGATGGCATGATTTCCTCTGTGACACACAAAAGCTGTCTGAGCAGAAGTTTCTTTCTGCTTTTACCAACCCAAGTAATAAGTTTGGACTGGAAGGACTAAAACTATCTAGTTTGTATGTGTTTGCAGATCTATGGAAACTACAAAGAAGCATTAATATAAAAATTAGCACTTATGGAATGTAACAAAAACCCCTCTCCTGAGGGTGAGAGGTACTGAAATGGCAAAGCCTGGGCATGTGGGTTAGTTTAACCAGAGTTTAACTTTGCCAGGCTGCACAAATAAATCTGAGAAATAGCTGTAGAAAGAAAGATGCATGGGCCACTTTAGAAAGGTGATGCGAGTTGTGCACAGATTTCATATAACTTCAAAAAATACCTCTTGCTATTTTGTCATGATTTTGTCTACTAAGCAGAACATCGTGCTTCTGTCTTTGTTACCTGCAAGGTGCCATTTTACTGGCAAGGGGGGTTGTGCTTGAGAGAGACATCCTGCAGGTCAGTTGTTTTACTCAGAAATTAACCTGTTTTAGATGCAGCTGAACAACCAAGAATATTCTTTTGAATGCAGGGGTAGAGAGACACCAGCTGAGTCAGGGTGACCTAGCTGAATGTCTCTGCTGCCTTGTGCTTGAGCAGGTAAGCTTAAGCATACTATAAGGCTTTCAAACCTGCCCAGACTGTGGCTACACACAGTCTAGCTATATCAGATCAATGCTTTCACAGCTTAGTTTTAGACTACTCCTTCCCAACCATCTCCTGTTCTAACATTTTTTGTGGTTCGATATTTATTAACCTTTTCCTGTCTTTCAGACTTTAAGTTTTGGGGCTAATTACAGTTGCCTGTTTTGGTTTCAGGAGGCAATGTTTGCAATTTTTGACTGTGTCTGATATTTAACTTCATATTCAAGTTTCTTGGCAGCTTTTTGGTGGAATGAAAACAGCAGGTCAATACTATGTATGTGCGTGTATATATAGAGGAAGGAACTGGGCCCAGGTTGACTCATGCACAGGAAATTGCAAAATTTTCTGCAAAGATAAACAGTTTCCTAGAAGACGGATGATGTTTCTTTGCTTAGGTCTGTGCATTCACAAAAATATTTACTGCATCTGCCCTTGGGATTTTACTTACATTGTAATGTCAGGTGACTAGCAGGTGCTCAAATGATCCTTTCTTTGGCAGTGGTCAGTATCAGCAACTCCAGAGGCGAGTACATAGCTGAATTAATGAGTTGTTGAAGGTCTCAGTCTCAGTGTATACATCTTTACCAGGGATGCATAGACTGTGGCTGGGATCAGACAAGTTCAATTGACTGAACTAGATCCAGGACTGGGAGTGGTGTTGCTGCTTGGTGCTTCAGTGTGTAAGCTCTCCTCCATATATATAGTTGAGAACTGCTCTGGCCCTATTTTTTCTGTACTGGTGTGCCCTGGCCACTGGGCAGGCCAGCCCAGATCAGTGCTTGCTAGGAGACCGCTGGCACTGCTCTCTGTTGCACAGTGAAAGTATTCCAAGTGTGAGATTTGCTGTCACCTGGGTGTTGATTTAAGCTCTGAGGAATGAAGATGTGCATGTCTTATCATTATTTACCTTTGCTTCAAGATAATGGTGACTGTTTGCAGTGTCTGTATTTATGATACTCTTCTGTTGAATGCTATTAAGCTCTTAGCCTTTGTGGTATCTGTGGCAGGAATTTTGACAGTTACGTATCTGGGAAAAAGATTTTTTTTTTTCCTTTGCATTTAAAAAGGGCTTGCTAAGGGGTTATTAAATATATTTGGTTTATTTTTCCTTTGGAGCAATTTTTTATGCCTTTCTTCAGGTCTGTGTATTCACAAGATTTCCCACCTTTCTTCATTTGGATCATCATCTGTCTCTTTCAATTGTTTTCATTGCTTATCTCTTGTCCCTTATATTTATGCTTTTGGAGATAGTGATGAAAATACTTTTGTGTGTGTTCTTCATGCTTTTCTGTTCCTTTTTTTTTTTTCCCCCCTAAACTGTTCATTGCTGTTAACTGTTCCTCCATGCATTTGTACCTTTGTGTTTCCTCAGTATTAACAAGAGCTGTCACTCTACTGAAGTCTAAAAATTTAGTGATGTACTTTAATTACAATGACTACATTGCACCACGCTGTTGTACACCACCACAGCTAAATTCTGTTAATCCCTGAGGACAGCAGGCCATCAAGATCCTAGGTCTGATTGATGCCAGGGCTCAGGAACGGCTTGTGGGTAGTTAGAACAACTGAAGACAGATACTAAATGAGGTTGTCACCTCACAGTCCTGAAGAGTATTAATAATGGTGTAGATTAGGTGCTAGTAATTACCACCCTTCCACTATAGCATTCTCCATACTCCGCAAAGTTCCTAGGCAAGGTAAGTTCTCAGCTGTCTTTTCTTCCCTAGATGCTATGCTCTTTGCACTGTCTCTACAGTCTGAGATGGAAAGAGTGCAAAATACATCTAATTTTATATTGCCTTCCCAAATTATTTTGCAAAAACCTTTCACCTACCAGGTAGTGCCTGTTTCATCTTGTAGGAGCAGGCAGGGCTCTTTATCTGTTAAATCTTCCTTCTGCCTCAAATGTAGTACATGTGACAAAAATTCTAGGCAAAAACCAATAATAATTAAAATGCTTAGTAAAACTAAATAAAATGGAAGATGCAGGGGCTTTTGTACCCAGCAGAGAGCTTGTTTGCCCTGTAATGTGATTCAAACACAAAATCTGAAGG
The DNA here is from genome assembly GCF_964289735.1 of Phaethon aethereus. Taxonomy (NCBI): domain Eukaryota; kingdom Metazoa; phylum Chordata; class Aves; order Phaethontiformes; family Phaethontidae; genus Phaethon; species Phaethon aethereus. Next base: position 29,520,093 of record NC_138578.1, on the reverse strand, counting down.
GGTTTGTCATTGCTCTTTGAACATGTTCCTGGAGGAGCACAAAGAGAACTGAGACATGGAAACGGGCCTTTCTAACACGTTTCCTGGATGGTGACAGATTTTATTGCATTCCCCTGATGCATGAAGAAGAATGCAAATATATTTATTGTTGTCAAAAGATGGGTTTAGTGGGGCTTATTCACAAAATACTCCTCTGAAAATGTTACATTCAGGTTTAGAGTCGGTTTTCAATTTTGTGTAAGGGCCTGTTGTCATAAAAAAAAATCTCTGGGAAAAAGTAGAACACTCAAATTTCATTATTCTGTGTTAACATCTAAGATGGCCCAGTGTGACTCTAGAATTCTGACTTTTCTGTAACAGTTTTCCCTAATATTGTTGAAAGTAGAATCAGGAGACACATTTTGTTTGCATGTGTCTTTTCCCTTCCTTTTGTCTTTCTACAACTTCTCCTTGGTCTGCTGAACTGTGTACCCCTTTTTATATTGAACTGACATACTTTCAATGTATTAATTCATTACCCTGGGTTTTTGGCCTAGACATAGCTGGGTTTCTTGTTTAGTCCTGGAACACTTCTGCTTCAAATTCAGGCTAGCCATATGTTTAAGCAGGGGTTTTGTAAATATAGATAAATACTTGCAGCTGGAGGTAGTTACTTAGATCTGTGAATGTCCTGAATTCCTCGTGTAGTTATTTGTGCCTCAGTATTGATGATGCAAAAAGAGAACAGGTCTTATCTAATAAAAATAATTTTCTGTGATGCTGTTTCTAAAGTGTGCTGACACTTTTATGAGACTTGTTGGTGGGACTTCTCAGTATAGCTCAGGAGGCTTAAGTATCCATTAGTTTGCTTGCTGTTTTATTGGGTTTCATTGTTTACAGCTCAACAAAACAATTCTTGTCCCTTCCACTTCCAGACTTTTCTGTAAGCAGTGGTATCCTCTTTTTTTGCCAAAATATGAAGAGAATCTGCTTCGATAAAACTTGATAGTTGAGAACCACTCAACAAACCTACATGCATCCATTCATTATCTGCTATTGTACCAAAACGTGAGAAGATGTACCTAAAGTAACATAATCCAACTAGAAAACTGTATCCGCAGTCTTTGACAGCCCAGGAAAAATTCTCAGAATGAGTATGTAACTTTTACCTGAGACAGCAATATGCCATTAATTTCTGATTGTTATCTAAAAAGTATTCAGTGTTCCTGCACACAATTTGAATCACCAAGAAGAGTAATGTTAAGAAAACTACTTTTGCAACTACTAGTAAGGTGTAGATATGGTATTTGTCTCTAATAAGTAAACGTAGGACAAACAGGGCTTAACATATGCAGATCTTCAGCCCACTTCAAATATGGGGCTAATTTCCGTTGTGCAGGTCACAGAAAAGAGAAATAAATCACTATATTTTTACCAAAAACTTTTAAAGTATCTGTCTCCTGTTTCATTTCTAGTACAGTGGAATAGATTTTATTGGAATTGTACCAGGAATTTGGGTATAACGTTGAATACAGAAGTAGTGTTTCACATTTTCAATCCACTGCTTTGCTTGTTCTCCTATAAAATCCTCTTCACGTTGGTATTCAAATATGACTAATTAATGACAATGGATTTTCTTAGGCTGTCAACAAGACTTGTGTTGATGAGCTAGAGCCTTTAATTTAAGTGGGAACTTTACCATTGACTTCAACGGGCAAGTGTTTCACCTCACTTTTGACACTAACTTGGAGTCTACAAAGAAATTAAGCTAAAGTGGTAACAAGAACCAAAGTTGAAGATGAAACAAAATCACTAGAATTTTTGGTTTTGTTTTTTTTGTGAATACTGAATACAGCATGATTTTGTGTGTGTGTGTGAACTAAAGTCTTGGTTGTAAAGATTTCTCACCTGGACACACAAGACTGAGTAAATAGAGGGAAGTAGGTAGGTGGTTCTGGCCTTGTTCACTGCCAGGGGAGGTTGCAGTAGAAGAGACTTCCCTTTTCCTCCCTTTTCTTTTCCTCCCTTTTCTTTTCCTCCCTTTTCTTTTCCTCCCTTTTCTTTTCCTCCCTTTTCTTTTCCTCCCTTTTCTTTTCCTCCCTTTTCTTTTCCTCCCTTTTCTTTTCCTCCCTTTTCTTTTCCTCCCTTTTCTTTTCCTCCCTTTTCTTTTCCTCCCTTTTCTTTTCCTCCCTTTTCTTTTCCTCCCTTTTCTTTTCCTCCCTTTTCTTTTCCTCCCTTTTCTTTTCCTCCCTTTTCTTTTCCTCCCTTTTCTTTTCCTCCCTTTTCTTTTCCTCCCTTTTCTTTTCCTCCCTTTTCTTTTCCTCCCTTTTCTTTTCCTCCCTTTTCTTTTCCTCCCTTTTCTTTTCCTCCCTTTTCTTTTCCTCCCTTTTCTTTTCCTCCCTTTTCTTTTCCTCCCTTTTCTTTTCCTCCCTTTTCTTTTCCTCCCTTTTCTTTTCCTCCCTTCTCTTTTCCTCCCTTCTCTTTTCCTCCCTTCTCTTTTCCTCCCTTCTCTTTTCCTCCCTTCTCTTTTCCTCCCTTCTCTTTTCCTCCCTTCTCTTTTCCTCCCTTCTCTTTTCCTCCCTTCTCTTTTCCTCCCTTCTCTTTTCCTCCCTTCTCTTTTCCTCCCTTCTCTTTTCCTCCCTTCTCTTTTCCTCCCTTCTCTTTTCCTCCCTTCTCTTTTCCTCCCTTCTCTTTTCCTCCCTTCTCTTTTCCTCCCTTCTCTTTTCCTCCCTTCTCTTTTCCTCCCTTCTCTTTTCCTCCCTTCTCTTTTCCTCCCTTCTCTTTTCCTCCCTTCTCTTTTCCTCCCTTCTCTTTTCCTCCCTTCTCTTTTCCTCCCTTCTCTTTTCCTCCCTTCTCTTTTCCTCCCTTCTCTTTTCCTCCCTTCTCTTTTCCTCCCTTCTCTTTTCCTCCCTTTTCTTTTCCTCCCTTTTCTTTTCCTCCCTTTTCCTCCCTTTTCCTCCCTTCCCAATGTATTTGCATTCAGTGGATACCACTGTTGGTTCTTTAAGGCAATGAGGTCATCTGCTTATTGAAGAGCACCTCAAATGCCAATTAGACTTCTTTATTAAAAAGAAAATAATCTGTATGAATTTGTCATAAGCAGAAGACCAGAAGGGGCATTTTGTTAGTTGAAGTGTGCTATGGTATAGTCCTCATTTCCATTTGGCCCTGCCAATGAGTCTTTGAACTGCTCTGCAGGGACTGCTGCTAAGATTACCAGATTAATAAATCTTCCCAGGAGGTTGTGTTTCTCTATCTCCACACAGAATGATTGCTGGGATGCCAGTGCAGTGGTGGGTTTTTGTAACAGGGATGACTGTCAACAATAAACTGGTTAGTGTCATTAACTTACATCATCTGGCATGTGATCCTGGCTATTTCAAACCAGAAGAGAAACTGAAGGGGCAGCCTGGAGGTGACAACCATAGATAGGATGTTGAGACTGCCATCCCCTGCTGCTTAAACTGTTTGAGTTCTTTGTTCTTTCTTTTCTTATTTCTGCAAAATCCAGAGAAACCTTTATTCATTGTATAATCAGATTTCTTATAGCTCATGTTTCGACTGTCTAGCCAGTCATGGTGACCTGTAGCCTTGGTTTCTGAAGTATGCATCATGTATGTGATATTTTTTCCTCTTATTTTTGACACTGATCGGATGAAAACTGCTTCCACCTGGAGAAGTGAATGCACTGACATCTTAAGGTGAATGTTTTTAACAGCATTTAGGACAAGCTTATAAAAAGTTTTATTAATAATAAAAGTCAATTGACTAGAACATAAGCATTACTGCAACAGCATGTACCAATTTAATGTACTGTGATTTTACTGTTGTTTATTTAGGTTATAATTTTTTTTATTTTTAAAATTAATTAATGGATTTATCATCATTAGTCTGCTCTTTCAAGGTTGCAAGTGGACACCATCTAGATTTATGTCTTGTTTATGGCACAACAGTCATCAGTCAGTATTTAGTTGCAGTTGGGAGCCTATTTCTAAAGTTTACAAGTAGTTTAATATTTCCAGCAGGTATTTTACAGCTAGAACTATAAAACGGCTGTGTGAATCTGTAGACTTACATGTCCCTCATATAATGTATTATTGACTCTCATTGGGTTTTGCACTGTGGTTACCAATCACAATTACTGAAAAGTTATATTTGAAGCTGTCTAGAGAAGTCCTCTAGAAATGCATTCTTTGTATATTTTTTGGCACATAAGTGTTATTATTAGAAAATTGCTATTTGTAATTTCACCATGATGTATTTCTGTTAAGTTAGTGTCAGTGCGTAGAAATAGGATAAAGTAAGGGTTGTGTTGTTTTCCAGATTAAAAAAATTGTAACACCTATCCCTGAAAGAATAAAGGTACCACCTATTTAAGTTCATACTGAAAAGAATTATCAATATTAGGACAACAAAACAACAAACTTTTTCTGTATAGAATCAAATTTTGCTCTTGGTAGGATTTCTTTGTACTTACTGAAATGGCTATGAGGACAGAACTTAGTCCAGGAAACGTTATTACAGTTACAAAGTTTGGTGTTCAAAAGTCAAAAAGTTACAGGTACAAAGTAGCCTGTTAAACTTTAGTTAGGTCCCTTGTTCATATCATTGATTGCCTTTAGTTATGTAAGTGCATTCTTCCCTCCCCCCCGCCAAGAACCTGCCTTCATTAGTACACAGGATAAATAGTGCTCAGTTAATTAGCAGTTATTTGATACTTTGTTTTGTGTTTGAGTTTGTGGTTGCATTATTTATGTATTGAATGCCATTCAAATCCTGTTGAGAAAACAGAATTATTAATTTCCTGGTGTGCCTTTCTGTAGAACTCTTTTCTGTATTGAGTGCTGTCCAAACGTTATTTTATTTTATACTGGTATTTATTTATTTATACTAGTATTTAGCAAGATTAGGATGAAGCATTTCTTTCACTTCTGACACCACTTTAAGACATTACTTTTCATAACACTTACCAGTATACAGTATTTTTTTATGTCCGTATTCAAACTCCCTTTAATTTCAGACACGTGTTTGACTGCTCAGATGTCTACAGATCAGCTGTAAGGGCTTTCACAGAAAGTGCAATGCAAAACTAATGAGCACTTCTGAAAAGCATGTTTTAAAAGTCATGTAGCTTTTTGCCTCAAAACTTCAGGATGGGAACTTGAAACTACCTAAATTCTCTACAGCAGCAATCAGCTATTACCACTGTCGCTTCTCTCACTGGACTCCTCTCCTCATTCACTGGACTCTTGTTATTACAAGAATAACTGAATCTGAATACGGTAAACAACACCTTCTTTAAGTACAAAACCACAAGTCATCGCCAGAGTAGGTCTAACTTTTGCACTGTCCACAGCACAGATCAATTTAAAAGAAATATTCAACTCTGTACTACAAAGGAGAAAGACTGCTTTTGAGTGTTTGGTTTTGCATAACCTTCCTAAAGGTTTTTGTAAATGGTAAAGCAGTCACTTTCCCATTTTCTTTTCTCAACCTAGTTTTGGCATCTTTACCCAGTGACTCTTACTCTTCAGTCTTGGTCCTTTGCAGTAATATTACTTCTGGAGCACCCAGCAATATATGTGTGATCCTCATGAGGATCCCACAGATGCTATACAGCAGCATATTTATTGAGTTAGCTGGATTCCACAATATGGAGCTCAAGCAGGCCTTATATCTCTTATGTCAGTATTACCTCAGATGCGGAAAAACAGGCGATAACTTGATCCAGCATAAAGAAAGAGTGGCATAGACAGATACTGCATAATACAGCATAAAGTCTCCTGGTAGTTATTAAACCATCAAAAGCATTTCAACAAATCAGAACTGACAGTGAGTTTTTTTATATTTGACCAGTACTTTACATAATGTGGCCATTGCTTGGTTTTTTTACCCAATACTGGGAGCTCTGTAGCCAGATCTATTGTATTATCAAACACAGCCCTGGATAGTTGTCTTTCAAACCCCAGTGCCTGCATCCATTTTCCATTTCTCACTTTCCTGCACATGATTCTATTCTCTTTCCTTTTGCCCAGCTCCTCTCCCATTGTTTGCTATGTGGACTTTCAGGGAAACTTCTCTTCTTCCTCAAGCCCGTATTTCTTACCTGCTATAGTAAATTGAAAAGATCAGTCACAGGGATGCTTACTGAAAAGGGATAATTACAATTCCATCTTAAAGATCTCTCTAGGCTTGTTCTCCACTCACCCTGGGATTTTTTATGGTTTTTTTTTTTTTTCTATGTGCAAAGCTGTAGCTTTAAAATAGCTTTATATTACATCTAAAATAAATACAGAATTTCATCTAAAAAAAATTGGAAATTGGTGTCATAGTATTTCCTTAGTTCTGAGGTTTTAAGTTGCTTGTCCATTTGTTTTCCTAACTCTGATTTTGCCAGTTTTTTCTTGTTTTTTCCCCCAGCTTGATTTCTGATGCTAAGATCTTCCTCAGAGCAAACTAAACATTCTGTGAAACAATCAAGTAGGATAGCAGTGATCACTGTCATCAGCGGTGATGACTATTTAAAGATTTTTTCCAAGTAGATACCATTAAAGAATTATTCTTTTCTCCTAGGTAAGCCACAGAATGAAAATCCTGGAGACTCTTTGTCTTATATCTATGAAGCAGTTCTTGCAGATGGTGAGTTGAATTCCCCTTGCATTTACTTGAATAAAGCCAGTATTCTTCAGAAAATTCAATTTGTTTTCTTAGATCTTGTCCGACATGAAAGGCAATAAACTAACCTTACCATAGTATACAGTTGTATAGAGGAACATGCTTTGTTCTCAAACACCCACCCACACATTTATACCCACACATCCTCATGAGGGTGTGAAAAGGGGAGGAGATTCAACAGGGACGTTTCCTTTTTCCTTTCCTTTCAGAGTAGAGAAAAAGGAAGAGATGGAGACCTTTAATTTTCTGTTCCCAGCATGAGGAGTTTTACTTGTAGTAAAGAGAGAACTGGTTCAAAATATCAGATAGATCAGTCCTACTCACATTACATTTGCAGCATCACTCATTGGCAGCCAGTGGCTGGGAGAAGCCCTTCATCCCGACTTCAGCACATGTTGATGCTTGCCATTCTGGTTTATTTGTATTTGTGACAGCGTATAACGAGCCTTAGTAGGGAAAAAAGACTGGCAAAATCTCTACTTACTTTTAGTAAAGAGCTACATAACCTGTTTCCTATCCCCAGTTCTTACTTAAACAACTTTATTTCTGGGTTGACACTGTTGCGAAGTGTTTGGCTTAACAGCACCAGTATGCTGACTGATGGAAAAGGGTAAGTAAATTATTTTGGAATTCCTGGCATAGCAGTTCTGTGCTGCTGGACTCTGAGATTACTGGCTCCGTGGGTCTATTTTGCTGGCAAGGTGTAAGGGCACAGAAGGATGCTGCAAGCTCACTGGCTCTTCCTTACTGGCACAAATTCAATATACATGTCACTGATGTACGGAGTTGAGAATTTTAGCTTCTTCAGTTAATTTCAAGACATGAGCATCACCTGTGTGCTTTTAAATACTCCAATCATTCCCGCTTACCATGCTTTGGTTCACAATGTGGAAAAATCTTGGAGCATGTGGATTAGATTCCTTTCAGACAAAACTAAAATGGAAAGTGCACTCACAGAGCTCACTGGGTGCACTTCAGACACTAAAAGGTGTGCATTCTACAGGTCCAGACTAGATTTACTTGGAAATATGCCCCTTTGAAATGTGTATAGTGTGGAAAGGAGTATTTTATCACCAACCATTTCTCTCTACTTAATCTTCTCCTATTAGTCCTCTCTCCTTTCTGATACTGTTACTCTCTTGGCATCTTGGGTATACTGATGTGATCTCAAGCAGAAAGCTGCTGTAAAACTGCACTGTGTTATCCATACAGACCTATTGTCAAGGTTTCTAAGGATGTCTCTTTTGATCCTGTGTTGAATGTGCCACGAGTCAGTGCACTGAAGAAGTTTGTTGGTATAAAGAAGGCTTTTTGTCATTACTGGTTCGTCATGCTGCTTCATCATCACGATACCAGTAAGCTGGCATCTGTGTTCCTCTCATTCATGATCGTGATGTCCAAAAAATGAGACAGTAAAAGAGAGAATGGTCAGGGAAAACAGAGTCCGAGGACAAGAAAGGACTGGGGAGATGTTCCTCCAATCTACTCCCACTTTAAACCCTGACTCTTTTTATATTAATAATTTTCTGCTTTTATATGAGGACTTGAAGAGCGGCTTTAAGTCCAAATTTCCCATCAGTTGAATGGTTGATGTTGTAATAAAGTGAATTGAGGATTTTCCAGCTAAGAAAGTCTTGCATTAGAAGCAAAAATTTCACCTGAAATCTTTGCTGAAGCTGCCTGGACCACAGTTCTCAGTCAGCTTTTGGCAGTCATCTTGATAGCACCGATTGTACGTAGCTCTGCTGGTTAACGATGTCTAGTTATTGCTAAGAGATTCTCAACTGCTGTGATGAGTGAAAGGCCAACTAGAAAAGAGGGATTCCCAATAGTTGTATCCTGTATGTTGTATCCTGAGGTTAAGACTGACTTCTGAATGACTGTAAGGAAGTACATGGTCAACATTTCTTCTGTGCTGGTGCAACAGGGAGCAGTTATCAGATACCACTGCGGAACTTTGGTGGGAAAAGTACCCCAAGAAGTGAAATGACTGCAGTTTCCAAGATTCAGCATGTCAGTCTTTAAGAAGTCAGGAAAGGTTGGACTAGATGACCTCTAAAGGTCTCTTCCAACCCAAACTATTGTATGATTCTAAGATGGCAACTGCAAATTAGCCAGTGTTTGTGCCCTGTGGAAAGTACATGAGTCTTCAGGTAACCAGACAGGATTTGGATGAACTGTGGAAAAAAAATGTTTCCAGGGTCTCTCTTTTCTCTTTGCTTCTCCCTAATAAGAAGGAAGTGTATGCAGTGATAGCTTGTATGTATGACACAAAGCAGAAGTGTCAGGAGAAATTATAAACCAAGAAAGGATATTTGCTAGAACCCTATAAATTCACAAAAGAACAGCATTTTATGTAAGGTCTTAAGTGGAGACTGGCATGATGAAAACTGGAATTTGTTTTGAGTATACAGATACTGTACAAAACAAAGGATAAGCTGAGAAAAGACGTAATTTAGACTTGAACTGGAATGAAAGTTGAACAGATCAGAAGTATAGAACTAAATGAGAAATCTAAAGCAACAAGGGTGGAAAGGGCAGAGAGTGGATGACAAGACATATTAGAAAAAGAAAAAAACAACCAACTAAGCCAAACTATATCCAATAAAGCAAAGATAGATGGAGAATGAGCAAGTGCTAACAATCAATAAGAAGCGATTGACTAAAGTGAATTGTGCAAGGCCTTGAGGGAAAAGGTCAGGCAGTATACTGGAAAATGGAAAAACAATATGATCACTGAGATCCTTTGGGGAAATATGAGGAACAAGCAGATGTGAAAACAATTGATTTGCTAGTGAGTGATGGAAAAGATACAGTTGTGGAATGCTAATCACCATGACATGAATGTATGAGGACTCATTCCTATAGGTGATAACTGAATAAGTCAGCTCTTCAGCCACTCACAAATGTTGTTATGTGTTTACTTTATTTCTGGTTTTTATTTAAGAAAAGTAGACTTGTTTTTATTACTAGAAAGCTGAAAATCCCTTGTGGTTTCTCAGGAAATTTTCTGCTCCCCAAAGAATCATTATTTATAATTTGTACTACAGTGGGAAAAGTGAAGCAATCTTACTGGGATCTGGGTATAACAACACGTGAATGCCTTATTGTGGAATTTGCATTCATTATTTTACCTGCAAAATAGATCTAACCTCAGATATAGATACCCATTAAGTGATACTCAGCTTCAGAAATGGCTTGTTCCCATTCTGTGGAACAGCTTTGTCTTTTCTGAACATTTGCCATTGAGACTTGTATCCTAGCATTGATTAATTGAACCAATTAGGGATGAGCAAGGGGAGCACAAAAAGATGATTTTGAAGTGTAATAGCTGTCTGCCTATTAAGTTTAACAGCAGACATGTTCTGGCCCGGGTCAGAAGTCTCATCAGGCTAACATACATGTGCATACTGTGTTATATGTATCCTTCACCAAACTAAACTGGAGAAAGGCCAGCACTGTAACAAAACAGGTGGCATCCCTTCTGCAGATAAAGAAGAGCTACTGACACAGAGACATAACTATCTTTTAAACCACTTAGATACTGTCTTCTGTTTATTCTTTAAAAACTCACTTACCAAGGTTGGTGCTTGTGATGTCTGTTAAGGGTTAAGCTTATCAGGGACTGGTATTTGTCAAGAACAGACTTACTAAAACAAAGGAAGTAATAACTGGAACTGCAAGGTTAACCTTATCACAAAACTGGCTAGAGCTTGTTAAAAACTGTTGAAATCCACAAGTAAGAAGAGAGCATGTATAAAGGACTAAAGTTCATCTAAAGGACAGAAGAGGAAGAGGAAGATAAGACCCCTGAAGAAGTAAACGACCACCAGGGACAGATCTGAGCCTGCGCATTGATAACGTAAACTGCTAACACAAGCCTTTTGAACTACTCCGCCTCACTTATGCATATGTATGTTTTATGTTATGTCATCATATGAATATGTATGTTTTTGTGTAATAAATATTTGCCTGCTTGCCGAAACAGTGTGCAAGTTAGGAGGGGCTATCCAATCCCCCTTGCACCCGGTGCCGTAATAAACATACCTGCTTTATAACTCTTTTGAGCTGTGAAGTTTGTTTCCGCACGTCACTATCAGAGTACCTCTGCTCTTCTATTCTTTCCTGTAATGCTATCTGTAGTCCTGTTTTAGTAAAATGTGTCTATCTGGGGTCTAGGTTTGGATTAAATCTTTTTGGATTAAAGGACAGTGTCTTAAAAGATAAAGACCTCAGATTAGTTTCATATTCATAACACTAACAAAAGGAAAATATTCAGAACTTAGAAAACAAGCGTGGTTTTCAGATGTCTCTAAAAATGTCACTCTTGATTGTGTTTCTGAGAAAGCAGTGTACCTTTTAGCTCTCTTTAAGGGTCATTAGATTTTAGCTATTTCAAACCAAAGGTGGGAGTAAATTGCAAAGCAGCCTGTCCCCTAGTGAGTCAGTCTTGCTGACAGCTCACTTTTTTTTTTTTTTTTTTCATTCTTTAATACCAAATGTGTCTGGCATGAGTCCTTCTGCTGACAGCAGCTGTGGCAGCATTGTATGGGGAGACATAGTCTCTTAGATAGACAAGTCCCATGTAATTTAGAGCTATACAGACCAAAAACAGTATCATAAATTTCATCCAGGCATTGATAAGAGACCTGTGCAGGTATTGGAGCTCTGCTGTCACACTCAGACTAAGATATGCTATTTGGTAAATGAGCTGCTGCAGTCCAAGTCCAACTTCTGTTACCAAATTGATTCAAGGGCTGCTGTAATGTGGAGTATGTTGTCTTGTGTCAGTAAACGTTTGGATACTGTTAATTGTACGTAGCCTGTACTCTTGAGTAGGATGAAGGCTGAGAATGCCAGCTACCATACCAGTTAGGTCCCCCTAGCCTCTCCCAATGCAGTTGTTAAAGAACTTTTCAGTTAGGTTAAACTTCATGACCTTCCAGCCATGTCATTTTTTGAACTTTGATGACTGTAAAAAATATTCTTCATCAAGAGAATAGCTTCAGACATGGTCCAGAGGGGAAACTTTGGCTACTCACTAGTAGTTCCTTGAGGGTGATATCTGTAAAAACTTAAACCCCTATTCAGCCTGGAATCTGAGCTTTTGGCCTGCCTGGCAGGCGTTCTTCCTTGAAGTACAACTTGATTCGAAAATGCTCCCATCTAGCTGTGTAATTCAAAATGTAGCCATGTGCCACTTCTGTGTCCAAGCACAGTGTGCAATTTGTACCAGACCAGTTGTAAGTTGCTTGAATTGTAGTTTGGAGATAATAGAGCCACTAGGCAGCTGCAGCTAGCCTCTTAAGAATAATAAGGAAGCTGCAGGACCGTTGTATCAGGCAAACAAGTTTTGGAGGTCTGCTCACAACCACGGATGCCTCTGCTATGAGTCCTTTTGTCTTCAGTGGGAATTTGAGTCAGCAGCAGGAGAATAACCTGTCTCTGCTGTTGTAACAGCATGTCTCAGATTTTGGGCAATGTTTGGTGCTGTATAATCCTTCACTAAAACAGAGGTGAGATATGTGTGTGCTGATACCACAGAGAAATGGAACAAAAATGCCAAAATGAACTCCAGTAACTCTGAAGTGGATAGATGGACTCTTTAATAAAACATTAGGCTTTAATAACTGAGAACTGCTGGTGCACACAGAGAGCCAGACTTCAGTTTGCTTCTCCCTGGAGAAGAGGCAGGATGAAAATATGCAGAATGTAGAAACTGGAAATAACAGGCTTGGGCTCAATCGACCGTTCTGCTCAGCACCTAAATGACCTCAGGCAGGTAGTTATTATTTCCAAACTAATCAGTGTGCCTCATAGTTTATAAAACTCTTTGGGACAGTCTTACTATGTGTAAAGCTCAGCAGAGTGATCATATTATAAGTGCTGCTGCTGCAGCTGAAAATCATAGATTTGATTACAGTAAAAATAATAACATAAATTGATATATAGTATAAGATAAACTTAGTCCCAAAAAGCCTGTAATATAAATGTATGCATCCTAACCAAAGCACTGATTGCTGAGTTTAAGTGAAGTCTGTCTTCCAAGCCACAGACCAGTTAGGAACTAGTTCGTTGTCATAGCCTTAGATTGCCTCTGAATATACAGTTAAAATCATGTAAAAGTATACATAAAAAGAAATGCTTGTAGTTTGATGCAAATTATTTTTTAAATATTATTGATAAATTCATAATAAATTACTTTTTTGCTGTTTTGGCATTATTTGAAGGCAGGATTTTTTGTTTTTACGATCAGATCCAATATGGCTATACTTAATACAACTTTTATGTTGTGTTTAGATGCTTTTATGGTGGCTCCATTAGGCTACAATTATATCAGAGTGGTAAATTGTTGTGTACAAAAATATACCTGATAATACAAGAACAAGTGAGTATACACCTTTGCAATCAAATCAGTCGTTGCCTATACCTATATAGTAATGCATAAAACAATAGATGTGGGGGCTTCCAGGAATTGTTCTGTTATAGGAGAGAAATAGATGTGAATGAAAATTGTAGCACCATTGGTTGCTAAGATGACATAAACATGAACTCCAAATATTCAGAAAAGGATAAACTGTTCTTCATAGCCTTTAAAGGAACTGTCAATTTTATGCTTATTTGCAAGAAAAATTGTTCACCATAAATAAAGCAATAGGAACATTTTGAAGACATGGGCAAAATAGGCCAGCTCGCAAAAAGCTACTCTTTCTGACAGAAGAGCTCAACCATGCAGAAAGAACTGGGACTGAGAATGCTTTTGAGAAAAAAAAAGGTAACTGTCAATATATTTGCAAAAGATAGGTGATTCCGCATAGAGAGAAACTTTATTTAAAGCTCATTCAATAATGAATATGTTTACCTTGGTCTGGAATTTCTACATGATAGAAAACAAATAAATTAAGATTTAAGTTTATATGTTTATATGTTTGAGTATGTATTTAATAATTTTCTGTGATTTTTGAGAAACCTTTCCATTCCTAAGCCCTCTCTCACCATCAGTAAAAGAAAACTTTCCAGCAGAGCAGAAAAGGGGTTTTGCTTTGAAATCATATCTTAGAAAGGGCTTATGGTAAAAATGAATAAATCACATGTTCATGCTGAGTAAAACAGGCTCATTGAATGAAGCCCAGTGTGGTGGATGTTTTCTGCCTCCATGTTTCTCACAGCCTTTTTTGGGTCATTCATGGAGCAATTTATGCAGTCAGAGGATGCCTTTCAATCCCACTCTGCTACACTCTCTGCTGAGTTCATACAGCATTTAGAAATATACCCATACTTTTAAGAGTATTAACTTTCATAAATGTCTGTGATAAACTTGTGGTGGATTGCAGGATGAATATGATGTGCACAAGTCTCTTTTCCTGATTTTTCCACATTACAGAAGGTTACTTTGGGGGTTTTTGTATGGTTCTACTTTCATACACATTTCTGCAGAGCACTCACACGTGTTTGACTTTAAGCTTTTGAATTGCAAGGAGTCATTTATACATGAGCACCTTTTCAATTATACCTCACAGAACCCAGTGGGATCACCTCTGCCTTTACCTCACATTGTGCTGGGGAGTAGTCCTACCATATTACATGGGGTGACTACTGCACTTACTGCTGAATTTAGCCTAATTACTCCTCCCTGTAATCTTCTTTTATCTTTGACACTGGAACATCCTGTCTTTTCTTTCATGTGGCAAGTTGGCCACATGTGCTTAATTACCTTTTCATTCCTTGTCATCTGCCTAACCTGATTTGCCTGTATTTATCATCCTCTCATATGTTGTGTGACCTAGGGATAAGTGAGGACCTTTTTTGTAATGCAGTTTCAGTTCTTTAGCTAGTATTGCTTTAGCAAGATTTGAGGAAGAACTGAAATTTTAAAGCTGGCAGGCATTTTGCTTTTGTAAAACCAACTAAATTTTGTCTGTGGGATTCATTCCATGGGTAGCCTTAGAAAACACATAAATCTTTCATAAGTTTATGTTTTCTGCTATTTTTAATACCCCAAATCTGTCACATACATTGTTGACTCAAAACATGTAGCAAATACCAAGTAATCAAAGACAATTTATAATCCTCTTGTAGACTGCAATAGGGATAGCTAAAGAGTGTATTTGAAAAGTTAGAATTTGGGGGTGGGGGGGAGGTTGGATGTGGCATGAAAGTTGTTCAGAAGCCACGGTGAGGTATTAATTGTTGAATCCACAAGAGACTAGAGAGGCTTCATTAAAATTTCTCAGTTTATGTGAAGGAATGCAATTTCAAAGTCATTTCATGAATTCAGTTTAAAATGTTAAATTGAAAGCAGTAATGCATTCCAAAAGGTTTTGTGTAAAATATACCAAATTGATGTATTGAAGTTACATGAATTAAGAGACAACATTGAAGTAAAATTGAAAACATCAGTACTGTGCCCAATTAAGTCAATAACTGTTACAGTAAATGTGTGTAATATTTTATTATTTAAATATGAACTTAAATTTAAGATCAGTTCTTTCAATGTGACCATCAGCAGTAGATATTTGTCAAAAGTAAGCCAACATTACCTGATGGAAATGGAGCGTTATCCTATATAATAAGCAATACCCAGTATGACTGCCCTGAGTAATCAAGGGAAGATTGTCATAGATTTTTCTTTCTTTTTATCTTTTAGCTCATAGTGCCATCTGAGCCTCATTAGATAGAGTTAATAATTTCTTATAGTTCAGTCCTATAAGAAAGGGTCTGGTTTTATTCATCCATTATTGTAATCATTTATTAATCATCAATTACTGCTACATTTTAAGAACCTCATGGACAGGTCACCATTATATAAAATGTTAAGAGAACACATTCACCAAACAACAAATATCCATTAATAAATCCTCTCTTTTCGATATTCCAGCATTATAATGATGTTCCTTTTATGTTTTAAACTAATCTTCACCTACAGTTGTAAATTCTTCTTAAATGATTATTTTTCTGAAAGCCTTAGCAATTAGTGGAGCTCCCTGGCCATTGCTTTCAGGTTAAAAGCAAGACTGTAAACAGGAATCACAGTGAAGATGTCCAAAATTTAAGTGTTCAAAAGACCTGTATATCAGGCAACACCTTATGCCCACATTAAACAAATATTGTCTATACGTTGCTCCATTTGTGTTACTAGAATCTCATTACTGTAGTATTAAACCCTTATGAGCTATGTTGTTTTAGTTAATGCCACCAAGCCAAGGCTTAATCTCTGGCGTATTGCTTGTTCAGCATTTAAAAATAACACTTCACATGGTTGTTTCATGTTCCACATTTTAGGACAGATAGTGTGCAACTGCTGGTAGGAATCTGAGTGCTGAAGATGATGGCTCTGGAGTTTGGTTATTAAATATATAGTAGTGATATATAGATCCCTGTTATTCTTGGACTGCTGTACATGGCTTTCATTGATTGTCCGGCAGACCTGACATTTAGTGAAAGAAATCTCGCTTGATGGTTTTTAGCTAATAAATTGCTAACCACTTTCACAGTCAGCAGGGGAATTCCTCATTCTTTTAAATATCCAAGTCTTTGATGTAAAAGCCATGTTTCTTAATAATTTATGTAAACTCTAGGGCCGTGCAATCCCAATACTGACTGGGTTGTAGCCCTGATATTGTAGTTATATGTTACTAGGCATAATAAAAATATTAAAATGCAATTAATGTGGGAGAAAAACATTATCCTAACTTAAACCAACTTGTTAGCACTAGCATTGACCTTCTCAGTAGATGAATTATTGTGGACATTAAAGGGTGGAGGTAACTACTGTCATCTTTGATAAGTAGAGTGCTGACTGTAGAAATAAAGCTGTCATGAACTTCACATAGATTAGAATGCGTCCACACAATCCTTGAAGAATGATCACTGACAGAAAGCTGACATCTGAGAATCCAGTGCCTATTAGATTTGTTATTCAGTCCTTTCATGTTTTCAATCTGATAATGAAATGTTTCTTGGCTTTACAAGAGTCCTTTGCCTAAAGTGGCAAAAATTATTTCAGAAGCAGCATGCATCTCATAGGAGTTGTCTCTGGAGTAAATTCTATGTGCTTAAATGTAAGATTTATGAGTGACTTAAAATATGAACACATAATATTCCCAAAGTATGTGCTGTGGGCATACAACATCCTAACTGTTTCCCTCAGCAAAGGTCCAGGCCTTCCTTTTTCTAAAGGGTGGTGCTAAATAAAGTCTAGTCTTCACAGTGATAATCAGAGAAATCAATGTACTTTTTGAGCTGGATTATTTAAACTGCATTGAACAGTGGGTGGATTTTCACTCAGAAACAAAACAGCCTGTGTTCAGCGTAGCCTATTTAACTTTCAAAATAAATCAAAGCAAATGGAATTAAAGCTACTTCAGTTCAGCAAATTATGTCTACATATAGTTTAATTTTACCAATCTACACTGAATTCACAGCTTAAATTCAGAACTAGTTTCCCTTAAAGGCATGAGAATATAAGCAGGAGTAGGCTGTGGAGATTTTACTAGCTGGTGATGTACACTGAACGCGCCCACCTTAGATGTTCAAAGAACCCTTAGCTTTCTGAAGAAAACATGGACAAATGACACCCCCCCCCGAGATCTCTCTAACACTCAAAGCATGTCTTGGGCGGGGGGGGGGGGGAGGGGGCGCAGAATCTACATCAGACAATAGCATACCTAAGTTTCTCTACTACATTCCCTGGCATAACTTCACTTAGCAGACACATTTATTATAGAATTTTATTAAAATCTATGCCTTCTTAAGCAAGGCAAGGTTGGTAAGGAAAGGGAACATTCTGTATCAGACAAACTAGTACATATGGGGGAAATAAAGGCAAGCAAGCAAGCAAGTGGGAAAACTAATTGTAAATTACCAATACTGATGATGAATGGCAGATGTTCTGTGCCTCTTAGGAGCACTGTGTGGTTTGTGTACCCCAGTCACTTGGGCACTTTTGGAAAAAAATCAAAATGGCTGTGGTACTTGGAGCAAAACCAAATTGCTACTGTTCTGTATTCTGCCTATCACTAATTTATATTAATATTCTACATCCATTTAAGAGAAGATGATGTGCCTGAAAAGTTATTTGTGTCCTTGAATGTAATTGACTGTGAGTGTTCCATAATTTACAGTAATACAAGATACTGTTGATGTCTCAGGATATTTTCTCACCAGCCAGTCAAGATTTTTTAACTCTGAGCTGCTTGGAATGATGTCATTAATCTAACTAGGCGACTGCAATATGCTGGGTAATCCTGCATGATGAAGAGCTGCTGCAGTCCTTTGAGATGGGTGGCAAGAGTGTTTTGTAACGGGGTAATAGAGTGTCTGGAAAGGAGTAGTAATGATACAGCTGAGAAGTAGCAGGTGTGAAGAATAGCTTTTCTAAAACACAGGCTTAGTCAGATCTCTGCAGATGCAATTGTCAGTTCTTTTACATCTCCTCGTTAAAATTCTGTGCTTTGGTGAAGGATTCACTATGGCTCTTGGGCCATTACCGGTACAGCAAAACAGAAAAGAAACTGGTCGCAAGCTATCTGTATGACTGGCGTAGCATTTCCAAACCCAGAATATCCTACACGAACACTGTGGTTTAACCCCAGGCAGCAACTAAGCACCACGCAGCCGCTCGCTCACTCCCTGTGGTGGGATGGGGGAGAAAATCGGAAGAGTAAAAATGAGAAAACTCGTGGGTTGAGATAAAGACAGTTTAACAGATAAAGCAAAAGCCACCTGCACAAGCAAAGCAAAAAAAGGCATTAATTCATGGCTTCCCATGGGCAGGCAGGTGTTCAGCCATCTCCAGGAAAGCAAGGCTCCATCACACCTAACCGGTACTTTGGGAAGACAAATGCCATCACTCTGAATATCCCCCCTTCCTCCTTCTCCCAGCTTTATATGCTGAATATATGGAATATCACTCAGGTCAGTTAGGGTCAGCTGTCCTGGCTGTGTCCCCTTGCAACTTCCTGTGCACCCCCAGACTACTTGCTGATGGAGTGGGGTGAGAAGCAGAAAAGGCCTTAACTTTGTGTAAGCACTGCTCAGCAATAACGAAAACATCCCTGTGTTATCAACACTGTTTCCAGCACAAATCCAAAACACAGCCCCATACTAGGTACTGTGAAGAAAATTAACTTTATCCCAGCCCAAAAGAGCACAACAAAAAATGTATCCCTTCAGTCCGTCATTTTGTCCATGAAGGAATGCAAAGACAATGGAGTCTGTGTCAAGGAAATATGTATCTAGTGTCATAGTTAACTGGTCACAGGTATCACTGCCCTCACATAAATCCTTCCTGCAGACCGGTGGGCTGATGTTGTAAACATGTAGTAATGTAGTATATCCTTGTTTACATATAGGGAAAGCAAGAGTGGTAAAAATCCCAGTTTATCACAGTGTATGAGAGTTTGTTTTTCTGAGAACTGGCTGATCTCTGGGACCTCGTTGGTCACAACTTTGGTCTAAAGGCTGTGTTCCTTTTAATTTAGTAAGATGAAGCATATGAGCAGAGCCTGCTCATATAAATGAAGGCTGCAGGATCAGAACTTGAGAGGCAAGCTCTTTATCAAAGGGGGAATCCTCACCACATTTACATGAAAAGGAATTTTGCCAGGCTTTTATGCAGTGACCTTAATGTGACTCCAAATGCCATAGGAGTCTCTAATAAGTTGGAGATGTATTTGCCATGTTTTATTGATCTGGGATTATTAACTATGTCCTCATTCCACATTATTTATTTCAGATCACCAGACTAGCTCTGATGTTAACTTGTCAGATGTCAGGGGAGCATCAGAAAAAACAGATCTCAGTTTTAAAAGAGAGATACTTTCTGAAACATTAGAAACTAACAAGCAGTCAATATTGGTGCTTCCAAGAAGAATATCATGTGAGGTAAGGTTTTTGGATGCTAAAATCTTTGGGATAACAGTCAATATTGTTCTCTTCCTGCTGCAATCTCATTCATACTATAACAGTTTTGAAAACAAATAGCAGATAAGGGGCCAAAATGAGAGTGCATCGAGACTGCGATGGGATTTATTTTGCCTTTGTGTCACATCCACACTGTGGACAAAAGATTTGTAAATAGTTTTGAGACACTCTCTGGGGGATTTTATCTCTATTAGAATTATTTGGCAGGTTGGGTGGAGATACTACTGTCTTGTGGACCTTGTAGTTTAGAGGGAGCACGTAGTCAGGAACTTCTTGAGAGATATGGAGCGTCTCTTGGCAAGAATCCATGATGAGTATATGGCTATATGCATATGTGCCCAAACCACGTGAGTTTCACAAGTGCTTGTGTGAGCATATACCTTGTCTGATTTTAAATTAAATCAGAAATATTTTTATATATCTGTATCTGCATGCATATTCAATGGACACAAATGTTCATACATTTGTGTGGGTTTTTTAATCAGAGTTGCTGTGAGAAGATATATGAAAGTATAAACAGAGGAAGTACAATATCCAGCACTGCATTCCTTTATGTAAGTGAGTGGCCACAGTCAGATACGGAGTTTGCGGTGTGCGTGGAATGTCATGTATTTTGCTTGCGCTCTGTCTTTCAAAGGTGACTTACACACATTATTTAATTGTTGAGATCCATACAGTTCTAAGGGAGTAACATTCCCTCTGGTTGTGAAGGCAGTAGAGGGATATTGTTCCACATTACCTGCTGCTTCTGTCTTACTTTCCTGTCAGTTCACTGTAAGAGTTTAAGTGAGTTTAAAGCCTTATTGTTAGGCTGAATGTCAGTCTCCTAGACTATAAAATAGAATGGTCTTAGAAAATGTAACAATTGACCTACATATGCCTTTACAACACTGTTCTAAAATATTGTTAGGTAAGCTGAATTTAAAATACTACATTAATTGTGTCATTTATGTCAGTAAAATACTGAAGGATAACACCGAGATGGCATCATGTTTTGGCATTATGATTTTTTTGTAAGAAACTGTTGGTAAAGAAACTTTTCTTCAAACTTATGTTTTCATTTGCGTTTTACACTTTCAGTATAATTTTCTGAAGGACTAATGGGAACGTATTTTAATTTTATAGAACCCTTGTGAAATATTCATTTTGGTGAAAGACAAAATAGATGATGAAACTTTGGAAGTTGAATTCATAACAGATAATCAACAAATTAGGATACAACCAGCCTCTTGGAATAAGAAGGTCAAGTACATGAAAGCTTTAGGTAAGAAAAACATTCTTTACCTTTAAGTAAACAGAAAATGTTGGACTCCCTTCACTTTTTCTGATAAGTAGTCCCACTTCCCACTATTTTGTAGGTGTTTCCTGTACATGGGTTTTGCACACAGAACATTTATTAATAATGTAGAGAAGCAAAGCCTTGTGATTTATGGGAAACTGGGTTCTATTAGAGTGTTTTTATGTGGTTAAATGGTAGGTGGCAGTCTTAAAATGTCATTGATTAGTCACAGATTAACATTCTTCAAAATCACTGCTGTAAAATGCAAAGCTAATATTCTTTTCTTATTACTCTATTACTAAAATGTTTCATTTTATGTTTAATGCAGTGAATTTGGTTATAGTCCTCTCTATAATTCTTACTGACACAGGAAATAATTTCTTTTCTTTGTTCATGTCCATGCCATTTCTCAGCTCTGATGGTTTCTAATGATTTTTTTCAACCGCTCCATCCGTAACTACTTGTCAACAGTTTCTCGTAGGAGATCTGTGCAGATTTAAGGGCCACACCTATCCCCACTCACTTGATATGAGTTAAGAATTAAAAAATTTTTCATCTAAGTATTCAGAGTGTAGCTTGCTGCTCCTTTGAATGCTGTGAATTTCCAAAGGAACTTATATTTTATTCTAAAACCATTGCAATACAAGATTAGATAGGAAGAAATATATATATATATATAGGCTACAATTTTCAACAGTGGCTTCTTGGAGCTACATTTGGGTAATTCTGTGGCATACTTTTCATACTGAACACTGTCCTAAGATGTCAGCCACATATGGCCTGAGAGTTCTTTACCAGAAGAGAGTTTGCTTTTAGAGACCTGATTGGGAAGAACATGACCAACAGGAAACTTGCTTCTGTAACTGGATTTCAGAGAAGGAAAGCTGAAATCCTCATTCATAGATCTTAAAAGTTTCTTCCAGAGTTATTCTGAGAGAACATTGCTGATCACAGGAAGGTTTCTATAGTGGATGAAGAAATAAAATATGAACAATAAACAAAATATTATGAAGAATTTGCCAGTGCTGCAACTCTAGTTTAACTTTGTTTCTTAAATCATTTGTATTTAATGCTTCTCTCTGTAGGCTTTTTTCTGTTTCAAAATGGAGAAAAATGGGAAGTTTGGGAGTACCCCTTTTTTAATGAGTGTCCACCTCATCTGATGTTATAAGAAAAATGGTGGTTTGTTAGATTTTTTAAATAAAGAAGGCATTTGGGCAGTCTCCATTTAAGTGATTTACAGTGATGCTCTATTCATTTAGTTCCTTTGGCTCTATTACTCTTCTCCATTTTCACAGTTGCCCATTTTTATCGCTCTTTTGTGGGCAGAATTAGAATTTTAAGAAAAGCATGCTAGTGCTGGTATGGTACAGCAGGATGCCTGGCAGAATGAATACTAATGACTTATAAAATGTGCTCGTAAAAAGGGCTCATGCTGCATACACGGAACCTGTCATACCTAAGTAACACACTGTACAAATGCCTCTTTCCTTTGCTTCTATTAGGTAAACAATGGGAATGGAAGTAATTATACTGCAGTTTCTGCAGCCTAGTTCAAACACGATTTTAAGAACCTTGCCTGCAATTAAGAAAAATGTTTCAAAAGATGAATAGCAATTCCACTATTTGTAATAAATGAACTTTTCCTTAATTTGTAGGCGTAAAGGAGCTGATTATCAGCCATCAGTCTATCAAAGGGAAGTTGGAAGTTTGAAGCATACTGTTTTCATCTTCTTTCTCACGTCAAGCAATACAATAGCTTTGTTTTATACAGATGTACAGATACGTATTTTCTTTTGTCAGCTTTTTAATGTTAGACTGAAAGACCTAGGTAAAAAACTGACTACGCTGAATCATCTGTGACATGCAAGTCTAGTTCATCGACTCTATGCATTTTCTGTGATATTTTTCTATTCTTTTACTCATTCCCCAAAACCACTGGTCTGGGATTGTAAAATATTTTCAGCTGTTGTTCTGATCTGTGTTTTTTAAGATTTTCCTGCTGGCCCTGTATATGTAAATGTCTACTGTGGGGGAGTCATTAAGACCACAGCGCAGATCGAGTACTATACTGCACTAGAGGAGATTGAGTGCATTTTTAAGAAAATGGCTGACCCGATAGCTTTCATTTGTCAGGTAAGAGGACTTCTGCATTTTTAATTAAAAAAAAATAAATAAATATGTGCCAATATGAGCTAAGAGATAAAACACTGTGCTGTAAAGACGTTTGTGCATTAATGAGTAATGGCTCAATAACGGGTTTAGGATTATAGAGGCCTCTCTTTGAGATGTCTACTTCTTAGCAAGTCAGGCATGTGAAAAGAGATTTTCCCTCTTTTTTTGTTTTTGTTTAGAGAGTGATATAAACATCTTTTGTGCTGTATATGCCCAATGAACGACATCCTGCATAACAGAGGATGAAAATAATAACAAACAGTAGCAATGTCCCTCTCCATTGAAAGGGTTCTTTTTAGTATGTTCTCAAGCCAATAGAAGCAAGTAATCTTAAATCACATTGTATTTGGAAGATTATTATTCGTTCACCAGCAAATGGGATTTTTCTGGCATAGCTTGTATGGAAGACAGTAGGTTGCTATTCATATAGACTCCATTTACAGCTGCTGAATTATCATTCATGTGGTTTGCTGGTTGCCATGCAGATTCTTTGCATACATTTAGAAGAATTCAGGTTTTGAGCTGGATTTCAAATTAGCACAGCAGGCTGCAGTGCTCTGCAGCATGTCCTTTGCCAATGGCACATACAAAACAATAAGAAAGGAAAGCATCTATTAGGAAAGGACGAAATCTCACGTATCATTTATTGAATGGTGGATAGCCCAAGCAGACTTGTCATGATGTCTATATTGTAATTGGAAAGCCAGAACAAAAATAATAGTCTGTGTTTCCAGTGCAGACAGTCCTATTTTCCTGTGACAAATCTACCTTATCTACCACCTAAGGCATTACACTCATAACGAAAGGATTAATAAAAAATGATGTATTGCATTATTAGTGTTCTGTTAAGGATGGGGGTAGAGTCTTTCCAAGTACAAGTCATTTCTATTCTAGGAAAACAGGTTCTTGCACAGGAAAAATAGTGCAATTCGAAGTACAAGTGCATTCTTAAAGTCTTTATAGTATCCATCATTCTTTAACCTGTATTTTGAAGGACATCAAAGTAAGCTTCTAACAGGTTTCTTGTAAATTTATGTGTAAGAAGTGTGTCATGATGATTTAAAAAATTATAATTAACATGGTAACCTAGATACCTACAACACACCTGGTATTCCCACTGGAGTATTATTTGTGTTATTCAGGAGTTTGACCTTTCATTTAACCAGCATGACTAATATTTAGAAAGATGCATGCAATTCAAATTATATTCAAATGCAAAAATACTTCTGTGCTGAGCAGCAGTGCACACCGGGAAATACAGCTGCAGTGTTATGACTATCAGATATGTTTTACAACATCTGGATAATGAGCAAGGGTTTAAATGAGGAGACACTGTTTGCCTCCTCTTACTTTTATTGTTTTGGCAACTGAAAAATTAATGCTGAGAAAATGTTTATTATCGGGTAAGTTTCACAACCCACACAATATCATGGCTGCTCTGTGCGAAAGTATACTAATGGTAATTCTTTTGTAAGTATACATATGCGTTGTAAGATTTGTCATCATATTTAATGGTACCTGCTGGGCCATGGAGTGAGGTACATGAACTAGCTAGGTAGCTAAACTATTTCCACAAACTTTTTTAGTGCTTCAAGCTCTCATGTAAACGTGGTTTCATGGCAATAGGATACATTGTAAAGATGCAATTTGCAGAACATGTTTTAACTCAATCTTTAAAAATATGTTCCTACAAGGAAAAACAAAACAGACTTGAGACTAATTAGAATTCCCATCAAGTAGCAGGACTAGTAGTAACTTTTATTTAACCATGCTAATTAAAACCTTTGATATCAGCATATTTGCAAAAGTATCCTGGGGCAACAGTGGTTTATCTATGCAAAGTAACAATCAAACACAATGGAAAACAAAATTAAAATAAAATAGAAAAGCTTACAGCAGTTATTGATCAAAGCAATGTCACGCTGGTTCAAAGAAAAGTTCAAGATTTTCACAAATGCTTGCAATTTGAGAAGTATCTCCGTATTAAAATTCTGTGATGAAAGCAAATTTCTGCAGTAATGCTAAGACTCAATGCTTTGGTAAAATGCTTTCATTGTACCGTATATCGTGTTGCCAACACTTCCAGCTACTTTGAGATGCTATCGTCTTTGCGATTATCATCCCCTTCTCCACTTTGTGCCCCAATAAAGCCAAACAGGTAAACAAAATGCAACGAGTAGGCTTACAACTGTCCATTCCTTTTATTGATGATCAGGTCAGTTCGTATATCTCAGTAGGATACCAACAAGATCGTACTGCTGCACTTATGAATTCCTCTTTTTAGAGAGGAATTAAAGATTAACATGAGCCATATTTTAGGTTAAATGTAGTCTAAGATTTTTACAAGTTTGGATTAAATTCTTTGCCGCATCTGATAGATTGTAATTTTCTATGTTTCAAATTTTTCTGAATTTTAAAAAGTATTTACTAACATTAGCAAGATATTTTAAACAAGCAAATAAATATTTAAAGTGTAAGGAAATAAATAGAGTAAAAATGAAATGTTTCTCTGCATAAGTTTCAAAAGAAAAAAATCTGAGATTTTATAGTCAAGTGGGAAGAATTGGGATCATAATAACTGAATCATAATGCTGAATGACCTTGCTATCAGAATATATGAAGGTGGGCATTGGCTAAAGGCCATGATTTTTTTTTGTTCTCTCACTTTCATATAATTCCGCATTAAAGAAACTGTCTTAGGGAGTTTGTGTTCTTCCAGTAACCTGGTGTACAGACTGGTTTGAAGGTTCTCCTAATTCATAATTAAACTTTTTTATATTTCAGTTTTTATGTTTCATCAACTTCTTATTTCAACATTCTGATGGATTTGCATGCTGTATTGATTTTTTGTCTGACTTTCTACTAAATGCAACTGTTGATTCAGTTATTTAGTGTTAGGGTTTCCTGATACATATTTCTTAGGTTTAAAAAAAAAATTTTGAAACTAACATATCCTTATTACTGAAATTGGTAGGTTCATGTTAGCTTGAATGACTTACAATATCTAGAGAGGTTCAGGAAGTCTTTGTGACAAACTTTGGTTGAATAATACTCCTATGATTCTGAGAGACTTGGTATCTTAAAGGATGTTTTTATCGTAGTCACTAAACAGGATTCTAGTTACACTGTATATTGAAAAAGAAGAGTGAAAATAAATTGCAGCCTTTTCTATGGTAACTTGTAAGAAATAGCTGTATGACTTATGTGGTGGTATTATGTATGTGTTTTTACCTGATCCCCAAAGATACTTCCTTTGAAACTGTTTTTAATATTTCAATCTTCTAAGCCACATCAGCAGCTGTTATTATAAAATGTTTCTTTCTTTTCCTCTAAGCACGAAATCCCTCCGTATTCTATCACTGGCTAAAATTGTCAGAAATGCCTAAGTGATTTTATATCTCGCCCATTCTCTTTGGCAGAACTAGTCTAGACATTGAAGTGCGTAT
Source organism: Phaethon aethereus (assembly GCF_964289735.1). NCBI lineage: Eukaryota > Metazoa > Chordata > Aves > Phaethontiformes > Phaethontidae > Phaethon > Phaethon aethereus. The sequence goes on along the minus strand of NC_138578.1, from coordinate 29,493,615 downwards.
AAAGTAGTGTCTGATATGTAAGAACTACTGAAAAAGTTCATCTTTATGTAAATGTAACCTTGTTAGTACTGCTAAAGCCAGTGAGAAACATGTTAATTTACTGGCTGTGTATGCTGCGTTTCAGTGGCACACATTTTCAGGTCTTTGTTAGCAGTTACTAAAGAATATAGGTCATCTCATTCACAAAAGTAGCAAAATATGTGCTTGGTCTTTTTTTTTTTTCCCCAAGATGTTTTTGGAAGCCCAGGTGTGATGGTCGGTGCTTGAGGCGTTTCTGTTGTTTCGCAGCTGTGCCCTCTTGCTTTGAAAAGGGGGTGGGGGAATGGGGATAGCGCCTACACCTGGGGAGGTGGTGCTGAGCAAGGACAAGCTGCTGGCGACGAGCCCTGGGCTGGCAGTAGCACTTGCAGAAAGACCAAGACTGAAGGGTGGAGCAGAGAGCAGCTGGCCATGCTTTGGAGAGCATGGGAAGGATTGCCTACAAATTCACTGGTTTAATTCTGAGGGGGTCCTGGAGAGAAGACCTTGCCTGCAAGGATGCAAGGAGAAGTTAGTGCTTTTACTTCTTTGTCATGTTTTCAGTTTTTATTCAGATATAATGTGGGCTGTCTCAAACTCCTGACTGGCTCAGTGTTCCCTTGCAGCATGCTTTACTTTAAATACAGTTCTACTTCTGTTGGCTTTGGTGAAGCTTCAGTATGAACTTTAGGTGTGTAATGTTGGTGGGATTTCTTGGGAAGGTTTCATGGGCCTATAGAGATCTGTGTAGCAGATATGAAAACATGTAAATGCAGTGTGCTTAGAATCTGCGAGTGCTCTGAGGCAGGAACGGGCAGTAAAGTAAAAGTCTTTAAACTGAATTCCTTCTTGAGGGAGTTTACCTGTCTGTTGGCATAAAGCTGGATAGTGCCGAGTGGTCCTATTGCTAGTTCTGTTTCACTGTTACTTCTGCTATTCTCTTCACATAAGTACTGGAACAGGCCCTTCTATATGCGAGCTAAATGACATTAACATAGACTCTTTTTTTAAAATAACTAAACTGTATTTTCCTACTGTGTCTTTGTTGTAGAGTAGCAAAGCAAAGCTACTGGTTTTGGTTTAGTTAACAAGACAGCTTGTTAAATCATTGCTTGAGCCGTCAGATTTTAGACCCCTGGAGTAAGAGAAAAAAATTTGAGGTGGAGAACTTGAAGCAAATTGCACCGATTACTCTGTATAAGAAGTGTATTGTGCCTGGCTTGGAAATCATAGAAATAGATAGGTTGGTAATTGGAAGGCAGGCCTGTTAAAACATGAGGAAAATTAGCTCTAATTTCATCTGTTCCCTTTGTGAGATCGGACAGTCTAACTTCTGTCTCAGCAGTTTGTGAGCCAGCCTGGTGGGGTTAAGCCATGCAGCTGTTTATGGCCTTGAAAATTTTGCTGCAAATTCCTGAAGTTGTGCAGTCTTCTCGTTTCAAGAACTTGCTCTATCTCAGATTGTGAAACAAAGTTTTATTCCACGTAAATTTGGTTGTCTGAGTGCAAAGTAAGAGCTGTGCACTCTAAAGGTACTCCTCCCGCAGATTTCTCCCTGAATGAAAGGGAGAAGGAAGGGTTCCTGCCTTAGCTGATATTAAAAAGTAGAGGAGCTTTGTAGGCAAGGTTACCTTGCTTGCTGAAAACAGACTGTGGGGTGTTTATTTGACTTTGATATATAAGGCAGTCTGGACTGGATTCTGTCTGAAACGGCTCCTTGGGCTTTTCAGGACAGATGATAAGAGGCAGGAGTTGTTGGGATGTGTTTTGGTTTTTTGTTCATTTTCTTTTGAACACAGAAGGCTATAATAGGTAGCAAAATGTGCAGGGGGTGGCCCTGCCATTTTAAATGGAATTTAAAAATAATACTTCAGATCTAGTTTGTCTAGAAGCCCACCTATATGTTTATTTCCTATATAGTGGAATTTCTGCTATACAGTTGCTTCAGTGAATACCAGTGATTTTGAGCCTCTTCCTTCATGGCACAATTTCTGCATGTAGTCTTATCTGAGCTAGTTCCTGTGTTATTACTTATTTTTGTCCTACTCTAGACTGAACTTTCTTAAGGTAGTACCAATGATGATACCATATGTAAGAAGACCTACTTGAAATAAGAGAGAATAATATGGTTTCCGAACTGAATTTTAATATTATTCCTCTTAATTTTTAAATGTAATGTGGTTATTCATGTTCATATGGGGGCTTTTTTTGATAGATATTTGGGAGGGTTTGCATATCCTTTTTCAATTCAAACTGTAAGTCTGGTACTTTGGCTAGATCTTTATTCTAGAACAAGCCTTAAGGATTCTTTTTCTAGGAGGAGGGTTTGTTTTTTTTTTTTTTTAATATTTATTGCTTTGGTTATTGAGGACTAAATTAAGTACTCATAATTATTGAATAACAAGTACAAAGAATGTAATTTATCCTTTTCTGTACTGTCACGTTATGGAAAGAAATAAGTCACAAGTTACTAAATATAATGTTTTTTTATGTATCATAATCAATATTGGAAGGGCCAGTATTAAACTGGCCAAAAATAAAACTATCATATTTTATTACTGGTAACTCCCTACCTGCACAAACTTTTCTTCAAGCTCTGGGTCATTCCTGTAGGACTCAGATGAAAATTATATCCTGCCTGCGTACTCAACACTTTCTGATCACATCACACTTATTTTCTTAAAAATTTCTAACAGCCTCAGGAATTAAACTTCATGTTTCGTCAGTAGACCTCTCTGTCCTTTTCTCCTCAGCATGTCAGTCACAGTTTCTTTTAAGTTTATATGCTAAGTGTGTCTGCAGATATTACCTGTTAGTGATGCCAGAATTGTCTTAACCAGAAACAGTTCAGCTATGGAAAGGCAAACTTTAATGCAGGCTGCTGACATCTGAGTAGAGTAAACCAACTCCTGAGCGCTTCTCTGCTGTGGCTGAGCTCCTTTTGGTGTTCAGTGCAGCCTAGACTGGACTAGCACCGTAGTGCTCAGTGTAAAATATCCTTATTGTTCAAATCTTTGTAGCATGCTTCTCTTCTCATGCCAGGCAAAGAAATGCTTAATTATGGCTACCATGAGAGTTGTTAGGAATAGATCTTGGCCTTCTATCCAGAAAGAAGCAATCAAAAAAAGATCTCATGGCAGTCATCAAGGATTTCCCTTGTCTAAAGTCTATGTATTTAGCAGGAAGCTAATCTAACTGCTTGCTATCAGTTTCTTAATCTGTCAGCAATATTATGCCTTAGCTGATGGAACTGAAGTTGTTTCCTACCTAGCAAAGTACGCAATCTTAGTGTAAGGATTTTGGATAATGGAGAGCTACTGTAGTCTTTAAACTCATCCTGAATTACTGTTTTAGTAAGACCTTGGATTTATTGGCACCTTGCATCTGTCAGAACAGTTCCTGGTTGTTACACTGCATTGTTACAGCTAAATCGAGAGTCAATAAACAAATCTTCCTGTCCTTACTCTTCATCCAGAAGTTTTTAGTTATGGTTGAATTTCATAAGTTATAATACCTGTTTCTCTTCAATTGGTTTGTGTTATCGTGATCATTTTATATAAGAATGTGTCTTCTGTAGTTTTCAAAAACTATGCTGCTCTTACTAAGAGTGAGTTTGTAATAATACTGTTTTAAATAATTTGATTCACCAGCACTCTGAGGATAAAGTTAAAAATACATATGCAACAAATGCACTGATTTTTTTTGTTGTGTTTTTTTCTTTTAAACAGACTTTTAAATTTTCTTCTGTGGAGAAGCTGGATGATGTTCTGACTTTGTTATTGAAAAGCAAAATACCTCCTTATGAATTCAGCCCATTCCAAAGTGAAGAGCACCATCAACAAGCTAGTGAGTACTTCTGATATGCATTTTTATTATTGATGCTATGTTTATTACTTATAAACATTAATAAGACAAATTTTACATATTTAAAGGCACTAGTGAAATGCAGGAATCCACAATAAAGACCACCTAACCAGCGAGAATGGGGAAAAGAATTTTGTAAATCATTACTTTGTGACTCCTATGTATCTATTTATACTTGTCTGGATATTTGATCAGCTTTGGATCAAGTGCAAATTAACAGCTTTATAGCTAAGCAAATTTATATTTACAGTGGAAACGGTCAATAAAAGACATGAGGAGATGGCTGTACATTTTTTTTTTTTTACTAATTGCTCTTTTGCTCTCTTTAAATTTCACTTTCTTTTTATGTCTTCAAACTTTGAGAAAATCAGAAAGATTTCTCTACCTGAAGAGAATGGATGGCTTTTGAACTTGGAATAGCACGCTAAATTTCTCCATTCATTTTAGTACCTATGAACTTAATATTTTCCATTAATTCTGGCCAAAAGATAATTAGAATATTTTTAATTTAATAAAAAGGGCATCCCAGTGCGTTAAAATGGGATTTGTCTATAAAGTAAGCACACTATATGCACAGTGTATCAACAGAAGCTATAGTTTAGTACCAAATGAAGGGTCCTATTTGAACTCATTAACCACTAGTTAAGGATTCAAACTGGTTTGCAATAAACCAAGAGTGTGATCATTTAGTTTATGTTTTGAAAGCATCATTATGATGTTGTTTCAGATGTGTTGTAGACCTCAGCTTTTCTAAGAAACTTTTGGGGAAAAACAAAAGCTGAGAAAATGTGTTTCTCTTCTGAAATACCTAAGAAAGGAGTGTTTGAATTGTTGGCTGACTCTGGTCTTGTGTCCCTGGACTATGATTTTTGAGAGAAAATAAACTCACTACATTGAAGTTCAACATAACACTTACTTCTCATAACCAAATATAACAAGTTTTTGAAGGTATCCCTACAGTGATGACTATCATGCTTCCTTTTCTTTTCAGTAAAGTTTCTTTGATTATGGAATTCACTCCTCTGTACTGGATAAACATGATTCCATTTTTATGCTGAAAATGAGCTTAAATATGAGTCTAGGTTAGTGGAAGCAACAAGTAGGGTGTTAAGTGAGCCACCTGCCCTTGACATTTTCCAGTGCAAGACTGTGGGAGTGTATAGGACACATTAGAGTCATTCCCAATGTGAAATGTTAGTTCTGATGAATGAAAGATTTTCTGCTTCTTTAGTAACCATTTAGATCTGGGCACGTTTTCTAATATTGAGAGTAATGCTTGCCAACCTACAATCCTTCCCCCCAAAAGCCTGTGCAGTTCAAGAGCAAACTGACAGCTTGTGAGCTTGAGCCAAGTTAACCTTTTTTAAAATGAACTGGTTTGATATACAGTGCAACAAGAAAGTACAAAGTTAGATGCCTAGGTTATTCATGAAAGAAAGATGTGGTTGCGGAGTTGGAAACACTCAGAATATGGGAGGCCTAGGCTCTGATTTCCCCTTCTGCCCAAAAGGTATGTAAACCCATGCCTTTGACTACCTATAAGAGTACCCCAAACATTCATTAGACATATTTAGCATTTTATTCCAAGCACCATTTTTTCTTCCAAAGAGAAAATGGCAAAGAATGAAAACTAATTAAATACTTTTTGCAAAGGATATGAAGCTATTGGACAAAAAGCTCTACAGCACTGAGATGAATTTTTCTTGTATGTGTAAACAGGCAGATGAATCAGCTGTAATTTGATAATTTCTATACGTGCTGCTTTTGCTTAGTGGTCAAAGTAGGCTAACATGCCAGAAATCCAGTTGTCTGTTGCCAGGGGGAACATAGATGCTTTGCATTGAGACATACTTGGTTGAAATGGAGGAATATCAATAAGTCAGAATATAGATATATTTTTAACCTCTTGGTGACTACCTGTATGTGATTCTATGGGATTCCTGCCCACTGCCAAACTTTGCATCTAAAGGCTTTGAAGCCTATTGAACTTAACAAAGAGAGTCTCTGATTAGACTTGGTATCAAATGCTTATTTCATAAAGCTTTTAATATGTCATTTTCCTCCGAAAGCTAGAGTGAGTTTTTTGTGCCTCTAGCATCTAATGGACTGTACTTAATCTTCTGGCTTTCCAGTCTGGGTATAATAGTTCTAGGTTAATAATAATACCTCTTCGCAAAGATAGATGCACTTCTTGTAAGCTAGATGCTTCCAAAGTAAGGATGCACTCTTTTCAACGTAAATGCTCAAGAAAGTTTAAAACTTTTTGAGACTGTTTTATGACTCCAGTCATTGGCATGACTACATGACTGGAAGTCAATCTTGCAACATGAGGCACAGATACGAGAAAACTTTCTCTGTATGGTTTTACCTTGATGCTTTACTTTAACCTTTACAGCTAGCACATCAGAGTACAGCTGATAAATGGCTGTACTTGAGAGTTCTCAATATGAACTCAAAGTGAACAAATAATGAAGAACTGACGGTTAATTTTATTGGATAACTAATGAATTGCATGGTTTGACTTCTCGCAAAGTGTACAGCTGTGTGATTAAAAACTTAGGAGTGTAAAACTAAATACAAAATCTATTAGGAAAAATGCACATGATGTAATCAAAGAAATACACATTGTGATGCTTGCCTATATTAACAACGGCTTAGATAAAGACATCACCAGATGCCTGTTTGATTACATAATTTTTCAAAAGCTGTTCCCCTTGCCAGAATGGCTGTTTAACTTTTTTTTTAGTATGTTGAATGCAGTACTTGCGAGAGGTCAACAGCTAGGTTGGTAAAGTCAAGGTAGATGTCAAAGGTGGAATAGGTCAACTCTGATACCATCTTACTTTCAATGCATCTATTACAAATGTCTGAATAGTCCTTTCACCCAGCACTTCCTTGTTTGGTTCACTCTTCAATGCATATTTTCAGATTGCCTAATTTAAGGCACTCTCATAACTGTATTTTGTACACAGAATCTCCACCAGCGATGCAATTTCATCACTCCAGGTGATAAGCACAAAAGTATGTGCATGATAATGCTGTAGCTCTTGTGTATTGTGTTGTTTCCTATCATGTACATACATTATCATATTTATAGTGTTTTTTCTTGCAAAACCTGAGGCTGTTTACTGGTCTTTCAGTTTCCATTCATTCAAATTAAGTTGGAGACTTTGAGCATATGGTGACAGACCTTATGAGTAGTTCCTTGTTTAATATGATCTTTTCCTGAATGACTAGTCTGCTATACCTGACCTATTATAAATATAAACAGGTCTCATAAATGTGTGTGTTTTACCAATCTCTATACAACATACGTATATGCAAGCTTGCCTATAAATAAGGTGTGCTTCAGGTAAAATAATCCATTGTTATTTCCCTGGGGTAGATTCAGCTAGATTATAGATATAATAATAGATATATCGATATATGTATATACATTATATCTATAGATACATATATTATTAATATTTCTATAGGTATAATTCAGGTAGATTATTAGATTATATTGTGGGTGTTGGTCTCTTCTCCCAAGTAACTAGCAATAGGATGAGAGGAAATAGCCTCAAGTTGCACCAGGGGAGGTTTAGATTGGATATTAGGAGAAATTTCTCTATGGAGAGAGTGGTCAAGCATTGGATCAGGCTGCCCAGGGAGGTGGTGGAGTCACCATCTCTGGAGGAATTTAAAAGACGTGTAGATGTGGCACTTTGGGACATGGTTTAGTGGGCATGGTGGTGTTGGGTTGATGGTTGGACTTGATGATCTTGAAGGTCCTTTCCAACCTTAATGATTCTGTGATTTTCAGTATTCTGATTTCTTTTAAATACCAATAAAAAAAGCAAGATGTCCTGATAAACTTGTTCTGTTAGATATTATGGTAACATATCAACTTACCTGCTTAGGACAGGTATGTCATTGGATATAATGATTTCTGATAAGGGAAGTTTTTCAAAAGATGCCATGAATCACAAATGTATTCTGGAAATTTGAATCGCTTGGCATCTAAGCGAAGAGAATTGTTTGAGCAGCATATCAGACTTCGTGAAGTTGCTTGCGATGTGAAAACCTAGGGCTATAGCCCAGCAAGGACTTTAACATGTATGTTCTTTCTCTACGGGATCTCACTTGTTGGACTACATGCAGGAAGGGAATTACATCTCTGCCTAAATGGAGGCAATGGTGACGCTATATCTTTGCTTGTTTTTTGACCTCCTCTTAAGTTTGTCAGTATTATTCAAAAGAAATCAATTTATACAAGGCAGCAATTGGAAATGGTAAAAATAGAAATTTGTGCTGATTTTTTTTTTTTTTACGCATCATGGTTTCCAATGATAGCCATTGGAATGTATTTTGCCATGCAGAAGATAAGTTTCGGTTGTTTGTGTTTGATGAAGCATCCTATTGTAATAGTTATTGTAGTCACCAAAAAGTAAATCGGGAGTCTCTACCAGAAAAATATTGTTGGAACTGCTGTATATGTAAAAGCTTGTCAGAAACAAAGTGTGCACTTCAGACCTGAACTGTGCCTTTGTTTGTTTTAATTGCTTTTTTGTTGTTGTAAGATACTTTTATCTTCTTTAGAACTACATAAAATATATCTGAAAGCTGTCAAAATACATTTAGTATTATGCATGGGTATTGCCTACTAGCAGTATAGAAGAATTAAGACTTTTATTCAGCTTATCAAGGGGAAGAAAGTTTTAGTAATGAGTGGTATTTAAAGAGATTATTCTGCAGTCTCTGAAGTGGAATACTGGAAGTCCAGTCAGCTGAGAAAGCTAAATGCAGACTGAAGAGAAGCCACTGGAAAAACATTGTGTTTAACAACAACATTAACTGAAAGATAGAGCGAAGGCACATCTGGGATTTTTAGTGGTGTTGCGCTCCATCCCTTGTGGAAGCATGTAACTAAAGCTGGAGGTACTGTCACAAATATTGTGTGTTCTATACCAAACTGATTTCAGGATACCTTGTATGTGTATTATTCATTTATATTCTGGTAATAGAATACAGTCAAAACATACTAACAAATCTAAACTCATATTTCAAAACTTTGTGAATCTCTGATTCTGCTCTTGAATCTTCAGATTTTGGAATTCTTGGTGCATTGATTCCTGTCCAAGAGATGGCAATTTACTTGAGGAAAACCTGTTTCTTTTTCTAATACTAATGAATTTTCCTTTTTTTACAAGTTATCTGTTATTATTGCTCTGATTGAACTCAAACATCAAGGCTTTTGAAAAGTCCTGAATTTATTCTTTTTGTAGAAAATACTGGGTTTTGTCACCTAACACTGCTAGCAATGTAACAAGTCCTACCCTGATTTCTTTAAATCTTTTTCTATCAAGCTGAAACATCTATTCCAAAAGAGGAAATAAGAGTCTGCGTTTTCAGCTGCTAGTGAAACGATGGGAGAGAAGGTAGACTGGGGGAGAAGAAACAGATGGGACTTCACGTATTTCTTTGGTTTAATTGATATTGACACTGTCATTTTGAGTGTTTATTTTAATTCCTAAAAATGGAGTAATGTCCTGTATCACTAATTTGGGAAATAAAAGAAGGATGTCTTAAAAGATCTGCAGAAATATCACTGTAGGCTGTTCTGTTTGCTTACTGCAATTTTATGAAGAATCCCGCAGGCTAAGACAGTGCTACAATATAGTAATATTAGATTTTATGCTCTGTTTTATAGCAGAGGTGTTCCAGAATGCTCTGCAGAGAAGAGTAGAGAGGGGATTATGACAGCAGAAAACATCCAAAACAGCAATTCCCCTTTAACCTTGTGTATGTCAACTACAACTTTAATTAAAAGCAAGCACTGGCCTCAAAGTTAGTTGAAAGTTGAAGAAGCTACCTTAATATTAAAAATATGCCACTTGGGCACTTTGTCTTTAACCTTTCCTTCCCGCTTAGGATCATCAGCTAACTAGTTCTTAGTGTAGTTGCCAAACAGTGGCAGCTTTTCTCTGTTAACATTTATCATTAAAGGACTGCTACTGAGTAAAAGCTGTTTGCTTCTAGTTACCTTAATAACTACTATTTTTGTTTAGTTCTATATGTTTGGCTGAAATGTATCAGTTGTTCCAGTTTCACAGCTGATAAAAGTCCCAGCAATTTTCCCCAATTCAGTGTGACAAACTTGCTAGTTCAAGAAGGGTATTTTCTGCCTCAAGTATGTGTGCTTTCAAATAATTACAGAATCTTGCTACTGTGTATAATACAAAACTTCAGTTAAAGCAGTTAAACACAGTATGGTGGAAATTTTTTTGCAGTAGAACATCTAATTTGTCTTAAGAGCTCACTGAAGTTTGTGAATTGGCAATTAAGTGAACAAGTGTAATTAAAAAAAAAAAAACACCACACACAAGTAGGTCTTACAGAGGATTATACTTACTTGGTTATTTTGACAATGGTACCCTTAGTTGTTACTGACTTTTGCTGTAGAACCTGCAGGAAAAAGATAACTTCTTCACTTTTGTCAGGGATTTAAACAGCTAGTGGTACCTCTTTTCAGAATGAGGGCAAAAAGAAGGATCAGTAGGCTTCAATCTTCTTTTGACATCATTAACCTTACTATATTTTTAAAAATTAATTAAATATGTATTTAGGGGAGGAATTTCTGAGAGGTCAAATCCAACAACCTCTTTTTTCCCTTCACTGTATGGGTGGCAAAGCCATTAGCTTATACAGGGCAGAGAAGGACTGCTGGTACTACACCTGCATATAGAAATGGGCGCTGAGGTTGCTGAAGGAACAGCAGCCATCGCAACTGTTGGTATAGCAAGACTTGGAAAGTTTGGCCCATGAAGATGGCATCCTATTTTGTGGAAGTGCAGGGACCTGCCACTTGTGTTGCCTGAAAAAGGTTTTGCAAATGAGTGTTAAAAGCTGTCTTGAACTGGTGGATCTCAGTATGGTCATCTGATGGTCCTCACAATAACTTTTTGATTTGTGTCACAGCTTGATGGCACCAGGCTTCTGTTTCATGGACAGAAGAAATTAAATCTATCCATTTGAATCACTCAGTAAAGCCTTTGTTGGCATCTGCTCTAATGGGCAACCAATCCTGCACAACACTGAAACAAGATGTGGAGGTCCTCCCTCTCTGAAAGTAAGGCTGGTGGTGCTGTGGTGACTGAAGGTGACATGGGGTTAGTGCCTGTGGATTGAGGGCTTGCTTGTTTTCTATATTTTATCAATATACCACCATATATTGAAACCTGGAAAAGATAGTTATGAGGCATTTAGTGGGTAGAGGAGCAAGGTGGCAAGTCAGGGGCCTCCTCATCCTGGCTGGTGATCTACATAACTAAAGGAAAAACAGTGCACATCTGTTTCTCTTGAACCCAAAGACACTCTTAGGGTCCAAAACTGTTGAGATAATTAAATGAAATGGAACCTCAAAGCCCAGGACTAATAGACAAAACTGCATACCTGCTTTCCCCACAAGTTTTGGTGTTTGCGTGGCTCCCTGCCTCCACTCTGCATGGTATATATGAACCATCTGTGGGCATAGCTAGTACAGTTTGATGTCTGAAACTGTTCATGGCTGACTGGAAGGGAGAAACAGCAGCTGTTGTGGCTGTAAGCTTTATCTTCCTATATTGTTCATTGCTGAATCTTTAACTCTGCAGCAGCAACTGGATCAATCTCATGACAAGTATTAATTCCTCAAAGGGAAGGGAAAAGAAGTCTGAACAGAACTTTCACCTCTTCTAATCCCAACCTTGTTAGTACCCAGCTGAGGCTGGAAATGGAATTTTATCATGCCCAAAATAAAGCATCTGAAATCCAAAGTAAGGTACTGGGTATAGTTGTGGTTCAATGATGTTTGGATTCCTTAAAGGAAGAGTATCCCCAGGTGGTCTCTTGAGTTAGAAGCCTGTATTTCTTGTCAACAGAGAAGAGTTTTCTGTTGTTTATTTGGGAGTAGGGACATTTGGCTGAGGAGAGCACAATGGTGAGTTTTGTTAGCCAGGATCACCAGCTTAGGGTGGTAGGACTTGTGTGACAGGAGTCACCTCTTCGCTCGTAATGCATCTGTGCAATAGGAAGCCCTAGAAGCCATGTGTGTGCTCATCTGATGTGCATTTTTTTCCCTAGAAAGGGTCCATGTAACCACCCTAGGACGTGAGGCCTTTCTTTAACAACAGATGTCGCAGAGAAAGGTCTTGAATTAAATTAGGAGATAGGTTACAATAATTTTGTAATCCCAATACAACTTATGTTATTTATCCTCTCTGGACTTGGGGCCTTTTGATGGCACTCTTGTCTGTTGCACCTGTTTTAATCATAGGGTGGAAATTCATACTGTGAAAGTAAGTAATTTAAGTTACTCCATGAACAGAAGTTTCCCGTTTATGCTCATTCTTGAAGTGGTTGCTGTGAAAAGATAGAAAAGATGAAATTATTTATAATGACTGTCAGTAGATTTATGTCTCAAGCAAGATTGGTATCCTGGAATTAACACTTCAATAATTAAGTCTTTAGATTTAACGTACTTCCAAGAAAATAATGTAATCCTTGTAGCTTCTTTGGTCAGAGATGTAATATTGATGCTAGGATTGATATGTGTTGGAAATTGCCTTTCAATCTAGAGATCTCATTGGGTGTTGTACAAAAAGAAAATCTGCTGCTGAATAAAATAGTCCTGCTTGTATCTGCACATATGTATGGAATTTGTTGCATTGTTGCACAAAGTTGCTGACTGAACTGTTGGTATGTAGCAATGGTGGCTTCTGCTATAGTCATAACTAGAACCAACATTTTGAGGCTGTATGATTTTATAACAAAGCTCGTGTAGCCCAAATATTTGTGAAGGCATACAGGTCAGATGGAATACTCATGCTCAAAATAATAAACAAATGAAACTATTTCCATCTCCTATTCTTGGTGAAAGTGCTATAATATTGTTTATGTGGTGTTAAAAACATTTGTTTCATTTAGGCCTTTTTTGAGTATTATGGAAAAGCTCTCACTACCAGTGCTGCTGTTAAAGTTTTCATACCTTAAGACAACCTTTTTTCTGCTTACTGCAGGGGGTAATAGAAAAAAACATTAGTTTTAGGAAATTGATTTCTTGATTATTACCATCCTCTGTGGCTGGCTATTTAATATTAGTGATGTAGTCTCCTGTGATGTTCAAAGTATGCAAGTGTAGCAGTCCTGCTTGAATATCAAACCTAGCTAGGGAAGAGTTGAGTGGTGACCAGAAAAAACACCTCAATTTCAAAGGAACTGAAGGGATTTTGGAGTTGGTTCTGAGGCACCTCTGTTTTGTGTTACTTTGAAAACTGAGATACAAGCCTAGAACAGTAGTGTGCAATTTTTCAGTCCTGTAGTAGTAGAGGGTGTAATCGTGATGCCAAAACACAATTTCTCTGGGTACTTTGAGAACTAGAAGCAGGTTAATGTGTTGACTCTACCAAATGAATTAATAGAAATTGTAATAAATAAATTTTCTATAATGTGAAGTCTTGCTTTATAGATTCTTGTAGTTTTTTGTAAGAGTCAGCAAACTTGATCAAGTCAGTAATTGATTGGGCATAGATGAATAACTGGCCAAAACGAGGAGCCAGACACTTGGTAAAAAAACTTATGCTAGTGATACAAAGTATTCAGGGCAGTAAGGAGGAGGGCTAGTAGGGGAAAAAAATGGGAGAAAGGCCTTGGGAGATGGAGTAATTATGCAGTAAAATGTCAGATGATAGTCACTGTAGGTAAAAACAAAGTGATGCAAGTGGCAAAAGCAGTTTTATGTTGTCACACAAGATGAGAGCCTTTGAGCAGGGTATTGGCACTGAGGAATAAGACCATGCAGTTCTGTGATAACATCAACTTGTTGCTAGGCAGCAGATCAAAAAGCAGATGAAATTCCAGGAATTATTACAAAAGAAATAGAGGGTAAAACAGGACATAATTATGACAATGCATAAATTACATGGCTCACCCACAAGTTGAGTATCATGTGCATCTCAAAATAGTTACCTTAAAGCTGGAAAAGATTTGGACAAGAGCAGCGGGGGTGATGGAGTTGATTCTCTATAAGGCACAATTAATTAGACTGGAGCTCTTCAAGAAAGAAATTCTGGGAATGAGTAAATCATGAGAAGTGCAGAGAAGGCAGACAGGGTTAGAGAATAAGATGAATTAGGGACCATCAATTGAACCTAGCAGGAGCCAGGCTCAATGTAAACTAGAGGAAGCACTTCTTCACACAGTGGGTAAGTAAAGACACTGCCAAAAGACCCTGAGGGTGCAAAAAGTCGATGGTGCCTGGGCAGGCTAGATGCATACTTGGAAAAGACATACACTACAATGCTGATATGTAGACAAATCACTACACAAGAAACCATGTGTGATTAGGAAGTAAAGTATGAAGGCAGAGAGAAATATTGTTTATGGTCCATTTTTTTGTTTTGTTGTTGTATGTAACTTGTGGCCACTCATAGACTTAGAATACAGGACTATGCTGAAATGATAAACTGACTTATGTTTAGCTTTGTCCCAGTCCTCCAAGGTGAAAAATAAATTTAGGATTGGAATCCTAAAAACCTTTGTCTGATACATTCATGTTCAAATTCTCTAATTTGTTTCATTACAGGGACAAGCAAATTTTTGCAACTCTCTGGTAGTCATGTGAATTTTCAGAAAGGTCTTTTAATATGAAAACATAGCACCATAAACCTGTAAAAACGTCCCATCCAAATGTCTCAAAATAAAAATACTCCTAAAGTGTTAAATGATATACACCTAAGCAAAAGCATGTTTTGGCTGTAGAATTTTCTTCCCCTTGCAAGAAAACATACTTCTCAATAGAACTACAGTGCTTTAAAATTTCTCTGTCAGAAAAAAAAGAGATTTCTTAGTTATGCTGAAGGCTCCTTTATTAAAATATGTATGTGAATATATGTAAAATATATGTATGAATTGTTCTTTGGATGCCAGTTCTGTATTGGCAGTTTGATAACTGATTCTGTAGCACAAATATTCAAAGGACTTTTGTAAAAGAAGGTGTTCTGTAAAAGCAGAACTGTTCTTTATGAAAACTTTTTTTCCATATACAGATAGCTATTTGGAAGAATATCCTACTCTCCTTCACTGTGCAGCCAGATTTGGATTAAAGAACCTTGCAACATTTCTGCTCAATTGTCCTGAGGCCATACAGGCTTGCAAAATAACCAACAAATATGGAGATGATCCAGCAAGTATCGCTGAGAAGCATGGGCACGGGGAACTAAGAAAATTAATCAAAGAATCATCAGTAAGTCCATATGCTTTTTCATATGTCATCCATAACCAGGGGACTGTGATGATGAATTACTGAGATCCCACAGTATCTTCTCTTGTAAAGCCTAATATGTTGTAGTCCTTATGTGTGAAAATATTATTATACTCCTCCTGTCACAGAAAGAGGGGTCAAAACAGGGTACAGCCACTTTCTTTGTGCACTGTCATGGTGGAGATAGGAGTTTTTGCCCTGCTTGAATTTTAGGCATGTAATGGAAGGAGAATAGTGAATCATGAGTACCTCATGTGGCCTAGCTAGATTGGTGCTTTCAGCACCCAAACAATGGTTATTTTGTAAGTAGTCCAGCCCAACTGTTTAGAGTAGGCTATGAACACTACTTTAAAAGTGACTCTGAACTCTCTTAGCATTGCTACTCTTCAGCATTCAACAAAGAGTGGTTGCCCTGCCTTGGCTGTCCACTGTGAAGGAACGCTGAATTTTACCACTCTTTGTTAGATGGAGTAAATCTTTCTTCAGCTAGGTATGCAGGAGGGGTTTTGGGCAATAGTTGCCTTTCCACATGAAAGATAATAATAGAATAAAGGTCTGTGCACAGTTCTAGCACGCAAACTATTGCCAATAAAATCTAACAGAATTGGCAGTATAAAAAGCAATATACTGTAGTAACATTTGAGAGCTTTAACCTATTTTAAGTCTTTATTGTGCTAATTATAATATGAGCAAATATGATAATTCTTGCCCTAGAGGTTTTAAAGACTAGAGAACAAATCAGGAAAATCATTTATCAAAAGAAAGACAGGATGTGAATGTTGGCATATGGAAGCCTATGTTGTGAAGACCTGTCACAGCTTTGCTGATGGTATGATTTTTTTTTTATTATTTTTGTGTTGGACTCCATGTTCATAGACAAATGGTAACAACAGACATGTAGGAGGAGAAAATACAAGGAGTGAGAAAGCCAGAAGTTTCACTTTCCTGTTAACCAATCATCTTGATGTAACCATGGTTAGACATAAGACCAACGATGGCATTTGAAGAAATATAATAGCTCTGTAGATTATGTGAGGGAGAATGTTTTGCATGACTAAGGAGAAAAATGCAAGAAACCGAAGGCTAGCTTAATGTAGAAAGAGCCATCATAAGGAACGGAAACACTGGCTGACTGAGGTTAGTTATTAAAATTCTAGAGCCAAGGACATAGGGATTGGTAAAGTTTTTCCTTTGATACAGTTGGCATCTAATGTAAAGGTGAAGGAGAGGCATTGGGAAAACTGAAGACAAGTATACTGTGATCAGTGTTGAATGATGAAGATGGCTTTAGCAGTGTTTTATGAGTGAATTTTTTTTTATTCCAGTGAATTCAAGAGAAAGAAAATTGCAGACTCTAGAACCTGAAAGTAAGATATTTTGGCAGTGGTCAAGGAGCTGAATGAGAATATATTGTTTAACTTTTTTCGTTGTTGTTGAACAGCTATCAATACAGGCTCTGAAAACACTGAGGGTGGGACAATATCTGCAAAGTAGGTATTTCTCCTTTTCTAATACTGTTAAGGAAAGCTCATACCTAATTGAGGAAGTATTCTGGTGTCTTTTCTGAAGTGACGGAATATTTCCTTGCATTTACTGGGTAACGAATCTGATCACATCTCAAAAGCACTGAAGAGCTTTTTCTATTGATAGAGTCCAAAGGGGTGTTGTACTACAGAGATGATGCTTTTACCTCAGTTTCTGATACTATAGTTGAAATCAAATTTATTTTTTATACTAGTGTTGTAGAAACTCACCCCCTGCACTTCAGATGTGTCTTTGTTGTGCACCCTACATGGGACTGGAGGCTTCAGAAAATGGCTAATTTTCTTTTTGTCCATAGAAATGCACTTATATTCAACCTCATGCTATAGTTTGAGGCTTCTGTAAGAGGAGAAGTACACATGGTACAGGCAGACTACAACCAATATGCATCGAGAGAGTATGTTGCTTTTCTATAGTCTTTTTACGTTTTGGTAGACTTTGTCAGTGACAGAAGGCAGTGTTTGTGAGAGTGATAGATTTCACTCTAAAAAGCATGCAAAGCATGTAATTACCTCTTTCTTAGTAGGATTATTAATTGCCCTAATAAAGTCTCAGTATAAAATTATCAATCTAAAACATGGATTTACAATGCTAGCTCTGACTTTATACAATGTAATTTTTCATTAAAATCGTTCCTTCATGGTACATATCTGCTATTGTTTGCACATAAAGAGTTGTTAACTCACATAACTTTTGTTAAAAGTTGCTCTCTGCTCATAATGACTGCTGCCCCAAGTGCAAGTGCTTACACCAGCACTGAAGTAAAAAACAACTCTACTACCATTGTAAGCATGTGTAGTCTGGTTAGGGCATGCAATCGTACTACCCATTTTCAGTTGATTTGAATGGCGTGGCTTACTAATGCAACACAAGTAAAAACTGGAATATGTTTCAGGTCTGCCAAATGTGTAATACGGTATTTTAGAAATGTTAACTCCAACCGCTGGAAGAAAAATGGCTTATTTGTGTCCCCTGTAATAGTGCACTTAAGAACACAAACGCTTACTGTACTTCTGTAATTGATGGGAATGTGGAAAAGAAATATTTGCATGGCTCTGAGCCAAGCAGAATTTAGTTTAACCATGTTCCAGGAACTTCCTGTTACAGCTGGAGTATTGAAATTGCTTGTTACTACAATAGAAGTACTTTTGTACTTGGCATACCTCTCGCTGTTTTAAAATTGTTACCTGTGTTTTGCCATTCCTTTAAGGAATAGCCACAAAATATGCACAGTAATTCATCACTTTTATCTTAAAGAGCAATAGGATTCCAGAAAAATGAGTGTATTAAAACATATGTTCAAGTTGTCCAAAATCCTGGAAAGAGTCTTTCAATTGCCTTTGTGCTGAAGAATCCTTAGGGGAGTAAGAATTCCCTGAGATGGTTAGAGAGAGAGCAGCAAAAGAAGTGGGAACACTGCAGCTGCTATATCTACCTTCAAGCCCTGGACTCTGCTGTGCAACTCTCTTTAGTGGCTGGTGTGCAGATCTGTGCTCAGGGCTTTTTGGTGATGCAGCTTTTCTGGTAAGACCCTTCAGCTCCCATGTCCAGCAGGCTTGCTGGGAGGGTGCTCAGGGCTCTGTTGGCAAGAGTGAGCTGTAGGAGCTGGCTAACTTGCACATGGGGTCATCTGTATGGCACAAGTTTCCTGTCCTTGTTTAAGGGGAAAACCTCTTTTCTGAACTGGACACTGGCAGTGTTGATATGGGGAGTGTTACAGCCACAGAAGGCGGATCTGGAGTGACTGCTGGGCATGCTCGGAGCTGATCTCCTGATTTATGTCAAAACAAAGCACAAGGGAAGGATCACATAACATGTGGTATGCTTCTGTTGATACAGCTGTATGAATGGTGGGGAGAAAGAGCTTTTCCCCCTTTTAGTACTATTGTTATATGCAAGGTCATTAAGTGCTAAAACATCACACCCTTTAAGAACCTGTATAAATGTGTGCTTCCACAAGTGGTAGTGTAGTGTCTGCCTTTGTCAGAAATTCTGCATTTCAAACACTCCTTGAAGTTGTCTCCTTTGCACTGAGGGAACACTGCAAGACTTGATCCATTTGTGTTAAAGGTACTAAATTGATGGAGCTGTCCCTAAAAGAGTCTTTAATGGAGATTATGATAAAGCTCAGTTTCAAATGTGCCAGCAGTTTATAAAGCAAGTTGTGTTTTTCTTGCGTTTTAGCACAAAGCCACCTAAATGGACATTAATTTCCAATTTCTACATGTTTCATTATAGTTTAGATGAAGTAATTCCCTCTTCTGTAGCATGGAAGAGGGATATCACTTAACATTCTGCAATAACATTGTGAATTGTTACTTTGTCTTGTGATTTTATTTCTCTATAGAACCAAGTACTTGAATATTTTCTATAACTGCTTTTAGGTTGAACTGCTTGAATCAAGTGTGTGAATTTAAAACTAGTGAGAGACAGACAGGGGGAATTTTGGCAGGAATCCTTATCTCAGAGTATCTGAACAGGGGAAATGATGAGCCTTTTGAGTTTAGTTGATGCAGCTGATGGCTTAGACTCAGTCAGAAAGTGTAAAGTACTTTTGCTTTCCGTTAGCTACAGCCTCAAAACATATCTGGGGTCAGTTGTTACAGTACCCGTGGTAGGTAGTACCTTGTTAAGCCACAGTAGTTTGCTAGGATATCCGGGCCCTATTTCAGATGTTTGTCTCTTGCATATGCTCTGTCCCTGAAGGCTGCTTTGACACCAGCTTGTTCTCATCACCAGCTGTGGTCTTTTAAGCCTACGTAAAAGTTCTGCCTCCAGAAAATAAAGAAATCACTTAGATGAAGTTCTTACCCAGTACACAAAGAAAGACTTTTTAAAAAAATAGGTGAGAGAACTTTTCTAAGCATTAAGTGACTAATGAGGGGAGTATGTTCAATTTGTGACCTAACCATTTAAAATTGGAGGTCACTCTGATAGCCAGTTTAGGCATCTATGCTTTGGTATGGGTGTAATTTTTTTGTTCCAGCACTTTTGGTTGCTAGTTTCTCCTTTCCTTAACAAAGAACAGTGTTGCTGAATGTGTCATAGTCGGGAAGATTACTCTGTTCTACTTGTAGTATACATCACAGTTGCTAAGAAAAATACAATTCAGAAAGTGTTTTATTGGTTGTTTAATGAAAATAAGTTCTGATTGTTGGCTTTGGCCTTTAAAGCAGATTCCTAGGGGGTTACATAAATGTTATTTAAATATAAAAATTGAAATAATCATTTCACATTGCCACCGCACAGTTGAGACAGCACAAATTCTTCTTTAGTTTTAAAATGTCGTCTAAAATTTTGGAATTGATTGCCTGAAATCTTAAGGCAAAAAATGCAGGTTAATTGAGCTTTTTTAACCTGCCGAAGATCTGTGGCCAGGCTTGTGATAATCCACATCAGAACAGCAGACTGATGGAAGAGTCTTCTTCCTCTGCCACCAGCAAAACTCTGTCTGGATTTCTTGTTTAGTATAATTTTCTGTCTGCCCGCTTCCAGCATCCCTTAGGCAGCTATTGAAAATATAATAGATATTTAATTCTGTACATATTGGTGAAGTTCCTTTAGAATTGCATAGATTGAGACAGTGCCTTTCACAAGAAGCTTGTTTTTTTCCAGAAGGGTGAGTTACATCAATTCCTTTCTAATTCGGTTGCAGTACATCCTGCAAAGTCTAGATCCATAGTTAATGAGTTCACTGCTGTTAGCAGTTCTCTCAATAGCAGAGAGAAACATAATCATACAGGTGGTCATAATTTTCACTCAGAGCCTGTTTTATGGAAGGCATATGTTTTAGATAAGTTGGAGGGGGGAAGTTTTTGTTTCTGAAATGCCAAGCTATATTTTTATAAACCTCTCCCCTCTGTCTTATTTTGAAGTGAATGGTTGAACCAGAATACAGAATTTCTTCAAGTGTCTTCAACTTGATGAAATAGAAAAGAAACTTCAAACACAGTGTATTGTGGAAATTGAGGGTACTTTTTTCCTCAGTTGTTTCATGTGAAAAGAGTCTTACCTGGCTTTGCAGCTACTATCACCAAATGACAATAAGTTTTTGGACGGCAGGAATCCTTTCAAAAAGGATTCTCATGATTTGCTAGGGAGTTCTAGGAGCTCATCAGGAATCAGCTTTTTTGAACACAGAACTATTATTCTTACATTCATGTTAAGCATTGTGTTTCTGTAAAAGGCTATATGATATGGCAGAGCTCCCCAGCATAAAACTATTATATTTTTAAACCTAGTTGCAATACCTTCCTGAGATAGTAATTTTCTGCTGGGGAAGGACCACGTGTAGAATGATGAAGTGGATACATATTAAAGAATCTTAAATGAAATTAATCTGATTGCTATCAATAGTTGTTTAATTACTTTAAATGCTACTGTAGTATTGCACTGGCTCATAGCTCATTATTTTCAAATAGCTGGAAGAGCATGTGGAAAAGAGGATTAGTCTGGTTTCACGCTAATCCACTAGTGATTCCTCAGTGAAGCCTGCTGGGATTTTAGTCTTGCCACAGTATTGTAATGTTCAGAAATGTTGGTTGTATGCATCTTTTGGTACACTGGAAGTTCCTTAACTAAAATGAATAAGTGAATGTATTCTTTGATACTTTTTTTAGTGACTGGATATTCACAAATTGAGTTCTTAAACTTCTTGAGGAACTGGAGCTGTTGTGTCAGCTTCCACCAGCTGATATGGAAATGCTATCCTATGATTTCCATCAGATGTTTGTTCACTGAGTTCTCTTTCTTTTCTAAAATTGCTTGTGGGGAGGCTTCCCGTTATCAGTGCTTGGTGTCTTATGTTTAAGACTTGTTTTGGGGAGTTCATTATTTTGATTTTTACTGGCTGAACAAGGTTTCCCTCTTTCACATGTTCTTGGAGGGACATGCTTCCTGTAGTAATAACTTGCTGGCACATAGTGCCTTTTGAGGTCAGACAATTTACATTTTAATGAAGAGATAAGGTATAGACTGAGCATGGAAAAGCTTGGCTTTAAGGAGAAAAGGCTAGATTTCTCATTTTTAAAAAAATCACAGTCATTACACTAAACACATTTTTAAAGTTTCTGTGTAGACTTTTATTCAGGCTAGAACCTTGCACCTTAACTGTGATTAAATCTTCTGTCATAACTATGCAATTGAGTACAACCTTCTTGCAAAAAGAATGATAAATGGAACTGCAGATTTGGAAACCTTACTTCTGTATGAGATGTTTTTTGAAATTTGTGTGTAATTTAAAATGAACTAGAATGGTTTTTCCAAAGAAAATGGTATTTTGTCCCATCTTTTGATATTTTGTAACTGTAGCAGTGACACAGTGCAAGTCAGTAACTTGCAATTCACCATTTAAAAAAAAATTCCACAATTTTTAAGGGAAACTTGAATACTAATGGAATTTCAGGCAAAATGCTTGTGAATTCGAAGCAGTGAAAATGAAAAAGGGTTCTGTAATGATACTTCTGTTCTTAAATGTATTTAGGAGTGTAAAATAATGATACTTCTGTTCTTAAATGTATTTAGGAGTGTAAAACCAAGATATTTCCAGAGGTCCTTCCAACTGGCTTGTTGACAGGGCAACATCAGCAAAGATATCTAGGTAAGGGACTTTTGGGGAAGGTGGGATGGGTAGTGTCCAGTTTTTCAGAAGTAGTATTTAGGCTGAAAAGAATCATTCGTATTCATTTGCATTGTTAGGCTCTGAATTTGTTTGAACATGTGAAAAACACTTGGCTAAGCTGTTTTTTTAAGGAAAAATGCAAATACAATACTTTACAGAAGTGAGAGAAAATAAAAGTGGCCAGGTTATGTTGTTGTAGAAATCAATGGGATGCCTATGTCAAATCTGCACTCCGCATCTTTAAAGAAGTGTGGAAATAAGTACGTTCAGGTAGATAAAGACTCTACACTAGCCTAAGGAGGTGTTTAAAAGGTATAACCTGTCTCATGGTACAGGAACAAACACATTTGACATGAAATACTGTTCTGTATAAGATGTCATTTCTCTATTCAGCTAGTTAAGATACCACTGAAGCTACAAACATGGGAAAGACCAACAGACTAGAGATTTTTGTGGATTTTGAGAACCTTTAGTCACTACATAGTATGTAGTTTTCATCACGAGGACATGAATCCTCTACCCGAGTTACCAATCAGTTGCCTCATTGCCTTAACCAATGAGGTTAAGGAAGAACTTTTCCCATGGAGAAGCTACCCGATAGTTGTCCATTAAAACAATTGTTCCTTGCACTTTCTATCAACTTTTCTGCACTGACTGTTCCAATAACTGTATTATTAGGTGAGAAGGTTGCCTCTCTATTTCTTCTTCCTCAAATACAGACATCTCAGAAGCCCTTACAATGCAAAGGAAAAAGTGAAATGATCTAAAATCATCTGCTTAGCTCCAGGTTTACTACAGGAAGAAGGATTGCTGGGGCATTCCAAGGGAAAGTCTAGAAGCAATTTTTGGATCTTGCCTCTGTCAATTGAAGCAATTTAAAGGTATATGTATAACTGTCAAAAAGCAGGTTTACCTTGATATGCTCTTAGTGAGACTATTTGGAGCATGCCCTTTGGCTGCCTCTCAATGATCTGTAAGGAATCAAACATCTGTCATAACTTTCAAGCTGTTGAGCACAAAGAAAGATAGCATATCAACAATGCCTTTCTCCAGCCCCTCAGAAGGGAAAAAACAGAAACAAAAAAAACCACAGAGCGAAACTGTAATAAGGGGTTTTCAGCTTCATGGAGTAAAATGAAGGAAAATTAGGAGAGTTAAGGAGCTGTTAAAGTTATTGTGGTAAATATAACCTGTGAGCCAAAACCACCTACCTTTTGAGTGACGTGAGGTCTGAAGGGGGCTTTTTGATCTCAAAGCCCTAAGAAAAATCAGGTGGAGAAGCAAGAATTAATGAGTAAAGCTAGGTAAGAGGCTTGCCATGTCTGCAGCAATCTGAAGGTTCAGAGCTCTGTACAGATCTAATAGTGACTTACCAGACTTTTTCAGCTGTAATTTATTGCTTAATTAGAAAAATTGTCTTTAGGCTCTACATCAATAGAATGAGCATTAAGGAAAGCCATTTCTCAAAGTTACCAAGCCCATTATATGGAATCTGCTTAAGAAAATCCATTTCTGCCCTGCATAGTGTTAGTTCTGTTTAACACAGCCATGCATGGTCTCAATTTATAATTCTGAGGACCCTGCACAGAAGGCACTCTCTTTATTTTGCCTTCTATTCTTCCCTCCCCCATATATTGTTTTCCAATAAATGATTCAGTATTTCATTGCCAGGACTCTAGGATGTCTAGTAATAATCTTATCCTTTTCTTACGTTTGATGCAAACTTAAAAATGGTTTCTGAGTTCCCACACTCTACCAAACTCAAAAGAATATGCAGCGATTGCTATATATATATGTTCACTTTCATGAAGAAAGCCAATATGTTAATAGATTGCTTTATAATACATGTTTAATAACCATCACTATAATTGAAATTGTATTCTGTGTCTCTAACAAACGTGGGCAGCCTTCCTCAAGCCCATAAGCTACGTGCCAGAATCTTCGTAAGGCTGGCAGCAGCAGTGTACGTATGTCAGAGGTTTGGGAGTAGTCCTCAGGCAGAAGTTGTTAATGGTTCTCTATAGCTCTTGCTGTGAGTGTGAGGCGTATAACTGGATCTTAGCACTCTGATGATGGCAGTCTTAGGAGCCACATTGGCTTGATTTTACTTGCTCCTGACGTTTCAGGTTATTTTGCAGTTCCTGTATGGTCTTGGGGTGACCTGGGAGCTCTTCTTGAAATATTAGAGAACTGCTTAAGCCCTGCAGTTCTGAATTGACCTGTGGCCTTCTGAATTCCAGCTGAATACATCTGCTGTTAATAAATACAGCTTTCCGAGAGCCACATGAATGAAAATAGAGAGGAAAGTTTCCTGCCATATGGAATACACTAGCAAGTTCCCTTCAGGCTACCTAGGAAAACACAGAAATCAGTATCTGTATCAGGCATGGAAGTAGTATAACAAGTGTGATTCCTAACTGGGTCACTTAATCAAACCTCCAAATATCTTTAAATAATATATTTCATTAAAAAAAACGCTGCCAGTTGATAGTATGTACTGTGTTACATAAATGGGTCAAACGATTGAACAAAAGTTTCCATGGAGACTTTATATGACTCCAAGGTGCTTTCCAAATTAATTGAAGTCTTGTATTGGAAGGAGAAGAGGTTAAAGGTGACAAAATCTAGGACTGCTGTATAGATCTGCAGTCAATTCTGGCCAGCTGGTCCTAGGGACACCTGTCATTGCCAACAAAATCAGTGAAGTTGTAACTGTAAAAGCTAGTGCTTTTTTATAGATTTCTCCATTCCTCTTTTCTGAAAAGTTAAACAAGACAGACCTAGGTGCAGGCCTGAGCTAATCATGCACATACAGAACAAGGGGAAAAAAACTGCCTTCTGGAAAAATCTAAAATAGATGATTTCAGAATTCTGAAACCAATCATGATTGAATTCGTTAGTGAGAACTGGTCACCTCCTTTTTTCTAGATTAACAATTATAGTTCTTTCTTTTTCTTTTGTGCATATTAATTACACCCATGTAGTGCAAAGATGATATTACTTACTAGTTTTTTAGTAAATTAAATTGCAAAAAGCAAGCGTGTGTATACACTACACTAGGACTGCATTGTGTTGTGCTATGGCTCATGAAATATGATGTGTTTAGTTAGAGCTCGGGCACTCAGTGAAACAGGCTTCTATCAGACCCTTGACTGTGAATCATTACTGAAAAACAAATAATGCACAGTGCCAGGGGCAAAACGCAGCACGTTGTTCAGGCAGCACTTAACTAGGAGGAGTAGTTTAAAGGCTTACTGGAGTTGAAAATCTCCAGAAAGGTGGTAAACAGCTGGGTAGTGTTTTAACAGTGATTCACTCTATATCTGCAAGCAGTAGATGCAAAAAGGGTAGATGATAGAAATGCACGGACAGAGGCTTTAAGCAGCCTTGGAAAAACGCAGAGCTGGTGGGCCGCTCTTGAACAAAAACATCCATTCCACAGAGCAGAAATAACACACCCAGGGCATATATGAACAAAACCACACCTTCACAAGAGCTGAAGTTTTAACTACCTACCACAGTAGTGGTAAGAAAAGTAAAGAGGTTTGGAACAGAAGGTACAGGGATTTGCACTTACTTGGAATTTGTTCTGAACGTTTGTTCTGAGGGAATTATTTCTAATCTGGCTTTTTCCGCCAGCAACTGAAGATCACTGGGCATGAAAATATACTTTAGAAAAAGTATACTGATCTGAGTAGAGATGGAGAAGCTGAAAATTATCATTAAAGTGTCTGGAGTTCTGAGGTACTGTGACTGTGAGCATAAAACTAAGTTTTACTGTTCTCATAAGCATATCGTCAAAACTTTGTGCTTGTGTTTTATGTAACATGGCCACTAGCAAACATAAATGCCATTATACCAAGCAAATGAGAAGGATTTAGTAGGATTCCAAGAATTTTAAAAGATTAATATTGTTTTGAAAAGCTTGTGTTAAGTGAAATGGCTTTGTGTTAAATGAAAAGCCATCATAAATGGCTTTATTGCTGTTGCCTAAGAAGTCCATGAGGACTCAGGGAAAGGCTAGCTATGGATTCATGGTCTGAACACCATATGTGGCAGTCTGATTATAAAGGACAAATTAAAAAACATGTATTGGGTTTGGAGAAAGTGAACTTTGTGATCTGCTGCAAAAAGGGCTATGGAGGGTTTGTGGGTGTTAGTAATGACAACAGTAGTGCAAAGCAACAAAGGTTGCATATTCCCAATTATTAGTATAATGAGAAGTTTTTCTGCTATATAGGTGGGTTTTCTTCTCTTTGTGTAATGGGATGAGACTCGAAACTTTTATACTGGTTTGGGAGAATACTTTATAAAGGGTACAAAAAAATACAAATGCATTTAAGAACAGAAAAATCTGTGGTGGGGAGGCAGAGATATTTTATACTTGCATTGAATGAACCATATGATTGGAGGCACAGCTAAGGCTTTTCATATATGTCAAAAATATAGGCCAGGTCAAGTGGAAGAATTAATTGTTGATAGTTTATGAAGAATTAGCCCCCTAAAGAAAAGCAGACACAGGTTTGTTCATATTGCCAGGGCGAATCGTGTATTCTATATTTTTATTCTCATTTCCCTAAGAGAACTTCAAAAGGTCTTTCAATAGCTTTCACAGCAAATGTAGATAAACTAGTGATTGGATATATCTTATCTTGGTTTTGATGGATAACTATATACTTCACCTAATAATATATGAAAATTGACCATATTTATGTGGGAAAGAGTGGAAGGCTTTGCAATTAGATACAAGTTTAAAAATTTGAGTCCTGCTGTTCATTATTTTTATTGTTAAAAGGCTAGTGAAAAATGGTATTAAAAAGTAGCTATATATGCCAATAGGTTATAGGGTTATACTTGGATCTGTATTAAATACTGTAAGTTGGCAGAATAATGCAAGTGAATCATGGGTTGTCATCTTCTGTAACCAAAAAGATTGTGCTCTTGGTAGCAGAGGTCAGTTGCTGTAAATAGCAATCCTGTGTGGCACCATGTTCTCGTAAGCATATGGTCAAAATTTTGTGCTTGTGGCTAATGTAACGTGGCCACAGCAAAAATAAAAGCCATTATACCAAGGGCTACAGCAACAGAGGCCAGTCAGAACTCAACATGAATTTGTGATCTAGCAGCTCTCTACACAAGACTGTATTTAGAGTGCTCTCAGTGATTGCAGATTTCAATGTTTTCACAAAAAATAGTGGACTATTTCACAGACTAACAGGAGATTACCATAAAAAGCTGAAGCATCAGAGCTGCAGGATCTAACCTATCCAAGAAAAAAAAAATACCTGACAGCAGGGATGTTGACATATTTTAGAAGACTCTGAAATCTACCCACATTTGCAAGGAATCACGTGGAGTATTTAAGTGCTACTAGTTTGTTTAGTTAATAAATTGATTGTAAAAATTTTAATTGCCAAGAACCCCAGCTTCATGATGCTTGTTTGAAATGTTTTCCCTGATTTTTTTTGAGACTTGAGTTCATCATAGCCTCAATACGTTTGTGAGTCATTTTTGATATTCAAAATTGTAATTTGACCTTTCTTTTTGATTTATCTAGTTACAGATATTTCCATTTCTAATACTTCATAGTTGGGAAATTTTATTGTGTTCATTATAATCTAGTTAGCAGTGCAATGTTAATTGAATACTGCTAGTTTGTTTAGATAATGGCTTGAGATTAATTTGCAAATTTTTCTGATTGGAGGAGGTTTTGTGTTAGATTAGTACACAAATTAATGGTCGTATTTGGTACTACATCAAGCTCATAGCATACTGGTATATAGGATAGGAATGTGGTTAAGAATTGTTTCTGGGTGATTTGGGGAGTAAATGCTTCCATGGTTACAGAATTCTTCAATTTTTGGTCTCAGTATTGAGACAAAATGTATATGAACATTCCTCTCTCTAAATTAGTGTCAATAGTGCAATTTAATAAAATTATTCTAGTCTTTGGCTCATAACATTTGCAGTTCTATGTTTTTAGTGAAACATTTTGTAATTTTAAAGATGTTCTTGATTATATCCTTCAAGTGTTGCTTTAGGTGTAATATTCAAATATCAGAATAGCTTGTATGTAAAACTACATGGTGATCTTTCCTAGAGCCCAGACACACAAAACATCATGCATTAAAATGTGGTATTATGAATAAGAACTAGAATTATCTCACATTAGAAAAATCTGCCAGTATTTGTTGTCCTATATATGATGGTTAATTACCAAACTGTATGCTAAATTTTTGTCCCAGGTCCAGCATGTTTTAAGTATTGCATGCTCAGAGTATGCTAACTTTTTTCAAGATTTAAAACTTGAAGTTTATTTGGTAAATATACATATTACACAGATTAGACACACTCTGTTCCCATCACTTTGAAAGATCTGCAGAAATGACTAGAGTTCAGAAATCCCAGTAAAATCATTTGCCCCTGACCTATTAAGCTCCTATTCTGGATATAGAAGAGGGATAGAGACAAATGGCTTGAGTCACAGAGTTTACATGTGTTATTCCACATCTTAGCTGTCTGCAGCTACAGAGAGGAGTGAATGTTGGAGCAGTGCCTGTGAAGCTATTTATTTATAAGAAATGGACCTACAGAATCTCAGCCTTCCTGGTATTTGCAAGCTTCTCAGTCTAGATCTGGCTTTCTGTTACTTCTGTCACAGCTGATCTCTGAAACAGGCTAGAGCCATGTGGGTGTAACATGCCTGACCCAATAAAAAGTCAGTTTCTGTTTGTGATTTTGATCCATTTCTAATTGTAATCACATTTTTTGATGTGGTGCTGATTAGGGATGAGGTGCAATTTCATTACAGGTTTTTCTCATTAACACTAGGATTGTGGATACTCATAAATAAGGAACTTATTCTACCCAAAAGCCAATACCACAGTACTCAAAATCATGATAGTGATGTGTAGCTTTTGAGTAGCGTTTGCAGGAACACAAAATTGTGTGTGCCTCTTGGCATGGTGAATCATCTTTCCCTTGTTCATCCTGTACATGTTGGTTAGGTGTTATTGCTAAGTAAGGTTGGTTTGGCTGAGATGGAAGAGGCCTAAATTTTATTCCTAGAGGAGCTTTAGGTTCTGGGAGAGGCCCTTAATAAATATAATTCCGGGTAATATGATATTTTGTTGAGATCCCAGTTTGTGAAAAAGCTAAGATTTTTTTCCTCTATCTGGCTCTTGAAGATACTTACTTTATCCTTGTCAGTTCTTTTCTTCTGTCTTTTTACTATTACTTTATCTCCATGCACAGGTAACCGGTAAAAAACATTGTAAATATGTCAGGCATCTTTAAACCAGCCTCCCTCTGGGCTTAGTCTTGCACTGTACTTTGCGTGCCGGCTCTTGTAGACTTAATCAGGCTTTGAGAATACTCCGCAAATGGAGTATTAGGCCCCTGAAGCATCATAGGTTCAGTAGATGCCACTAGGCCTTCGGAAAGGAGAAAATGTCCTTCAGGAAAGTTCTTCAGTCCTTCTTCAGGAAAAGCTTCTTTTCCTGACCTTTTTATACAAAAAAAGGCTGGAGTAAGTAAAAGAATTAAATGGAAGCAAAGCAGTATTTAGGTGAGAGTCCTAACATTTGCAAAGCATAGAACAATGTTGAGCAGATGGCAGAACATGGAGATGCCTCTAATCTATGGACTAAGCAACAGGAGGAGAAATTAGTGCAGAAATCTAATACTTATTTTATTAATAATTTCTAAGATGTCAACCAGTTATGCTTCACAGAAGTTATGTATGTTACCTATGTAGAATTTAGACTAATTATCTGGTAATTTTGTTTATTTTGTCATCTTCACACCAAAATTTCTGATAATTTACCCAAAGTTGCTAATGTAATGGAGCTGGATTTGTGGGCATCTACCCAATTGTTTAAAGTTCTGGCAAGTGACAGTGCTACAGGTTGCTCATGATATGACCTTATGTCCTTTGTGCTGAGTGAGTAGGTGATTCTATCCCAGGAAACTCAGTAGATTAAGAATCAAACCCCCAGTTGAATACAAAGTAATGAAAGTTAACTCTGATTATTGGTTTTTTGTTATCTGATTGCTATTTTCATTGCAAACTATTTATTTGATTTTTTTAATGTCTGTTCAGTTTATAGATTTATTCACAGCTACTGTGTTTTGTTATGACTTTGTTCCATAGCTCCAAGCCCTCTATAAACATGTTGTAGTTCAGGTGCTTTCACTGTCATTTCTTCTTTGTCACTTCTTACCACAGTCACAATTACGTTCTTTTTTTCTATTGATCAGGGAAGCACAATGCTAATTAAGCAAAGGATGAATGCCATTGGGGCTGTTGGGTTTTATTTTCTACACAGAAATAATAGGACGGTGTCTTCTAGGGTTAGAGAAGGATAAAGGGAGTACAAGTCAGAAAATTTTGTTGTATCTATATGTGGGGGTTTCATGTATGTGGGCTTTTTCTTTAGTGCTACCTAAATTATGTAAGCTAATAAAATTATGGTGCTTGTATAAGATGCTTTGGTATTAATTATGTATGACATGGATATGTTAAGAGGGTATAAAGCTATTTCAGCCTAGTGTTAATTTTCTCCGAGCTAGTAGGGTGCTGACTGGTGGACTTGGAACATGATAGAGCCTTTCGTGTTCTTGCTCCACAGGGAGAAATGTTTCATACCTTTACAGTAGAAGAGTCTCTTTTGGTTTGAGGTATGGGTCTCTGACCTCTCTCTCTCTTCCCCATTGTAACTCCACTTACTACCCTCAGTGGGGTTCACAGTACACATAAATGATGATACCCTTGGACAGTACCTCTAAAATAGTTTTAGGTCTGGAAAAAAATCAGCTAGTCTGCCCTTTTGAAATTGCAGGTTACCCTATCCAATACTGCCTGTGTTGCTTATCAGCATACAGAAAGAAGAAAAGAAATAGCTGGGGCAAAGGTTCAAGTATAGCTTCAACTGGCATTTTCAGTAATAGCAAGCCACAGTGATCTGCTACAATAAGAACAGATATATTTTTGTCTGTTTTACAGACTTTCAGGAATATTAAGGCAGCCAGAATTTTTGATCTTCAGATCACAAACAGGGACTTGATAGGTTTTTTTGAACATAGGAAACTTGACCTAGGCAGTTATCTTATTGGAAGGTAATGCAGGCTAGAGCATTATTTCTGAAGGGGAGAAGGAATTTGTCTGGATGACACATGCCACATCTGTCTTTCTGTGGAGTGAAGAGCACGTAATGCTCTGGGAAAATAATGCAGCTGGTCTAGAAAAGAAAGAGAAGTAGAGATCCTGAGCTGAATAGTGGTGGATGCGGAAGGGTGACAGCATTTTGTAGCAGTTCTATATGTTGGTGTGGGAGTTGTTAAAAATTTTGCAACTGTATGCATTCTCCAAGAGAATTAATCTGTTTTACAAGAAAATTACTAGGAAGATTAACCAACTTCATAAAAAAGGAGACACGTCTGCTAAATTCAGAATTTAAATTCTAGTATAGCTTGTTTTCCTGTGTATTTGTGCAAAAAAAGTAGCCTTTTTCCCCAAAGTTTTTCACAGAATCACAGAATCGCTAAGGTTGGAAAGGACCTTTAAGATCATCAAGTCTAACCATTAATCCAGTGCCACTGTGTCCCCTAAACCATGTCCTGAAGCGCCACATCCACACGTTTTTTGAACACATCCAGAGATGGTGACTCCACCACCTCCCTACGCAGCCTGTTCCAATGCTTGACCACCCGCTCTGTGAAGAAATTTTTCCTAATATCTAATCTAAACCTCCCCTGGCGCAACTTGAGGCCATTTCCTCTCGTCCTATCATTAGTTCCTTGGGAGAAAAGACCAACACCCTCATCGCCACAACCCCCTTTCAGGTAGTTGTAGAGAGCGATAAGGTCTCCCCTCAGCCTCCTCTTCTCCAGACTAAACAACCCCAGTTCCCTCAGCCGCTCCTCGTAAGACTTGTGCTCCAGACCCCTCACCAGCTTCATTGCCCTTCTCTGGACACGCTCCAGCACCTCAGCATCCTTCTTGTAGTGAGGGGCCCAAAACCGAACACAGTATTCAAGGTGCGGCCTCACCAGGGCCGAGTACAGGGGCACAATCACTTCCCTACTCCTGCCAGCCACACGATTTCTGATACAGGCCAGGATGCTGGTGGCCTTCTTGGCCACCTGGGCACACTGCCGGCTCATATTCAGCCAGCTGTCAACCAGCACCCCCAGGTCCCTTTCCGCCAGCTCATATTCAACCTTTGCACCCCCAGCTCTCCAGCCACTCCTCCCGAAGCCTGTAGCGTTGCATGGGGTTGTTGTGACCCAAGTGCAGGACCCGGCACTTGGCCTTATTAAACCTCATATAGTTGGCCTCTGCCCATCGATCCAGCCTGTCCAGATCCCTCTGCAGAGCCCTCCTACCCTCCAGCAGATCAACACTCCCGCCCAGCTTGGTATCATCTGCAAACTTACTGAGGGAGCACTCGATCCCCTCATCCAGATCATCAATAATGATATCGGACAAGACCGGCCCCAGAACCGAGCCCTGGGGAACACCGCTTGTGACCGGCCGCCAGCTGGATTTAACGCCGTTCACCACAACTCTCTGGGCTCGGCCATCCAGCCAATTCCTCACCCAGCGAAGAGTAAACCAGTCCAAGCCACGAGCTGCCAGTTTCTCCAGGAGAATGCTGTGGGAGACGCTGTCAAAGGCTTTACTAAAGTCCAGGTAGACAACGTCCACAGTCTTTCCCTCATCCACTAGACAGGTCGCCTGGTCACAGAAGGCAATCAGGTTCATCAAGCAGGACCTGCCTTTCATGAATGCATGCTGGCTGGGCCTGATCCCTTTGTTGTCCTGCAGATGCCCTGTGAGCACTCTCAAGACGAACTGCTCCATGATCTTCCCTGGTACAGAGGTCAGGCTGACAGGTCTGTAGTGCCCAGTTTCGTTCCTTGTTGTGTATAAACTTGCGCTATTTTGATCTTACTGGTCTTCTGAGTTAAATAGGTTATTCTTTCTCTCAAATATACTTATTTGCCAAGTCTATCCAACAGCAAAGAATAGCTAGATTCAGGTGATTAAAAAACAACAGTAATCTATTAAATCTACTAATCAGTAGCTGTTCCACATGCAGGCTTTGCCATTTAAACTTCTGTATCTTCAAATCCTGACTTAGCTGAATAAACCTAGTATCCTCATCAGATGATTACATCCACATTGTAGGCGGCAGCGCAAGGTGTTCCTGTGTGTGTACCCTCTACGTTTCCTTTAAAAAAAAAAAATTGAGCACTTACGTGGCAAAATAGAAAGCTCATTGTAAATACTATAGATAAATCTGCAACATTAAAAAATACTGATTGTGAAATAATGTCTCATGTCTGCCAGCTTTTATGTGCTTTGAAATCTTAGCCCTGCTGTAAGACTTGTAGACTGGAGATGAACACTAGAGATGAATACAGCTAAAAATGCTTACGTAAACCTCTCTTGGCAGATCAAATGTGTTATAAAAGAGTACATGGTGGGCTCAGAGGGGAGGGAAGGGAAATTTCAAACTTCTGAGTATTTTTACAGAAGTAAAATTTATTCTGAAATTTAGGGAAAGCCTGGATAGACTTTTGTGTTTGCTTAGTATGTTTTGCCTGGTGCAATTTCTCTTTGTGCCTTTCCCAGCCACGAAGTCTGGGGTCATTTTTAAGTGGGTTAAGGACCTATAGAATGAGATGCTACCATGTATTACAGTGATAGTTTGAAAACATTGAATAGATGAATTCTGTTGTTAAGTGTACAGTTGTCACAACTATATTAAGGGAACAGAGTGACAAGTGGGGTATTTTATCCATTTGTTTATATTTAGATGACCCATCATATATTCTGTTATTTGCCAAGTCTATCTAACAGTAAAGAATAGCTAGATTCCGATGATTAAAAAACAGCAGCAATCTATTAAGAAAAATTAGCAGGACAAAATATCAGAAGGAAACTCTTCAGAACAATATAGCTTGCTGGAAGCTATATTTGATGTCCAGTGGAAACAGCATGACAAGGCTCCTGCTTGGTTTTTGTGCTGCCGTGACCAATGAAATGTAGTCAATAAAGAAGGTAGTGAAAGGTTTGCGCTTTTTTTGGCTTCTGAGTCATGTCCAAAATTGGTTTGTGCATGTTATCTCGTCTCTCGTTTTCATAAGGAACTGTAGGCTGTTCTTCAGAGCACTGTGGGGAGTGGCCAGTGTGTTATGCTGTGTATGCAGTGAAATGCCAAGACTTTTCGAGAAGCCAGACTGCATATGAGGAGCTTGAGGAGAGGCTACAGATCTGCTATTGCTTTCCAATCCCTATGGTACAAAACAGTTGTGTAAGAGGGAAAAATAAAGGCAAAGGAAAGGAGCTGCTTTCTGTGCCACTTTTTGTGTCTTGCCCCTCCTTTCTTCCTTTTCTGGATGATTTTGAAGGATCCAGAGAGCAGCAGATTGTGCAAGTCTAGGGGTAGTCTAGTTCTGTGTTTGCAGCTCCCAAAACTTGCAGTATTACCAAGATGCTTTGATGGGGGCTTTCTAAATGGTGTTTACTGTACCTGATGATTCATTCAGAGCTGTTTCAGTAACTGTTACTGTATCATTTGTACATTTCATACAAAACAGACAAATTAAGTTTGGCAGGGGCTCATGCAAGTAGGAGCTCCAGATTTGTAACTGATGCAGCAGCCCTGTCTCTTTGGTGAAACCCTCAAATCAGGAAGGCCTTTTGGCTTTAAGGGATGTTTTTGGTTTTCATTTCTGATATTGTGGATCTGTCATGTCCTCTACAAATGGAGCAATGGAGGGAGGAGTCTCCCTGCCCTTTTCCTGCTTGATGACTGGAGGAATGGTTTGCTGTTGATCCATGCACAGTTGTCCTACCTGGTTTCCATCATGTTGTAGTGCACACTCAGAACCTCCTTCTTGTTGTGGGATCACAGCAAAAGGCCAGTGTGCAAACATTGAGAGAAATTTCAGGGTGCCTGCAGGCGGGCCAGTGGGATTTTTACCACCCTGTTTTAACACTGGTAAAGTGCACAACTCAAATTGTGATTTTTATACTGCAGCAGTTGGGAAAAACAGATTGATATGCGGATGTTTACTGCTACTGAGGATTTCGGAATAATAACATGGAATTTGTTAGTATCTCAATTACTGTTGCTTGTGCCAAAGGCTTTTTCTGGCTCCGTTTTTGCATGCTAGTATGTATATTTTTAATGCAATTTAGAGATCAGTGCCTGTCTGAATTTGCTAATCTGATGTCTGCTAATCCATATTTGGCATTTGGGATTCCCCACTCTGTCCTGGGCACCCATTCCACAAGCACAGATGAGCCTCTTGTGAGCCTATTAAGACTCTTTTGGAACTGAAAGTGGAGCTAAATGAACGCAGGAGGTTCTGCAGAGTCATGTGGTAAGAAGAGCACGTACGAGTTGTCTCTAATTCAGTTGCTTGGGGAAAAAGCTGCAGCACTTAATGGTTCAGAATTGAAGAGGCTGAAAGAAAAGGAAGCCTTGACAAATGTGGTTTTTAAATGGAAATTATTATTGTTTTAGCCTAATGGTAAGAATTACTGGGGTTTAGTTCTTAACCCACAATAATTTTAACTAATATAGCAGAATATTATGCCCAGTCATTGGTAATACGCTCTAACATTAGCGATGGTGATAATGTATTATCCTTCTGATGTATTATTCATCAAATTAATCCCTTGGATATTTCTTTTAATTTTATTTGCCTTATTTCTGGAGTTAGTCTGTCTTTAGCCCATTGTATGCAGAAGATCTGCACACCTTTTAGCATTTTTTACAGACTTCTCAGTAACAAGGAATTATTTTTTGCTTTTCCAGTAAGGCCTACGTATCAGTAAAGATCTTCGTCTCTAGAAGGTAACTTTTTAAGGGAGCCGAAATGTTAGATATACAAACCTGCTGCAGATATCTTTTTGAAAACATAAAACCCCAAAAATTAATATTCACAATATATTTGATCATGGTTCTTCATGAGGTGTTTTGTGTTTCCTACTTTTTTTTTATTTTTCTTTTCTGTGAGTGTTCTAGAAAATGCTTAAACATGAGAAATAGCTAGAACTTGATGCAAGCAGAGTAAAACTTTCAGAGAGTGAAATATCCATTATGGAATCAGCATTACTTGTTATTGCATCTTCATGAGAGATTTTAGTACTGACTCTTACTTATACCAATGTAAGAGATTACCAAGGCAAATAATGGCTAGCCAGGAGCATCTTGTCTGTAAAACCCCTCTTCCCCCTCTCCACTATATAACAATATTTAACAACGTAGCCTTTCTCTGGATACTTTAATAATTGCCATTGCTTGTTGAGAAATGTCACTCCCAGGCCTTGGGTATTTGTTTGTTTTAACTTTTGCGTATTTTTTCTTTGTCTTTCCTTGTCTTAAGCTTTGAGCAAAACAGTGCAGGGCTTCGATAAAACAAATGCAAAGATGAAGGTGAACTTGAATAGACAAGCTATCAGAGAACTTGAGGGTGTTCAAATTTTAAAGCCATTTGGCATTTCTTAAATGCTCTTAATGATTAGAGCATAGTTTCTTATTTACATTTCTGTGTGTGCTTATACATGCCTAAAATGCTGTATTAGCTGTGATTTTGAAGATGACTTCAGCTAAAAATATTTGATGCTGACTGTCAAAATACTGCTGAGGAGCAGAGTCTGATTTCGGAGGACTTGATGATGATTTCTAAGCAGATGTTTCCAGTTTTTATAATACTATTGATCTTAGTTCTAGCAACACAGTCTGAACTGGTGCAAATGTGTTCAGATAGCATATGTAGGTGGGAAGTAGTTTTGTCAGAATGTCTCAAGCATGATTGTTCTAGAGATGTGTATGACAGCAGGTCACTATTTAGCCATCAGTATTTGTGGCTGAAGTATATTTTAGAGCATAGATTTCATTTGACTTGACACGTGGCAGAAGACATCTGTCATCTGTTGTTTTTATCACTTCCCCCTACTTGTACATTTTAAAAATAATAGAAAAATAGGGGAAAAAGTATATTAAAATTTTTCTGACAAGAGAATGTTATTTCACCTTTTAGCTTTAATGCTGATTTCACAGAACTTTAGTTTTAAGCCCTTTTAAATTTTTTTCTCTTTTATTTTATGTTTATAACTTATTGAAAATAATTGTCTCCTTTTTGCTGCTTAAGCATTGATTGATTTGATCCTGATTTGTGGAACTAATGGCAGCAATGCAGTTCTTGTCATTCCATCAGACAGGCTAAAAGATTACCATTTTCTGCACTCTTTTTTTATTGTTCTAGTAAAGCAACGCCATTATTATATTTCTCCTGGTTTTAGAAGTAAAAGGGTCGCATAGAAACTTTCAACATTAGCTGAAGATATTTAATGTTTGAAGATGAGGAAGTTCTGACCTGAGTCAGAAGTTATCTGAATAATAAGATAGTTTCTTCTAACCTCTGCAGAAGTTGCAGTATTAAAAAAAAAAACTGTCATAATTCTAATACATATATAACACAGTATTGAAGTACAGAGAGAATCTTATCTTCATTCATATCTCATCTTATTAAACTGGATCTTGTTCATATACTTATATCTATGGATTTATCACAAATATTCTGTATACATAGTTGAGGACATAGTTGTGTGTCATATTTGCTCTGTGTTTGTTACAGTACTTATGTCTAATTCATGCTTTGAAGTTCTTTCTTTAGAATTGCACAGGTAATCTTCTGTTTTACAGATGCCAATACTTTTTGGTAAACATTGATGCAACCGTCAGGGAACCATATGCAATGTACTGTACTCCCCCACCCTCCAGTGGATGAGAGTCCAAGACAACATCCAGTTAAGGCAATAACTTCATCATTTAAGTTGTAGAGTGTTTTATTGGTATGACTGTACAGCCTGAGTTCACATTTGAAGGTCAGAAGTGATAGAGTTCATTATATAAGTAGGCTGCCTTGTTTATACATCTTGCATTAGTGCTGCTATGCTGACCTTTCAGCTCTGGAACTATATGGCCCCCAGGGTTTAAGGCAATATACTTTCTCCAAATTCAATTGTGTCTTACAAAAATATTTGCACTAAGACAGTGCTTCACATAGAGCCTGTGGGTGGAAGGGGAAGATCAAGGTTTTATGAAACTATGTATTTATTCCCCTTCTCCTTTCCTAAGTCCTGTAGAGGACTGAATAGGTCCCAGCTGTGACAGAAAGGAAATCCTCTAAAATCAGAAGATACAGAAGACAAAGGGTAGGGCAGAAAGAAGCATTGTAGCTGCTTTGGATATTTTCAGATTTCATTCCTCTGAAGTCTGAAAATGGATGCTGGCAGGAAGTTTCTCTTTCTCCTTCACTTCTGAGTTTGTAGGAGGAGAGGGAACAGATGATGGACAGCAGCAGCTCAAATCTCTCTGAGCTAAGCCATACAACACAATGCTGGGCACTTGGCATCAGTGTTGACAGCAGTAGAGATGGGGGTGGACAAATGACTACTAGAATAGCATGTATATCACCAGGAGGATGTAGTCCAGCAAATGTGGGAGCTATTCCTGCTTTTTGAGACTCTAACAAACTCTTTCCTTTTAATAGAAATTGACTGTGCATTACCCAAGGGGTTAAGCTGTTCCGTGTTCAAGCCATCCTTGTAGACTATTGAGGGAGGGTAATATCTGCATTGCAAGGTATTTAATTTCCTTGCTTAATTAAACTAGAAGGAAAATGAGTGCTGTTGTACAAACAGTAAACTCCTTAGTGATTTATGTCATGTTAAGTAGATTTGGGTAGAAATTTTTCTTTGTTGTATGGAAAATAGATGGTTCCTATCTGCAGTGCCATCTGTCTAGATTAACCATTCAGATCTAGCCCATGGTCAACAGAGACTGAAAGGTGGCAGCTAAAATGTAATTTAGCTCTTGTCCTTAGCTTTCTGCAGAAGTAAGGCAATCGCCACTGCAGTTACTTGATGTCTTTGTTTAATGTTTCGGTGGAAAGGCCAAAGCATGTTCTCTTGGATGATGGACTTCTGAGCCAGAGTTTATAAGCAGAGCGGGGTGGGAAACCTGTACAGTTTCTCTCCCCTAGCTGAACAAACAAACAAGTAAATCAGCCTTCAACTGACAACTTACTATCTTTATGAGAAATACACTGGATGTTTTCAAAATGTAAAAATAATAAAGTCTCCAACTCTTTCATCTGAAAACCCATCAGAATATTTGAATAGATTGCAAGCTAAGCTACTTTGGGATGCTGTAACTAATTCTTATATTAATATAAGAATGTATAGAGCAGATTTTCAGAATATTAATTGCCTAGTAACTTGACTGAAAGAAAAAATGTACTGCAGAATTGTAGGGAAAGACAAGAGGCAGCAGTGGACTGAAGAAATAACCCTGTATGGACTCATGGATTCAAGGGCAGAGAAATGTTTTTAGTCTGTGATGGCATGTAGGACACTAGAATTCTTGTCCATGGTCATGACATTGCAGTAATAAATGTTAAAAATTTTTGGTTTAATTTTTTACTAATTTTATTGAGATTCGTACTCTTCAGTTCTTGGTATGTGTCAGAAAAGGGTTTCCTCCTGTTTTGATTTTCTTGACTGGAAATTTCTGTACTGGTTCAGGGCCTTTATTTTCTTAAAGATGGTCCACAGTTGCACACTCACTTCTGCTTATAAATGTTTTTGGGGTATATTTTGCAAGTAGTAATAAATACAAATGCACAGAACTTAGCCTCAAATGAGTTTATGTTTACTAAACATTTTGACATCTGCTGGAACTACAACACTGCAGAGAGGAAACAGTCTGGGAGGTTCCTGGAGTGTGTGGAGGATAACTTCCTGATGCAGCTGGTGAGTGAGCCCACCAGGGGAGGTGCCTTGCTTGACCTGCTGTTTACAGAGAAGGACTGGTGAGAGATGTGGTGGTCGGAGGCCATCTTGGGCGTAGTGACCATGACACGATAGAATTCTCAATTGCGAGCGAAGTAAGGAGAGGGGTCAGCAAAACTGCTATCATGGACTTCCGGTCACTGGTTGAGAGAGTCCCTTGGGAGACAGTCCTGAAGGTCAAAGGGGTCCAGGAAGGCTGGACATTCTTCAAGAAGGAAATCTTAAAGGTGCAGGAGCAGGCGGTCCCCATGTACCGTAAGAAGAGCTGGCGGGGAAGGCGACCGGCCTGGCTGAACAGGGAGATTTTGCTGGGACTCAGGGAAAAGAGGAGAGTTTATCACCTCTGGAAGAAGGGGCAGGCAACTCACGAAGAGTACAAGGATCTCGTTAGGTCAAGCAGGGACAAAATTAGAAAGGCAAAAGCCCAGCTAGAGCTCAGTCTGGCCACAGTCGTAAAGGATAATAAAAAATGTTTTTACAAATATATTAACCACAAAAAGAGAGGCAAGGAGAATCTCCATCCCCTACTGGATATGGCAGGGAACATTGTCTCCAAGGACGAGGACAAGGCTGAGGTACTTAATGCCTTCTTTTGCCTCAGTCTTTAATAGCCAGTCCAGGTATCCGCAGGGTATTCAGCCCCCTGAGCTGGAAGATGGGGATGGAGAGCACAATAACCCGCCCATAATCCAGGAGTAAGCAGTTAAGGAACCTGTTAAGCCACCTGGACACCCAGAAGTCTATGGGGCCTGCTGGGACAGTACTGAGAGCGCTGGCAGAGGAGCTTGCCAAGCCACTCTCCATCATTTATCAGCAGTCCTGGTTAACAGGGCAGGTTCCATATGACTGGAGGCTTGCCAGTGTGATGCCCACCTACAAGAAAGGCTGGAAGGAGGATCCTGGGCACTACAGGCCTGTCAGCCTGACCTCCGTACCGGGGAAGATCATGGAGTGGTTCGTCTTGAGAGTGCTCACAGGGCACGTGCAGGACAACCAAGGGATCAGGCCCAGCCAGCACGGGTTCATGAAAGGCAGGTCCTGCTTGACCAACCTGATGTCCTTCTGTGACCAGGTGACCCGCCTAGTGGATGAGGGAAAGGCTGTGGACGTTGTCTACCTGGACTTTAGTAAAGCCTTTGACAGCGTCTCCACAGCATTCTCCTGGAGAAACGGGTGCCTTGTGGCTTGGACTGGTTTACTCTTTGCTGGGTGAGGAACTGGCTGGATGGCTGAGCCCAGAGAGT
Source organism: Phaethon aethereus (assembly GCF_964289735.1). Taxonomy (NCBI): domain Eukaryota; kingdom Metazoa; phylum Chordata; class Aves; order Phaethontiformes; family Phaethontidae; genus Phaethon; species Phaethon aethereus. The sequence continues at coordinate 29,452,171 of NC_138578.1, read as the reverse complement.
TGTGGTGAATGGTGTTAAATCCAGCTGGTGGCTGGTCACAAGCTGTATTCCCCAGGGCTTGGTTCTGGGGCCAGTCTTACTCAATATCTTTATTGATGATCTGGATGAGGGGATCGTGTGCTCCCTCAGTAAGTTTGCAGATGACACCAAGCTGGGTGGGAGTGTTGATCTGCTGGAGGGTAGGAGGGCTCTGCAGAGGGATCTGGACAGGCTGGATCGATGGGCAGAGGCCAACTGTATGAGGTTTAATAAGGCCAAGTGCCGGGTCCTGCACTTCGGCCACAACAAGCCCATGCAACGCTACAGGCTTGGGGAGGAGTGGCTGGAGAGCTGCCTGGCGGAAAGGGACCTGGGGATGCTGGTTGACAGCCGGCTGAATATGAGCCAGCAGTGTGCCCAGGTGGCCAAGAAGGCCAACAGCATCCTTGCCTGTATCAGAAATCATGTGGCCGGCAGGAGTAGGGAAGTGATTGTGCCCCTGTACTCAGCACTGGTGAGGCCGCACCTCAAATCCTGTGTTCAGTTTTGGGCCCCTCGCTACAAGAGGGGTGCTGAGATGCTGGAGCATGTCCAAAGAAGGGCAATGAAGCTGGTGAGGGGTCTGGAGCACAAGTCTTATGAGGAGCGGCTGAGGGAACTGGGGTTGTTCAGTCTGGAGAAGAGGAGGCTGAGAGGAGACCTTATCGCTCTCTACAACTACCTGAAAGGGGGTTGTGGTGAGGTGGGTGTTGGTCTCTCGTCCCAAGTAACCAGCAATAGGATTAGAGGAAATGGCCTCAAGTTGCGCCAGGGCAGGTTTAGATTTGATATTAGGAAAAATTTCTTCACAGAGCGGGTGGTCATGCATTGGAACAGACTGCGTAGGGAGGTGGTGGAGTCGCCATCTCTGGAAGTGTTCAAAAAAACGTGTGGATGTGGCGCTTCAGGACATGGTTTAGGGGACATGGTGGTGCTGGATTAATGGTTGGACTTCATGATCTTGAATTTCCTTTCCAACCGTAGTGATTCTGTGATTCTGTAAACAAAAACAGAAAGCAAAAGTGTAATGCAGTTCATGGGCAGGGGGAAGAAACAGGGAAGGAATTTTGGTACCTACAGTGTTTTACACATATGCTAGAAGAGGGAGATTGTGATGCATCCACACACAGCATTGTTACTCATTAGCCAATCATTTAAAAGGAGAAATCAATGGTGTCAAAATGTGGACTGACTACTGTGCTCAGAGGAGTGTGCTACTTCTTGAAACCATAATTAGATGACTCTGATACAGAGTATGATACTGTTTGGGCAGATGGTCGCCAGGAAGGTAGCGAAGGTACATGTTAGAGAAACAATGCTGACTGGTCAAAAAAGTTAGAATTGTATCTTCCTTTTTAATATACCTGAAGTGTCAGCATTGTGGATGATTTCTTCCACACTGTACAGAATAGTAGTTTTCCATGTCAAAGTAAATCCTAAAAGCCAGGCCTGAAGAAGGAGTCACAGTTTTGATGTGTCTCTTTGCCAAGCTGCTTGGAAGAGTGCTGCAGCACACCTAACCAGTTGTGAGAGAGGAAAGCTAATGTGGCATGCGCTATCTGCCTTGATAGAGTGATAAGTATTTTCTCCTTTTTATAAAATGTAAAGCTGAAGAAATACAGAAAATGACCTGCTACTAAAACCACTTTTATGTGCAGAGAAGACCTGCATCTCACATTGTTATTGCCTAATACCACCACATTTAAGACATCAGTTTAGAGAAAGTAATTTGAACAGCTGAGCTATACAATAGCTCAAGTATTTGCGAGGGTAGCATAGGAAGAACATAGTGTAAGGTGTTGATTTTAGTCACAATATTGTAATATAGTACCAGGAAATATGTATTTCAGGGATCTTACTGCATTCAGCTGGAAATACATAACAAATCGAAGCCACTTTTATTGTTGTAATATATATATTTCTTAAGGGTCTTCAGAATGTTCAGTGTAAAGTCTTTTTGATGATCATTTGCAATAGTTTACATAGAAGTTTTGGTAATCCCCACTGAATGCATAAGCATAATCTTTTCCGTATGAGTTTCACTGTAACTGTAAAAGCAAACATGACCTTAGGTTTGTCAGTCCATTTCCAATTCACTGGGATGAAAGGTTTAGTATTTGGAAAGGAATTTAACTATTGTTACCTTTTGAAGACGCTTGCTTTCTGCAGATTTTGTAAGAAAGGATGACAAGTGTGGAGAAGAGACCCTTGGGATTGTGCTCTGGGGAGGAAAGCAGCCCATGTGAGCTTATGCCCTATTACTCGGCACTCTCCCAAGTTGTTACATGCTAAAGATGAGAAAACTTTGCTTGGAGTTTGACCATACCAGATTAACAGAAAGTTCACTCCTTTTTCCAGCTTTCTCTGTTTCCTGTGATGTGTGGCCAGTTCTGGGGGAGCTCATGTTGCTGACTTAGTATTGGTGTGATAAACAGTACCTTTAGGAGCAGAGAACACAACTAAATCCATTGCCATTAGCATGATACAGGTAGTCATATACAATAAACTGATCACATGCCCTAGCTGAGACCAAGGTGCACACACACAAAAAAAGCAGTACTTCCTGCTTCTCTCACTACCTAGTAAATATAATGTCTGGTTAAGGTTAGCTAAAATCAAATGTATTTACTGTAGAATGTAACAGAGAAAACAGAATATAAAATATATTTAAAAAGAACTATACTGAAATATGACATTTTGCTAATATTTTTTTCCCTCTTTTGTGACCTGTGGGGGAAAGTATGTTCTAGCTTATATTCATTTATTACTACCTTGCTACAGTTATTTCCTTAGAAATAGTAAGACACTCTTTTGTTTATTTGTATGTGGTTCACTATCAAAGTTTATTTCAGGCAGAGTCCTTTGCTCTTTAGACATTTCATTAAATGTTAAATAACTCTATACACTGTCTCCATAGGATAACTCCAGAGAAGTTTTCAGTGGAGCAAAATTCAGGTTTGAAAGTAGGAGAAAACAAGTGTTGGGCCTGTTCAGTGGTGATTTAAATAGTAGTTTGAGCTGTTAATTACGTCTGAGTTGGTCAAAACCAAATGCCATAGAAGGGTGGTGTGACTAGAACTGATTTTGCATTTAGTATGTGTGTGCAAAGTAAGTATCTTAGGTGGGGATCAAACTCAAGCTCTGAAGTGAGCAGTGTTCCCTGTGAACGGGTGATGCAAACATGGAATTTGGTCAGAAACAGAGGGCTCAAAAATGCACAGGTGCAGCTCATCTCCTCTTGTACCTCCTTGCCCTCTGAATGTTAAATGGGCTCAAGACTCCTTGTCTCACATCTGTTTTCTACTCAGTTGCTCTCCTTGCGCAATACTGAATTTAGCCCAGTTATTTTCAGAAAAGTTTGTTTCACTGGACCCTATGCTTTCAGCAAAGCGGCTCATATTAGGTGCAGCTTCAAATCTAAATAGTGAAATTGCCATGGTTAAAAGATAAGTTGATGTCAGAATAAGTTTGCAATTGTAATGCTTCTGAAGTGATCTCCCATGTGACCCAGGTGACTAAAACAAAAAACAGAGAAGAGTCAAATATTGACATTTCCAGGCCAAAGATTAACTCAGATGGCCAAATCTGTCAGGTAGTATGATTACGGTGACTGCTTATGTTGTCAGCCTGAAATGGTATTTCTACCTTCAGACCGTTAAGTCTGTCAGAAAACTGAAACAACTGGAAAGGTTTGAATAGTCCACTCCCGATTCTTACACGGTTACTTTATAGATTTGATATCTTGGGAAACAGTATAATGGGAAAGGTTAATAGACCATAATGCATAATAATTTGGAATTAACATTCAGAATCATCACCACTTTCATAACATACAGTTAAGAGGGGGTTTTTTTACACCCTTTTCCTGAAAATACACTTCAGTCTAATTAGTGGAAAGCTATATACTCATTCTTTTAGTTGCAAGAGCAAAGGTAATTGTCAAAGATTAAAACTAACAACATTTCTATTTTAAATGGGGACTTGCTCTGAAAGCCCATTTACTCTTTTCACTCCTCACAATACTTGTCCTCACCGCCCTTATGTTGATTTCTGAGTTCATTGTATATCACAGTGCTTGACTTCATTGAAGAGTGGCAAAGACTCAGGCTTCTGATTTTCTGGATTCGGGGAGCTCCAAGCCACGAAATCCATTTGCTGATTGTTCTGCCCTCCTGTGCTAAAATGTGGGAAATATGTTCTCGCTGGGTGTGATTTTGCAACAAAATGCTAAATTAATGCAGTGCTCTGTTCTAGTGGAATGATACTTAATATTTGTTTGTGTACTTCAGGAGAACAATGAATTGAGAAGGTGCTAGGACCAAAGCACAGCTGCATTGCCCACAGTTTTTTTAATAACAGAGCTCACTGGCGTTGTCTAAGGGTCACAGCAGGTCTCACTGTGGCAGGTATTTGATGAGGATGATACCAGCAAGTGTAGAGAAAATGAAAACATGATTGCCAGCTTTCACTGAGCTTATTTGCAACCTTTTGACTGCCAGGCATGTTTTAATGTCTTGTTCTCAAAACCTTGATTTGATGCAGGAAGCAGTTGGGCACCTTTATGTTTCATAGCTTTCTATGAAATTTGGAACAAGATAAACAGTGTCTGCTTAAATGAAGTTACGGTACCTTGTTTACTGGCAGCTCTAAAAGTATTTGTTCCTGCAAAATGATGAGCCCTGATTCAGCAGTGGCTCTCTGTTCTGAGTTCATCAGCACTGCAGCACTGGCTGCTGAAATTGAACACAAAGCATGCAAAATTCATAAACTCATGTCTAGCTGAATGCAGTGGATTTGCAAAAGCATCTATGACTCTAAAAATTATACGCTATGTTGATGGGACTTGGATATCCAAGTTCTTTGGATGATAGTGTTTTTTAAAAAACTTTCCCCAGTTTCATTGCTATAGCTGTTCTGTAACCTTCGTATTCTTCTTAACTGGTAGACTGCTGATAAAAGTGAAATCAGAATTGTTTGGAACTTTTCCCTTAAAAGTAACTCTGGAGTTTTCAGAGTGGTAGAGGAGTCCATTGATTCTTACACACACCGATAGTGATTGTGGTGGTGATATTCCTGTTTTATTAATTCTAATTTATCAGGAAAATCAGGTCTAAGAGTTTGATACATTTTCAAGAATTTTGAAGGTGAAGAAACAGAAACTGATACAGCGTGACAGCTCGATGACATGAATCGTTAGGGACTGGTGTTGATTTCATTACAACTCCTTGGTCTGCAGTGGAATTGCTCCTAACTTATACTGTGTACAAATCAGCTGAGAATTAGGTTGAAAGAACATAGACAAGGTGAAGCCACAAGTTTCGTTTGATAATGCAAATAAGTGCAGTCTAACACAGTATTTGTAGAGAAACATTGAAATGATGATTTGAGCCCTACAAGTAATGATGGGAGCTTTACGAAGGCTTTTCTTGTTTGAAACCCTGGTTTCACTACTGCCATGGAAATACTAAGATATAGATTCCAAGTAGGGTATGAGAGGGCAAAGCAACCAAAATAATTCTGTGTTTGGTTTGTATTACCCCCCATCACGATGTTGAAATAAGAAGTAGAGTTTTCTAAGGAGTGTGTGGCATAATGTGATAGATTTAGTGCTGTGTATAAGGAGAAAATTTTCAGTTAGGTGAATTTTAGTGACCAAAGACTATGATGTTGACAAAAGTTATTCCATGGTTTTATGACTGTGAGAAAAACTTGCTTTATAGTCCCAGGAAAATATTTTATTAAATCTTTTGAACAACAATTTTTATATGCGGGTAGAACTGAAGAATGTTGTTTGCATTTTTATATTTTATAATTCAGAAACAACCAGAAGGATTTTCATTACTTTTGTTTTTGAAATTCGGAAGAATAAAATAGGGTTTTTTTGAAAAGTAGATACTATTACATGAGCACTGAGCCAGATCTTTTAAATAATTTTTAATCACAGTAAAAACAGTGAGTATAGGTAAAATTAGGATTCCTTTATCAGTCTTGGGCCAAGACTGATGCAATTCTGTCAGAATATGTATTTACTGAAGAGTTTGCTTTACATAAGGAGCATTCTTCAGCATTATATCAGTAGGTGGGGAATATAAGAGGGGAGGCATAGAGGCATCTTGAAGGGCAGGGAGTGGGGAGGTAAGCATCCTTCCATCAGCATCTCTTCTGATGCAAGAGCTGGGGAACACTGGGTGAAATTGAGTAAGAGCTGAGTTCAAGACAGCTTATTTTTCACACAGTAAGCACTATACTCTGGGAAATCATTGCCACAGGATGCTGTGGGTGCTCAGAGTTTTAAAGTGAGTCCCTTAGGTCAAGGGGAGGTTGGGGTAGTACTTGGAAGATAAAATCATGGTGAGTTAATAAGTAATGAGAAACCATATTTGGCTCAGGAAATCTCCTGAGCTGAAAATAATTGATACGGAGAGCATCGAAGGTGTGTTGGCCTATGCCTACTGTTGGGACTAGGCTGACCCAGTATATTAATTTTTATTTTCTAATGGAATGAAGTGCTGTAAGGCAGTTTGTTTGCCCTAGGATTGCAGACGAGTTGCTAAGTAGTAATGGTGGCTAATGTGGTAATACTTTCTAGCAGAGCAGCGCGTGGGGGCCCACACGAGGCTGTCACAAAAAGGGCATGCAACTGGAGCTGGTATCAAACCCTTTCTAACACTGGCCCTTGACTGACTTGTTGGATGGAAAAGTAAAGTGGGTTCAGACTCACTAATATTATTTGTTTCGTGTGCTTTAACAGCAGAATTTGCCTGTCTAGTTCTACCTTAATAAAGGCGATCACTTGATCCTCAAACTAAAAAGAAGCAAAGATCTTTAACAGCATTTAAATCTCAAAGAGAAGAGCATAATTATGCCTCCTTATGTAAGATATCATTTCAGTATTTACAGCAGTATTCTTTGACAGTCATCCGGAGATGAGTGCTAGTTGTGGATTTTCATAAATACTATGTTTGTAGTCTCTCATAGTTAAAGTTTCTTCCTGTTTTATTCAGGTGGCTATGTAAATTCTGTAACTGGGCCAGTTTGCTGTGTAATTTAAGATCTGTGGCTTTTCTCATTTGAACGCATACCAGAACAAGAAGCAAAAGATAATTTTATTGGCAGTCAGGTTTTTTTCTCGAGAAATTTTGGTGCAAATTTCCACTTGCACCATTATCTTTTGAAAGACATGGTTAATCATGTGTTACCGTTGTTGCGATTATAACTTAGCCATTATTTCTTCTTGTCTGCTATTTTTTATGGGACTGTGAGACTCTCAGATTAGAAAAGCCTATTTTGGCTAGAATCCGCCTATTAATCTTCTTTTGCTACTTGTTGTATTGTTTCTGTTAATTTATCGTGGGATTTATTGTTTGAGATCAGAAAACTTAATTTAAGCTCGCATCTTTTAGTGTATGTACTTCTTGTTAAGTTTATATTAAAATTATTCCTTCTATAAGGAAATGTGTGCATAAAATTGTAAACATGAAAGCAATTAAAATAATTGTGGAAGTTGTCATTATCAGTAAATGATACAAGCTCTGTGCTTTTGCATTATTTGTACAGAATTCCATTTTGGGTCTCATTGTGTCAAGGCAGAGATTTGCATTTTAATGGAGAAAGCATGAAACACAGGCCCTGTGACTGTTGGATTGTTGTTTAACAAAGGGGCATTGTTCAGAGCATAGAGTGTTTTGTTTTAAGGAGCTGGTAAAGTAGAGCAGGGCAGGTCTATGCTTTCTGTCACTGCAAAATAGGGTATGTGGGTATAGGTGTGCTTGATACATACATGCTCCTCTTAAGCTTTACTGCTTTCTTGAACTGTTTGCTTTAGCCAAGCTGAATTGGATTATGGTGTGTTGAATGTGTGAAATTGCTTCAGTCTATGAGAGAAGTGGAAAATGCAGCTTCCATTGCACATTAAAGTGGGCATAGAGTATTCTGCAGAAAGGCACTCTGCGAGCTACAATTTCATCTCTCTCAACCTCAAAATAAGAGAATGGCTTTTATTTCCCACTTCTTTTAACAGTCCCCAAATTCTTCACGGTAGGCTTCAGTCTTTGATGTATGTCTACCCTTATCTGTATTTTACTCTTCTTTAGACTGCAGTATTTTTAGGGAAAAGAGGCAAACCTCCTCATCCTACGTTTGCATGGCTTTGGGAATGCTGTGTTCATCTTCCACTTCTGGTCACCAGATGGACAGGGAAAGTACGTTGGCTGTGTTTTGGACTCTGCTGTACCTAAGCCTCCAGTGAGCAGATTCAGATGTTTCTGTGCAGGAGTGGTACTCTCATGCGTATCTGTGGTTACTTCACAATGATTTTGAAGCTCTAAGAGGCCTTAATTGTAGACAAAGAAGAAGCGTAGTAGTGTCTGCTTGATATCACATGGGAGATAATATTAGCAGGTGCTTTCAATGTTGAGAGAAAAAGATTATTGCTACTCTCTTTAACTAGATGCCACTTTTTCTCCCAGTACACTGAATTAATATTTTGGTAAGAGGGAACTCTGAGTGTGTGATATATATTAACACATAGGCTGAATGCAAGAAAATCTGAGATCAGAAAAGAATGTGGGCTTTTAAGTGACTTTTGTTGGTCAAAACCTGTAAAAACTAAACACAAGGCGTGTGCTTGACTGCAGCTCTGATACTAGCTGCCCCCAAGAAGATAGACATACCAATCTTGCATGGAGACATTGCATTTGTTTCTCCTTGTTCCTTAATACAAGAAATAATTCAGGATAAAAGTGCATTTTTTCACAGGGAACAGAAAATCTTAATGGCTGTGTGAATGTTACTCCGCTGTGTCAGAATTAGCAGTCTGTGTGTGTGTGCGCATATATATCAAGGGAATTAATGTAAACAGTGAAGAAAATAATAATGCATTGTGACAGTGGGTTATGCAGCTGCTTGTAGAAGTTACATTATGCATCACGGTAGAAAAACAGTTAAAATGGCACACTGAACAGTATCAGTAGTCATGAATATAGTCCATTAAATCCCTTGAATAATAACTGGACCTCTAGTCAAGAGGTACAGAAGTAAATAAGTGCATCGGTACTCTCAGTTCAATATAAGCTTCAGGCTCTCATAAGACAGCTCCTCAGCTGACATAAATTGATTTCATGACTCCAAACTGCTATCTGAGGATCTGCCCCACAGAATAAAGTAAAGGCTTGTCTGCTCAGTCACAAATATTCAACATCTTTAAGCTATAGCTGTTGCTTAGAGAGAGCTTTCTATTTTAGGTTTATATATTATCACTCCTTACCATATTATCTTCCAGCTTGCCACATAAGAATTGATAGCAATAGTAAGGTCCTGTGTGGAAACTTTTATTTTTTTCCAATTAAAATCTTTATATTTCTTCTGGGTTTTTTTAATGTTTTATTGCAGTTTCATTATTGTTTCACAATGCTAAGGGAGGTTGGATTTTGAGGGGTTGAAACACAGGTGCAACAGAGATACAATGCAAATATGTCAAATGCCACAATGTTAAGTACAAAAGGGAATTTGACTGGTTTTGGAAGGAGAGCAAACTTTGTACTTAGCATAAGCTCAGCTTCATATTTATTGCACCCTACTACACTTTTAAATGTCATCACCTTGTTGATAAACTCTGAGAATCTTAACAAAACTTCTAGGGAAACACATCCCAGCCTTGTCGTGAATCCCTACCTGGCACACAATTCCTGCTAATGGCAGTGGTGCACTGTGCCTGGGTGTGCGGAACACAGCGCCTCGTGGCCCTTTGCTTCTGGGCTATAAGTGGTTTTCCAACCAACCTGCAGGCCTCGTTCGCTTTTACAACTTTAAAGATAGTAATGGCAAATACGTGGTCTCCAGAATAAGACTCTCTTATGAGACAATATCTGAAAAATACTTAAAAGCTGTATTTACATTACAGGGCGGATACCTTGCAGGGTGTCCCTCCGTCTGTATTCCCAGGCAGGGTCTCTGGAAGACCCCTCAGTGGGAAATGTGGACGCGCATGTGGGAGGAGAGTAATTGTGCTTTCCGGTAGTTCCCCTTTGCGATCATTGACAGTGGTCTACACAGACAATAAAAACTGCTTTCGAAAGCAAAAGTAGCCTCTAGAACAGCAATCTTGAAACAATTTCCTGTGGAAGTTTATTCTGTGTGCTTCCAGCTTTTTAGCTATTCTAAGTTACTTTCGTGTATCTTTATCAGCTGGATTATTTTTAATACTGTTGAGGCCAGAGTTTTCATGCCCTTATTCGCTGTCAGTAGTCCTTTATCTTGCAAGCACTTGCACTGTAAAATACAGGAGTATAATACTATCTAATGGAAATAAGGCTGTTGGAGATGGTTCCTACAGTAAACATACTAATTTTCTTGAAACTTGCACTAATATTATGGCCCAGCTGATTGCTAAATTAATTTTCCTTTCCTGTTATTTAAATTGTCAATTTTGTTTAGGGTCCTGATGTTGTTACTTTCTCCTAAATTGTCTACAAAATTCGGCTCCTAATGCTGTAGGAGTGACAGCACATTCCTGCTGAAGACAGTGGAAGTAGTCTTATTAACTTGTTTGATAGATGGGGACAGAAGCAAGATTTTGCAATAGATCTTTATCAGTATGTCTCCCATAAGCAGCCTTCTGTCCTAAGTTTTTCCATGTGCTTAGTTGGAAAAAAGAAGGTAGTGAGTTTGTGAGGAATGGGTGTTGAGTGGTGCATCTGCAAGGTAAACTGGCAGCATGTTAATGGCCAACACTCTTCTTACCACTAGGAAAAAAAAAAGCTGAGGAATCCAAAACCAAAGCAAAACAGCATTTTGTATTGCAGTTGTGAAATTCATGGCTGGACATAAGCAGGAGTTTGAGAAATACTATATTGTATCCTGGAATGACCAACAACCTCTCAAAGAACAGAGACTGAGACAGGAGTGTAGTGCTAATCAGATATGTTGTAGACAGTTTGCCCGCAGGAATTGAGGAAGGGAAAACCTTCTTTCTCATTTTCTCTCAATTTCTTGATTCTCCACTCATGGATGCTTAGGGAATATAGAATAATTCAGCTGAGGCAGGGGGAATAAGTATCGCTTACAACTAACAACCGGGGGAAAAAAGAATCAGGCCTGTCACTGCAGATTTTGAGGGGAAAAAAAGAGGTATGATGTGGGGAAATTTGAAAGAGGCTGTGTAAGAAAGTCAAACGGTAATGGATTTGAGTTCTAATGGGAACAGCAGAACAAGTTCATACATCACCTAGCAGCACAGAGTGTTAGCATGTTGTAAGTGGATTTCTGTACTTTACTACAGCAAATTACAGCTGGCACAATTAGCTCCATGTAAAACAAAATGACATATTTTGAGCATGTTCTCCAGGTTTGCCACATGCTGTTAAAATGGGGGGGGGGGGGGGTGTCAGTTTTTGTGCAGCATGGGACTACTTTTGCTGGGAATAGCGTCTGCATCAAGCTGCAAACTCCACTTTGAACACGGAGCTTGGTTTCTTATTGGCAGCCTCTGTTCCTGTATTGTTATAAAATCTACCAGGGAGAAGAGGGAGAGTATCTGCAGTGCCAGAAAGCAAAAATAACAGGTCATTTTAACTACAATGAACATGTATTTAAATAGAGCAGTATTTTACAAAAAGTTGGCTATTGCCCCAGACAGATAATTTTTGATCTGAAACAGAGTAGTAACTAAGCAACAGATCAGCTGGTGAGACTTGGATCACCTAAGGAGGCTGAGGGAAGACTCCCCAGGTGAAGAGGATGGGGATTATAAAACAAAAGTGTTTGCAATAGGGAGGTTTGGAGAGGAGAAGAAAAGGAAACAGGTTGCTTTAAAAAGGAGAAACTGGTTCCCTTTTCTCAAGAAAAGCTGTGTTGAACCTCTGACCTAGCTCCAAGGAGTGCTGAAATATGGTGAGGAATTTGAAGTGTAGTAGGGCATGTGAACATCTGTTGTTTCAGAGATACCTGTATTTTTTTATGCTACTGTTTTAGGTAGAAAGTGGGACTCCCTGAAAAATTTAGAGCTTTAACTTGTTCCCTTATGCACAAGGTTGGAGCTCTTAACAAATTAATGCCTAAGGAGCCAACATTGCTCCTATAGTCCTTGTACTGCACTTCTCGGAAGGTCGTAGTAGCCAGTCTCTACCTAGCAAGAGCACTAGAGAAAGGAACTGGAGTCCTTGCAGAGATCTAAGAAAAATGAAACTAAACAGCCTAAGCATTACAGGATACCAGAGTAGAGATATGGCCATCCAGCAGGCAGGATATAATCAAGGCCACTTAGCACCTTGTATAGATAGCTTAGAGTTCTAGCTTTCAGAAAAGGAGCATGATTTTTTTTTTAAATACCATGCATTTCAGCTTCAGCTTTTTTTTTAATCATCTCAGAATACATGAAAAGTAGAAAAAGCCATTTTATGTCTATATTTGCCAAAACCTTTTTCTACAGGTCTGCAATCATAAAAATGCAGCAAGATGTTCTCTATACTGTGAGTCTGAGTAGAAGATAACATGCTTTTCTTCACCACTGTAGAAATTGTCCAGTGCTAATTGGGTTTTGAAGAGGAAGTTTGAGGTGGTGTTTGGGGTTGACAGGAGGTAAAAATATCATCACTGCTATGAGATCCAGTGAAGCCAGCACAAAACTTGTTTGCTTCAGTGGGTATTGGCTCATGGCTTGTATATGTCTCCTCTGTCTTGGTAGGAAGTTGCCTCTCTACATATATACCACTGTTCATGTTGTTGGTCAAGGAAGGTCAGCTGCTACCCTTCCTTTGCATGCACAGTATTGCTCTTCTGCATCAAATTTAGTTAGTATATCAGGATGGTTCTGCTACTGCTCACTTACTGGAGCTCCCAGAGGATCTTCTCATTTCTGTTTTTTCCAATTCTTTCATAAGAGTCATGGCAGTTATCTCCAGATACTCTCAGTTTCTTTTTTTCTTTTTGAACCCCACAAAAGAAATAAACAAGCTTGTCTTCAGATGGTTCTGCTAAGTATAAAAGACTGGAGATGGTTGTTCAGCTCCACTGAGGTTTAAGGAATCGCTACATTTGCGAAGTACTGCTTGTAATGTAATGACTATTTACCTTCAGCCACAGATGTCAGAAGTGGTTTCGTAAGTATTGTGTGTATGTGTACCTACAAAGCCCTCTTTTCATACGAAGAACATTAACTAATTTATTTGCTAAATTTGAGTTCTCCTGCCTGAAGAAGAGACATAATATTCTGACTATTCTGTTGAAAATCACTGTAGCTTGATTTACTGTTGTTTTCTCTTTCTTTATTACTGACTTTCTCTCTCTTTCTCACTCTCTCTTTCATTATGTTATTTTTTGATGGCTATATATAATTTAGTGGTATGTTCTTTGGAGGTTTAGGGGAGGGTTTTGGGGTTTTTTTGTTTTTTGGTTTTTTTTTTTTGGAAAATGCCTTTCAATTATTGAACTCTGCACTTAAACATTGCAACAGTTGATAGCAGTGACACCTTTACTACTGTAAATAGAAGAGAATTGGGCTGCTCGATTAATTTCTGCCTTGTAATTCAGTGAAAGCCTGTTTGCATGTACACCTTACAAAGACTTGGGTGTTACTCAAGTATTCCACCAGATGTGCTGATGTAGATGACCTTCTGTAATTATATTGCATTAATACATTCTGTGTGTTATTTTGAGGTATGTCTGAAGATGCAGAGTATTTTAGGCTGTGATATCTAGATTTCATGTGGATTAATTTGACAGAGAACTACAGTGAAAAGCATAATGTATTTCAGATTGGCCCCTTGGTAGATGCTTTGTGAAACAAAAAGTTTACACACAGAATTTCTCTGACCAGTTTTTCTTTCCTGGCTATATAGGACATTGCCTGAAAGTCTACTGGGCTGGTAAAGAATCTTCTGGTATGTTGATTAGAGACGAGACCTTCAAAGTATTAAGCATGAGAGAAGAGATAGATTCCCTAAAATTTCTCTCTGCTGGTCTTAATAGGTTTTTTTCTAGTTAGTTGCTGCTTTTTAACTCAATGGGTGCATAGTTTGGGCATGAGTTTTGGGTTACACAATGTTTGGGTTACACTGAGAACTATGAAGACAAATTCTTTGTTTAATCTTCCCAAGCTGTTTGGAGGCACAAGAGCCTCTCTCCGAGCCCTTTCTGTGACAATACTTCAGGGTTCTGCAGAGCTGTAGTTTTCATAGGTTTCTATTTGTTTTTCTTATATGAACAAAAACAATTTGGATGTAGCATTTTTTCTAAACTGGGCATTTGCATCTTAAACATGCACAGTGTTTTATTATATAAAGCAATCAAAAAATTAAACTAGCAAACAAAGGAAAAATCTAATGTCTTTACTGGTTAAATAGCCAAACATGCAGAGCAAAACAAAGTGAAATACAAAAATGTAAATGAAAGCTGTCCCTAAAGCTTGTAAATCACCTATTTCACTAAATTAGGGCGAAAAGTCATAGTCACTGTTTCAGATGGGTTGTGATGAAGAACACTGTAATATTTCCTTGAAATAATCCCTTCGGGTAACATTTTTTTTCCCTTTAAAATATGAGTCTTTTGTGTTAGCTTTGGGAATTCCTTTGGTCTAATACAATGTAAAAGTAGTGTTACTTTAAGTACTAAAACTTTTCTCTCCCTAGAAACATCAATGCCTTGTCATAGAAACAAGGTTGTCATTCATCTATTAAGATTTTAATTGAATCAATAAATAACCATCCCGAGTTTCTACACTGGAGGACTGCTGAAGTATAAAACCTCAATTCAGTCTCTTGTGTTTAATCATTTGTTATTAGAGAATGAGTTTGGTAGTGTGTGTTCATCTGTTCTCTCATCCTTCTCTTAAACATTTTATTGCCTCTTCTCTATAGGCAATCTAGACTAAGACAAATCTAGGGCACAGAGAACCCTACGGTTTCCAAAACTGTGCAGCTTGAACTGCACAAGAGAGGGGTACAATTTTATTGTGTTTTTCCTACTACGTGTGTCCCTTGGGTTACAGAGTCCAGTTCCATGATTCGTTTTCTGGCAGCACATTGCGGGTTTATCAGTCTTGTACAGATCTTGGGAAGAAGATCCCAAGCAAGAACTTCTGCTTGTGTTTCAGTTCTTTTTCCCTTCCTTCCAGATGTGCCAAACCACCATCACTGGTAATGAAATTTTTTTTGGTGAAGTGTCAAAATTTAACTTGTCTTTTCCTTTTTCTGGAAAACATAGGTAGTGTTTGTATTCTTTTGGTATTTCCATTGCATCAGTCATACAAAGCACTTGCATCACTGCAGAATCTGCTGTGCTGAAGGGGAGGCGTGCCATTTGAATTGATGGTAAAGAAATAATGAAATCAGCTGGGGTCTGCTCAGTACTCATGAGCTGGTTTTCGTTTATTAAGTATAATAAACATGTGTGCAATAGTCTGCAACTACCCTAAGGTATGAAGCATTAACAGGTTACCCATGGAACACTGAACTTCAGGCATGACCAAGTGTCAGCAATGTGTCTTCTGTATTGATGACATCTGTTCCTGTGTGGGTTTTGCTGCTTGCTGTTTCAGCATGAGTTAGCTAGAGCCTGGTGCTCCACAGTGTAGTAAGCCAATGAATTCATGACTCAGGTCCCAGGGTCCTTGTTCGTCTGTCAATCTCTAGCTCTCTCTTCTGTCAGTCTATCCTGTTGACTGAGCTACTGAAGTAGACACAGGCTGGAAACTGAGCAAAATTGCAAGCTGCGTATTAATCTATCATGTGACTGCCTATTTTTCAGAAATGCCTGGGTATTTTTAATCAGTATGTTAGATATTTGGTCTTGTATATCCCTCCTGCCCCCTAGACATGTTGGTAATTTTTTTTTTATTCTTGGGTTCCTCAGCACTGAACAACACAACAGTTCATCCAGGCCTCACGGGGAAATGAACTTTTAAAGCATTTTGGGCAGGAATGGAAATACCAATACAAAATATACATGGGTTATGCTGGTTTTCATATTCTTTAAACTGCAACTCCCCTGCAATAGCATTGTTTCTTCTTTATGGTGTCTACTAAAGCTTTTGAATTTAAAAATATATTGAATTTTAAGGTTTCCTATTTACTCATTCCTCCTCAACCAGCGAAGTTATATCTCTCAATGCTCCACAGTTGCCTGCTGTGACAATAAATAACCTCTCTTCAGTATTAAAGTTTATTTAAAAATAGTTTCCACCTTGTACAATAAATCCAACTCCTAAACTTCTTCAGCATCATATGCTGCTGTATGAAGTTACACATACTGTGAGTTTGTTCAGTGAAATGTGAATATCAAAGACTTGCCCATCATGGGAATTGCATGTCAGAGTTTATACGCATTATTAGATTTCCACAAAAGGGAATTCACACTGTAACAGAGAAACAAAGAGAGAGCTAAGGCAGGACACTCAGCAGTCCATTGAAAAACAATAACCAGAATACTATGGGCAACAGTTTATACAGTGCCATCTCCATCTTGCTTTTTTTATTCCTGCCTGCCAGGGTAACCACATTTAATAGGAGGTCAGCTGTGACAAGTGACCCTGAAGTGATAGTTGGTAGCAGTAGTCCATTTGTCTGGAACTCTTTTTTTTTTTCTTCCACAGACCCGTTTTCATCAGTGCATTTTATAGACATTTAGATTCAGACATTCTTCCCACACTGCCACACAGATTTAGACAAAAAATAGGCTTCAGAGTTTCATATAAAGCACTATAGTCCCTTTGAGGTTGACATACATATTACTACACCTGAAGATCTGCCCCAAGAGTGTTATCCTGCATGCATATGTTGCAACAAAGTGTGTGCAGCATGGCTGGTAGAGGCCCCAGGGGAAAGAATAAAATGGGACTCCTTTTGTAACTGGCTGTTACTGTTCTTCGCATCTGCTGCTGGGGTCCTTCCAGCTCCTGAGCTCTTGTAAAGTTACTCGGTCTTCTCAGTCAATAGCCACTTTCTGTGTGATGCTGGGGGGAGAGGAGGAGAAGGGGGACGAGTTAGTTAAAAATTGCTATGTGTCCTGTTAGGGAAAAACAAAAACTCTCTAAAAAAAAAAAAAGAATCCAGTTGCTTAGTAACTTCAATATCTCTGCTTGCTTATATTGCTTTTCTGTTATATAGTGTTGTATTATCGATAGTTGTGGCTACAAGGTGTCTGAGAGAGAGATGGGAGCAGGAAAAAAACAATCCACTAATGTATTACATCCCACATTCATTAGCATCTTGTTTTACTCTAATGCAGCAGGTACGTCTGCCAAATGCAAAACTTGGCCCACTGTTCTAAATTATCAAGCTGAGTAACTAAGCTTCTGGATCCTGACTGTGAATTAGAAAAATGTAAGTGACAGCCAAGGTAATTGCAGTAGACTAACACTACTGGTATTAAATAAGAATGTGATGCTGTATGAAGCCACACGCTGAGTGTCAGATATAAGTTGCTTTCCCGTTTTTCTCTCTTGCTTTATAATCTCTTTCTGCCTTGGCTTTTATTTTGTTCTTTGCTCCTTCTTTCTGGTCTTGAGAACTGAAAGTGCTCTCTGAAAAGGTAATATTTGAGATCCATATTCATATCAAGTCCTAGTCTAGTAGCAGCTGCCTTTAAAATGGCTGTCAAATACATTTTTAGTGAGCTGTGCTTGCTAAGCATTTTCTAATACTGATGTCATTAGCATAAAAGAAGCCTGATTACCCAAGTTTGATTGGTTTCCCCCCTAAATTGAGAAGAAAAAAGATTACAGACATTTTTAACAGAAATTATAGACAAATTATATAATTTGTCTTTAAGTCTCTCTTACCCTCCTGAAGCCAAAGTAGACCTCAATGTATGTCATGTGATCAAAAGAAATTTTTATGACTTTTAGCAGATACCCGGTTGCTTCCTGCAAGCAGCAACTAATTGTATTTTGGTCATCAGTCAAGGAATGTATTTCAGATTTATGCAAAACACTCATATTTGTTTAAGCTTTTCTTCAGCAGTGACAGATTTTATGGTATAGAGCATACAATTCAGTGCATTATGCTGTTCAACCCCTATTTGCCCATACAAAATTCTAAGGGGAAACAGTGCCATAGGTCACATATATTTAGATGCTTACTGGGTAAGCTGTGGTAAAGATGGAACCATAGATCAAGAAGGATGCTCTTATCTAGAGGCAGAGACCACATACTACAACAGGTTTCATAGTAGGTCACCAAGAATTGAAGTACATGTGGCCGCTGGTACAAATCATAGATCTGCCCTCAGAAAGTATCAAAGCACAGGTGACTGCTCACTCTTAGTTTGTTGCTGTTCGTAGAACAAAGCTAAGAGGACTAGATATTTTCCTTAAGATATACATGTTGTTTGCATGCTGTATGCAAATGGACCCAAATTAGACTGTTTTTTTTACTGCTTTTATCTGTTTTCTGTACATGCAGGACGTATTTCTGAGACAATGGATTACAGTTTGAAAGCAGTAAATATGTAGCGACCGAATAAAACCAACTGTCTCCAAAATGTGTGAAAGCAACAAAGCACCTTAAAGGGAAATTATTTGTCTGAAGACAATAGTGTAAAGGTCACGGATCAAATGCACAGATTGTCTTTGTGGGAGAGAGAGAAGAGCTTTCACTTAAATTGATGTCCAAAGGTCTCAAAGTAGTTTTCAGCCTCTTACCAAATCCTGAAACTTGCTTACAGAATGAAAAAACTATCACCTCTATTTTACAAAAAGAGAAGGAGATGCAGAGCCTGTCTTCTGATTTGCTTTCTATTGTTTTGACTACAGTATCACCATCTTTCAGTTTATACATGAAAATGTACCTGAACTAAAACAATAATGCAGAATGGCCAGGGTACCAGCAACAATTTTATAATAGTTGAATCTGAAAGGCAATACATGCACCAAGTTTGGATCCATTCAGAGTTAAGCAAAAATAAGAGAAGAGCTTAATTATTTATCTGATTGACTAGCGGTGTAATTTACATGATACGTGTTTCAAAGGGAAAATCGTGTGTTTTACCTTTTTTCCTGCTTTTGTTTCTCATAAAGTGCCTAATTTTACCACATGCTGTACCAGTGTTTTCCCCACAGAAGAAAAGTTTCACTAGACAATTTTTGCTGGTGTGTATATGCACAGCCTGAGAACAGCAGCTTTTTAATTGACACAGTTGAGTGCAGTACAAATAATAACTGCTATTTTAACTGCTATTCTCATTCTTTATCTTAGCTGTTGTTTAGGAACGTAAAGATGATTTTAAGAACCTGAATATAAAAACGTGTATCTGCAAACTCTGGCTATTGATAGCACATATATGTAAAACAAGTTCTAGAAATACCATGGCATTTCACAGATTTAGGCACTTTATCCCACTCCCCTTTAATTCAATGTAAATATTTTGACTCCAGTGCATGACATACTTTTAAGGGATCTGGAACACAAGGCTTTGAAACACACCATACTGAAAGTATGCATGTTGTTTTCCTTAGTCAGACTGTATTTGTCCTCATTACACTGGAATGGGGGTGAAAGACTCGGTAGCTGTAGGCACATTTGATGCATTTACTCAATGCCTTCTCCACCCTCTTCCTTTCCAGGTAGAGCCACTGATTATTTCAGTGGCCCAAAACCTTGCTAAATGCCCATTATTTACTCTTTTAAGCATAAGTTCAATTGTGCTACTCTTAAGTTTTCCATAAGTTGTTGCTCTTCTACTATCTGTTATCATTTCAGGTGCATTACTATCTACCCGTTATTTAGCTGCTGAAACATTTCATACCCCTAGCTGATACTATGGTCATCTAAAACATAATTAAGCTTTACAAAGAATTCTTACCTTTTCATAGTATTAGTGTCTAAGAGAACCAAATAGCTCTTCAGAGCTAATGAGCTTTTTCTCGCTTTGAATAACAAAAAAAAAGTTTTCGTTTCTGCCAGCTAGGAGAAACAAAAGCAGAAATAAATAGGTACGAGATCTAAAATTCTGTCTTATTCCCTACCTGTCAGTCAGGCACTGCAAATGCTCTCTTCGTTTTAAGCTGGGAAACCTCTATAGTAGGTGTAGCATTTTTGTTCCATTACAGGGTGAGTTTTGGAGGTGTGAGGGATCTAGATGAAGCTATGCCAGAGCAGTTTTGAGCGGGACAGCAGCTTCTTGAGAACTGTCATGAACTGACTGGAGGAAGCATTCACTGCATAGTGGCTGATGCTGCTGTTGACATAGCCTGAAAAGCTTTATATATCAATGTTATGCCACACATGTCCCTTTTTTTTTTTTATAGGTGTATACTTACCTAATGTGGGGAGTTGACCATAGCCAGCAGCTAAGCACCCACACAGCTGCTCACTCGCCCCCTCTGTCCCACCCCTAACAAGATGAGAGAGAAAATAGGAAGAGCAAAAGCAAGAAAACTTGTGGGTTGAGACAAATATAGTTTAGTGTGTGAAGGAAAGGGGGGTGGGACGAGGGACAACTGAAGCAAAGGAGATCGTTCACCACCTCCCACAGGCAGACTAATGCCCAGCCACCTTGGAAGCCAAAAAGCCCACCTTTTTCTTCCTCCACCCATTTTTATTGCTGAGCATGGCAGCATATGGCATGAGATACTCATTGGGCTGTGTCCCTGCACAACGACTTGCCCATCTCAGCCTATTTGCGCAGAGGGGGACAGAGGAGAAAAAAGAGGAGGTCTTGAGGCTCTACAGGCACTATTCAGTAGTAACCAACACATGGGTGTATCATCAACACTGTTTCAGTGACAAATCCACAACACAGCACTATGGGGGCTGCTATGAAGAATGTTAACTCCATCCCAGCTGGGCCCAGTACATCTATATTTATAAATCCTGTTCAGATTCCCACAGGGAATACTTATGAAAAGGGTCCTTCATCTCACTGCATACACAAACCCAAGATGTTACTTAATGAATCTTCCACCTCCTCTTTTTGCTACCAGTTGGTCCGCTAAGTGAGCAGTAATTTACTAACTACGCTGAAAGTTCAAACAGTGTAATTGTCATCAAGTGAAAGAGAAGCTCTCTAGAGAATGGTTATCATTTCACCCAGCAAAAAAAAAAGGGGGCAAGAAAAATTCTTACACTACTAGATTGAAAAATTAACCTGTTGGCGAGATGGGAGTGCTTTTGTGGACTTCGCAGTGATTACACAGCCTGTCAAACAGCGGTGGATATTTTGTTCAGCAGAATCGGTACTCTACAAGATTTGAAAGTCTTTCAAAAGTTGTGTGGGTGTGTGAAGAGTGAAGTAAGAAGAATTGTCGTTAAAGGAGAAATAAGCTAAGATGAGTCTGAGGAGGAATTTTATTTTTGAATGCTCCAAAGAAAAATCCCTTGA
This sequence comes from Phaethon aethereus, assembly GCF_964289735.1. Taxonomy (NCBI): domain Eukaryota; kingdom Metazoa; phylum Chordata; class Aves; order Phaethontiformes; family Phaethontidae; genus Phaethon; species Phaethon aethereus. The sequence goes on along the minus strand of NC_138578.1, from coordinate 29,430,841 downwards.
TACGCAGTAGTTAGAGAACAGCACAAATGCTTAGAAGACAGAAAGTGAGTGCAAGTTCTGCAAATGGAGACTGCAATGATTTGATTACAAAACAAAAACCAAAAACAAACCAAAAAACCCCCCACATTTCTGTATATACCAATAAATTAAGTTCTGTGACTAGAAGCCTCTTTTTCTTTCTCCTGCAGTAACGTTTTTCTCTCAAATCTGTAGTCATGAAGGCTGTATAGTAATAAATGGACATTTAAAATATGAATAGGTATTTGGTTACAGATTGACACACCAAGCTTTTACTTAGTTTGGTTTTTGTTAGTTTCTCAGGGGTGGTGAATTTGTACAAAGGGAGGGCTTTTTTCCAGAAATTCAGTTAAAAGCAGGAGCTAAAAAAAGTTGCAGAAAGTTTACTATGATTTGATAGACAGGCATACAAAATAAGTGTGCATACAAAATAATGATGCAAATAGGGATCAGTTCAGGGATGCTAGCTGGCTGATACGCAGTGCAGTAAATCTGCTTGTAATGAAGCTAAAGGCAGACATGTAACTGAAGTGGTTTAGTAAGAGAGCCCAGAAGGAAATTACTTCAGATTACAATAGATTATTTCAAATGAAGCAATTCTTTTTGCTCTTATTAAAATATCTGAGCCCAAAGTTTGGTATTCATTGATGTTTTAATTTGTTTAGTTTCTCAATATACTGCAAATCATCTGTTTCAGTTATACATTTATTCAAAAGTGATCCCAAAATCATGAGATTTTGGCAGAGGTGTGTTTCGTGTCTTATTTCTTTTATTCTATGTAATCTTCTATCTTTAGTAGTTGTGTACATTTATATACTTTCAGCACATTGGCATGAGAATTCTAACACTTCGTTGTCTTTTAGTATTGCAGAAAATATGGTAGCTGTTGGAATTTCTGGCAAACTATATGCAGAAGGAATTTTACAAATTATTGTGAATGTCACAATATTATTTTTACTGTCATTCTGTTTCCTTACTTGGTTTTCTACCTAATTTAGCATGTGTGCATTTTGTTCTAATTTGCTAGAATTAGTTTAATCACAACATAAGTATGCTTGTCCATTAGATCATGAGATATTCCTGATTTGAACTAATATGAACAAAGCAGAAACTGGCCGGTTAAACTGAAATCCATACAGACAAATAAAGCAATTATACATACCTATGACCCAAAAAGAGAAATCTGTGCCCTGGGAAAGCTGATGCTGCAGTTTGACACAATAGGAATATGCCTTTGAAAGAAAATCGTGTGTACTGCTGAGGTAGAATCAGAGTATGTTTTGGGTCAGAAAGGGATTTTAAAGATCATCTAGTCCAAACCCCCTGCTGTGGGCAGAGACATCTTCTACTAGACCAGGTTGCTCAAAGCCCCATCCAACCTGACCTTGAGTACTTCCAAGTGTTAGGCATTAAAGGCATAGCAGGGGTAGGGGTCATATATTTAAGAAGCAATAACACTGCTGCATTTATTATGTCCAGACACCTGATAAAAAGCCGCGTGGTGTAAGCAGCTGCATGAGAAACTAGAAAGGCATGAGGGGGTTTGCAATAAACGATGTTTGCTTGCTACTCTGAGAAGTCATTGTGAGTAATAGAGCAATCATTGCCTTCTGTTCATAGAATTAGCAGCTTTATTCATCTTCAATACTTGTTCTTTTTGCTGTCTGACTTCTGTAGCGCACACACATTTGGGTCAGTTGCTTCTCGCTCAGGGGGCTAATGGATGTTAATGGTACTGTGGATGCTGTCATGTTGTATTGGTATCACAAGGCCTCAACAGGGCATGGAAAACATAGCACTGAATAGCATCAGTGAGAAAAATCCCAGGAACTTTTTATGCCCTTGCCCTTTTCCTATAAATGAGTAGGGCAGAGAAGGGTCTTCTAACTCATTTCTGGGCACTGGATGCGCTGATCTCTCCGGCTGAGCAATGCTGCACATGCAGCTCCCAGGCACAGCCTGAGATGTATATGAGTCAAAGGTGCAGTGTAGAGCTGAGGCACTGGGGCACTCAAGCTCCATCGTCTGTGGTGAAGTGGAGGAGAAGGAAGCTGAGGGCCCACCACGTGCAGCAGCATGGAGTACATCAAGGATGGCTCAGCCATGGTCTTTGAGAAGGGAGAGTACATTGCACATCACACAGCTTGCTCTGACAGAGGGGGAGAAAGCAGGAGGCGGCAGCAGTTTTGGCTGGCAGGATAATATATGCTGTGCTTGGCTTTCTCTAAGGCAAGTCTTGCTTAGGTCAGGAGCGCAAGTTCAAGTGTTTCAAGGGCTGGATCCAGCCCCCGGACTTCTGAGCCCACCCTGCTTTAAAACTGCTCTCTGTTTCAGCATTTCGTGGCAGACCATGTGCAGCAAAGCTTCTTCCCACCTGCCCACCTTTAAAACCAGGTTAGATTCCCAAGTGTTTTTTGTCTTTGATTATCACACTCTATTGAGTGTTTCACTACACTCATGCTTTAGAGAAACCTGTATTTTCTCATCTGTTATTTTGCAAGCATGAGTTATCGAGCAAGGTAATAGAGTAGTAAAAGTGCTTAACGTTAATAAAGCTAATGAACAGCAATGTTGGATCTGTCCTCACACTTGCAATCAATTTTATGAAGCTGGCTTCTTCAGTCATTTCTCCAGGTGCTCATACAGGGCCCTGGGAAAAATGAGTAATAAATACTTAAACACTTCCAATACTTTGATGAATATTTTACATTGTAGAATATGTGAATATTAGTAACATTAATGCAGACTTGAGAATTAGAAAAATTTTTATAACCAGAATGGCTGGTCACTGGGTTGTAGCTCAGGGATACGTGTGGAGCTGAATGAAAGAAAGTGTTTGCCAAATTGTCTGTTTGCATTTCATGAAGTACTGAGAGTGCAAACGGAAGATATTTCCAAGAGTATATCTAGTTCTCACCTTTGCATTCTGGAAAGCTCCGGCAGGTCCGGTGACAAAGGATATAGTACAGGCTAGATCTTAGCAAGGGTGAGATCAAAGGAGTGATAACTGCAAAGATGGATGCCAAATGGCAGTATGCTTGAGGTCCCTTCTGCTTTCGTTGCTGCATCTGGGGTCTAAGCAAACAGTGCTGGCAGATCTGAGGAGTGGTATGAGCAAATCACCTGGGGCCGGAAAAAAAGCCCAGCTACTGTGTTTCAATCCCGTTTCTCCGAAAACAAGAACAAATGCTTTAGAAAGCAAGTCCTTGCCTATGACAGGGAAATGGAGGAAACATCCAGCTAAGGAAAACAATTTCTTCTGTCTTGAGGTTTTGAGATTACTTACCATATTTCCATCCTGGTTTCCTCTGTGCTTAAGTTCACTCCCACTGAGAGGCTGCTATAGCTATGGTTGTGGTTTGTGAGGCAAGTTTCCCACCTCTCTAATCCCTGCCTGGTGAGGTCTGTATCCATGTCAGCCAGAAATGCACTGAAGCCCTCTGGTTAATAAAGCCTTCAGAGCACAGGAGAGGACTTCTTCCCCTGAGAGGCATCCAGCAACCCTGCTTGAGCTAGAGGGTAGAGCTTTTGGTTTTGCCAGCACAGTTCACATCCTATGGAAATAAGTAACGTGTCAAGTATGTCACCTGATACCTAGTAACAGAGGGAAGTGGTGGTTTATTGTTGGTACTGCCTTCTGGGAGCAGATGGCATAGAGCAGGCCAGAAGGACAGCCCTTTCTTTTGGGAAGGGCTCTCCACACTCATCCCAACATTAGTTCTTAAAGGTTGTTTTCATTGTCACCAAAGTGGGAATGCTTGTCCATCAGAAACTACTCTGAAGTACTCCATAAAGTTAGCCTTAAAATTGTTATTATGGTAGGACTTAGAGAGTTGGAATCCAGTCCTCTCTAAATGAAATGTGGATGTGTCACCCATCCAAAACCAGCTAACATTAAAATGCAGACAAAGCTGGCTGTGTAGAAGGCACTTGGAAGCAGTGTAGGGGTAAGAAATATATTATGTTGATGCTTTAAAGCTAGCTAAGGAAGACGGCTGAGTTTCCAAATGAGCATGTTGAGGTCAAAAGTGACAAATAATTCAATAATGGAACAGGAACTGATGGAATCATTTGAGAAAGTATATTTCTGCTCCTGAAATGAGAAACACCAACACAGGGCATAGAATGTGAAGTGTGGCAGTATTTTGAATGATATTTAATCTGTTTCTACACTTGTACATCCATGAAAGTAGATTTTGTGGGAAGACCAGCTGAGCTTTTTCTGTGAGTTGTTTGGGTTTGTGGTTTTTTTTTTTATCAAGGGGCAATACTGGTTTTCAGTTGTGCAGTTTGTGAAGAGATCAATAAGGTTTCCGTTTGGTCAGGAAGGCACATGGAAAAGGCCATGAAATTACTGAGAACTTATGTCACTTAAGAAAAATGGGTTTGTAGTTTTCTTTTTAAATTATCTGGAAGAGACTTTCCACTTCGCAGTAGAGAGGGTGTAGATACTGGGGTGTTTTGATTGTTTGTTTGGGGTTGTGTTTTTTGTTTGTTTTTTGGGGTTTTTTTAACAAGTTGACCTTTTTTAGAAGAATCCAATGTACTTTTTTAGAAAGAAGCCAGCATATCTTCCTTTGGTGCTCATGCCATTGCTTTGAATTGAAGAGATGAAAAAACATCCCTCTTTTGAGTAGAAAATTTCTCATGATCATATTAGGGTTTGTTCTCAAAAATAAATTGAAGCTTAGGTTGCTTATGCTATCTACCTTTTCTAGAATCTTAAATGCTGATCAGTAGTGATTTCTATTGTGGCTTGCAAACTGGGAAGGCAGAAGTTTCTTTACAATTTCTTTTGGAGTGGATTTTTAGCCTAAAGAAATAATAAGGAAAAGTAGGCCAGTGCAGTTCTTTTATGTGACCAAATTTGCAATTAATTTGCGTAACAGATAGCTGATGGAATAATATACATGATTTATATGAAAGAGTATAGCTTGTTCAGGAAACACAGTCAAGGGGAAACGGGAAAAAGTGCTGTGTTTGTCTACCAGTGATGCGTGGGCTTGCTCTGAGGTCCAGATCACCAGCATCTGCCTGGAAAGGAATACAGCAGGAGACATTATCCAACAAGTTTTAAATGCATTGGTAAGGTTTTGATGTTTAAGGTGAAGGAAATAGCTAGAGGACTCTTTTCTTTGTAAACAAAGAGAAATTCATTGAGGATGTCCAGACAGGGTAATGTTGGTGAGAGCGATCTAAGATGTGTTATCATATAGAGTTCCTGTGATGGGAATGAGAAATAACAACATAATAGCAGTAGATTTTAAAAAAAAAGAAAGCATATTTAAGTGCAGACTTACCTCACTGTGGAAGAAAGATTGGAAGTATAGTAAGAGAACACCCCAAATAGGAGAATGAAGTGCATAGGAAGTGGAAACTGTATCAGGTTACTAAGGTCAAAGACACAAGTGTAGCACAGGTGCGTAAGGACATTATGAGAAAGACCAAGGCACAAAAAGAAATGCAGCTTAACAAGAGAAATCAGAAGTAATAAGGAATGTTTTTCTAAGGCTAGTTTTCAATGATTCATTGTCAAAATGGAAAAGCTTATTGATTAGAGTTGTCCTGGTTCCTGTACTATTCAGTACTCCATTAGAAATTTAGAGAATAGAAAGATATTTTCAAATTCCTTCCAACTCCACGATCCAGTGTAGTGATTTATGGGTGGGCATACTCTTATCCAAAACTTATGAAGTTTTGAAATGTTCCTAGTTCACACCTACTTCCAGGTTTTCAAAGCTGAGAGGTGGCATTTAATCTTAGGACTGGAAACATCATCAGACTCTCAGAGGACTTTCAATTCATTCCAACGTTCCTGTTGTATCTGGAGGTAAGGACGTTTTACTTGCTAACTCACAAACTAGAATTTCAAAGCTTCAGAGCCCTTTTCAGTAGTCTGTTGTGAGCAGTTCTGTGCTAACAACAACTTTTTTATAACCTTTTTTTGTAATACCAGTTTCCAGTAAAGCTAGTTTTTCTTTTGGAAAGTGGCTTGACATCCATAAGAAATATCAGTGTAAATCAAAGAGCCATTTTCAGCCAAACAGACTCAAAAGACTCTAAAGTTCAGGTCTGTGTGCATATGGTACGCCACACCCTAAATTCTACTGTAGAAACATCATGCTGGCTATGCTATTAAATTCAAATTACGTGTCCCAGCCCATGTAAAAGACACTCCAAGCCTAAAAGTAACAGGTATTCGTTCAGGGCATCATGGCAAGGTTTGCAAGCTGAGCCACAGCATTATTCTGATTTAGCTACATTGCTTTGCATTCTCAAATAAAGACACTCTCCACTGCCTTTGGAGATGCTGTGCAGTGTCATCATGCCCAGTGTCACAGGAGGCTTTTGTCAATAATTTATGCATTATACAGAATCTTTTTTCAGTGTAAACATATTTAGTTAAAGACTGCTTCCATCTATTCAGCTTTTCAGTGTCTCCCAGGTCCCCAAGACTTTTAGGAAGTGTAGTCAAGGACTAAACTTCTGAATTGCATCCTGAATTCCCTAAGATTCAGCATTATCAGAGGAGCCACTCCAAGGTAGCAGGGCAGGCTGACCTTCAATCTTCTGAAACACTGAGGTTTTGAAGATGCATATTAATTATTCTATTGTTTTCCTGTGAGTCACCAGGTTTCCTTCAGCTGAGAAATAGCTGTGCCGAAGAAAATCAGAAAGTGCCGTTTGTTTCCTCTACTTACCCATTTGAGTTCATTCTACCAACTATCTGTCCATGTGTAGTTCCTGTTTGCAAAGATAGGAGTGAACACCTTGAAAGAATTTCTCTGGTGTGCTACTCTACTGTAATAGCAGGAGAGCTTAATACATCTAGAGCTCTGCTTGCTTGATTTCTCCTGCACACATCCTCTGTTCACAGGAGAGCTACAGAACTTATGAGAAGACCTTTTTTTGTCCCCAACTGTACAGTTACATTTAGCACATGCAGACCTAAATCTTTTGAAAAGAAATATTCTGAAAAGCTCTAGGTATAGAGGAACCAGATAAATGTTGGGAAAGTTGAAGCCAAACAGAGGATTCTCTCACTGATGTGCACATTGTATGGTCATAGAAGACAGAGGTTAATGCTTTATTGCTGGAGGCAGGTATAATTTTGCCGAGAGCTAGGCATATTCTGAAAGCAGAAAAGCACGGCAGGCCAGGGAGGCACCTGATACACGGTCTGATGGCTGCAGTGTCTTAAGACTGGCATTCATGAGATAGCTGTGTATGAGAGCAGCAAGGCAGAAGGCATTCCAGAAAAACCCACTATTTCTCCAAGTTTTTTCCCCTTGCACACAGAGATACTAATTTAAGGCCCAAGAACTCTGTCCCTGAAGACGGGAGCTGTGGATGCCAGAAGGCAGCAGGATACTAGGAACAATCTTCTTGAGAGTCTGGCACCAGCTCACGGGAATCAGTTTTTCTGCACCATGCAGAAGGGTGTAACTGCTCATCAGTTCTTCCTCTTGACTTTACTGTCCACTAATCTGCTTGTCTGGCAGACTGGATGGTATATGGATCATGCCGTTTCCCTGCCTGCATTGGGGTTGGTGTATTCAAATCCCCAGAGTTAACATTTTGTGATTCAAAATTGCTAAGTAATTACTGAGGGCTGCGTTGTGCCTATGTAGGATTAGTTTCATATTACACTTGGGAATTGAGGTCCTGCTAGGTTCCTTGAAAAAAAACTGTCACCTTTTGAAATTCTAGTTGTTTCTGAAGATCAGCAATTAACAAGTGTGTGTCGTATATTTTAAGGCAACAGACCTGTCTTTAATTGTGTTACAAGTTTGCTTTTAGCTGCTATGGGTGAGCAGAATTTTGTACCTCTTGTGCTTGAGGAAATACATTGATAACGTTTTGGAGAACCGATTGTTCTGACCTTCCTGAGGCTAACTTTGAACAGCGCTGTGTGAATGTAGCAGCTTTCTAGAGGAGCAAGAAACATCGCTTTGCCACCTTTGGGCACTGAGGTAGAACTGCTAACACGCTTTGCAATCACATTTCTGGTTTTCAGTGCATGTGCGGCTTTTGGTGCCAACCACTAGGATGCAGGAACTGTTTGTAATGAGCTCTCCAGAGATTTCTTGCACTCGGTGCACCCTTGAGCTATTCAGTAATGTCCTGTAGACTTTGTTTTTCTGTTACTGATCTTTCTCGTTACCTATGAGTGCTTCACAGTTGGGAGCAGAGTTGGGAACTGTCTGGACAGCCCAGCACAGTGCTAAAGAAAGATCAATTAGCTTCGATCCTTGCTGTGCAAACTTGGATATCGCTTCATGGCAGAACCTTGTGTCCTTTATATGTACCCAGATACCTGCATGCCTTTTGCCTGTAGGACGTATACCACTACATAGGTACAAATACATGATATTTCTGTGTCCACTTTCCTCTTAGTAGAATGTTGACTATTACATAGATAGCAGAGTGGGAAGGTAGGAGAGAAATCTCTGCAAAATGCATAGAAGTTTTGGACAGAACCGAAAGAAGAAAATGTTGCTGTTTCTCCTCAGGCTAATGCTGACCCTGCACAGCTTGGCTTGAGGATAGTGTCATGAAAACGAACGTTCTCCTTTATTTTTTTTTCTAGATTAATCCAACAGATAATTTCACCAATTGCAAGGAGGAAGCAGAAGACGATGACGCTTACATGCTTATGTTAGGCTTAGAAACTCAACCAGCCGTGAGTAAGTCATGTTGTCAGCTTTATGGTAACAAAGCATGTGCTATATTAAGTGAGTGGGATTATGGACAAACAGAGGGGGCAAATTATTTTAATACTTTCAATTTCCACACGTTACTGGAACTTCCAGGGAGGGCAGATGTCCTAGGAGAAGGGGGAAGGCAAGTGAGGGATTCGGTTGTGACAACAAAGTCATCGCTCAGTAAGACAGACCTCACTACAACCACCTCTCCTAGTAAATTCTGGAAATTTGTCATCTCTGCTCTGAAAACAGATGAATTCTCCAAGTTCTCTGACAATGGCCTTCATATAAGGGGAGGGCCTGCCTACAGGTACAGCCAGCTCCTGTGTGGAGGTACAGATAGTAGACATTTTGCAGCTTGAGCTTCATCTAAGCATAAATTGATTACAAACTTGTTGATAATCTCTGCGGTCATATGCATTCTGCCTGAAAACTGCAAATGAAGTTGCTTGTTTGCATTTACTGATGGGATATATTTTGCATATTTTACAGTATCACAGATTTATAAAGCTAAACTTTATCCTGTTTCTATTTTATCTGTTTGTTGACAGTTTGATCTTTTCAACTGTCTCATATTCTGTATGAAAAGGATGGGTTTTATTTGCTAAATTTAAAGCAGTTGCTTTAGCACACCTAGGTAGATGATAGACACTGTGAAAACGTGAGTTAGAAACCTGGTTAGCCCCAATACATTGTCACAATCTCTGTCACACCGTATATGGGAACACCTTGGGGTGGACACGTGGAAGAAGAACAGGGATTATAACTGCTGGCCATGTTAGCCAGCTAAGTGCCCTAACCTCCCATTTGAATCAATGGTGAAAGAAAGGCATCGCCAAAGGATAACTCGGAATGGAAACCTACCTCAAGGGCCCGGTATTACCTGCTATGCATTGACTGTAAGTCTGCTGACAGACTTGTATAGTTTACTGAGGTTGACTACCCAAATCTTGATTCTATACATAGCGATAAAAATGTGCACTTTCACATCCCTCCACTATATTCTTGCTTTGTGGTCCATGGGCCACAAAAGACAGTTCCATTTCCACAGGAGCACAGCCATGTCTCCCAGGGGCAATGTTTATTTCATTTTAGAGGGATTTAAATAAGCACCCAAACCCCACAAGTTACACAGCTGTGTGAGCTACAGCTTTATTTTACTAAGTGTTGCACTGTGCTGCATTGGAAGTCAAGTAATACGAATTACAGAGGCAAGGTAAGCGTGTGTGATCTCATTCTGACAGCAACTCTAGAAAAGTTTAACATTGCGTGCATGAAGATGGTGTGTATCAGAGTAGCAAGATATAATAAAAACTTCCACTGTTGATTTGGTAAATATTTTAAAAGCTGTTCACTGACGGTATATATTTGACAGCTTTCCTACTGTATTAGCTTATAAAAGTTTTATCAGCCATTGTGTTGCTTCTGTGGGAATCTTTGAAACAGCAAATGTTTCCACATGGCAAACTTTAAATGAAATATTGCATTCTTTAGCATTAAAAGCCAAGCAGAACCCAGGAGATCAATATGGAATTGGATCAAGATGCCAACAAGAAGCTGAGGTGGATGAGAAAAAGAAAGATGCTGTGGAAGACAGCAGAGAGGAGATAGAAAATGAAGACCGAGAAGAGGAAGATTCATACAACTTTCACAACAGTCCTGACAGTTTGTATGCCAACATACCTGATGATCTCAAAGAGAACAGAAGAGACTGCTTTTTCTGTAAGAGGCCACCCCCTCCTCCCCCTCAAAATCTGCCTGGCGTCCCAAGACAGGACAATCTGCACAATTTATCACAAGGTACGATCTTGAGAGGAAGATAACCCCGAATACAAACATGTGCAAGTGTAGACTAGATGCTGCTGTAGAGATTATGTATGATCACTTCTTCTGACAGCAGTAGCTAGGCAGTATGGCCCTAATTCTGCAAAGCAAGCATGTGCTTGTGAACTTTGCTGCATCAAGATATTCACAGCCAGATATGTCCGCTAATACTGTGGTACAGGCTGCTGGGTTCAGTTTTCAGGTTTTCCTCACTCTGCCCATCTCAGAGAGCTGCCAAATAATATGTGATGCATTGGATTTACAAGAGAGGCTTGAAACAAAAGATTGAGCTTGTATTTTTGTTGAGTTGACCTAAGTATTTACCATTTTAAAATATTTAATACTATCTTGATTTAATACAGCTTTGAATTTCACAGGTAGAATTAATAGAAAGTGACTGTGTGGAGAGAAGTTACATAGTATTTTATTACATTTTAGCCAATGTTATGGTTAGAAATAAAAAGCTATATTGTGTTGCACATTGAAAAGAGAGGGAGAACTTGTGACCTTTAATGAAATGCTTTGCCTTTTTTTTTCCCTGCTCCTTTTTTTTTTTTAATACTTCTGCCCCAGAGTAAAAATCTAAAATTTAGTGTTGTAGTTTGATTCAAGTGACGAGAAGTCCAAAATACTATTTGCATCTATTTCAGAAGGGATGATTATAATTTTTTCTCATTGGGAAAAATTCAAGATTAAATACCAGTCTTAAATAGTCACATGGGGGGCTGGGGGGAAACCACTTTCTTATTTGTCATGGACACTACTGATAAGTGTGCACACAAATTGCTTCTCAGTTTCTCCACTGTTTACTTCTGTTAATTCTGTTTTTAAATGTGGCATAAACTATTAGAGTCTTAAATTACCATCACTAAGGACTTTGAAGTTCACGTAACTAGATAGAAATAGCTTTCTAGCCTTGTAGCCCACTATAAGTAGGTTTTCATCCTGTTTCCTGCTGTGAAAGGAAAAGCTAGCTATATGCAGGAAGCCATAGGTGGATTCTAAGACAAAGAGGGGCAGAATCAAATTAATGTTAAAGGTGTGTTTTGCTTCCCATGAAATATTCCACTACAGCTATCTGTGTGCATAAATGAGGGGTCAGGTTTGGCATAAAAGATTTGTTAGGTTTGATATAAATTCCTGTCTTGGAATAGCTCTCATGTGGCTATACCATCAAGTAGTAATGTGACCTTCTCTGCCAAATGCTGGTTGTCTGTACGTGCGTACTCGCAGAGAAAATTTGTTTGTTGAATTCTGTGCTGGTAAGGCACAGTTCGTCTAAAAATGCTCCTGTGTGAATAGCTCATTTAAAACACGCTGTGAAGCTTCCTGAAGTGTCAGCCTTGGTTTCATCACTGGGGAATGGGGTGGGGGGGTATCAGAATTCCTCTAAATGAGGGTGATGCTTGCTCTCAAAGAGGAGCTCTAATGAGTCATTGCTACGTACTTTCAGTCAGCCACTTGCTTTTTAGGTATTCCACAGCAATACCTAAAACAAGTCCCCTCTTCTTGAAGTCTTTGTTTTGGCAGTGGCAAGAGAGTGCGCCCTGTGGGAGTTAAAAGAAAGAATATCACACAGAGAAAGAAAGAGAACTTTTGTGGTGACATGGAAACAAAATATATTTCATATTAAATATGGCAGATGTATTAATCCCACTTGTTCTTTTAAAACATTTTTATATCTTAGCCAGAATACATGTTGAGAGTACGTATTAATAATACATCCCCTATATAAATGACACATCCCTTTTATAAATGTATCCCACTTACAAAGATTGTTTAGCTCCTCAGAACTCATAAACAGATAAAACCATTATTTAAATAGCAGCCAAAGGATTGAAAACACCAGTAGTGACCACAGCCTAGTTTGGCAGATACAGGCAGTAGATTGCAACGTGAGGAAAACGTGACTCAGTACCAGAATTCCAGGCAGGTCTACTGTTTTTGCAGGAAAGATGGGTACTCAGCACAAGGAAGTTATAAACTTTTATGGGAACACCATCCTCAGCAACAGCCTCTAACTCCTGGCAGTTTCTGGGGTTTTTAAAGGCAAATCAAAACAAATCCAGGTATCAGGAAACTCATTGATTCCTTTTTAATGCTGTATAATGTAAAGGCTAAAGGAAAGTAAGTTCTGAGTACTATGAAATGAGTACAAAGAGTCAGGAAAGTTATTGGGGGGGTAGACAGTCTTAGCATAGATTATAAGAGGTCATAATTTTCATCTATGCTGTAAGGGGCTTTTTCAATTTTTATTTCACCTTGTCCTCCAGTGTATCTTGGTAAAGACCTCAAAACCAAGTGGGACACTGAAGATGTATGAAAGACAAAACCCAACATTTTCTAAAATAAGTTTCAATTCTTAAGTCATTGTTGCAACAGCTAACTAATAGCCTGACTTTCCAAAATGCCAAGGGCCACAGGTCCCACTTACTTGGCTTCACCATTAAAGAACATGTTTGCATGATTCTTGCGGGAGCAACTGGGGCACTCGGCATTTCTTTTAAACAAGCCCATTTATTTTGGGGCTAATCGCTAAGCATCTGTTTTTGATGATCTGATGTGAAATCATGAGGATGCCCTGCAATTGGAATTATTCCTTTGGGACATCCTCTCTACAGACTTAGATGATCAGAAGTCTCTGAAAATCAGAGCACTTTGGTTCAGAAGTGAAATTAGGTCTCTGAGTTACTTTAGGAAAATCTAAGGCTGTAAGTTATGTCCTAATCTCCTTCCTTTACCCTATATATGGAACACAATTCCTCACTTTTTCAGAGAGGAATATTGTGAAGGACAGGAGTGAAAGCGAACATGATGATGGACTGATAATAGCGTGCTACAGAGAAGATCAAGATGCGTGCGAGGGACAGAGCAAGGAGGAACACCCATACACTTCTGCGAAACTGGATGAATCTGTGTACGATTTCATACTGGCTGAGAAGGAAGAGGAGAAAAGGAAAGAACACAGGTCTTTTATCATGAACAGACCACCAGCCCCTGCCCCTCGTCCCATACATTCACCAGTCAGAAAGGAGAACACTCCCTACATAGCACAAGGTTAGTGCTGCTGCTTTGTAAATATTTGCTGGTACAAAATAGACATGTCTCTTCTATTTGATGAATAATTTTTTTTTAAAGACTAAGATCCTTGTTCAGTTACTTTCAAACCAGCAAATTGGTTGATTCAGTCAACCTATTCTCACCTTTCAAATGAGCTGAGAACATCTCTGACTAATGTTAATTTTCAATTTGCATCTCAGATAGCATCACTTTTTTGGTTTAATTTTACAGAAATTATGACAATGTGATGGAAAATTAAGAATCACTGGGCTAGCCGTGTGTCTGTTTCAACGGTGCGATACGGAACGTGCTATTTGAATCACCTTTCCTTTCAGTTTCTTTACAAAAATGTTTTTACTTAATTCTAAGAGAGGTTTTAGCCATATTTTATTTTTTCTGATGAGAACAGTAGGGAGAAATGCCTGTGTGAGAACTCCTCTTTCAGACATCCTATCTGCAGTGCAAGATGCTAGAAATGGCCACCTGAGGAAGGACTATGTCCTTTTACCATTTCTGTGCAAGCTGGGGGACCTTTTCATGGAAATGTAAGGCTGGAAAAGATTTTGGGTACCTTGTAGTCCAATTCAGACTGAAGCCAAACATCAAGATAACAAAAGGAATTTCTGTGAACCTACTGCAGAGATCTCTGCATAAGCCCCAAAATCCATACTGCCTGCATTTCCAGCCTCCTCTACAAAACCTGACAACGTATAAGAATATGCATACGAATAAATGGTAGAAAACCAGGCTGAGAAAGGAGACCTGTAGATTGCTTACTCCATCCAGCGCATGTTTTGCACTAAAACAGGATTAATACTACCCAAATCTTCCTACCAAATACAGAGAGGAGCACCTCCTGTTTCATGCCTATTTCAGTCAGTGATTTATTTTATTCTTCACAGCTAGCTCTCTTCTTCCAGGCTCTATAACTCTAGGTGAGGGCCAGAATGCACGGGCTAATGCGTTGATCATTTAGTTGCTCTTTCTTCAGCATGTTCAGGAGGTGTAAGGATGAATCATTAGAGTAGTTTTAAAGTGTAATCCCAGAACGGGTATGTACAGGGGGCCTGTTACAACTGCAAAAGCCCTGAAATGGCTGCTTTTACTGAGATTGCCAGAGCAGTGTCGCAAATCTTGGTCCGCCATCAACATAGACAGGCCAGTGACTTGAAAGCCCTTACTGTGAAGATGCATTATTTGGGAAATTGCTTTTACTGTCCTTTATTGCACTGGAGTGTTTCTGCTTTGTCTACCCTAACTGTTCAGTAAGGAGGAAACTTATCAGAGGAACTGCTTTGATGGGACTGTGGTTCCTTCACATGATAGATAGATATAGACACACCCCCATGGTTTTTAGCTTTGCTTTTGTAAGTAGATAGTGGTAGACAAATTAATTTCCTATTCTGTAAAATCAGCCTCTGGCTCAAGTTTATTTACTTATACAATAAATGAGAAAAGTGGAAGCATTTTAAGAAAGCTTCAGTTGAGCATTCAGGCCCCTGTTTCGCCCGGCTGTCCTGCTAATTCCAGATCTGGAGTTCCTCATTCTCCTGTTTTGTGCAGGGATTCCTGAGATAGATAGTGAAATTTTAGACAGAAGTGATACTGTCTTCAGCTGAAAAATTTTTCTTGCGACTTGGATTGGCAATTTGTGTCCTTCTCTGCAGTGGTTAAAAAAATTCTTCATCCAGTCCAGCAACATCCCAGTTTCCAGTTTATTATATTGAAACTGCTTGTAATCGGGGAAGAAAGATTGTTTCAGCTGTAAGAACCAGAAAATTTCATTCCAGTCCATGGTTGAAATCTGCATGTGTTTGCAGCCATTGCTTTATAATTTAATCTAATCAGTGTAAAGTAAAATTACTCTGGCTAGTGCATATACACATTTTTGAACCCCTCAAAGAAATTGATGATAGTTTCAGTTTTTGTTTTCATATATTATGTTTAAAAGAGCATTGCAGAAGTTGCAAAGTCCAATAATAAAAAAGTTAGAATTGAGGTGGTTTTGCTGTTTTACTCCTTTCTCCCTGCCACAAATGTTACAATACAGTCCTTAAGTATATGGCCATGTGCTACTATTTATCACTGATATTTTGTTTCATCTAGCATTTGAAGTGAGTGAGCATAAGATGCAAAACTCTTCAGTCTTTTCCATTCCCATTTTTGTTTAAAATACAATTCGTGCCTGCCCTAGGTCCAATGCGTTGTTTCAGGCCATCCTGTGATAAACCATTTGATTTGTTCTATATCCATAGTGGTTTTGGATGCCCAATATGAAGTAACTAAGATGCCGTTCTTGAGACTAACAGCATTATATAATACTTTACTCATTCAAAGCAGAGATCTCATTGATTTCAGTGGCCACTACGAGTCTCAGAACTTCAAAGTAAATCATTAGCATGTCTAGGCAGCACCCTAACGTCGGGGATTCACGAGCTCCATTGCTGGCTTAAATGACTTGTCTGGGGTTACACTGGGGCTCTGTTGGAGAAAGAAGTCCTGTTCCACAGAGCAACTTTTAGTTACGTAACTGAGGCATCCTCCTCTCCTCTGTATTCTCTCTCCATTCACTAAGTACCTTTTAACATCTAAAACAAATTAAATAATATCCCTGTAAGAAACGGGTTGTCTTCACTGCACGGTTCTAGTTGATCTTCAGAACCATTCCCTTCTGCAGTTCAGTAAGACACAGGTCCTATGGGAAAAATGGGATTAGAGAATGGAGCATGATGCGCAGAGGAGGGCTGTGTTAAGGCTACACAGTCACACACAGCTGGATCCCCATATACTTTGGGAGTTCATGGAAAGAATGAGCTTCGTGCTCCAAGGATTGCAAGGGCTGTTGTGATAGTGCCACGTAGAGATGCAAGAGGAGGATTTCTTTTTGCCCTTTATGTACCCACAGAGGTGACAGAAAATTATGGGCTTGTTTATTGGCAAAAAAAAAAAAAAGTGTAAGCATTGCATAGCAGAAATGCCTTTTGCCTCTTGTATTGCATGCTGGTGCCTCCTTTTTAATTTATTTTTTGTATCCATCAGGACAAATCAAGTGGCTGAATTCCCAGGAGGGCTTTCACCACACATTGAAGTCCATGAAATTACAAAAGATTATCTTCTCCTTTAAGCAAAAGTGGTGGTCTTGCCATGAGAATAGCGACAAAGCAAGCCAGCAAATAGCCCTCTTTGTAATAAGTAGCTTCAAAATACATGGAAGCTCAAGGCAGAAGCCTGCTCCATGTAGATTACCACTTGGTGCTCTGCAGTATAGGATAGTGGAACTTCTAATCTGTAGACAACAAACATGGAACTTGACAAGCCCGTTTTTAGAGTCTCTTTCAGAGCAGGATCTACACTTCAAAACCTAAGCAGTAAACACTCAGTGATGCAAGTAGTCATAACTGAACAACCACAATTTACAGTTTGAGTGTCTGACCTGAATTTGCTGCCAAATAAATTCTGGGAAACATGAGTGAGTTGAAAGATTTAAAACATAAATGTTCTAATCGCTTTTACTCAGTTTAATTTATTCTGTTTTCAAATTGTAATGAACGTGCAAACTACTGTATTGAATGCTGCTAAGCATACTGCATCTTTAACAAACAGAGAGTACATTTGTTCTTTAATTTAGACCACTGCAAGAATTCTGCCTTCTGTGTGAAAGGCTCATCGACCAATGGAGCTGCAAACTGGTGCCAAATAGCTTGTTGTCCAGATGGTGTGCACTCTTAGTGGGCTCCCTTTCCATTCCTCAAGCACTTAGTATTCCTTTGTAGGTTATTTTGGTGTTTTTTCAATTGTGTGCTGCCAAAACAACTGTTAAATAAATGTATGAAGGTGGTGTGTTTTCCGTTTACAGTGCAATTTTAAAGTTCCCTATTGATACTAGATTTGACTGAGCTGGAAGACAAAGTCACTGGTGTATTCTTAGGACAGGTGCGTGTTTCTGTAATGCCTCCCAACCATTTCTGAAGTCTGACCTACCAGGACTGCCTCAGGGCTTAAGGATTAGATTACTGTCCTGGTTTGATCATTTATCTCTTGTCAGAGACCACCAGGATGAGAGGATTTCTCTGCAGCAAGGACACCTGTCCTACAGCAGCATAAATAAAACTTCATATGCTATAGCCTTTGCTCCTTTGCAAACCCCTGAAGGAATGTATTTCTCCTGTGCACTGAAAATATTGTACCATTTAAAGATAGCTGTCTGTGGGACTTCACACTAGGGTTAAAAGTTAGAAATGGAAAAATATGTTAAAAAAGTTTAGTAATATTTAGTTATGTTACTATCCCCAAAGAGAATAGCATTCTCATGGCTCACTAAAATCACAGGGAATGCAGAAAAGGTAGCAGCCAACGGATATTTTTAGGGAGGCAGAATCTCTCATGTACGGAATAGAGAACATAAACCCAAATGAAATGAAAAAAAAACAAAATTCAGAACAGAACTGTTAGTGTCTTGGAACCTTATCAGGCCGATTACTGGGAACCATAGCGATCGCATCCTGAGTTAGTAATTCTTATTATGCAGGTTGTTTAAATGCTCTATAGCAAGAGTGTCCAAAGTGAAGCCTCGGAGCCCATGCAAACTGCAAAACATTTATGTCCCACAGAGGGATTTTTTAGTACTTTCCTACAGTCAGTATAAAGTACTGCACTGCAGATGAATTTCATTATGTATCCCCAACCTAAGGGTACTTTTCCATGAATAAAATACGAGGAACCACTGTTCAGGTGTTTTAGAGCACTTAGACTGTTTTTACAGACCTGGCTGGGGAGTGGGATACTGGCTTCATCCACTCTGTTCAGTCAGATTTTTTGCTATCCTAACTTTGGTAGATTGAAACATGTACCGAGTAAGGTGCACAAAGAGAAAATATTTCTAGGATGCTGCCTGGTTGAAAAGCAAACTGTTCCAAGTAGCATATTTCTGGTAAAACCAGATATAGGGTATTCCCCTTTTGGCTTTCTCTACTGAAGAAAAATGGGACTGCAGAAGTATATCCAGGTTTTATATGCTGGAGCGAATATTCTTGAGTATATCACTAGAGTCCCTCCAACTCCCATAATCCACTAAGTTAATTTTCTGACAAGAGCAACAGTGAGAGAGTTCTCTTCATTGTGCGTGGTACAGCAAGTACATTTACACTGCCTTCTGAACGGCATCTTACGCTAACCACCAGTACCTATTCTCACTCCTCATTAGTTCTGGTATTACTTTTATTATCTTGCCTCACTGTAGGGGAGTCACCTCTGTGTAGTCTCCTGAGGTCCCTCCCTGACCAAGGTTGCTGGCATTCTAGGAGGTTTGAGCTCATATTTGACAGACTCAGAATCTCACTGCAAATTGAGAAGAGAATTGCTGGTGAGCATCTGTTTATTTTTGGATTAGTGTTTTCACATTGTCATTACACTGTGATTCTTTTTTAAGTCATTTTACTTTTGATCCGAGAAAACTGGGTTTCTTCAATCTCAACTGGCTAATTATGTGGCTGTGGAAAGTAGAGGTTGAGAACAGCCTGTATAAGTGGTGATGAGTGGATGTGATGCTGTAGCTGAAAAACTCAGGCAGCTGCATTGGGCCACTGAAAGTAAAGGAGCAGCATGGCAGTTTGATACTTCCGTTAGTGCATTTGACATCACCTGGTCTTTATTCTGATTAAATGACTGCCGTGTGTTCTCATAGATGTCTCAAGTGTCAGGCAGTGCATTTAGAACAGATCAGAACTCTCCTGTAGCAGTTTCGAAGTGGTCACTGGTTTTCTCACACCAGTGCAGTTAAAACTGGCCAGTCTTTCTCCCCGTGCCTTCTGACAGCATAAGTGCGTTCAGACACCAGTGCTACCACGACAGGACAGCTTCTGGGGCGTGAGCCTTTGTTGCCTTGCACAGCACAGCCATCCCTTCTCCACAATGCTTGGGCCTAACTAGACCAGAGTCGTGAGGCGTGCTGATAGGCTTTTGTTCTGTGCTCAGCTGTCTTGCCTGAGAAAAATAAAAAAGGCCATACTGTTTAGAGTGTTCCATTTCCTTAGTTGATTTCATGTCATGAATCACTAGAATTTTTTGGTTTAATCTTAAATATGTGAAATATTTTTGTACAAATTTTAGGAGCGGTCCTCAATCATCTCTCACAAAACTTATTGGTTAACATTGCACTGATGACCTCTGTCTAGTCCTTGTGCTGAGTGATGTTCAGTGTGTTAACAAAAAAACCAGACAAAAGGAAAATTAGCTCTAAAAAGATGTGAACAAACATCTGCAGAGTTCTCATCTCCTGAATAATAAACATCATTCTACTATATTCTTTCCTTAGTATTCTCTGTGTATTTGTCATCACTTGCTGTGCAACATCTAATTTACAATCTAATCCCTACCAGAGAAAGAACTTGCGAATTTTATTTGCACACAGTTTAAATGTTAAAATGTTTAAATAATGGGAAAAAATGGAGTGAGCAAAGATAGGAGTCTCTCCCTGCAACATATCCCAACTAGCAATTCACCCCTCCTTCTCCATTTTTCCGTTAATCATGAGTTGATTGTGTGACAATTGTAAAATGAATGAAGCAAAATCTACTAAGAAGGAGGAAGCTTACAAACTCACTGTAAGTTGCAACGGAGTTGAGATGTGTTAATAAGTGCAACCCTTGTAGTGTAGTAATTTAATTTGCATTATACTTAGACTTGTGTTTCTATAAAGTTTCTATAAAATTTCTATATTTTGTTCCCCTAGATTTTAATTTTTAATGTTTCCTAAATAAAACAGTGATGGCAATGGGAACATCAGCTCAATGAAGCTGATGAATAACTGCATCTTGAATTTCCCTAAGCAAACAGAATTCAAATTAATGTGGGGTTTTTTGTTGTTTTTGTGTTTTTTTGCTATATCTCTTCTCCTTTGTGTTTGTTCTGCTGAAAGTGTTGAGTAAATAGTATTAGATATGATTGGCCCACATGTTCTTCTAGAGAGTAGGTTCATCAGCCTGGCTTTATTTGAATTGCAAGTGTATGGTGCTGAACTGTTGTTTGATTTTGCAGAGGTAATGTTGCTAATACAACAAACTAGGCAACATCCTTCATAGTTTAGATGGGTAAAGGTGGCCAAAAAGGCCAACCGCATCCTGGCCTGTATCAGAAATCGTGTGGCCAGCAGGAGTAGGGAAGTGATCGTGCCCCTGTACTCGGCACTGGTGAGGCTGCACCTTGAATATTGTGTTCAGTGTTGGGCCCCTCACTACAAGAAGGATGCTGAGGTGCTGGAGTGTGTCCAGAGGAGGACAGTGAAGCTGGTGAGGGGTCTGGAGCACAAATCTCATGAGGAGCAGCTGAGGGAACTGGGGTTGTTCTGTCTGGAGAAAGGGGAGGCTGAGAGGAGACCTTATCGCTCTCTACAACTACCTGAAAGGGGGTTGTGGTGAGGTGGGTGTTGGTCTCTTCTCCCAAGTAACTAGTGATAGGACGAGAGGAAACGGCCTCAAGTTGCACCAGAGGAGGTTTAGATTGGATATTAGGAAAAATTTCTTCACCGAGAGAGTGGTCAAACATTGGAACAGGCTGCCCAGGGAGGTGGTGGAGTCGCCATCTCTGGAAGTGTTCAAAAAACATGTGGATGTGGCGCTTCAGGCCATGGTTTAGTGGGCATGGTGGTGTTGGGTTAACGGTTGGACTTGATGATCTTGAAGGTCTTTTCCAACCTTAGTGATTGTGTGAAAGTAAAATGTAAGTTAGAAAGTAAGAGCATTGCCTCTTAACTGACATGAGTTGTCCTCCCTCATGATGTAACTCTGTCCACGTTTGATTGCCTGTATTTCAGATTATATCGTTTCTTACTGGCCCATCATTAAGGAATGTTTGAAATGTCATAGTGCATCCATCATTCCTTTACTATTACAGCTTTATGATAGAACCTCAATTAATTCTGAAAATCAAATTCCTGTTCTTTTTGTCAACCTGCAGCTATTGTAAAAATTTTAATTCTCTCTTTCTAGACCCTTTATCTTCATCACAGTTTCTTGCACAGTGTGTGACTATAAAATGCTCTTCCTGCTACAGAATTATACACAAGAGACTTCAATTTCAAATGTTTCTAGCCCTTCTATTTGTCGTGTTAACCGTGAAAATAGTAACCACATTTCAAGCCTCATAACATTATTTGCCTGCATGTGCAGGCAGCCTGAAGCAACATCTGTAGCTAGTCTGACTGAGGTAAAAAAGGCTGTTTAGAGTTCCTTGGACCCCCCCCTCACATTTCAAGCCTTCTGTTAGTGATTTTCCCAGAGCTCTGCATATTTGCCACAAAATTTGTGTTTTGTCATACTTAGTAAATGGTTTCTGGTTTTGTGTTCTGCTAGAAAATATTGCGGTAGTTTCTTACTCTCCGAGTTTGCTTTCTTGGAGAAATACTGAGGTTACATTACATTCCTGAAACGCAGTCTTACTACCGAAGACATAAAAATGTAGTTAGAGCATGCAAAGAACTTCTTCTGTGTCCTGTAGCGACTGAAGAGAGGAGAGGGAATAAAGTGGAATTACTTACTAGTTCTCTCAGCCTCCGCTAATTCTGAGAAACTGAGATATATATTGTAGACAAAATTTATATAGCATCTATCACGTTGGGACATTTAATTTTGACCTACAAGCATCTATCGGTACTTTAGCCAGTCGCAATGTGATCAAAAATTCAAAAGGACTCTCTTTATGATCATACAGATCTTATTGAAGGCTGCACATTAGTAAAAAAGCACAGTAGAAGTACTGCAACTTTTTAGTCAGGTCATCTATGGCAGAGAGGCTCTGAAAATATAAAAATATATATCATTCCTCAGTTGAAGGACTGTGGTATTCTGACACTTTAAAAAATTGCTACATTAATATTGCTCTACTGAAGGAATATTCACTTTATCATCCATAAGAAATAATGGAATATATCCCTGTGCAAAATTACCTGTTTCTTTCATTCCACTACTGCATTCAAGCAGTTCATAAGTAATGAGAATGCGGGAATGAAAGAGTAAATTGCTGGAGTCTTCCCTAAACCTGTGGCAGTCCTGCAGCGCTGTGTGGATACAGTCTTTCCAGGCATTCCAGAAACAGGAAAAACAGGAATTTGTTTCCATTGACCTCACCCACACTGAATACCTGCTGCCAACTAAAATAATTTCAGCAAGATGTGGCATGTAAAGTGTTTTTAACAATTTTGCTTTGAACTGGAAGAGCAATTCCATTTCTGATTGCTCCAACACTGCAAAACTCAGCAGAAATTTCAAAGCCTATCAATTAAAGTGCTTTCCAATCAGGGACATTGTTGAGTACATCCCTTCTCCTCCTTATGCAGTCAAATTCAGGCTGCCAGCGTTACCTCTATCTTCTGGTTACTTTAATTTCTTCTTTAAAAAGAGAATACTATTCCAAGTATAGAAGGAAACACTGCAACCATATTTTTCAGGATTCTTTGCGAATATTACAGAAAAGAGTATTAAGAAAGTTAAAATGTATTAGTGTTCGGCTGAAGCTAGGGACGTAACATCAGCAGATTGTGCTGCCTGTAGAGTTCTTTTACTCTCTCCAATTAGCCTGAGAACACTTTAAGGAACAGCAAGTCCCCAGCTGTTTTCATTCATCATCACCTTCCGTACAAGCCTACTCAGGAGGCAGCGTGCAGACTTTATTCTGCAGCGTACAAAATACGCCCTTAGGAATTGCTCCTTCCTCACCTCTGCATGTGGCCTGCGCAGAGTTTAGAAGTCACAGCGGTCTTGGTCATCCGTTTTACAAGTTTCCCCGAGAGAACTGGATGCATCGTACGAGGCAGCCTGAGCAGGCAGACAAGGAGCAAACCGAGGTCCGCTGGGTTTCCCTGGTCAGCAGGAGCCAGAAGCCAGGACTCCGGGGTACCCTGCCGAGCGTGCCGGCTCTGCTGCTTGAGCAGAACTCCGCTGCACTGGGCCTCGGCCCCCGAGCAAGTATTTGCTCCCTTGAACTGGCATGTTTGCTGCATTGCAGTGGTGTCAGGAAGATTACTTGATGGGAAGGAATTAATCTAGGTTATCGGTTTATTTAGCTAAAATCAGAACTGAGATGTAAGAGGGAAAGCCATTATGGCAGTAGCTAAGGCAGAAGTGAAGCAATTCCCACCTTCTGGGTTTTACATATGCCTCCAGCAAAGGTCTGACTGCAGCATTTCAGGGCATATCCAGGCTGGCTGTACTCTGGGCACCTCACAGGAATGGGGATGATGGGCCACGCTAATGGACTAAAAGATCATGCTTTGCTGTTCCTGGTGCTTGAATGAAGTGGATAAAAATATATACACATGCTTTCTTAAGAAGTGTCAGTATTCTCACCTAGTACTACTGGGGTTTTTTCTACCTTAGCTTTCCCCATAAAATAAGAAACAGGCTACAGTAGGTGTCTGTACCGTGTGAAGCACTCTGAGATCTAGCTGTTTTTTCTAAAGAAGTAACATGTTAATGTGGTACGTTTATTTTATTTTCTTCAAAGCTTCTTGTCATGATATCTGTAATACCAGTAATCCTGCCGTTCTGTGCAATAGCACAATTTTTCAAGTAATGAACATTAGACTGACAAGTGGGGTGGGTTGAGAAGTACTCCTAGGCTAGAACAAGAAATTTATTCCAGCCTGCTTTCATGAGCCTCCTTCCTTCGTTCAGAATGTGTGGTGTTATTTATTGCCATTTTTCACTAACTTCCCTATATTCTTAATTTTGTTGTAGTGTTTCAGCAACAGGCCACTCGAGTGCCCAGTGACGACAGGACGTACTGCGATGCCAGGAAGCCCGGTACAGAATTTAGTTTAGCTCTTTAACTGCCTTGATGCAGTAAAACTAGTAGAGATGCTGTGACTTGATTTTGATTGATTAGCATCTATGTTCTCATGTATGATTTATATCCTTATTGGTATTGCAGCATAAAGAGATCAGATTAAAGAAAAAAAAAAAGTTACAGTCTTGTGGGAAAGATTTGTAGAGTCAGATTTACTTTACGCTTTTCTGTTTCCTTTCTCCATTGTGATTAAAGCCAAGAAAAGGAAGGACAGGAGGGCTCAGCTGTGCACTAATTCCAGCCAGGGAAAGGCAGCAATGTGGGGAGCAACAGTTCTCTCCTGGGTACCCCAATATCCATGTAAAATAAATTACTCTTGGCAGCCCAGTTGAGTTGTAGCACATCAAGATGTTGCTACCATAAATTCCATTAATAGTACCCTAAAATAATTAACAATGTTATGTACAAAATGAATGAACACTGAGCAAAGATTCCCCCCCCCCCTTCTGTTATCAAGTAGCAGGTCAGGATTAAAGCATACAGAGCAGCACGTAATCGCCTATTTATTTCTGCAGCAGGGAGCTGCAGTCTCCCGTGCTACTGACATTACTTTTCATGAATGCTAAACCACGTAGGAAAATAATACAGGACCTTCTAGATCTTACTGTGCTGGAGCATCGGTAGCATACTTCTGCAAAAATTACATATACATATATAAAACAGAGTAGTTTTTATGGGTCTGTGGAAATACACCCCGCCCCCTCCCGTTGCAGATATGAAAAATGCTGTTTTACAGAAACTGGTCTGATCTCTAAATAATCTTATCAGATGCAAGGCACTAGGGTCATTACTCTGTCAAAATAGAAACAATTAGCTGAGATGCAAAGGAGTAGAGATTCTTGCCTAGTATATGCCAGTATTGTGTATGATCGAAAGAAGGGGGAGAAGCCACAGTAGCTGGTTTTTTACTTCCTTAATATATTTCCCTTTGCACAGTCCTCCCTCCCTTAAAATACTGATGCATTACATAGCAGATAAAACTAACCCAAATCATACTTATGGTTTATACACTTATCCTGGCTGCATTCCCTGTGCAGTGAAACAGCTGCTTTATGGCACTTTTGCAACAGCCTCACACAGGGCTAGGAGAGAGCCCTGTCTCACGGCTGCTCATCTGTTCTGGATCGGCCATTTCAGTATCAGTATGCTGGAGACGCGCTGTGCTACACCTCCCTGGACCAAGCTGTGAATCTGATATCCCCTGTCTCCCTGTCATTTCCCTTCAGCTCTGCACCTGTATCAGAACCTGTAGGAGGACTAGGTTGTAATGTTTTCTTGTCACTGCAATGTATTTAATAATCGGGGGGCAGGGGGGTGGGAATCATGTGAAATTTCAGAATGCTTTCTGACCAAATTTCAGCCTCGTTTGAGAAATGTAATGTGTGAAGCTGGAGAAGGAAGGGGAAAAAAGGCACTGTGGATATTTTTTGCCTTAACATAGCAACAATTTCCTTTAAAGTGCCAGTACTATAGCTTTAGCACTAGAAGAAAATTCTTCTATGAACTGACAGTAACGGATAATCAATCGATCAGGGCAATAGTAACGAATGAAATGTTTAAGATGCTGCTCTGCTGCCAAAGAGTAAAGGTAGAATCCCCACTGCTTTGTTGCATTTCTCTCATTGGAGGGGGAGGGAAAAAAAAACAGGAAGAAGAAAAGGGGAGGGAGGGAGCCACCCTAAAGATGGTGTTGTTTTTTATTGGTGTCAAATTATAAAATCACCACTTACATGCCTTTGTTGAAAAAAGTGCTTGCATCCTAAAGAGAAAGGAATGAAATGGGGTAATAATATTTTCTACTTTTATCTTTCCACACTTTGTAGCAGCACACAGAGGCCCCACTGACACGGTAACTGATAGCGCTGTGAAACACAACATCCCTGCAGAACAGGAAGAACTCATCTACTTGCAGGAACAGGTGAAAAAGGGGGAAGTTTCTGTGGATGAAACTCTTGACAGATTTAAACAGTGGCAGAATGGAAAACAGAGACTACAGTCCACTCAACAGGTATGAGTCTGAAATTTATGTTTCTTGATGGGAATCTTGATCAGAAGTTCCAAATACAAACTCCTGTACTTTGGCTGCTACATGTGAGGTCAAAAATAAGAGTCATGATTTACATGCCCATTGGTTCCCAAGGAACATGCTGCTTATGGTTCTGGATCTTCTAGGTACCCGTTTCTACTGTTGTTTGATTACTTGAGAGGCTTCCTGAATCTATTTTGCCTGACTTCAGGTGCTGTCGCATTTGGTTAAAATCCTGAGTTAATATGTTGGTCTCCTAAGACTTTTGTTTTAAACTGCTAGGTGATGCTTAGGTCTATGCCTTTTTTATGAAACCACAAACCTTCTGTAGCTGAACAAACCGAATGCGCTCTTGAACAGTGTCAGGTAACAGAAACATAACTATCTCCATCATATGTTGTTAATATATACTCACTGACATGAGGCTTTATGCCTATCTGAAAGTGGTGAATCTCCTTAGTGAAATTCACAATTGTTAGCAGTGTTCTTCGGCTCCTTTATATTCGAGGTATGGAGTAAATTGAGGTGCACAAAACCAGGCTTTCCAAAGGCCCACACACTCAGTCACTGAAAGAACTGCATCAAAACTAGAAGCTAAGGAGAAGGGCATGGTGAAGAGGTTTGTTAATTACTTCTAACAAGACAGCTGGAGGGCGAGGTTGTGCCCTCACTTTACATGAGGTCATGCTTTAACAAAAATATTTTCTCATTGTCCTTTAAGTGCATTTAGGAGAAAGAGGAAAACCAAAGCTAGTTTTCCACTCTGCAGAGCGGGAGAGCTATCAGATGCTGCCAACAAGGAGAGATTAAATGCTCCTTGTGTTTGTGCTTACTAAAGAAATAATACGAGCTTTGTCATCACAGTGGAACACTTAACAGCAAAAGTGCAAGGGCTTAGAACCGTTCAGGAGCCCGGTTCCCAGGCTGGGCAGCAGCAGTGTGAGAGTGCGGTGGATGCCCCCTTCCCAATCTGTCTGCGGCCAAGCACACGGATGGGAATTGCTGGTATTGCTCTATCAGTCAGGGAAGGTACTTGTGGAGGAAGATGATACCTAATCTGTACAAAGATAGCAGCACTAAGTCAAAAGTCCTTTTTTGTTTCTCGGTTAACTAGAAGATGCCTGTATTTCAAGGAGGATTTACTTGGCCTCTTTCCACTGCTTCAAGGGAAAAACCTACTTTCTAGTGGTGGTTTATACCCTGCATTGCATGTGTGACTTTTCTTTGTTTTTTTACTGCAGAAAAGTCTTTCACTGTTTCCCCAGTATGAACATTGTGAAATTACTTCATGCTGTCACTGCAGTTGTCTGGTCTTCACTGGGACTTTTGAGGAAAAATGGCTTGTCTAAAGCAAAAAATAAAACCCCAGCGTCTGTAATCTAACAACAGAATCAATGTAACTTACTGATGGGGAAAAAAACTCCACAAGACTCTTGGGTATAAATGCTAAAGATAGCATCTACTTATAGCACATCATAGACATTTTTCAATCTTTTAAAATTATTCTCCTGGAGAGAGAAGCTTGGTATTCAGAATGTGAAAGAATACAGCTTTTTATAGTTATTCATTATTTCTACAGTAAACTTCCATTACTGATTTCTGCTGCTGGTTTTATGGTTGTTTTTTACTTCAAGGAAAAAGTGCACCACCTTGGAGACACCACTGTTGGAAACAGGCTAGAAAAGAAAAATCTGAACGGTAAGTTGCACTTTCTCACCACTGAAGCCTTGAACTGTAAGTATACTGCAAAGGTCTGATCCAAAGCATGAGCAGACTTTTGGATCAGGCATTGAATTTGTAATGAGCATTTTCTGTATCTGACCACACTGAAGTTATTTTAGTGTAATCAGGCCTTCGTCAGGGTCAAGATTGCATCCCAAAGATGAGCTCACCGAGAGTTAATGGGGCAGAAAATTTACCAAGTCTTTGTGGCTCAGCTTTTCTGTAGCCCATTTCCTACTGCTTCATCACAATTAGGGTAGATGATTTCTTTAGAACAATTTACTTGATGAGTTCAGTATTTTATTTGTAAATCAGATATCAGTTTGCACTTGCAAATTCTTGATGAACTTTCCACTGCTACAGCAGGTTAGTGAGTCATTAATAAAAGCTGTACCATTGGTCACTTAGGATGCTTTTTTCCACCTCTGTGAGAGAATGTCAGCTGCAGCACTATAAACCATCTGCATTTCCTGCAAATGCTTTTCTCTTGTTGTTATGAAAGATTGTTTTAGATGGTATTGACTTTAGGCCTGTGATTGCTGTAAACTTCAGTAGATATGTGTTCTTGGAAGGGAAATTTAGTATTTTTCTTTCACATTGGACTTAGTACTATTTGTAAATTCCTATTTGAAATTATCACCTACGTGTGTTCTTTCCTTGCTGCAAGAGAGAAAAATAATCCAGAGTATTGCTTTCATTATTCTGTTAGACAGTGTTGCATTGATGTGGACCTGTGATATACTGTAATTAAGCAAAATTTTTGCTGGCAGAGTTGGAATCCAGACTATTTACATTTCAGGATGCTTATATTCATATCCTCCATGGGTGGTGGGGTGCCGCACCCTGAGCATGTGAACAAGCTCAGTCCATAAGCCTTCATGAGGCTCTCTGTGCCTGAGGGCCTGGGATCACTGGATTTGTTCCTACAGTCTGTCGCCCATAAGGCAAAGCACAGGACGATGTCAGGGTGATTCTTGGAAAGTATTTATCTGTAGAGTTTTCTTGTAGTTTCAGTCCTGTCTCCATAGCTGTCCTCTCTCTCCAGAGTTCGGTTATTGAATCGTACCAGCAGAAACATAATATCAACGGCAGAATTGTTAAGTTGTGTGAAAGAGTAAGGCTTGTATTAGCCAGTAACTCAGCTAATGATGACTGTGTTCCCTTCTGATGCTAACCGCTCTGCCCTCTGTTACACTATCTTATCTCCCGTGACGCATGTGAACCAGCAGGTTTGCACTGCAGGAATACAATGGGAAGAACCGTGATGGAGGCCCCTGTCTTGTCCAACAGTGCACTTCATTATCAAGGATTTAAATTATTGAAAATAAGAACTTCTAAAAGATGGAACTTCCTCTACAGCTGGAGGCATGTTGATGGCAAGAGTAAAGAAGGACCTCAGAAGACCAATACCTAAGTCCAGACATAAATATATTGCCTGAAATAAAAATGACAATCACATTCTCTTCTCTTTTGTAGTTTCTAAGGAAAGCAGACCAGAGAGCATTCCTTTTAGAGACTTTTCGTCCCACGTGCCATTTAATAGAGCGGTATGTATGAATTTTAGCAGTTCTCAGGTTGTTTAATGAATTCTAGTTTTTACCTCTGTATAAATGTTACTCTCCAGCTGTACCTTTAAAAACATGGTTGGACTAGATGACCTCAAAAAGGTCCCTTTCAACACAAAGATTCTATGGGCCTTCCTTGCCAGATTCCATGTTTGAACTCAGGATTCAGATAGTCTTTTCCACAGATGGTTTTTGAAGACTTGATTGAGGATTTAGAGAGATCACATCAGAAGCCTGTTAGAAAAGGAATTTTATTTTATTTTAATGAGAAAAAAATATCTTCCATAAATTAGTATGGAACATAATTTTTAGTTTCTTGATAAGTTTGATCTTGCTTTCACTGTAATGAAAGCTATTAATGAGAGTGGCACTCCCTTCAGTCTTCCATTGTTACACTCGATGCTATTCTCAAAGTTCATGTCTCATTTTGCAACAGTTTAACATAGGACTGAATAACACCCCCAAAATATCAACTGCAAAGCAAAATGTTCTGTCACTCTTGGAGTAAAATATCTACAAAAACCTATTTTAAGAACAACTAAATAAGGACTAAGTATATAGAATGTTCATTTGCAGAAATTACAGGCACAGACAATGGTTTATCTCATTACTATATAATATACATGTGGTCTTGCCCACAGACGTTGATAATATCTTACCTTTTTTCCAAGAAGGGAAGTAAGATGTTGGCCAACAGAATAACAACCAAAAAAAATACCTTTAATACAATTTCATGTAAATACCTAAATGACTTAGGGACAAAAGCTGCATTTTGAAATCTGAGTGGCCCAGATTTTTTAAGGTATTTAAGGTTTTACTTGGCATCTTTCCTGAAACCACCAAAACACTGTACTACAAGTAGCCTATTGTGTATGGGAAACCTCATTTGTAAGTGAGGCTCACACACTATTTGGAAAACCACCTTGCCAATCGTGACATACTACAGAGTAGGAGACAAGGAAGAATGGAGAGAACAAGAGAATTCCTCTGGGAGACATCACCAAGTCGGGACAGCCAGAAGGCAGCCACGCTGAGGTAGGCACGTGCTGCTCTCACAGTAAAGTTGCTGTGCCCTCACACAGCTGCTGCTGTGGGGTCCCACAAGGCATACAAATACAGTTAGACCTCAGCTTGCTCTTATAAGACAAGGCTTGAGAGTCTTGGGTTTGTTTTGAGTCCCAACAGAATGAATGGCGGCAGCTTTGACAACATTTATGTGAGGATGACTAGGCAAGTTTCTTTTAAAGCCTGAAAAGACAATGCAGCTTTCACATGCGTTCCATGTCCATACTTTAGAGCATATAGGAATTTTTAAAAAACCTATATGATGCCTGTCTTTGGACATTTGAATTACCTATGTGAATCTTATTTAGCTGTTTCTGAAAATGAGATTTCAAAATCTGCCTTCTATTGCAGTTACATTATGGCACCTTATGTGCCACATCCTACAGATTTAGTCATCCAGCATCTAAAAATAAATGCAAGATGCAGAAACTACATAAGATGGTCTGAATTGCTTGTAGTTAGTTATCCCCTCATAGCTAATCAATGTAGAGCCTTGAACTTGGTCTTTAGGGATACAGCTATGATAGCGTAAGAT
Source organism: Phaethon aethereus (assembly GCF_964289735.1). Lineage (NCBI taxonomy): Eukaryota > Metazoa > Chordata > Aves > Phaethontiformes > Phaethontidae > Phaethon > Phaethon aethereus. The sequence goes on along the minus strand of NC_138578.1, from coordinate 29,399,482 downwards.
TCCTCATCAAAACCAGGAATGACTGATAACTCTGTTCTCCACTCTTGGTGTAGCAGCAAGAACTGAGTAGTAGGTGTCACTGCTTCATTGCTAGGTAGTGAGCAAGACAGAGGACACAGAAGACAAACTCCCAACTCTGATGGACTTCAGAAGACCAATACAGCATTAAGCAAGTGTTAAGCTTGACACTTTTATTTTATTTCAATGCTAGCAACTTACATAATAGTTTTAAATGAAGGTAGGTCTCAGGACACATGTCAGATGCTTAGTAGTCCTCCAGTGATGTTGCGTTAAGAGGCAGATGCCCAAAATCAGTGTTAGTAGTCCGGTCGTGCCCAACCCCTTTCGTTGGACTCTCACAGGTCCGGATGCACTACTAACATCACACTACCTGCTCAGCTGGACACCTCCTGAACTCACATGGCCGCACTCAGGGGTACGGTCACATTCAGGGACAACACACACACGGCTGAGTCAATCAATAGTGCGATTTATTGAAGCAACAGATGCACAAGTTCTTTGGATTGCCGGTGATAAATTCACTGTCTGCAAGCAAGTACACTAAATTGATTACGGTCAGGTTACACACATGTGGAGTGATGAAACAACTCTAGAGATTCCTAAAATTCCCACAGATCCACTCGGGATAACTGAGTGTTTGAATCTTACCAAAAGGCGTCGCAATGGGGGGAAGAGAGGGTCAGCCCATCGGCGGATCCTACAAGTCAGGAGTGATGGTGTCTTCACTGACATCCACCTGTTCTCAAACTATTTTATAGTGGTTTACTTTGCAGGTGGAGCTTGAGTGGCTCTAGTCATACATACCTTTATCAGGATTGGTTCAAAATTCTCTTGCTTCACGTTTAAAGGCACAGACTAGGAAAAATTCAGTGCGCACGCTCATTGAGGGGTGGTCGCACCTTGGGAGGGTGGTAACTTTTGAGAGGGGTGTGCGTTTTAGTATTATAATGGTATTATAATAAGCCAAGTTCACTCTGAGTACAGCATTTCATCAAAGTTGACAGGTCACTGACTCAGGGTATTGCATGTGCAGCTTATTAATGTACACACTGTGTACCTTTAAATGCCCTTGTTCACAGAGCGTGGCCGCGAGGTCTCCACTCTGCTCCACCCTCCATGCAATTTCTCCCAGAGTCAGCACACCAAGTTCCCCTGATGGTGCCAACATCTAGGGTTGCCTAGGGAATTGCCATGGTACAGACTCATTGTACACTAGCTGCGTTCCCACCGTTTCAATGCTGTTGTTAGAGTGTAAATTTCCAAATTGCCCCTCAGTGATTACTCTACAAGTGACAAACACACCCATGGGGCAAATGAGCAATTCAGTCTTTGCATCTGTTCCAGTCCTGGGCTCCTTGGGAAGACTGGCAAGGTAGGTGGCCTGCTGTGGAAAGGTCAAAAGCTTTTTCCCTAGGGAACTCAACTGAAACCATTTTCTTTCTTACCTGTTAAAATCAGTAGGTACATACACTGAAACTGGCCTTCAGATCAAAGGAGGACAACTTTACTCGCTGTTGCTGTAGACTGTTTAACACTGACCCACCACTCCTGTAAGTCACTGTAAACAGCACAGGTCATCCACTGCAGTAAAGGCAGCCTCCACTGAATTTCTTCAGTGTAAAGCAGGTCTCGTTTAATTAAGCTTGCTCTATCAGCTGCCAAAGACCAAATCTCTTCCTCAGCCTCATCCAAAAAACACTCAAAGGAGTACTATGCACCTTTCACAAACTGGCAAGTTATTGGTTATATTCGCTATCCTAAATGTCTGGCTTCATTCCTCAATCCTCATCAGCAACTTGTTTTTTGTCCAAGTTGATAGCAGATTGCTTATTCATCAGTTGATGCCACTCTTGCAGGTAGTGTCTAAGTAGAGTTCCCTGAAAACTAAAAACCCAGCACTTAATTTTGAGCCCATTAACCAATTTCTGTTGTCTCCGATAGGTCAATACGAAGACAAACACAGACAGAGCTTAATTTTGACATTTGGATCCATGGGAACTCAAACTTCTTTACTCAACCCAGTTAGCAGAGTTGAAATAACTTGGGATCCTGAAGCACATATGAGCCTTTTGTATGTGTGGAGAGTGAGGAAGTCCTAGAAAAGAGGGGGTTTTCTTCATGACTTCAACAGCACGCATTTCAATCAGGACCTCTAGTCTTGAAAATACTTACTTATTGGTAGTTTATGATAGCGTCCATTGGGCTTGTGAAGCGATGTCTTTAGCCTGGCTAGTTTCTTAAGTATTTTGTAGCTTCACGTGATGCTTAAATTTAAAAATCAAGAAAATAACAAAAACCAGCTTCCTGCCCATTTTCACCAAATCAGGTCTTCATGAGGCAAGCCCACAGTAAAAATTGTTGGCTGAGTTCACCAAGACAAATGAATATCCCTGTACGCCATGGCCTCTCCTTCCTAACTGCCACCAATAAAGACCAGCTGTGTTGTTAGAAGTAAGATTTGTACAAAATCCACCTCCTGTCATTCTCCCACATGACACCTGTCTATTCATGCGGATGTCTCCTGCTCCCAGGGATATGTGCTGTATTCACATTTGAATAAAACACATAAAAGAAGTGACTCATCCTAGATATGTATTTTGTGAATTATTCACCTTTGAAAGATGTTCTGCACTGGCCTAATTCATCATTGATATACATGACTATTTATTAATGGCATCTATTTCTTTTTAGTCTCCAACTAGGAACCCAACAGATAAGGAACAGATGCCTAATTAACAGAGGTAAGAGAATGTATGTGAGCTTACACAGAGACATTACTTGTCATGGAAACTAACGCTTGTGGCAGTACTTTCCATCAGAGCACATTTGCGTAATGACAGAATGGACGTGCATCTCGGAGGTCTGATTTCACAAGATAAACATTATCATCATACATTCTGCTTTATACCAGAACTTACTTTTTTCTTAGGTGTCAACCTGTTCTTGCCAGGCAGATTTGCAAGCAGTTAGACGCTTACGTGACTTGTGGATGGAGTTGAAGAAAGTTCCCATTAGCTATTGCAACTAACTGAGCTGATGCAATTAAAAGCTGTATTAGAGCACAGTCCTGCATACTGATGGCACGTACAGTATCAAACATATTGAATATCAAAATAAGGTTGAAATGCAACCTGATGCAAAGGTGTGTCCAGAAATGCTGATTAACCAAGAGATTGATGGTCATTTAAAGTGCTAGAAAGCTTACAGGTGACGGTACTGTCTCCACAAACATCAATTTTCTGATATTTCTGTTAATGACACTGAGTTTCTCGGTTCTGGGCATCTAATGAGATCTTGATTAGTTGAGGGGTTTTTTTAATTAATATTTGCTACCTGTGTGCTTCCATGGATATCTTACGGCAGTTTTAAAACTGTATGTCTACATTCCAATGAAACTTAATCATGAGGCTTGCTGCTAGGAGATAAAAGTAAATAAATCTGTTTTACAATATCCATTGGGGGTTTGGGGGCTTGGCTTTTGTGGGTTTTCTTAATCAGTTCAGTTTTCAGCCTCTGTGCTGAGAAACTTACCAGGAACTGAACTCAGATCACTAGCTGAGGTTGTAGACTTCATGAGTTATCTTGCATTCATTCTGAGCACAGGGTACAAGTGAAATAATCACCTGGAAAATTTTGTATTTTCCTATAATCCTTCATAAAATGAAGGAGTCATGCATCCTTTCTTATGCATGGAAGGATGATTGCCATTAAAAGCTTAAGGTCAGGATGTCTGTATTCTGTTAATTTTCCTTGAGATCTTTAACAAAATTCCAATACCTTGGTTTTCTTGGGCACTGAAGTTCCTCAGTTCATTGACCTCTGCAAGAATGGTCTGTGCTGAACAGCTCCAAAAGTCAGAGCTAGATCTTCCTCTTCAGTTTCCTTTCCTTCAGATGAGTTTAGGACCTGAAAGTTTCAAAATTTAATGTTTACCGTTTTAGATATGAGTAGTATTTGTAATTTTGCATTATTAGAGTTATAAAAGGGATTAATTGATAATTGTTCACAGTAACAAAATTATACAATTTATCCCGAAAGACAAATATAATTTTCAAGGCTTTGTTAGCTAAATTACTTTGATGTGATTTGCCTCTCCAGCTTTTCCACGGCCTGGGGCGGGGGGGGGACGGATATGTTACACTGTTGTAGCATTATCTGGATAATCTTCAGTGAGGTCTTTCCTGCCACCCTTCTCTTATGTAAAGGAGAGGGCAGTTGCTCTTTGTGAGAACCATGTTTCCGTGTCTCATTACTGAAGCCAGCTGCCCTTCCTGCTCACTGGAGTACAGTACCTGCACCATAAAACAATCAGTACCTCCTCTGCTGCTGCTTATCCTCTAAATCACTAGTTTAGGCCCCCCTCCTCCAAAGTTCTCTTAAGACCCAAGACATTAGTCTTATGGCATGACCTGAAAATGAAAAATTATCACTCCTCCTTCAAGAGGCAGCTCCACTCCTACATGGGTTTTCCTAACAGAGCTTCTTCCTTGAGCAGAGCTGAAGTCATCTACACTAAATGGGTAAAAAACCTTTGAGGGGTAAAAGCTCTGAAGCTGAAGAAAACTATTATGAAAAACTTGGTAATAGCAGAGGTGCTTATAAATTGCTGATTGCTGAAGAGAGGCGAGCCAATTCAAGGCAAGAGAGGGAGTTACCCCTGGGATCAGAACAGGTGATCTCTGTCACTTTTAGAAAATTGTTATGTGGGAGAGAAAAAGTGAATTAGATGGGGGAGAACTTGCAAAATACAATTTATCCAGCACGTTCAATCCATTCTGCTTGTGAATTATCCACACCAACCTCCGAGGTTCTCCTCCTCTGCAGTGTACGGCCTCTCCAGAGCTTTCTTGCTGATTTCTGTCTTCAGATGGGTTCAGAGGCCTTATAATACTGTAACGCTAAATATGTGAGTGTTTGAAATGCAAAGAGCTTATGTAAGGGCACATATGCCGCAGCCGTAAAGTCATAGAATGGCCTTGACAAGACTAAAAAAACTGGGTGGTTTGGGAGTTGTGGTTTTTTTCTTCTCTCTTCTACACCACTTTAACAGAGTTGGAAAGTTCATCTACCCACAAGCACTGGAAAATATGCATGTAAGGTGAAATTCTAAAATCCGCTGAGAAACTAACTGTACGTCTGAAATTTATGCTTTCACTACAAACCCTACACAATACAGTCTTTTTTTTCTTTTATGACTCCAGTGTCCTCTATATATTCAGTGGGGTACACAACAACACTGTGTGTACCACTTAGGAGGACTGGACCTTTCTTGTTAAAAAAAAAGGTGTGTCTAAAGACAGACTATATTTTTAATCACTAATTGCAGGCAGATTTTTGACTGTTTGATTATTGCAAAAAATTGCAGCTAAAACTTACAAAACCTACACTTCTGTTGCTGATATTCTGACCCTCCAAACAGTCGAGCCTCCAACTCCAGTGCAGGGTTCCCAGCTGTGTTGCTCATGCCCAGCCGCAGATCATCACACCTTCCCTACACGAGGCAGGAGGAGAGTAACAGAGCAGAGATCCAGCCGGTGGATCTGAAGGAGTAGACTCTGGTTTTGATTCTCTCACACTCATTTCAACAGATAGAGTGTTTGATCCTACTTCTAAACAAACAGGACCAGTCTATTGAATAACAAGCATTTTTCATGATTTCTTACAGTGCGATTCTTCTGCTTGCTGCACATCAGCTTCCTCTGCTTGGCTTCCCCCATGTCTCCAAGCTGCACCCTGGCAGCCTCAGGCCCCAGCGCACGCTGCTGGGACGTTGCTGTGTGGTCATTGCCGCACTTTCGGTGTCTTGGAATCTCTCATCTGGGCCAGCTCTGGAAGGAGTCCAGTATCACTTAAAGCAAATTAATAAGACTTCTTGTAAAGTCAGCACTGAATTTTACATTTTTTTTCTTTGCCAATTATTTTTTTCCGAGATGACAGCTGAGGATTTATATAAAGATACATTGCATGCTTTCACTAATTATTTTTAAGCTCATTTCAGTTTTTCCATAATGCTTGATAGTTGTTTGAAAGTAGATTTTAGACACAAAAGAGAACGATCATCAAAAGTTATCAAGATTATGAAGTTATAATACATAAAATCTAGGTTTTACATTCTGTTAAGATGTTTTTGTATAAACTTTGTATATAAGTTTGTCTTTGCTAGGGATAACAGTTGTACTCCATCACTAGTTTAAATAATTGTATTCAAAGTAAAGCTAATTTCTAAAGTCAATCTATGTAATCAGTACTGATTACAGAATCACAGAATCACTAAGGTTGGAAAGGACCTTCAAGATCATCAAGTCCAACCATTAATCCAGCGCCACCATGTCCCCTAAACCATGTCCCGAAGCGCCATGTCCACACATTTTTTGAACACTTCCGGAGATGGCGACTCCACCACCTCCCTGGGCAGCCTGTTCCAATGCTTGACCACTCTCTCGGTGAAGAATTTTTCCTAATATCCAATCTAAACCTCCCCTGGCGCAACTTGAGGCCATTGCCTCTCGTCCTCTCACTAGTTACTTGGGAGAAGAGACCAACACCCACCTCACCACAACCCCCTTTCAGGTAGTTGTAGAGAGCGATAAGGTCTCCTCTCAGCCTCCTCTTCTCCAGACTGAACCACCCCAGTTCCCTCAGATGCTCCTCATAAGACTTGTGCTCCAGCCCCCTCACCAGCTTCGTTGCCCTTCACTGGACACGCTCCAGCACCTCAGCATCCTCCTTGTAGTGAGGGGCCCAAAACCGAACACAGTATTCAAGGTGCGGCCTCACCAGTGCCGAGTACAGGGGCACAATCACTTCCCTACTCCTGCTGGCCACACAATTCCTGATACAGGCCAGGATGCTGTTGGCCTTCTTGGCCACCTGGGCACACTGCCGGCTCATATTCAGCCGGCTGTCAACCAGCACCTCCAGGTCCCTTTCTGCCGGGCAGCTCTCCAGCCACTCCTCCCCAAGCCTGTAGCGTTACCTGGGGTTGTTGTGGCCGAAGTTCAGGACCCGGCACTTGGCCTTATTAAACCTCATACAGTTGGCCTCTGCCCATCGATCCAGCCTGTCCAGATCCCGCTGCAGAGCCCTCCTACCCTCCAGCAGATCAACACTCCCGCCCAGCTTGGTGTCATCTGCAAACTTACTGAGGGAGCACTTGATCCCCTCATCCAGATCATCAATAATGATATTGAACAAGACCGGCCCCAGAACCGAGCCCTGGGGAGCACCACTTGTGACCGGCCGCCAGCTGGATTTAACGCCGTTCACCACAACTCTCTGGGCTCGGCCATCCAGCCAGTTCCTCACCCAGCGAAGAGTGAACCCATCCAAGCCCCAAGCTGCCCGTTTCTCCAGGAGAATGCTGTGGAGATGCTGTCAAAGGCTTTACTAAAGTCCAGGTAGACAATGTCCACAGCCTTTCCCTCATCCACTAGGTGGGTTACCTGGTCACAGAAGGCAATCAGGTTGGTCAAGCAGGACCTGCCTTTCATGAACCCGTGCTGGCTGGGCCTGATCCCTTGGTTGTCCTGCACGTGCCCTGTGAGCACCCTCAAGACGAACCGCTCCATGATCTTCCCCGGTACAGAGGTCAGGCTGACAGGCCTGTAGTGCCCAGGATCCTCCTTCCGGCCTTTCTTGTAGGTGGGTGTCACATTGGCAAGCCTCCAGTCTTCTGGGACCTCCCCTGTTAACCAGGACTGCTGATAAATGATGGAGAGTGGCTTGGCAAGCTCCTCCGCCAGCACTCTCAGTACTCTCGGGTGGATCCCAGCAGGCCCCATAGACTTGTGGGTGTCCAGGCGGCTTAACAGGTTCCTTAACTGCTTCCTCCGGGATTATGGGCAGGTTATTGTGCTCTCTATCCCCATCTTCCAGCTCAGGGGGCTGAATACCCTGCGGATACCTGGACTGGCTATTAAAGACTGAGGCAAAGAAGGCATTAAGTACCTCAACCTTGTCTTCGTCCTTGGAGACAATGTTCCCCGCCATATCCAGTAAGGGATGGAGACTCTCCTTGCCTCTCTTTTTGTGGTTAATATATTTGTAGAAGCATTTTTTATTATCCTTTACGACTGTGGCCAGACTGAGCTCTAGCTGGGCTTTTGCCTTTCTAATTTTGTCCCTGCTTGACCTAACGAGATCCTTTATCTACCAATGCATTAAAGTGATTACAAGAATTGGGTTTACAGGGAAATTGTGTTTTGTTTTGTAAGTTGCCTAAGGTAAGTGATACCCAGAACAAACACAGAAGAATCTCTTCTGCATTTATGCAGCAAAAGCAAAGGAATAAGTATGGTTAGCAGGTGTAATGGTCTGCATTCCCACAGTGATATACTCCAAAATTTAGGTGAGCATGTGACAGTACAGGAGTATGCAAGAAGACTTGCCCTATTTCATACACAAAAGAGGAAAAAAAGATCTCGTATGCAACCTGCAGAGGGTACAAGAGAATATTTTAACTTTCAGATAAGTAGGAGCTTAAATAGACTTCCCCTTGATTAAGTTATGTAAGCTTCACACAAGCCTTCTTAAAAAGCCAAAATGCCTCCACAGAGGTCTTAATCTTTACTAACCTCTTAATTGTGCATTATTCACGGACATCTTTAAGAACCTGAAGTGTTCATAGCAAGACTCCCCTCAAGCTCTCAGCAGTGTTGAATCTCTACTTTGCACGTAAACGTTACTTAGATATTGCAGATGCTTGCACTTAAGCGTTACTTAGGAAAAACTGAAAACTTCTTATAATCAGAAACCCTTCAATATGAATACATGTTGCTTCTTAACTACACATTAATGTGATACCCAAATTTGGAAGAGGGGAGTAGATTAGATGTGAAGACTTATGAGCCTTGAGGGTCATTATTTTTCCAATTTCAATAAATTAAATTATCATGCCAAGAACTGTTACAAATAAAAATAAGCCAAAAGGACAATGCTGGGATTTTAAAATGACAGAATCTTTCAAGTTTGTATCCCACATCTAGCTTTAGGCTAATTAAAATTCTATTTTAAATGGGTTGATTAAACATTTTCAGGAAATGATCTGTTCTCTGGGGAAACCCTGCATTTCTGTTCAAAACACTCTGACAAATGTATTGCTATGAAGTCATAAATACTCAGTGGCCGCTATATTAGTGTGGCAACATAGCTTTGTATTCCATGCCAAGGCTTCTCTTGAGCTATTTGCACCACAGCGAAGCCTTGAAATGTATAATGCCTCCCAGATCTGGAAATACAGTCAGTGTCTATGAACAGGGGGACATGAGACTGCCAGGCTTTCCAGGAGAGGAGCTGTGATAGTTTTTTACTTACCTGGCCACATGGAAATGGCATGGGGAGAACTGCTTGGAAATCTAAATGTGCATAAGCTGTTATTTTCCCTTAAGAGGTTCCCCTCCCTCCCCCCAAAAAAGGCATTTAAACTCTTACAAACTCTAGCTAGTCAACACATCCGCTCCTCTGGCAAGCATTTCTGAGGGCAACGTGTTAACTGGAGAAAGAGACTACAAGTCATCAAAAGCTTCTTCATGTCAGTACCTGGTGTTTTTTTCTGAAGTCTGTTGCTTTTGTTTCTGCAGCAGAGGAGATGAAGGGACCTTTCTGGGGTCAGCCCTCGCAGCCCTCCAGGCAGGATCCAGACACTCTCAGTGCTGCCAAGTGTGAGGCAGTGGCCCAGCAGCTCCTTTGCCCCAGTGAGAGGGCACTTGGGCAGGGTAGAGATTTGAGGTCACTGGTAAGAAACCAACAAAACGGGAAATTTACAAAAACAAAGCGCAGAAAGTGACATCAAGGAACCACTATGGGTTTCCTAGGGGAAAGAAAGAGTGTAACAATACAGCAGCAGTGCCAAACACACAGACCAGAAGCCAGAGCGTAGTTCCCCTCAGGAAAGAAGTAAAAAAGGTGTGCTCTGTCTATGTATGTACAAGCACTTGCATCTATGATGCATGGTATGACACTCCACAGCTTCCAACCCAGCGCAGTTTAGGATTACCCATAACAAAGCAACCCTTGTTCTCTGCTTTTGCAGCTTCACCAAGCGCAGCTCTCAGCGTACCAAGTACAGTAGTGCCAGTGTTGCAGGCTTCAGCAGCGTCCCAGCACAGCACCAGTTCCAGTTAGGAACACAAGCAGGCAATTCCCATTTGCTAAAACTGGAAGCACAGAAGCAGCTGTTCCCTAGTTACAACAGCAAGGAGGATTTTCAAATTTTAACGGCCAAATTCAAGCCCAGCAACATCAGTGAGATTTTAAAAACAAAAAGCATCAGCAATCCTTGAACAGGAAGGGTACGAGAGGACAGGCAGAGGCACCTCTCCTTTTTCCCCAGTGAGGCATCTGCTCAGCAGGGTATTTTCATAAGCAAGCTGTGGCCACTGAAGACACAAATTTCCAGGCTAGGCCCCCCCAGCCAACACGGTCTCTTCTTTTTTTCCTTTTTTATAATCTCCCCACAATTTTCTAAGGCTGTGTCATTCTTCCAGGCAGCAAGCGCACCTAGTGTTTGACAAACACAAGGTCTCACTGTTGCACAAGAGAAGTATAACGACAGTAAATATTTAAACTAACTAACGTTAATCTTGAGCTCTGATGTACAAAAAGCAACAGTATTTTCAGCTCCTGCAACTGGGACAGCTACTTTTGCCACTGTCACAGAAGTACAACTCTCCTATGGAGGGCAGAGCAGTCTCAAAAGGGTGCAAGAAATCAACGGGAAGACATGCAGTGCCACTTTAATGAAGAAATATTTTTGCTACACTAGAGATTTGCTTGCTCTTTTCACTGATCTTCAGCTGAGGGTGGATTTGACACAAATAATTTAATATCTCCTCTGACTCCTCCTATTTTAATCCCTCCCAAAACCCTCTCAGTGTTTTACGTGTCCTGTATCTCAGATCAATTGTTGTCAGCATACAAAATCTTTCGGACAAATTGTGTGTAATCCATGACAACATAATGTCTATGGTATGCAATTCCACAATGGCTAAGCAACAAGTTCAGAACAGGGCTTTTGGTCACCCATTTTTTGTTTACAGACATGCACACAGAGGACACACACACCCCCCCCCCCTTACTTGGAGGCAGCCAGCCAAGGCCCCAGAGGAGAAACAAAGGGATGGAAGATCCCCCCCTTCCCCCCCACAAAGTGAATTTCTGAATCTCAGTGTAGTTAATTCTGTGCAAGCTACAAGTAAAATCATTATACTTGTACAAAAATGAAAGTAACTGTTCCCCACCCCTCTCATGTTCAGTATTCACGCTCTGTTTTCTGCTGCAGGATTTCCATGTATTTCCCCAAGGTGTGCCACTAAACTTCAGACGGGTTTATAAGCAGGCTTTCTGACACAAAGGGACTCCTGAAGTTTTGCTGACCAAGCATGTAATACTAACAGGAAACATCGGCAAGCTTCTGTTTAGTAGTGCATGAATGATTAAGTAAATCACAAGAGCCTGAAAGCCCAGCTGACACAAGATCCGTGTTGTAGGGGCTCTAAGATATTATCTTCATTGTAACCTAGGAGATTCACTACTTGACCGATCAGCAAAACACCACCACTCTGCCCTTCCAGCTGCCAGCATGTGTTCTATTAAACTTCATCCAATAATCCATTCAAAATCAAATATTTTAAACACGGTGCCATCCAAGAGAAAGAAAACAATACAAAGAGATTCAGAGCGATTGTCGTTATCAGCAAGCCAAAGCTCATGCCAGGATCCTGTGGAAGGCCTGGCTGATCTGCCAGGAGGAGCCTGCTTACAGGAGAGGTTTCACTGGGTCATCAGGGATCAAAGATTGTCCACTTTTTGCTGGGGCAACTCATCGTTCAGATGTAGCCCTGTCATCTGTGAGGGTGCAGTATGGCCTTGCTGGATGTTCACCCTATGAAAAAATACTTGTAGAATTTCAACAATGGTGTAATATATAGCAGAATGAGAAAAAATCTGAAGTCCTGCCTTCGTTTCATTGAAGAAGCTATAATCCTTGCAGGAATGTAAGTGACGCTGAAAATACGTTTCAGTCTTGGTAGGAAACCTCTACTGTGGTAAGAGCAGGAACAAAACGACAAAAGCTGTCCTGACAGTCCTTGAGGGGGTGTTAGTAGTGAAGGGGAGGCAGGACCATGTAAACTGTCTGCTCATCCCCTTCATTTACTGGAACCAACATTCATCCTGACAAACTTCAGCATTACTGAACTGTGACTCTAAGGTGAATCAGTTCCAAAACAGGCCCCAAGACAAGCCATCAAGCAGCGAGTTGGAGGGACATACTGGATCTCATCCCACTCTAGACACGCTGGGCTGCAGTAACTGCAATTAAGAACTGCATCAAGAGAGCAGGGAAGAGTTTAATGGAGACAGAAAATGGTCCTGCGGAAAGGACAGTCAGCTTAGGCCGAACTCCTAGTACAAGAAATCGGAAGACCTATACCAACATCATGGCCAGCCCTCAACAGTTATTCCAAAAGCCTGGATGAGCCTCTTCTTACTTACAGAGGAGAAAACCCAGGAATAAAGTACCCAGGCCTCAGCTCACTTCTGCAATGACCCTGTACATGCAGACAGCAGGTGTCCAACACAAGAGAAGCATCCATTGAGACTGCCCAACATGGATGCTCATGGGTGGTATGGTATGCAGTGCAAAGCAGAATTAAAAAGTAAAAAATACATATAATAGGTGCAATTGTTTGCAGATGCAAGTGACCCAAGATACTTGCTGCTATGGTATATCTAAGCCACATTAGTTGTCTAAAACAAATAAAACTATGTGCAGAAAATTTTACCAGCAGAAAAACTTTACTGTTGCCATCTGTACAGAGAATGCACCTGACCCAGTGAAAGAAAAAAAAACCAAAACAAACCAAACACCATGCAAAAAAGCAGTATTTTTCAATTGTCCAGTATTCAAGTTCATCAGTTGTAATGCTAAGATGACTCATTTTGAACCTGGGGTTTCACTCCTGGCAGAAGACAGACCAGAGCGTTTCAGCCCCAGGGCACTAACCTACAAAGCTTGGTTGAGTTACAGCAGCTCTTCAGAAAGTAACCTTGGATCTAGTGTGCTTCAAGTCAAGACACACAGGTGTAACAGCTATCTGAAGGACTTGTTCCTAGCAGAGGTTTGTCTAATTCAGCCCCACTTCTTTGACTCTTGCAATACATTGCTCTGCAAGATTAAATAAAACTGTTATCAGAAAACTTTTCACACAACGATATTTCTAGCTAAAGACAAAAAAAATTTAAAACATCCTTTCCCTTCTTAAACTGAGATCACAAAGCAGACTTGATAAACTTTTTGAAAGTTACAACACACCGTTCTACCTGCAAGGCATGGGCTGCACACATCATTGCTGTTTACTTACACTGCAGGAAAACCCACACGCCTCAGCCTGGAGATGAGGATCCCTGTACATAATACACAGGGCCCTGCTTAGATTTCAGTCATACTAGGGAGGCAAGAATGGGGTACCGTAAAGTAGTATGGACCGTGAAGCAGTAAGTTGTTGGGATCACCCTGCATGACTCGACCTTAAGGAGAAGGAGCTGTGGCGTTGATCTGCACGGCTCGACCTTGAGAAGGAGCTGTGGCACTGAGAAGCTGGTAAACAGCTGGATATCTGCACGGCTCGGCCTTGAGGAGAAGGAGCTGTGATAAACAACTAAGAAGAAGCGAGGAAAACGGGAACACCTGCAAGCAGCGAATCCTGACTGTGTGAGAGGCGCGTGGACAGCGCATGATATTTTGTATATAGCCAATTCCAATAGTGTGTGTAACAAGCTGTAACCAATCATGAGTGTGTGCGCAGTGACTAAGTGAAAATTATGATATATATTGGAGTCAGACAAGACAATAAATGGCTTCGGAATATAACTCTCAGAGTTGTGAAGTCCATCCTTCTCCCGCAACAAGTAACCGAACAAACAGCATTACTGCAAGTAACTGCACCGCTGTCTCAGATTTCCAGGTTAGTAGGTTTTTCTACCCTTTTTCACCCAAATGCGGTGGCTGTTCAACTCCAATCCTACACGCCCAAGGAACACAGGCACCCAAATGAGCTTGTGAATGTCGCTGTTGGAAGTGGATACCTGGAAGTTTGGTGTGCCATATTTTTGCGTCAAAGTCCCTTGACACGTATGGGGACGCTTCAGGGCGTCCTTCATATTCCCCTATGCCACAGAACTGTTGAGAACAACATTGCAATACAGATGGCAGGGCACTCAAGTATGATTAAAAAAATTTAAAATAAAAAATAAAAATCAAGACCCGTGTAAGTACCAGGGGTTATGCCACGAATGCAAGCTGCAGCTTAGCCTAACAATTCCCCACCTGTTGTTAACCACACAAGCAAATACCAGCAGCTGCCTAGCTGTAAAACAGAGTCCACGTCGGCTATCGTACCGGCTCACGGTACACACAGGCAGTAGAGAGAGACATATACTGCTCTGGGGAAGGAGGTGGAGAATGGGAAAGGATTAGCCAAGGGGTAAATTGCACCATTAAGTGCAAGAGCGAAGCCTTCGTTCATGTCCTCAAAACCCCATCACAGCCAGTACAGCCAACAACTTATATTAGTCTTCTATTTTAGGGTGGATTCAGTCAATCTATAACCACAGGATGCAATAAATGAAGTTCCTGATGCTGTCTCTACTGATCAATTAAATCCCTTTTGAGCCAAGCAAGCTTCTTCATTAATATCAGCACCATTAAAAACAGACGTTTCCCAGCCCTAACACACTAAAAACTTTTGGAGCGATATTAATACACAGATGGCACATAGGTACTCCAGGGAAATCCACAAACTGCAGTGCACATTTAATTTTGCACAACCTCCACAGCCTTCCTCTTCAACAGTTTCAATCCCAATGTATCAGTGGCCATGCGAGTGCTCCGGTAAGCAAGACTAACCAAAAAGCAATGAGACCAAAACAGGGACACTTCCACTTCAGCTCTACAGAGCTTCTCTCCTTGATCCATCTAATGAGTTTTAAGTTGCCTTTCCACCATACCTGATTTGCCTTACTTTATTAAGAGGAGACTAAAATCACACTAACACAATCCCTCTCCTGTGGGAAAAATGAGTGAAGTATTTTGATTTCTCAGCATTAGACACTTGGGGTAACAGCAGAACAAAAGGAAAGAAAGAGGTAGCAACATTCCTCTGGTCTGATAATTTCATTGCCATTTGAGCATTGTCACATCGTTTCTTATTTTCTCCTGCCCACCTAAAGCGTAAGTTTACAAGACGTGAACATACCACAAAAAGGAGTCTCAGAGGAAAGACACATTATAAAATTCCTCAGCCAGGACTATTTTTTTTCTGGATACTTTTTGTTCTATTTCCTGCTAAGTGAGCTTGAACACTGGATTTGTTTGCCATCACACAGTATGCATTACCTCAATTTTTATGGGGTTTTTTTTTGTTTTGCATAAGTGTCATTAACAACAACTTGTATTCTATATCTGACTGTTGATCTGAATACATTTCCTATTTCTTTTGCCAGTTTTACATGCTAGATGTCAGATTTGTGTCTAATCGTATCACACAAAATAAACAAAACTGCACACTGGAGGCATTTCAGAGTAAAAACACATACTGTTTGCAAAATTAAGCTGAGATCAGGATTCTAACAAAATGAGCTCTCTAGAGCATGGGTCGGCTTCCCAAAATAGTCTTAAGAGAAACCTACACTTCTGCTCCTGCCATCCTTACCCCATCAAGCATCGACTATTTTGAAACAGTAAGTAACACTTCCTACAGCTCAGTGCTGTAGAACACTGACTATTTTGCCTTGTAAGGACAGCAGGTGTAATACTATTTTATAAAACAAGGTAAGTAAATAATTTTGTGGATCCAAAGCAGGCTCCCTTCCCCCTCCCAAATGAGACAAGACAGCTTAACCGCAGCATGGGAGTTGGTGTTTAAGTATCCCTCGTGCTGCGATATTCCCTCAAAGTCCCTCCTTTCCAGCTCTTCCAGAGCAGTGACTGAGCTGTCAGCAGTCCCCACTTAGAACCAGGGTTAACTGGATGAGGGCTGAAATACAGTGGCAAATGTCTGATGTTTAAAAGGCAATAAAAACATAGCTTCCCATTTGCAGCACAGATCAGCTAAAACTTCAGAGGGGAGATTTGTCTGTTCCAAATGTTATGCCCGCAACCACAGTACCGTCAGTCAGTTATCTGGGCCTGATGGCCATTATCACCCCGAGATTCTTAGTTTCACAGAGTGACTACTCTTTAATTCACCTTTGAATGTAAGATGTCTGGCTTGCACCAAATAATGCAGATTAATAGTTAAGATTGTAAAAGCTCACCATTTAAAGTGTTTATGGCACTACTGAAGAAAAAGCAGAAATTTGACCTGCATAGCCTATCCAGTCACCGTCCAACTGAAGTCAAAGCAAAGTCCGACCAAATGTTGCACAGTTATAGCAAGCTCCACTTCTCCACGCTAATTTAAGCAGCCCCCTTAACTTTCAGTAAAATATTGGACCAAAGTGCGGTAGCGTTCCTGACAAGGCATGTGAACCGAATTACATGCATAAGAACACATGCATACTCCTGTGGTACCAACAACAGGGTGAAAAGAAACTGCTTTGCTGTTGGGAGGAGAGTCTTGCAGTTCACTGACCAGGCTAGTAACTCTAAGGCTACAAAGCAAACCATAATCAAGACTACAAGCTACCTTTTTTTTTTTTTTCCCCCACAGGCAGTTGACAGAAGGCATTTGAGATACTGTACCTTACACACAACACACTACAGGAAAGCACATAAGTCCCCAAGTTCAAAGGAAGACACACAATATTGTTTGTTTCTCTTCTGCTCTACCTTGCTCAAACACTTACTGTATCTGTATGACCAGCTTAGCCTAGCACCCTCCCTCCTCCCTCGACTCCCTACGTGCCTTAATGAAGAAAAGCCAATATCCCACTGACAAACGTTGCCTACCCAGAAGGCCATAAAGGACATGCTTTTCCCCACGGCATGCCAGCTAACCCTTTTGCAACCACACAGAGATTGAATTCTTTTTTATTCTCCCTTAAATTCCGCAAGCCAACTACAGCTGAACCACGACGTAGCCAAGAGAGAAACCAGTTCAGTGGTGGGAAACATTCTTTTTTTTTTTCCTTCCATGAACAGGTCGCAGATATCATCAAACTGAACAGACTAATGAAACATCTGCACGGCTGTTTTGCTTCACTGACCTAATCTGTTTGCTAAACTCTTTGGGTCTTAGGATATCTGAAAATTCCACCGTCAGTTGCTTGCTCAGTCTCACACAGCCAAGCTCTCCTTATCTAGCAGCTTTCCATGGAGCATTAAGTTAAGCAAGACTCGCTGCTCTCACCACAGGAACTGCAGGTTATTTACTCAGGAAATTCAAGCATGTTTTTAAGAACAGTGGCAGCCAGGGCATTTTCCCCATCCCTAAAGAGAGCATAGAAACAAACATATGCCCAAGACAAAACCACATTGAATTCAAATGACTGGGGGAGTAGAGACCCCTCCGTCCTCTTCTCACTTATATACTTCACTGTAAGGAACATATTAAAGCAGTGGGTAAGCCAATTTCAAGCCTTCTCTTTCCACCCACGGCTTTTGTTGCATTTACCTCTGTTCAATCATTCATTCATGCTCCCTCAGCCACTCACCCACATATATTCCTTGCTGACAGCCCAGCTGCACATATGCATTCAGAATTACAGTAATGGCTTTTGTGATTCTGGTATTGAGAGAATAAGAGAAGCAGTGGGAAGAGCAGGCTCTGAAAGGCTGTACGAGATGGAGCATCACAGGTTTACATCACACACACATAATGGTCCAGCGTTCAAGCCAACTGATGCAAAGCCATCAAAACAGCCCCCAGGGGCTCTTTGCAAGAGCAAGTAGTTGCTAATTTTAGATCCGGAGGCAGTTATCAGTAACCATCAAACACGGAAAGCGGGATTTTCAAAGAAGCTGAAAGCAGCTGAAATTCAAGAGCTTGAACTTGAAGAGCTCAGCCTTAATAGCCACGGAAAAGGCAGCTCCCCATTACAGTCTCTGGGTTGGAGGCACCTCTGGTCACCCAGGAGACCCATCGCACTGGAATACCAGGACAAACCACACCGTCCTTTCCAGAGGCAAAGGCAGCTGCCAGGTTCTGTGTGCTCAGCTGCAGCCAACACTGCCCGTGTTGGGGCACCAGCTCACCAGCACTGCACAGAGCACAAGCCTCCCATTGCTGAGCCCAGAGGCCCACACTGACCGGCTTGCTCTTCCCAGGGCAGACACGTGCTGACAGAACCTCCACGCCAGCTCCAGGGATTCTGTTATTCAACAGGCCAGCTACAGCCCAAACACATGAGCAAGCGCCAGCAACGGGAGAAGTCACCTCTTTTCCTCCTGCATGCATTATCTCTGCCATAGCCCCAGGCCCACCACCTGAGTTAAAAGGACTCTGGACCCATGTGACAGACTAAACCTGGTTATGCTGTTACCTGCCGCTGTGCCCTCAGGCAAGAGAGCAGATACCTTCTGCACTGGAATCAGACGGGGATGAGAGATGAAGGTAAGTTAACCACTGCCTCTTGTGTCACATTGTCCAGCCCTTCCCTCATGCAGAACAGATGTATCTGCTGCGTACCCTGTTCAGGAACAAAACCCCTGTCTTCTTTAAGGGGGAGGCCTGGGCCCAGGCATTCCCCCCTCCATGCATTCTACTTCACGTTGTAATAAAGGGTCATTGTTGAAGAAATTCGACACAACAATGGTTTAGGAGAAAAAGCAATCATCTTCTACGGACACCATTAGAACTATGATATCTGGGCACACTCTTTTTTTCCCCTGATATTTTTCTAGCAGCATTTTTTCCTCTTCCCTCTGGGTTCAAGACAAGCTTCAAGACTGTAAAGTTCCACCTCAAATAGCAAAGAATCTAGCTTCACCCAGCAGTGAGCTACAAAAAGATCCCTGCAAGCAGTATTTCAAGCTCTCAGAAACCCACTTCATGACCAGCACGACATGATAGATGCGATAGCAAAGAGAAGCCATAATGGGGCACAGACATGGAGCATAATAGCAGGGATGGCATAATTCCCTTACTTTATCTTCATTATTTGACAGTTCACCATCTCTTCAGGATGAAACCCACAACCTCTTATCAGCTGATGTGCTCAGCTGATTGCAGTGACACAGACTACAGTAAATTCTCCAGCAACCAGACTGTAACAACCCCCATTGCTGCTACAGATTGAAATTGCCATTTTAAATCTATTTGGTTTTCTCAGTAGATATGGGTTTCTTATGAATCACTGTGTCTCAGTGTAGCTGAGGGGCTGGATTACAACTCAGCTAGATAGTCAGCAGTGAACACAAAAGACTGTACAGCAACATGATATGCTAAGCATGGAAAAATAATGATCAAGTAAAGGCTTTCAACCCTGAATGCACAAAACAAAGCTTTTAAATTAAAGGGACCATTAAATAAGTACGCTAATTTCAAACGCAGTGACTACCTGCTAGGACTATATTGCAAAATTTACTCTCATTTTTAAAGAAATTAGGAGGAAAGAGAAGGATGTTCTTGCTGTTAATGCACCAGCCAAGACCTGGGCAGTGGGGTGCATTATCCTAGCATAGCAGCTATTGCATGTAGCTTAATTCTATTTTGTGGTTGTAAGCTGCCAACAGCAATTTTCTACAGGGGGCACAGTCGGTGTGGCTGCCACCATCCCGGCACAGGATGTAACATATAACACCCTGGAAGATTTTGTCCTTGTGATTAGAGCTCTCACAGGGGATGAGAAGGTTAAGCTCAGAGATTCATCCCAAATCTAAGCAATGCACTTGGAGCCCTCTAACTTGAGCGCTTTGGCCACACAGCAGCAATTCAGGCCCCCTCTAAGACGTCGAACCCTGGGTGTACTGTAGGAAGGACCAAACGCCCATTTGTAAGGAATTAGAGATGCAACACCTGCAAGTCCAGAGCTGAGAAGCTGGCTTTCATAAGGCCTGCAATCATTTGGAAATCCAGCCTTCTTCAGCTATTACCAGTTTTCACCTAACTTCTAAAAAGCATCAAGTTGCTAAAATACAAAGCATGTATTTGCAAGGCTAAGACTTAGGAGCATTAAAGCATATGCCAGATGTCTTGTCCAGGACACAGACTACCAGAGAGCTTGAGCTAAGGGGGTTAAAAGCTCCTGTTTTGCCTATTCTACCTTAAATTGCTTACTTGTTACTGAAATGTGTGGCACTTCTTCAGCTCCATAGCTGGCTGCATTGCAAGGATGGGTGAATTCATGCTATCCATAACCACTGCAAGCCTTCTGGAGTCTAACTTTTCACTGTGAAAGGCATCTAGCAAATAAAAGGTATTTCTTAGCAGCAGCAGGGGAAGTAAATAACAGGGAGAGCACTCTTTGGATGCTTTAAGATATTTAAATACATGAGGCTTAAAAGCCATTTATTTTGAAACCACTGTTGCCAGTGATTAACATGTTCTAACAACCCAGCCTTGTGTTAATCTCTTTGGGCAGACGAAGAAACATTACATTAACCTACACTATTTGTTCATAATTTTTAAACTGAAGTTTCATAAATTACTCTGGGACGCAGTAGTGTCTAGAGGTCTGATGTAAATAGAATATTTTTTTTTCCCCCAACTATCCACAACCTAAGGAGCACAGGCTTTAAATTAGTACCTTGCATTAGATGAAACAGTTTCTCATTGCACTCACTGCAAAATGTGAATTAACAGAGCAACATTAGTAGCTGTGCTAGCAAATCATTTTATAATTAATCATACTGTCAGAAACACCCTTTGCTTTCCCTCCCCTACATTCACACAACTGCACTGTAGTAGAACTGGCAGAGGCTTGCCTCATCAGAAAAGACTGTGCTGTTGAAGGCCATTTTAATGATTCTATCAGGAGAATTCAGATGTATGCAAGATTCAGGAGTTTGAGGTTTGGGGGTTTTTTTAAAGCACTAATACATTAGGGAGCGCAGTGCTCCAGCAGCAGGAGCAAAAAAATAGGATGAATGATGCCAGACATCCTCCCAGTCTTAAGGTCTGTAAACTAAAGCCCAGAAAATACTTAAATTACAAAGAAATGGAGAAGGCTCAACACAGCAGAGGTAACTGCACTTGTCAGTCCTGACACTGGATGTGAAAGCATAATTTATGATTAACATTTTAGCTGATACATTCTTTGTTAGTCTTGTAATATATCTGCTTAACATTCTTTTTCAGTTTTGGCAGATTGTTTTTGATCAATAGTATTCTTGCTAATAGCCAACTTCCTAATGGGCATCACAGCATAGCTTCAGCTTCTTGTCAGGTCTTGCACTGGGATGGAGAGCTCCTTCAGTTACACCTCTTTTCCAAAGTGCTTGCAATGTCTGCCAAGAATGCAAAATACAGAGACTCCCCTGCTTGTCCAGGTCCCATCTGCAGGTAAGTGTGGCTAACTTACACACATTAAATGTGTCATTCCTCGCACATTAACGTGGGTAGAGCTAATTAGGCAACATGGGGCAGCCTGAGTGTACTGATTCCAGAGTCCCAACCAGCTCAGGAAACTTCTGACCAGCACTGAGGTATGATGTGTTGATAAACCAAGTCTGTCAGTAAGCCTAGAAGAATCCTAACAAGCTGCAGGACTGAAGTCACAAGGCCACAAGATGCCACATTGGGTTCACATTCTGAAATCAGGCACATTTTTCTTTCCAGTTTGAATACACCATACATTCTCCAGGAGCTTGGACGAGTAACTTAGAAGAAACAATTGGCAATCACTTTGAGTAGTTCAATGAGAGATTCTGTTGAATCTGCAATTGTTGCTAAAGCGTCAACAAAAATCTTACACCGAAGTAAGAAAATGATGGAGGATAAAGCTGAAAACACATTGCTTTTTAAATAATAAAAAAAAAAAAAAAAAAAAAAACTCAGTTGTTTCCTCTTTGAATAACATGCTTTAAGCCACCTCCACATACCCAGACTTCAAATCTGTTGTTCTTTTCTGTGTCTTTCATATGCAAGTGATTTGCACTATGAGTAATTGTAAAAGACTGGGAAGGGTTTGCTACTCTTAAGATCAGAAAGTCAAGTAAGAAAGGATAACACTGCAATATGTAGAAGATACAGAAAGAATGAACTTGACATGTCTATTAACTGTACCTTCAAAATACAAAAGAGGGAACCCAAAAGGCAAGCTTAACGGAGAGAAAATACATATAAATTAGTCACGGTAAGTGTTGCTAAAAATATAGCTGATGCCAGGAATTCACCAGTTTAAAAGAATATTTGACATGCATAGGTAATAAGATTTACACATTCGTAAAATATATCTCAGGACATACCTCAGCCACTGGATTGGGGGGGAGGGGAATAATCTATAATGGATCTTTTATACCTACTTGCATCACAATTCTTATGTTCCTGGCTATTCTTTAGAGCAACTGTGGTGGGTTGACCCTGGCTGGATGCCAGGTGCCCACCAAATCTCCTCTATCACTCCCTTCCTCAGCTGGGCAGGGGAGAGAAAACATAATGAAAGACTTGTGGGTTGAGATAAGGACAAGGAGAGATCACTCACCAGTTACCATCATGGGCAAAATGGACTTGACTTGGGGAAATTAGTTTAATTTATTACCAATCAAATCAGAGTAGGACAATGAGAAATAAACCAAATCTTAAAACACCTTCCCCCCACCCCTCCCTTCTTCCCGGGCTCAACTTCACTCCCGAATTCTCTACCTCCTCCCCATGAGCAGCGCAGGGGGACGGGGAATAGGGGCTGCGGTCAGTTCATCACACATTGTCTCTGCCGCTCCTTCCTCCTCAGGATGAGGACTCCTCACACTCTGCCCCTGCTCGAGCCTGGGGTCCCTCCCACGGGAGACAGTCCTCCACCAACTTCTCCAACGTGACTCCTTCCCACGGACTGCAGTTCTTCATGAACTGCTCCAGCCTGGGTCCCTGACATGGGTGCAGTCCTTCAGGAACAGACTGCTCCAGCGTGGGTCCCCCCCAGAAGCCACCCCTGTAGTCCCACTGCTACCAAAACCTTGCCAAGCAAATTCAATCCAGCAACCATGAGATTCACCTATCATCCCACCTCACAGCATGCTAATCCCCAGCTAACAGCAGGAAAAAGTCACTTATGTCATTAACAGAGACTGCTGTATTCTGCTCTCATCTTATTCTGGAAACAGATGTATACAAGAAAACAATTAAATGTAAGGAATTCCAAATCTTGTTTAAATTCAATCACAGGATTATTTATTATGTGCATACTATTTCAGCCCAATTTCTTAAAGATAAGGGAAATGGTATTGTAGATTAAAGTAAAATTAAAAAAAAGTGAAAGAACACTACAAGCCCTGGCAACAAATGCAAGCATTCAGATGTTCTTTTGAAATCCACTGTAAGGTGAGAAATAACACCTGGCTTTGTTACCAGGTATCAGAGCTGGAGGAGACATTTTGAAAACAGCAGGAGTTTAAGATCTCCTCCTGCCCCCGCTGAACTAGCAAGAGAAAACAAGTACCGTGGTGGCACTGCACCACAGAGGGCTCCAGAATGCCCACCTCTGCACTTTGGAAATAGTGCATTGGCTGCTACATCTCTCAACAATAATCAAAGCAACTTATAGGAAGACAAAGAAAAAGCTCAGAAGAACAGCACAAGCAAATCCCTCTCAAAGCAAATGCAGATTTGCAAGGCTGCTTGGACACTACACTGGGTATTTTACCAGTCAGAAGATGCCTGTGCTGGAATTTCTTTACCATTTGATTTTCTGGGTTATGCCTCAGAAGCAAACAGAATTGATAATTAATTTGCTTCACTGCAATAATTTAAGAGTTACAATGAGTATCTGTTAAATATTAAGGCTTCTGTTTCTTCTGAATTGACTTTATGCATTTGTTAAGTGATGCACTCCTCCTCATCCCCTCCCTACCTGTTCTCCAGTACTACATGAATGACCTCAGGAAACTGCAGACATGCCACACCTCCCTCAGAGTTAAGCAAGTTTGGAAAAGGAATACTTACTGTGCATAAAAATGTAATTGTCATTGACAGATGTTCTATTTGCTTTGACATGCTTCATCTAGAACCCACTCCCTCCACTAAAACAACAGGAAACATTGTATTGGTTTCACTTCAATAATGGAAGACAGCTCCAAATATCTGTTCATTATGACAACCTGTCATTTTCTTCCCTTCCAACTATTAGAGTTTTATTAAGTTTTTGTGTATTTAATGATCATGGTTAAAGATATATACACATACACAGGAAGTTGACTGATCTTCTAAATCGTCCATAATACTTAGGATAGCCACAAGATTAGTGCAATTTATTGTAGTAGGGAGGCATTGAAGAAATTCACTGTTTTACTCTACATCCCCAGATCATGCCTGCTATGCCTAGAGGCCAACAAAACCCTCAATAAGAAGTTAAGACAGATTAGTAAATCTTACCTTTTTCAGAATAGAGAATCCGGTTGTTTGTGTACAAAAATGCTACACTACTTCTGTAAAAGTGCTTTCGGTAAAAGCTGATGTAATTCATACTCATTTTAGCATCCTTTGACAAAAGGTTTTTTTTTTTTATTATGCAATATACATTTAAAAGTGCCGTTCTGTTCATATGACTTAGTCATATAAAAATATTTAACTACCCCATCCCCAAATTTTTCATTTTTTGTTCCTCCCATCGAGCTTTTGCAACTAGATTAGTCCCAGCATATCTGCAGTCTCTGCTTTTTAATCTACCCTGATGTTACATTGATTATTTATATGTTGTGACAACACAATATTAGTCCCAGAAGACACACTGCAAACATGTTTTCCTTATAAAAGAATCTACCGAGCACTAGCAAGTACATACATGAAAGTGTCTAACTGGAGCCTTAGCACTAGTTCTCCCCATCTTACGCTTCGGCTATTCATTCGTAGTTGTGTAGTCTGGCATAAAAATATCGCTGTTTTTCTTTAATTTTACTGTCGTGTATGAATAGTGAGACAGTGGTCTTTTCTGCCTTTTTTTTTTTTTTTTCTAAATGAAGATGACATGTTGGAGGAATTTGCCTAATTTCAGTGGCAATTATGGATTTCTGCATAGGGACGAAGTTTGTAAGGACATGGTCCTACAACATTTGACTTTGCTAACATGAAAACTCACAGGAGTTCAAGCACTACCAGGAGGTATTTTACACTAACTAGAGCTGCCTGTTGGAAATGCAACTCACAGCAGGTGACTGCTGTGCTTCTCCTAAGCAGATGCCTAACTGCTGCTTGAATTGGTGAGGAATCGGGTCTCACCACATACAGTAAGACTACAATATCCTTTCCCTGTTTCTTCTATTTCCCCTGGCCAGCCCTCCTCTCCAATACTGAAATACTGGAACCACTTTTTCCCCATTCACTCACCTTCCCAATTCAAAACGCGGTGCATTTTAGTATGCACGCTTTTCAAACCTTTTGGTGGAGAAGGCGGGGCAGGGGGGAATACCCCACTATTTAATACTACTAGAGTGAAAGCCTATTTGGAGAAGAGCCATCCACTTATAAAGCACATGCAGATTCTGTTACTCCACCTCAGGGTTGCTTTGGAAATAGGATGTAAGTAGTTTTACTGATTTCACTGAAAGCAGTCGTGCTGCTGCTGCTGCCATAAGTTGTTACCTACAGAGAACAGCGATTCAATTTTCCCTGAGAAGATGAAATAACATGTGATAGGATGGAATATAGGAAATATTTGCTATAATTTAGGGCTGTATGAAGATGGGGAAAAAAATTAAGCTTAGTTATGTACATTACACTGGCGGTACAGGGTGGTTGTTGATTCATTGCCTTAGGTATTCCTGTCCTTCCTACCCTTTGCAGTCATTCTTTAGGTAAAAAAGATAAAGAAATTTGTTTCCTTACTTTCTCTTCTCTCCCTTCTCCTCTTATGCCCCAAAAGTCAGCTCAGTGAATTGCCTTTTTTAGTGAAGAGATTTAATTTCCAAAGATTATGGCAAGGCAATTATGCCAGTCACAAGAAAAGCTACAGTCTGTATTTTACAAACAGCTAGGATGTGTTTCTAAAGAAACACTGTACCTGCTACAGATTTGCATAAGCCACCTTATGCCTGCATTCATTACATAGATTTAATAAAGAAAAAAAAAATTTTTTTTTCAGCATGTTCCACTGTGCAAATCACTGAACAAACTTTTCCCAGGATGTCTTGTCATTACTCTAAGGAGACAAAAATAAGATCTGGAGTTGCTCTTTAAAAAAGGGAATATCCAACAAGGGCAAAACCAGCACTGCTGGAATGGTCCAGACCTCAAGTCTTTCCAGTTCAAAAACAATTCTGCTACTTGTCAGTATTAACTGTGTTAGTAAAAGACTCCAAGGATTCTTCTGGAATAACGTGCCAAAGAGACAGATTTCTTTTCCAACCTCTTTTAGAGGTTAATTTTTTACCTAAGCAAGTGACTAAAGTCTCAGCGTCATTCTGTAAGTAAGCTATTTGATACAAAAATAGTTATTCATACTACGGAAGCGTTACTACTGTGATCAGACTCCACTGAACAGTGTTGCACTTCCAGATCATAATTGTCTGTGCCTAAAGCAGTTTACAAGGGAGAAAGGAAGTGCTATCTCTATATTCACATAAGCTACCTTCATGAAAAAGGTGAGCAACATGAGACCAAGAACATGGCATTTATTTACATAATATACATAATAATCAAACCACCAACTATTTCTTCAAATGTAGATGCAAAGTCTCACAATATGTTGCATGTTTCATTGCTTAGAGGCTTAAGTCCATTTTCAATATGTATTTAATTTTGCAACTAGTTGTCTTTTCTTTCACAATTTATTTTTTCTCACAGTAAGAAGTAAGATCACAGCAGGTTTAAAATCAAGCATACCTAATGTCCCATTAAGAGAAGTGTCAGACTCTCCACATTGGAAGCGTGACTGATAGCAAATTTTATTCAATATAAAAAACCCTGTCTGGAAAAACAGGAAAATGCCTGTATTGTATGAATATGCCTCACTTGTTTGAGATTACAGCATGCAGCCCAGAGTGCAAGCCATCTCTCATTTAGATTCACAGCCCTTCAGCCAAAGCCATGGTACTTGCTGTGTGCCAGCTCTTACCCAGCAGTATCTGAGGAACAAGTGATCTTTCATTTGCCAAGCAGTAAAACCCACACAGAATAATTACCAAGCAACAGCCAACGTGCTGTAAATCTAAAGCTGTTGCACAGCCATCCTTTCAGAGGCAGGAGATTTGCTGGCTGTGTTTCAGAGATCTGGACTAGCCCAGATCTGGAAGAGGCCACATCATGGTACAAGCACAGGTCTCAAAGAATGGGCCTTCTCCCTCCTTGCTAGGCACGCCTGGGTGAAACGAAGTTGGCATGAACGGTCTTAAATCATATTAAATCCCACTGCTCCTAGTAGCTCCCAAGCATCTAAGAACAATGTTGAGTTCTAGAGCAAACAAATTTTCCCTTTTCCCCTTATGGTTCTCCAAGCCTGTCTGCACTAGTGATAATAGAAGCCACCGGAAAAAGGACAGAAATAACAGTAGGCATAATGGGAAGGGGATGCCACAACAAAAGGCAGTTCCCAGACAAACTGTCTTTCCCAGGATCTTCACTTCCATGTGAGCTCATTGCACTAAGATGACTGAAAACACAACTGTCCCCCTAGACTGCAGTCTAGGACTCCATTATCCACCCAGCTCTGCTCAAAAGATGAAGGCATCCAACTCTGGTAAGATTATCAAGGAATAAACCTTATTCCACAATCTACTCTAAGTAACATGAGCCACAGTATTCAGTATCCTTTCAAAAAGCATGGTCACACAGTAGAAGACAGTGCTTTGAAAAACTGTCTAAACTCGTGTGGATCAAGAATGATGGCCCAGATACTATGAGAAAATGGCCGATTCCCCAACAGCACTTGGGATACATGCAGCAGGTTTGCTCTTTGTTGTCCACATCTGTCCCAGGAAAGAGTATGGGCCTGTCTGGGGTCACTCACCTGGGGGTGACTGACACTCACCCCAGCCCTCCTCACACAGCCAAGTAAGAGTGTGGGATGCACCAAGTTACAACTGGCTTTTATCAAGGACTTCACTGAAGATAGAGTCTCCATGACAAAAATTCTTATCAAGAAAGTTTGCTATACTTGACACACGATTACGTTCAGAACTCTTAGAAATTGGAGAGATGGATTTCCTGTACTTCATAGTTATGATTTAAAGTGATATTCATCATCACAGGGTCTGAGTCATGCCAGACGGGGATAGGAAGGTGGCTACTGCATCTATTGCTATGGTGGTCAAAAGGTCTAAATATCTCCGATACGAAACACACAGAGGCTGCAGCTGCCATAAAAAGTCAAATTAGCTTGTTCAACAGCATGCTGTTGCCTTATGTAAAGCTATAAAGGATGGAAAACTATTGCCTGCCAGAAGTCTCCCATCACCTTTTCCACAACCTACTTACTCTGGTCTGCACAGAACTTCTCAGTCTTAATAGCTGTAGATGAAGTAAAACCACAACTGATATTAAACTGAAGTCTTCAACAACTTCACTGTATTTTTACAGGAAATGGCTTCACTTTAGTGTTTAAAATTTACCTCTGACCGAAAATGCCACCATTTCCAGAGAAATTATTAGTATGCAGAGCCAAATTAACCTTCAGTCTAATGAAACTGAACCTACTGACAGTGCTCATTTGTGAGTCAAATTATTCCAAAAATTCATAGGTCTGTAACAAGCACTGACTAATGCCCTGTGACTACAAAACACAAGCTAACTTGTGGCAGATGCCACTTTCAGATTTATTCTAACTGAGGCCAATTCAGACTAGAAAATTCAGATCAATACACAGCATGTACAGGCTCAGAGTGCTGGTATGCTTGGCCCTTTCTACAGTTTCAGCTTGGTACAACACACATACGTGCATGCACAAATGCACATTCACTCTGGAGTTTTTACCCATTGAAAAGAGCATTACTCCTTGCACTTACTATTTGATTAGCTGAATTTCTATAAGCATATGAAAAAAAAGTTTTAAAAACAGTCCAGATTTAAGTAACATTAATCAAAATGGTTTTGGGTTTTTTAACCAGGATAACAACTATTTGCGCAATTAGTATTGCTCCCATCTTTCTCTTCGAGTAATAAATTACAAGGTTCTTTCCTTGCCTTTGCAATCCAATTTCTTATTTTATCTCTTGATTTTTATTCTCTCTCCCACATGTTCTTCCCTTAATTACAACTTCAGACATCAGAGAAAAAATTGTCACAATGAATCAGATGGTTAGTCCATGAGGTGCGATATTCTATTTAATACTGATGTCAGACTGGCAGATCACTTGGAAACAGTGCTGTGTTGCAAGTCAGCTGAAGAGAAACTCATGTACACTTTTTGAATAGTCAGTTCCTTTAGTCGATTCCATAGTGGATTTAACCAATGTAAACCAAAGGAAAGTCAAAGAGACTGCCTGCAACAGTTGCCACACATGGGTTTCAAATAGGTGGCATTTCTCTCTGGTGGCAGCACAAGATACCTACAGAAAAGGCACAGCAATTGGGTCTGCAGAACACATTTATACACTAAAGTCAACCTGCTACCAAAGCAAGATACTTCCCCTATAGCATATTATTCTGTATGCTCAGGAAAATACTAGAAAAAAATAATAAGTTTATGTATTTGTCCTAGCAGGAAGTGTTAGCCCCTTGAGAATCACACTGGCACTATCTTTTCAACTCTCTGCTTTTAAAACAACAAATTCTCCTAACATTTCAGGGTGGTGAGAAGGTAAGCAACAGAGTTAAGTTAACCTAAAGGTCAGCAAGGTCTGCCTGAAGTCACAGGTAGTGGCAGGTTCTGTTTAATCTCAGGCTGAAAAGGTTTCCCAATTTCAAGTTTACAAGTTTTGAGTGTTTCAGTAACTCTAGCCAGAAACTTCGGTTTAAAACCATTTCATTTTACCCAGTGTCAACAGCTTCCCCAAAAGAATCACCCAGCTAGAGTTTTAATTTCAGATTGGTCCAAGATGTGTTTCACGAAGGAGTAAGTGTAAGGGCAGTGTAGAACTACAGCCCATACAATTAGCTCTACAGTAACTCACCCTGTTGTTCACATGAAGTCAGAAACTGGGTATTCCACATGTTTTCTGAAAGTTAAATGCACATGTGAGAAACCTGAGGTGATTTAAGACATAAGAGAACAAAGACATAGATAAGAATTTCTACAGAGATGCAGTTAAGACAAATATTGAGTCTTACAGTTCACGACTTAGCAACCTTTTCTAAATATCTTGTTGTACATTCAGTGTGATCTCTTGAAAAAGGTTTTAGATAAACTAGGCCTTAGTGTAGCAGCAGGGCATGCACCTGCAATCAGCAAGATGCTTTCACTCGCCTCCAGAAGAGCAAAATGAATTTCGAATAAGCCTCCTTGTTTATCATACAGATACATACTGTCTACTTATTTAGAATTCTGTTCTCTCCTTCCTGCGTAGTTAGGTACTCAGCAATTGCTGCACTCTAATACAGTTGGAATATTTGAAGCATGAACCAGAAGATAATATTCCACATAGTTAGATGTTTTATAATAGATTATACTCATTAAACCTGTGATTACTGTTTGCATTTATTGTGTTCCAAGGAAGGATTACAAAACAATTACCAGTCTTACAGACCTGCTAGAAGGCTTAACTGCAGACTTGCTGTATCTGCGCCACAAATTAGAAAGCAGAAAGTTACATTCTTTAGGCAAAATTAAAGTTTGCCCACTCATACATACAGAATTTTTTTTTCTTGTTACTGGATTTCACCATACTTCATTATACAGTCCTGATATATAAAAGGTTCTATTTCTATACACTACACAATGCTTCAGGGATTAGAAAAAGGAGAAATAAATGCAGCTGCACAAAAACTTAAAATTATTCACAGTAATAAGGTAGTAACACCTGTAGTTATTTGAGCTTTTTCCACTTACTGGTGGACTTGAGATCAAAGTCCATCATGCTAAGGTATTTCTGCTGAGTTTTCTAAGGGTTGGCTACATGGTGTCCAATTAAACAAAAAAGTAAAAATGCTTCTTATCATATGAAAAACTTACAGGTCATGGCAGGATGGAGTTTGAAGAAAAGGATGAGAGCAGAGATACATTATAAAAAAAAAAAAACCACCCACAAAAAACACCAAACCTTTTCTCCAGTAGCTAATAATGTGTCTTTTACATGTCAATAAGATTCAGCCATTGTCAGTTTTCATCCTTCTGAAGGTTGGTGCTACTTATTCAGCACTTCAAAGGGATTTGACTTCATTTCAGCCTCAAACTGTGTTCTCCTCTCATATAATTGGAAGAAAATTACTTCAGATTTGCAAGAGATTTCAGGCTTTTTCTCCCTAGCGTAGAGATCTTTCTGAAACACCTATGTCACATGAAAAGTATGGAAATAACCAAGCTAGGCAGAAGGGAATCCATAAGATTCATTTGAAGGTAGCTCTTCAACAAAGCCTTTGTAACACTGATTTTTCCTGTATCAACCAATGCAGCTCTAAAGCCATGCTCCAGGGGAATGAGACAGAGTAATTTCTAGTGAATACACATGAGCAACACTGAAACCAATTCTTTGTGACAAACTGTGTACAAAGTAGACGTGTGCCAGAAGGGAATTCTGATAGTTCAGTGTTGTACGCATACGTTGTAAGAGCAAGTGGCATATGCAACAAGGCCATGGGAATCAGGCTTGCAAAACTATATTGGGCGGAGGCCAACCTGTAACACAGGCATAACTGATGCCTGTCAGTGGAGACCTGTCTACACCTCTCCCCACCTGCAAGAGCTTACAGTTAAGTTTGATGGAACAGCTTGAATAATTAAGCGCTAGCCTGTGTAGGAAATGGATGTAATCTATGAGTGCTAAGCACAATCTAGCTCTAAGGATTTAAAAATAAATTTTATATCCAAACAGGGCACAGATGTCATGATTGATTTTGGGGAAGACTTAGAGGTATCAAGTGTTTCCATAAGCCAGAGATGACCATAGCAATGTGGACTCTTCACACCCTAAAACTTCTTCCACCATGGTCCATCAGTGTCTCAGCCCTGGACTATGGGATAATTTTTTTCCATTTAAGAAAGCAGCTGGCCACTAGCAATTACTTTGCTACCTCACAACTTAAAGCCAAATGTGTAATTATACAAGCTATAAATAAGCACAGTTTTTGTGCAGCAAGAACCTTATTATGGCAGTGTAGCTATGCTGAGACAGGAAGTGATGTAATTAACAATTGATAAGTATCTGACAACTCAATAACTTGTTTTTGCCTTAGAATAACCTACAGTACCTCCCAAGTTCTGTAGTTAGTGTCTATCAATTGTTGTCCTCTCGCAATGGAGGGGAAAATTATTTCCAAACATGAGGAACAGCCAGTATGTATGCACCAAACATCTGCAGTCTACCAAATGAAAAACTATTTTCCCTGACACATCTAGCCACTGTTTTAATTGCTGGCAAAGCCCTGCTCCAAATTCTGTAAGGTGGTGCAAATTATGACAACAAATCCATTTCCAGTTATTTCCAAAGGGTATTTTTCAACAGGGTATTAACAGGAACTCATCAGACATGCAAAAGTAATGCATTTCTTTTTCTGTATGTGATTTCCTTTTCAAGGGAGGGAGGTAGTCACAATAGATGGAATCTGCCAAGGGAAGAATGAAAGTGGCCTTATGTTACAGCCCCACAGAGACAGCAATCCAATGAGAGGTGTAAAGATCACTGGTCTAATCACACAAAATCCTTGAGCCTCAGTTTACGAAACACACACTTATGACTAAGAATTGGTGTGACACAGTTGAAAAGAAGGTGTTACTCTTCTCCAATACAGGCAGTATTTATAAGAGGGACACTGCACAAAACCACAGAACAGCTATGAGACTAAGGCAGATTTAAATCAACTGAGGAGCTCTCTCCCCTCAGCCAGTATGTTATGCATAGTTGCATAGTGTTACTTTTCTGTAAAATATCTCATATGTAAATCCAAAATAAGCAGACATTACGGACATGAACCAGGTACTTCAGTGGCAATTCTCCCATGGAATCATCAGCTGAGTTGCCAGCAGCACTAAAGGCAATAAAAACACTACAGAAATCACAAAAGCAGCAGCCGATCTGTAACACAGACAAGCATTATTCTTTGTTAGTAGCAAAGATGAGAAAATTGCAAAGAAAAAGGAGTTCAAGGCTAAGAAACTAATTTCTCCAGCTGCTATACCATCCAGCAAAATCAGAAAGGCTTCAACCACAGTTGATAATAGCTCCTTTCGTCTTGACCTTCCTTGGAAACCACAACTAAATGGCCAACTGTGGGAGGAAAAAAAAATTCCCCTGTATTGTACTTTATTTCCTATATTGTTGAGCTAGAGAGTGTCTCATGAGCAAGGAACTTTTACCTTAATAGTCCAAGTTTATGAAGAGAATACTGAGAGTTATATTTCTTACTTTGCCATCATAAGCAAAATTTGTTTCCTTTCTTTCCTTCTTGTTATTAAGGCAGGACCTGTCTTTCAAAAACACACCTTGATTTTTGAGAAGATTGTGTGGATGATCTATCAAGGAAGGGCCTTGGGAAAGACATCTTGAATAGAAGAAATCCCTAAGGTGCTCCAGTAGTTTCTCTCAGGTCTTGGGCTTCTGTAGATTCCAGATTTTTTGACCAGAAACAAGAACTTCAAGAGCTGCAGCTGGGACCACGAACTTACAGCACATGGTACTGTTGCCTGACACAAATATTCCCATGGTGGATGAAGGGTTTTTTAATCTTAATTTCAAGCAAAAAGTACATGATTCAATGTTAAGAATAAACAGGGCAAGCATGGCACTGTTGACTTCACCAAAACTTTTTGCACCAACTTTGAGATCAAACAGTTCCCACAAAGGGAATAAACCAATAAATGGTCAAGAAAAAACTGATTTAATTTACCAAAGGGGCAAGTGACATTAGCAGCTCAAGGATACCCAAATGTAAAGTTACAGTATATATGTCTTCAGCAAGAGATTTCCCATTCCAATTTCCACTGCTCCCATTTATTTTGCAAAGGTTCAGTACAGCTTTGGGAGCTTTTCAAGAGGGAAAAGGAGGTTGCAATAATTTTTTTTTCAGGCTTAAGTACAAAATTGATGTAATATGGAAGAGCTTCAACATATCCTCAGTTCTCTCAGTAGGCAAGCACAGTTGCACCCAGTTACTAAAGCAAGACAGAAGGAGTTGCGATTTCTTACCCAGAAAACAGCCTGAGCAACCATCAGCAAACTAGCAATCAAATCTATCTCTGCTTTAAGCTTCTAGTGTCTGCCAGACACCAAACCGTTTCTCCAACTTGCTGTCTCTAAAATTACTTGCTACAGACTTTAAGCAAGTTTGAGCTCTCAGCTGGGAGAATGGTCTAATGTTGTCTCCTCTATTTCAAGTCCAGGCTGCCTTTTCAGGTCCCTTACCACAAATATCCCAGCACGCAGATATTTGCTGGGATCTGAGCATTCTGGTTTATTCCATAGCTTAAAAGTCATGTTCACCCCTTCCTCCCCTATCCACTGCTGTGTGACTTCACCAATCATTTCCCCTACACGTGCATTTCCTCTAGCACTTCGTATCTTGGCTCAGTACTTAGAAGCTGCTCTGACCTGCAGCCCACACATGCAGGTTCTGTTGCCAAGGGCCTGGCTAGCCTCATTATCCCAGTCTGCAGATGTCAACAGCTGCTCATGAACACTGCATCTCCAACTTTCTTTTACTAGAAAGGGCACAACCAAGGTCTGGTCTACTCTATGAACCGGAGGTGTTCAAGAAAGCAAACAGAAATTGCTGTAGAAGATACACCATATATATTCTTACAAGTCCTACAAGATTTATAATTATTTCAGCCTTCAAATTAAGTCTGTGTATTTTTGATGAAAGGAGATTCTTAATTTGACTGGATTCAGCTATGAAATATATGGCTTTGCAAAAAAGGAACATTAGCTCATTTACCCTGACCATGATATGGACCAAAACATCAATCTGGACATGGATCTAGATAGACCGGATATCCTTCCAATTTTGCAAAGCCAGTTAGGACTCCTGCATTTGTCTGTTCATGTTGAGAGAGATTCTATGTTCTTTTGATCTTCTTTGAAAGAATCAAGAGCTTAAAAATTCAACCTAAGCTAAGAATTTTACTTACACAACTAGATAGCTGCAACCTTGTCATGTTTGATCTTAGTGTTTGGAACTAGAAAAGACACTTCTAGTCAGTTTGCCAGACAAATTAATGTTAATAGCAGTCACCCATGCTAAATCCTACTACTGTGGGAAGACCCAGGATTTAGCTGAGGCTGCTCACTGAAGTAGCAAATTTTGGGTTTTGACTTGCAGAACTGTTACACATCTGTGGAGGGGACTTTCCTGTCTGGGGTAGCTAGGGAGAGCTGTAGGAAGTCAGATTTATGAATTTCAACAGACAGGTTTTGATACTCACTAGTACAAATACAGAAGGGCAGGACTATGGTAGTACTCAGCATCCTTTAGAGGAACTTCTGTTCTTACTACCACTCACACACTTCTCCCTGTTGGCTTCCAGCATATTGCACATTGTTTTGCAGTTCCCAAGTCTATTGAGAAAGTGCTCAACTTTTTTTAAATCCTGAAAAACATCCCTGCAACTTTTCTTCCAAGAAGTAATACAGAAGCGAAGCAGCGTCTTACCACCAAGGTTTTAAACACTCTTACTTGATTTGTATATTTTTTTGAAGAATAGACAGCAAGTAGCTCTGTTGCCACTATATGAGTCACAAATTGCCTCCTCCAGGCACAGGCCTCAGTGTTGTTGGGCCTGAGGTCAAAAGTGGATCTGGGTCAAGTTGACGCTGATGTGCTTTTACTTCCGTGGTAATAACAGTGTGACAATTTGATCTCACCCAAGATGGCTATTCATTTTCTAACTGTTTTACAAACATTAGCAGCTTGGAATTAGCAACGCTCTAAATTGACAGACAAGATGGACAATTATTGCTGCTTCAGGGAGGAGGCGGAAATGAATTAAGGGAGAAGGTTTAAGTGACCTACACAAAATCACAGTAGCAGCTAAACTCAGACCCAACTTGAAAACCTCATGTTGCCTTTGTCTAAAAGTCAACAAATAAGCAAGTGGGATCACATAGACTCACCAGTGTGATATGGGGAGTAGCATATCCAAGTTCTTATGAACTCATACCCCATTTAACCAGACACTGGCTGCATTACCACATGAATACAGTCAGCCTTATTATAGACACATGCTCTTGCAGACCCAAGGAACTTGGCCGTCTCTGTACTGTGTTCCCCATGCTTCCATTCAGGAATTACAAGCTAAGCTGAATGTTTCTTTATCTGCAGCGTCAGCAAGTCACAGGGTCTTAATCCTCCTTGACCTCTTATTTTCCAGAGGAGAAAACAGAAAGCATTTGAAGCCATTAAATTTAAATGTTACATATGACTTTCTGCATAGGAGTAGCTATAACTTGTACATATTTATGAATTTTGCTTATAACACTCCTGACAGGTAGGAAATTTCCTGCTTACAGACCAAAACAAGCAGAGAGCTCTCAACAGTCCTCGCTTCTCCCATCTTAAACACAGTATCTTCCTTACTATTCATTGTTTTTGTTATTAGTTTTCAGTGATTTGCTGCTTGCCACACACCCAACAGTGAGCAGAGAGGAAGTGATAAAAGTTGTTTCCTAAACCTCTCTCTCCAAGAAGGTACATTCACATTTATTAAAATCAAGCAAATACACTAACATTAAAAGGGACCTAATTGTTTAAGATGGCAGGCACCCTTGAATGCCCACAGCCTCCAGTGGCTTAATTCCCCACAGGGAACACTCAGCATCTCAAAGGTTATCACCCTCATTACAACAGCAATAAAACAACATAATAATAATTTAAAAAAAAAAAGTCTGGACACCTAACAGGGTAGAACCATTTAAAAGAATGACATCTTCATAAAACTTTGTATGTTCAGATGAAAGCAACCAAAAGGACTTATTAACAGTTCTCAGAAATCACAGTTCAATAACAAGCCCCAACAGCAAAACAAAACATAAGAAATTATAATTTATAAACAAATTGCTCTTAATTAGCCCAAGCAGAGCAGCACATCAGCCCCACTATTTCACTTACCCCATTCCTGAGACAGCTCAGGTGGCAAGCACGTTGTTGTACACAAATACAGTCCATTTTCTGCTGAGCAACTCTCTCTGGCACCCAGCACAGCTGTAGCAAGCAGGGCAACAGACTTGGACTCAGGTGCCCAGCATCATCTTGTATTCAGCTGTACATTGATATATAGCTGAACACGTGGATCTGGACAAATACAAGTGACCTGCAGCTACTTCCCTCTCCATCATTTCTATGGTGCCCACAAATTACACCCCACAGCAATTATATAACTTCCAGCTCTTTTTTCAATAATTCAGAACAATATTTTATACAGACTTTGTTATAGGGTTCCCTTAGAAGCACTCTGTGGTGCAGCCACCACTACAGTGTACTTGCTCCTGGAGAAACCTGCCACTGCAGTCCCTTTGCCTCATGCTTCCCTTGGGTTTTCTTCCACATGCTGGCTTGGAGCACAGCTCTCTGGCCAGCATCCTCAGCACTTGCAGCACCCAGTGTAGGTTCAGAAAAGCAGAAGACACAACACAGCTCCGTATCACCCACAATGGTAGAGGCTCTCCAGCTTCCCTAGCTCACCAACACCACCACCCCTCTTACCTCCTCCTCAGCTCAAATCTACACAGGAGTCCAAAGCAGTTCAACATCCTCTCCAAGGTTTCCTAGTGTGATGCAGGCTCTAGTCACTCCCTTTTCAAAGCCAGGCATTTCGTTTCCTCAAAAGCCTTTAGGTAGAAAAGTCTCCCTTTGACTTGTGTTTAATCCCAGCAGAAGTATGAGTGGCAGCAAGATGCTAGTAAGACCCAGGAGGAACAATCTGTTCTATTATGAACACCCTTAAGAGTGCTACTTTAATCCATTTATGGCATATCTTCATGAGGGTGATATATTTAAAATTTTTAAAGCAGGTTGTTTCCTGGCCCTGCAAAAGCCTCACTCAGCCCTGTTAGGCACCTGAACCCAGCTAGAGAAGTTGTGAAGTTAATTATTGTAGCTAACAGCTTCACGCACACCACCTGGGCTGGGGCACTGCCTTGGCATATGCTTGCTGTCCACACTAGTGGGAGCCTCTTTTGTCGATGTATTGTTCACCTTTGCAATACATACTACAGCATATATGTATTTAATTACCTCACCGATGTATTCCAACTTGGTAAGTCTCTCATATGCTCCAGCACGTATCTTTCCCACACTATAGGGGATCATTTATGCTACTTTCTTTCAATTTTTTATAGCACATGGTCCAAATCCATGCGAGGTTACCAGAAATCAGAGGACAGGCATAATAGACTACAGTCACCTACCTATTCTACTTGCCCTTTTCCACTCTAAGTAAAACATCAGCAGTTTTCCCATTTTTCTTCTCCCAAGACATCATGCATCTTCCACATTACCTGCCCTGCTTTCTCAGTATACCTGCCCCCAAATCCTCCAAGCCAACTCTTCCTTAAGAAGTACTACCATCCTCTCAGCAGCAAAATTGCCAGCCTCAAGCCTTTGCTTCTTTTCATTATTTAGTTGCTCCAAGATCCACCCTCTGGCAGCTTCCAGTTTTCAGTGAAGAGTTGCAACTCCTCCTTAATTCCCCCCACGACAGAAACAGTAGGTGCTGTGCC
This sequence comes from Phaethon aethereus, assembly GCF_964289735.1. NCBI lineage: Eukaryota > Metazoa > Chordata > Aves > Phaethontiformes > Phaethontidae > Phaethon > Phaethon aethereus. Next base: position 29,360,631 of record NC_138578.1, on the reverse strand, counting down.
ATTCCTTTCCCCTATTGACATTTCATCTTATTCCCATCCTTGCACCCACTGCTGGGGACTTCATCTTTCAGACTCTGGCTTGAGCCTGTTATTGCTGGGCGCAACATTATGACTCCTGTTCACAGTGATGAGTTAGACTTCAGATGATTAGTTGAGCAGACCTCTCCTTTGCTCTTAGTGAATACTGAACAGTGCCCAGAGGAGCTAGTGCCTTCCATGTGCTCCTGTCCTTGGCTGAGTTTCTTGAAGAAATTGATTGTTGGTATTTAAAGTATAAAACTACAACACTTCTTAGCCTCAAAAAGTCACTGTTCAACCGTGCAAGGGGAAAGCTCTATTTGAATCAATTTTCACTTCACAAGCCACAAATCACAATGTGTCCATAACATTAATTAGAGCATTTAGTGCAGTATTAAATTTATTTAAATAAAATTAATTATAATAATTATTGCTACTGTGGTGCACTTAAATTAATTGTGCCTTCTCAAATTATGATCGCCCTGACTTCCATTTCTGGTATCAGCTATGTCTTTATATACTTTCCCCCCCACTCAGGCAGAAAAAAGAACAAGTTCCTCCCTCACACACAGCATTTCATCATCTACCAGCAATCTAACCAAACCATCCTGTGCTGACCTGCTAGTTCAGATTTACTAATCTTGTTAGGTTTAGTTGTTCAGGAGACAAATAGAGTAGATATAGCTGGGGAAAAGCAGTATTCGTAGCTCATGGAGTGCCTTCTATTATGTAGTTATGGATTAAATTTCCTACCAACACCAGTTCTGGATTAAATTTCCTACCAATACCAGTATTTTCAAGTTTCTTGTAAAATGCAAACTGGGATGCAGTTTCACTTTGAAGACCCAAAAGGATAACGTATCTGAAACACAGTGTATTCCCTGAACCCTCTAGGCCGAAATACTTTGCAGTTATTTCATACCCACACTGGACAAATAATTACTAGTCAAACATGGTTACAGCTCCAACTGCTGCTCTATAGCTAAGCTGGTACCTATGTTTGTGTCTAAATCAGAAGGCAAGTATGCTCTGGAGAAATAAACCACAGTCCCAGGTATGCCAGTTGCCTAAAGCTAACAGTTACAGATCTACCCTTGCTGGCAAGCCACTTTACTTCCAGTGGAAATCAGAGTGGACACATAAGATCACAGAACCACAGAATCATTAAGGTTGGAAAAGACCTTTAAGATCATCAAGTCCAACCATCAACCCAACACCACCATGCCCACTAAACCATGGCCTGAAGGGCCACATCTACACCTTTTTTTGAACACTTCCAGTGATGGTGACTCCACCACCTCCCTGGGGCAGCCTGTTCCAATGCCTGACCTCTCTCTCTCAGTGAAGAAATTTTTCCTAATATCCAATCTAAACCTCCCCTGGTGCAACTTGAGGCCATTGCCTCTCATCCTATCACTAGTTACTTGGGAGAAGAGACCAACACCCACCTCACCACAACCACCTTTCAGGCAGTTGTAGAGAGCCATAAGGTCTCCCCTCAGCCTCCTCCAGACTGAACCACCCCAGTTCCCTCAGTCGCTCCTTGTAAGATTTGTGCTCCAGACCCCTCACCAGCTTTGTTGCCCTTCTTTGGACACACTCCAGCAACTCAATGTCCTTCTTGTAGTAAGGGGCCCAAAACCGAACACAGGATTTGAGGTGCGGCCTCACCAGTGCCAAGTACAGGGGCACAATCACTTCCCTACTCCTGCTGGCCACACTATTTCTGATGCAGGCCAGCATGCTGTTGGCCTTCTTGGCCACCTGGGCACACTGCCGGCTCATGTTCAGCCAGCTGTCAACCAGCACTCCCAGGTGATAAGAGGGTAGAGGAAGGATGTTACTTACCTGGGTTTCACCTCAATACAGTGTCAAGATGTATCTGGACACCCACCCGGTTATCAGCTAAGAAGTACTCTCAAGTTGCACTGGTGAGATCCGCCTTATAAATAGACTGACACCTCTCTGCTCTGTTTTACTCTATGAGCTTTCTCCTCAGCATGGCTAAGTAGATGAGGAAATAGGACTTCAACTAAGAAGCAAGGCTGCAATCCAGCAAGCAATTAAAAAGTCTTCAAGAACTGATGACTTATAACGTGTTGTAGAGAGTATGTTTAACCAGTATTGCATTATGGTGCTGCAAGTACCAAAGGTTATCATGTTTC